>NW_027327079.1:1295146-2590293 GCF_047675955.1 Chlorocebus sabaeus | reverse complement strand
TCTTTCCAGTTTTGAACGGAAGATATTTCCTTTTTCACCATAGCCCTCTATGGGCTTCCAAATATCCCTTTGCCAATTCCACAAGAACAGCCTTAGCGAAAGGCTTCTTGAAGGGAAAGATGTAACTCGGTGACATGAATTAACAGAACACAGAGCAGTTTCTCAGAAAGCTTCTTTCCAGTTTTCAGCTAAAGATATTTCCTTTTTCACCATAGCCCTCTATGGGCTTCCAAATATCCCTTTGCCAATTGCACAAGAACAGCCTTAGCGAAAGGCTTCTTGAAGAGAAAGATGTAACTCTGTTAGATGAATTAACAGAACACAGAGCAGTTTCTCAGAAAGCTTCTTTCCAGTTTTGAACGGAAGATATTTCCTTTTTCACCATAGCCCTCTATGGGCTTCCAAATATCCCTTTGCCAATTCTACAAGAACAGCCTTAGGGAAAGGCTTCTTGAAGGGAAAAATGTAACTCTGTGAGATGAATTCACATAACACAGAGCAGTTTCTCAGAAAGCTTCTTTCCAGTTTTGAACGGAAGATATTTCCTTTTTCACCATAGCCTTCTATGGGCTTCCAAATATCCCTTTGCCAATTCCACAAGAACAGCCTTAGCGAAAGGCTTCTTGAAGGGAAAGATGTAACTCTGTGAGATGAATTAACAGAACACAGAGCAGTTTCTCAGAAAGCTTCTTGCCAGTTTTCAGCTAAAGATATTTCCTTTTTCACCATAGCCCTCTATGGGCTTCCAAATATCCCTTTGCCAATTCCACAAGAACAGCCTTAGCGAAAGACTTCTTGAAGGGAAAGATGTAACTCTGTGAGATGAATTAACAGAACACAGCGCAGTTTCTCAGAAAGCTTCTTTCCAGTTTTGAACGGAAGATATTTCCTTTTTCACCATAGCCCTCTATGGGCTTCCAAATATCCGTTTGCCAATTCCACAAGAACAGCCTTAGCGAAAGGCTTCTTGAAGGGAAAGATGTAACTCTGTGAGATGAATTCACGGAACACAAAGAAGTTTCTCAGAAAGCTTCTTTCCAGTTTTGAACGGAAGATATTTCCTTTTTCACCATAGCCCTCTATGGGCTTCCAAATAACCTTTTGCCAATTCCACAAGAGCAGCCTTAGCGAAAGGCTTCTTGAAGGGAAATATGTAACTTTGTGAGATGAATTCATAGAACACAGAGCAGTTTCTCAGAAAGCTTCTTTCCAGTTTTGAACGGAAGATATTTCCTTTTTCACCATAGCCCTCTATGGGCTTCCAAATATCCCCTTGCCAATTCCACAAGAACAGCCTTAGCGAAAGGCTTCTTGAAGGGAAAGATGTAACTCTGTGAGATGAATTAACAGAACACAGAGCAGTTTCTCAGAAAGCTTCTTTCCAGTTTTCAGAGGAAGATATTTCCTTTTTCACCATAGCCCTCTATGCGCTTGCAAATATCCCTTTGCCAATTCCAAAAGAACAGGCTTGGCGAAAGGCTTCTTGAAGGGAAAGATGTAACTCTGTGAGATGAATTAACAGAACACAGAGCAGTTTCTCAGAAAGCTTCTTTCCAGTTTTGAACGGAAGATATTTCCTTTTTCACCACAGCCCTCTATGGGCTTCCAAATATCCCTTTGCCAATTCCACAAGAACAGCCTTAGGGAAAGGCTTCTTGAATCGAAAGATGTAACTCTGTGAGATGAATTCACAGAACACAGAGCAGTTTCTCAGAAAGCTTCTTTCCACTTTTGAACGGAAGATATTTCCTTTGTCACCATAGCCCTCTATGGGCTTCCAAATATCCATTTGCCAATTCCACAAGAACAGCCTTAGCGAAAGGCTTCTTGAAGGGAAAGATGTAACTCTGTGAGATGAATTCACAGAACACAGAGCAGTTTCTCAGAAAGCTTCTTTCCAGTTTTGAGCGGAAGATATTTCCTTTTTCAACATAGCCCTCTATGGGCTTCCAAATATCCCTTTGCCAATTCCACAAGAACAGCCTTAGCGAAAGGCTTCTTGAAGGGAAACATGTAACTCTGTGAGATGAATTAAGAGAACACAGAGCAGTTTCTCAGAAAGCTTCTTTCCCCTTTTGAACGGAAGATATTTCCTTTTTCACCATAGCCCTCTATGGGCTTCCAAATATCCCTTTGCCAATTCCACAATAACAGCCTTAGCGAAAGGCATCTTGAAGGGAAAGATGTAACTCTCTGAGATGAATTAACAGAAGACAGAGCAGTTTCTCAGAAAGCTTCTTTCCAATTTTCAGCGGAAGATATTTCCTTTTTCATCATAGCCCTCTATGGGCTTCCAAATATCCCTTTGCCAATTCCACAAGAACAGCCTTAGCGAAAGGCTTCTTGAAGGGAAAGATGTAACTCTGTGAGATGAATTAACAGAACACAGAGCAGTTTCTCAGAAAGCTTCTTTCCAGTTTTGAGCGGAAGTTATTTCCTTTTTCACCATAGCCCTCTATGGGCTTCCAAATATACCTTTGCCAATTCCACAAGAACAGCCTTAGAGAAAGGCTTCTTGAAGGGAAAGATGTAACTCTGTGAGATGAATTCACAGAACACAGAGCAGTTTCTCAGAAAGCTTGTTTCCAGTTTTGAACGGAAGATATTTCCTTTTTCACCATAGCCCTCTATGGGCTTCCAAATATCCCTTTGCCAATTCCACAAGAACAGCCTTAGCGAAAGGCTTCTTGAAGGGAAAGATGTAACTCTGTGAGATGAATTCACAGAACACAGAGCAGTTTCTCAGAAAGCTTCTTTCCAGTTTTCAGCGGAAGATATTTCCTTTTTCACCATAGCCCTCTATGGGCTTCCAAATATCCCTTTGCCAATTCCACAATAACAGCCTTAGCGAAAGGCATCTTGAAGGGAAAGATGTAACTCTCTGAGATGAATTAACAGAAGACAGAGCAGTTTCTCAGAAAGCTTCTTTCCAATTTTCAGCGGAAGATATTTCCTTTTTCATCATAGCCCTCTATGGGCTTCCAAATATCCCTTTGCCAATTCCACAAGAACAGCCTTAGCGAAAGGCTTCTTGAAGGGAAAGATGTAACTCTGTGAGATGAATTAACAGAACACAGAGCAGTTTCTCAGAAAGCTTCTTTCCAGTTTTGAGCGGAAGTTATTTCCTTTTTCACCATAGCCCTCTATGGGCTTCCAAATATACCTTTGCCAATTCCACAAGAACAGCCTTAGAGAAAGGCTTCTTGAAGGGAAAGATGTAACTCTGTGAGATGAATTCACAGAACACAGAGCAGTTTCTCAGAAAGCTTGTTTCCAGTTTTGAACGGAAGATATTTCCTTTTTCACCATAGCCTTCTATGGGCTTCCAAATATCCCTTTGCCAATTCCACAAGAACAGCCTTAGCGAAAGGCTTCTTGAAGGGAAAGATGTTACTTTGTGAGATCAATTAACAGAACACACAACAGTTTCTCAGAAAGCTTCTTTCCAGTTTTCAGCTAAAGATATTTCCTTTTTCACCATAGCCCTCTATGGGCTTCCAAATATCCCTTTGCCAATTCCACAAGAACAGCCTTAGCGAAAGGCTTCTTGAAGGGAAAGATGTAACTCTGTGAGATGAATTAACAGAACACAGAGCAGTTTCTCAGAAAGCTTCTTTCCAGTTTTGAACGGAAGATATTTCCTTTTTCACCATAGCCCTCTATGGGCTTCCAAATATCCCTTTTCCAATTCCACAAGAACAGCCTTAGAGAAAGGCTTCTTGAAGGGAACATGTAACTCTGTGAGATGAATTAACAGAACACAGAGCAGTTTCTCAGAAAGCTTCTTTCCAGTTTTCAGCTAAAGATATTTCCTTTTTCACCATAGCCCTCTATGGGCTTCCAAATCTCCCTTTGACAATTCCACAAGAAGAGCCTTAGCGAAAGGCTTCTTGAACGGAAAGAGGTAACTCTGTGAGATGAATTAACAGAACACAGAGCAGTTTCTCAGAAAGATTCTTTCCAGTTTTGAACGGAAGATATTTCCTTTTTCACCATAGCCCTCTATGGGTTTCCAAATATCCCTTTGCCAATTCCACAAGAACAGCCTTAGGGAAAGGCTTCTTGAAGGGAAAGATGAAACTCTGTGAGATGAATTCACAGAACACAGACCAGTTTCTCAGAAAGCTTCTTTCCAGTTTTGAACGGAAGATATTTCCTTTTTCACCATAGCCCTCTATGGGCTTCCAAATATCCCTTTGCCAATTCCACAAGAACAGCCTTAGCGAAAGGCTTCTTGAAGGGAAAGATGTAACTCTGTGAGATGAATTAACAGAACACAGAGCAGTTTCTCAGAAAGCTTCTTGCCAGTTTTCAGCTAAAGGCATTTCCTTTTTCACCATAGCCCTCTATGGGCTTCCAAATATCCCTTTGCCAATTCCACAAGAACAGCCTTAGCGAAAGGCTTCTTGAAGGGAAAGATGTAACTCTGTGAGATGAATTAACAGAACACAGAGCCGTTTCTCAGAAAGCTTCTTTCCAGTTTTGAACGGAAGATATTTCCGTTTTCACCATAGCCCTCTATGGGCTTCCAAATATCCCTTTGCCAATTCCACAAGAACAGCCTTAGGGAAAGGCTTCTTGAAGGGAAAGATGTAACTCTGTGAGATGAATTCACAGAACAAAGAGCAGTTTGTCAGAAAGCTTCTTTCCAGTTTTGAACGGAAGATATTTCCTTTTTCACCATAGCCCTCTATGGGCTTCCAAATATCCCTTTGCCAATTCCACAAGAACAGCCTTAGCGAAAGGCTTCTTGAAGGGAAAGATGTAACTCTGTGAGATGAATGCACAGAACACAGCGCAGGTTCTCAGAAAGCTTCTTTCCAGTTTTGAACGGAAGATATTTCCTTTTTCACCATAGCCCTCTATGGGCTTCCAAATATCCCTTTGCCAATTCCACAAGAACAGCCTTAGCGAAAGGCTTCTTGAAGGGAAAGATGTAACTCTGTGAGATGAATTCACGGAACACAAAGAAGTTTCTCAGAAAGCTTCTTTCCAGTTTTTAACGGAAGATATTTCCTTTTTCACCATAGCCCTCTATGGGCTTCCAAATAACCCTTTGCCAATTCCACAAGAACAGCCTTAGCGAAAGGCTTCTTGAAGGGAAATATGTAACTCTGTGAGATGAATTCACAGAACACAGAGCAGTTTCTCAGAAAGCTTCTTTCCAGTTTTGAACGGAAGATATTTCCTTTTTCACCATAGCCCTCTATGGGCTTCCAAATAACCCTTTGCCAATTCCACAAGAACCGCCTTAGCGAAAGGCTTCTTGAAGGGAAAGATGTAACTCTGTGAGATGAATTAACAAACACAGAGCAGTTTCTCAGAAAGCTTCTTTCCAGTTTTGAGCGGAAGATATTTCCTCTTTCACCATAGCCCTCTATGGGCTTCCAAATATCCCTTTGCCAATTCCACAATAACAGCCTTAGCGAAAGTCTTCTTGAAGGGAAAGATGTAACTCTGTTAGATGAATTAAAAGAACACAGAGCAGTTTCTCAGAAAGCTTCTTTCCAGTTTTGAACGGAAGATATTTCCTTTTTCACCATAGCCCTCTATGGGCTTCCAAATATCCCTTTGCCAATTGCACAAGAACAGCCTTAGCGAAAGGCTTCTTGAAGGGAAAGATGTAACTCTGTGAGATGAATTAACAGAACAGAGAGCAGTTTCTCAGAAAGCTTCTTTCCAGTTTTGAACGGAAGATATTTCCTTTTTCACCATAGCCCTCTATGGGCTTCCAAATATCCCTTTGCCAATTCCACAAGAACAGCCTTAGCGAAAGGCTTCTTGAAGGGAAAGATGTAACTCTGTGAGATGAATTCACAGAACACAGAGCAGTTTCTCAGAAAGCTTCTTTCCAGTTTTGAACGGAAGATATTTCCTTTTTCACCATAGCCCTCTATGGGCTTCCAAATATCCCTTTTCCAATTCCACAAGAACAGCCTTAGCGAAAGACTTCTTGAAGGGAAAGATGTAACTCTGTGAGATGAATTCACAGAACACAGAGCAGTTTCTCAGAAAGCTTCTTTCCAGTTTTGAACGGAAGATATTTCCTTTGTCACCATAGCCCTCTATGGGCTTCCAAATATCCCTTTGCCAATTCCACAAGAACAGCCTTAGCGAAAGGCTTCTTGAAGGGAAAGATGTAACTCTGTGAGATGAATTAAAAGAACACAGAGCAGTTTCTCAGAAAGCTTCTTTCCAGTTTTGAACGGAAGATATTTCCTTTTTCACCATAGCCTTCTATGGGCTTCCAAATATCCCTTTGCCAATTCCACAAGAACAGCCTTAGCGAAAGGCTTCTTGAAGGGAAAGATGTAACTCTGTGAGATGAATTCACAGAACACAGAGCAGTTTCTCAGAAAGCTTCTTTCCAGTTTTGAACGGAAGATATTTCCTTTTTCACCATAGCCCTCTATGGGCTTCCAAATATCCCTTTTCCAATTCCACAAGAACAGCCTTAGCGAAAGGCTTCTTGAAGGGAAACATGTAACTCTGTGAGATGAATTAAGAGAACACAGAGCAGTTTCTCAGAAAGCTTCTTTCCAGTTTTGAAAGGAAGATATTTCCTTTTTCACCATAGCCCTCTATGGGCTTCCAAATATCCCTTTGCCAATTCCACAAGAACAGATTGAGCGAAAGGCTTCTTGAAGGGAAAGATGTAACTCTGTGAGATGAATTCACAGAACACAGAGAAGTTTCTCAGAAAGCTTCTTTCCAGTTTTGAGCGGAAGATATTTCCTTTTTCACCATAGCCCTCTATGGGCTTCCAAATATCCCTTTGCCAATTCCACAAGAACAGCCTTAGCGAAAGTCTTCTTGAAGGGAAAGATGTAACTCTGTGAGATGAATTAACAGAACACAGAGCAGTTTCTCAGAAAGCTTCTTTCCAGTTTTGAACGGAAGATATTTCCTTTTTCACCATAGCCCTCTATGGGCTTCCAAATATCCCTTTGCCAATTCCACAAGAACAGCCTTAGCGAAAGGCTTCTTGAAGGGAAAGATGTAACTTTGTGAGATCAATTAACAGAACACACAACAGTTTCTCAGAAAGCTTCTTTCCAGTTTTCAGCTAAAGATATTTCCTTTTTCACCATAGCCCTCTATGGGCTTCCAAATATCCCTTTGCCAATTCCACAAGAACAGCCTTAGCGAAAGGCTTCTTGAAGGGAAACATGTAACTCTGTGAGATGAATTAACAGAACACAGAGCAGTTTCTCAGAAAGCTTCTTTCCAGTTTTGAACGGAAGATATTTCCTTTTTCACCATAGCCCTCTATGGGCTTCCAAATATCCCTTTTCCAATTCCACAAGAACAGCCTTAGAGAAAGGCTTCTTGAAGGGAACATGTAACTCTGTGAGATGAATTAACAGAACACAGAGCAGTTTCTCAGAAAGCTTCTTTCCAGTTTTCAGCTAAAGATATTTCCTTTTTCACCATAGCCCTCTATGGGCTTCCAAATATCCCTTTGCCAATTCCACAAGAACAGCCTTAGCGAAAGGGTTCTTGAACGGAAAGATGTAACTCTGTGAGATGAATTAACAGAACACAGAGCAGTTTCTCAGAAAGCTTCTTTCCAGTTTTGAACGGAAGATATTTCCTTTTTCACCATAGCCCTCTATGGGTTTCCAAATATCCCTTTGCCAATTCCACAAGAACAGCCTTAGGGAAAGGCTTCTTGAAGGGAAAGATGTAACTCTGTGAGATGAATTCACAGAACACAGAGCAGTTTCTCAGAAAGCTTCTTTCCAGTTTTGAACGGAAGATATTTCCTTTTTCACCATAGCCCTCTATGGGCTTCCAAATAACCCTTTGCCAATTCCACAAGAACAGCCTTAGCGAAAGGCTTCTTGAAGGGAAATATGTAACTCTGTGAGATGAATTCACAGAACACAGAGCAGTTTCTCAGAAAGCTTCTTTCCAGTTTTGAACCGAAGATATTTCCTTTTTCACCATAGCCCTCTATGGGCTTCCAAATAACCCTTTGCCAATTCCACAAGAACCGCCTTAGCGAAAGGCTTCTTGAAGGGAAAGATGTAACTCTGTGAGATGAATTAACAAACACAGAGCAGTTTCTCAGAAAGCTTCTTTCCAGTTTTGAGCGGAAGATATTTCCTCTTTCACCATAGCCCTCTATGGGCTTCCAAATATCCCTTTGCCAATTCCACAATAACAGCCTTAGCGAAAGTCTTCTTGAAGGGAAAGATGTAACTCTGTTAGATGAATTAAAAGAACACAGAGCAGTTTCTCAGAAAGCTTCTTTCCAGTTTTGAACGGAAGATATTTCCTTTTTCACCATAGCCCTCTATGGGCTTCCAAATATCCCTTTGCCAATTGCACAAGAACAGCCTTAGCGAAAGGCTTCTTGAAGGGAAAGATGTAACTCTGTGAGATGAATTAACAGAACAGAGAGCAGTTTCTCAGAAAGCTTCTTTCCAGTTTTGAACGGAAGATATTTCCTTTTTCACCATAGCCCTCTATGGGCTTCCAAATATCCCTTTGCCAATTCCACAAGAACAGCCTTAGCGAAAGGCTTCTTGAAGGGAAAGATGTAACTCTGTGAGATGAATTCACAGAACACAGAGCAGTTTCTCAGAAAGCTTCTTTCCAGTTTTGAACGGAAGATATTTCCTTTTTCACCATAGCCCTCTATGGGCTTCCAAATATCCCTTTTCCAATTCCACAAGAACAGCCTTAGCGAAAGACTTCTTGAAGGGAAAGATGTAACTCTGTGAGATGAATTCACAGAACACAGAGCAGTTTCTCAGAAAGCTTCTTTCCAGTTTTGAACGGAAGATATTTCCTTTGTCACCATAGCCCTCTATGGGCTTCCAAATATCCCTTTGCCAATTCCACAAGAACAGCCTTAGCGAAAGGCTTCTTGAAGGGAAAGATGTAACTCTGTGAGATGAATTAAAAGAACACAGAGCAGTTTCTCAGAAAGCTTCTTTCCAGTTTTGAACGGAAGATATTTCCTTTTTCACCATAGCCTTCTATGGGCTTCCAAATATCCCTTTGCCAATTCCACAAGAACAGCCTTAGCGAAAGGCTTCTTGAAGGGAAAGATGTAACTCTGTGAGATGAATTCACAGAACACAGAGCAGTTTCTCAGAAAGCTTCTTTCCAGTTTTGAACGGAAGATATTTCCTTTTTCACCATAGCCCTCTATGGGCTTCCAAATATCCCTTTGCCAATTCCACAAGAACAGCCTTAGCGAAAGGCTTCTTGAAGGGAAACATGTAACTCTGTGAGATGAATTAAGAGAACACAGAGCAGTTTCTCAGAAAGCTTCTTTCCAGTTTTGAAAGGAAGATATTTCCTTTTTCACCGTAGCCCTCTATGGGCTTCCAAATATCCCTTTGCCAATTCCACAAGAACAGATTGAGCGAAAGGCTTCTTGAAGGGAAAGATGTAACTCTGTGAGATGAATTCACAGAACACAGAGAAGTTTCTCAGAAAGCTTCTTTCCAGTTTTGAGCGGAAGATATTTCCTTTTTCACCATAGCCCTCTATGGGCTTCCAAATATCCCTTTGCCAATTCCACAAGAACAGCCTTAGCGAAAGTCTTCTTGAAGGGAAAGATGTAACTCTGTGAGATGAATTAACAGAACACAGAGCAGTTTCTCAGAAAGCTTCTTTCCAGTTTTGAACGGAAGATATTTCCTTTTTCACCATAGCCCTCTATGGGCTTCCAAATATCCCTTTGCCAATTCCACAAGAACAGCCTTAGCGAAAGGCTTCTTGAAGGGAGAGATGTAACTTTGTGAGATCAATTAACAGAACACACAACAGTTTCTCAGAAAGCTTCTTTCCAGTTTTCAGCTAAAGATATTTCCTTTTTCACCATAGCCCTCTATGGGCTTCCAAATATCCCTTTGCCAATTCCACAAGAACAGCCTTAGCGAAAGGCTTCTTGAAGGGAAACATGTAACTCTGTGAGATGAATTAACAGAACACAGAGCAGTTTCTCAGAAAGCTTCTTTCCAGTTTTGAACGGAAGATATTTCCTTTTTCACCATAGCCCTCTATGGGCTTCCAAATATCCCTTTTCCAATTCCACAAGAACAGCCTTAGAGAAAGGCTTCTTGAAGGGAACATGTAACTCTGTGAGATGAATTAACAGAACACAGAGCAGTTTCTCAGAAAGCTTCTTTCCAGTTTTCAGCTAAAGATATTTCCTTTTTCACCATAGCCCTCTATGGGCTTCCAAATATCCCTTTGCCAATTCCACAAGAACAGCCTTAGCGAAAGGGTTCTTGAACGGAAAGATGTAACTCTGTGAGATGAATTAACAGAACACAGAGCAGTTTCTCAGAAAGCTTCTTTCCAGTTTTGAACGGAAGATATTTCCTTTTTCACCATAGCCCTCTATGGGTTTCCAAATATCCCTTTGCCAATTCCACAAGAACAGCCTTAGGGAAAGGCTTCTTGAAGGGAAAGATGTAACTCTGTGAGATGAATTCACAGAACACAGAGCAGTTTCTCAGAAAGCTTCTTTCCAGTTTTGAACGGAAGATATTTCCTTTTTCACCATAGCCCTCTATGGGCTTCCAAATATCCCTTTGCCAATTCCACAAGAACAGCATTAGCGAAAGGCTTCTTGAAGGGAAAGATGTAACTCTGTGAGATGAATTCACAGAACACAGAGCAGTTTCTCAGAAAGCTTCTTGCCAGTTTTCAGCTAAAGGCATTTCCTTTTTCACCATAGCCCTCTATGGGCTTCCAAATATCCCTTTGCCAATTCCACAAGAACAGCCTTAGCGAAAGGCTTCTTGAAGGGAAAGATGTAACTCTGTGAGATGAATTAACAGAACACAGAGCCGTTTCTCAGAAAGCTTCTTTCCAGTTTTAAACGGAAGATATTTCCTTTTTCACCATAGCCCTCTATGGGCTTCCAAATATCCCTTTGCCAATTCCAAAAGAACAGCCTTAGGGAAAGGCTTCTTGAAGGGAAAGATGTAACTCTGTGAGATGAATTCACAGAACAAAGAGCAGTTTCTCAGAAAGCTTCTTTCCAGTTTTGAACGGAAGATATTTCCTTTTTCACCATAGCCCTCTATGGGCTTCCAAATAACCCTTTGCCAATTCCACAAGAACAGCCTTAGCGAAAGGCTTCTTGAAGGGAAAGATGTAACTCTGTGAGATGAATTAACAAACACAGAGCAGTTTCTCAGAAAGCTTCTTTCCAGTTTTGAGCGGAAGATATTTCCTCTTTCACCATAGCCCTCTATGGGCTTCCAAATATCCCTTTGCCAATTCCACAATAACAGCCTTAGCGAAAGTCTTCTTGAAGGGAAAGATGTAACTCTGTTAGATGAATTAAAAGAACACAGAGCAGTTTCTCAGAAAGCTTCTTTCCAATTTTGAACGGAAGATATTTCCTTTTTCACCATAGCCCTCTATGGGCTTCCAAATATCCCTTTGCCAATTGCACAAGAACAGCCTTAGCGAAAGGCTTCTTGAAGGGAAAGATGTAACTCTGTGAGATGAATTAACAGAACAGAGAGCAGTTTCTCAGAAAGCTTCTTTCCAGTTTGAACGGAAGATATTTCCTTTTTCACCATAGCCCTCTATGGGCTTCCAAATATCCCTTTGCCAATTCCACAAGAACAGCCTTAGCGAAAGGCTTCTTGAAGGGAAAGATGTAACTCTGTGAGATGAATTCACAGAACACAGAGCAGTTTCTCAGAAAGCTTCTTTCCAGTTTTGAACGGAAGATATTTCCTTTTTCACCATAGCCCTCTATGGGCTTCCAAATATCCCTTTTCCAATTCCACAAGAACAGCCTTAGCGAAAGACTTCTTGAAGGGAAAGATGTAACTCTGTGAGATGAATTCACAGAACACAGAGCAGTTTCTCAGAAAGCTTCTTTCCAGTTTTGAACGGAAGATATTTCCTTTGTCACCATAGCCCTCTATGGGCTTCCAAATATCCCTTTGCCAATTCCACAAGAACAGCCTTAGCGAAAGGCTTCTTGAAGGGAAAGATGTAACTCTGTGAGAAGAATTAAAAGAACACAGAGCAGTTTCTCAGAAAGCTTCTTTCCAGTTTTGAACGGAAGATATTTCCTTTTTCACCATAGCCTTCTATGGGCTTCCAAATATCCCTTTGCCAATTCCACAAGAACAGCCTTAGCGAAAGGCTTCTTCAAGGGAAAGATGTATCTCTGTGAGATGAATTCACAGAACACAGAGCAGTTTCTCAGAAAGCTTCTTTCCAGTTTTGAACGGAAGATATTTCCTTTTTAACCATAGCCCTCTATGGGCTTCCAAATATCCCTTTGCCAATTCTACAAGAACAGCCTTAGCGAAAGGCTTCTTGAAGGGAAACATGTAACTCTGTGAGATGAATTAAGAGAACACAGAGCTGTTTCTCAGAAAGATTCTTTCCAGTTTTGAAAGGAAGATATTTCCTTTTTCACCATAGCCCTCTATGGGCTTCCAAGTATCCCTTTGCCAATTCCACAAGAACAGATTGAGCGAAAGGCTTCTTGAAGGGAAAGATGTAACTCTGTGAGATGAATTCACAGAACACAGAGAAGTTTCTCAGAAAGCTTCTTTCCAGTTTTGAGCGGAAGATATTTCCTTTTTCACCATAGCCCTCTATGGGCTTCCAAATATCCCTTTGCCAATTCCACAAAACAGCCTTAGCGAAAGTCTTCTTGAAGGGAAAGATGTAACTCTGTGAGATGAATTAACAGAACACAGAGCAGTTTCTCAGAAAGCTTCTTTCCAGTTTTGAACGGAAGATATTTCCTTTTTCACCATAGCCCTCTATGGGCTTCCAAATATCCCTTTGCCAATTCCAGAAGAACAGCCTTAGCGAAAGGCTTCTTGAAGGGAAAGATGTAACTTTGTGAAATCAATTAACAGAACACACAGCAGTTTCTCAGAAAGCTTCTTTCCAGTTTTCAGCTAAAGATATTTCCTTTCTCACCATAGCCCTCTATGGGCTTCCAAATATCCCTTTGCCAATTGCACAAGAACAGCCTTAGCGAAAGGGTTCTTGAAGGGAAACATGTAACTCTGTGAGATGAATTAACAGAACACAGAGCAGTTTCTCAGAAAGCTTCTTTCCAATTTTGAACGGAAGATATTTCCTTTTTCACCATAGCCCTCTATGGGCTTCCAAATATCCCTTTTCCAATTCCACAAGAACAGCCTTAGAGAAAGGCTTCTTGAAGGGAAAGATGTAACTCTGTGAGATGAATTCACAGAACACAGAGCAGTTTCTCAGAAAGCTTCTTTCCAGTTTTGAACGGAAGATATTTCCTTTTTCACCATAGCCCTCTATGGGCTTCCAAATATCCCTTTGCCAATTCCACAAGAACAGCCTTAGCGAAAGGCTTCTTGAAGGGAAAGATGTAACTCTGTGAGATGAATTAACAGAACACAGAGCAGTTTCTCAGAAAGCTTCTTGCCAGTTTTCAGCTAAAGATATTTCCTTTTTCACCATAGCCCTCTATGGGCTTCCAAATATCCCTTTGCCAATTCCACAAGAACAGCCTTAGCGAAAGGCTTCTTGAAGGGAAAGATGTAACTCTGTGAGATGAATTAACAGAACACAGAGCCGTTTCTCAGAAAGCTTCTTTCCAGTTTTGAACGGAACATATTTCCTTTTTCACCATAGCCCTCTATGGGCTTCCAAATATCCCTTTGCCAATTCCACAACAACAGCCTTAGGGAAAGGCTTCTTGAAGGGAAAGATGTAACTCTGTGAGATGAATTCACAGAACACAGAGTAGTTTCTCAGAAAGCTTCTTTCCAGTTTTGAACGGAAGATATTTCCTTTTTCACCATAGCCCTCTATGGGCTTCCAAATATCCCTTTGCCAATTCCACAAGAACAGCCTTAGCGAAAGGCTTCTTGAAGGGAAAGATGTAACTCTGTGAGATGAATTCACAGAACACAGCGCAGTTTCTCAGAAAGCTTCTTTCCAGTTTTGAACGGAAGATATTTCCTTTTTCACCATAGCCCTCTATGGGCTTCCAAATATCCCTTTGCCATTTCCACAACAACAGACTTAGCGAAAGGCTTCTTGAAGGGAAAGATGTAACTCTGTGAGATGAATTCACGGAACACAAAGAAGTTTCTCAGAAAGATTCTTTCCAGTTTTGAACGGAAGATATTTCCTTTTTCACCATAGCCCTCTATGATCTTCCAAATAACCCTTTGCCAATTCCACAAGAACAGCCTTAGCGAAAGGCTTCTTGAAGGGAAATATGTAACTCTGTGAGATGAATTCACAGAACACAGAGCAGTTTCTCAGAAAGCTTCTTTCCAGTTTTGAACGGAAGATATTTCCTTTTTCACCATAGCCCTCTATGGGCTTCCAAATAACCCTTTGCCAATTGCACAAGAACAGCCTTAGCGAAAGGCTTCTTGAAGGGAAAGATGTAACTCTGTGAGATGAATTAACAGAACACAGAGCAGTTTCTCAGAAAGCTTCTTTCCAGTTTTGAACGGAAGATATTTCATTTTTCACCATAGCCCTCTATGGGCTTCCAAATATCCCTTTGCCAATTCCACAAGAACAGCCTTAGCGAAAGGCTTCTTGAAGGGAAAGATGTAACTCGGTGACATGAATTAACAGAACACAGAGCAGTTTCTCAGAAAGCTTCTTTCCAGTTTTCAGCTAAAGATATTTCCTTTTTCACCATAGCCCTCTATGGGCTTCCAAATATCCCTTTGCCAATTGCACAAGAACAGCCTTAGCGAAAGGCTTCTTGAAGAGAAAGATGTAACTCTGTTAGATGAATTCACAGAACACAGAGCAGTTTCTCAGAAAGCTTCTTTCCAGTTTTGAACGGAAGATATTTCCTTTTTCACCATAGCCCTCTATGGGCTTCCAAATATCCCTTTGCCAATTCTACAAGAACAGCCTTAGCGAAAGGCTTCTTGAAGGGAAAAATGTAACTCTGTGAGATGAATTCACATAACACAGAGCAGTTTCTCAGAAAGCTTCTTTCCAGTTTTGAACGGAAGATATTTCCTTTTTCACCATAGCCTTCTATGGGCTTCCAAATATCCCTTTGCCAATTCCACAAGAACAGCCTTAGCGAAAGGCTTCTTGAAGGGAAAGATGTAACTCTGTGAGATGAATTAACAGAACACAGAGCAGTTTCTCAGAAAGCTTCTTGCCAGTTTTCAGCTAAAGATATTTCCTTTTTCACCATAGCCCTCTATGGGCTTCCAAATATCCCTTTGCCAATTCCACAAGAACAGCCTTAGCGAAAGACTTCTTGAAGGGAAAGATGTAACTCTGTGAGATGAATTAACAGAACACAGCGCAGTTTCTCAGAAAGCTTCTTTCCAGTTTTGAACGGAAGATATTTCCTTTTTCACCATAGCCCTCTATGGGCTTCCAAATATCCGTTTGCCAATTCCACAAGAACAGCCTTAGCGAAAGGCTTCTTGAAGGGAAAGATGTAACTCTGTGAGATGAATTCACGGAACACAAAGAAGTTTCTCAGAAAGCTTCTTTCCAGTTTTGAACGGAAGATATTTCCTTTTTCACCATAGCCCTCTATGGGCTTCCAAATAACCTTTTGCCAATTCCACAAGAGCAGCCTTAGCGAAAGGCTTCTTGAAGGGAAATATGTAACTTTGTGAGATGAATTCATAGAACACAGAGCAGTTTCTCAGAAAGCTTCTTTCCAGTTTTGAACGGAAGATATTTCCTTTTTCACCATAGCCCTCTATGGGCTTCCAAATATCCCCTTGCCAATTCCACAAGAACAGCCTTAGCGAAAGGCTTCTTGAAGGGAAAGATGTAACTCTGTGAGATGAATTAACAGAACACAGAGCAGTTTCTCAGAAAGCTTCTTTCCAGTTTTCAGAGGAAGATATTTCCTTTTTCACCATAGCCCTCTATGCGCTTGCAAATATCCCTTTGCCAATTCCAAAAGAACAGGCTTGGCGAAAGGCTTCTTGAAGGGAAAGATGTAACTCTGTGAGATGAATTAACAGAACACAGAGCAGTTTCTCAGAAAGCTTCTTTCCAGTTTTGAACGGAAGATATTTCCTTTTTCACCACAGCCCTCTATGGGCTTCCAAATATCCCTTTGCCAATTCCACAAGAACAGCCTTAGGGAAAGGCTTCTTGAATCGAAAGATGTAACTCTGTGAGATGAATTCACAGAACACAGAGCAGTTTCTCAGAAAGCTTCTTTCCACTTTTGAACGGAAGATATTTCCTTTGTCACCATAGCCCTCTATGGGCTTCCAAATATCCCTTTGCCAATTCCACAAGAACAGCCTTAGCGAAAGGCTTCTTGAAGGGAAAGATGTAACTCTGTGAGATGAATTCACAGAACACAGAGCAGTTTCTCAGAAAGCTTCTTTCCAGTTTTGAGCGGAAGATATTTCCTTTTTCAACATAGCCCTCTATGGGCTTCCAAATATCCCTTTGCCAATTCCACAAGAACAGCCTTAGCGAAAGGCTTCTTGAAGGGAAACATGTAACTCTGTGAGATGAATTAAGAGAACACAGAGCAGTTTCTCAGAAAGCTTCTTTCCCCTTTTGAACGGAAGATATTTCCTTTTTCACCATAGCCCTCTAAGGGTTTACAAATATCCCTTTGCCAATTCCCCAAGAACAGCCTTAGCGAAAGGCTTCTTGAAGGGAAAGATGTAACTCTGTGAGATGAATTCACAGAACACAGAGCAGTTTCTCAGAAAGCTTCTTTCCAGTTTTCAGCGGAAGATGTTTCCTTTTTCACCATAGCCCTCTATGGGCTTGCAAATATCCCTTTGCCAATTCCACGAGAACAGCCTTAGCGAAAGGCTTCTTGAAGGGAAAGATGTAACTCTGTGAGATGAATTCACAGAACACAGAGCAGTTTCTCAGAAAGCTTCTTTCCAGTTTTGAACGGAAGATAATTCCTTTTTCACCATAGCCCTCTATGGGCTTCCAAATATCCCTTTGCCAATTCCACAAGAACAGCCTTAGGGAAAGTCTTCTTGAAGGGAAATATGTAACTCTGTGAGAGGAATTCACAGAACACAGAGCAGTTTCTCAGAAAGCTTCTTTCCAGTTTTGAACGGAAGATATTTCCTTTGTCACCATAGCCCTCTATGGGCTTCCAAATATCCCTTTGGCAATTCCACAAGAACAGCCTTAGCGAAAGGCTTCTTGAAGGGAAAGATGTAACTCTGTGAGATGAATTAACAGAACACAGAGCAGTTTCTCAGAAAGCTTCTTTCCAGTTTTCAGGGGAAGATATTCCCTTTTTCACCATAGCCCTCTATGGGCTTCCAAATATCCCTTTGCCAATTCCACAAGAACAGCCTTAGCGAAAGGCTTCTTGAAGGGAAAGATGTAACTCTGTGAGATGAATTAACAGAACACAGAGCAGTTTCTCAGAAAGCTTCTTTCCAGTTTTGAACGGAAGATATTTCCTTTTTCACCATAGCCCTCTATGGGCTTCCAAATATCCCTTTTCCAATTCCACAAGAACAGCCTTAGCGAAAGGCTTCTTGAAGGGAAAGATGTAACTCTGTGAGATGAATTAACAGAACACAGAGCAGTTTCTCAGAAAGCTTCTTTCCAGTTTTCAGCTAAAGATATTTCCTTTTTCACCATAGCCCTCTATGGGCTTCCAAATATCCCTTTGCCAATTCCACAAGAACAGCCTTAGCGAAAGGCTTCTTGAAGGGAAAGATGTAACTCTGTGAGATGAATTAACAGAACACAGAGCAGTTTCTCAGAAAGATGCTTTCCAGTTTTGAACGGAAGATATTTCCTTTTTCACCATAGCCCTCTATGGGCTTCCAAATATCCCTTTGCCAATTCCACAAGAACAGCCTTAGGGAAAGGCTTCTTGAAGGGAAAGATGTAACTCTGTGAGATGAATTCACAGAACACAGAGCAGTTTCTCAGAAAGCTTCTTTCCAGTTTTGAACGGAAGATATTTCCTTTTTCACCATAGCCTTCTATGGGCTTCCAAATATCCCTTTGCCAATTCCACAAGAACAGCCTTAGCGAAAGGCTTCTTGAAGGGAAAGATGTAACTCTGTGAGATGAATTAACAGAACACAGAGCAGTTTCTCAGAAAGCTTCTTTCCAGTTTTCAGCTAAAGATATTTCCTTTTTCACCATAGCCCTCTATGGGCTTCCAAATATCCCTTTGCCAATTCCACAAGAACAGCCTTAGCGAAAGGCGTCTTGAAGGGAAAGATGTAACTCTGTGAGATGAATTAACAGAACACAGAGCAGTTTCTCAGAAAGCTTCTTTCCAGTTTTGAACGGAAGATATTTCCTTTTTCACCATAGCCCTCTATGGGCTTCCAAATATCCCTTTGCCAATTCCACAAGAACAGCCTTAGGGAAAGTCTTCTTGAAGGGAAAGATGTAACTCTGTGAGATGAATTAACAGAACACAGAGTAGTTTCCCAGAAAGCTTCTTTCCAGTTTTGAACGGAAGATATTTCCTTTTTCACCATAGCCCTCTATGGGCTTCCAAATATCCCTTTGCCAATTCCACAAGAACAGCCTTAGCGAAAGGCTTCTTGAAGGGAAAGATGTAACTCTGTGAGATGAATTCACAGAACACAGCGCAGTTTCTCAGAAAGCTTCTTTCCAGTTTTTAACGGAAGATATTTCCTTTTTCACCATAGCCCTCTATGGGCTTCCAAATATCCCTTTGCCAATTCCACAAGAACAGCCTTAGCGAAAGGCTTCTTGAAGGGAAAGATGTAACTCTGTGAGATGAATTCACGGAACACAAAGAAGTTTCTCAGAAAGCTTCTTTCCAGTTTTGAACGGAAGATATTTCCTTTTTCACCATAGCCCTGTATGGGCTTCCAAATAACCCTTTGCCAATTACACAAGAACAGCCTTAGCGAAAGGCTTCTTGAAGGGAAATATGTAACTCTGTGAGATGAATTCATAGAACACAGAGCAGTTTCTCAGAAAGCTTCTTTCCAGTTTTGAACGGAAGATATTTCCTTTTTCACCATAGCCCTCTATGGGCTTCCAAATATCCCCTTGCCAATTCCACAAGAACAGCCTTAGCGAAAGGCTTCTTGAAGTGAAAGATGTAACTCTGTGAGATGAATTCACAGAACACAGAGGAGTTTCTCAGAAAGCTTCTTTCCAGTTTTGAACGGAAGATATTTCCTTTTTCACCATAGCCCTCTATGGGCTTCCAAATATCCCTTTGCCAATTCCACAAGAACAGCCTTAGCGAAAGGCTTCTTGAAGGGAAAGATGTAACTCTGTGAGATGAATTAACAGAACACAGAGCAGTTTCTCAGAAAGCTTCTTTCCAGTTTTCAGCGGAAGATATTTCCTTTTTCACCATAGACCTCTACGCGCTTGCAAATATCCCTTTGCCAATTCCAAAAGAACAGGCTTGGCGAAAGGCTTCTTGAAGGGAAAGATGCAACTCTGTGAGATGAATTAACAGAACACAGAGCAGTTTCTCAGAAAGCTTCTTTCCAGTTTTGAACGGAAGATATTTCCTTTTTCACCACAGCCCTCTATGGGCTTCCAAATATCCCTTTGCCAATTCCACAAGAACAGCCTTAGGGAAAGGCTTCTTGAATCGAAAGATGTAACTCTGTGAGATGAATTAAGAGAACACAGAGCAGTTTCTCAGAAAGCTTCTTTCCAGTTTTGAGCGGAAGATATTTCCTTTTTCACCATAGCCCTCTATGGGCTTCCAAATATCCCTTTGCCAATTCCACAAGAACAGCCTCAGCGAAAGGCTTCTTGAAGGGGAAAGATGTAACTCTGTGAGATGAATTAACAGAACACAGAGCAGTTTCTCAGAATGCTTCTTTCCAGTTTTCAGGGGAAGATATTTTCTTTTTCACCATAGCCCTCTATGGGCTTCCAAATATCCCTTTGCCAATTCCACAAGAACAGCCTTAGCGAAAGGCTTCTTGAAGGGAAAGATGTAACTCTGTGAGATGAATTAACAGAACACAGAGCAGTTTCTCAGAAAGCTTCTTTCCAGTTTTGAACGGAAGATATTTCCTTTTTCACCATAGCCCTCTATGGGCTTCCAAATATCCCTTTGCCAATTCCACAAGAACAGCCTTAGGGAAAGGCTTCTTGAAGGGAAAGATGTAACTCTGTGAGATGAATTAACAGAACACAGAGCAGTTTCTCAGAAAGCTTCTTGCCAGTTTTCAGCTAAAGATATTTCCTTTTTCACCATAGCCCTCTATGGGCTTCCAAATATCCCTTTGCCAATTCCACAAGAACAGCCTTAACGAAAGGCTTCTTGAAGGGAAAGATGTAACTCTGTGAGATGAATTAACAGAACACAGAGCCGTTTCTCAGAAAGCTTCTTTCCAGTTTTCAGCGGAAGATATTTCCTTTTTCACCATAGCCCTCTACGCGCTTGCAAATATCCCTTTGCCAATTCCAAAAGAACAGGCTTGGCGAAAGGCTTCTTGAAGGGAAAGATGTAACTCTGTGAGATGAATTAACAGAACACAGAGCAGTTTCTCAGAAAGCTTCTTTCCAGTTTTGAACGGAAGATATTTCCTTTTTCACCACAGCCCTCTATGGGCTTCCAAATATCCCTTTGCCAATTCCACAAGAACAGCCTTAGGGAAAGGCTTCTTGAATCGAAAGATGTAACTCTGTGAGATGAATTAAGAGAACACAGAGCAGTTTCTCAGAAAGCTTCTTTCCAGTTTTGAGCGGAAGATATTTCCTTTTTCACCATAGCCCTCTATGGGCTTCCAAATATCCCTTTGCCAATTCCACAAGAACAGCCTCAGCGAAAGGCTTCTTGAAGGGAAAGATGTAACTCTGTGAGATGAATTAACAGAACACAGAGCAGTTTCTCAGAATGCTTCTTTCCAGTTTTCAGGGGAAGATATTTTCTTTTTCACCATAGCCCTCTATGGGCTTCCAAATATCCCTTTGCCAATTCCACAAGAACAGCCTTAGCGAAAGGCTTCTTGAAGGGAAAGATGTAACTCTGTGAGATGAATTAACAGAACACAGAGCAGTTTCTCAGAAAGCTTCTTTCCAGTTTTGAACGGAAGATATTTCCTTTTTCACCATAGCCCTCTATGGGCTTCCAAATATCCCTTTGCCAATTCCACAAGAACAGCCTTAGGGAAAGGCTTCTTGAAGGGAAAGATGTAACTCTGTGAGATGAATTAACAGAACACAGAGCAGTTTCTCAGAAAGCTTCTTGCCAGTTTTCAGCTAAAGATATTTCCTTTTTCACCATAGCCCTCTATGGGCTTCCAAATATCCCTTTGCCAATTCCACAAGAACAGCCTTAACGAAAGGCTTCTTGAAGGGAAAGATGTAACTCTGTGAGATGAATTAACAGAACACAGAGCCGTTTCTCAGAAAGCTTCTTTCCAGTTTTGAACGGAAAATATTTCCTTTTTCACCATAGCCCTCTATGGGCTTCCAAATATCCGTTTGCCAATTCCACAAGAACAGCCTTAGGGAAAGTCTTCTTGAAGGGAAAGATGTAACTCTGTGAGATGAATTAACAGAACACAGAGTAGATTCCCAGAAAGCTTCTTTCCAGTTTTGAACGGAAGATATTTCCTTTTTCACCATAGCCCTCTATGGGCTTCCAAATATCCCTTTGCCAATTCCACAAGAACAGCCTTAGCAAAAGGCTTCTTTAAGGGAAATATGTAACTCTGTGAGATGAATTCATAGAACACAGAGCAGTTTCTCAGAAAGCTTCTTTCCAGTTTTGAACGGAAGATATTTCCTTTTTCACCATAGCCCTCTATGGGCTTCCAAATATCCCCTTGCCAATTCCACAAGAACAGCCTTAGCGAAAGGCTTCTTGAAGGGAAAGATGTAACTCTGTGAGATGAATTTACAGAACACAGAGGAGTTTCTCAGAAAGCTTCTTTCCAGTTTTGAACGGAAGATATTTCCTTTTTCACCATAGCCCTCTATGGGCTTCCAAATATCCCTTTGCCAATTCCACAAGAACAGCCTTAGCGAAAGGCTTCTTGAAGGGAAAGATGTAACTCTGTGAGATGAATTAACAGAACACAGAGCAGTTTCTCAGAAAGCTTCTTTCCAGTTTTCAGCGGAAGATATTTCCTTTTTCACCATAGCCCTCTATGCGCTTGCAAATATCCCTTTGCCAATTCCAAAAGAACAGGCTTGGCGAAAGGCTTCTTGAAGGGAAAGATGTAACTCTGTGAGATGAATTCACAGAACACAGAGCAGTTTCTCAGAAAGCTTCTTTCCAGTTTTGAACGGAAGATATTTCCTTTTTCACCACAGCCCTCTATGGGCTTCCAAATATCCCTTTGCCAATTCCACAAGAACAGCCTTAGGGAAAGGCTTCTTGAATCGAAAGATGTAACTCTGTGAGATGAATTCACAGAACACAGAGCAGTTTCTCAGAAAGCTTCTTTCCAGTTTTGAACGGAAGATATTTCCTTTGTCACCATAGCCCTCTATGGGCTTCCAAATATCCCTTTGCCAATTCCACAAGAACAGCCTTAGCGAAAGGCTTCTTGAAGGGAAAGATGTAACTCTGTGAGATGAATTCACAGAACACAGAGCAGTTTCTAAGAAAGCTTCTTTCCAGTTTTTAACGGAAGATATTTCCTTTTTCAACATAGCCCTCTATGGGCTTCCAAATATCGCCTTGCCAATTCCACAAGAACAGCCTTAGCGAAAGGCTTCTTGAAGGGAAACATGTAACTCTGTGAGATGAATTAAGAGACCACAGAGCAGTTTTTCAGAAAGTTTCTTTCCAGTTTTGAACGGAAGATATTTCCTTTTTCACCATAGCCCTCTAAGGGTTTACAAATATCCCTTTGCCAATTCCACAAGAGCAGCCTTAGCGAAAGGCTTCTTGAAGGGAAAGATGTAACTCTGTGAGATGAATTCACAGAACACAGAGCAGTTTCTCAGAAAGCTTCTTTCCAGTTTACAGCGGAAGATGTTTCCTTTTTCACCATAGCCCTCTATGGGCTTGCAAATATCCCTTTGCCAATTCCAGGAGAACAGCCTTAGCGAAAGGCTTCTTGAAGGGAAAGATGTAACTCTGTGAGATGAATTCACAGAACACAGAGCAGTTTCTCAGAAAGCTTCTTTCCAGTTTTGAACAGAAGATATTTCCTTTTTCACCATAGCCCTCTATGGGCTTCCAAATATCCCTTTGCCAATTCCACAAGAACAGCCTTAGGGAAAGTCTTCTTGAAGGGAAATATGTAACTCTGTGAGATGAATTCACAGAACACAGAGCAGTTTCTCAGAAAGCTTCTTTCCAGTTTTGAACGGAAGATATTTCCTTTGTCACCATAGCCCTCTATGGGCTTCCAAATATCCCTTTGGCAATTCCACAAGAACAGCCTTAGCGAAAGGCTTCTTGAAGGGAAAGATGTAACTCTGTGAGATGAATTAACAGAACACAGAGCAGTTTCTCAGAAAGCTTCTTTCCAGTTTTCAGGGGAAGATATTTCCTTTTTCACCATAGCCCTCTATGGGCTTCCAAATATCCCTTTGCCAATTCCACAAGAACAGCCTTAGCGAAAGGCTTCTTGAAGGGAAAGATGTAACTCTGTGAGATGAATTCACAGAACACAGAGCAGTTTCTCAGAAAGCTTCTTTCCACTTTTTAACGGAAGATATTTCCTTTGTCACCATAGCCCTCTATGGGCTTCCAAATATCCCTTTGCCAATTCCACAAGAACAGCCTTAGCGAAAGGCTTCTTGAAGGGAAACATGTAACTCTGTGAGATGAATTAACAGAACACAGAGCAGTTTCTCAGAAAGCTTCTTTCCAGTTTTGAGCGGAAGATATTTCCTTTTTCACCATAGCCCTCTATGGGCTTCCAAATATCCCTTTGCCAATTCCACAAGAACAGCCTTAGCGAAAGGCTTCTTGAAGGGAAAGATGTAACTCTGTGAGATGAATTAACAGAACACAGAGCAGTTTCTCCGAAAGCTTCTTTCCAGTTTTGAACGGAAGATATTTCCTTTTTCACCATAGCCCTCTATGGGCTTCCAAATATCCCTTTGCCAATTCCACAAGAACAGCCTCAGCGAAAGGCTTCTTGAAGGGAAAGATGTAACTCTGTGAGATGAATTAACAGAACAAAGAGCAGTTTCTCAGAAAGCTTCTTTCCAGTTTTGAACGGAAGATATTTCCTTTTTCACCATAGCCCTCTATGGGCTTCCAAATATCCCCTTGCCAATTCCACAAGAACACCCTTAGCGAAAGGCTTCTTGAAGGGAAAGATGTAACTCTGTGAGATGAATTAACAGAACACAGAGGAGTTTCTCAGAAAGCTTCTTTCCAGTTTTGAACGGAAGATATTTCCTTTTTCACCATAGCCCTCTATGGGCTTCCAAATATCCCTTTGCCAATTCCACAAGAACAGCCTTAGCGAAAGGCCTCTTGAAGGGAAAGATGTAACTCTGTGAGATGAATTAACAGAACACAGAGCAGTTTCTCAGAAAGCTTCTTTCCAGTTTTGAGCGGAAGTTATCTCCTTTTTCACCATAGCCCTCTATGGGCTTCCAAATATCCCTTTGCCAATTCCACAATAACAGCCTTAGCGAAAGGCTTCTTGAAGGGAAAGATGTAACTCTGTGAGATGAATTAAAAGAACACAGAGCAGTTTCTCAGAAAGCTTCTTTCCAGTTTTCAGCGGAAGATATTTCCTTTTTCACCATAGCCCTCTATGGGCTTCCAAATATCCCTTTGCCAATTCCACAATAACAGCCTTAGCGAAAGGCATCTTGAAGGGAAAGATGTAACTCTCTGAGATGAATTAACAGAAGACAGAGCAGTTTCTCAGAAAGCTTCTTTCCAATTTTCAGCGGAAGATATTTCCTTTTTCATCATAGCCCTCTATGGGCTTCCAAATATCCCTTTGCCAATTCCACAAGAACAGCCTTAGCGAAAGGCTTCTTGAAGGGAAAGATGTAACTCTGTGAGATGAATTAACAGAACACAGAGCAGTTTCTCAGAAAGCTTCTTTCCAGTTTTGAGCGGAAGTTATTTCCTTTATCACCATTGCCCTCTATGGGCTTCCAAATATACCTTTGCCAATTCCACAAGAACAGCCTTAGGGAAAGGCTTCTTGAAGGGAAAGATGTAACTCTGTGAGATGAATTAACAGAACACAGAGCAGTTTCTCAGAAAGCTTCTTTCCAGTTTTGAACGGAAGATATCTCCTTTGTCACCATAGCCCTCTATGGGCTTCCAAATATCCCTTTGCCAATTCCACAAGAACAGCCTTAGCGAAAGGCTTCTTGAAGGGAAACATGTAACTCTGTGAGATGAATTAAAAGAACACAGAGCAGTTTCTCAGAAAGCTTCTTTCCAGTTTTCAGCGGATGATATTTACTTTTTCATCATAGCCCTCTATGGGCTTCCAAATATCCCTTTGCCAATTCCACAATAACAGCCTTAGCGAAAGGCATCTTGAAGGGAAAGATGTAACTCTCTGAGATGAATTAACAGAAGACAGAGCAGTTTCTCAGAAAGCTTCTTTCCAATTTTCAGCGGAAGATATTTCCTTTTTCATCATAGCCCTCTATGGGCTTCCAAATATCCCTTTGCCAATTCCACAAGAACAGCCTTAGCGAAAGGCTTCTTGAAGGGAAAGATGTAACTCTGTGAGATGAATTAACAGAACACAGAGCAGTTTCTCAGAAAGCTTCTTTCCAGTTTTGAGCGGAAGTTATTTCCTTTTTCACCATAGCCCTCTATGGGCTTCCAAATATACCTTTGCCAATTCCACAAGAACAGCCTTAGGGAAAGGCTTCTTGAAGGGAAAGATGTAACTCTGTGAGATGAATTAACAGAACACAGAGCAGTTTCTCAGAAAGCTTCTTTCCAGTTTTGAACGGAAGATATTTCCTTTGTCACCATAGCCCTCTATGGGCTTCCAAAGATCCCTTTGCCAATTCCAAAAGAACAGCCTTAGCGAAAGGCTTCTTGAAGGGAAAGATGTAACTCTGTGAGATGAATTAACAGAACACAGAGCAGTTTCTCAGAAAGCTTCTTTCCAGTTTTCAGGGGAAGATATTTCCTTTTTCACCATAGCCCTCTATGGGCTTCCAAATATCCCTTTGCCAATTCCACAAGAACAGCCTTAGCGAAAGGCTTCTTGAAGGGAAACATGTAACTCTGTGAGATGAATTAAGAGAACACAGAGCAGTTTCTCAGAAAGCTTCTTTCCAGTTTTGAACGGAAGATATTTCATTTTTCACCATGGCCCTCTATGGGCTTCCAAATATCCCTTTGCCAATTCCAGAAGAACAGCGTGAGCGAAAGGCTTCTTGAAGGGAAAGATGTAACTCTGTGAGATGAATTCACAGAACACAGAGCAGTTTCTCAGAAAGCTTCTTTCCAGTTTTGAGCGGAAGATATTTCCTTTTTCACCATAGCCCTCTATGGGCTTCCAAATATCCCTTTGCCAATTCCACAAGAACAGCCTTAGCGAAAGTCTTCTTGAAGGGAAAGATGTAACTCTGTGAGATGAATTAACAGAACACAGAGCAGTTTCTCAGAAAGCTTCTTTCCAGTTTTGAACGGAAGATATTTCCTTTTTCACCATAGCCCTCTATGGGCTTCCAAATATCCCTTTGCCAATTCCACAAGAACAGCCTCAGCGAAAGGCTTCTTGAAGGGAAAGATGTAACTCTGTGAGATGAATTCACAGAACACAGAGCAGTTTCTCAGAAAGCTTCTTTCCAGTTTTCAGCGGAAGATATTTCCTTTTTCACCATAGCCCTCTATGCGCTTGCAAATATCCCTTTGCCAATTCCAAAAGAACAGGCTTGGCGAAAGGCTTCTTGAAGGGAAAGATGTAACTCTGTGAGATGAATTAACGGAACACAGAGCAGTTTCTCAGAAAGCTTCTTTCCAGTTTTGAACGGAAGATATTTCCTTTTTCACCACAGCCCTCTATGGGCTTCCAAATATCCCTTTGCCAATTCCACAAGAACAGCCTTAGGGAAAGGCTTCTTGAATCGAAAGATGTAACTCTGTGAGATGAATTCACAGAACACAGAGCAGTTTCTCAGAAAGCTTCTTTCCAGTTTTGAACGGAAGATATTTCGTTTGTCACCATAGCCCTCTATGGGCTTCCAAATATCCCTTTGCCAATTCCACAAGAACAGCCTTAGCGAAAGGCTTCTTGAAGGGAAAGATGTAACTCTGTGAGATGAATTAACAGAACACAGAGCAGTTTCTCAGAAAGCTTCTTTCCAGTTTTCAGGGGAAGTTATTTCCTTTTTCACCATAGCCCTCTATGGGCTTCCAAATATCCCTTTTCCAATTCCACAAGAACAGCCTTAGCGAAAGGCTTCTTGAAGGGAAAGATGTAACTCGGTGAGATGAATTCGCAGAACACAGAGCAGTTTCTCAGAAAGCTTCTTTCCGCTTTTTAACGGAAGATATTTCCTTTGTCACCATAGCCCTCTATGGACTTCCAAATATCCCTTTGCCAATTCCACAAGAACAGCCTAAGCGAAAGGCTTCTTGAAGGGAAAGATGTAACTCTGTGAGATGAATTAACAGAACACGGAGCAGTTTCTCAGAAAGCTTCTTTCCAGTTTTGAGCGGAAGATATTTCCTTTTTCACCATAGCCCTCTATGGGCTTCCAAATATCCCTTTGCCAATTCCACAAGAACAGCCTTAGCGAAAGGCTTCTTGAAGGGAAAGATGTAACTTTGTGAGATGAATTAACAGAACACAGAGCAGTTTCTCAGAAACCTTCTTTCCAGTTTTCAGGGGAAGATATTTCCTTTTTCACCATAGCCCTCTCTGGGCTTCCAAATATCCCTTTGCCAATACCACAAGAACAGCCTTAGCGAAAGGCTTCTTGAAGGGAAACATGTAACTCTGTGAGATGAATTAAGAGAACACAGAGCAGTTTCTCAGAAAGCTTCTTT
Source organism: Chlorocebus sabaeus (assembly GCF_047675955.1). NCBI lineage: Eukaryota > Metazoa > Chordata > Mammalia > Primates > Cercopithecidae > Chlorocebus > Chlorocebus sabaeus. The sequence goes on along the minus strand of NW_027327079.1, from coordinate 2,562,431 downwards.
CCAGTTTTGAACGGAAGATATTTCCTTTTTCACCATGGCCCTCTATGGGCTTCCAAATATCCCTTTGCCAATTCCAGAAGAACAGCCTGAGCGAAAGGCTTCTTGAAGGGAAAGATGTAACTCTGTGAGATGAATTCACAGAACACAGAGCAGTTTCTCAGAAAGCTTTTTTCCAGTTTTGAGCGGAAGATATTTCCTTTTTCACCATAGCCCTCTATGGGCTTCCAAATATCCCTTTGCCAATTCCACAAGAACAGCCTTAGCGAAAGGCTTCTTGAAGGGAAAGATGTAACTCTGTGAGATGAATTCACAGAACACAGAGCAGTTTCTCAGAAAGCTTCTTTCCAGTTTTGAACGGAAGATATTTCCTTTTTCACCATAGCCCTCTATGGGCTTCCAAATATCCCTTTGCCAATTCCACAAGAACAGCCTTAGCGAAAGGCTTCTTGAAGGGAAACATGTAATTCTGTGAGATGAATTAAGAGAACACAGAGTAGTTTCTCAGAAAGCTTCTTTCCAGTTTTGAACGGAAGATATTTCCTTTTTCACCATAGCCCTCTAAGGGTTTACAAATATCCCTTTGCCAATTCCACAAGAACAGCCTTAGCAAAAGGCTTCTTGAAGGGAAAGATGTAACTCTGTGAGATGAATTCACAGAACACAGAGCAGTTTCTCAGAAAGCTTCTTTCCAGTTTTCAGCGGAAGATGTTTCCTTTTTCACCATAGACCTCTATGGGCTTCCAAATATCCCTTTGCCAATTCCACGAGAACAGCCTTAGCGAAAGGCTTCTTGAAGGGAAAGATGTAACTCTGTGAGATAAATTCACAGAACACAGAGCAGTTTCTCAGAAAGCTTCTTTACAGTTTTGAAAGGAAGATATTTCCTTTTTCACCATAGCCCTCTATGGGCTTCCAAATATCCCTTTGCCAATTCCACAAGAACAGCCTTAGGGAAAGTCTTCTTGAAGTTAAATATGTAACTCTGTGAGATGAATTCACAGAACACAGAGCAGTTTCTCAGAAAGCTTCTTTCCAGTTTTGAATGGAAGATATTTCCTTTGTCACCATCGCCCTCTATGGGCTTCCAAATATCCCTTTGGCAATTCCACAAGAACAGCCTTAGCGAAAGGCTTCTTGAAGGGAAAGATGTAACTCTGTCAGATGAATTATCGGAACACAGAGCAGTTTCTCAGAAAGCTTCTTTCCAGTTTTCAGGGGAAGATATTTCCTTTTTCACCATAGCCCTCTATGGGCTTCCAAATATCCCTTTGCCAATTCCACAAGAACAGCCTTAGCGAAAGGCTTCTTGAAGGGAAAGATGTAACTCTGTGAGATGAATTCACAGAACACAGAGCGGTTTCTCAGAAAGCTTCTTTCCAGTTTTGAACAGAAGATATTTCCTTTTTCACCATAGCCCTCTATGGGCTTCCAAATATCCCTTTGCCAATTCCACAAGAACAGCCTCAGGGAAAGGCTTCTTGAAGGGAAAGATGTAACTCTGTGAGGTGAATTCACAGAACACAGAGCAGTTTCTCAGAAAGCTTCTTTCCAGTTTTCAGCTAAAGATATTTCCTTTTTCACCATAGCCCTCTATGGGCTTCCAAATATTCCTTTGCCAATTCCACAAGAACAGCCTTAGCGAAAGGCTTCTTGAAGGGAAAGATGTAACTCTGTGAGATGAATTAACAGAACACAGAGCAGTTTCTCAGAAAGCTTCTTGCCAGTTTTCAGCTAAAGATATTTCCTTTTTCACCATAGCCCTCTATGGGCTTCCAAATATCCCTTTGCCAATTCCACAAGAACAGCCTTAACGAAAGGCTTCTTGAAGGGAAAGATGTAACTCTGTGAGATGAATTAACAGAACACAGAGCCGTTTCTCAGAAAGCTTCTTTCCAGTTTTGAACGGAAAATATTTCCTTTTTCACCATAGCCCTCTATGGGCTTCCAAATATCCGTTTGCCAATTCCACAAGAACAGCCTTAGGGAAAGTCTTCTTGAAGGGAAAGATGTAACTCTGTGAGATGAATTAACAGAACACAGAGTAGTTTCCCAGAAAGCTTCTTTCCAGTTTTGAACGGAAGATATTTCCTTTTTCACCATAGCCCTCTATGGGCTTCCAAATATCCCTTTGCCAATTCCACAAGAACAGCCTTAGCGAAAGGCTTCTTGAAGGGAAAGATGTAACTCTGTGAGATGAATTCACAGAACACAGCGCAGTTTCTCAGAAAGCTTCTTTCCAGTTTTTAACGGAAGATATTTCCTTTTTCACCATAGCCCTCTATGGGCTTCCAAATATCCCTTTGCCAATTCCACAAGAACAGCCTTAGCGAAAGGCTTCTTGAAGGGAAAGATGTAACTCTGTGAGATTAATTCACGGAACACAAAGTAGTTTCTCAGAAAGCTTCTTTCCAGTTTTGAACGGAAGATATTTCCTTTTTCACCATAGCCCTGTATGGGCTTCCAAATAACCCTTTGCCAATTACACAAGAACAGCCTTAGCGAAAGGCTTCTTTAAGGGAAATATGTAACTCTGTGAGATGAATTCATAGAACACAGAGCAGTTTCTCAGAAAGCTTCTTTCCAGTTTTGAACGGAAGATATTTCCTTTTTCACCATAGCCCTCTATGGGCTTCCAAATATCCCCTTGCCAATTCCACAAGAACAGCCTTAGCGAAAGGCTTCTTGAAGGGAAAGATGTAACTCTGTGAGATGAATTCACAGAACACAGAGGAGTTTCTCAGAAAGCTTCTTTCCAGTTTTGAACGGAAGATATTTCCTTTTTCACCATAGCCCTCCATGGGCTTCCAAATATCCCTTTGCCAATTCCACAAGAACAGCCTTAGCGAAAGGCTTCTTGAAGGGAAAGATGTAACTCTGTGAGATGAATTAACAGAACACAGAGCAGTTTCTCAGAAAGCTTCTTTCCAGTTTTCAGCGGAAGATATTTCCTTTTTCACCATAGCCCTCTATGCGCTTGCAAATATCCCTTTGCCAATTCCAAAAGAACAGGCTTGGCGAAAGGCTTCTTGAAGGGAAAGATGTAACTCTGTGAGATGAATTAACAGAACACAGAGCAGTTTCTCAGAAAGCTTCTTTCCAGTTTTGAACGGAAGATATTTCCTTTTTCACCACAGCCCTCTATGGGCTTCCAAATATCCCTTTGCCAATTCCACAAGAACAGCCTTAGGGAAAGGCTTCTTGAAGGGAAAGATGTAACTCTGTGAGATTAATTCACGGAACACAAAGTAGTTTCTCAGAAAGCTTCTTTCCAGTTTTGAACGGAAGATATTTCCTTTTTCACCATAGCCCTGTATGGGCTTCCAAATAACCCTTTGCCAATTACACAAGAACAGCCTTAGCGAAAGGCTTCTTTAAGGGAAATATGTAACTCTGTGAGATGAATTCATAGAACACAGAGCAGTTTCTCAGAAAGCTTCTTTCCAGTTTTGAACGGAAGATATTTCCTTTTTCACCATAGCCCTCTATGCGCTTGCAAATATCCCTTTGCCAATTCCAAAAGAACAGGCTTGGCGAAAGGCTTCTTGAAGGGAAAGATGTAACTCTGTGAGATGAATTAACGGAACACAGAGCAGTTTCTCAGAAAGCTTCTTTCCAGTTTTGAACGGAAGATATTTCCTTTTTCACCACAGCCCTCTATGGGCTTCCAAATATCCCTTTGCCAATTCCACAAGAACAGCCTTAGGGAAAGGCTTCTTGAATCGAAAGATGTAACTCTGTGAGATGAATTCACAGAACACAGAGCAGTTTCTCAGAAAGCTTCTTTCCAGTTTTGAACGGAAGATATTTCGTTTGTCACCATAGCCCTCTATGGGCTTCCAAATATCCCTTTGCCAATTCCACAAGAACAGCCTTAGCGAAAGGCTTCTTGAAGGGAAAGATGTAACTCTGTGAGATGAATTAACAGAACACAGAGCAGTTTCTCAGAAAGCTTCTTTCCAGTTTTCAGGGGAAGTTATTTCCTTTTTCACCATAGCCCTCTATGGGCTTCCAAATATCCCTTTTCCAATTCCACAAGAACAGCCTTAGCGAAAGGCTTCTTGAAGGGAAAGATGTAACTCGGTGAGATGAATTCGCAGAACACAGAGCAGTTTCTCAGAAAGCTTCTTTCCGCTTTTTAACGGAAGATATTTCCTTTGTCACCATAGCCCTCTATGGACTTCCAAATATCCCTTTGCCAATTCCACAAGAACAGCCTAAGCGAAAGGCTTCTTGAAGGGAAAGATGTAACTCTGTGAGATGAATTAACAGAACACGGAGCAGTTTCTCAGAAAGCTTCTTTCCAGTTTTGAGCGGAAGATATTTCCTTTTTCACCATAGCCCTCTATGGGCTTCCAAATATCCCTTTGCCAATTCCACAAGAACAGCCTTAGCGAAAGGCTTCTTGAAGGGAAAGATGTAACTTTGTGAGATGAATTAACAGAACACAGAGCAGTTTCTCAGAAACCTTCTTTCCAGTTTTCAGGGGAAGATATTTCCTTTTTCACCATAGCCCTCTCTGGGCTTCCAAATATCCCTTTGCCAATACCACAAGAACAGCCTTAGCGAAAGGCTTCTTGAAGGGAAACATGTAACTCTGTGAGATGAATTAAGAGAACACAGAGCAGTTTCTCAGAAAGCTTCTTTCCAGTTTTGAACGGAAGATATTTCCTTTTTCACCATGGCCCTCTATGGGCTTCCAAATATCCCTTTGCCAATTCCAGAAGAACAGCCTGAGCGAAAGGCTTCTTGAAGGGAAAGATGTAACTCTGTGAGATGAATTCACAGAACACAGAGCAGTTTCTCAGAAAGCTTTTTTCCAGTTTTGAGCGGAAGATATTTCCTTTTTCACCATAGCCCTCTATGGGCTTCCAAATATCCCTTTGCCAATTCCACAAGAACAGCCTTAGCGAAAGGCTTCTTGAAGGGAAAGATGTAACTCTGTGAGATGAATTCACAGAACACAGAGCAGTTTCTCAGAAAGCTTCTTTCCAGTTTTGAACGGAAGATATTTCCTTTTTCACCATAGCCCTCTATGGGCTTCCAAATATCCCTTTGCCAATTCCACAAGAACAGCCTTAGCGAAAGGCTTCTTGAAGGGAAACATGTAATTCTGTGAGATGAATTAAGAGAACACAGAGTAGTTTCTCAGAAAGCTTCTTTCCAGTTTTGAACGGAAGATATTTCCTTTTTCACCATAGCCCTCTAAGGGTTTACAAATATCCCTTTGCCAATTCCACAAGAACAGCCTTAGCAAAAGGCTTCTTGAAGGGAAAGATGTAACTCTGTGAGATGAATTCACAGAACACAGAGCAGTTTCTCAGAAAGCTTCTTTCCAGTTTTCAGCGGAAGATGTTTCCTTTTTCACCATAGACCTCTATGGGCTTCCAAATATCCCTTTGCCAATTCCACGAGAACAGCCTTAGCGAAAGGCTTCTTGAAGGGAAAGATGTAACTCTGTGAGATAAATTCACAGAACACAGAGCAGTTTCTCAGAAAGCTTCTTTACAGTTTTGAAAGGAAGATATTTCCTTTTTCACCATAGCCCTCTATGGGCTTCCAAATATCCCTTTGCCAATTCCACAAGAACAGCCTTAGGGAAAGTCTTCTTGAAGTTAAATATGTAACTCTGTGAGATGAATTCACAGAACACAGAGCAGTTTCTCAGAAAGCTTCTTTCCAGTTTTGAATGGAAGATATTTCCTTTGTCACCATCGCCCTCTATGGGCTTCCAAATATCCCTTTGGCAATTCCACAAGAACAGCCTTAGCGAAAGGCTTCTTGAAGGGAAAGATGTAACTCTGTCAGATGAATTATCGGAACACAGAGCAGTTTCTCAGAAAGCTTCTTTCCAGTTTTCAGGGGAAGATATTTCCTTTTTCACCATAGCCCTCTATGGGCTTCCAAATATCCCTTTGCCAATTCCACAAGAACAGCCTTAGCGAAAGGCTTCTTGAAGGGAAAGATGTAACTCTGTGAGATGAATTCACAGAACACAGAGCGGTTTCTCAGAAAGCTTCTTTCCAGTTTTGAACAGAAGATATTTCCTTTTTCACCATAGCCCTCTATGGGCTTCCAAATATCCCTTTGCCAATTCCACAAGAACAGCCTCAGGGAAAGGCTTCTTGAAGGGAAAGATGTAACTCTGTGAGGTGAATTCACAGAACACAGAGCAGTTTCTCAGAAAGCTTCTTTCCAGTTTTCAGCTAAAGATATTTCCTTTTTCACCATAGCCCTCTATGGGCTTCCAAATATTCCTTTGCCAATTCCACAAGAACAGCCTTAGCGAAAGGCTTCTTGAAGGGAAAGATGTAACTCTGTGAGATGAATTAACAGAACACAGAGCAGTTTCTCAGAAAGCTTCTTGCCAGTTTTCAGCTAAAGATATTTCCTTTTTCACCATAGCCCTCTATGGGCTTCCAAATATCCCTTTGCCAATTCCACAAGAACAGCCTTAACGAAAGGCTTCTTGAAGGGAAAGATGTAACTCTGTGAGATGAATTAACAGAACACAGAGCCGTTTCTCAGAAAGCTTCTTTCCAGTTTTGAACGGAAAATATTTCCTTTTTCACCATAGCCCTCTATGGGCTTCCAAATATCCGTTTGCCAATTCCACAAGAACAGCCTTAGGGAAAGTCTTCTTGAAGGGAAAGATGTAACTCTGTGAGATGAATTAACAGAACACAGAGTAGTTTCCCAGAAAGCTTCTTTCCAGTTTTGAACGGAAGATATTTCCTTTTTCACCATAGCCCTCTATGGGCTTCCAAATATCCCTTTGCCAATTCCACAAGAACAGCCTTAGCGAAAGGCTTCTTGAAGGGAAAGATGTAACTCTGTGAGATGAATTCACAGAACACAGCGCAGTTTCTCAGAAAGCTTCTTTCCAGTTTTTAACGGAAGATATTTCCTTTTTCACCATAGCCCTCTATGGGCTTCCAAATATCCCTTTGCCAATTCCACAAGAACAGCCTTAGCGAAAGGCTTCTTGAAGGGAAAGATGTAACTCTGTGAGATTAATTCACGGAACACAAAGTAGTTTCTCAGAAAGCTTCTTTCCAGTTTTGAACGGAAGATATTTCCTTTTTCACCATAGCCCTGTATGGGCTTCCAAATAACCCTTTGCCAATTACACAAGAACAGCCTTAGCGAAAGGCTTCTTTAAGGGAAATATGTAACTCTGTGAGATGAATTCATAGAACACAGAGCAGTTTCTCAGAAAGCTTCTTTCCAGTTTTGAACGGAAGATATTTCCTTTTTCACCATAGCCCTCTATGGGCTTCCAAATATCCCCTTGCCAATTCCACAAGAACAGCCTTAGCGAAAGGCTTCTTGAAGGGAAAGATGTAACTCTGTGAGATGAATTCACAGAACACAGAGGAGTTTCTCAGAAAGCTTCTTTCCAGTTTTGAACGGAAGATATTTCCTTTTTCACCATAGCCCTCCATGGGCTTCCAAATATCCCTTTGCCAATTCCACAAGAACAGCCTTAGCGAAAGGCTTCTTGAAGGGAAAGATGTAACTCTGTGAGATGAATTAACAGAACACAGAGCAGTTTCTCAGAAAGCTTCTTTCCAGTTTTCAGCGGAAGATATTTCCTTTTTCACCATAGCCCTCTATGCGCTTGCAAATATCCCTTTGCCAATTCCAAAAGAACAGGCTTGGCGAAAGGCTTCTTGAAGGGAAAGATGTAACTCTGTGAGATGAATTAACAGAACACAGAGCAGTTTCTCAGAAAGCTTCTTTCCAGTTTTGAACGGAAGATATTTCCTTTTTCACCACAGCCCTCTATGGGCTTCCAAATATCCCTTTGCCAATTCCACAAGAACAGCCTTAGGGAAAGGCTTCTTGAAGGGAAAGATGTAACTCTGTGAGATTAATTCACGGAACACAAAGTAGTTTCTCAGAAAGCTTCTTTCCAGTTTTGAACGGAAGATATTTCCTTTTTCACCATAGCCCTGTATGGGCTTCCAAATAACCCTTTGCCAATTACACAAGAACAGCCTTAGCGAAAGGCTTCTTTAAGGGAAATATGTAACTCTGTGAGATGAATTCATAGAACACAGAGCAGTTTCTCAGAAAGCTTCTTTCCAGTTTTGAACGGAAGATATTTCCTTTTTCACCATAGCCCTCTATGGGCTTCCAAATATCCCCTTGCCAATTCCACAAGAACAGCCTTAGCGAAAGGCTTCTTGAAGGGAAAGATGTAACTCTGTGAGATGAATTCACAGAACACAGAGGAGTTTCTCAGAAAGCTTCTTTCCAGTTTTGAACGGAAGATATTTCCTTTTTCACCATAGCCCTCCATGGGCTTCCAAATATCCCTTTGCCAATTCCACAAGAACAGCCTTAGCGAAAGGCTTCTTGAAGGGAAAGATGTAACTCTGTGAGATGAATTAACAGAACACAGAGCAGTTTCTCAGAAAGCTTCTTTCCAGTTTTCAGCGGAAGATATTTCCTTTTTCACCATAGCCCTCTATGCGCTTGCAAATATCCCTTTGCCAATTCCAAAAGAACAGGCTTGGCGAAAGGCTTCTTGAAGGGAAAGATGTAACTCTGTGAGATGAATTAACAGAACACAGAGCAGTTTCTCAGAAAGCTTCTTTCCAGTTTTGAACGGAAGATATTTCCTTTTTCACCACAGCCCTCTATGGGCTTCCAAATATCCCTTTGCCAATTCCACAAGAACAGCCTTAGGGAAAGGCTTCTTGAATCGAAAGATGTAACTCTGTGAGATGAATTCACAGAACACAGAGCAGTTTCTCAGAAAGCTTCTTTCCAGTTTTGAACGGAAGATATTTCCTTTGTCACCATAGCCCTCTATGGGCTTCCAAATATCCCTTTGCCAATTCCACAAGAACAGCCTTAGCGAAAGGCTTCTTGAAGGGAAAGATGTAACTCTGTGAGATGAATTCACAGAACACAGAGCAGTTTCTCAGAAAGCTTCTTTCCAGTTTTGAACGGAAGATATTTCCTTTTTCAACATAGCCCTCTATGGGCTTCCAAATATCGCCTTGCCAATTCCACAAGAACAGCCTTAGCGAAAGGCTTCTTGAAGGGAAACATGTAACTCTGTGAGATGAATTAAGAGACCACAGAGCAGTTTTTCAGAAAGCTTCTTTCCAGTTTTGAACGGAAGATATTTCCTTTTTCACCATAGCCCTCTAAGGGTTTACAAATATCCCTTTGCCAATTCCACAAGAACAGCCTTAGCGAAAGGCTTCTTGAAGGGAAAGATGTAACTCTGTGAGATGAATTCACAGAACACAGAGCAGTTTCTCAGAAAGCTTCTTTCCAGTTTACAGCGGAAGATGTTTCCTTTTTCACCATAGCCCTCTATGGGCTTGCAAATATCCCTTTGCCAATTCCAGGAGAACAGCCTTAGCGAAAGGCTTCTTGAAGGGAAAGATGTAACTCTGTGAGATGAATTCACAGAACACAGAGCAGTTTCTCAGAAAGCTTCTTTCCAGTTTTGAACAGAAGATATTTCCTTTTTCACCATAGCCCTCTATGGGCTTCCAAATATCCCTTTGCCAATTCCACAAGAACAGCCTTAGGGAAAGTCTTCTTGAAGGGAAATATGTAACTCTGTGAGATGAATTCACAGAACACAGAGCAGTTTCTCAGAAAGCTTCTTTCCAGTTTTGAACGGAAGATATTTCCTTTGTCACCATAGCCCTCTATGGGCTTCCAAATATCCCTTTGGCAATTCCACAAGAACAGCCTTAGCGAAAGGCTTCTTGAAGGGAAAGATGTAACTCTGTGAGATGAATTAACAGAACACAGAGCAGTTTCTCAGAAAGCTTCTTTCCAGTTTTCAGGGGAAGATATTTCCTTTTTCACCATAGCCCTCTATGGGCTTCCAAATATCCCTTTGCCAATTCCACAAGAACAGCCTTAGCGAAAGGCTTCTTGAAGGGAAAGATGTAACTCTGTGAGATGAATTCACAGAACACAGAGCAGTTTCTCAGAAAGCTTCTTTCCACTTTTTAACGGAAGATATTTCCTTTGTCACCATAGCCCTCTATGGGCTTCCAAATATCCCTTTGCCAAATCCACAAGAACAGCCTTAGCGAAAGGCTTCTTGAAGGGAAACATGTAACTCTGTGAGATGAATTAACAGAACACAGAGCAGTTTCTCAGAAAGCTTCTTTCCAGTTTTGAGCGGAAGATATTTCCTTTTTCACCATAGCCCTCTATGGGCTTCCAAATATCCCTTTGCCAATTCCACAAGAACAGCCTTAGCGAAAGGCTTCTTGAAGGGAAAGATGTAACTCTGTGAGATGAATTCACAGAACACAGAGCAGTTTCTCCGAAAGCTTCTTTCCAGTTTTGAACGGAAGATATTTCCTTTTTCACCATAGCCCTCTATGGGCTTCCAAATATCCCTTTGCCAATTCCACAAGAACAGCCTCAGCGAAAGGCTTCTTGAAGGGAAAGATGTAACTCTGTGAGATGAATTAACAGAACAAAGAGCAGTTTCTCAGAAAGCTTCTTTCCACTTTTGAACGGAAGATATTTCCTTTATCACCATAGCCCTCTATGGGCTTCCAAATATCCCCTTGCCAATTCCACAAGAACACCCTTAGCGAAAGGCTTCTTGAAGGGAAAGATGTAACTCTGTGAGATGAATTAACAGAACACAGAGGAGATTCTCAGAAAGCTTCTTTCCAGTTTTGAACGGAAGATATTTCCTTTTTCACCATAGCCCTCTATGGGCTTCCAAATATCCCTTTGCCAATTCCACAAGAACAGCCTTAGCGAAAGGCCTCTTGAAGGGAAAGATGTAACTCTGTGAGATGAATTAACAGAACACAGAGCAGTTTCTCAGAAAGCTTCTTTCCAGTTTTGAGCGGAAGTTATCTCCTTTTTCACCATAGCCCTCTATGGGCTTCCAAATATCCCTTTGCCAATTCCACAATAACAGCCTTAGCGAAAGGCTTCTTGAAGGGAAAGATGTAACTCTGTGAGATGAATTCACAGAACACAGAGCAGTTTCTCAGAAAGCTTCTTTCCAGTTTTGAACGGAAGATATTTTCTTTTTCACCATAGCCCTCTATGGGCTTCCAAATATCCCTTTGCCAATACCACAAGAACAGCCTTAGCGAAAGGCTTCTTGAAGGGAAAGATGTAACTCTGTGAGATGAATTAACAGAACACAGAGCAGTTTCTCAGAAAGCTTCTTTCCAGTTTTGAACGGAAGATATTTCCTTTTTCACCATAGCCCTCTATGGGCTTCCAAATATCCCTTTGCCAATTCCACAAGAACAGCCTTAGCGAAAGGCTTCTTGAAGGGAAAGATGTAACTCTGTGAGATGAATTAAAAGAACACAGAGCAGTTTCTCAGAAAGCTTCTTTCCAGTTTTCAGCGGAAGATATTTCCTTTTTCACCATAGCTCTCTATGGGCTTCCAAATATCCCTTTGCCAATTCCACAATAACAGCCTTAGCGAAAGGCATCTTGAAGGGAAAGATGTAACTCTCTGAGATGAATTAACAGAAGACCGAGCAGTTTCTCAGAAAGCTTCTTTCCAATTTTCAGCGGAAGATATTTCCTTTTTCATCATAGCCCTCTATGGGCTTCCAAATATCCCTTTGCCAATTCCACAAGAACAGCCTTAGCGAAAGGCTTCTTGAAGGGAAAGATGTAACTCTGTGAGATGAATTAACAGAACACAGAGCAGTTTCTCAGAAAGCTTCTTTCCAGTTTTGAGCGGAAGTTATTTCCTTTATCACCATTGCCCTCTATGGGCTTCCAAATATACCTTTGCCAATTCCACAAGAACAGCCTTAGGGAAAGGCTTCTTGAAGGGAAAGATGTAACTCTGTGAGATGAATTAACAGAACACAGAGCAGTTTCTCAGAAAGCTTCTTTCCAGTTTTGAACGGAAGATATCTCCTTTGTCACCATAGCCCTCTATGGGCTTCCAAATATCCCTTTGCCAATTCCACAAGAACAGCCTTAGCGAAAGGCTTCTTGAAGGGAAACATGTAACTCTGTGAGATGAATTAAAAGAACACAGAGCAGTTTCTCAGAAAGCTTCTTTCCAGTTTTCAGCGGAAGATATTTACTTTTTCATCATAGCCCTCTATGGGCTTCCAAATATCCCTTTGCCAATTCCACAATAACAGCCTTAGGGAAAGGCATCTTGAAGGGAAAGATGTAACTCTCTGAGATGAATTAACAGAAGACAGAGCAGTTTCTCAGAAAGCTTCTTTCCAGTTTTCAGCGGAAGATATTTCCTTTTTCATCATAGCCCTCTATGGGCTTCCAAATATCCCTTTGCCAATTCCACAAGAACAGCCTTAGCGAAAGGCTTCTTGAAGGGAAAGATGTAACTCTGTGAGATGAATTAACAGAACACAGAGCAGTTTCTCAGAAAGCTTCTTTCCAGTTTTGAGCGGAAGTTATTTCCTTTTTCACCATAGCCCTCTATGGGCTTCCAAATATACCTTTGCCAATTCCACAAGAACAGCCTTAGGGAAAGGCTTCTTGAAGGGAAAGATGTAACTCTGTGAGATGAATTAACAGAACACAGAGCAGTTTCTCAGAAAGCTTCTTTCCAGTTTTGAACGGAAGATATTTCCTTTGTCACCATAGCCCTCTATGGGCTTCCAAATATCCCTTTGCCAATTCCAAAAGAACAGCCTTAGCGAAAGGCTTCTTGAAGGGAAAGATGTAACTCTGTGAGATGAATTAACAGAACACAGAGCAGTTTCTCAGAAAGCTTCTTTCCAGTTTTCAGGGGAAGATATTTCCTTTTTCACCATAGCCCTCTATGGGCTTCCAAATATCCCTTTGCCAATTCCACAAGAACAGCCTTAGCGAAAGGCTTCTTGAAGGGAAACATGTAACTCTGTGACATGAATTAAGAGAACACAGAGCAGTTTCTCAGAAAGCTTCTTTCCAGTTTTGAGCGGAAGATATTTCCTTTTTCACCATAGCCCTCTATGGGCTTCCAAATATCCCTTTGCCAATTCCACAAGAACAGCCTTAGCGAAAGGCTTCTTGAAGGGAAAGATGTAACTCTGTGAGATGAATTCACAGAACACAGAGCAGTTTCTCCGAAAGCTTCTTTCCAGTTTTGAACGGAAGATATTTCCTTTTTCACCATAGCCCTCTATGGGCTTCCAAATATCCCTTTGCCAATTCCACAAGAACAGCCTCAGCGAAAGGCTTCTTGAAGGGAAAGATGTAACTCTGTGAGATGAATTAACAGAACAAAGAGCAGTTTCTCAGAAAGCTTCTTTCCACTTTTGAACGGAAGATATTTCCTTTATCACCATAGCCCTCTATGGGCTTCCAAATATCCCCTTGCCAATTCCACAAGAACACCCTTAGCGAAAGGCTTCTTGAAGGGAAAGATGTAACTCTGTGAGATGAATTAACAGAACACAGAGGAGATTCTCAGAAAGCTTCTTTCCAGTTTTGAACGGAAGATATTTCCTTTTTCACCATAGCCCTCTATGGGCTTCCAAATATCCCTTTGCCAATTCCACAAGAACAGCCTTAGCGAAAGGCCTCTTGAAGGGAAAGATGTAACTCTGTGAGATGAATTAACAGAACACAGAGCAGTTTCTCAGAAAGCTTCTTTCCAGTTTTGAGCGGAAGTTATCTCCTTTTTCACCATAGCCCTCTATGGGCTTCCAAATATCCCTTTGCCAATTCCACAATAACAGCCTTAGCGAAAGGCTTCTTGAAGGGAAAGATGTAACTCTGTGAGATGAATTCACAGAACACAGAGCAGTTTCTCAGAAAGCTTCTTTCCAGTTTTGAACGGAAGATATTTTCTTTTTCACCATAGCCCTCTATGGGCTTCCAAATATCCCTTTGCCAATACCACAAGAACAGCCTTAGCGAAAGGCTTCTTGAAGGGAAAGATGTAACTCTGTGAGATGAATTAACAGAACACAGAGCAGTTTCTCAGAAAGCTTCTTTCCAGTTTTGAACGGAAGATATTTCCTTTTTCACCATAGCCCTCTATGGGCTTCCAAATATCCCTTTGCCAATTCCACAAGAACAGCCTTAGCGAAAGGCTTCTTGAAGGGAAAGATGTAACTCTGTGAGATGAATTAAAAGAACACAGAGCAGTTTCTCAGAAAGCTTCTTTCCAGTTTTCAGCGGAAGATATTTCCTTTTTCACCATAGCTCTCTATGGGCTTCCAAATATCCCTTTGCCAATCCCACAATAACAGCCTTAGCGAAAGGCATCTTGAAGGGAAAGATGTAACTCTCTGAGATGAATTAACAGAAGACCGAGCAGTTTCTCAGAAAGCTTCTTTCCAATTTTCAGCGGAAGATATTTCCTTTTTCATCATAGCCCTCTATGGGCTTCCAAATATCCCTTTGCCAATTCCACAAGAACAGCCTTAGCGAAAGGCTTCTTGAAGGGAAAGATGTAACTCTGTGAGATGAATTAACAGAACACAGAGCAGTTTCTCAGAAAGCTTCTTTCCAGTTTTGAGCGGAAGTTATTTCCTTTATCACCATTGCCCTCTATGGGCTTCCAAATATACCTTTGCCAATTCCACAAGAACAGCCTTAGGGAAAGGCTTCTTGAAGGGAAAGATGTAACTCTGTGAGATGAATTAACAGAACACAGAGCAGTTTCTCAGAAAGCTTCTTTCCAGTTTTGAACGGAAGATATCTCCTTTGTCACCATAGCCCTCTATGGGCTTCCAAATATCCCTTTGCCAATTCCACAAGAACAGCCTTAGCGAAAGGCTTCTTGAAGGGAAACATGTAACTCTGTGAGATGAATTAAAAGAACACAGAGCAGTTTCTCAGAAAGCTTCTTTCCAGTTTTCAGCGGAAGATATTTACTTTTTCATCATAGCCCTCTATGGGCTTCCAAATATCCCTTTGCCAATTCCACAATAACAGCCTTAGCGAAAGGCATCTTGAAGGGAAAGATGTAACTCTCTGAGATGAATTAACAGAAGACAGAGCAGTTTCTCAGAAAGCTTCTTTCCAGTTTTCAGCGGAAGATATTTCCTTTTTCATCATAGCCCTCTATGGGCTTCCAAATATCCCTTTGCCAATTCCACAAGAACAGCCTTAGCGAAAGGCTTCTTGAAGGGAAAGATGTAACTCTGTGAGATGAATTAACAGAACACAGAGCAGTTTCTCAGAAAGCTTCTTTCCAGTTTTGAGCGGAAGTTATTTCCTTTTTCACCATAGCCCTCTATGGGCTTCCAAATATACCTTTGCCAATTCCACAAGAACAGCCTTAGGGAAAGGCTTCTTGAAGGGAAAGATGTAACTCTGTGAGATGAATTAACAGAACACAGAGCAGTTTCTCAGAAAGCTTCTTTCCAGTTTTGAACGGAAGATATTTCCTTTGTCACCATAGCCCTCTATGGGCTTCCAAATATCCCTTTGCCAATTCCAAAAGAACAGCCTTAGCGAAAGGCTTCTTGAAGGGAAAGATGTAACTCTGTGAGATGAATTAACAGAACACAGAGCAGTTTCTCAGAAAGCTTCTTTCCAGTTTTCAGGGGAAGATATTTCCTTTTTCACCATAGCCCTCTATGGGCTTCCAAATATCCCTTTGCCAATTCCACAAGAACAGCCTTAGCGAAAGGCTTCTTGAAGGGAAACATGTAACTCTGTGACATGAATTAAGAGAACACAGAGCAGTTTCTCAGAAAGCTTCTTTCCAGTTTTGAACGGAAGATATTTCATTTTTCACCATGGCCCTCTATGGGCTTCCAAATATCCCTTTGCCAATTCCAGAAGAACAGCGTGAGCGAAAGGCTTCTTGAAGGGAAAGATGTAACTCTGTGAGATGAATTCACAGAACACAGAGCAGTTTCTCAGAAAGCTTCTTTCCAGTTTTGAGCGGAAGATATTTCCTTTTTCACCATAGCCCTCTATGGGTTTCCAAATATCCCTTTGCCAATTCCACAAGAACAGCCTTAGCGAAAGTCTTCTTGAAGGGAAAGATGTAACTCTGTGAGATGAATTAACAGAACACAGAGCAGTTTCTCAGAAAGCTTCTTTCCAGTTTTGAACGGAAGATATTTCCTTTTTCACCATAGCCCTCTATGGGCTTCCAAATATCCCTTTGCCAATTCCACAAGAACAGCCTCAGCGAAAGGCTTCTTGAAGGGAAAGATGTAACTCTGTGAGATGAATTCACAGAACACAGAGCAGTTTCTCAGAAAGCTTCTTTCCAGTTTTCAGCGGAAGATATTTCCTTTTTCACCATAGCCCTCTATGCGCTTGCAAATATCCCTTTGCCAATTCCAAAAGAACAGGCTTGGCGAAAGGCTTCTTGAAGGGAAAGATGTAACTCTGTGAGATGAATTAACAGAACACAGAGCAGTTTCTCAGAAAGCTTCTTTCCAGTTTTGAACGGAAGATATTTCCTTTTTCACCACAGCCCTCTATGGGCTTCCAAATATCCCTTTGCCAATTCCACAAGAACAGCCTTAGGGAAAGGCTTCTTGAATCGAAAGATGTAACTCTGTGAGATGAATTCACAGAACACAGAGCAGTTTCTCAGAAAGCTTCTTTCCAGTTTTGAACGGAAGATATTTCCTTTGTCACCATAGCCCTCTATGGGCTTCCAAATATCCCTTTGCCAATTCCACAAGAACAGCCTTAGCGAAAGGCTTCTTGAAGGGAAAGATGTAACTCTGTGAGATGAATTAACAGAACACAGAGCAGTTTCTCAGAAAGCTTCTTTCCAGTTTTCAGGGGAAGTTATTTCCTTTTTCACCATAGCCCTCTATGGGCTTCCAAATATCCCTTTGCCAATTCCACAAGAACAGCCTTAGCGAAAGGCTTCTTGAAGGGAAAGATGTAACTCGGTGAGATGAATTCGCAGAACACAGAGCAGTTTCTCAGAAAGCTTCTTTCCACTTTTTAACGGAAGATATTTCCTTTGTCACCATAGCCCTCTATGGGCTTCCAAATATCCCTTTGCCAATTCCAAAAGAACAGCCTTAGCGAAAGGCTTCTTGAAGGGAAAGATGTAACTCTGTGAGATGAATTAACAGAACACGGAGCAGTTTCTCAGAAAGCTTCTTTCCAGTTTTGAGCGGAAGATATTTCCTTTTTCACCATAGCCCTCTATGGGCTTCCAAATATCCCTTTGCCAATTCCACAAGAACAGCCTTAGCGAAAGGCTTCTTGAAGGGAAAGATGTAACTCTGTGAGATGAATTAACAGAACACAGAGCAGTTTCTCAGAAAGCTTCTTTCCAGTTTTGAACGGAAGATATTTTCTTTTTCACCATAGCCCTCTATGGGCTTCCAAATATCCCTTTGCCAATACCACAAGAACAGCCTTAGCGAAAGGCTTCTTGAAGGGAAAGATGTAACTCTGTGAGATGAATTAACAGAACACAGAGCAGTTTCTCAGAAAGCTTCCTTCCAGTTTTGAACGGAAGATATTTCCTTTTTCACCATAGCCCTCTATGGGCTTCCAAATATCCCTTTGCCAATTCCACAAGAACAGCCTTAGCGAAAGGCTTCTTGAAGGGAAAGATGTAACTCTGTGAGATGAATTAAAAGAACACAGAGCAGTTTCTCAGAAAGCTTCTTTCCAGTTTTCAGCGGAAGATATTTCCTTTTTCACCATAGCTCTCTATGGGCTTCCAAATATCCCTTTGCCAATTCCACAATAACAGCCTTAGCGAAAGGCATCTTGAAGGGAAAGATGTAACTCTCTGAGATGAATTAACAGAAGACAGAGCAGTTTCTCAGAAAGCTTCTTTCCAATTTTCAGCGGAAGATATTTCCTTTTTCATCATAGCCCTCTATGGGCTTCCAAATATCCCTTTGCCAATTCCACAAGAACAGCCTTAGCGAAAGGCTTCTTGAAGGGAAAGATGTAACTCTGTGAGATGAATTAACAGAACACAGAGCAGTTTCTCAGAAAGCTTCTTTCCAGTTTTGAGCGGAAGTTATTTCCTTTATCACCATTGCCCTCTATGGGCTTCCAAATATACCTTTGCCAATTCCACAAGAACAGCCTTAGGGAAAGGCTTCTTGAAGGGAAAGATGTAACTCTGTGAGATGAATTAACAGAACACAGAGCAGTTTCTCAGAAAGCTTCTTTCCAGTTTTGAACGGAAGATATCTCCTTTGTCACCATAGCCCTCTATGGGCTTCCAAATATCCCTTTGCCAATTCCACAAGAACAGCCTTAGCGAAAGGCTTCTTGAAGGGAAACATGTAACTCTGTGAGATGAATTAAAAGAACACAGAGCAGTTTCTCAGAAAGCTTCTTTCCAGTTTTCAGCGGAAGATATTTACTTTTTCATCATAGCCCTCTATGGGCTTCCAAATATCCCTTTGCCAATTCCACAATAACAGCCTTAGCGAAAGGCATCTTGAAGGGAAAGATGTAACTCTCTGAGATGAATTAACAGAAGACAGAGCAGTTTCTCAGAAAGCTTCTTTCCAATTTTCAGCGGAAGATATTTCCTTTTTCATCATAGCCCTCTATGGGCTTCCAAATATCCCTTTGCCAATTCCACAAGAACAGCCTTAGCGAAAGGCTTCTTGAAGGGAAAGATGTAACTCTGTGAGATGAATTAACAGAACACAGAGCAGTTTCTCAGAAAGCTTCTTTCCAGTTTTGAGCGGAAGTTATTTCCTTTTTCACCATAGCCCTCTATGGGCTTCCAAATATACCTTTGCCAATTCCACAAGAACAGCCTTAGGGAAAGGCTTCTTGAAGGGAAAGATGTAACTCTGTGAGATGAATTAACAGAACACAGAGCAGTTTCTCAGAAAGCTTCTTTCCAGTTTTGAACGGAAGATATTTCCTTTGTCACCATAGCCCTCTATGGGCTTCCAAATATCCCTTTGCCAATTCCAAAAGAACAGCCTTAGCGAAAGGCTTCTTGAAGGGAAAGATGTAACTCTGTGAGATGAATTAACAGAACACAGAGCAGTTTCTCAGAAAGCTTCTTTCCAGTTTTCAGGGGAAGATATTTCCTTTTTCACCATAGCCCTCTATGGGCTTCCAAATATCCCTTTGCCAATTCCACAAGAACAGCCTTAGCGAAAGGCTTCTTGAAGGGAAACATGTAACTCTGTGAGATGAATTAAGAGAACACAGAGCAGTTTCTCAGAAAGCTTCTTTCCAGTTTTGAACGGAAGATATTTCATTTTTCACCATGGCCCTCTATGGGCTTCCAATTATCCCTTTGCCAATTCCAGAAGAACAGCGTGAGCGAAAGGCTTCTTGAAGGGAAAGATGTAACTCTGTGAGATGAATTCACAGAACACAGAGCAGTTTCTCAGAAAGCTTCTTTCCAGTTTTGAGCGGAAGATATTTCCTTTTTCACCATAGCCCTCTATGGGCTTCCAAATATCCCTTTGCCAATTCCACAAGAACAGCCTTAGCGAAAGTCTTCTTGAAGGGAAAGATGTAACTCTGTGAGATGAATTAACAGAACACAGAGCAGTTTCTCAGAAAGCTTCTTTCCAGTTTTGAACGGAAGATATTTCCTTTTTCACCATAGCCCTCTATGGGCTTCCAAATATCCCTTTGCCAATTCCACAAGAACAGCCTCAGCGAAAGGCTTCTTGAAGGGAAAGATGTAACTCTGTGAGATGAATTCACAGAACACAGAGCAGTTTCTCAGAAAGCTTCTTTCCAGTTTTCAGCGGAAGATATTTCCTTTTTCACCATAGCCCTCTATGCGCTTGCAAATATCCCTTTGCCAATTCCAAAAGAACAGGCTTGGCGAAAGGCTTCTTGAAGGGAAAGATGTAACTCTGTGAGATGAATTAACAGAACACAGAGCAGTTTCTCAGAAAGCTTCTTTCCAGTTTTGAACGGAAGATATTTCCTTTTTCACCACAGCCCTCTATGGGCTTCCAAATATCCCTTTGCCAATTCCACAAGAACAGCCTTAGGGAAAGGCTTCTTGAATCGAAAGATGTAACTCTGTGAGATGAATTCACAGAACACAGAGCAGTTTCTCAGAAAGCTTCTTTCCAGTTTTGAACGGAAGATATTTCCTTTGTCACCATAGCCCTCTATGGGCTTCCAAATATCCCTTTGCCAATTCCACAAGAACAGCCTTAGCGAAAGGCTTCTTGAAGGGAAAGATGTAACTCTGTGAGATGAATTAACAGAACACAGAGCAGTTTCTCAGAAAGCTTCTTGCCAGTTTTCAGCTAAAGATATTTCCTTTTTCACCATAGCCCTCTATGGGCTTCCAAATATCCCTTTGCCAATTCCACAAGAACAGCCTTAGCGAAAGGCTTCTTGAAGGGAAAGATGTAACTCGGTGAGATGAATTCACAGAACACAGAGCAGTTTCTCAGAAAGCTTCTTTCCACTTTTTAACGGAAGATATTTCCTTTGTCACCATAGCCCTCTATGGGCTTCCAAATATCCCTTTGCCAATTCCACAAGAACAGCCTTAGCGAAAGGCTTCTTGAAGGGAAAGATGTAACTCTGTGAGATGAATTAACAGAACACGGAGCAGTTTCTCAGAAAGCTTCTTTCCAGTTTTGAGCGGAAGATATTTCCTTTTTCACCATAGCCCTCTATGGGCTTCCAAATATCCCTTTGCCAATTCCACAAGAACAGCCTTAGCGAAAGGCTTCTTGAAGGGAAAGATGTAACTTTGTGAGATGAATTAACAGAACACAGAGCAGTTTCTCAGAAACCTTCTTTCCAGTTTTCAGGGGAAGATATTTCCTTTTTCACCACAGCCCTCTTTGGGCTTCCAAATATCCCTTTGCCAATACCACAAGAACAGCCTTAGCGAAAGGCTTCTTGAAGGGAAACATGTAACTCTGTGAGATGAATTAAGAGAACACAGAGCAGTTTCTCAGAAAGCTTCTTTCCAGTTTTGAACGGAAGATATTTCCTTTTTCACCATAGCCCTCTATGGGCTTCCAAATATCCCTTTGCCAATTCCACAAGAACAGCCTTAGGGAAAGGCTTCTTGAATCGAAAGATGTAACTCTGTGAGATGAATTCACAGAACACAGAGCAGTTTCTCAGAAAGCTTCTTTCCAGTTTTGAACGGAAGATATTTCCTTTGTCACCATAGCCCTCTATGGGCTTCCAAATATCCCTTTGCCAATTCCACAAGAACAGCCTTAGCGAAAGGCATCTTGAAGGGAAAGATGTAACTCTGTGAGATGAATTAATCGAACACAGAGCAGTTTCTCAGAAAGCTTCTTTCCAGTTTTGAACGGAAGATATTTCCTTTTTCAACATAGCCCTCTATGGGCTTCCAAATATCCCTTTGCCAATTCCACAAGAACAGCCTTAGCGAAAGGCTTCTTGAAGGGAAACATGTAATTCTGTGAGATGAATTAAGAGAACACAGAGCAGTTTCTCAGAAAGCTTCTTTCCAGTTTTGAACGGAAGATATTTCCTTTTTCACCATAGCCCTCTAAGGGTTTACAAATATCCCTTTGCCAATTCCACAATAACAGCCTTAGCGAAAGGCTTCTTGAAGGGAAAGATGTAACTCTGTGAGATGAATTCACAGAACACAGAGCAGTTTCTCAGAAAGCTTCTTTCCAGTTTTCAGCGGAAGATGTCTCCTTTTTCACCATAGCCCTCTATGGGCTTCCAAATATCCCTTTGCCAATTCCACGAGAACAGCCTTAGCGAAAGGCTTCTTGAAGGGAAAGATGTAACTCTGTGAGATGAATTCACAGAACACAGAGCAGTTTCTCAGAAAGCTTCTTTCCAGTTTTGAACGGAAGATATTTCCTTTTTCACCATAGCCTTCTATTTGCTTCCAAATATCCCTTTGCCAATTCCACAAGAACAGCCTTAGGGAAAGTCTTCTTGAAGGGAAAGATGTAACTCTGTGAGATGAATTCACAGAACACAGAGCAGTTTCTCAGAAAGCTTCTTTCCAGTTTTGAACGGAAGATATTTCCTTTGTCACCATAGCCCTCTATGGCCTTCCAAATATCCCTTTGCCAATTCCACAAGAACATCCGTAGCGAAATGCTTCTTGAAGGGAAAGATATAACTCTGTGAGATGAATTAACAGAACACAGAGCAGTTTCTCAGAAAGCTTCTTTCCAGTTTTGAACGGAAGATATTTCCTTTTTCACCATAGCCCTCTATGGGCTTCCAAATATCCCTTTGCCAATTCCACAAGAACAGCCTTAGCAAAAGGCTTCTAGAAGGGAAAGTTGAAACTCTGTGAGATGAATTCACAGAACACAGCGCAGTTTCTCAGAAAGCTTCTTTCCAGTTTTCAGGGGAAGATATTTCCTTTTTCACCATAGCCCTCTATGGGCTTCCAAATATCCCTTTGCCAATTCCACAAGAACAGCCGTAGCGAAAGGCTTCTTGAAGTGAAAGATATAACTCTGTGAGATTAATTAACAGAACACAGAGCAGTTTCTCAGAAAGTTTCTTTCCAGTTTTCAGGGGAAGATATTTCCTTTTTCATCATAGCCCTCTATGGGCTTCCAAATATCCCTTTGCCAATTCCACAAGAACAGCCTTAGCGAAAGGCTTCTTGAAGGGAAAGATGTAACTCTGTGAGATGAATTAACAGAACACAGAGCAGTTTCTCAGAAAGCTTCTTTCCAGTTTTCAGGGGAAGTTATTTCCTTTTTCACCATAGCCCTCTATGGGCTTCCAAATATCCCTTTGCCAATTCCACAAGAACAGCCTTAGCGAAAGGCTTCTTGAAGGGAAAGATGTAACTCGGTGAGATGAATTCGCAGAACACAGAGCAGTTTCTCAGAAAGCTTCTTTCCACTTTTTAACGGAAGATATTTCCTTTGTCACCATAGCCCTCTATGGGCTTCCAAATATCCCTTTGCCAATTCCACAAGAACAGCCTTAGCGAAAGGCTTCTTGAAGGGAAAGATGTAACTCTGTGAGATGAATTAACAGAACACGGAGCAGTTTCTCAGAAAGCTTCTTTCCAGTTTTGAGCGGAAGATATTTCCTTTTTCACCATAGCCCTCTATGGGCTTCCAAATATCCCTTTGCCAATTCCACAAGAACAGCCTTAGCGAAAGGCTTCTTGAAGGGAAAGATGTAACTCTGTGAGATGAATTAACAGAACACAGAGCAGTTTCTCAGAAAGCTTCTTTCCAGTTTTGAACGGAAGATATTTTCTTTTTCACCATAGCCCTCTATGGGCTTCCAAATATCCCTTTGCCAATACCACAAGAACAGCCTTAGCGAAAGGCTTCTTGAAGGGAAAGATGTAACTCTGTGAGATGAATTAACAGAACACAGAGCAGTTTCTCAGAAAGCTTCCTTCCAGTTTTGAACGGAAGATATTTCCTTTTTCACCATAGCCCTCTATGGGCTTCCAAATATCCCTTTGCCAATTCCACAAGAACAGCCTTAGCGAAAGGCTTCTTGAAGGGAAAGATGTAACTCTGTGAGATGAATTAAAAGAACACAGAGCAGTTTCTCAGAAAGCTTCTTTCCAGTTTTCAGCGGAAGATATTTCCTTTTTCACCATAGCTCTCTATGGGCTTCCAAATATCCCTTTGCCAATTCCACAATAACAGCCTTAGCGAAAGGCATCTTGAAGGGAAAGATGTAACTCTCTGAGATGAATTAACAGAAGACAGAGCAGTTTCTCAGAAAGCTTCTTTCCAATTTTCAGCGGAAGATATTTCCTTTTTCATCATAGCCCTCTATGGGCTTCCAAATATCCCTTTGCCAATTCCACAAGAACAGCCTTAGCGAAAGGCTTCTTGAAGGGAAAGATGTAACTCTGTGAGATGAATTAACAGAACACAGAGCAGTTTCTCAGAAAGCTTCTTTCCAGTTTTGAGCGGAAGTTATTTCCTTTATCACCATTGCCCTCTATGGGCTTCCAAATATACCTTTGCCAATTCCACAAGAACAGCCTTAGGGAAAGGCTTCTTGAAGGGAAAGATGTAACTCTGTGAGATGAATTAACAGAACACAGAGCAGTTTCTCAGAAAGCTTCTTTCCAGTTTTGAACGGAAGATATCTCCTTTGTCACCATAGCCCTCTATGGGCTTCCAAATATCCCTTTGCCAATTCCACAAGAACAGCCTTAGCGAAAGGCTTCTTGAAGGGAAACATGTAACTCTGTGAGATGAATTAAAAGAACACAGAGCAGTTTCTCAGAAAGCTTCTTTCCAGTTTTCAGCGGAAGATATTTACTTTTTCATCATAGCCCTCTATGGGCTTCCAAATATCCCTTTGCCAATTCCACAATAACAGCCTTAGCGAAAGGCATCTTGAAGGGAAAGATGTAACTCTCTGAGATGAATTAACAGAAGACAGAGCAGTTTCTCAGAAAGCTTCTTTCCAATTTTCAGCGGAAGATATTTCCTTTTTCATCATAGCCCTCTATGGGCTTCCAAATATCCCTTTGCCAATTCCACAAGAACAGCCTTAGCGAAAGGCTTCTTGAAGGGAAAGATGTAACTCTGTGAGATGAATTAACAGAACACAGAGCAGTTTCTCAGAAAGCTTCTTTCCAGTTTTGAGCGGAAGTTATTTCCTTTTTCACCATAGCCCTCTATGGGCTTCCAAATATACCTTTGCCAATTCCACAAGAACAGCCTTAGGGAAAGGCTTCTTGAAGGGAAAGATGTAACTCTGTGAGATGAATTAACAGAACACAGAGCAGTTTCTCAGAAAGCTTCTTTCCAGTTTTGAACGGAAGATATTTCCTTTGTCACCATAGCCCTCTATGGGCTTCCAAATATCCCTTTGCCAATTCCAAAAGAACAGCCTTAGCGAAAGGCTTCTTGAAGGGAAAGATGTAACTCTGTGAGATGAATTAACAGAACACAGAGCAGTTTCTCAGAAAGCTTCTTTCCAGTTTTCAGGGGAAGATATTTCCTTTTTCACCATAGCCCTCTATGGGCTTCCAAATATCCCTTTGCCAATTCCACAAGAACAGCCTTAGCGAAAGGCTTCTTGAAGGGAAACATGTAACTCTGTGAGATGAATTAAGAGAACACAGAGCAGTTTCTCAGAAAGCTTCTTTCCAGTTTTGAACGGAAGATATTTCATTTTTCACCATGGCCCTCTATGGGCTTCCAATTATCCCTTTGCCAATTCCAGAAGAACAGCGTGAGCGAAAGGCTTCTTGAAGGGAAAGATGTAACTCTGTGAGATGAATTCACAGAACACAGAGCAGTTTCTCAGAAAGCTTCTTTCCAGTTTTGAGCGGAAGATATTTCCTTTTTCACCATAGCCCTCTATGGGCTTCCAAATATCCCTTTGCCAATTCCACAAGAACAGCCTTAGCGAAAGTCTTCTTGAAGGGAAAGATGTAACTCTGTGAGATGAATTAACAGAACACAGAGCAGTTTCTCAGAAAGCTTCTTTCCAGTTTTGAACGGAAGATATTTCCTTTTTCACCATAGCCCTCTATGGGCTTCCAAATATCCCTTTGCCAATTCCACAAGAACAGCCTCAGCGAAAGGCTTCTTGAAGGGAAAGATGTAACTCTGTGAGATGAATTCACAGAACACAGAGCAGTTTCTCAGAAAGCTTCTTTCCAGTTTTCAGCGGAAGATATTTCCTTTTTCACCATAGCCCTCTATGCGCTTGCAAATATCCCTTTGCCAATTCCAAAAGAACAGGCTTGGCGAAAGGCTTCTTGAAGGGAAAGATGTAACTCTGTGAGATGAATTAACAGAACACAGAGCAGTTTCTCAGAAAGCTTCTTTCCAGTTTTGAACGGAAGATATTTCCTTTTTCACCACAGCCCTCTATGGGCTTCCAAATATCCCTTTGCCAATTCCACAAGAACAGCCTTAGGGAAAGGCTTCTTGAATCGAAAGATGTAACTCTGTGAGATGAATTCACAGAACACAGAGCAGTTTCTCAGAAAGCTTCTTTCCAGTTTTGAACGGAAGATATTTCCTTTGTCACCATAGCCCTCTATGGGCTTCCAAATATCCCTTTGCCAATTCCACAAGAACAGCCTTAGCGAAAGGCTTCTTGAAGGGAAAGATGTAACTCTGTGAGATGAATTAACAGAACACAGAGCAGTTTCTCAGAAAGCTTCTTGCCAGTTTTCAGCTAAAGATATTTCCTTTTTCACCATAGCCCTCTATGGGCTTCCAAATATCCCTTTGCCAATTCCACAAGAACAGCCTTAGCGAAAGGCTTCTTGAAGGGAAAGATGTAACTCGGTGAGATGAATTCACAGAACACAGAGCAGTTTCTCAGAAAGCTTCTTTCCACTTTTTAACGGAAGATATTTCCTTTGTCACCATAGCCCTCTATGGGCTTCCAAATATCCCTTTGCCAATTCCACAAGAACAGCCTTAGCGAAAGGCTTCTTGAAGGGAAAGATGTAACTCTGTGAGATGAATTAACAGAACACGGAGCAGTTTCTCAGAAAGCTTCTTTCCAGTTTTGAGCGGAAGATATTTCCTTTTTCACCATAGCCCTCTATGGGCTTCCAAATATCCCTTTGCCAATTCCACAAGAACAGCCTTAGCGAAAGGCTTCTTGAAGGGAAAGATGTAACTTTGTGAGATGAATTAACAGAACACAGAGCAGTTTCTCAGAAACCTTCTTTCCAGTTTTCAGGGGAAGATATTTCCTTTTTCACCACAGCCCTCTTTGGGCTTCCAAATATCCCTTTGCCAATACCACAAGAACAGCCTTAGCGAAAGGCTTCTTGAAGGGAAACATGTAACTCTGTGAGATGAATTAAGAGAACACAGAGCAGTTTCTCAGAAAGCTTCTTTCCAGTTTTGAACGGAAGATATTTCCTTTTTCACCATAGCCCTCTATGGGCTTCCAAATATCCCTTTGCCAATTCCACAAGAACAGCCTTAGGGAAAGGCTTCTTGAATCGAAAGATGTAACTCTGTGAGATGAATTCACAGAACACAGAGCAGTTTCTCAGAAAGCTTCTTTCCAGTTTTGAACGGAAGATATTTCCTTTGTCACCATAGCCCTCTATGGGCTTCCAAATATCCCTTTGCCAATTCCACAAGAACAGCCTTAGCGAAAGGCATCTTGAAGGGAAAGATGTAACTCTGTGAGATGAATTAATCGAACACAGAGCAGTTTCTCAGAAAGCTTCTTTCCAGTTTTGAACGGAAGATATTTCCTTTTTCAACATAGCCCTCTATGGGCTTCCAAATATCCCTTTGCCAATTCCACAAGAACAGCCTTAGCGAAAGGCTTCTTGAAGGGAAACATGTAATTCTGTGAGATGAATTAAGAGAACACAGAGCAGTTTCTCAGAAAGCTTCTTTCCAGTTTTGAACGGAAGATATTTCCTTTTTCACCATAGCCCTCTAAGGGTTTACAAATATCCCTTTGCCAATTCCACAATAACAGCCTTAGCGAAAGGCTTCTTGAAGGGAAAGATGTAACTCTGTGAGATGAATTCACAGAACACAGAGCAGTTTCTCAGAAAGCTTCTTTCCAGTTTTCAGCGGAAGATGTTTCCTTTTTCACCATAGCCCTCTATGGGCTTCCAAATATCCCTTTGCCAATTCCACGAGAACAGCCTTAGCGAAAGGCTTCTTGAAGGGAAAGATGTAACTCTGTGAGATGAATTCACAGAACACAGAGCAGTTTCTCAGAAAGCTTCTTTCCAGTTTTGAACGGAAGATATTTCCTTTTTCACCATAGCCTTCTATTTGCTTCCAAATATCCCTTTGCCAATTCCACAAGAACAGCCTTAGGGAAAGTCTTCTTGAAGGGAAAGATGTAACTCTGTGAGATGAATTCACAGAACACAGAGCAGTTTCTCAGAAAGCTTCTTTCCAGTTTTGAACGGAAGATATTTCCTTTGTCACCATAGCCCTCTATGGCCTTCCAAATATCCCTTTGCCAATTCCACAAGAACATCCGTAGCGAAATGCTTCTTGAAGGGAAAGATATAACTCTGTGAGATGAATTAACAGAACACAGAGCAGTTTCTCAGAAAGCTTCTTTCCAGTTTTGAACGGAAGATATTTCCTTTTTCACCATAGCCCTCTATGGGCTTCCAAATATCCCTTTGCCAATTCCACAAGAACAGCCTTAGCAAAAGGCTTCTAGAAGGGAAAGTTGAAACTCTGTGAGATGAATTCACAGAACACAGCGCAGTTTCTCAGAAAGCTTCTTTCCAGTTTTCAGGGGAAGATATTTCCTTTTTCACCATAGCCCTCTATGGGCTTCCAAATATCCCTTTGCCAATTCCACAAGAACAGCCGTAGCGAAAGGCTTCTTGAAGTGAAAGATATAACTCTGTGAGATTAATTAACAGAACACAGAGCAGTTTCTCAGAAAGTTTCTTTCCAGTTTTCAGGGGAAGATATTTCCTTTTTCATCATAGCCCTCTATGGGCTTCCAAATATCCCTTTGCCAATTCCACAAGAACAGCCTTAGCGAAGGGCTTCTTGAAGGGAAAGATGTAACTCTGTGAGATGAATTAACAGAACACAGAGCAGTTTCTCAGAAAGCTTCTTTCCAGTTTTGAACGGAAGATATTTCCTTTTTCACCATAGCCCTCTATGGGCTTCCAAATATCCCTTTGCCAATTCCACAAGAACAGCCTTAGCGAATGGCTTCTAGAAGGGAAAGTTGTAACTCTGTGAGATGAATTCACAGAACACAGCGCAGTTTCTCAGAAAGCTTCTTTCCAGTTTTGAACGGAAGATATTTCCTTTTTCACCATAGCCCTCTATGGGCTTCCAAATATCCCTTTGCCAATTCCACAAGAACAGCCTTACAGAAAGGCTTCTTCAAGGCAAAGATGTAACTCTGTGAGATGAATTAACGGAACGCAGAGAAGTTTCTCAGAAAGCTTCCTTCCAGTTTTGAACGGAAGATATTTCCTTTTTCACCATAGCCCTCTATGGGCTTCCAAATATCCCTTTGCCAATTCCACAAGAACAGCCTTAGCGAAAGGCATCTTGAAGGGAAAGATGTAACTCTGTGAGATGAATTAAAAGAACACAGAGCAGTTTCTCAGAAAGCTTCTTTCCAGTTTTCAGCGGAAGATATTTCCTTTTTCACCATAGCCCTCTATGGGCTTCCAAATATCCCTTTGCCAATTCCACAATAACAGCCTTAGCGAAAGGCTTCTTGAAGGGAAAGATGTAACTCTGTGAGATGAATTAACAGAACCCAGAGCAGTTTCTCAGAAAGCTTCTTTCCAGTTTTGAACGGAAGATATTTCCTTTTTCACCATAGACCTCTATGGGCTTCCAAATATCCCTTTGCCAATTCCACAAGAACAGCCTTAGGGAAAGGCTTCTTGAAGGGAAAGATGTAACTCTGTGAGATGAATTCACAGAACACAGAGCAGTTTCTCAGAAAGCTTCTTTCCAGTTTTGAACGGAAGATATTTCCTTTGTCACCATAGCCCTCTATGGGCTTCCAAATATCCCTTTGCCAATTCCACAAGAACATCCGTAGCGAAATGCTTCTTGAAGGGAAAGATATAACTCTGTGAGATGAATTAACAGAACACAGAGCAGTTTCTCAGAAAGCTTCTTTCCAGTTTTGAACGGAAGATATTTCCTTTTTCACCATAGCCCTCTATGGGCTTCCAAATATCCCTTTGCCAATTCCACAAGAACAGCCTTAGCGAAAGGCTTCTAGAAGGGAAAGTTGAAACTCTGTGAGATGAATTCACAGAACACAGCGCAGTTTCTCAGAAAGCTTCTTTCCAGTTTTCAGGGGAAGATATTTCCTTTTTCACCATAGCCCTCTATGGGCTTCCAAATATCCCTTTGCCAATTCCACAAGAACAGCCGTAGCGAAAGGCTTCTTGAAGTGAAAGATATAACTCTGTGAGATTAATTAACAGAACACAGAGCAGTTTCTCAGAAAGTTTCTTTCCAGTTTTCAGGGGAAGATATTTCCTTTTTCATCATAGCCCTCTATGGGCTTCCAAATATCCCTTTGCCAATTCCACAAGAACAGCCTTAGCGAAGGGCTTCTTGAAGGGAAAGATGTAACTCTGTGAGATGAATTAACAGAACACAGAGCAGTTTCTCAGAAAGCTTCTTTCCAGTTTTGAACGGAAGATATTTCCTTTTTCACCATAGCCCTCTATGGGCTTCCAAATATCCCTTTGCCAATTCCACAAGAACAGCCTTAGCGAATGGCTTCTAGAAGGGAAAGTTGTAACTCTGTGAGATGAATTCACAGAACACAGCGCAGTTTCTCAGAAAGCTTCTTTCCAGTTTTGAACGGAAGATATTTCCTTTTTCACCATAGCCCTCTATGGGCTTCCAAATATCCCTTTGCCAATTCCACAAGAACAGCCTTACAGAAAGGCTTCTTCAAGGCAAAGATGTAACTCTGTGAGATGAATTAACGGAACGCAGAGAAGTTTCTCAGAAAGCTTCTTTCCAGTTTTGAACGGAAGATATTTCCTTTTTCACCATAGCCCTCTATGGGCTTCCAAATATCCCTTTGCCAATTCCACAAGAACAGCCTTAGCGAAAGGCATCTTGAAGGGAAAGATGTAACTCTGTGAGATGAATTAAAAGAACACAGAGCAGTTTCTCAGAAAGCTTCTTTCCAGTTTTCAGCGGAAGATATTTCCTTTTTCACCATAGCCCTCTATGGGCTTCCAAATATCCCTTTGCCAATTCCACAATAACAGCCTTAGCGAAAGGCTTCTTGAAGGGAAAGATGTAACTCTGTGAGATGAATTAACAGAACCCAGAGCAGTTTCTCAGAAAGCTTCTTTCCAGTTTTGAACGGAAGATATTTCCTTTTTCACCATAGACCTCTATGGGCTTCCAAATATCCCTTTGCCAATTCCACAAGAACAGCCTTAGGGAAAGTCTTCTTGAAGGGAAATATGTAACTCTGTGAGATGAATTCACAGAACACAGAGCAGTTTCTCAGAAAGCTTCTTTCCAGTTTTGAACGGAAGATATTTCCTTTGTCATCATAGCCCTCTATGGGCTTCCAAATATCCCTTTGGCAATTCCACAAGAACAGCCTTAGCGAAAGGCTTATTGAAGGGAAAGATGTAACTCTGTGAGATGAATTAAGAGAACACAGAGCAGTTTCTCAGAAAGCTTCTTTCCAGTTTTCAGGGGAAGATATTTCCTTTTTCACCATAGCCCTCTATGGGCTTTCAAATATCCCTTTGCCAATTCCACAAGAACAGCCTTAGCGAAAGGCTTCTTGAAGGGAAAGATGTAACTCTGTGAGATGAAATAACAGAACACAGAGCAGTTTCTCAGATAGCTTCTTTCCAGTTTTGAACGGAAGATATTTCCTTTTTCACCATAGCCCTCTATGGGCTTCCAAATATCCCTTTGCCAATTCCACAAGAACAGCCTTAGCGAAAGGCTTCTTGAAGGGAAAGATGTAACTCTGTGAGATGAATTAACAGAACACAGAGCAGTTTCTCAGAAAGCTTCTTTCCAGTTTTGAACGGAAGATATTTCCTTTGTCACCATAGCCCTCTATGGGCTTCCAAATATCCCTTTGCCAATTCCACAAGAACAGCCTTAGGGAAAGGCTTCTTGAAGGGAAAGATGTAACTCTGTGAGATGAATTAACAGAACACAGAGCAGTTTCTCAGAAAGCTTCTTTCCAGTTTTGAACGGAAGATATTTCCTTTTTCACCATAGCCCTCTATGGGCTTCCAAATATCCCTTTGCCAATTCCACAAGAACAGCCTTAGCGAAAGGCTTCTTGAAGGGAAAGATGTAACTCTGTGAGATGAATTAACAGAACACAGAGCAGTTTCTCAGAAAGCTTCTTTCCAGTTTTGAACGGAAGATATTTCCTTTTTCACCATAGCCCTCTATGGGCTTCCAAATATCCCTTTGCCAATTCCACAAGAACAGCCTTAGGGAAAGGCTTCTTGAAGGGAAAGATGTAACTCTGTGAGATGAATTCACAGAACACAGAGCAGTTTCTCAGAAAGCTTCTTTCCAGTTTTGAACGGAAGATATTTCCTTTTTCACCATAGCCCTCTATGGCCTTCCAAATATCCCTTTGCCAATTCCACAAGAACAGCCTTAGCGAAAGGCTTCTTGAAGGGAAAGATGTAACTCTGTGAGATGAATTAACAGAACACAGAGCAGTTTCTCAGAAAGGTTCTTGCCAGTTTTCAGCTAAAGATATTTCCTTTTTCACCATAGCCCTCTATGGGCTTCCAAATATCCCTTTGCCAATTCCACAAGAACAGCCTTAGCGAAATGCTTCTTGACGGGGAAAGATGTAACTCTGTGAGATGAATTCACGGAACACAAAGAAGTTTGTCAGAAAGCTTCTTTCCAGTTTTGAACGGAAGATATTTCCTTTGTCACCATAGCCCTCTATGGGCTTCCAAATAACCCTTTGCCAATTCCACAAGAACAGCCTTAGCGAAAGGCTTCTTGAAGGGAAATATGTAACTCTGTGAGATGAATTCACAGAACACAGAGCAGTTTCTCAGAAAGCTTCTTTCCAGTTTTCAGGGGAAGATATTTCCTTTTTCATCATAGCCCTCTATGGGCTTCCAAATATCCCTTTGCCAATTCCACAAGAACAGCCTTAGCGAAGGGCTTCTTGAAGGGAAAGATGTAACTCTGTGAGATGAATTAACAGAACACAGAGCAGTTTCTCAGAAAGCTTCTTTCCAGTTTTGAACGGAAGATATTTCCTTTTTCACCATAGCCCTCTATGGGCTTCCAAATATCCCTTTGCCAATTCCACAAGAACAGCCTTAGCGAAAGGCTTCTAGAAGGGAAAGTTGTAACTCTGTGAGATGAATTCACAGAACACAGCGCAGTTTCTCAGAAAGCTTCTTTCCAGTTTTGAACGGAAGATATTTCCTTTTTCACCATAGCCCTCTATGGGCTTCCAAATATCCCTTTGCCAATTCCACAAGAACAGCCTTACAGAAAGGCTTCTTCAAGGCAAAGATGTAACTCTGTGAGATGAATTAACGGAACGCAGAGAAGTTTCTCAGAAAGCTTCTTTCCAGTTTTGAACGGAAGATACTTCCTTTTTCACCATAGCCCTCTATGGGCTTCCAAATATCCCTTTGCCAATTCCACAAGAACAGACTTAGCGAAAGGCATCTTGAAGGGTAAATGTAACTCTTTGAGATGAATTAAAAGAACACAGAGCAGTTTCTCAGAAAGCTTCTTTCCAGTTTTCAGCGGAAGATATTTCCTTTTTCACCATAGCCCTCTATGGGCTTCCAAATATCCCTTTGCCAATTCCACAAGAACAGCCTTAGCGAAAGGCTTCTTGAAGGGAAAGATGTAACTCTGTGAGATGAATTCACAGAACACAGCGCAGTTTCTCAGAAAGCTTCTTTCCAGTTTTGAACGGAAGATATTTCCTTTTTCACCATAGCCCTCTATTTGCTTTCAAATATCCCTTTGCCAATTCCACAAGAACAGCCTTCGGGAAAGTCTTCTTGAAGGGAAATATGTAACTCTGTGAGATGAATTCACAGAACACAGAGCAGTTTCTCATAAAGCTTCTCTCCAGTTTTGAACGGAAGATATTTCCTTTGACACCATAGCCCTCTATGGGCTTCCAAATATCCCTTTGCCAATTCCACAAGAACAGCCTTAGGGAAAGGCTTCTTCAAGACAAAGATGTAACTCTGTGAGATGAATTAACGGAACGCAGAGAAGTTTCTCAGAAAGCTTCTTTCCAGTTTTGAACGGAAGATATTTCCTTTTTCACCATAGCCTTCTATGGGCTTCCAAATATCCCTTTGCCAATTCCACAAGAACAGCCTTAGAGAAAGGCATCTTGAAGGGAAAGATGTAACTCTGTGAGATGAATTAAAAGAACACAGAGCAGTTTCTCAGAAAGCTTCTTTCCAGTTTTCAGCGGAAGATATTTCCTTTTTCACCATAGCCCTCTATGGGCTTCCAAATATCCCTTTGCCAATTCCACAATAACAGCCTTAGCGAAAGGCTTCTTGAAGGGAAAGATGTATCTCTGTGAGATGAATTCACAGAACACAGAGCAGTTTCTCAGAAAGCTTCTTTCCAGTTTTCAGCGGAAGATGTTTCCTTTTTCACCATAGCCCTCTATGGGC
This sequence comes from Chlorocebus sabaeus, assembly GCF_047675955.1. Lineage (NCBI taxonomy): Eukaryota > Metazoa > Chordata > Mammalia > Primates > Cercopithecidae > Chlorocebus > Chlorocebus sabaeus. The sequence goes on along the minus strand of NW_027327079.1, from coordinate 2,528,497 downwards.
TTCCAAATATCCCTTTGCCAATTCCACGAGAACAGCCTTAGCGAAAGGCTTCTTGAAGGGAAAGATGTAACTCTGTGAGATGAATTAACAGAATACAGAGCAGTTTCTCAGAAAGCTTCTTTCCAGTTTTGAACGGAAGATATTTCCTTTTTCACCATAGCCCTCTATGGGCTTCCAAATATCCCTTTGCCAATTCCACAAGAACAGCCTTAGCGAAAGGCTTCTAGAAGGGAAAGTTGTAACTCTGTGAGATGAATTCACAGAACACAGCGCAGTTTCTCAGAAAGCTTCTTTCCAGTTTTGAACGGAAGATATTTCCTTTTTCACCATAGCCCTCTATGGGCTTCCAAATATCCCTTTGCCAATTCCACAAGAACAGCCTTACAGAAAGGCTTCTTCAAGGCAAAGATGTAACTCTGTGAGATGAATTAACGGAACGCAGAGAAGTTTCTCAGAAAGCTTCTTTCCAGTTTTGAACGGAAGATATTTCCTTTTTCACCATAGCCCTCTATTTGCTTCCAAATATCCCTTTGCCAATTCCACAAGAACAGCCTTAGGGAAAGTCTTCTTGAAGGGAAATATTTAAATCTGTGAGATGAATTCACAGAACACAGAGCAGTTTCTCAGAAAGCTTCTTTCCAGTTTTGAACGGAAGATATTTCCTTTTTCACCATAGCCCTCTATGGGCTTCCAAATATCCCTTTGCCAATTCCACAAGAACAGCCTTAGCGAAAGGCTTCTTGAAGGGAAAGATGTAACTCTGTGAGATGAATTAACAGAACACAGAGCAGTTTCTCAGAAAGCTTCTTTCCAGTTTTCAGGGTAAGATATTTCCTTTTTCACCATAGCCCTCTATGGGCTTCCAAATATCCCTTTGCCAATTCCACAAGAACAGCCGTAGCGAAAGGCTTCTTGAAGGGAAAGATATAACTCTGTGAGATGAATTAACAGAACACAGAGCAGTTTCTCAGAAAGCTTCTTTCCAGTTTTCAGGGGAAGATATTTCCTTTTTCATCATAGCCCTCTATGGGCTTCCAAATATCCCTTTGCCAATTCCACAAGAACAGCCTTAGCGAAGGGCTTCTTGAAGGGAAAGATGTAACTCTGTGAGATGAATTAACAGAACACAGAGCAGTTTCTCAGAAAGCTTCTTTCCAGTTTTGAACGGAAGATATTTCCTTTTTCAACATAGCCCTCTATGGGCTTCCAAATATCCCTTTGCCAATTCCACAATAACAGCCTTAGCGAAAGGCTTCTAGAAGGGAAAGTTGTAACTCTGTGAGATGAATTCACAGAACACAGCGCAGTTTCTCAGAAAGCTTCTTTCCAGTTTTGAACGGAAGATATTTCCTTTTTCACCATAGCCCTCTATGGGCTTCCAAATATCCCTTTGCCAATTCCACGAGAACAGCCTTAGCGAAAGGCTTCTTGAAGGGAAAGATGTAACTCTGTGAGATGAATTCAGAGAACACAGAGCAGTTTCTCAGAAAGCTTCTTTCCAGTTTTGAACGGAAGATATTTCCTTTTTCACCATAGCCCTCTATTTGCTTCCAAATATCCCTTTGCCAATTCCACAAGAACAGCCTTAGGGAAAGTCTTCTTGAAGGGAAATATGTAACTCTGTGAGATGAATTAACAGAACACAGAGCAGTTTCTCAGAAAGCTTCTTTCCAGTTTTGAACGGAAGATATTTCCTTTGTCACCATAGCCCTCTATGGGCTTCCAAATATCCCTTTGCCAATTCCACAAGAACAGCCTTAGCGAAAGGCTTCTTGAAGGGAAAGATGTAACTCTGTGAGATGAATTAACAGAACACAGAGCATTTTCTCAGAAAGCTTCTTTCCAGTTTTCAGGGGAAGATATTTCCTTTTTCACCATAGCCCTCTATGGGCTTCCAAATATTCCTTTGCCAATTCCACAAGAACAGACTTAGCGAAAGGCTTCTTGAAGGGAAAGATGTAACTCTGTGAGATGAATTCACAGAACACAGAGCAGTTTCTCAGAAAGCTTCTTTCCAGTTTTGAACGGAAGATATTTCCTTTGTCACCATAGCCCTCTATGGGCTTCCAAATATCCCTTTGCCAATTCCACAAGAACAGCCGTAGCGAAACGCTTCTAGAAGGGAAAGATATAACTCTGTGAGGTGAATTAACAGAACACAGAGCAGTTTCTCAGAAAGCTTCTTTCCAGTTTTCAGGGGAAGATATTTCCTTTTTCATCATAGCCCTCTATGGGCTTCCAAATATCCCTTTGCCAATTCCACAAGAACAGCCTTAGCGAAGGGCTTCTTGAAGGGAAAGATGTAACTCTGTGAGATGAATTAACAGAACACAGCGCAGTTTCTCAGAAAGCTTCTTTCCAGTTTTGTACGGAAGATATTTCCTTTTTCACCATAGCCCTCTATGGGCTTCCAAATATCCCTTTGCCAATTCCACAAGAACAGCCTTACAGAAAGGCTTCTTCAAGGCAAAGATGGAACTCTGTGAGATGAATTAACGGAACGCAGAGAAGTTTCTCAGAAAGCTTCTTTCCAGTTTTGAACGGAAGATATTTCCTTTTTCACCATAGCCCTCTATGGGCTTCCAAATATCCCTTTGCCAATTCCACAAGAACAGCCTTACCGAAAGGCATCTTGAAGGGAAAGATGTAACTCTGTGAGATGAATTAAAAGAACACAGAGCAGTTTCTCAGAAAGCTTCTTTCCAGTTTTGAGCGGAAGATATTTCCTTTTTCACCATAGCCCTCTATGGGCTTCCAAATATCCCTTTGCCAATTCCAAAAGAACAGCCTTAGCGAAAGGCTTCTAGAATGGAAAGTTGTAACTCTGTGAGATGAATTCACAGAACACAGCGCAGTTTCTCAGAAACTTCTTTCCAGTTTTGAACGGAAGATATTTCCTTTTTCACCATAGCCCTCTATGGGCTTCCAAATATCCCTTTGCCAATTTCACAAGAACAGCCTTAGCGAAAGGCATCTTGAAGGGAAAGATGTAACACTGTGAGATGAATTAAGAGAACACAGAGCAGTTTCTCAGAAAGCTTATTTCCAGTTTTCAGCGGAAGATATTTCCTTTTTCACCATAGCCCTCTATGGGCTTCCAAATATCCCTTTGCCAATTCCACAAAAACAGCCTTAGCGAAAGGCTTCTTGAAGGGAAAGATGTAACTCTGTGAGATGAATTAACAGAACACAGAGCAGTTTCTCAGAAGGCTTCTTTCCAGTTTTGAACGGAAGATATTTCCTTTTTCACCATAGCCCTCTATGGGCTTCCAAATATTCCTTTGCCAATTCCACAAGAACAGCCTTAGGGAAAGTCTTCTTGAAGGGAAACATGTAACTCTGTGAGATGAATTCACAGAACACAGAGCAGTTTCTCAGAAAGCTTCTTTCCAGTTTTGAACGGAAGATATTTCCTTTGTCACCATAGCCCTTTATGGGCTTCCAAATATCCCTTTGGCAATTCCACAGGAACAGCCTTAGCGAAAGGCTTCTTGAAGGGAAAGATGGAACTCTGTGAGATGAATTCACAGAACACAGAGCAGTTTCTCAGAAAGCTTCTTTCCAGTTTTGAACGGAAGATATTTCCTTTTTCACCATAGCCCTCTATGGGCTTCCAAATATCCCTTTGCCAATTCCACAAGAACAGCCTTACAGAAAGGCTTCTTCAAGGGAAAGATGTAACTCTGTGAGATGAATCAACGGAACGCAGAGAAGTTTCTCAGAAAGCTTCTTTCCAGTTTTGAACAGAAGATACTTCCTTTTTCACCATAGCCCTCTATGGGCTTCCAAATATCCCTTTGCCAATTCCACAAGAACAGCCTTAGCGAAAGGCATCTTGAAGGGAAAATGTAACTCTGTGAGATGAATTAGAAGAACACAGAGCAGTTTCTCAGAAAGCTTCTTTCCAGTTTTCAGCGGAAGATATTTCCTTTTTCACCATAGCCCTCTATGGGCTTCCAAATATCCCTTTGCCAATTCCACAAGAACAGCCTTAGCGAAAGGCTTCTTGAAGGGAAAGATGTAACTCTGTGAGATGAATTCACAGAACACAGCGCAGTTTCTCAGAAAGCTTCTTTCCAGTTTTCAGCGGAAGATGTTTCCTTTTTCACCATAGCCCTCTATGGGCTTCCAAATATCCCTTTGCCAATTACACGAGAACAGCCTTATCGAAAGGCTTCTTGAAGGGAAAGATGTAACTCTGTGAGATGAATTCACAGAACACAGAGCAGTTTCTCAGAAAGCTTCTTTCCAGTTTTGAACGGAAGATATTTCCTTTTTCACCATAGCCCTCTATGGGCTTCCAAATATCCCTTTGCCAATTCCACAAGAACAGCCTTAGGGAAAGTCTTCTTGAAGGGAAATATGTAACTCTGTGAGATGAATTCACAGAACACAGAGCAGTTTCTCAGAAAGTTTCTTTCCAGTTTTGAACGGAAGATATTTCCTTTGTCACCATAGCCCTCTATGGGCTTCCAAATATCCCTTTGCCAATTCCACAAGAACAGCCTTAGCGAAAGCCTTCTTGAAGGGAAAGATGTAACTCTGTGAGATGAATTAACAGAACACAGAGCAGTTTCTCAGAAAGCTTCTTTCCAGTTTTCAGGGGAAGATATTTCCTTTTTCACCATAGACCTCTATGGGCTTCCAAATATCCCTTTGCCAATTCCACAAGAACAGCCTTAGCGAAAGGCTTCTTGAAGGGAAAGATTTAACTCTGTGAGATGAATTAACAGAACACAGAGCAGTTTCTCAGAAAGCTTCTTTCCAGTTTTCAGGGGAAGATATTTCCTTTTTCACCATAGCCCTCTATGGGCTTCCAAATATCCCTTTGCCAATTCCACAAGAACAGCCGTAGCGAAAGGCTTCTTGAAGTGAAAGATATAACTCTGTGAGATGAATTAAGAGAACACAGAGCAGTTTCTCAGAAAGCTTCTTTCCAGTTTTCAGGGGAAGATATTTCCTTTTTCATCATAGCCCTCTATGGGCTTCCAAATATCCCTTTGCCAATTCCACAAGAACAGCCTTAGCGAAGGGCTTCTTGAAGGGAAAGAGGTAACTCTGTGAGATGAATTAACAGAACACAGAGCAGTTTCTCAGAAAGCTTCTTTCCAGTTTTGAACGGAAGATATTTCCTTTTTCACCAAAGCCCTCTATGGGCTTCCAAATATCCCTTTGCCAATTGCACAAGAACAGCCTTAGCGAAAGGCTTTTGAAGGGAAAGATGTAACTCTGTGAGATGAATTAACAGAACACAGAGCAGCTTCTCAGAAAGCTTCTTTCCAGTTTTCAGCTAAAGATATTTCCTTTTTCACCATAGCCCTCTATGGGCTTCCAAATATCCCTTTGCCAATTGCACAAGAACAGCCTTAGCGAAAGGCTTCTTGAAGGGAAAGATGTAACTCTGTGAGATGAATTAACAGAACACAGAGCAGTTTCTCAGAAAGCTTCTTTCCAGTTTTGAACGGAAGATATTTCCTTTTTCACTATAGCCCTCTATGGGCTTCCACATATCCCTTTGCCAATTCCACAAGAACAGCCGTAGCGAAAGGCTTCTTGAAGTGAAAGATATAACTCTGTGAGATGAATTAACAGAACACAGAGCAGTTTCTCAGAAAGTTTCTTTCCAGTTTTCAGGGGAATATATTTCCTTTTTCATCATAGCCCTCTATGGGCTTCCAAATATCCCTTTGCCAATTCCACAAGAACAGCCTTAGCGAAGGGCTTCTTGAAGGGAAAGATGTAACTCTGTGAGATGTATTAACAGAACACAGAGCAGTTTCTCAGAAAGCTTCTTTCCAGTTTTGAACGGAAGATATTTCCTTTTTCACCATAGCCCTCTATGGGCTTCCAAATATCCCTTTGCCAATTCCACAAGAACAGCCTTAGCGAAAGGCTTCTAGAAGGGAAAGTTGTAACTCTGTGAGATGAATTCACAGAACACAGCGCAGTTTCTCAGAAAGCTTCTTTCCAGTTTTGAACGGAAGATATTTCCTTTGTCACCATAGCCCTCTATGGGCTTCCAAATATCCCTTTGCCAATTCCACAAGAACAGCCTTAGCGAAAGGCTTCTTCAAGGCAAAGATGTAACTCTGTGAGATGAATTAACGGAACGCAGAGAAGTTTCTCAGAAAGCTTCTTTCCAGTTTTGAACGGAAGATATTTCCTTTTTCACCATAGCCCTCTATTTGCTTCCAAATATCCCTTTGCCAATTCCACAAGAACAGCCTTAGGGAAAGTCTTCTTGAAGGGAAATATGTAAATCTGTGAGATGAATTCACAGAACACAGAGCAGTTTCTCAGAAAGCTTCTTTCCAGTTTTGAACGGAAGATATTTCCTTTTTCACCATAGCCCTCTATGGGCTTCCAAATATCCCTTTGCCAATTCCCCAAGAACAGCCTTAGCGAAAGGCTTCTTGAAGGGAAAGATGTAACTCTGTGAGATGAATTAACAGAACACAGCGCAGTTTCTCAGAAAGCTTCTTTCCAGTTTTGAACGGAAGATATTTCCTTTTTCACCATAGCCCTCTATGGGCTTCCAAATATCCCTTTGCCAATTCCACAAGAACAGCCTTACAGAAAGGCTTCTTCAAGGCAAAGATGTAACTCTGTGAGATGAATTAACGGAACGCAGAGAAGTTTCTCAGAAAGCTTCTTTCCAGTTTTGAACGGGAGATATTTCCTTTTTCACCATAGCCCTCTATGGGCTTCCAAATATCCCTTTGCCAATTCCACAAGAACAGCCTTAGCGAAAGGCATCTTGAAGGGAAAGATGTAACTCTGTGAGATGAATTAAAAGAACAAAGAGCAGTTTCTCAGAAAGCTTCTTTCCAGTTTTCAGCGGAAGATATTTCCTTTTTCACCATAGCCCTCTATGGGCTTCCAAATATCCCTTTGCCAATTCCACAATAACAGCCTTAGCGAAAGGCTTCTTGAAGGGAAAGATGTAACTCTGTGAGATGAATTAACAGAACACAGAGCAGTTTCTCAGAAAGCTTCTTTCCAGTTTTGAACGGAAGATATTTCCTTTTTCACCATAGACCTCTATGGGCTTCCAAATATCCCTTTGCCAATTCCACAAGAACAGCCTTAGGGAAAGTCTTCTTGAAGGGAAATATGTAACTCTGTGAGATGAATTCACAGAACACAGAGCAGTTTCTCAGAAAGCTTCTTTCCAGTTTTGAACGGAAGATATTTCCTTTGTCATCATAGCCCTCTATGGGCTTCCAAATATCCCTTTGGCAATTCCACAAGAACAGCCTTAGCGAAAGGCTTCTTGAAGGGAAAGATGTAACTCTGTGAGATGAATTAAGAGAACACAGAGCAGTTTCTCAGAAATCTTCTTTCCAGTTTTCAGGGGAAGATATTTCCTTTTTCACCATAGCCCTCTATGGGCTTTCAAATATCCCTTTGCCAATTCCACAAGAACAGCCTTAGCGAAAGGCTTCTTGAAGGGAAAGATGTAACTCTGTGAGATGAAATAACAGAACACAGAGCAGTTTCTCAGATAGCTTCTTTCCAGTTTTGACCGGAAGATATTTCCTTTTTCACCATAGCCCTCTAAGGGCTTCCAAATATCCCTTTGCCAATTCCACAAGAACAGCCTTAGCGAAAGGCTTCTTGAAGGGAAAGATGTAACTCTGTGAGATGAATTAACAGAACACAGAGCAGTTTCTCAGAAAGCTTCTTTCCAGTTTTGAACGGAAGATATTTCCTTTTTCACCATAGCCCTCTATGGGCTTCCAAATATCCCTTTGCCAATTCCACAAGAACAGCCTTAGCGAAAGGCTTCTTGAAGGGAAAGATGTAACTCTGTGAGATGAATTAACAGAACACAGAGCAGTTTCTCAGAAAGCTTCTTTCCAGTTTTCAGGGGAAGATATTTCCTTTTTCACCATAGCCCTCTATGGGCTTCCAAATATCCCTTTGCCAATTCCACAAGAACAGCCGTAGCGAAAGGCTTCTTGAAGTGAAAGATATAACTCTGTGAGATGAATTAAGAGAACACAGAGCAGTTTCTCAGAAAGCTTCTTTCCAGTTTTCAGGGGAAGATATTTCCTTTTTCATCATAGCCCTCTATGGGCTTCCAAATATCCCTTTGCCAATTCCACAAGAACAGCCTTAGCGAAAGGCTTCTAGAAGGGAAAGTTGTAACTCTGTGAGATGAATTCACAGAACACAGCGCAGTTTCTCAGAAAGCTTCTTTCCAGTTTTGAACGGAAGATATTTCCTTTTTCACCATAGCCCTCTATGGGCTTCCAAATATCCCTTTGCCAATTCCACAAGAACAGCCTTACAGAAAGGCTTCTTCAAGGCAAAGATGGAACTCTCTGAGATGAATTAACGGAACGCAGAGAAGTTTCTCAGAAAGCTTCTTTCCAGTTTTGAACGGAAGATATTTCCTTTTTCACCATAGCCCTCTATGGGCTTCCAAATATCCCTTTGCCAATTCCACAAGAACAGCCTTAGCGAAAGGCATCCTGAAGGGAAAATGTAACTCTTTGAGATGAATTAAAAGAACACAGAGCAGTTTCTCAGAAAGCTTCTTTCCAGTTTTCAGCGGAAGATATTTCCTTTTTCACCATAGCCCTCTATGGGTTTCCAAATATCCCTTTGCCAATTCCACAAGAACAGCCTTAGCGAAAGGATTCTTGAAGGGAAAGATGTAACTCTGTGAGATGAATTCACAGAACACAGCGCAGTTTCTCAGAAAGCTTCTTTCCAGTTTTCAGCGGAAGATGTTTCCTTTTTCACCATAGCCCTCTATGGGCTTCCAAATATCCCTTTGCCAATTCCACGAAAACAGCCTTAGCGAAAGGCTTCTTGAAGGGAAAGATGTAACTCTGTGAGATGAATTCACAGAACACAGAGCAGTTTCTCAGAAAGCTTCTTTCCAGTTTTGAACGGAAGATATTTCCTTTTTCACCATAGCCCTCTATTTGCTTTCAAATATCCCTTTGCCAATTCCACAAGAACAGCCTTAGGGAAAGTCTTCTTGAAGGGAAATATGTAACTCTGTGAGATGAATTCACAGAACACAGAGCAGTTTCTCAGAAAGCTTCTCTCCAGTTTTGAACGGAAGATATTTCCTTTGTCACCATAGCCCTCTATGGGCTTCCAAATATCCCTTTGCCAATTCCACAAGAACAGCCTTAGCGAAAGGCTTCTTGAAGGGAAAGATGTAACTCTGTGAGATGAATTAACAGAACACAGAGCAGTTTCTCAGAAAGCTTCTTTCCAGTTTTCAGGGGAAGATATTTCCTTTTTCACCATAGCCCTCTATGGGCTTCCAAATATCCCTTTGCCAATTCCACAAGAACAGCCATAGCGAAAGGCTTCTTGAAGGGAAAGATGTAACTCGGTGAGATGAATTAACAGAACACAGGGCAGTTTCTCAGAAAGCTTCTTTCCAGTTTTCAGGGGGAGATATTTCCTTTTTCACCATAGCCCTCTATGGGCTTCCAAATATCCCTTTGCCAATTCCACAAGAACAGCCGTAGCGAAAGGCTTCTTGAAGGGAAAGATATAACTCTGTGAGATGAATTAACAGAACACAGAGCAGTTTCTCAGAAAGCTTCTTTCCAGTTTTCAGGGGAAGATATTTCCTTTTTCATCATAGCCCTCTATGGGCTTCCAAATATCACTTTGCCAATTCCACGAGAACAGCCTTAGCGAAGGGCTTCTTGAAGGGAAAGATGTAACTCTGTGAGATGAATTAACAGAACACAGAGCAGTTTCTCAGAAAGCTTCTTTGCAGTTTTGAACGGAAGATATTTCCTTTTTCACCATAGCCCTCTATGGGCTTCCAAATATCCCTTTGCCAATTCCACAAGAACAGCCTTAGGGAAAGGATTCTTGAAAGGAAAGTTGTAACTCTGTGAGATGAATTCACAGAACACAGCGCAGTTTCTCACAAAGCTTCTTTCCAGTTTTGAACGGCAGATATTTCCTTTTTCAACATAGCCCTCTATGGGCTTCCAAATATCCCTTTGCCAATTCCACAAGAACAGCCTTACAGAAAGGCTTCTTCAAGGCAAAGATGTAACTCTGTGAGATGAATTAACGGAACGCAGAGGAGTTTCTCAGAAAGCTTCTTTCCAGTTTTGAACGGAAGATATTTCCTTTTTCACCATAGCCCTCTATGGGCTTCCAAATATCCCTTTGCCAATTCCACAAGAACAGCCTTAGCGAAAGGCATCTTGAAGGGAAAGATGTAACTCTGTGAGATGAATTAAAAGAACACAGAGCAGTTTCTCAGAAAGCTTCTTTCCAGTTTTCAGCGGAAGATATTTCCTTTTTCACCATAGCCCTCTATGGGCTTCCAAATATCCCTTTGCCAATTCCACAATAACAGCCTTAGCGAAAGGCTTCTTGAAGGGAAAGATGTAACTCTGTGAGATGAATTAACAGAACACAGAGCAGTTTCTCAGAAAGCTTCTTTCCAGTTTTGAACGGAAGATATTTCCTTTTTCACCATAGCCCTCTATGTGCTTCCAAATATCCTTTTGCCAATTCCACAAGAACAGCCTTAGGGAAAGTCTTCTTGAAGGGAAATATGTAACTCTGTGAGATGAATTCACAGAACACAGAGCAGTTTCTCAGAAAGCTTCTTTCCAGTTTTGAACGGAAGATATTTCCTTTGTCACCATAGCCCTCTATGGGCTTCCAAATATCCCTTTGGCAATTCCACAAGAACAGCCTTAGCGAAAGGCTTCTTGAAGGGAAAGATGTAACTCTGTGAGATGAATTAAGAGAACACAGAGCAGTTTCTCAGAAAGCTTCTTTCCAGTTTTCAGGGGAAGATATTTCCTTTTTCACCATAGCCCTCTATGGGCTTTCAAATATCCCTTTGCCAATTCCACAAGAACAGCCTTAGCGAAAGGCTTCTTGAAGGGAAAGATGTAACTCTGTGAGATGAAATAACAGAACACAGAGCAGTTTCTCAGATAGCTTCTTTCCAGTTTTGAACGGAAGATATTTCCTTTTTCACCATAGCCCTCTATGGGCTTCCAAATATCCCTTTGCCAATTCCACAAGAACAGCCTTAGCGAAAGGCTTCTTGAAGGGAAAGATGTAACTCTGTGAGATGAATTAACAGAACACAGAGCAGTTTCTCAGAAAGCTTCTTTCCAGTTTTGAACGGAAGATATTTCCTTTTTCACCATAGCCCTCTATGGGCTTCCAAATATCCCTTTGCCAATTCCACAAGAACAGCCTTAGCGAAAGGCTTCTAGAAGGGAAAGTTGTAACTCTGTGAGATGAATTCACAGAACACAGCGCAGTTTCTCAGAAAGCTTCTTTCCAGTTTTGAACGGAAGATATTTCCTTTTTCACCATAGCCCTCTATGGGCTTCCAAATATCCCTTTGCCAATTCCACAAGAACAGCCTTACAGAAAGGCTTCTTCAAGGCAAAGATGGAACTCTGTGAGATGAATTAACGGAACGCAGAGAAGTTTCTCAGAAAGCTTCTTTCCAGTTTTGAACGGAAGATATTTCCTTTTTCACCATAGCCCTCTATGGGCTTCCAAATATCCCTTTGCCAATTCCACAAGAACAGCCTTAGCGAAAGGCATCCTGAAGGGAAAATGTAACTCTTTGAGATGAATTAAAAGAACACAGAGCAGTTTCTCAGAAAGCTTCTTTCCAGTTTTCAGCGGAAGATATTTCCTTTTTCACCATAGCCCTCTATGGGTTTCCAAATATCCCTTTGCCAATTCCACAAGAACAGCCTTAGCGAAAGGATTCTTGAAGGGAAAGATGTAACTCTGTGAGATGAATTCACAGAACACAGCGCAGTTTCTCAGAAAGCTTCTTTCCAGTTTTCAGCGGAAGATGTTTCCTTTTTCACCATAGCCCTCTATGGGCTTCCAAATATCCCTTTGCCAATTCCACGAAAACAGCCTTAGCGAAAGGCTTCTTGAAGGGAAAGATGTAACTCTGTGAGATGAATTCACAGAACACAGAGCAGTTTCTCAGAAAGCTTCTTTCCAGTTTTGAACGGAAGATATTTCCTTTTTCACCATAGCCCTCTATTTGCTTTCAAATATCCCTTTGCCAATTCCACAAGAACAGCCTTAGGGAAAGTCTTCTTGAAGGGAAATATGTAACTCTGTGAGATGAATTCACAGAACACAGAGCAGTTTCTCAGAAAGCTTCTCTCCAGTTTTGAACGGAAGATATTTCCTTTGTCACCATAGCCCTCTATGGGCTTCCAAATATCCCTTTGCCAATTCCACAAGAACAGCCTTAGCGAAAGGCTTCTTGAAGGGAAAGATGTAACTCTGTGAGATGAATTAACAGAACACAGAGCAGTTTCTCAGAAAGCTTCTTTCCAGTTTTCAGGGGAAGATATTTCCTTTTTCACCATAGCCCTCTATGGGCTTCCAAATATCCCTTTGCCAATTCCACAAGAACAGCCTTAGCGAAAGGCTTCTTGAAGGGAAAGATGTAACTCTGTGAGATGAATTAACAGAACACAGAGCAGTTTCTCAGAAAGCTTCTTTCCAGTTTTCAGGGGAAGATATTTCCTTTTGCACCATAGCCCTCTATGGGCTTCCAAATATCCCTTTGCCAATTCCACAAGAACAGCCGTAGCGAAAGGCTTCTTGAAGGGAAAGATATAACTCTGTGAGATGAATTAACAGAACACAGAGCAGTTTCTCAGAAAGCTTCTTTCCAGTTTTCAGGGGAAGATACTTCCTTTTTCATCATAGCCCTCTATGGGCTTCCAAATATCCCTTTGCCAATTCCACGAGAACAGCCTTAGCGAAGGGCTTCTTGCAGGGAAAGATGTAACTCTGTGAGATGAATTAACAGAACACAGAGCAGTTTCTCAGAAAGCTTCTTTGCAGTTTTGAACGGAAGATATTTCCTTTTTCACCATAGCCCTCTATGGGCTTCCAAATATCCCTTTGCCAATTCCACAGGAACAGCCTTAGGGAAAGGCTTCTTGAAAGGAAAGTTGTAACTCTGTGAGATGAATTCACAGAACACAGCGCAGTTTCTCACAAAGCTTCTTTCCAGTTTTGAACGGAAGATATTTCCTTTTTCAACATAGCCCTCTATGGGCTTCCAAATATCCCTTTGCCAATTCCACAAGAACAGCCTTACAGAAAGGCTTCTTCAAGGCAAAGATGTAACTCTGTGAGATGAATTAACGGAACGCAGAGGAGTTTCTCAGAAAGCTTCTTTCCAGTTTTGAACGGAAGATATTTCCTTTTTCACCATAGCCCTCTATGGGCTTCCAAATATCCCTTTGCCAATTCCACAAGAACAGCCTTAGCGAAAGGCATCTTGAAGGGAAAGATGTAACTCTGTGAGATGAATTAAAAGAACACAGAGCAGTTTCTCAGAAAGCTTCTTTCCAGTTTTCAGCGGAAGATATTTCCTTTTTCACCATAGCCCTCTATGGGTTTCCAAATATCCCTTTGCCAATTCCACAAGAACAGCCTTAGCGAAAGGATTCTTGAAGGGAAAGATGTAACTCTGTGAGATGAATTCACAGAACACAGCGCAGTTTCTCAGAAAGCTTCTTTCCAGTTTTCAGCGGAAGATGTTTCCTTTTTCACCATAGCCCTCTATGGGCTTCCAAATATCCCTTTGCCAATTCCACGAAAACAGCCTTAGCGAAAGGCTTCTTGAAGGGAAAGATGTAACTCTGTGAGATGAATTCACAGAACACAGAGCAGTTTCTCAGAAAGCTTCTTTCCAGTTTTGAACGGAAGATATTTCCTTTTTCACCATAGCCCTCTATTTGCTTTCAAATATCCCTTTGCCAATTCCACAAGAACAGCCTTAGGGAAAGTCTTCTTGAAGGGAAATATGTAACTCTGTGAGATGAATTCACAGAACACAGAGCAGTTTCTCAGAAAGCTTCTCTCCAGTTTTGAACGGAAGATATTTCCTTTGTCACCATAGCCCTCTATGGGCTTCCAAATATCCCTTTGCCAATTCCACAAGAACAGCCTTAGCGAAAGGCTTCTTGAAGGGAAAGATGTAACTCTGTGAGATGAATTAACAGAACACAGAGCAGTTTCTCAGAAAGCTTCTTTCCAGTTTTGAACGGAAGATATTTCCTTTTTCACCATAGCCCTCTATGGGCTTCCAAATATCCCTTTGCCAATTCCACAAGAACAGCCTTAGGGAAAGTCCTCTTGAAGGGAAATATGTAACTCTGTGAGATGAATTCACAGAACACAGAGCAGTTTCTCAGAAAGCTTCTTTCCGGTTTTGAACGGAAGATATTTCCTTTGTCACCATAGCCCTCTATGGGCTTCCAAATATCCCTTTGCCAATTCCACAAGAACAGCCTTAGCGAAAGGCTTCTTGAAGGGAAAGATGTAACTCTGTGAGATGAATTAACAGAACACAGAGCAGTTTCTCAGAAAGCTTCTTTCCAGTTTTCAGGGGAAGATATTTCCTTTTTCACCATAGCCCTCTATGGGCTTCCAAATATCCCTTTGCCAATTCCACAAGAACAGCCGTAGCGAAAGGCTTCTTGAAGTGAAAGATATAACTCTGTGAGATGAATTAAGAGAACACAGAGCAGTTTCTCAGAAAGCTTCTTTCCAGTTTTCAGGGGAAGATATTTCCTTTTTCATCATAGCCCTCTATGGGCTTCCAAATATCCCTTTGCCAATTCCACAAGAACAGCCTTAGCGAAAGGCTTCTAGAAGGGAAAGTTGTAACTCTGTGAGATGAATTCACAGAACACAGCGCAGTTTCTCAGAAAGCTTCTTTCCAGTTTTGAACGGAAGATATTTCCTTTTTCACCATAGCCCTCTATGGGCTTCCAAATATCCCTTTGCCAATTCCACAAGAACAGCCTTACAGAAAGGCTTCTTCAAGGCAAAGATGGAACTCTGTGAGATGAATTAACGGAACGCAGAGAAGTTTCTCAGAAAGCTTCTTTCCAGTTTTGAACGGAAGATATTTCCTTTTTCACCATAGCCCTCTATGGGCTTCCAAATATCCCTTTGCCAATTCCACAAGAACAGCCTTAGCGAAAGGCATCCTGAAGGGAAAATGTAACTCTTTGAGATGAATTAAAAGAACACAGAGCAGTTTCTCAGAAAGCTTCTTTCCAGTTTTCAGCGGAAGATATTTCCTTTTTCACCATAGCCCTCTATGGGTTTCCAAATATCCCTTTGCCAATTCCACAAGAACAGCCTTAGCGAAAGGATTCTTGAAGGGAAAGATGTAACTCTGTGAGATGAATTCACAGAACACAGCGCAGTTTCTCAGAAAGCTTCTTTCCAGTTTTCAGCGGAAGATGTTTCCTTTTTCACCATAGCCCTCTATGGGCTTCCAAATATCCCTTTGCCAATTCCACGAAAACAGCCTTAGCGAAAGGCTTCTTGAAGGGAAAGATGTAACTCTGTGAGATGAATTCACAGAACACAGAGCAGTTTCTCAGAAAGCTTCTTTCCAGTTTTGAACGGAAGATATTTCCTTTTTCACCATAGCCCTCTATTTGCTTTCAAATATCCCTTTGCCAATTCCACAAGAACAGCCTTAGGGAAAGTCTTCTTGAAGGGAAATATGTAACTCTGTGAGATGAATTCACAGAACACAGAGCAGTTTCTCAGAAAGCTTCTCTCCAGTTTTGAACGGAAGATATTTCCTTTGTCACCATAGCCCTCTATGGGCTTCCAAATATCCCTTTGCCAATTCCACAAGAACAGCCTTAGCGAAAGGCTTCTTGAAGGGAAAGATGTAACTCTGTGAGATGAATTAACAGAACACAGAGCAGTTTCTCAGAAAGCTTCTTTCCAGTTTTCAGGGGAAGATATTTCCTTTTTCACCATAGCCCTCTATGGGCTTCCAAATATCCCTTTGCCAATTCCACAAGAACAGCCTTAGCGAAAGGCTTCTTGAAGGGAAAGATGTAACTCTGTGAGATGAATTAACAGAACACAGAGCAGTTTCTCAGAAAGCTTCTTTCCAGTTTTCAGGGGAAGATATTTCCTTTTGCACCATAGCCCTCTATGGGCTTCCAAATATCCCTTTGCCAATTCCACAAGAACAGCCGTAGCGAAAGGCTTCTTGAAGGGAAAGATATAACTCTGTGAGATGAATTAACAGAACACAGAGCAGTTTCTCAGAAAGCTTCTTTCCAGTTTTCAGGGGAAGATACTTCCTTTTTCATCATAGCCCTCTATGGGCTTCCAAATATCCCTTTGCCAATTCCACGAGAACAGCCTTAGCGAAGGGCTTCTTGAAGGGAAAGATGTAACTCTGTGAGATGAATTAACAGAACACAGAGCAGTTTCTCAGAAAGCTTCTTTGCAGTTTTGAACGGAAGATATTTCCTTTTTCACCATAGCCCTCTATGGGCTTCCAAATATCCCTTTGCCAATTCCACAGGAACAGCCTTAGGGAAAGGCTTCTTGAAAGGAAAGTTGTAACTCTGTGAGATGAATTCACAGAACACAGCGCAGTTTCTCACAAAGCTTCTTTCCAGTTTTGAACGGAAGATATTTCCTTTTTCAACATAGCCCTCTATGGGCTTCCAAATATCCCTTTGCCAATTCCACAAGAACAGCCTTACAGAAAGGCTTCTTCAAGGCAAAGATGTAACTCTGTGAGATGAATTAACGGAACGCAGAGGAGTTTCTCAGAAAGCTTCTTTCCAGTTTTGAACGGAAGATATTTCCTTTTTCACCATAGCCCTCTATGGGCTTCCAAATATCCCTTTGCCAATTCCACAAGAACAGCCTTAGCGAAAGGCATCTTGAAGGGAAAGATGTAACTCTGTGAGATGAATTAAAAGAACACAGAGCAGTTTCTCAGAAAGCTTCTTTCCAGTTTTCAGCGGAAGATATTTCCTTTTTCACCATAGCCCTCTATGGGTTTCCAAATATCCCTTTGCCAATTCCACAAGAACAGCCTTAGCGAAAGGATTCTTGAAGGGAAAGATGTAACTCTGTGAGATGAATTCACAGAACACAGAGCAGTTTCTCAGAAAGCTTCTTTCCAGTTTTGAACGGAAGATATTTCCTTTTTCACCATAGCCCTCTATTTGCTTTCAAATATCCCTTTGCCAATTCCACAAGAACAGCCTTAGGGAAAGTCTTCTTGAAGGGAAATATGTAACTCTGTGAGATGAATTCACAGAACACAGAGCAGTTTCTCAGAAAGCTTCTCTCCAGTTTTGAACGGAAGATATTTCCTTTGTCACCATAGCCCTCTATGGGCTTCCAAATATCCCTTTGCCAATTCCACAAGAACAGCCTTAGAGAAAGGCTTCTTGAAGGGAAAGATGTAACTCTGTGAGATGAATTAACAGAACACAGAGCAGTTTCTCAGAAAGCTTCTTTCCAGTTTTCAGGGGAAGATATTTCCTTTTTCACCATAGCCCTCTATGGGCTTCCAAATATCCCTTTGCCAATTCCACAAGAACAGCCTTAGCGAAAGGCTTCTTGAAGGGAAAGATGTAACTCTGTGAGATGAATTAACAGAACACAGAGCAGTTTCTCAGAAAGCTTCTTTCCAGTTTTCAGGGGAAGATATTTCCTTTTTCACCATAGCCCTCTATGGGCTTCCAAATATCCCTTTGCCAATTCCACAAGAACAGCCGTAGCGAAAGGCTCCTTGAAGGGAAAGATATAACTCTGTGAGATGAATTAACAGAACACAGAGCAGTTTCTCAGAAAGCTTCTTTCCAGTTTTCAGGGGAAGATATTTCCTTTTTCATCATAGCCCTCTATGGGCTTCCAAATATCCCTTTGCCAATTCCACGAGAACAGCCTTAGCGAAGGGCTTCTTGAAGGGAAAGATGTAACTCTGTGAGATGAATTAACAGAACACAGAGCAGTTTCTCAGAAAGCTTCTTTGCAGTTTTGAACGGAAGATATTTCCTTTTTCACCATAGCCCTCTATGGGCTTCCAAATATCCCTTTGCCAATTCCACAAGAACAGCCTTAGGGAAAGGCTTCTTGAAAGGAAAGTTGTAACTCTGTGAGATGAATTCACAGAACACAGCGCAGTTTCTCACAAAGCTTCTTTCCAGTTTTGAACGGAAGATATTTCCTTTTTCAACATAGCCCTCTATGGGCTTCCAAATATCCCTTTGCCAATTCCACAAGAACAGCCTTACAGAAAGGCTTCTTCAAGGCAAAGATGTAACTCTGTGAGATGAATTAACGGAACGCAGAGGAGTTTCTCAGAAAGCTTCTTTCCAGTTTTGAACGGAAGATATTTCCTTTTTCACCATAGCCCTCTATGGGCTTCCAAATATCCCTTTGCCAATTCCACAAGAACAGCCTTAGCGAAAGGCATCTTGAAGGGAAAGATGTAACTCTGTGAGATGAATTAAAAGAACACAGAGCAGTTTCTCAGAAAGCTTCTTTCCAGTTTTCAGGGGAAGATATTTCCTTTTTCACCATAGCCCTCTATGGGCTTCCAAATATCCCTTTGCCAATTCCACAATAACAGCCTTAGCGAAAGGCTTCTTGAAGGGAAAGATGTAACTCTGTGAGATGAATTAACAGAACACAGAGCAGTTTCTCAGAAAGCTTCTTTCCAGTTTTGAACGGAAGATATTTCCTTTTTCACCATAGCCCTCTATGTGCTTCCAAATATCCCTTTGCCAATTCCACAAGAACAGCCTTAGGGAAAGTCTTCTTGAAGGGAAATATGTAACTCTGTGAGATGAATTCACAGAACACAGAGCAGTTTCTCAGAAAGCTTCTTTCCAGTTTTGAACGGAAGATATTTCCTTTGTCACCATAGCCCTCTATGGGCTTCCAAATATCCCTTTGGCAATTCCACAAGAACAGCCTTAGCGAAAGGCTTCTTGAAGGGAAAGATGTAACTCTGTGAGATGAAATAACAGAACACAGAGCAGTTTCTCAGATAGCTTCTTTCCAGTTTTGAACGGAAGATATTTCCTTTTTCACCATAGCCCTCTATGGGCTTCCAAATATCCCTTTGCCAATTCCACAAGAACAGCCTTAGCGAAAGGCTTCTTGAAGGGAAAGATGTAACTCTGTGAGATGAATTAACAGAACACAGAGCAGTTTCTCAGAAAGCTTCTTTCCAGTTTTGAACGGAAGATATTTCCTTTTTCACCATAGCCATCTATGGGCTTCCAAATATCCCTTTGCCAATTCCACAAGAACAGCCTTAGCGAAAGGCTGCTTGAAGGGAAAGATGTAACTCTGTGAGATGAATTAACAGAACACAGAGCAGTTTCTCAGAAAGCTTCTTTCCAGTTTTGAACGGAAGATATTTCCTTTTTCACCATAGCCCTCTATGGGCTTCCAAATATCCCTTTGCCAATTCCACAAGAACAGCCGTAGCGAAAGGCTTCTTGAAGTGAAAGATATAACTCTGTGAGATGAATTAAGAGAACACAGAGCAGTTTCTCAGAAAGCTTCTTTCCAGTTTTCAGGGGAAGATATTTCCTTTTTCATCATAGCCCTCTATGGGCTTCCAAATATCCCTTTGCCAATTCCACAAGAACAGCCTTAGCGAAAGGCTTCTAGAAGGGAAAGTTGTAACTCTGTGAGATGAATTCACAGAACACAGCGCAGTTTCTCAGAAAGCTTCTTTCCAGTTTTGAACGGAAGATATTTCCTTTTTCACCATAGCCCTCTTTGGGCTTCCAAATATCCCTTTGCCAATTCCACAAGAACAGCCTTACAGAAAGGCTTCTTCAAGGCAAAGATGGAACTCTGTGAGATGAATTAACGGAACGCAGAGAAGTTTCTCAGAAAGCTTCTTTCCAGTTTTGAACGGAAGATATTTCCTTTTTCACCATAGCCCTCTATGGGCTTCCAAATATCCCTTTGCCAATTCCACAAGAACAGCCTTAGCGAAAGGCATCCTGAAGGGAAAATGTAACTCTTTGAGATGAATTAAAAGAACACAGAGCAGTTTCTCAGAAAGCTTCTTTCCAGTTTTCAGCGGAAGATATTTCCTTTTTCACCATAGCCCTCTATGGGTTTCCAAATATCCCTTTGCCAATTCCACAAGAACAGCCTTAGCGAAAGGATTCTTGAAGGGAAAGATGTAACTCTGTGAGATGAATTCACAGAACACAGCGCAGTTTCTCAGAAAGCTTCTTTCCAGTTTTCAGCGGAAGATGTTTCCTTTTTCACCATAGCCCTCTATGGGCTTCCAAATATCCCTTTGCCAATTCCACGAAAACAGCCTTAGCGAAAGGCTTCTTGAAGGGAAAGATGTAACTCTGTGAGATGAATTCACAGAACACAGAGCAGTTTCTCAGAAAGCTTCTTTCCAGTTTTGAACGGAAGATATTTCCTTTTTCACCATAGCCCTCTATTTGCTTTCAAATATCCCTTTGCCAATTCCACAAGAACAGCCTTAGGGAAAGTCTTCTTGAAGGGAAATATGTAACTCTGTGAGATGAATTCACAGAACACAGAGCAGTTTCTCAGAAAGCTTCTCTCCAGTTTTGAACGGAAGATATTTCCTTTGTCACCATAGCCCTCTATGGGCTTCCAAATATCCCTTTGCCAATTCCACAAGAACAGCCTTAGCGAAAGGCTTCTTGAAGGGAAAGATGTAACTCTGTGAGATGAATTAAGAGAACACAGAGCAGTTTCTCAGAAAGCTTCTTTCCAGTTTTCAGGGGAAGATATTTCCTTTTTCACCATAGCCCTCTATGGGCTTCCAAATATCCCTTTGCCAATTCCACAAGAACAGCCTTAGCGAAAGGCTTCTTGAAGGGAAAGATGTAACTCTGTGAGATGAATTAACAGAACACAGAGCAGTTTCTCAGAAAGCTTCTTTCCAGTTTTCAGGGGAAGATATTTCCTTTTGCACCATAGCCCTCTATGGGCTTCCAAATATCCCTTTGCAAATTCAACAAGAACAGCCGTAGCGAAAGGCTTCTTGAAGGGAAAGATATAACTCTGTGAGATGAATTAACAGAACACAGAGCAGTTTCTCAGAAAGCTTCTTTCCAGTTTTCAGGGGAAGATACTTCCTTTTTCATCATAGCCCTCTATGGGCTTCCAAATATCCCTTTGCCAATTCCACGAGAACAGCCTTAGCGAAGGGCTTCTTGAAGGGAAAGATGTAACTCTGTGAGATGAATTAACAGAACACAGAGCAGTTTCTCAGAAAGCTTCTTTGCAGTTTTGAACGGAAGATATTTCCTTTTTCACCATAGCCCTCTATGGGCTTCCAAATATCCCTTTGCCAATTCCACAGGAACAGCCTTAGGGAAAGGCTTCTTGAAAGGAAAGTTGTAACTCTGTGAGATGAATTCACAGAACACAGCGCAGTTTCTCACAAAGCTTCTTTCCAGTTTTGAACGGAAGATATTTCCTTTTTCACCATAGCCTTCTATGGGCTTCCAAATATCCCTTTGCCAATTCCACAAGAACAGCCTTAGCGAAAGGCTTCTTGAAGAGAAAGATGTAACTCTGTGAGATGAATTAACAGAACACAGAGCAGTTTCTCAGAAAGCTTCTTTCCAGTTTTGAACGGAAGATATTTCCTTTTTCACCATAGCCCTCTATGGGCTTCCAAATATCCCTTTGCCAATTCCACAAGAACAGCCTTAGGGAAAGTCTTCTTGAAGGGAAATATGTAACTCTGTGAGATGAATTCACAGAACACAGAGCAGTTTCTCAGAAAGCTTCTTTCCGGTTTTGAACGGAAGATATTTCCTTTGTCACCATAGCCCTCTATGGGCTTCCAAATATCCCTTTGCCAATTCCACAAGAACAGCCTTAGCGAAAGCCTTCTTGAAGGGAAAGATGTAACTCTGTGAGATGAATTAACAGAACACAGAGCAGTTTCTCAGAAAGCTTCTTTCCAGTTTTCAGGGGAAGATATTTCCTTTTTCACCATAGCCCTCTATGGGCTTCCAAATATCCCTTTGCCAATTCCACAAGAACAGCCTTAGCGAAAGGCTTCTTGAAGGGAAAGATGTAACTCTGTGAGATGAATTAACAGAACACAGAGCAATTTCTCAGAAAGCTTCTTTCCAGTTTTCAGGGGAAGATATTTCCTTTTTCACCATAGCCCTCTATGGGCTTCCAAATATCCCTTTGCCAATTCCACAAGAACAGCCGTAGCGAAAGGCTTCTTGAAGTGAAAGATATAACTCTGTGAGATGAATTAAGAGAACACAGAGCAGTTTCTCAGAAAGCTTCTTTCCAGTTTTCAGGGGAAGATATTTCCTTTTTCATCATAGCCCTCTATGGGCTTCCAAATATCCCTTTGCCAATTCCACAAGAACAGCCTTAGCGAAAGGCTTCTAGAAGGGAAAGTTGTAACTCTGTGAGATGAATTCACAGAACACAGCGCAGTTTCTCAGAAAACTTCTTTCCAGTTTTGAACGGAAGATATTTCCTTTTTCACCATAGCCCTCTATGGGCTTCCAAATATCCCTTTGCCAATTCCACAAGAACAGCCTTACAGAAAGGCTTCTTCAAGGCAAAGATGGAACTCTCTGAGATGAATTAACGGAACGCAGAGAAGTTTCTCAGAAAGCTTCTTTCCAGTTTTGAACGGAAGATATTTCCTTTTTCACCATAGCCCTCTATGGGCTTCCAAATATCCCTTTGCCAATCCCACAAGAACAGCCTTAGCGAAAGGCATCCTGAAGGGAAAATGTAACTCTTTGAGATGAATTAAAAGAACACAGAGCAGTTTCTCAGAAAGCTTCTTTCCAGTTTTCAGCGGAAGATATTTCCTTTTTCACCATAGCCCTCTATGGGCTTCCAAATATCCCTTTGCCAATTCCACAAGAACAGCCTTAGCGAAAGGATTCTTGAAGGGAAAGATGTAACTCTGTGAGATGAATTCACAGAACACAGCGCAGTTTCTCAGAAAGCTTCTTTCCAGTTTTCAGCGGAAGATGTTTCCTTTTTCACCATAGCCCTCTATGGGCTTCCAAATATCCCTTTGCCAATTCCACGAAAACAGCCTTAGCGAAAGGCTTCTTGAAGGGAAAGATGTAACTCTGTGAGATGAATTCACAGAACACAGAGCAGTTTCTCAGAAAGCTTCTTTCCAGTTTTGAACGGAAGATATTTCCTTTTTCACCATAGCCCTCTATTTGCTTTCAAATATCCCTTTGCCAATTCCACAAGAACAGCCTTAGGGAAAGTCTTCTTGAAGGGAAATATGTAACTCTGTGAGATGAATTCACAGAACACAGAGCAGTTTCTCAGAAAGCTTCTCTCCAGTTTTGAACGGAAGATATTTCCTTTGTCACCATAGCCCTCTATGGGCTTCCAAATATCCCTTTGCCAATTCCACAAGAACAGCCTTAGCGAAAGGCTTCTTGAAGGGAAAGATGTAACTCTGTGAGATGAATTAACAGAACACAGAGCAGTTTCTCAGAAAGCTTCTTTCCAGTTTTCAGGGGAAGATATTTCCTTTTTCACCATAGCCCTCTACGGGCTTCCAAATATCCCTTTGCCAATTCCACAAGAACAGCCTTAGCGAAAGGCTTCTTGAAGGGAAAGATGTAACTCTGTGAGATGAATTAACAGAACACAGAGCAGTTTCTCAGAAAGCTTCTTTCCAGTTTTCAGGGGAAGATATTTCCTTTTTCATCATAGCCCTCTATGGGCTTCCAAATATCCCTTTGCCAATTCCACGAGAACAGCCTTAGCGAAGGGCTTCTTGAAGGGAAAGATGTAACTCTGTGAGATGAATTAACAGAACACAGAGCAGTTTCTCAGAAAGCTTCTTTGCAGTTTTGAACGGAAGATATTTCCTTTTTCACCATAGCCCTCTATAGGCTTCCAAATATCCCTTTGCCAATTCCACAAGAACAGCCTTAGGGAAAGGCTTCTTGAAAGGAAAGTTGTAACTCTGTGAGATGAATTCACAGAACACAGCGCAGTTTCTCACAAAGCTTCTTTCCAGTTTTGAACGGAAGATATTTCCTTTTTCAACATAGCCCTCTATGGGCTTCCAAATATCCCTTTGGCAATTCCACAAGAACAGCCTTAGCGAAAGGCTTCTTGAAGGGAAAGATGTAACTCTGTGAGATGAAATAACAGAACACAAAGCAGTTTCTCAGATAGCTTCTTTCCAGTTTTGAACGGAAGATATTTCCTTTTTCACCATAGCCCTCTATGGGCTTCCAAATATCCCTTTGCCAATTCCACAAGAACAGCCTTAGCGAAAGGCTTCTTGAAGGGAAAGATGTAACTCTGTGAGATGAATTAACAGAACACAGAGCAGTTTCTCAGAAAGCTTCTTTCCAGTTTTGAACGGAAGATATTTCCTTTTTCACCATAGCCCTCTATGGGCTTCCAAATATCCCTTTGCCAATTCCACAAGAACAGCCTTAGCGAAAGGCTTCTTGAAGGGAAAGATGTAACTCTGTGAGATGAATTAACAGAACACAGAGCAGTTTCTCAGAAAGCTTCTTTCCAGTTTTGAACGGAAGATAATTCCTTTTTCACCATAGCCCTCTATGGGCTTCCAAATATCCCTTTGCCAATTCCACAAGAACAGCCTTAGGGAAAGTCCTCTTGAAGGGAAATATGTAACTCTGTGAGATGAATTCACAGAACACAGAGCAGTTTCTCAGAAAGCTTCTTTCCGGTTTTGAACGGAAGATATTTCCTTTGTCACCATAGCCCTCTATGGGCTTCCAAATATCCCTTTGCCAATTCCACAAGAACAGCCTTAGCGAAAGCCTTCTTGAAGGGAAAGATGTAACTCTGTGAGATGAATTAACAGAACACAGAGCAGTTTCTCAGAAAGCTTCTTTCCAGTTTTCAGGGGAAGATATTTCCTTTTTCACCATAGCCCTCTATGGGCTTCCAAATATCCCTTTGCCAATTCCACAAGAACAGCCTTAGCGAAAGGCTTCTTGAAGGGAAAGATGTAACTCTGTGAGATGAATTAACAGAACACAGAGCAGTTTCTCAGAAAGCTTCTTTCCAGTTTTCAGGGGAAGATATTTCCTTTTTCACCATAGCCCTCTATGGGCTTCCAAATATCCCTTTGCCAATTCCACAAGAACAGCCGTAGCGAAAGGCTTCTTGAAGTGAAAGATATAACTCTGTGAGATGAATTAAGAGAACACAGAGCAGTTTCTCAGAAAGCTTCTTTCCAGTTTTCAGGGGAAGATATTTCCTTTTTCATCATAGCCCTCTATGGGCTTCCAAATATCCCTTTGCCAATTCCACAAGAACAGCCTTAGCGAAAGGCTTCTAGAAGGGAAAGTTGTAACTCTGTGAGATGAATTCACAGAACACTGCGCAGTTTCTCAGAAAGCTTCTTTCCAGTTTAGAACGGAAGATATTTCCTTTTTCACCATAGCCCTCTTTGGGCTTCCAAATATCCCTTTGCCAATTCCACAAGAACAGCCTTACAGAAAGGCTTCTTCAAGGCAAAGATGGAACTCTGTGAGATGAATTAACGGAACGCAGAGAAGTTTCTCAGAAAGCTTCTTTCCAGTTTTGAACGGAAGATATTTCCTTTTTCACCATAGCCCTCTATGGGCTTCCAAATATCCCTTTGCAAATTCCACAAGAACAGCCTTAGCGAAAGGCATCCTGAAGGGAAAATGTAACTCTTTGAGATGAATTAAAAGAACACAGAGCAGTTTCTCAGAAAGCTTCTTTCCAGTTTTCAGCGGAAGATATTTCCTTTTTCACCATAGCCCTCTATGGGTTTCCAAATATCCCTTTGCCAATTCCACAAGAACAGCCTTAGCGAAAGGATTCTTGAAGGGAAAGATGTAACTCTGTGAGATGAATTCACAGAACACATCGCAGTTTCTCAGAAAGCTTCTTTCCAGTTTTCAGCGGAAGATGTTTCCTTTTTCACCATAGCCCTCTATGGGCTTCCAAATATCCCTTTGCCAATTCCACGAAAACAGCCTTAGCGAAAGGCTTCTTGAAGGGAAAGATGTAACTCTGTGAGATGAATTCACAGAACACAGAGCAGTTTCTCAGAAAGCTTCTTTCCAGTTTTGAACGGAAGATATTTCCTTTTTCACCATAGCCCTCTATTTGCTTTCAAATATCCCTTTGCCAATTCCACAAGAACAGCCTTAGGGAAAGTCTTCTTGAAGGGAAATATGTAACTCTGTGAGATGAATTCACAGAACACAGAGCAGTTTCTCAGAAAGCTTCTCTCCAGTTTTGAACGGAAGATATTTCCTTTGTCACCATAGCCCTCTATGGGCTTCCAAATATCCCTTTGCCAATTCCACAAGAACAGCCTTAGCGAAAGGCTTCTTGAAGGGAAAGATGTAACTCTGTGAGATGAATTAACAGAACACAGAGCAGTTTCTCAGAAAGCTTCTTTCCAGTTTTCAGCGGAAGATATTTCCTTTTTCACCATAGCCCTCTATGGGTTTCCAAATATCCCTTTGCCAATTCCACAAGAACAGCCTTAGCGAAAGGATTCTTGAAGGGAAAGATGTAACTCTGTGAGATGAATTCACAGAACACAGCGCAGTTTCTCAGAAAGCTTCTTTCCAGTTTTCAGCGGAAGATGTTTCCTTTTTCACCATAGCCCTCTATGGGCTTCCAAATATCCCTTTGCAAATTCAACAAGAACAGCCGTAGCGAAAGGCTTCTTGAAGGGAAAGATATAACTCTGTGAGATGAATTAACAGAACACAGAGCAGTTTCTCAGAAAGCTTCTTTCCAGTTTTCAGGGGAAGATACTTCCTTTTTCATCATAGCCCTCTATGGGCTTCCAAATATCCCTTTGCCAATTCCACGAGGACAGCCTTAGCGAAGGGCTTCTTGAAGGGAAAGATGTAACTCTGTGAGATGAATTAACAGAACACAGAGCAGTTTCTCAGAAAGCTTCTTTGCAGTTTTGAACGGAAGATATTTCCTTTTTCACCATAGCCCTCTATGGGCTTCCAAATATCCCTTTGCCAATTCCACAGGAACAGCCTTAGGGAAAGGCTTCTTGAAAGGAAAGTTGTAACTCTGTGAGATGAATTCACAGAACACAGCGCAGTTTCTCACAAAGCTTCTTTCCAGTTTTGAACGGAAGATATTTCCTTTTTCACCATAGCCCTCTATGGGCTTCCAAATATCCCTTTGCCAATTCCACAAGAACAGCCTTAGCGAAAGGCTTCTTGAAGGGAAAGATGTAACTCTGTGAGATGAATTAACAGAACACAGAGCAGTTTCTCAGAAAGCTTCTTTCCAGTTTTGAACGGAAGATATTTCCTTTTTCACCATAGCCCTCTATGGGCTTCCAAATATCCCTTTGCCAATTCCACAAGAACAGCCTTAGGGAAAGTCTTCTTGAAGGGAAATATGTAACTCTGTGAGATGAATTCACAGAACACAGAGCAGTTTCTCAGAAAGCTTCTTTCCGGTTTTGAACGGAAGATATTTCCTTTGTCACCATAGCCCTCTATGGGCTTCCAAATATCCCTTTGCCAATTCCACAAGAACAGCCTTAGCGAAAGCCTTCTTGAAGGGAAAGATGTAACTCTGTGAGATGAATTAACAGAACACAGAGCAGTTTCTCAGAAAGCTTCTTTCCAGTTTTCAGGGGAAGATATTTCCTTTTTCACCATAGCCCTCTATGGGCTTCCAAATATCCCTTTGCCAATTCCACAAGAACAGCCTTAGCGAAAGGCTTCTTGAAGGGAAAGATGTAACTCTGTGAGATGAATTAACAGAACACAGAGCAGTTTCTCAGAAAGCTTCTTTCCAGTTTTCAGGGGAAGATATTTCCTTTTTCACCATAGCCCTCTATGGGCTTCCAAATATCCCTTTGCCAATTCCACAAGAACAGCCGTAGCGAAAGGCTTCTTGAAGTGAAAGATATAACTCTGTGAGATGAATTAAGAGAACACAGAGCAGTTTCTCAGAAAGCTTCTTTCCAGTTTTCAGGGGAAGATATTTCCTTTTTCATCATAGCCCTCTATGGGCTTCCAAATATCCCTTTGCCAATTCCACAAGAACAGCCTTAGCGAAAGGCTTCTAGAAGGGAAAGTTGTAACTCTGTGAGATGAATTCACAGAACACTGCGCAGTTTCTCAGAAAGCTTCTTTCCAGTTTAGAACGGAAGATATTTCCTTTTTCACCATAGCCCTCTTTGGGCTTCCAAATATCCCTTTGCCAATTCCACAAGAACAGCCTTACAGAAAGGCTTCTTCAAGGCAAAGATGGAACTCTGTGAGATGAATTAACGGAACGCAGAGAAGTTTCTCAGAAAGCTTCTTTCCAGTTTTGAACGGAAGATATTTCCTTTTTCACCATAGCCCTCTATGGGCTTCCAAATATCCCTTTGCAAATTCCACAAGAACAGCCTTAGCGAAAGGCATCCTGAAGGGAAAATGTAACTCTTTGAGATGAATTAAAAGAACACAGAGCAGTTTCTCAGAAAGCTTCTTTCCAGTTTTCAGCGGAAGATATTTCCTTTTTCACCATAGCCCTCTATGGGTTTCCAAATATCCCTTTGCCAATTCCACAAGAACAGCCTTAGCGAAAGGATTCTTGAAGGGAAATATGTAACTCTGTGAGATGAATTCACAGAACACATCGCAGTTTCTCAGAAAGCTTCTTTCCAGTTTTCAGCGGAAGATGTTTCCTTTTTCACCATAGCCCTCTATGGGCTTCCAAATATCCCTTTGCCAATTCCACGAAAACAGCCTTAGCGAAAGGCTTCTTGAAGGGAAAGATGTAACTCTGTGAGATGAATTCACAGAACACAGAGCAGTTTCTCAGAAAGCTTCTTTCCAGTTTTGAACGGAAGATATTTCCTTTTTCACCATAGCCCTCTATTTGCTTTCAAATATCCCTTTGCCAATTCCACAAGAACAGCCTTAGGGAAAGTCTTCTTGAAGGGAAATATGTAACTCTGTGAGATGAATTCACAGAACACAGAGCAGTTTCTCAGAAAGCTTCTCTCCAGTTTTGAACGGAAGATATTTCCTTTGTCACCATAGCCCTCTATGGGCTTCCAAATATCCCTTTGCCAATTCCACAAGAACAGCCTTAGCGAAAGGCTTCTTGAAGGGAAAGATGTAACTCTGTGAGATGAATTAACAGAACACAGAGCAGTTTCTCAGAAAGCTTCTTTCCAGTTTTCAGGGTAAGATATTTCCTTTTTCACCATAGCCCTCTATGGGCTTCCAAATATCCCTTTGCCAATTCCACAAGAACAGCCTTAGCGAAAGGCTTCTTGAAGGGAAAGATGTAACTCTGTGAGATGAATTAACAGAACACAGAGCAGTTTCTCAGAAAGCTTCTTTCCAGTTTTCAGGGGAAGATATTTCCTTTTGCACCATAGCCCTCTATGGGCTTCCAAATATCCCTTTGCAAATTCAACAAGAACAGCCGTAGCGAAAGGCTTCTTGAAGGGAAAGATATAACTCTGTGAGATGAATTAACAGAACACAGAGCAGTTTCTCAGAAAGCTTCTTTCCAGTTTTCAGGGGAAGATACTTCCTTTTTCATCATAGCCCTCTATGGGCTTCCAAATATCCCTTTGCCAATTCCACGAGGACAGCCTTAGCGAATGGCTTCTTGAAGGGAAAGATGTAACTCTGTGAGATGAATTAACAGAACACAGAGCAGTTTCTCAGAAAGCTTCTTTGCAGTTTTGAACGGAAGATATTTCCTTTTTCACCATAGCCCTCTATGGGCTTCCAAATATCCCTTTGCCAATTCCACAGGAACAGCCTTAGGGAAAGGCTTCTTGAAAGGAAAGTTGTAACTCTGTGAGATGAATTCACAGAACACAGCGCAGTTTCTCACAAAGCTTCTTTCCAGTTTTGAACGGAAGATATTTCCTTTTTCACCATAGCCCTCTATGGGCTTCCAAATATCCCTTTGCCAATTCCACAAGAACAGCCTTAGCGAAAGGCTTCTTGAAGGGAAAGATGTAACTCTGTGAGATGAATTAACAGAACACAGAGCAGTTTCTCAGAAAGCTTCTTTCCAGTTTTGAACGGAAGATATTTCCTTTTTCACCATAGCCCTCTATGGGCTTCCAAATATCCCTTTGCCAATTCCACAAGAACAGCCTTAGGGAAAGTCTTCTTGAAGGGAAATATGTAACTCTGTGAGATGAATTCACAGAACACAGAGCAGTTTCTCAGAAAGCTTCTTTCCGGTTTTGAACGGAAGATATTTCCTTTGTCACCATAGCCCTCTATGGGCTTCCAAATATCCCTTTGCCAATTCCACAAGAACAGCCTTAGCGAAAGCCTTCTTGAAGGGAAAGATGTAACTCTGTGAGATGAATTAACAGAACACAGAGCAGTTTCTCAGAAAGCTTCTTTCCAGTTTTCAGGGGAAGATATTTCCTTTTTCACCATAGCCCTCTATGGGCTTCCAAATATCCCTTTGCCAATTCCACAAGAACAGCCTTAGCGAAAGGCTTCTTGAAGGGAAAGATGTAACTCTGTGAGATGAATTAACAGAACACAGAGCAATTTCTCAGAAAGCTTCTTTCCAGTTTTCAGGGGAAGATATTTCCTTTTTCACCATAGCCCTCTATGGGCTTCCAAATATCCCTTTGCCAATTCCACAAGAACAGCCGTAGCGAAAGGCTTCTTGAAGTGAAAGATATAACTCTGTGAGATGAATTAAGAGAACACAGAGCAGTTTCTCAGAAAGCTTCTTTCCAGTTTTCAGGGGAAGATATTTCCTTTTTCATCATAGCCCTCTATGGGCTTCCAAATATCCCTTTGCCAATTCCACAAGAACAGCCTTAGCGAAAGGCTTCTAGAAGGGAAAGTTGTAACTCTGTGAGATGAATTCACAGAACACAGCGCAGTTTCTCAGAAAGCTTCTTTCCAGTTTTGAACGGAAGATATTTCCTTTTTCACCATAGCCCTCTATGGGCTTCCAAATATCCCTTTGCCAATTCCACAAGAACAGCCTTACAGAAAGGCTTCTTCAAGGCAAAGATGGAACTCTCTGAGATGAATTAACGGAACGCAGAGAAGTTTCTCAGAAAGCTTCTTTCCAGTTTTGAACGGAAGATATTTCCTTTTTCACCATAGCCCTCTATGGGCTTCCAAATATCCCTTTGCCAATTCCACAAGAACCGCCTTAGCGAAAGGCATCCTGAAGGGAAAATGTAACTCTTTGAGATGAATTAAAAGAACACAGAGCAGTTTCTCAGAAAGCTTCTTTCCAGTTTTCAGCGGAAGATATTTCCTTTTTCACCATAGCCCTCTATGGGTTTCCAAATATCCCTTTGCCAATTCCACAAGAACAGCCTTAGCGAAAGGATTCTTGAAGGGAAAGATGTAACTCTGTGAGATGAATTCACAGAACACAGAGCAGTTTCTCAGAAAGCTTCTTTCCAGTTTTGAACGGAAGATATTTCCTTTTTCACCATAGCCCTCTATTTGCTTTCAAATATCCCTTTGCCAATTCCACAAGAACAGCCTTAGGGAAAGTCTTCTTGAAGGGAAATATGTAACTCTGTGAGATGAATTCACAGAACACAGCGCAGTTTCTCAGAAAGCTTCTTTCCAGTTTTCAGCGGAAGATGTTTCCTTTTTCACCATAGCCCTCTATGGGCTTCCAAATATCCCTTTGCCAATTCCACGAAAACAGCCTTAGCGAAAGGCTTCTTGAAGGGAAAGATGTAACTCTGTGAGATGAATTCACAGAACACAGAGCAGTTTCTCAGAAAGCTTCTTTCCAGTTTTGAACGGAAGATATTTCCTTTTTCACCATAGCCCTCTATTTGCTTTCAAATATCCCTTTGCCAATTCCACAAGAACAGCCTTAGGGAAAGTCTTCTAGAAGGGAAATATGTAACTCTGTGAGATGAATTCACAGAACACAGAGCAGTTTCTCAGAAAGCTTCTCTCCAGTTTTGAACGGAAGATATTTCCTTTGTCACCATAGCCCTCTATGGGCTTCCAAATATCCCTTTGCCAATTCCACAAGAACAGCCTTAGCGAAAGGCTTCTTGAAGGGAAAGATGTAACTCTGTGAGATGAATTAACAGAACACAGAGCAGTTTCTCAGAAAGCTTCTTTCCAGTTTTCAGGGGAAGATATTTCCTTTTTCACCATAGCCCTCTATGGGCTTCCAAATATCCCTTTGCCAATTCCACAAGAACAGCCTTAGCGAAAGGCTTCTTGAAGGGAAAGATGTAACTCTGTGAGATTAATTAACAGAACACAGAGCAGTTTCTCAGAAAGCTTCTTTCCAGTTTTCAGGGGAAGATATTTCCTTTTTCACCATAGCCCTCTATGGGCTTCCAAATATCCCTTTGCCAATTCCACAAGAACAGCCGTAGCGAAAGGCTTCTTGAAGGGAAAGATATAACTCTGTGAGATGAATTAACAGAACACAGAGCAGTTTCTCAGAAAGCTTCTTTCCAGTTTTCAGGGGAAGATACTTCCTTTTTCATCATAGCCCTCTATGGGCTTCCAAATATCCCTTTGCCAATTCCACGAGAACAGCCTTAGCGAAGGGCTTCTTGAAGTTAAAGATGTAACTCTGTGAGATGAATTAACAGAACACAGAGCAGTTTCTCAGAAAGCTTCTTTGCAGTTTTGAACGGAAGATATTTCCTTTTTCACCATAGCCCTCTATGGGCTTCCAAATATCCCTTTGCCAATTCCACAGGAACAGCCTTAGGGAAAGGCTTCTTGAAAGGAAAGTTGTAACTCTGTGAGATGAATTCACAGAACACAGCGCAGTTTCTCACAAAGCTTCTTTCCAGTTTTGAACGGAAGATATTTCCTTTTTCAACATAGCCCTCTATGGGCTTCCAAATATCCCTTTGCCAATTCCACAAGAACAGCCTTAGCGAAAGGCTTCTTGAAGGGAAAGATGTAACTCTGTGAGATGAATTCACAGAACACAGAGCAGTTTCTCAGAAAGCTTCTTTCCAGTTTTGAACGGAAGATATTTCCTTTTTCACCATAGCCCTCTATGGGCTTCCAAATATCGCTTTGCCAATTCCCCAAGAACAGCCTTAGCGAAAGGCTTCTTGAAGGGAAAGATGTAACTCTGTGAGATGAATTAACAGAACACAGAGCAGTTTCTCAGAAAGCTTCTTTCCAGTTTTCAGGGGAAGATATTTCCTTTTTCACCATAGCCCTCTTTGGGCTTCCAAATATCCCTTTGCCAATTCCACAAGAACAGCCTTACAGAAAGGCTTCTTCAAGGGAAAGATGTAACTCTGTGAGATGAATCAACGGAACACAGAGAAGTTTCTCAGAAAGCTTCTTTCCAGTTTTGAACAGAAGATACTTCCTTTTTCACCATAGCCCTCTATGGGCTTCCAAATATCCCTTTGCCAATTCCACAAGAACAGCCTTAGCGAAAGGCATCTTGAAGGGAAAATGTAACTCTGTGAGATGAATTAGAAGAACACAGAGCAGTTTCTCAGAAAGCTTCTTTCCAGTTTTGAACGGAAGATATTTCCTTTTTCACTATAGCCCTCTATGGGCTTCCACATATCCCTTTGCCAATTCCACAAGAACAGCCGTAGCGAAAGGCTTCTTGAAGTGAAAGATATAACTCTGTGAGAAGAATTAACAGAACACAGAGCAGTTTCTCAGAAAGTTTCTTTCCAGTTTTCAGGGGAAGATATTTCCTTTTTCATCATAGCCCTCTATGGGCTTCCAAATATCCCTTTGCCAATTCCACAAGAACAGCCTTAGCGAAGGGCTTCTTGAAGGGAAAGATGTAACTCTGTGAGATGAATTAACAGAACACAGAGCAGTTTCTCAGAAAGCTTCTTTCCAGTTTTGAACGGAAGATATTTCCTTTTTCACCATAGCCCTCTATGGGCTTCCAAATATCCCTTTGCCAATTCCACAAGAACAGCCTTAGCGAAAGGCTTCTAGAAGGGAAAGTTGTAACTCTGTGAGATGAATTCACAGAACACAGCGCAGTTTCTCAGAAAGCTTCTTTCCAGTTTTGAACGGAAGATATTTCCTTTTTCACCATAGCCCTCTATGGGCTTCCAAATATCCCTTTGCCAATTCCACAAGAACAGCCTTACAGAAAGGCTTCTTCAAGGCAAAGATGTAACTCTGTGAGATGAATTAACGGAACGCAGAGAAGTTTCTCAGAAAGCTTCTTTCCAGTTTTGAACGGAAGATATTTCCTTTTTCACCATAGCCCTCTATGGGCTTCCAAATATCCCTTTGCCAATTCCACAAGAACAGCCTTAGCGAAAGGCATCTTGAAGGGAAAGATGTAACTCTGTGAGATGAATTAAAAGAACACAGAGCAGTTTCTCAGAAAGCTTCTTTCCAGTTTTCAGCGGAAGATATTTCCTTTTTCACCATAGCCCTCTATGGGCTTCCAAATATCCCTTTGCCAATTCCACAATAACAGCCTTAGCGAAAGGCTTCTTGAAGGGAAAGATGTAACTCTGTGAGATGAATTAACAGAACACAGAGCAGTTTCTCAGAAAGCTTCTTTCCAGTTTTGAACGGAAGATATTTCCTTTTTCACCATAGACCTCTATGGGCTTCCAAATATCCCTTTGCCAATTCCACAAGAACAGCCTTAGGGAAAGTCTTCTTGAAGGGAAATATGTAACTCTGTGAGATGAATTCACAGAACACAGAGCAGTTTCTCAGAAAGCTTCTTTCCAGTTTTGAACGGAAGATATTTCCTTTGTCATCATAGCCCTCTATGGGCTTCCAAATATCCCTTTGGCAATTCCACAAGAACAGCCTTAGCGAAAGGCTTATTGAAGGGAAAGATGTAACTCTGTGAGATGAATTAAGAGAACACAGAGCAGTTTCTCAGAAAGCTTCTTTCCAGTTTTCAGGGGAAGATATTTCCTTTTTCACCATAGCCCTCTATGGGCTTTCAAATATCCCTTTGCCAATTCCACAAGAACAGCCTTAGCGAAAGGCTTCTTGAAGGGAAAGATGTAACTCTGTGAGATGAAATAACAGAACACAGAGCAGTTTCCCAGATAGCTTCTTTCCAGTTTTGAACGGAAGATATTTCCTTTTTCACCATAGCCCTCTATGGGCTTCCAAATATCCCTTTGCCAATTCCACAAGAACAGCCTTAGCGAAAGGCTTCTTGAAGGGAAAGATGTAACTCTGTGAGATGAATTAACAGAACACAGAGCAGTTTCTCAGAAAGCTTCTTTCCAGTTTTGAACGGAAGATATTTCCTTTGTCACCATAGCCCTCTATGGGCTTCCAAATATCCCTTTGCCAATTCCACAAGAACAGCCTTAGGGAAAGGCTTCTTGAAGGGAAAGATGTAACTCTGTGAGATGAATTAACAGAACACTGAGCAGTTTCTCAGAAAGCTTCTTTCCAGTTTTGAACGGAAGATATTTCCTTTTTCACCATAGCCCTCTCTGGGCTTCCAAATATCCCTTTGCCAATTCCACAAGAACAGCCTTAGCGAAAGGCTTCTTGAAGGGAAAGATGTAACTCTGTGAGATGAATTAACAGAACACAGAGCAGTTTCTCAGAAAGCTTCTTTCCAGTTTTGAACGGAAGATATTTCCTTTTTCACCATAGCCCTCTATTTGCTTCCAAATATCCCTTTGCCAATTCCACAAGAACAGCCTTAGGGAAAGTCTTCTTGAAGGGAAATATGTAACTCTGTGAGATGAATTCACAGAACACAGAGCAGTTTCTCAGAAAGCTTCTTTCCGGTTTTGAACGGAAGATATTTCCTTTGTCACCATAGCCCTCTATGGGCTTCCAAATATCCCTTTGCCAATTCCACAAGAACAGCCTTAGCGAAAGCCTTCTTGAAGGGAAAGATGTAACTCTGTGAGATGAATTAACAGAACACAGAGCAGTTTCTCAGAAAGCTTCTTTCCAGTTTTCAGGGGAAGATATTTCCTTTTTCACCATAGCCCTCTATGGGCTTCCAAATATCCCTTTGCCAATTCCACAAGAACAGCCTTAGCGAAAGGCTTCTTGAAGGGAAAGATGTAACTCTGTGAGATGAATTAACAGAACACAGAGCAGTTTCTCAGAAAGCTTCTTTCCAGTTTTCAGGGGAAGATATTTCCTTTTTCACCATAGCCCTCTATGGGCTTCCAAATATCCCTTTGCCAATTCCACAAGAACAGCCGTAGCGAAAGGCTTCTTGAAGTGAAAGATATAACTCTGTGAGATGAATTAAGAGAACACAGAGCAGTTTCTCAGAAAGCTTCTTTCCAGTTTTCAGGGGAAGATATTTCCTTTTTCATCATAGCCCTCTATGGGCTTCCAAATATCCCTTTGCCAATTCCACAAGAACAGCCTTAGCGAAAGGCTTCTAGAAGGGAAAGTTGTAACTCTGTGAGATGAATTCACAGAACACAGCGCAGTTTCTCAGAAAGCTTCTTTCCAGTTTTGAACGGAAGATATTTCCTTTTTCACCATAGCCCTCTATGGGCTTCCAAATATCCCTTTGCCAATTCCACAAGAACAGCCTTACAGAAAGGCTTCTTCAAGGCAAAGATGGAACTCTCTGAGATGAATTAACGGAACGCAGAGAAGTTTCTCAGAAAGCTTCTTTCCAGTTTTGAACGGAAGATATTTCCTTTTTCACCATAGCCCTCTATGGGCTTCCAAATATCCCTTTGCCAATTCCACAAGAACAGCCTTAGCGAAAGGCATCCTGAAGGGAAAATGTAACTCTTTTAGATGAATTAAAAGAACACAGAGCAGTTTCTCAGAAAGCTTCTTTCCAGTTTTCAGCGGAAGATATTTCCTTTTTCACCATAGCCCTCTATGGGTTTCCAAATATCCCTTTGCCAATTCCACAAGAACAGCCTTAGCGAAAGGATTCTTGAAGGGAAAGATGTAACTCTGTGAGATGAATTCACAGAACACAGCGCAGTTTCTCAGAAAGCTTCTTTCCAGTTTTCAGCGGAAGATGTTTCCTTTTTCACCATAGCCCTCTATGGGCTTCCAAATATCCCTTTGCCAATTCCACGAAAACAGCCTTAGCGAAAGGCTTCTTGAAGGGAAAGATGTAACTCTGTGAGATGAATTCACAGAACACAGAGCAGTTTCTCAGAAAGCTTCTTTCCAGTTTTGAACGGAAGATATTTCCTTTTTCACCATAGCCCTCTATTTGCTTTCAAATATCCCTTTGCCAATTCCACAAGAACAGCCTTAGGGAAAGTCTTCTTGAAGGGAAATATGTAACTCTGTGAGATGAATTCACAGAACACATCGCAGTTTCTCAGAAAGCTTCTCTCCAGTTTTGAACGGAAGATATTTCCTTTGTCACCATAGCCCTCTATGGGCTTCCAAATATCCCTTTGCCAATTCCACAAGAACAGCCTTAGCGAAAGGCTTCTTGAAGGGAAAGATGTAACTCTGTGAGATGAATTAACAGAACACAGAGCAGTTTCTCAGAAAGCTTCTTTCCAGTTTTCAGGGGAAGATATTTCCTTTTTCACCATAGCCCTCTATGGGCTTCCAAATATCCCTTTGCCAATTCCACAAGAACAGCCTTAGCGAAAGGCTTCTTGAAGGGAAAGATGTAACTCTGTGAGATGAATTAACAGAACACAGAGCAGTTTCTCAGAAAGCTTCTTTCCAGTTTTCAGGGGAAGATATTTCCTTTTTCACCATAGCCCTCTATGGGCTTCCAAATATCCCTTTGCCAATTCCACAAGAACAGCCGTAGCGAAAGGCTTCTTGAAGGGAAAGATATAACTCTGTGAGATGAATTAACAGAACACAGAGCAGTTTCTCAGAAAGCTTCTTTCCAGTTTTCAGGGGAAGATATTTCCTTTTTCATCATAGCCCTCTATGGGCTTCCAAATATCCCTTTGCCAATTCCACGAGAACAGCCTTAGCGAAGGGCTTCTTGAAGGGAAAGATGTAACTCTGTGAGATGAATTAACAGAACACAGAGCAGTTTCTCAGAAAGCTTCTTTCCAGTTTTGAACGGAAGATATTTCCTTTTTCACCATAGCCCTCTATGGGCTTCCAAATATCCCTTTGCCAATTCCACAAGAACAGCCTTAGCGAAAGGCATCTTGAAGGGAAAGATGTAACTCTGTGAGATGAATTAAAAGAACACAGAGCAGTTTCTCAGAAAGCTTCTTTCCAGTTTTCAGCGGAAGATATTTCCTTTTTCACCATAGCCCTCTATGGGCTTCCAAATATCCCTTTGCCAATTCCACAATAACAGCCTTAGCGAAAGGCTTCTTGAAGGGAAAGATGTAACTCTGTGAGATGAATTAACAGAACACAGAGCAGTTTCTCAGAAAGCTTCTTTCCAGTTTTGAACGGAAGATATTTCCTTTTTCACCATAGCCCTCTATGTGCTTCCAAATATCCCTTTGCCAATTCCACAAGAACAGCCTTAGGAAAAGTCTTCTTGAAGGGAAATATGTAACTCTGTGAGATGAATTCACAGAACACAGAGCAGTTTCTCAGAAAGCTTCTTTCCAGTTTTGAACGGAAGATATTTCCTTTGTCACCATAGCCCTCTATGGGCTTCCAAATATCCCTTTGGCAATTCCACAAGAACAGCCTTAGCGAAAGGCTTCTTGAAGGGAAAGATGTAACTCTGTGAGATGAATTAAGAGAACACAGAGCAGTTTCTCAGAAAGCTTCTTTCCAGTTTTCAGGGGAAGATATTTCCTTTTTCACCATAGCCCTCTATGGGCTTTCAAATATCCCTTTGCCAATTCCACAAGAACAGCCTTAGCGAAAGGCTTCTTGAAGGGAAAGATGTAACTCTGTGAGATGAAATAACAGAACACAGAGCAGTTTCTCAGATAGCTTCTTTCCAGTTTTGAACGGAAGATATTTCCTTTTTCACCATAGCCCTCTATGGGCTTCCAAATATCCCTTTGCCAATTCCACAAGAACAGCCTTAGCGAAAGGCTTCTTGAAGGGAAAGATGTAACTCTGTGAGATGAATTAACAGAACACAGAGCAGTTTCTCAGAAAGCTTCTTTCCAGTTTTCAGGGGAAGATATTTCCTTTTTCACCATAGCCCTCTATGGGCTTCCAAATATCCCTTTGCCAATTCCACAAGAACAGCCTTAGCGAAAGGCTTCTTGAAGGGAAATATGTAACTCTGTGAGATGAATTCACAGAACACAGAGCAGTTTCTCAGAAAGCTTCTTTCCGGTTTTGAACGGAAGATATTTCCTTTGTCACCATAGCCCTCTTTGGGCTTCCAAATATCCCTTTGCCAATTCCACTAGAACAGCCTTACAGAAAGGCTTCTTCAAGGCAAAGATGGAACTCTGTGAGATGAATTAACGGAACGCAGAGAAGTTTCTCAGAAAGCTTCTTTCCAGTTTTGAACGGAAGATATTTCCTTTTTCACCATAGCCCTCTATGGGCTTCCAAATATCCCTTTGCAAATTCCACAAGAACAGCCTTAGCGAAAGGCATCCTGAAGGGAAAATGTAACTCTTTGAGATGAATTAAAAGAACACAGAGCAGTTTCTCAGAAATCTTCTTTCCAGTTTTCAGCGGAAGATATTTCCTTTTTCACCATAGCCCTCTATGGGTTTCCAAATATCCCTTTGCCAATTCCACAAGAACAGCCTTAGCGAAAGGATTCTTGAAGGGAAAGATGTAACTCTGTGAGATGAATTCACAGAACACATCGCAGTTTCTCAGAAAGCTTCTTTCCAGTTTTCAGCGGAAGATGTTTCCTTTTTCACCATAGCCCTCTATGGGCTTCCAAATATCCCTTTGCCAATTCCACGAAAACAGCCTTAGCGAAAGGCTTCTTGAAGGGAAAGATGTAACTCTGTGAGATGAATTCACAGAACACAGAGCAGTTTCTCAGAAAGCTTCTTTCCAGTTTTGAACGGAAGATATTTCCTTTTTCACCATAGCCCTCTATTTGCTTTCAAATATCCCTTTGCCAATTCCACAAGAACAGCCTTAGGGAAAGTCTTCTTGAAGGGAAATATGTAACTCTGTGAGATGAATTCACAGAACACAGAGCAGTTTCTCAGAAAGCTTCTCTCCAGTTTTGAACGGAAGATATTTCCTTTGTCACCATAGCCCTCTATGGGCTTCCAAATATCCCTTTGCCAATTCCACAAGAACAGCCTTAGCGAAAGGCTTCTTGAAGGGAAAGATGTAACTCTGTGAGATGAATTAACAGAACACAGAGCAGTTTCTCAGAAAGCTTCTTTCCAGTTTTCAGGGGAAGATATTTCCTTTTTCACCATAGCCCTCTATGGGCTTCCAAATATCCCTTTGCCAATTCCACAAGAACAGCCTTAGCGAAAGGCTTCTTGAAGGGAAAGATGTAACTCTGTGAGATGAATTAACAGAACACAGAGCAGTTTCTCAGAAAGCTTCTTTCCAGTTTTCAGGGGAAGATATTTCCTTTTGCACCATAGCCCTCTATGGGCTTCCAAATATCCCTTTGCAAATTCAACAAGAACAGCCGTAGCGAAAGGCTTCTTGAAGGGAAAGATATAACTCTGTGAGATGAATTAACAGAACACAGAGCAGTTTCTCAGAAAGCTTCTTTCCAGTTTTCAGGGGAAGATACTTCCTTTTTCATCATAGCCCTCTATGGGCTTCCAAATATCCCTTTGCCAATTCCACGAGGACAGCCTTAGCGAAGGGCTTCTTGAAGGGAAAGATGTAACTCTGTGAGATGAATTAACAGAACACAGAGCAGTTTCTCAGAAAGCTTCTTTGCAGTTTTGAACGGAAGATATTTCCTTTTTCACCATAGCCCTCTATGGGCTTCCAAATATCCCTTTGCCAATTCCACAGGAACAGCCTTAGGGAAAGGCTTCTTGAAAGGAAAGTTGTAACTCTGTGAGATGAATTCACAGAACACAGCGCAGTTTCTCACAAAGCTTCTTTCCAGTTTTGAACGGAAGATATTTCCTTTTTCACCATAGCCCTCTATGGGCTTCCAAATATCCCTTTGCCAATTCCACAAGAACAGCCTTAGCGAAAGGCTTCTTGAAGGGAAAGATGTAACTCTGTGAGATGAATTAACAGAACACAGAGCAGTTTCTCAGAAAGCTTCTTTCCAGTTTTGAACGGAAGATATTTCCTTTTTCACCATAGCCCTCTATGGGCTTCCAAATATCCCTTTGCCAATTCCACAAGAACAGCCTTAGGGAAAGTCTTCTTGAAGGGAAATATGTAACTCTGTGAGATGAATTCACAGAACACAGAGCAGTTTCTCAGAAAGCTTCTTTCCGGTTTTGAACGGAAGATATT
Source organism: Chlorocebus sabaeus (assembly GCF_047675955.1). Taxonomy (NCBI): domain Eukaryota; kingdom Metazoa; phylum Chordata; class Mammalia; order Primates; family Cercopithecidae; genus Chlorocebus; species Chlorocebus sabaeus. Next base: position 2,487,431 of record NW_027327079.1, on the reverse strand, counting down.
TCCTTTGTCACCATAGCCCTCTATGGGCTTCCAAATATCCCTTTGCCAATTCCACAAGAACAGCCTTAGCGAAAGCCTTCTTGAAGGGAAAGATGTAACTCTGTGAGATGAATTAACAGAACACAGAGCAGTTTCTCAGAAAGCTTCTTTCCAGTTTTCAGGGGAAGATATTTCCTTTTTCACCATAGCCCTCTATGGGCTTCCAAATATCCCTTTGCCAATTCCACAAGAACAGCCTTAGCGAAAGGCTTCTTGAAGGGAAAGATGTAACTCTGTGAGATGAATTAACAGAACACAGAGCAATTTCTCAGAAAGCTTCTTTCCAGTTTTCAGGGGAAGATATTTCCTTTTTCACCATAGCCCTCTATGGGCTTCCAAATATCCCTTTGCCAATTCCACAAGAACAGCCGTAGCGAAAGGCTTCTTGAAGTGAAAGATATAACTCTGTGAGATGAATTAAGAGAACACAGAGCAGTTTCTCAGAAAGCTTCTTTCCAGTTTTCAGGGGAAGATATTTCCTTTTTCATCATAGCCCTCTATGGGCTTCCAAATATCCCTTTGCCAATTCCACAAGAACAGCCTTAGCGAAAGGCTTCTAGAAGGGAAAGTTGTAACTCTGTGAGATGAATTCACAGAACACAGCGCAGTTTCTCAGAAAGCTTCTTTCCAGTTTTGAACGGAAGATATTTCCTTTTTCACCATAGCCCTCTATGGGCTTCCAAATATCCCTTTGCCAATTCCACAAGAACAGCCTTACAGAAAGGCTTCTTCAAGGCAAAGATGGAACTCTCTGAGATGAATTAACGGAACGCAGAGAAGTTTCTCAGAAAGCTTCTTTCCAGTTTTGAACGGAAGATATTTCCTTTTTCACCATAGCCCTCTATGGGCTTCCAAATATCCCTTTGCCAATTCCACAAGAACAGCCTTAGCGAAAGGCATCCTGAAGGGAAAATGTAACTCTTTGAGATGAATTAAAAGAACACAGAGCAGTTTCTCAGAAAGCTTCTTTCCAGTTTTCAGCGGAAGATATTTCCTTTTTCACCATAGCCCTCTATGGGTTTCCAAATATCCCTTTGCCAATTCCACAAGAACAGCCTTAGCGAAAGGATTATTGAAGGGAAAGATGTAACTCTGTGAGATGAATTCACAGAACACAGCGCAGTTTCTCAGAAAGCTTCTTTCCAGTTTTCAGCGGAAGATGTTTCCTTTTTCACCATAGCCCTCTATGGGCTTCCAAATATCCCTTTGCCAATTCCACGAAAACAGCCTTAGCGAAAGGCTTCTTGAAGGGAAAGATGTAACTCTGTGAGATGAATTCACAGAACACAGAGCAGTTTCTCAGAAAGCTTCTTTCCAGTTTTGAACGGAAGATATTTCCTTTTTCACCATAGCCCTCTATTTGCTTTCAAATATCCCTTTGCCAATTCCACAAGAACAGCCTTAGGGAAAGTCTTCTTGAAGGGAAATATGTAACTCTGTGAGATGAATTCACAGAACACAGAGCAGTTTCTCAGAAAGCTTCTCTCCAGTTTTGAACGGAAGATATTTCCTTTGTCACCATAGCCCTCTATGGGCTTCCAAATATCCCTTTGCCAATTCCACAAGAACAGCCTTAGCGAAAGGCTTCTTGAAGGGAAAGATGTAACTCTGTGAGATGAATTAACAGAACACAGAGCAGTTTCTCAGAAAGCTTCTTTCCAGTTTTCAGGGGAAGATATTTCCTTTTTCACCATAGCCCTCTATGGGCTTCCAAATATCCCTTTGCCAATTCCACAAGAACAGCCTTAGCGAAAGGCTTCTTGAAGGGAAAGATGTAACTCTGTGAGATGAATTAACATAACACAGAGCAGTTTCTCAGAAAGCTTCTTTCCAGTTTTCAGGGGAAGATATTTCCTTTTTCACCATAGCCCTCTATGGGCTTCCAAATATCCCTTTGCCAATTCCACAAGAACAGCCGTAGCGAAAGGCTTCTTGAAGGGAAAGATATAACTCTGTGAGATGAATTAACAGAACACAGAGCAGTTTCTCAGAAAGCTTCTTTCCAGTTTTCAGGGGAAGATACTTCCTTTTTCATCATAGCCCTCTATGGGCTTCCAAATATCCCTTTGCCAATTCCACGAGAACAGCCTTAGCGAAGGGCTTCTTGAAGTTAAAGATGTAACTCTGTGAGATGAATTAACAGAACACAGAGCAGTTTCTCAGAAAGCTTCTTTGCAGTTTTGAACGGAAGATATTTCCTTTTTCACCATAGCCCTCTATGGGCTTCCAAATATCCCTTTGCCAATTCCACAGGAACAGCCTTAGGGAAAGGCTTCTTGAAAGGAAAGTTGTAACTCTGTGAGATGAATTCACAGAACACAGCGCAGTTTCTCACAAAGCTTCTTTCCAGTTTTGAACGGAAGATATTTCCTTTTTCAACATAGCCCTCTATGGGCTTCCAAATATCCCTTTGCCAATTCCACAAGAACAGCCTTACAGAAAGGCTTCTTCAAGGCAAAGATGTAACTCTGTGAGATGAATTAACGGAACGCAGAGGAGTTTCTCAGAAAGCTTCTTTCCAGTTTTGAACGGAAGATATTTCCTTTTTCACCATAGCCCTCTATGGGCTTCCAAATATCCCTTTGCCAATTCCACAAGAACAGCCTTAGCGAAAGGCATCTTGAAGGGAAAGATGTAACTCTGTGAGATGAATTAAAAGAACACAGAGCAGTTTCTCAGAAAGCTTCTTTCCAGTTTTCAGCGGAAGATATTTCCTTTTTCACCATAGCCCTCTATGGGCTTCCAAATATCCCTTTGCCAATTCCACAATAACAGCCTTAGCGAAAGGCTTCTTGAAGGGAAAGATGTAACTCTGTGAGATGAATTAAGAGAACACAGAGCAGTTTCTCAGAAAGCTTCTTTCCAGTTTTCAGGGGAAGATATTTCCTTTTTCACCATAGCCCTCTATGGGCTTTCAAATATCCCTTTGCCAATTCCACAAGAACAGCCTTAGCGAAAGGCTTCTTGAAGGGAAAGATGTAACTCTGTGAGATGAATTCACAGAACACAGAGCAGTTTCTCAGAAAGCTTCTTTCCAGTTTTGAACGGAAGATATTTCCTTTTTCACCATAGCCCTCTATGGGCTTCCAAATATCGCTTTGCCAATTCCCCAAGAACAGCCTTAGCGAAAGGCTTCTTGAAGGGAAAGATGTAACTCTGTGAGATGAATTAACAGAACACAGAGCAGTTTCTCAGAAAGCTTCTTTCCAGTTTTCAGGGGAAGATATTTCCTTTTTCACCATAGCCCTCTTTGGGCTTCCAAATATCCCTTTGCCAATTCCACAAGAACAGCCTTACAGAAAGGCTTCTTCAAGGGAAAGATGTAACTCTGTGAGATGAATCAACGGAACGCAGAGAAGTTTCTCAGAAAGCTTCTTTCCAGTTTTGAACAGAAGATACTTCCTTTTTCACCATAGCCCTCTATGGGCTTCCAAATATACCTTTGCCAATTCCACAAGAACAGCCTTAGCGAAAGGCATCTTGAAGGGAAAATGTAACTCTGTGAGATGAATTAGAAGAACACAGAGCAGTTTCTCAGAAAGCTTCTTTCCAGTTTTCAGCGGAAGATATTTCCTTTTTCACCATAGCCCTCTATGGGCTTCCAAATATCCCTTTGCCAATTCCACAAGAACAGCCTTAGCGAAAGGCTTCTTGAAGGGAAAGATGTAACTCTGTGAGATGAATTCACAGAACACAGCGCAGTTTCTCAGAAAGCTTCTTTCCAGTTTTCAGCGGAAGATGTTTCCTTTTTCACCATAGCCCTCTATGGGCTTCCAAATATCCCTTTGCCAATTCCACGAGAACAGCCTTAGCGAAAGGCTTCTTGAAGGGAAAGATGTAACTCTGTGAGATGAATTCACAGAACACAGAGCAGTTTCTCAGAAAGCTTCTTTCCAGTTTTGAACGGAAGATATTTCCTTTTTCACTATAGCCCTCTATGGGCTTCCACATATCCCTTTGCCAATTCCACAAGAACAGCCGTAGCGAAAGGCTTCTTGAAGTGAAAGATATAACTCTGTGAGATGAATTAACAGAACACAGAGCAGTTTCTCAGAAAGTTTCTTTCCAGTTTTCAGGGGAAGATATTTCCTTTTTCATCATAGCCCTCTATGGGCTTCCAAATATCCCTTTGCCAATTCCACAAGAACAGCGTTAGCGAAGGGCTTCTTGAAGGGAAAGATGTAACTCTGTGAGATGAATTAACAGAACACAGAGCAGTTTCTCAGAAAGCTTCTTTCCAGTTTTGAACGGAAGATATTTCCTTTTTCACCATAGCCCTCTATGGGCTTCCAAATATCCCTTTGCCAATTCCACAAGAACAGCCTTAGCGAAAGGCTTCTATAAGGGAAAGTTGTAACTCTGTGAGATGAATTCACAGAACACAGCGCAGTTTCTCAGAAAGCTTCTTTCCAGTTTTGAACGGAAGATATTTCCTTTTTCACCATAGCCCTCTATGGGCTTCCAAATATCCCTTTGCCAATTCCACAAGAACAGCCTTACAGAAAGGCTTTTTCAAGGCAAAGATGTAACTCTGTGAGATGAATTAACGGAACGCAGAGAAGTTTCTCAGAAAGCTTCTTTCCAGTTTTGAACGGAAGATATTTCCTTTTTCACCATAGCCCTCTATGGGCTTCCAAATATCCCTTTGCCAATTCCACAAGAACAGCCTTAGCGAAAGGCATCTTGAAGGGAAAGATGTAACTCTGTGAGATGAATTAAAAGAACACAGAGCAGTTTCTCAGAAAGCTTCTTTCCAGTTTTCAGCGGAAGATATTTCCTTTTTCACCATAGCCCTCTATGGGCTTCCAAATATCCCTTTGCCAATTCCACAATAACAGCCTTAGCGAAAGGCTTCTTGAAGGGAAAGATGTAACTCTGTGAGATGAATTAACAGAACACAGAGCAGTTTCTCAGAAAGCTTCTTTCCAGTTTTGAACGGAAGATATTTCCTTTTTCACCATAGACCTCTATGGGCTTCCAAATATCCCTTTGCCAATTCCACAAGAACAGCCTTAGGGAAAGTCTTCTTGAAGGGAAATATGTAACTCTGTGAGATGAATTCACAGAACACAGAGCAGTTTCTCAGAAAGCTTCTTTCCAGTTTTGAACGGAAGATATTTCCTTTGTCATCATAGCCCTCTATGGGCTTCCAAATATCCCTTTGGCAATTCCACAAGAACAGCCTTAGCGAAAGGCTTATTGAAGGGAAAGATGTAACTCTGTGAGATGAATTAAGAGAACACAGAGCAGTTTCTCAGAAAGCTTCTTTCCAGTTTTCAGGGGAAGATATTTCCTTTTTCACCATAGCCGTCTATGGGCTTTCAAATATCCCTTTGCCAATTCCACAAGAACAGCCTTAGCGAAAGGCTTCTTGAAGGGAAAGATGTAACTCTGTGAGATGAAATAACAGAACACAGAGCAGTTTCCCAGATAGCTTCTTTCCAGTTTTGAACGGAAGATATTTCCTTTTTCACCATAGCCCTCTATGGGCTTCCAAATATCCCTTTGCCAATTCCACAAGAACAGCCTTAGCGAAAGGCTTCTTGAAGGGAAAGATGTAACTCTGTGAGATGAATTAACAGAACACAGAGCAGTTTCTCAGAAAGCTTCTTTCCAGTTTTGAACGGAAGATATTTCCTTTGTCACCATAGCCCTCTATGGGCTTCCAAATATCCCTTTGCCAATTCCACAAGAACAGCCTTAGGGAAAGGCTTCTTGAAGGGAAAGATGTAACTCTGTGAGATGAATTAACAGAACACAGAGCAGTTTCTCAGAAAGCTTCTTTCCAGTTTTGAACGGAAGATATTTCCTTTTTCACCATAGCCCTCTCTGGGCTTCCAAATATCCCTTTGCCAATTCCACAAGAACAGCCTTAGCGAAAGGCTTCTTGAAGGGAAAGATGTAACTCTGTGAGATGAATTAACAGAACACAGAGCAGTTTCTCAGAAAGCTTCTTTCCAGTTTTGAACGGAAGATATTTCCTTTTTCACCATAGCCCTCTATTGGCTTCCAAATATCCCTTTGCCAATTCCACAAGAACAGCCTTAGGGAAAGTCTTCTTGAAGGGAAATATGTAACTCTGTGAGATGAATTCACAGAACACAGAGCAGTTTCTCAGAAAGCTTCTTTCCGGTTTTGAACGGAAGATATTTCCTTTGTCACCATAGCCCTCTATGGGCTTCCAAATATCCCTTTGCCAATTCCACAAGAACAGCCTTAGCGAAAGCCTTCTTGAAGGGAAAGATGTAACTCTGTGAGATGAATTAACAGAACACAGAGCAGTTTCTCAGAAAGCTTCTTTCCAGTTTTCAGGGGAAGATATTTCCTTTTTCACCATAGCCCTCTATGGGCTTCCAAATATCCCTTTGCCAATTCCACAAGAACAGCCTTAGCGAAAGGCTTCTTGAAGGGAAAGATGTAACTCTGTGAGATGAATTAACAGAACACAGAGCAGTTTCTCAGAAAGCTTCTTTCCAGTTTTCAGGGGAAGATATTTCCTTTTTCACCATAGCCCTCTATGGGCTTCCAAATATCCCTTTGCCAATTCCACAAGAACAGCCGTAGCGAAAGGCTTCTTGAAGTGAAAGATATAACTCTGTGAGATGAATTAAGAGAACACAGAGCAGTTTCTCAGAAAGCTTCTTTCCAGTTTTCAGTTGAAGATATTTCCTTTTTCACCATAGCCCTCTATGGGCTTCCAAATATCCCTTTGCCAATTCCACAAGAACAGCCTTAGGGAAAGGCTTCTTGAAAGGAAAGTTGTAACTCTGTGAGATGAATTCACAGAACACAGCGCAGTTTCTCACAAAGCTTCTTTCCAGTTTTGAACGGAAGATATTTCCTTTTTCAACATAGCCCTCTATGGGCTTCCAAATATCCCTTTGCCAATTCCACAAGAACAGCCTTACAGAAAGGCTTCTTCAAGGAAAAGATGTAACTCTGTGAGATGAATTAACGGAACGCAGAGGAGTTTCTCAGAAAGCTTCTTTCCAGTTTTGAACGGAAGATATTTCCTTTTTCACCATAGCCCTCTATGGGCTTCCAAATATCCCTTTGCCAATTCCACAAGAACAGCCTTAGCGAAAGGCATCTTGAAGGGAAAGATGTAACTCTGTGAGGTGAATTAAAAGAACACAGAGCAGTTTCTCAGAAAGCTTCTTTCCAGTTTTCAGCGGAAGATATTTCCTTTTTCACCGTAGCCCTCTATGGGCTTCCAAATATCCCTTTGCCAATTCCACAATAACAGCCTTAGCGAAAGGCTTCTTGAAGGGAAAGATGTAACTCTGTGAGATGAATTAACAGAACACAGAGCAGTTTCTCAGAAAGCTTCTTTCCAGTTTTGAACGGAAGATATTTCCTTTTTCACCATAGCCCTCTATGTGCTTCCAAATATCCCTTTGCCAATTCCACAAGAACAGCCTTAGGAAAAGTCTTCTTGAAGGGAAATATGTAACTCTGTGAGATGAATTCACAGAACACAGAGCAGTTTCTCAGAAAGCTTCTTTCCAGTTTTGAACGGAAGATATTTCCTTTGTCACCATAGCCCTCTATGGGCTTCCAAATATCCCTTTGGCAATTCCACAAGAACAGCCTTAGCGAAAGGCTTCTTGAAGGGAAAGATGTAACTCTGTGAGATGAATTAAGAGAACACAGAGCAGTTTCTCAGAAAGCTTCTTTCCAGTTTTCAGGGGAAGATATTTCCTTTTTCACCATAGCCCTCTATGGGCTTTCAAATATCCCTTTGCCAATTCCACAAGAACAGCCTTAGCGAAAGGCTTCTTGAAGGGAAAGATGTAACTCTGTGAGATGAAATAACAGAACACAGAGCAGTTTCTCAGATAGCTTCTTTCCAGTTTTGAACGGAAGATATTTCCTTTTTCACCATAGCCCTCTATGGGCTTCCAAATATCCCTTTGCCAATTCCACAAGAACAGCCTTAGCGAAAGGCTTCTTGAAGGGAAAGATGTAACTCTGTGAGATGAATTAACAGAACACAGAGCAGTTTCTCAGAAAGCTTTTTTCCAGTTTTGAACGGAAGATATTTCCTTTTTCACCATAGCCCTCTATGGGCTTCCAAATATCCCTTTGCCAATTCCACAAGAACAGCCTTAGCGAAAGGCTTCTTGAAGGGAAAGATGTAACTCTGTGAGATGAATTAACAGAACACAGAGCAGTTTCTCAGAAAGCTTCTTTCCAGTTTTGAACGGAAGATATTTCCTTTTTCACCATAGCCCTCTATGGGCTTCCAAATATCCCTTTGCCAATTCCACAAGAACAGCCTTAGGGAAAGTCCTCTTGAAGGGAAATATGTAACTCTGTGAGATGAATTCACAGAACACAGAGCAGTTTCTCAGAAAGCTTCTTTCCGGTTTTGAACGGAAGATATTTCCTTTGTCACCATAGCCCTCTATGGGCTTCCAAATATCCCTTTGCCAATTCCACAAGAACAGCCTTAGCGAAAGCCTTCTTGAAGGGAAAGATGTAACTCTGTGAGATGAATTAACAGAACACAGAGCAGTTTCTCAGAAAGCTTCTTTCCAGTTTTCAGGGGAAGATATTTCCTTTGTCACCATAGCCCTCTATGGGCTTCCAAATATCCCTTTGCCAATTCCACAAGAACAGCCTTAGCGAAAGGCTTCTTGAAGGGAAAGATGTAACTCTGTGAGATGAATTAACAGAACACAGAGCAGTTTCTCAGAAAGCTTCTTTCCAGTTTTCAGGGGAAGATATTTCCTTTTTCACCATAGCCCTCTATGGGCTTCCAAATATCCCTTTGCCAATTCCACAAGAACAGCCTTAGCGAAAGGCTTCTTGAAGGGAAAGATGTAACTCTGTGAGATGAATTAACAGAACACAGAGCAGTTTCTCAGAAAGCTTCTTTCCAGTTTTCAGGGGAAGATATTTCCTTTTGCACCATAGCCCTCTATGGGCTTCCAAATATCCCTTTGCCAATTCCACAAGAACAGCCGTAGCGAAAGGCTTCTTGAAGGGAAAGATATAACTCTGTGAGATGAATTAACAGAACACAGAGCAGTTTCTCAGAAAGCTTCTTTCCAGTTTTCAGGGGAAGATACTTCCTTTTTCATCATAGCCCTCTATGGGCTTCCAAATATCCCTTTGCCAATTCCACGAGAACAGCCTTAGCGAAGGGCTTCTTGAAGGGAAAGATGTAACTCTGTGAGATGAATTAACAGAACACAGAGCAGTTTCTCAGAAAGCTTCTTTGCAGTTTTGAACGGAAGATATTTCCTTTTTCACCATAGCCCTCTATGGGCTTCCAAATATCCCTTTGCCAATTCCACAGGAACAGCCTTAGGGAAAGGCTTCTTGAAAGGAAAGTTGTAACTCTGTGAGATGAATTCACAGAACACAGCGCAGTTTCTCACAAAGCTTCTTTCCAGTTTTGAACGGAAGATATTTCCTTTTTCAACATAGCCCTCTATGGGCTTCCAAATATCCCTTTGCCAATTCCACAAGAACAGCCTTACAGAAAGGCTTCTTCAAGGCAAAGATGTAACTCTGTGAGATGAATTAACGGAACGCAGAGGAGTTTCTCAGAAAGCTTCTTTCCAGTTTTGAACGGAAGATATTTCCTTTTTCACCATAGCCCTCTATGGGCTTCCAAATATCCCTTTGCCAATTCCACAAGAACAGCCTTAGCGAAAGGCATCTTGAAGGGAAAGATGTAACTCTGTGAGATGAATTAAAAGAACACAGAGCAGTTTCTCAGAAAGCTTCTTTCCAGTTTTCAGCGGAAGATATTTCCTTTTTCACCATAGCCCTCTATGGGCTTCCAAATATCCCTTTGCCAATTCCACAATAACAGCCTTAGCGAAAGGCTTCTTGAAGGGAAAGATGTAACTCTGTGAGATGAATTAACAGAACACAGAGCAGTTTCTCAGAAAGCTTCTTTCCAGTTTTGAACGGAAGATATTTCCTTTTTCACCATAGCCCTCTATGTGCTTCCAAATATCCCTTTGCCAATTCCACAAGAACAGCCTTAGGGAAAGTCTTCTTGAAGGGAAATATGTAACTCTGTGAGATGAATTCACAGAACACAGAGCAGTTTCTCAGAAAGCTTCTTTCCAGTTTTGAACGGAAGGTATTTCCTTTGTCACCATAGCCCTCTATGGGCTTCCAAATATCCCTTTGGCAATTCCACAAGAACAGCCTTAGCGAAAGGCTTCTTGAAGGGAAAGATGTAACTCTGTGAGATGAATTAAGAGAACACAGAGCAGTTTCTCAGAAAGCTTCTTTCCAGTTTTCAGGGGAAGATATTTCCTTTTTCACCATAGCCCTCTATGGGCTTTCAAATATCCCTTTGCCAATTCCACAAGAACAGCCTTAGCGAAAGGCTTCTTGAAGGGAAAGATGTAACTCTGTGAGATGAATTCACAGAACACAGAGCAGTTTCTCAGAAAGCTTCTTTCCAGTTTTGAACGGAAGATATTTCCTTTTTCACCATAGCCCTCTATGGGCTTCCAAATATCCCTTTGCCAATTCCCCAAGAACAGCCTTAGCGAAAGGCTTCTTGAAGGGAAAGATGTAACTCTGTGAGATGAATTAACAGAACACAGAGCAGTTTCTCAGAAAGCTTCTTTCCAGTTTTCAGGGGAAGATATTTCCTTTTTCACCATAGCCCTCTTTGGGCTTCCAAATATCCCTTTGCCAATTCCACAAGAACAGCCTTACAGAAAGGCTTCTTCAAGGGAAAGATGTAACTCTGTGAGATGAATCAACGGAACGCAGAGAAGTTTCTCAGAAAGCTTCTTTCCAGTTTTGAACAGAAGATACTTCCTTTTTCACCATAGCCCTCTATGGGCTTCCAAATATCCCTTTGCCAATTCCACAAGAACAGCCTTAGCGAAAGGCATCTTGAAGGGAAAATGTAACTCTGTGAGATGAATTAGAAGAACACAGAGCAGTTTCTCAGAAAGCTTCTTTCCAGTTTTCAGCGGAAGATATTTCCTTTTTCACCATAGCCCTCTATGGGCTTCCAAATATCCCTTTGCCAATTCCACAAGAACAGCCTTAGCGAAAGGCTTCTTGAAGGGAAAGATGTAACTCTGTGAGATGAATTCACAGAACACAGCGCAGTTTCTCAGAAAGCTTCTTTCCAGTTTTCAGCGGAAGATGTTTCCTTTTTCACCATAGCCCTCTATGGGCTTCCAAATATCCCTTTGCCAATTCCACGAGAACAGCCTTAGCGAAAGGCTTCTTGAAGGGAAAGATGTAACTCTGTGAGATGAATTCACAGAACACAGAGCAGTTTCTCAGAAAGCTTCTTTCCAGTTTTGAACGGAAGATATTTCCTTTTTCACTATAGCCCTCTATGGGCTTCCACATATCCCTTTGCCAATTCCACAAGAACAGCCGTAGCGAAAGGCTTCTTGAAGTGAAAGATATAACTCTGTGAGATGAATTAACAGAACACAGAGCAGTTTCTCAGAAAGTTTCTTTCCAGTTTTCAGGGGAAGATATTTCCTTTTTCATCATAGCCCTCTATGGGCTTCCAAATATCCCTTTGCCAATTCCACAAGAACAGCCTTAGCGAAGGGCTTCTTGAAGGGAAAGATGTAACTCTGTGAGATGAATTAACAGAACACAGAGCAGTTTCTCAGAAAGCTTCTTTCCAGTTTTGAACGGAAGATATTTCCTTTTTCACCATAGCCCTCTATGGGCTTCCAAATATCCCTTTGCCAATTCCACAAGAACAGCCTTAGCGAAAGGCTTCTAGAAGGGAAAGTTGTAACTCTGTGAGATGAAATCACAGAACACAGCGCAGTTTCTCAGAAAGCTTCTTTCCAGTTTTGAACGGAAGATATTTCCTTTTTCACCATAGCCCTCTATGGGCTTCCAAATATCCCTTTGCCAATTCCACAAGAACAGCCTTACAGAAAGGCTTCTTCAAGGCAAAGATGTAACTCTGTGAGATGAATTAACGGAACGCAGAGAAGTTTCTCAGAAAGCTTCTTTCCAGTTTTGAACGGAAGATATTTCCTTTTTCACCATAGCCCTCTATGGGCTTCCAAATATCCCTTTGCCAATTCCACAAGAACAGCCTTAGCGAAAGGCATCTTGAAGGGAAAGATGTAACTCTGTGAGATGAATTAAAAGAACACAGAGCAGTTTCTCAGAAAGCTTCTTTCCAGTTTTCAGCGGAAGATATTTCCTTTTTCACCATAGCCCTCTATGGGCTTCCAAATATCCCTTTGCCAATTCCACAATAACAGCCTTAGCGAAAGGCTTCTTGAAGGGAAAGATGTAACTCTGTGAGATGAATTAACAGAACACAGAGCAGTTTCTCAGAAAGCTTCTTTCCAGTTTTGAACGGAAGATATTTCCTTTTTCACCATAGACCTCTATGGGCTTCCAAATATCCCTTTGCCAATTCCACAAGAACAGCCTTAGGGAAAGTCTTCTTGAAGGGAAATATGTAACTCTGTGAGATGAATTCACAGAACACAGAGCAGTTTCTCAGAAAGCTTCTTTCCAGTTTTGAACGGAAGATATTTCCTTTGTCATCATAGACCTCTATGGGCTTCCAAATATCCCTTTGGCAATTCCACAAGAACAGCCTTAGCGAAAGGCTTATTGAAGGGAAAGATGTAACTCTGTGAGATGAATTAAGAGAACACAGAGCAGTTTCTCAGAAAGCTTCTTTCCAGTTTTCAGGGGAAGATATTTCCTTTTTCACCATAGCCCTCTATGGGCTTTCAAATATCCCTTTGCCAATTCCACAAGAACAGCCTTAGCGAAAGGCTTCTTGAAGGGAAAGATGTAACTCTGTGAGATGAAATAACAGAACACAGAGCAGTTTCCCAGATAGCTTCTTTCCAGTTTTGAACGGAAGATATTTCCTTTTTCACCATAGCCCTCTATGGGCTTCCAAATATCCCTTTGCCAATTCCACAAGAACAGCCTTAGCGAAAGGCTTCTTGAAGGGAAAGATGTAACTCTGTGAGATGAATTAACAGAACACAGAGCAGTTTCTCAGAAAGCTTCTTTCCAGTTTTGAACGGAAGATATTTCCTTTGTCACCATAGCCCTCTATGGGCTTCCAAATATCCCTTTGCCAATTCCACAAGAACAGCCTTAGGGAAAGGCTTCTTGAAGGGAAAGATGTAACTCTGTGAGATGAATTAACAGAACACAGAGCAGTTTCTCAGAAAGCTTCTTTCCAGTTTTGAACGGAAGATATTTCCTTTTTCACCATAGCCCTCTCTGGGCTTCCAAATATCCCTTTGCCAATTCCACAAGAACAGCCTTAGCGAAAGGCTTCTTGAAGGGAAAGATGTAACTCTGTGAGATGAATTAACAGAACACAGAGCAGTTTCTCAGAAAGCTTCTTTCCAGTTTTGAACGGAAGATATTTCCTTTTTCACCATAGCCCTCTATGGGCTTCCAAATATCCCTTTGCCAATTCCACAAGAACAGCCTTAGGGAAAGTCTTCTTGAAGGGAAATATGTAACTCTGTGAGATGAATTCACAGAACACAGAGCAGTTTCTCAGAAAGCTTCTTTCCGGTTTTGAACGGAAGATATTTCCTTTGTCACCATAGCCCTCTATGGGCTTCCAAATATCCCTTTGCCAATTCCACAAGAACAGCCTTAGCGAAAGCCTTCTTGAAGGGAAAGATGTAACTCTGTGAGATGAATTAACAGAACACAGAGCAGTTTCTCAGAAAGCTTCTTTCCAGTTTTCAGGGGAAGATATTTCCTTTTTCACCATAGCCCTCTATGGGCTTCCAAATATCCCTTTGCCAATTCCACAAGAACAGCCTTAGCGAAAGGCTTCTTGAAGGGAAAGATGTAACTCTGTGAGATGAATTCACAGAACACAGAGCAGTTTCTCAGAAAGCTTCTTTCCAGTTTTGAACCGAAGATATTTCCTTTTTCACCATAGCCCTCTATTTGCTTTCAAATATCCCTTTGCCAATTCCACAAGAACAGCCTTAGGGAAAGTCTTCTTGAAGGGAAATATGTAACTCTGTGAGATGAATTCACAGAACACAGAGCAGTTTCTCAGAAAGCTTCTTTCCAGTTTTGAACGGAAGATATTTCCTTTGTCACCATAGCCCTCTATGGGCTTCCAAATATCCCTTTGGCAATTCCACAAGAACAGCCTTAGCGAAAGGCTTCTTGAAGGGAAAGATGTAACTCTGTGAGATGAATTAACAGAACACAGAGCAGTTTCTCAGAAAGCTTCTTTCCAGTTTTCAGGGGAAGATATTTCCTTTTTCACCATAGCCCTCTATGGGCTTTCAAATATCCCTTTGCCAATTCCACAAGAACAGCCTTAGCGAAAGGCTTCTTGAAGGGAAAGATGTAACTCTGTGAGATGAAATAACAGAACACAGAGCAGTTTCTCAGATAGCTTCTTTCCAGTTTTGAACGGAAGATATTTCCTTTTTCACCATAGCCCTCTATGGGCTTCCAAATATCCCTTTGCCAATTCCACAAGAACAGCCTTAGCGAAAGGCTTCTTGAAGGGAAAGATGTAACTCTGTGAGATGAATTAACAGAACACAGAGCAGTTTCTCAGAAAGCTTCTTTCCAGTTTTGAACGGAAGATATTTCCTTTTTCACCATAGCCCTCTATGGGCTTCCAAATATCCCTTTGCCAATTCCACAAGAACAGCCTTAGCGAAAGGCTTCTTGAAGGGAAAGATGTAACTCTGTGAGATGAATTAACAGAACACAGAGCAGTTTCTCAGAAAGCTTCTTTCCAGTTTTGAACGGAAGATATTTCCTTTTTCACCATAGCCCTCTATGGGCTTCCAAATATCCCTTTGCCAATTCCACAAGAACAGCCTTAGGGAAAGTCCTCTTGAAGGGAAATATGTAACTCTGTGAGATGAATTCACAGAACACAGAGCAGTTTCTCAGAAAGCTTCTTTCCGGTTTTGAACGGAAGATATTTCCTTTGTCACCGTAGCCCTCTATGGGCTTCCAAATATCCCTTTGCCAATTCCACAAGAACAGCCTTAGCGAAAGCCTTCTTGAAGGGAAAGATGTAACTCTGTGAGATGAATTAACAGAACACAGAGCAGTTTCTCAGAAAGCTTCTTTCCAGTTTTCAGGGGAAGATATTTCCTTTTTTACAATAGCCCTCTATGGGCTTCCAAATATCCCTTTGCCAATTCCACAAGAACAGCCTTAGCGAAAGGCTTCTTGAAGGGAAAGATGTAACTCTGTGAGATGAATTAACAGAACACAGAGCAGTTTCTCAGAAAGCTTCTTTCCAGTTTTCAGGGGAAGATATTTCCTTTTTCACCATAGCCCTCTATGTGCTTCCAAATATCCCTTTGCCAATTCCACAAGAACAGCCGTAGCGAAAGGCTTCTTGAAGTGAAAGATATAACTCTGTGAGATGAATTAAGAGAACACAGAGCAGTTTCTCAGAAAGCTTCTTTCCAGTTTTCAGGGGAAGATATTTCCTTTTTCATCATAGCCCTCTATTGGCTTCCAAATATCCCTTTGCCAATTCCACAAGAACAGCCTTAGCGAAAGGCTTCTAGAAGGGAAAGTTGTAACTCTGTGAGATGAATTCACAGAACACAGCGCAGTTTCTCAGAAAGCTTCTTTCCAGTTTTGAACGGAAGATATTTCCTTTTTCACCGTAGCCCTCTATGGGCTTCCAAATATCCCTTTGCCAATTCCACAAGAACAGCCTTACAGAAAGGCTTCTTCAAGGCAAAGATGGAACTCTGTGAGATGAATTAACGGAACGCAGAGAAGTTTCTCAGAAAGCTTCTTTCCAGTTTTGAACGGAAGATATTTCCTTTTTCACCATAGCCCTCTATGGGCTTCCAAATATCCCTTTGCCAATTCCACAAGAACAGCCTTAGCGAAAGGCATCCTGAAGGGAAAATGTAACTCTTTGAGATGAATTAAAAGAACACAGAGCAGTTTCTCAGAAAGCTTCTTTCCAGTTTTCAGCGGAAGATGTTTCCTTTTTCACCATAGCCCTCTATGGGCTTCCAAATATCCCTTTGCCAATTCCACGAAAACAGCCTTAGCGAAAGGCTTCTTGAAGGGAAAGATGTAACTCTGTGAGATGAATTCACAGAACACAGAGCAGTTTCTCAGAAAGCTTCTTTCCAGTTTTGAACGGAAGATATTTCCTTTTTCACCATAGCCCTCTATTTGCTTTCAAATATCCCTTTGCCAATTCCACAAGAACAGCCTTAGGGAAAGTCTTCTTGAAGGGAAATATGTAACTCTGTGAGATGAATTCACAGAACACAGAGCAGTTTCTCAGAAAGTTTCTCTCCAGTTTTGAACGGAAGATATTTCCTTTGTCACCATAGCCCTCTATGGGCTTCCAAATATCCCTTTGCCAATTCCACAAGAACAGCCTTAGCGAAAGGCTTCTTGAAGGGAAAGATGTAACTCTGTGAGATGAATAAACAGAACACAGAGCAGTTTCTCAGAAAGCTTCTTTCCAGTTTTCAGGGGAAGATATTTCCTTTTTCACCATAGCCCTCTATGGGCTTCCAAATATCCCTTTGCCAATTCCACAAGAACAGCCTTAGCGAAAGGCTTCTTGAAGGGAAAGATGTAACTCTGTGAGATGAATTAACAGAACACAGAGCAGTTTCTCAGAAAGCTTCTTTCCAGTTTTCAGGGGAAGATATTTCCTTTTGCACCATAGCCCTCTATGGGCTTCCAAATATCCCTTTGCAAATTCAACAAGAACAGCCGTAGCGAAAGGCTTCTTGAAGGGAAAGATATAACTCTGTGAGATGAATTACAGAACACAGAGCAGTTTCTCAGAAAGCTTCTTTCCAGTTTTCAGGGGAAGATACTTCCTTTTTCATCATAGCCCTCTATGGGCTTCCAAATATCCCTTTGCCAATTCCACGAGAACAGCCTTAGCGAAGGGCTTCTTGAAGGGAAAGATGTAACTCTGTGAGATGAATTAACAGAACACAGAGCAGTTTCTCAGAAAGCTTCTTTGCAGTTTTGAACGGAAGATATTTCCTTTTTCACCATAGCCCTCTATGGGCTTCCAAATATCCCTTTGCCAATTCCACAGGAACAGCCTTAGGGAAAGGCTTCTTGAAAGGAAAGTTGTAACTCTGTGAGATGAATTCACAGAACACAGCGCAGTTTCCCACAAAGCTTCTTTCCAGTTTTGAACGGAAGATATTTCCTTTTTCAACATAGCCCTCTATGGGCTTCCAAATATCCCTTTGCCAATTCCACAAGAACAGCCTTACAGAAAGGCTTCTTCAAGGCAAAGATGTAACTCTGTGAGATGAATTAACGGAACGCAGAGGAGTTTCTCAGAAAGCTTCTTTCCAGTTTTGAACGGAAGATATTTCCTTTTTCACCATAGCCCTCTATGGGCTTCCAAATATCCCTTTGCCAATTCCACAAGAACAGCCTTAGCGAAAGGCATCTTGAAGGGAAAGATGTAACTCTGTGAGATGAATTAAAAGAACACAGAGCAGTTTCTCAGAAAGCTTCTTTCCAGTTTTCAGCGGAAGATATTTCCTTTTTCACCATAGCCCTCTATGGGCTTCCAAATATCCCTTTGCCAATTCCACAATAACAGCCTTAGCGAAAGGCTTCTTGAAGGGAAAGATGTAACTCTGTGAGATGAATTAACAGAACACAGAGCAGTTTCTCAGAAAGCTTCTTTCCAGTTTTGAACGGAAGATATTTCCTTTTTCACCATAGCCCTCTATGTGCTTCCAAATATCCCTTTGCTAATTCCACAAGAACAGCCTTAGGGAAAGTCTTCTTGAAGGGAAATATGTAACTCTGTGAGATGAATTCACAGAACACAGAGCAGTTTCTCAGAAAGCTTCTTTCCAGTTTTGAACGGAAGATATTTCCTTTGTCACCATAGCCCTCTATGGGCTTCCAAATATCCCTTTGGCAATTCCACAAGAACAGCCTTAGCGAAAGGCTTCTTGAAGGGAAAGATGTAACTCTGTGAGATGAATTAAGAGAACACAGAGCAGTTTCTCAGAAAGCTTCTTTCCAGTTTTCAGGGGAAGATATTTCCTTTTTCACCATAGCCCTCTATGGGCTTTCAAATATCCCTTTGCCAATTCCACAAGAACAGCCTTAGCGAAAGGCTTCTTGAAGGGAAAGATGTAACTCTGTGAGATGAAATAACAGAACACAGAGCAGTTTCTCAGATAGCTTCTTTCCAGTTTTGAACGGAAGATATTTCCTTTTTCACCATAGCCCTCTATGGGCTTCCAAATATCCCTTTGCCAATTCCACAAGAACAGCCTTAGCGAAAGGCTTCTTGAAGGGAAAGATGTAACTCTGTGAGATGAATTAACAGAACACAGAGCAGTTTCTCAGAAAGCTTCTTTCCAGTTTTGAACGGAAGATATTTCCTTTTTCACCATAGCCCTCTATGGGCTTCCAAATATCCCTTTGCCAATTCCACAAGAACAGCCTTAGCGAAAGGCTTCTTGAAGGGAAAGATGTAACTCAGTGAGATGAATTAACAGAACACAGAGCAGTTTCTCAGAAAGCTTCTTTCCAGTTTTGAGCGGAAGATATTTCCTTTTTCACCATAGCCCTCTATGGGCTTCCAAATATCCCTTTGCCAATTCCACAAGAACAGCCTTAGGGAAAGTCCTCTTGAAGGGAAATATGTAACTCTGTGAGATGAATTCACAGAACACAGAGCAGTTTCTCAGAAAGCTTCTTTCCGGTTTTGAACGGAAGATATTTCCTTTGTCACCATAGCCCTCTATGGGCTTCCAAATATCCCTTTGCCAATTCCACAAGAACAGCCTTAGCGAAAGCCTTCTTGAAGGGAAAGATGTAACTCTGTGAGATGAATTAACAGAACACAGAGCAGTTCTCAGAAAGCTTCTTTCCAGTTTTCAGGGGAAGATATTTCCTTTTTCACCATAGCCCTCTATGGGCTTCCAAATATCCCTTTGCCAATTCCACAAGAACAGCCTTAGCGAAAGGCTTCTTGAAGGGAAAGAAGTAACTCTGTGAGATGAATTAACAGAACACAGAGCAGTTTCTCAGAAAGCTTCTTTCCAGTTTTCAGGGGAAGATATTTCCTTTTTCACCATAGCCCTCTATGGGCTTCCAAATATCCCTTTGCCAATTCCACAAGAACAGCCGTAGCGAAAGGCTTCTTGAAGTGAAAGATATAACTCTGTGAGATGAATTAAGAGAACACAGAGCAGTTTCTCTGAAAGCTTCTTTCCAGTTTTCAGGGGAAGATATTTCCTTTTTCATCATAGCCCTCTATGGGCTTCCAAATATCCCTTTGCCAATTCCACAAGAACAGCCTTAGCGAAAGACTTCTAGAAGGGAAAGTTGTAACTCTGTGAGATGAATTCACAGAACACAGCGCAGTTTCTCAGAAAGCTTCTTTCCAGTTTTGAACGGAAGATATTTCCTTTTTCACCATAGCCCTCTATGGGCTTCCAAATATCCCTTTGCCAATTCCACAAGAACAGCCTTACAGAAAGGCTTCTTCAAGGCAAAGATGGAACTCTGTGAGATGAATTAACGGAACGCAGAGAAGTTTCTCAGAAAGCTTCTTTCCAGTTTTGAACGGAAGATATTTCCTTTTTCACCATAGCCCTCTATGGGCTTCCAAATATCCCTTTGCCAATTCCACAAGAACAGCCTTAGCGAAAGGCATCCTGAAGGGAAAATGTAACTCTTTGAGATGAATTAAAAGAACACAGAGCAGTTTCTCAGAAAGCTTCTTTCCAGTTTTCAGCGGAAGATATTTCCTTTTTCACCATAGCCCTCTATGGGCTTCCAAATATCCCTTTGCCAATTCCACAAGAACAGCCTTAGCGAAAGGCATCCTGAAGGGAAAATGTAACTCTTTGAGATGAATTAAAAGAACACAGAGCAGTTTCTCAGAAAGCTTCTTTCCAGTTTTCAGCGGAAGATGTTTCCTTTTTCACCATAGCCCTCTATGGGCTTCCAAATATCCCTTTGCCAATTCCACGAAAACAGCCTTAGCGAAAGGCTTCTTGAAGGGAAAGATGTAACTCTGTGAGATGAATTCACAGAACACAGAGCAGTTTCTCAGAAAGCTTCTTTCCAGTTTTGAACGGAAGATATTTCCTTTTTCACCATAGCCCTCTATTTGCTTTCAAATATCCCTTTGCCAATTCCACAAGAACAGCCTTAGGGAAAGTCTTCTTGAAGGGAAATATGTAACTCTGTGAGATGAATTCACAGAACACAGAGCAGTTTCTCAGAAAGTTTCTCTCCAGTTTTGAACGGAAGATATTTCCTTTGTCACCATAGCCCTCTATGGGCTTCCAAATATCCCTTTGCCAATTCCACAAGAACAGCCTTAGCGAAAGGCTTCTTGAAGGGAAAGATGTAACTCTGTGAGATGAATTAACAGAACACAGAGCAGTTTCTCAGAAAGCTTCTTTCCAGTTTTCAGGGGAAGATATTTCCTTTTGCACCATAGCCCTCTATGGGCTTCCAAATATCCCTTTGCAAATTCAACAAGAACAGCCGTAGCGAAAGGCTTCTTGAAGGGAAAGATATAACTCTGTGAGATGAATTACAGAACACAGAGCAGTTTCTCAGAAAGCTTCTTTCCAGTTTTCAGGGGAAGATACTTCCTTTTTCATCATAGCCCTCTATGGGCTTCCAAATATCCCTTTGCCAATTCCACGAGAACAGCCTTAGCGAAGGGCTTCTTGAAGGGAAAGATGTAACTCTGTGAGATGAATTAACAGAACACAGAGCAGTTTCTCAGAAAGCTTCTTTGCAGTTTTGAACGGAAGATATTTCCTTTTTCACCATAGCCCTCTATGGGCTTCCAAATATCCCTTTGCCAATTCCACAGGAACAGCCTTAGGGAAAGGCTTCTTGAAAGGAAAGTTGTAACTCTGTGAGATGAATTCACAGAACACAGCGCAGTTTCCCACAAAGCTTCTTTCCAGTTTTGAACGGAAGATATTTCCTTTTTCAACATAGCCCTCTATGGGCTTCCAAATATCCCTTTGCCAATTCCACAAGAACAGCCTTACAGAAAGGCTTCTTCAAGGCAAAGATGTAACTCTGTGAGATGAATTAACGGAACGCAGAGGAGTTTCTCAGAAAGCTTCTTTCCAGTTTTGAACGGAAGATATTTCCTTTTTCACCATAGCCCTCTATGGGCTTCCAAATATCCCTTTGCCAATTCCACAAGAACAGCCTTAGCGAAAGGCATCTTGAAGGGAAAGATGTAACTCTGTGAGATGAATTAAAAGAACACAGAGCAGTTTCTCAGAAAGCTTCTTTCCAGTTTTCAGCGGAAGATATTTCCTTTTTCACCATAGCCCTCTATGGGCTTCCAAATATCCCTTTGCCAATTCCACAATAACAGCCTTAGCGAAAGGCTTCTTGAAGGGAAAGATGTAACTCTGTGAGATGAATTAACAGAACACAGAGCAGTTTCTCAGAAAGCTTCTTTCAAGTTTTGAACGGAAGATATTTCCTTTTTCACCATAGCCCTCTATGTGCTTCCAAATATCCCTTTGCTAATTCCACAAGAACAGCCTTAGGGAAAGTCTTCTTGAAGGGAAATATGTAACTCTGTGAGATGAATTCACAGAACACAGAGCAGTTTCTCAGAAAGCTTCTTTCCAGTTTTGAACGGAAGATATTTCCTTTGTCACCATAGCCCTCTATGGGCTTCCAAATATCCCTTTGGCAATTCCACAAGAACAGCCTTAGCGAAAGGCTTCTTGAAGGGAAAGATGTAACTCTGTGAGATGAATTAAGAGAACACAGAGCAGTTTCTCAGAAAGCTTCTTTCCAGTTTTCAGGGGAAGATATTTCCTTTTTCACCATAGCCCTCTATGGGCTTTCAAATATCCCTTTGCCAATTCCACAAGAACAGCCTTAGCGAAAGGCTTCTTGAAGGGAAAGATGTAACTCTGTGAGATGAAATAACAGAACACAGAGCAGTTTCTCAGATAGCTTCTTTCCAGTTTTGAACGGAAGATATTTCCTTTTTCACCATAGCCCTCTATGGGCTTCCAAATATCCCTTTGCCAATTCCACAAGAACAGCCTTAGCGAAAGGCTTCTTGAAGGGAAAGATGTAACTCTGTGAGATGAATTAACAGAACACAGAGCAGTTTCTCAGAAAGCTTCTTTCCAGTTTTGAACGGAAGATATTTCCTTTTTCACCATAGCCCTCTATGGGCTTCCAAATATCCCTTTGCCAATTCCACAAGAACAGCCTTAGCGAAAGGCTTCTTGAAGGGAAAGATGTAACTCTGTGAGATGAATTAACAGAACACAGAGCAGTTTCTCAGAAAGCTTCTTTCCAGTTTTGAGCGGAAGATATTTCCTTTTTCACCATAGCCCTCTATGGGCTTCCAAATATCCCTTTGCCAATTCCACAAGAACAGCCTTAGGGAAAGTCCTCTTGAAGGGAAATATGTAACTCTGTGAGATGAATTCACAGAACACAGAGCAGTTTCTCAGAAAGCTTCTTTCCGGTTTTGAACGGAAGATATTTCCTTTGTCACCATAGCCCTCTATGGGCTTCCAAATATCCCTTTGCCAATTCCACAAGAACAGCCTTAGCGAAAGCCTTCTTGAAGGGAAAGATGTAACTCTGTGAGATGAATTAACAGAACACAGAGCAGTTCTCAGAAAGCTTCTTTCCAGTTTTCAGGGGAAGATATTTCCTTTTTCACCATAGCCCTCTATGGGCTTCCAAATATCCCTTTGCCAATTCCACAAGAACAGCCTTAGCGAAAGGCTTCTTGAAGGGAAAGAAGTAACTCTGTGAGATGAATTAACAGAACACAGAGCAGTTTCTCAGAAAGCTTCTTTCCAGTTTTCAGGGGAAGATATTTCCTTTTTCACCATAGCCCTCTATGGGCTTCCAAATATCCCTTTGCCAATTCCACAAGAACAGCCGTAGCGAAAGGCTTCTTGAAGTGAAAGATATAACTCTGTGAGATGAATTAAGAGAACACAGAGCAGTTTCTCTGAAAGCTTCTTTCCAGTTTTCAGGGGAAGATATTTCCTTTTTCATCATAGCCCTCTATGGGCTTCCAAATATCCCTTTGCCAATTCCACAAGAACAGCCTTAGCGAAAGACTTCTAGAAGGGAAAGTTGTAACTCTGTGAGATGAATTCACAGAACACAGCGCAGTTTCTCAGAAAGCTTCTTTCCAGTTTTGAACGGAAGATATTTCCTTTTTCACCATAGCCCTCTATGGGCTTCCAAATATCCCTTTGCCAATTCCACAAGAACAGCCTTACAGAAAGGCTTCTTCAAGGCAAAGATGGAACTCTGTGAGATGAATTAACGGAACGCAGAGAAGTTTCTCAGAAAGCTTCTTTCCAGTTTTGAACGGAAGATATTTCCTTTTTCACCATAGCCCTCTATGGGCTTCCAAATATCCCTTTGCCAATTCCACAAGAACAGCCTTAGCGAAAGGCATCCTGAAGGGAAAATGTAACTCTTTGAGATGAATTAAAAGAACACAGAGCAGTTTCTCAGAAAGCTTCTTTCCAGTTTTCAGCGGAAGATATTTCCTTTTTCACCATAGCCCTCTATGGGTTTCCAAATATCCCTTTGCCAATTCCACAAGAACAGCCTTAGCGAAAGGATTCTTGAAGGGAAAGATGTAACTCTGTGAGATGAATTCACAGAACACAGCGCAGTTTCTCAGAAAGCTTCTTTCCAGTTTTCAGCGGAAGATGTTTCCTTTTTCACCATAGCCCTCTATGGGCTTCCAAATATCCCTTTGCCAATTCCACAAGAACAGCCTTAGCGAAAGGCTTCTTGAAGGGAAAGATGTAACTCTGTGAGATGAATTCACAGAACACAGAGCAGTTTCTCAGAAAGCTTCTTTCCAGTTTTGAACGGAAGATATTTCCTTTTTCACCATAGCCCTCTATTTGCTTTCAAATATCCCTTTGCCAATTCCACAAGAACAGCCTTAGGGAAAGTCTTCTTGAAGGGAAATATGTAACTCTGTGAGATGAATTCACAGAACACAGAGCAGTTTCTCAGAAAGCTTCTCTCCAGTTTTGAACGGAAGATATTTCCTTTGTCACCATAGCCCTCTATGGGCTTCCAAATATCCCTTTGCCAATTCCACAAGAACAGCCTTAGCGAAAGGCTTCTTGAAGGGAAAGATGTAACTCTGTGAGATGAATTAACAGAACACAGAGCAGTTTCTCAGAAAGCTTCTTTCCAGTTTTCAGGGGAAGATATTTCCTTTTTCACCATAGCCCTCTATGGGCTTCCAAATATCCCTTTGCCAATTCCACAAGAACAGACTTAGCGAAAGGCTTCTTGAAGGGAAAGATGTAACTCTGTGAGATGAATTAACAGAACACAGAGCAGTTTCTCAGAAAGCTTCTTTCCAGTTTTCAGGGGAAGATATTTCCTTTTGCACCATAGCCCTCTATGGGCTTCCAAATATCCCTTTGCAAATTCAACAAGAACAGCCGTAGCGAAAGGCTTCTTGAAGGGAAAGATATAACTCTGTGAGATGAATTAACAGAACACAGAGCAGTTTCTCAGAAAGCTTCTTTCCAGTTTTCAGGGGAAGATACTTCCTTTTTCATCATAGCCCTCTATGGGCTTCCAAATATCCCTTTGCCAATTCCACGAGAACAGCCTTAGCGAAGGGCTTCTTGAAGGGAAAGATGTAACTCTGTGAGATGAAT
Organism: Chlorocebus sabaeus; assembly: GCF_047675955.1. Classification (NCBI taxonomy): domain Eukaryota; kingdom Metazoa; phylum Chordata; class Mammalia; order Primates; family Cercopithecidae; genus Chlorocebus; species Chlorocebus sabaeus. Next base: position 2,462,733 of record NW_027327079.1, on the reverse strand, counting down.
TAACAGAACACAGAGCAGTTTCTCAGAAAGCTTCTTTGCAGTTTTGAACGGAAGATATTTCCTTTTTCACCATAGCCCTCTATGGGCTTCCAAATATCCCTTTGCCAATTCCACAGGAACAGCCTTAGGGAAAGGCTTCTTGAAAGGAAAGTTGTAACTCTGTGAGATGAATTCACAGAACACAGCGCAGTTTCTCACAAAGCTTCTTTCCAGTTTTGAACGGAAGATATTTCCTTTTTCAACATAGCCCTCTATGGGCTTCCAAATATCCCTTTGCCAATTCCACAAGAACAGCCTTACAGAAAGGCTTCTTCAAGGCAAAGATGTAACTCTGTGAGATGAATTAACGGAACGCAGAGGAGTTTCTCAGAAAGCTTCTTTCCAGTTTTGAACGGAAGATATTTCCTTTTTCACCATAGCCCTCTATGGGCTTCCAAATATCCCTTTGCCAATTCCACAAGAACAGCCTTAGCGAAAGGCATCTTGAAGGGAAAGATGTAACTCTGTGAGATGAATTAAAAGAACACAGAGCAGTTTCTCAGAAAGCTTCTTTCCAGTTTTCAGCGGAAGATATTTCCTTTTTCACCATAGCCCTCTATGGGCTTCCAAATATCCCTTTGCCAATTCCACAATAACAGCCTTAGCGAAAGGCTTCTTGAAGGGAAAGATGTAACTCTGTGAGATGAATTAACAGAACACAGAGCAGTTTCTCAGAAAGCTTCTTTCCAGTTTTGAACGGAAGATATTTCCTTTTTCACCATAGCCCTCTATGTGCTTCCAAATATCCCTTTGCCAATTCCACAAGAACAGCCTTAGGGAAAGTCTTCTTGAAGGGAAATATGTAACTCTGTGAGATGAATTCACAGAACACAGAGCAGTTTCTCAGAAAGCTTCTTTCCAGTTTTGAACGGAAGATATTTCCTTTGTCACCATAGCCCTCTATGGGCTTCCAAATATCCCTTTGGCAATTCCACAAGAACAGCCTTAGCGAAAGGCTTCTTGAAGGGAAAGATGTAACTCTGTGAGATGAATTAAGAGAACACAGAGCAGTTTCTCAGAAAGCTTCTTTCCAGTTTTCAGGGGAAGATATTTCCTTTTTCACCATAGCCCTCTATGGGCTTTCAAATATCCCTTTGCCAATTCCACAAGAACAGCCTTAGCGAAAGGCTTCTTGAAGGGAAAGATGTAACTCTGTGAGATGAATTCACAGAACACAGAGCAGTTTCTCAGAAAGCTTCTTTCCAGTTTTGAACGGAAGATATTTCCTTTTTCACCATAGCCCTCTTCGGGCTTCCAAATATCCCTTTGCCAATTCCACAAGAACAGACTTAGCGAAAGGCTTCTTGAAGGGAAAGATTTAACTGTGTGAGATGAATTAACAGAACACAGAGCAGTTTCTCAGAAAGTTTCTTTCCAGTTTTGAACGGAAGATATTTCCTTTTTCACCATAGCCCTCTATGGGCTTCCAAATATCCCTTTGCCAATTCCACAAGAACAGCCTTACAGAAAGGCTTCTTCAAGGCAAAGATGTAACTCTGTGAGATGAATTAACGGAACGCAGAGAAGTTTCTCAGAAAGCTTCTTTCCAGTTTTGAACGGAAGATATTTCCTTTTTCACCATAGCCCTCTATTTGCTTCCAAATATCCCTTTGCCAATTCCACAAGAACAGCCTTAGGGAAAGTCTTCTTGAAGGGAAATATGTAAATCTGTGAGATGAATTCACAGAACACAGAGCAGTTTCTCAGAAAGCTTCTTTCCAGTTTTGAACGGAAGATATTTCCTTTTTCACCATAGCCCTCTATGGGCTTCCAAATATCCCTTTGCCAATTCCACAAGAACAGCCTTAGCGAAAGGCTTCTTGAAGGGAAAGATGTAACTCTGTGAGATGAATTAACAGAACACAGAGCAGTTTCTCAGAAAGCTTCTTTCCAGTTTTCAGGGGAAGATATTTCCTTTTTCACCATAGCCCTCTATGGGCTTCCAAATATCCCTTTGCCAATTCCACAAGAACAGCCGTAGCGAAAGGCTTCTTGAAGGGAAAGATATAACTCTGTGAGATGAATTAACAGAACACAGAGCAGTTTCTCAGAAAGCTTCTTTCCAGTTTTCAGGGGAAGATATTTCCTTTTTCATCATAGCCCTCTATGGGCTTCCAAATATCCCTTTGCCAATTCCACAAGAACAGCCTTAGCGAAGGGCTTCTTGAAGGGAAAGATGTAACTCTGTGAGATGAATTAACAGAACACAGAGCAGTTTCTCAGAAAGCTTCTTTCCAGTTTTGAACGGAAGATATTTCCTTTTTCAACATAGCCCTCTATGGGCTTCCAAATATCCCTTTGCCAATTCCACAAGAACAGCCTTAGCGAAAGGCTTCTAGAAGGGAAAGTTGTAACTCTGTGAGATGAATTCACAGAACACAGCGCAGTTTCTCAGAAAGCTTCTTTCCAGTTTTGAACGGAAGATATTTCCTTTTTCACCATAGCCCTCTATGGGCTTCCAAATATCCCTTTGCCAATTCCACGAGAACAGCCTTAGCGAAAGGCTTCTTGAAGGGAAAGATGTAACTCTGTGAGATGAATTCAGAGAACACAGAGCAGTTTCTCAGAAAGCTTCTTTCCAGTTTTGAACGGAAGATATTTCCTTTTTCACCATAGCCCTCTATTTGCTTCCAAATATCCCTTTGCCAATTCCACAAGAACAGCCTTAGGGAAAGTCTTCTTGAAGGGAAATATGTAACTCTGTGAGATGAATTCACAGAACACAGAGCAGTTTCTCAGAAAGCTTCTTTCCAGTTTTGAACGGAAGATATTTCCTTTGTCACCATAGCCCTCTATGGGCTTCCAAATATCCCTTTGCCAATTCCACAAGAACAGCCTTAGCGAAAGGCTTCTTGAAGGGAAAGATGTAACTCTGTAAGATGAATTAACAGAACACAGAGCATTTTCTCAGAAAGCTTCTTTCCAGTTTTCAGGGGAAGATATTTCCTTTTTCACCATAGCCCTCTATGGGCTTCCAAATATCCCTTTGCCAATTCCACAAGAACAGCCTTAGCGAAAGGCTTCTTGAAGGGAAAGATGTAACTCTGTGAGATGAATTCACAGAACACAGAGCAGTTTCTCAGAAAGCTTCTTTCCAGTTTTGAACGGAAGATATTTCCTTTGTCACCATAGCCCTCTATGGGCTTCGAAATATACCTTTGCCAATTCCACAAGAACAGCCGTAGCGAAACGCTTCTTGAAGGGAAAGATATAACTCTGTGAGGTGAATTAACAGAACACAGAGCAGTTTCTCAGAAAGCTTCTTTCCAGTTTTCAGGGGAAGATATTTCCTTTTTCATCATAGCCCTCTATGGGCTTCCAAATATCCCTTTGCCAATTCCACAAGAACAGCCTTAGCGAAGGGCTTCTTGAAGGGAAAGATGTAACTCTGTGAGATGAATTAACAGAACACAGAGCAGTTTCTCAGAAAGCTTCTTTCCAGTTTTGAACGGAAGATATTTCCTTTTTCACCATAGCCCTCTATGGGCTTCCAAATATCCCTTTGCCAATTCCACAAGAACAGCCTTAGCGAAAGGCTTCTAGAAGGGAAAGTTGTAACTCTGTGAGATGAATTCACAGAACACAGCGCAGTTTCTCAGAAAGCTTCTTTCCAGTTTTGAACGGAAGATATTTCCTTTTTCACCATAGCCCTCTATGGGCTTCCAAATATCCCTTTGCCAATTCCACAAGAACAGCCTTACAGAAAGGCTTCTTCAAGGCAAAGATGTAACTCTGTGAGATGAATTAACGGAACGCAGAGAAGTTTCTCAGAAAGCTTCTTTCCAGTTTTGAACGGAAGATATTTCCTTTTTCACCATAGCCCTCTATGGGCTTCCAAATATCCCTTTGCCAATTCCACAAGAACAGCCTTAGCGAAAGGCATCTTGAAGGGATAGATGTAACTCTGTGAGATGAATTAAAAGAACACAGAGCAGTTTCTCAGAAAGCTTCTTTCCAGTTTTGAGCGGAAGATATTTCCTTTTTCACCATAGCCCTCTAGGGGCTTCCAAATATCCCTTTGCCAATTCCACAAAAACAGCCTTAGCGAAAGGCTTCTTGAAGGGAAAGATGTAACTCTGGGAGATGAATTAACAGAACACAGAGCAGTTTCTCAGAAACTTCTTTCCAGTTTTGAACGGAAGATATTTCCTTTTTCACCATAGCCCTCTATGGGCTTCCAAATATCCCTTTGCCAATTCCACAAGAACAGCCTTAGGGAAAGTCTTCTTGAAGGGAAATATGTAACTCTGTGAGATGAATTCACAGAACACAGAGCAGTTTCTCAGAAAGCTTCTTTCCAGTTTTGAACGGAAGATATTTCCTTTGTCACCATAGCCCTCTATGGGCTTCCAAATATCCCTTTGGCAATTCCACAAGAACAGCGAAAGGCTTCTTGAAGGGAAAGATGTAACTCTGTGAGATGAATTTACAGAACACAGAGCAGTTTCTCAGAAAGCTTCTTTCCAGTTTTCAGGGGAAGATATTTCCTTTGTCACCATAGCCCTCTATGGGCTTCCAAATATCCCTTTGCCAATTCCACAAGAACAGACTTAGCGAAAGGCTTCTTGAAGGGAAAGATGTAACTCTGTGAGATGAATTAACAGAACACAGAGCAGTTTCTCAGAAAGCTTCTTTCCAGTTTTGAACGGAAGATATTTCCTTTTTCACCATAGCCCTCTATGGGCTTCCAAATATGCCTTTGCCAATTCCACAAGAACAGCCTTGGCGAAGGGCTTCTTGAAGGGAAAGATGTAACTCTGTGAGATGAATTAACAGAACACAGAGCAGTTTCTCAGAAAGCTTCTTTCCAGTTTTGAACGGAAGATATTTCCTTTTTCACCATAGCCCTCTATGGGCTTCCAAATATCCCTTTGCCAATTCCACAAGAACAGCCTTAGCGAAAGGCTTCTAGAAGGGAAAGTTGTAACTCTGTGAGATGAATTCACAGAACACAGCGCAGTTTCTCAGAAAGCTTCTTTCCAGTTTTGAACGGAAGATATTTCCTTTTTCACCATAGCCCTCTATGGGCTTCCAAATATCCCTTTGCCAATTCCACAAGAACAGCCTTACAGAAAGGCTTCTTCAAGGCAAAGATGTAACTCTGTGAGATGAATTAACGGAACGCAGAGAAGTTTCTCAGAAACTTCTTTCCAGTTTTGAACGGAAGATATTTCCTTTTTCAACATAGCCCTCTATGGGCTTCCAAATATCCCTTTGCCAATTCCACAAGAACAGCCTTAGCGAAAGGCTTCTTGAAGGGAAAGATGTAACTCTGTGAGATGAATTAACAGAACACAGAGCATTTTCTCAGAAAGCTTCTTTCCAGTTTTCAGGGGAAGATATTTCCTTTTTCACCATAGCCCACTATGGGCTTCCAAATATCCCTTTGCCAATTCCACAAGAACAGCCTTAGCGAAAGGCTTCTTGAAGGGAAAGATGTAACTCTGTGAGATGAATTCACAGAACACAGAGCAGTTTCTCAGAAAGCTTCTTTCCAGTTTTGAACGGAAGATATTTCCTTTTTCACCATAGCCCTCTACGGGCTTCCAAATATCCCTTTGCCAATTCCACAAGAACAGACTTAGCGAAAGGCTTCTTGAAGGGAAAGATTTAACTGTGTGAGATGAATTCACAGAACACAGAGCAGTTTCTCAGAAAGTTTCTTTCCAGTTTTGAACGGAAGATATTTCCTTTTTCACCATAGCCCTCTATGGGCTTCCAAATATCCCTTTGCCAATTCCACAAGAACAGCCTTACAGAAAGGCTTCTTCAAGGCAAAGATGTAACTCTGTGAGATGAATTAACGGAACGCAGAGAAGTTTCTCAGAAAGCTTCTTTCCAGTTTTGAACGGAAGATATTTCCTTTTTCACCATAGCCCTCTATTTGCTTCCAAATATCCCTTTGCCAATTCCACAAGAACAGCCTTAGGGAAAGTCTTCTTGAAGGGAAATATGTAAATCTGTGAGATGAATTCACAGAACACAGAGCAGTTTCTCAGAAAGCTTCTTTCCAGTTTTGAACGGAAGATATTTCCTTTTTCACCATAGCCCTCTATGGGCTTCCAAATATCCCTTTGCCAATTCCACAAGAACAGCCTTAGCGAAAGGCTTCTTGAAGGGAAAGATGTAACTCTGTGAGATGAATTAACAGAACACAGAGCAGTTTCTCAGAAAGCTTCTTTCCAGTTTTCAGGGGAAGATATTTCCTTTTTCACCATAGCCCTCTATGGGCTTCCAAATATCCCTTTGCCAATTCCACAAGAACAGCCGTAGCGAAAGGCTTCTTGAAGGGAAAGATATAACTCTGTGAGATGAATTAACAGAACACAGAGCAGTTTCTCAGAAAGCTTCTTTCCAGTTTTCAGGGGAAGATATTTCCTTTTTCATCATAGCCCTCTATGGGCTTCCAAATATCCCTTTGCCAATTCCACAAGAACAGCCTTAGCGAAGGGCTTCTTGAAGGGAAAGATGTAACTCTGTGAGATGAATTAACAGAACACAGAGCAGTTTCTCAGAAAGCTTCTTTCCAGTTTTGAACGGAAGATATTTCCTTTTTCAACATAGCCCTCTATGGGCTTCCAAATATCCCTTTGCCAATTCCACAAGAACAGCCTTAGCGAAAGGCTTCTAGAAGGGAAAGTTGTAACTCTGTGAGATGAATTCACAGAACACAGCGCAGTTTCTCAGAAAGCTTCTTTCCAGTTTTGAACGGAAGATATTTCCTTTTTCACCATAGCCCTCTATTTGCTTCCAAATATCCCTTTGCCAATTCCACAAGAACAGCCTTAGGGAAAGTCTTCTTGAAGGGAAATATGTAACTCTGTGAGATGAATTCACAGAACACAGAGCAGTTTCTCAGAAAGCTTCTTTCCAGTTTTGAACGGAAGATATTTCCTTTGTCACCATAGCCCTCTATGGGCTTCCAAATATCCCTTTGCCAATTCCACAAGAACAGCCTTAGCGAAAGGCTTCTTGAAGGGAAAGATGTAACTCTGTAAGATGAATTAACAGAACACAGAGCATTTTCTCAGAAACCTTCTTTCCAGTTTTCAGGGGAAGATATTTCGTTTTTCACCATAGCCCTCTATGGGCTTCCAAATATCCCTTTGTCAATTCCACAAGAACAGCCTTAGCGAAAGGCTTCTTGAAGGGAAAGATGTAACTCTGTGAGATGAATTCACAGAACACAGAGCAGTTTCTCAGAAAGCTTCTTTCCAGTTTTGAACGGAAGATATTTCCTTTGTCACCATAGCCCTCTATGGGCTTCCAAATATACCTTTGCCAATTCCACAAGAACAGCCGTAGCGAAACGCTTCTTGAAGGGAAAGATATAACTCTGTGAGGTGAATTAACAGAACACAGAGCAGTTTCTCAGAAAGCTTCTTTCCAGTTTTCAGGGGAAGATATTTCCTTTTTCATCATAGCCCTCTATGGGCTTCCAAATATCCCTTTGCCAATTCCACAAGAACAGCCTTAGCGAAGGGCTTCTTGAAGGGAAAGATATAACTCTGTGAGATGAATTAACAGAACACAGAGCAGTTTCTCAGAAAGCTTCTTTCCAGTTTTGAACGGAAGATATTTCCTTTTTCACCATAGCCCTCTATGGGCTTCCAAATATCCCTTTGCCAATTCCACAAGAACAGCCTTAGCGAAAGGCTTCTAGAAGGGAAAGTTGTAACTCTGTGAGATGAATTCACAGAACACAGCGCAGTTTCTCAGAAAGCTTCTTTCCAGTTTTGAACGGAAGATATTTCCTTTTTCACCATAGCCCTCTATGGGCTTCCAAATATCCCTTTGCCAATTCCACAAGAACAGACTTACAGAAAGGCTTCTTCAAGGCAAAGATGTAACTCTGTGAGATGAATTAACGGAACGCAGAGAAGTTTCTCAGAAAGCTTCTTTCCAGTTTTGAACGGAAGATATTTCCTTTTTCACCATAGCCCTCTATGGGCTTCCAAATATCCCTTTGCCAATTCCACAAGAACAGCCTTAGCGAAAGGCATCTTGAAGGGATAGATGTAACTCTGTGAGATGAATTAAAAGAACACAGAGCAGTTTCTCAGAAAGCTTCTTTCCAGTTTTGAGCGGAAGATATTTCCTTTTTCACCATAGCCCTCTAGGGGCTTCCAAATATCCCTTTGCCAATTCCACAAAAACAGCCTTAGCGAAAGGCTTCTTGAAGGGAAAGATGTAACTCTGTGAGATGAATTAACAGAACACAGAGCAGTTTCTCAGAAACTTCTTTCCAGTTTTGAACGGAAGATATTTCCTTTTTCACCATAGCCCTCTATGGGCTTCCAAATATCCCTTTGCCAATTCCACAAGAACAGCCTTAGGGAAAGTCTTCTTGAAGGGAAATATGTAACTCTGTGAGATGAATTCACAGAACACAGAGCAGTTTCTCAGAAAGCTTCTTTCCAGTTTTGAACGGAAGATATTTCCTTTGTCACCATAGCCCTCTATGGGCTTCCAAATATCCCTTTGGCAATTCCACAAGAACAGCGAAAGGCTTCTTGAAGGGAAAGATGTAACTCTGTGAGATGAATTTACAGAACACAGAGCAGTTTCTCAGAAAGCTTCTTTCCAGTTTTCAGGGGAAGATATTTCCTTTGTCACCATAGCCCTCTATGGGCTTCCAAATATCCCTTTGCCAATTCCACAAGAACAGACTTAGCGAAAGGCTTCTTGAAGGGAAAGATGTAACTCTGTGAGATGAATTAACAGAACACAGAGCAGTTTCTCAGAAAGCTTCTTTCCAGTTTTGAACGGAAGATATTTCCTTTTTCACCATAGCCCTCTATGGGCTTCCAAATATGCCTTTGCCAATTCCACAAGAACAGCCTTGGCGAAGGGCTTCTTGAAGGGAAAGATGTAACTCTGTGAGATGAATTAACAGAACACAGAGCAGTTTCTCAGAAAGCTTCTTTCCAGTTTTGAACGGAAGATATTTCCTTTTTCACCATAGCCCTCTATGGGCTTCCAAATATCCCTTTGCCAATTCCACAAGAACAGCCTTAGCGAAAGGCTTCTAGAATGGAAAGTTGTAACTCTGTGAGATGAATTCACAGAACACAGCGCAGTTTCTCAGAAAGCTTCTTTCCAGTTTTGAACGGAAGATATTTCCTTTTTCACCATAGCCCTCTATGGGCTTCCAAATATCCCTTTGCCAATTCCACAAGAACAGCCTTACAGAAAGGCTTCTTCAAGGCAAAGATGTAACTCTGTGAGATGAATTAACGGAACGCAGAGAAGTTTCTCAGAAACTTCTTTCCAGTTTTGAACGGAAGATATTTCCTTTTTCAACATAGCCCTCTATGGGCTTCCAAATATCCCTTTGCCAATTCCACAAGAACAGCCTTAGCGAAAGGCTTCTTGAAGGGAAAGATGTAACTCTGTGAGATGAATTAACAGAACACAGAGCATTTTCTCAGAAAGCTTCTTTCCAGTTTTCAGGGGAAGATATTTCCTTTTTCACCATAGCCCTCTATGGGCTTCCAAATATCCCTTTGCCAATTCCACAAGAACAGCCTTAGCGAAGGGCTTCTTGAAGGGAAAGATGTAACTCTGTGAGATGAATTAACAGAACACAGAGCAGTTTCTCAGAAAGCTTCTTTCCAGTTTTGAACGGAAGATATTTCCTTTTTCACCATAGCCCTCTATGGGCTTCCAAATATCCCTTTGCCAATTCCACAAGAACAGCCTTAGCGAAAGGCTTCTAGAAGGGAAAGTTGTAACTCTGTGAGATGAATTCACAGAACACAGCGCAGTTTCTCAGAAAGCTTCTTTCCAGTTTTGAACGGAAGATATTTCCTTTTTCACCATAGCCCTCTATGGGCTTCCAAATATCCCTTTGCCAATTCCACAAGAACAGCCTTACAGAAAGCCTTATTCAAGGCAAAGATGTAACTCTGTGAGATGAATTAACGGAACGCAGAGAAGTTTCTCAGAAAGCTTCTTTCCAGTTTTGAACGGAAGATATTTCCTTTTTCACCATAGCCCTCTATGGGCTTCCAAATATCCCTTTGCCAATTCCACAAGAACAGCCTTAGCGAAAGGCATCTTGAAGGGATAGATGTAACTCTGTGAGATGAATTAAAAGAACACAGAGCAGTTTCTCAGAAAGCTTCTTTCCAGTTTTGAGCGGAAGATATTTCCTTTTTCACCATAGCCCTCTATGGGCTTCCAAATATCCCTTTGCCAATTCCACAAGAACAGCCTTAGGGAAAGTCTTCTTGAAGGGAAATATGTAACTCTGTGAGATGAATTCACAGAACACAGAGCAGTTTCTCAGAAAGCTTCTTTCCAGTTTTGAACGGAAGATATTTCCTTTGTCACCATAGCCCTCTATGGGCTTCCAAATATCCCTTTGGCAATTCCACAAGAACAGCGAAAGGCTTCTTGAAGGGAAAGATGTAACTCTGTGAGATGAATTAACAGAACACAGAGCAGTTTCTCAGAAAGCTTCTTTCCAGTTTTCAGGGGAAGATATTTCCTTTGTCACCATAGCCCTCTATGGGCTTCCAAATATCCCTTTGCCAATTCCACAAGAACACACTTAGCGAAAGGCTTCTTGAAGGGAAAGATGTAACTCTGTGAGATGAATTAACAGAACACAGAGCAGTTTCTCAGAAAGCTTCTTTCCAGTTTTGAACGGAAGATATTTCCTTTTTCACCATAGCCCTCTATGGGCTTCCAAATATGCCTTTGCCAATTCCACAAGAACAGCCTTGGCGAAGGGCTTCTTGAAGGGAAAGATGTAACTCTGTGAGATGAATTAACAGAACACAGAGCAGTTTCTCAGAAAGCTTCTTTCCAGTTTTGAACGGAAGATATTTCCTTTTTCACCATAGCCCTCTATGGGCTTCCAAATATCCCTTTGCCAATTCCACAAGAACAGCCTTAGGGAAAGGCTTCTTGAAGGGAAATATGTAACTCTGTGAGATGAATTCACAGAACACAGAGCAGTTTCTCAGAAAGCTTCTTTCCAGTTTTGAACGGAAGATATTTCCTTTGTCACCATAGCCCTCTATGGGCTTCCAAATATCCCTTTGGCAATTCCACAAGAACAGCCTTAGCGAAAGGCTTCTTGAAGGGAAAGATGTAACTCTGTGACATGAATTAACAGAACACAGAGCAGTTTCTCAGAAAGCTTCTTTCCAGTTTTCAGGGGAAGATATTTCCTTTTTCACCATAGCCCTCTATGGGCTTTCAAATATCCCTTTGCCAATTCCACAAGAACAGCCTTAGCGAAAGGCTTCTTGAAGGGAAAGATGGAACTCTGTGAGATGAATTCACAGAACACAGAGCAGTTTCTCAGAAAGCTTCTTTCCAGTTTTGAACGGAAGATATTTCCTTTGTCACCATAGCCCTCTATGGGCTTCCAAATATCCCTTTGCCAATTCCACAAGAACAGCCTTAGCGAAAGGCTTCTTCAAGGCAAAGATGTAACTCTGTGAGATGAATTAACGGAACGCAGAGAAGTTTCTCAGAAAGCTTCTTTCCAGTTTTGAACGGAAGATATTTCCTTTTTCACCATAGCCCTCTATTTGCTTCCAAATATCCCTTTGCCAATTCCACAAGAACAGCCTTAGGGAAAGTCTTCTTGAAGGGAAATATGTAAATCTGTGAGATGAATTCACAGAACACAGAGCAGTTTCTCAGAAAGCTTCTTTCCAGTTTTGAACGGAAGATATTTCCTTTTTCACCATAGCCCTCTATGGGCTTCCAAATATCCCTTTGCCAATTCCACAAGAACAGCCTTAGCGAAAGTCTTCTTGAAGGGAAAGATGTAACTCTGTGAGATGAATTAACAGAACACAGAGCAGTTTCTCAGAAAGCTTCTTTCCAGTTTTCAGGGGTAGATATTTCCTTTTTCACCATAGCCCTCTAGGGGCTTCCAAATATCCCTTTGCCAATTCCACAAGAACAGCCTTAGCGAAAGGCTTCTTGAAGGGAAAGATATAACTCTGTGAGATGAATTAACAGAACACAGAGCAGTTTCTCAGAAAGCTTCTTTCCAGTTTTCAGGGGAAGATATTTCCTTTTTCATCATGGCCCTCTATGGGCTTCCAAATATCCCTTTGCCAATTCCACAAGAACAGCCTTAGCGAAGGGCTTCTTGAAGGGAAAGATGTAACTCTGTGAGATGAATTAACAGAACACAGAGCAGTTTCTCAGAAAGCTTCTTTCCAGTTTTGAACGGAAGATATTTCCTTTTTCACCATAGCCCTCTATGGGCTTCCAAATATCCCTTTGCCAATTCCACAAGAACAGCCTTAGCGAAAGGCTTCTAGAAGGGAAAGTTGTAACTCTGTGAGATGAATTCACAGAACACAGCGCAGTTTCTCAGAAAGCTTCTTTCCAGTTTTGAACGGAAGATATTTCCTTTTTCACCATAGCCCTCTATTTGCTTCCAAATATCCCTTTGCCAATTCCACAAGAACAGCCTTAGGGAAAGTCTTCTTGAAGGGAAATATGTAACTCTGTGAGATGAATTCTCAGAACACAGAGCAGTTTCTCAGAAAGCTTCTTTCCAGTTTTGAACGGAAGATATTTCCTTTGTCACCATAGCCCTCTATGGGCTTCCAAATATCCCTTTGCCAATTCCACAAGAACAGCCTTAGCGAAAGGCTTCTTGAAGGGAAAGATGTAACTCTGTGAGATGAATTAAAAGAACACAGAGCATTTTCTCAGAAAGCTTCTTTCCAGTTTTGAACGGAAGATATTTCCTTTGTCACCATAGCCCTCTATGGGCTTCCAAATATCCCTTTGCCAATTCCACAAGAACAGCCTTAGCGAAAGGCTTCTTCAAGGCAAAGATGTAACTCTGTGAGATGAATTAACGGAACGCAGAGAAGTTTCTCAGAAAGCTTCTTTCCAGTTTTGAACGGAAGATATTTCCTTTTTCACCATAGCCCTCTATTTGCTTCCAAATATCCCTTTGCCAATTCCACAAGAACAGCCTTAGGGAAAGTCTTCTTGAAGGGAAATATGTAAATCTGTGAGATGAATTCACAGAACACAGAGCAGTTTCTCAGAAAGCTTCTTTCCAGTTTTGAACGGAAGATATTTCCTTTTTCACCATAGCCCTCTATGGGCTTCCAAATATCCCTTTGCCAATTCCACAAGAACAGCCTTAGCGAAAGTCTTCTTGAAGGGAAAGATGTAACTCTGTGAGATGAATTAACAGAACACAGAGCAGTTTCTCAGAAAGCTTCTTTCCAGTTTTCAGGGGTAGATATTTCCTTTTTCACCATAGCCCTCTATGGGCTTCCAAATATCCCTTTGCCAATTCCACAAGAACAGCCTTAGCGAAAGGCTTCTTGAAGGGAAAGATATAACTCTGTGAGATGAATTAACAGAACACAGAGCAGTTTCTCAGAAAGCTTCTTTCCAGTTTTCAGGGGAAGATATTTCCTTTTTCATCATGGCCCTCTATGGGCTTCCAAATATCCCTTTGCCAATTCCACAAGAACAGCCTTAGCGAAGGGCTTCTTGAAGGGAAAGATGTAACTCTGTGAGATGAATTAACAGAACACAGAGCAGTTTCTCAGAAAGCTTCTTTCCAGTTTTGAACGGAAGATATTTCCTTTTTCACCATAGCCCTCTATGGGCTTCCAAATATCCCTTTGCCAATTCCACAAGAACAGCCTTAGCGAAAGGCTTCTAGAAGGGAAAGTTGTAACTCTGTGAGATGAATTCACAGAACACAGCGCAGTTTCTCAGAAAGCTTCTTTCCAGTTTTGAACGGAAGATATTTCCTTTTTCACCATAGCCCTCTATTTGCTTCCAAATATCCCTTTGCCAATTCCACAAGAACAGCCTTAGGGAAAGTCTTCTTGAAGGGAAATATGTAACTCTGTGAGATGAATTCACAGAACACAGAGCAGTTTCTCAGAAAGCTTCTTTCCAGTTTTGAACGGAAGATATTTCCTTTGTCACCATAGCCCTCTATGGGCTTCCAAATATCCCTTTGCCAATTCCACAAGAACAGCCTTAGCGAAAGGCTTCTTGAAGGGAAAGATGTAACTCTGTGAGATGAATTAAAAGAACACAGAGCATTTTCTCAGAAAGCTTCTTTCCAGTTTTCAGGGGAAGATATTTCCTTTTTCACCACAGCCCTCTATGGGCTTCCAAATATCCCTTTGCCAATTCCACAAGAACAGCCTTAGCGAAAGGCTTCTTGAAGGGAGAGATGTAACTCTGTGAGATGAATTCACAGAACACAGAGCAGTTTCTCAGAAAGCTTCTTTCCAGTTTTGAACGGAAGATATTTCCTTTGTCACCATAGCCCTCTATGGGCTTCCAAATATCCCTTTGCCAATTCCACAAGAACAGCCGTAGCGAAAGGCTTCTTGAAGGGAAAGATATAACTCTGTGAGGTGAATTAACAGAACACAGAGCAGTTTCTCAGAAAGCTTCTTTCCAGTTTTCAGGGGAAGATATTTCCTTTTTCACCATAGCCCTCTATGGGCTTCCAAATATCCCTTTGCCAATTCCACAAGAACAGCCTTAGCGAAGGGCTTCTTGAAGGGAAAGATGTAACTCTGTGAGATGAATTAACAGAACACAGAGCAGTTTCTCAGAAAGCTTCTTTCCAGTTTTGAACGGAAGATATTTCCTTTTTCACCATAGCCCTCTATGGGCTTCCAAATATCCCTTTGCCAATTCCACAAGAACAGCCTTAGCGAAAGGCTTCTAGAAGGGAAAGTTGTAACTCTGTGAGATGAATTCACAGAACACAGCGCAGTTTCTCAGAAAGCTTCTTTCCAGTTTTGAACGGAAGATATTTCCTTTTTCACCATAGCCCTCTATGGGCTTCCAAATATCCCTTTGCCAATTCCACAAGAACAGCCTTACAGAAAGGCTTCTTCAAGGCAAAGATGTAACTCTGTGAGATGAATTAACGGAACGCAGAGAAGTTTCTCAGAAAGCTTCTTTCCAGTTTTGAACGGAAGATATTTCCTTTTTCACCCTAGCCCTCTATGGGCTTCCAAATATCCCTTTGCCAATTCCACAAGAACAGCGTTAGCGAAAGGCATCTTGAAGGGAAAGATGTAACTCTGTGAGATGAATTAAAAGAACACAGAGCAGTTTCTCAGAAAGCTTCTTTCCAGTTTTGAGCGGAAGATATTTCCTTTTTCACCATAGCCCTCTATGGGCTTCCAAATATCCCTTTGCCAATTCCACAAAAACAGCCTTAGCGAAAGGCTTCTTGAAGGGAAAGATGTAACTCTGTGAGATGAATTAAAAGAACACAGAGCAGTTTCTCAGAAAGCTTCTTTCCAGTTTTGAACGGAAGATATTTCCTTTTTCACCATAGCCCTCTATGGGCTTCCAAATATCCCTTTGCCAATTCCACAAGAACAGCCTTAGGGAAAGTCTTCTTGAAGGGAAATATGTAACTCTGTGAGATGAATTCACAGAACACAGAGCAGTTTCTCAGAAAGCTTCTTTCCAGTTTTGAACGGAAGATATTTCCTTTGTCACCATAGCCCTCTATGGGCTTCCAAATATCCCCTTGGCAATTCCACAAGAACAGCGAAAGGCTTCTTGAAGGGAAAGATGTAACTCTGTGAGATGAATTAACAGAACACAGAGCAGTTTCTCAGAAAGCTTCTTTCCAGTTTTCAGGGGAAGATATTTTCTTTGTCACCATAGCCCTCTATGGGCTTCCAAATATCCCTTTGCCAATTCCACAAGAACAGCCTTAGCGAAAGGCTTCTTGAAGGGAAAGATGTAACTCTGTGAGATGAATTAACAGAACACAGAGCAGTTTCTCAGAAAGCTTCTTTCCAGTTTTGAACGGAAGATATTTCCTTTTTCACCATAGCCCTCTATGGGCTTCCAAATATGCCTTTGCCAATTCCACAAGAACAGCCTTAGCGAAGGGCTTCTTGAAGGGAAAGATGTAACTCTGTGAGATGAATTAACAGAACACAGAGCAGTTTCTCAGAAAGCTTCTTTCCAGTTTTGAACGGAAGATATTTTCTTTTTCACCATAGCCCTCTATGGGCTTCCAAATATCCCTTTGCCAATTCCACAAGAACAGCCTTACAGAAAGGCTTCTTCAAGGCAAAGATATAACTCTGTGAGATGAATTAACAGAACACAGAGCAGTTTCTCAGAAAGCTTCTTTCCAGTTTTCAGGGGAAGATATTTCCTTTTTCATCATGGCCCTCTATGGGCTTCCAAATATCCCTTTGCCAATTCCACAAGAACAGCCTTAGCGAAGGGCTTCTTGAAGGGAAAGATGTAACTCTGTGAGATGAATTAACAGAACACAGAGCAGTTTCTCAGAAAGCTTCTTTCCAGTTTTGAACGGAAGATATTTCCTTTTTCACCATAGCCCTCTATGGGCTTCCAAATATCCCTTTGCCAATTCCACAAGAACAGCCTTAGCGAAAGGCTTCTAGAAGAGAAAGTTTTAACTCTGTGAGATGAATTCACAGAACACAGCGCAGTTTCTCAGAAAGCTTCTTTCCAGTTTTGAACGGAAGATATTTCCTTTTTCACCATAGCCCTCTATGGGCTTCCAAATATCCCTTTGCCAATTCCACGAGAACAGCCTTAGCGAAAGGCTTCTTGAAGGGAAAGATGTAACTCTGTGAGATGAATTCACAGAACACAGAGCAGTTTCTCAGAAAGCTTCTTTCCAGTTTTGAACGGAAGATATTTCCTTTTTCACCATAGCCCTCTATTTGCTTCCAAATATCCCTTTGCCAATTCCACAAGAACAGCCTTAGGGAAAGTCTTCTTGAAGGGAAATATGTAACTCTGTGAGATGAATTCACAGAACACAGAGCAGTTTCTCAGAAAGCTTCTTTCCAGTTTTGAGCGGAAGATATTTCCTTTTTCACCATAGCCCTCTATGGGCTTCCAAATATCCCTTTGCCAATTCCACAAAAACAGCCTTAGCGAAAGGCTTCTTGAAGGGAAAGATGTAACTCTGTGAGATGAATAAACAGAACACAGAGCAGTTTCTCAGAAAGCTTCTTTCCAGTTTTGAACGGAAGATATTTCCTTTTTCACCATAGCCCTCTATGGGCTTCCAAATATCCCTTTGCCAATTCCACAAGAACAGCCTTAGGGAAAGTCTTCTTGAAGGGAAATATGTAACTCTGTGAGATGAATTCACAGAACACAGAGCAGTTTCTCAGAAAGCTTCTTTCCAGTTTTGAACGGAAGATATTTCCTTTGTCACCATAGCCCTCTATGGGCTTCCAAATATCCCCTTGGCAATTCCACAAGAACAGCGAAAGGCTTCTTGAAGGGAAAGATGTAACTCTGTGAGATGAATTAACAGAACACAGAGCAGTTTCTCAGAAAGCTTCTTTCCAGTTTTCAGGGGAAGATATTTTCTTTGTCACCATAGCCCTCTATGGGCTTCCAAATATCCCTTTGCCAATTCCACAAGAACAGACTTAGCGAAAGGCTTCTTGAAGGGAAAGATGTAACTCTGTGAGATGAATTAACAGAACACAGAGCAGTTTCTCAGAAAGCTTCTTTCCAGTTTTGAACGGAAGATATTTCCTTTTTCACCATAGCCCTCTATGGGCTTCCAAATATGCCTTTGCCAATTCCACAAGAACAGCCTTAGCGAAGGGCTTCTTGAAGGGAAAGATGTAACTCTGTGAGATGAATTAACAGAACACAGAGCAGTTTCTCAGAAAGCTTCTTTCCAGTTTTGAACGGAAGATATTTTCTTTTTCACCATAGCCCTCTATGGGCTTCCAAATATCCCTTTGCCAATTCCACAAGAACAGCCTTACAGAAAGGCTTCTTCAAGGCAAAGATATAACTCTGTGAGATGAATTAACAGAACACAGAGCAGTTTCTCAGAAAGCTTCTTTCCAGTTTTCAGGGGAAGATATTTCCTTTTTCATCATGGCCCTCTATGGGCTTCCAAATATCCCTTTGCCAATTCCACAAGAACAGCCTTAGCGAAGGGCTTCTTGAAGGGAAAGATGTAACTCTGTGAGATGAATTAACAGAACACAGAGCAGTTTCTCAGAAAGCTTCTTTCCAGTTTTGAACGGAAGATATTTCCTTTTTCACCATAGCCCTCTATGGGCTTCCAAATATCCCTTTGCCAATTCCACAAGAACAGCCTTAGCGAAAGGCTTCTAGAAGGGAAAGTTTTAACTCTGTGAGATGAATTCACAGAACACAGCGCAGTTTCTCAGAAAGCTTCTTTCCAGTTTTGAACGGAAGATATTTCCTTTTTCACCATAGCCCTCTATGGGCTTCCAAATATCCCTTTGCCAATTCCACGAGAACAGCCTTAGCGAAAGGCTTCTTGAAGGGAAAGATGTAACTCTGTGAGATGAATTCACAGAACACAGAGCAGTTTCTCAGAAAGCTTCTTTCCAGTTTTGAACGGAAGATATTTCCTTTTTCACCATAGCCCTCTATTTGCTTCCAAATATCCCTTTGCCAATTCCACAAGAACAGCCTTAGGGAAAGTCTTCTTGAAGGGAAATATGTAACTCTGTGAGATGAATTCACAGACCACAGAGCAGTTTCTCAGAAAGCTTCTTTCCAGTTTTGAACGGAAGATATTTCCTTTGTCACCATAGCCCTCTATGGGCTTCCAAATATCCCTTTGCCAATTCCACAAGAACAGCCTTAGCGAAAGGCTTCTTGAAGGGAAAGATGTAACTCTGTGAGATGAATTAACAGAACACAGAGCATTTTCTCAGAAAGCTTCTTTCCAGTTTTCAGGGGAAGATATTTCCTTTTTCACCATAGCCCTCTATGGGCTTCCAAATATCCCTTTGCCAATTCCACAAGAACAGCCTTAGCGAAAGGCTTCTTGAAGGGAGAGATGTAACTCTGTGAGATGAATTCACAGAACACAGAGCAGTTTCTCAGAAAGCTTCTTTCCAGTTTTGAACGGAAGATATTTCCTTTGTCACCATAGCCCTCTATGGGCTTCCAAATATCCCTTTGCCAATTCCACAAGAACAGCCGTAGCGAAAGGCTTCTTGAAGGGAAAGATATAACTCTGTGAGGTGAATTAACAGAACACAGAGCAGTTTCTCAGAAAGCTTCTTTCCAGTTTTCAGGGGAAGATATTTCCTTTTTCATCATAGCCCTCTATGGGCTTCCAAATATCCCTTTGCCAATTCCACAAGAACAGCCTTAGCGAAGGGCTTCTTGAAGGGAAAGATGTAACTCTGTGAGATGAATTAACAGAACACAGAGCAGTTTCTCAGAAAGCTTCTTTCCAGTTTTGAACGGAAGATATTTCCTTTTTCACCATAGCCCTCTATGGGCTTCCAAATATCCCTTTGCCAATTCCACAAGAACAGCCTTAGCGAAAGGCTTCTAGAAGGGAAAGTTGTAACTCTGTGAGATGAATTCACAGAACACAGCGCAGTTTCTCAGAAAGCTTCTTTCCAGTTTTGAACGGAAGATATTTCCTTTTTCACCATAGCCCTCTATGGGCTTCCAAATATCCCTTTGCCAATTCCACAAGAACAGCCTTAGCGAAAGTCTTCTTGAAGGGAAAGATGTAACTCTGTGAGATGAATTAACAGAACACAGAGCAGTTTCTCAGAAAGCTTCTTTCCAGTTTTCAGGGGAAGATATTTCCTTTTTCACCATAGCCCTCTATGGGCTTCCAAATATCCCTTTGCCAATTCCACAAGAACAGCCGTAGCGAAAGGCTTCTTGAAGGGAAAGATATAACTCTGTGAGATGAATTAACAGAACACAGAGCAGTTTCTCAGAAAGCTTCTTTCCAGTTTTCAGGGGAAGATATTTCCTTTTTCATCATGGCCCTCTATGGGCTTCCAAATATCCCTTTGCCAATTCCACAAGAACAGCCTTAGCGAAGGGCTTCTTGAAGGGAAAGATGTAACTCTGTGAGATGAATTAACAGAACACAGAGCAGTTTCTCAGAAAGCTTCTTTCCAGTTTTGAACGGAAGATATTTCCTTTTTCACCATAGCCCTCTATGGGCTTCCAAATATCCCTTTGCCAATTCCACAAGAACAGCCTTAGCGAAAGGCTTCTAGAAGGGAAAGTTGTAACTCTGTGAGATGAATTCACAGAACACAGCGCAGTTTCTCAGAAAGCTTCTTTCCAGTTTTGAACGGAAGATATTTCCTTTTTCACCATAGCCCTCTATGGGCTTCCAAATATCCCTTTGCCAATTCCACGAGAACAGCCTTAGCGAAAGGCTTCTTGAAGGGAAAGATGTAACTCTGTGAGATGAATTCACAGAACACAGAGCAGTTTCTCAGAATGCTTCTTTCCAGTTTTGAACGGAAGATATTTCCTTTTTCACCATAGCCCTCTATTTGCTTCCAAATATCCCTTTGCCAATTCCACAAGAACAGCCTTAGCGAAAGGCTTCTTGAAGGGAGAGATGTAACTCTGTGAGATGAATGCACAGAACACAGAGCAGTTTCTCAGAAAGCTTCTTTCCAGTTTTGAACGGAAGATATTTCCTTTGTCACCATAGCCCTCTATGGGCTTCCAAATATCCCTTTGCCAATTCCACAAGAACAGCCGTAGCGAAAGGCTTCTTGAAGGGAAAGATATAACTCTGTGAGGTGAATTAACAGAACACAGAGCAGTTTCTCAGAAAGCTTCTTTCCAGTTTTCAGGGGAAGATATTTCCTTTTTCATCATAGCCCTCTATGGGCTTCCAAATATCCCTTTGCCAATTCCACAAGAACAGCCTTAGCGAAGGGCTTCTTGAAGGGAAAGATGTAACTCTGTGAGATGAATTAACAGAACACAGAGCAGTTTCTCAGAAAGCTTCTTTCCAGTTTTGAACGGAAGATATTTCCTTTTTCACCATAGCCCTCTATGGGCTTCCAAATATCCCTTTGCCAATTCCACAAGAACAGCCTTAGCGAAAGGCTTCTAGAAGGGAAAGTTGTAACTCTGTGAGATGAATTCACAGAATACAGCGCAGTTTCTCAGAAAGCTTCTTTCCAGTTTTGAACGGAAGATATTTCCTTTTTCACCATAGCCCTCTATGGGCTTCCAAATATCCCTTTGCCAATTCCACAAGAACAGCCTTAGCGAAAGTCTTCTTGAAGGGAAAGATGTAACTCTGTGAGATGAATTAACAGAACACAGAGCAGTTTCTCAGAAAGCTTCTTTCCAGTTTTCAGGGGAAGATATTTCCTTTTTCACCATAGCCCTCTATGGGCTTCCAAATATCCCTTTGCCAATTCCACAAGAACAGCCGTAGCGAAAGGCTTCTTGAAGGGAAAGATATAACTCTGTGAGATGAATTAACAGAACACAGAGCAGTTTCTCAGAAAGCTTCTTTCCAGTTTTCAGGGGAAGATATTTCCTTTTTCATCATGGCCCTCTATGGGCTTCCAAATATCCCTTTGCCAATTCCACAAGAACAGCCTTAGCGAAGGGCTTCTTGAAGGGAAAGATGTAACTCTGTGAGATGAATTAACAGAACACAGAGCAGTTTCTCAGAAAGCTTCTTTCCAGTTTTGAACGGAAGATATTTCCTTTTTCACCATAGCCCTCTATGGGCTTCCAAATATCCCTTTGCCAATTCCACAAGAACAGCCTTAGCGAAAGGCTTCTAGAAGGGAAAGTTGTAACTCTGTGAGATGAATTCACAGAACACAGCGCAGTTTCTCAGAAAGCTTCTTTCCAGTTTTGAACGGAAGATATTTCCTTTTTCACCATAGCCCTCTATGGGCTTCCAAATATCCCTTTGCCAATTCCACGAGAACAGCCTTAGCGAAAGGCTTCTTGAAGGGAAAGATGTAACTCTGTGAGATGAATTCACAGAACACAGAGCAGTTTCTCAGAATGCTTCTTTCCAGTTTTGAACGGAAGATATTTCCTTTTTCACCATAGCCCTCTATTTGCTTCCAAATATCCCTTTGCCAATTCCACAAGAACAGCCTTAGGGAAAGTCTTCTTGAAGGGAAATATGTAACTCTGTGAGATGAATTCACAGAACACAGAGCAGTTTCTCAGAAAGCTTCTTTCCAGTTTTGAACGGAAGATATTTCCTTTGTCACCATAGCCCTCTATGGGCTTCCAAATATCCCTTTGCCAATTCCACAAGAACAGCCTTAGCGAAAGGCTTCTTGAAGGGAAAGATGTAACTCTGTGAGATGAATTAAAAGAACACAGAGCATTTTCTCAGAAAGCTTCTTTCCAGTTTTCAGGGGAAGATATTTCCTTTTTCACCATAGCCCTCTATGGGCTTCCAAATATCCCTTTGCCAATTCCACAAGAACAGCCTTAGCGAAAGGCTTCTTGAAGGGAGAGATGTAACTCTGTGAGATGAATTCACAGAACACAGAGCAGTTTCTCAGAAAGCTTCTTTCCAGTTTTGAACGGAAGATATTTCCTTTGTCACCATAGCCCTCTATGGGCTTCCAAATATCCCTTTGCCAATTCCACAAGAACAGCCGTAGCGAAAGGCTTCTTGAAGGGAAAGATATAACTCTGTGAGGTGAATTAACAGAACACAGAGCAGTTTCTCAGAAAGCTTCTTTCCAGTTTTCAGGGGAAGATATTTCCTTTTTCACCATAGCCCTCTATGGGCTTCCAAATATCCCTTTGCCAATTCCACAAGAACAGCCTTAGCGAAGGGCTTCTTGAAGGGAAAGATGTAACTCTGTGAGATGAATTAACAGAACACAGAGCAGTTTCTCAGAAAGCTTCTTTCCAGTTTTGAACGGAAGATATTTCCTTTGTCACCATAGCCCTCTATGGGCTTCCAAATATCCCTTTGCCAATTCCACAAGAACAGCCTTAGCGAAAGGCTTCTAGAAGGGAAAGTTGTAACTCTGTGAGATGAATTCACAGAACACACCGCAGTTTCTCAGAAAGCTTCTTTCCAGTTTTGAACGGAAGATATTTCCTTTTTCACCATAGCCCTCTTTGGGCTTCCAAATATCTCTTTGCCAATTCCACAAGAACAGCCTTACAGAAAGGCTTCTTCAAGGCAAAGATGTAACTCTGTGAGATGAATTAACGGAACGCAGAGAAGTTTCTCAGAAAGCTTCTTTCCAGTTTTGAACGGAAGATATTTCCTTTTTCACCCTAGCCCTCTATGGGCTTCCAAATATCCCTTTGCCAATTCCACAAGAACAGCGTTAGCGAAAGGCATCTTGAAGGGAAAGATGTAACTCTGTGAGATGAATTAAAAGAACACAGAGCAGTTTCTCAGAAAGCTTCTTTCCAGTTTTGAGCGGAAGATATTTCCTTTTTCACCATAGCCCTCTATGGGCTTCCAAATATCCCTTTGCCAATTCCACAAAAACAGCCTTAGCGAAAGGCTTCTTGAAGGGAAAGATGTAACTCTGTGAGATGATTTAACAGAACACAGAGCAGTTTCTCAGAAAGCTTCTTTCCAGTTTTGAACGGAAGATATTTCCTTTTTCACCATAGCCCTCTATGGGCTTCCAAATATCCCTTTGCCAATTCCACAAGAACAGCCTTAGGGAAAGTCTTCTTGAAGGGAAATATGTAACTCTGTGAGATGAATTCACAGAACACAGAGCAGTTTCTCAGAAAGCTTCTTTCCAGTTTTGAACGGAAGATATTTCCTTTGTCACCATAGCCCTCTATGGGCTTCCAAATATCCCCTTGGCAATTCCACAAGAACAGCGAAAGGCTTCTTGAAGGGAAAGATGTAACTCTGTGAGATGAATTAACAGAACACAGAGCAGTTTCTCAGAAAGCTTCTTTCCAGTTTTCAGGGGAAGATATTTTCTTTGTCACCATAGCCCTCTATGGGCTTCCAAATATCCCTTTGCCAATTCCACAAGAACAGACTTAGCGAAAGGCTTCTTGAAGGGAAAGATGTAACTCTGTGAGATGAATTAACAGAACACAGAGCAGTTTCTCAGAAAGCTTCTTTCCAGTTTTGAACGGAAGATATTTCCTTTTTCACCATAGCCCTCTATGGGCTTCCAAATATGCCTTTGCCAATTCCACAAGAACAGCCTTAGCGAAGGGCTTCTTGAAGGGAAAGATGTAACTCTGTGAGATGAATTAACAGAACACAGAGCAGTTTCTCAGAAAGCTTCTTTCCAGTTTTGAACGGAAGATATTTTCTTTTTCACCATAGCCCTCTATGGGCTTCCAAATATCCCTTTGCCAATTCCACAAGAACAGCCTTACAGAAAGGCTTCTTCAAGGCAAAGATATAACTCTGTGAGATGAATTAACAGAACACAGAGCAGTTTCTCAGAAAGCTTCTTTCCAGTTTTCAGGGGAAGATATTTCCTTTTTCATCATGGCCCTCTATGGGCTTCCAAATATCCCTTTGCCAATTCCACAAGAACAGCCTTAGCGAAGGGCTTCTTGAAGGGAAAGATGTAACTCTGTGAGATGAATTAACAGAACACAGAGCAGTTTCTCAGAAAGCTTCTTTCCAGTTTTGAACGGAAGATATTTCCTTTTTCACCATAGCCCTCTATGGGCTTCCAAATATCCCTTTGCCAATTCCACAAGAACAGCCTTAGCGAAAGGCTTCTAGAAGGGAAAGTTGTAACTCTGTGAGATGAATTCACAGAACACAGCGCAGTTTCTCAGAAAGCTTCTTTCCAGTTTTGAACGGAAGATATTTCCTTTTTCACCATAGCCCTCTATGGGCTTCCAAATATCCCTTTGCCAATTCCACGAGAACAGCCTTAGCGAAAGGCTTCTTGAAGGGAAAGATGTAACTCTGTGAGATGAATTCACAGAACACAGAGCAGTTTCTCAGAAAGCTTCTTTCCAGTTTTGAACGGAAGATATTTCCTTTTTCACCATAGCCCTCTATTTGCTTCCAAATATCCCTATGCCAATTCCACAAGAACAGCCTTAGGGAAAGTCTTCTTGAAGGGAAATATGTAACTCTGTGAGATGAATTCACAGAACACAGAGCAGTTTCTCAGAAAGCTTCTTTCCAGTTTTGAACGGAAGATATTTCCTTTGTCACCATAGCCCTCTATGGGCTTCCAAATATCCCTTTGCCAATTCCACAAGAACAGCCTTAGCGAAAGGCTTCTTGAAGGGAAAGATGTAAATCTGTGAGATGAATTAACAGAACACAGAGCATTTTCTCAGAAAGCTTCTTTCCAGTTTTCAGGGGAAGATATTTCCTTTTTCACCATAGCCCTCTATGGGCTTCCAAATATCCCTTTGCCAATTCCACAAGAACAGCCTTAGCGAAAGGCTTCTTGAAGGGAGAGATGTAACTCTGTGAGATGAATTCACAGAACACAGAGCAGTTTCTCAGAAAGCTTCTTTCCAGTTTTGAACGGAAGATATTTCCTTTGTCACCATAGCCCTCTATGGGCTTCCAAATATCCCTTTGCCAATTCCACAAGAACAGCCGTAGCGAAAGGCTTCTTGAAGGGAAAGATATAACTCTGTGAGGTGAATTAACAGAACACAGAGCAGTTTCTCAGAAAGCTTCTTTCCAGTTTTCAGGGGAAGATATTTCCTTTTTCATCATAGCCCTCTATGGGCTTCCAAATATCCCTTTGCCAATTCCACAAGAACAGCCTTAGCGAAGGGCTTCTTGAAGGGAAAGATGTAACTCTGTGAGATGAATTAACAGAACACAGAGCAGTTTCTCAGAAAGCTTCTTTCCAGTTTTGAACGGAAGATATTTCCTTTTTCACCATAGCCCTCTATGGGCTTCCAAATATCCCTTTGCCAATTCCACAAGAACAGCCTTAGCGAAAGGCTTCTAGAAGGGAAAGTTGTAACTCTGTGAGATGAATTCACAGAACACAGCGCAGTTTCTCAGAAAGCTTCTTTCCAGTTTTGAACGGAAGATATTTCCTTTTTCACCATAGCCCTCTATGGGCTTCCAAATATCCCTTTGCCAATTCCACAAGAACAGCCTTACAGAAAGGCTTCTTCAAGGCAAAGATGTAACTCTGTGAGATGAATTAACGGAACGCAGAGAAGTTTCTCAGAAAGCTTCTTTCCAGTTTTGAACGGAAGATATTTCCTTTTTCACCATAGCCCTCTATGGGCTTCCAAATATCCCTTTGCCAATTCCACAATAACAGCCTTAGCGAAAGGCATCTTGAAGGGAAAGATGTAACTCTGTGAGATGAATTAAAAGAACACAGAGCAGTTTCTCAGAAAGCTTCTTTCCAGTTTTGAGCGGAAGATATTTCCTTTTTCACCATAGCCCTCTATGGGCTTCCAAATATCCCTTTGCCAATTCCACAAAAACAGCCTTAGCGAAAGGCTTCTTGAAGGGAAAGATGTAACTCTGTGAGATGAATTCACAGAACACAGAGCAGTTTCTCAGAAAGCTTCTTTCCAGTTTTGAACGGAAGATATTTCCTTTGTCACCATAGCCCTCTATGGGCTTCCAAATATCCCTTTGGCAATTCCACAAGAACAGCGAAAGGCTTCTTGAAGGGAAAGATGTAACTCTGTGAGATGAATTAACAGAACACAGAGCAATTTCTCAGAAAGCTTCTTTCCAGTTTTCAGGGGAAGATATTTCCTTTTTCACCATAGCCCTCTATGGGCTTTCAAATATCCCTTTGCCAATTCCACAAGAACAGCCTTAGCGAAAGGCTTCTTGAAGGGAAAGATGGAACTCTGTGAGATGAATTCACAGAACACAGAGCAGTTTCTCAGAAAGCTTCTTTCCAGTTTTTAACGGAAGATATTTCCTTTGTCACCATAGCCCTCTATGGGCTTCCAAATATCCCTTTGCCAATTCCACAAGAACAGCCTTAGCGAAAGGCTTCTTCAAGGCAAAGATGTAACTCTGTGAGATGAATTAACGGAACGCAGAGAAGTTTCTCAGAAAGCTTCTTTCCAGTTTTGAACGGAAGATATTTCCTTTTTCAGCATAGCCCTCTATTTGCTTCCAAATATCCCTTTGCCAATTCCACAAGAACAGCCTTAGGGAAAGTCTTCTTGAAGGGAAATATGTAAATCTGTGAGATGAATTCACAGAACACAGAGCAGTTTCTCAGAAAGCTTCTTTCCAGTTTTGAACGGAAGATATTTCCTTTTTCACCATAGCCCTCTATGGGCTTCCAAATATGCCTTTGCCAATTCCACAAGAACAGCCTTAGCGAAAGTCTTCTTGAAGGGAAAGATGTAACTCTGTGAGATGAATTAACAGAACACAGAGCAGTTTCTCAGAAAGCTTCTTTCCAGTTTTCAGCGGAAGATATTTCCTTTTTCACCATAGCCCTCTATGGGCTTCCAAATATCCCTTTGCCAATTCCA
This sequence comes from Chlorocebus sabaeus, assembly GCF_047675955.1. Classification (NCBI taxonomy): domain Eukaryota; kingdom Metazoa; phylum Chordata; class Mammalia; order Primates; family Cercopithecidae; genus Chlorocebus; species Chlorocebus sabaeus. The sequence continues at coordinate 2,435,490 of NW_027327079.1, read as the reverse complement.
CAAGAACAGCCGTAGCGAAAGGCTTCTTGAAGGGAAAGATATAACTCTGTGAGATGAATTAACAGAACACAGAGCAGTTTCTCAGAAAGCTTCTTTCCAGTTTTCAGGGGAAGATATTTCCTTTTTCATCATGGCCCTCTATGGGCTTCCAAATATCCCTTTGCCAATTCCACAAGAACAGCCTTAGCGAAGGGCTTCTTGAAGGGAAAGATGTAACTCTGTGAGATGAATTAACAGAACACAGAGCAGTTTCTCAGAAAGCTTCTTTCCAGTTTTGAACGGAAGATATTTCCTTTTTCACCATAGCCCTCTATGGGCTTCCAAATATCCCTTTGCCAATTCCACAAGAACAGCCTTAGCGAAAGGCTTCTAGAAGGGAAAGTTGTAACTCTGTGAGATGAATTCACAGAACACAGCGCAGTTTCTCAGAAAGCTTCTTTCCAGTTTTGAACGGAAGATATTTCCTTTTTCACCATAGCCCTCTATGGGCTTCCAAATATCCCTTTGCCAATTCCACGAGAACAGCCTTAGCGAAAGGCTTCTTGAAGGAAAAGATGTAACTCTGTGAGATGAATTCACAGAACACAGAGCAGTTTCTCAGAATGCTTCTTTCCAGTTTTGAACGGAAGATATTTCCTTTTTCACCATAGCCCTCTATTTGCTTCCAAATATCCCTTTGCCAATTCCACAAGAACAGCCTTAGGGAAAGTCTTCTTGAAGGGAAATATGTAACTCTGTGAGATGAATTCACAGAACACAGAGCAGTTTCTCAGAAAGCTTCTTTCCAGTTTTGAACGGAAGATATTTCCTTTGTCACCATAGCCCTCTATGGGCTTCCAAATATCCCTTTGCCAATTCCACAAGAACAGCCTTAGCGAAAGGCTTCTTGAAGGGAAAGATGTAACTCTGTGAGATGAATTAACAGAACACAGAGCATTTTCTCAGAAAGCTTCTTTCCAGTTTTCAGCGGAAGATATTTCCTTTTTCACCATAGCCCTCTATGGGCTTCCAAATATCCCTTTGCCAATTCCACAAGAACAGCCTTAGCGAAAGGCTTCTTGAAGGGAGAGATGTAACTCTGTGAGATGAATTCAGAGAACACAGAGCAGTTTCTCAGAAAGCTTCTTTCCAGTTTTGAACGGAAGATATTTCCTTTGTCACCATAGCCCTCTATGGGCTTCCAAATATCCCTTTGCCAATTCCACAAGAACAGCCGTAGCGAAAGGCTTCTTGAAGGGAAAGATATAACTCTGTGAGGTGAATTAACAGAACACAGAGCAGTTTCTCAGAAAGCTTCTTTCCAGTTTTCAGGGGAAGATATTTCCTTTTTCATCATAGCCCTCTATGGGCTTCCAAATATCCCTTTGCCAATTCCACAAGAACAGCCTTAGCGAAGGGCTTCTTGAAGGGAAAGATGTAACTCTGTGAGATGAATTAACAGAACACAGAGCAGTTTCTCAGAAAGCTTCTTTCCAGTTTTGAACGGAAGATATTTCCTTTTTCACCATAGCCCTCTATGGGCTTCCAAATATCCCTTTGCCAATTCCACAAGAACAGCCTTAGCGAAAGGCTTCTAGAAGGGAAAGTTGTAACTCTGCGAGATGAATTCACAGAACACAGCGCAGTTTCTCAGAAAGCTTCTTTCCAGTTTTGAACGGAAGATATTTCCTTTTTCACCATAGCCCTCTATGGGCTTCCAAATATCCCTTTGCCAATTCCACAAGAACAGCCTTACAGAAAGGCTTCTTCAAGGCAAAGATGTAACTCTGTGAGATGAATTAACGGAACGCAGAGAAGTTTCTCAGAAAGCTTCTTTCCAGTTTTGAACGGAAGATATTTCCTTTTTCACCATAGCCCTCTATGGGCTTCCAAATATCCCTTTGCCAATTCCACAAGAACAGCCTTAGCGAAAGGCATCTTGAAGGGAAAGATGTAACTCTGTAAGATGAATTAAAAGAACACAGAGCAGTTTCTCAGAAAGCTTCTTTCCAGTTTTGAGCGGAAGATATTTCCTTTTTCACCATAGCCCTCTATGGGCTTCCAAATATCCCTTTGCCAATTTCACAAAAACAGCCTTAGCGAAAGGCTTCTTGAAGGGAAAGATGTAACTCTGTGAGATGAATTAACAGAACACAGAGCAGTTTCTCAGAAAGCTTCTTTCCAGTTTTGAACGGAAGATATTTCCTTTTTCACCATAGCCCTCTAAGGGCTTCCAAATATCCCTTTGCCAATTCCACAAGAACAGCCTTAGGGAAAGTCTTCTTGAAGGGAAATATGTAACTCTGTGAGATGAATTCACAGAACACAGAGCAGTTTCTCAGAAAGCTTCTTTCCAGTTTTGAACGGAAGATATTTCCTTTGTCACCATAGCCCTCTATGGGCTTCCAAATATCCCTTTGGCAATTCCACAAGAACAGCGAAAGGCTTCTTGAAGGGAAAGATGTAACTCTGTGAGATGAATTAACAGAACACAGAGCAGTTTCTCAGAAAGCTTCTTTCCAGTTTTCAGGGGAAGATATTTCCTTTGTCACAATAGCCCTCTATGGGCTTCCAAATATCCCTTTGCCAATTCCACAAGAACAGACTTAGCGAAAGGCTTCTTGAAGGGAAAGATGTAACTCTGTGAGATGAATTAACAGAACACAGAGCAGTTTCTCAGAAAGCTTCTTTCCAGTTTTGAACGGAAGATATTTCCTTTTTCACCATAGCCCTCTATGGGCTTCCAAATATGCCTTTGCCAATTCCACAAGAACAGCCTTAGCGAAGGGCTTCTTGAAGGGAAAAATGTAACTCTGTGAGATGAATTAACAGAACACAGAGCAGTTTCTCAGAAAGCTTCTTTCCAGTTTTGAACGGAAGATATTTTCTTTTTCACCATAGCCCTCTATGGGCTTCCAAATATCCCTTTGCCAATTCCACAAGAACAGCCTTACAGAAAGGCTTCTTCAAGGCAAAGATATAACTCTGTGAGATGAATTAACAGAACACAGAGCAGTTTCTCAGAAAGCTTCTTTCCAGTTTTCAGGGGAAGATATTTCCTTTTTCATCATGGCCCTCTATGGGCTTCCAAATATCCCTTTGCCAATTCCACAAGAACAGCCTTAGCGAAGGGCTTCTTGAAGGGAAAGATGTAACTCTGTGAGATGAATTAACAGAACACAGAGCAGTTTCTCAGAAAGCTTCTTTCCAGTTTTGAACGGAAGATATTTCCTTTTTCACCATAGCCCTCTATGGGCTTCCAAATATCCCTTTGCCAATTCCACAAGAACAGCCTTAGCGAAAGGCTTCTAGAAGGGAAAGTTGTAACTCTGTGAGATGAATTCACAGAACACAGCGCCGTTTCTCAGAAAGCTTCTTTCCAGTTTTGAACGGAAGATATTTCCTTTTTCACCATAGCCCTCTATGGGCTTCCAAATATCCCTTTGCCAATTCCACGAGAACAGCCTTAGCGAAAGGCTTCTTGAAGGGAAAGATGTAACTCTGTGAGATGAATTCACAGAACACAGAGCAGTTTCTCAGAAAGCTTCCTTCCAGTTTTGAACGGAAGATATTTCCTTTTTCACCATAGCCCTCTATTTGCTTCCAAATATCCCTTTGCCAATTCCACAAGAACAGCCTTAGGGAAAGTCTTCTTGAAGGGAAATATGTAACTCTGTGAGATGAATTCACAGAACACAGAGCAGTTTCTCAGAAAGCTTCTTTCCAGTTTTGAACGGAAGATATTTCCTTTGTCACCATAGCCCTCTATGGGCTTCCAAATATCCCTTTGCCAATTCCACAAGAACAGCCGTAGCGAAAGGCTTCTTGAAGGGAAAGATATAACTCTGTGAGGTGAATTAACAGAACACAGAGCAGTTTCTCAGAAAGCTTCTTTCCAGTTTTGAACGGAAGATATTTCCTTTTTCATCATAGCCCTCTATGGGCTTCCAAATATCCCTTTGCCAATTCCACAAGAACAGCCTTAGCGAAGGGCTTCTTGAAGGGAAAGATGTAACTCTGTGAGATGAATTAACAGAACACAGAGCAGTTTCTCAGAAAGCTTCTTTCCAGTTTTGAACGGAAGATATTTCCTTTTTCACCATAGCCCTCTATGGGCTTCCAAATATCCCTTTGCCAATTCCACAAGAACAGCCTTACAGAAAGGCTTCTTCAAGGCAAAGATGTAACTCTGTGAGATGAATTAACGGAACGCAGAGAAGTTTCTCAGAAAGCTTCTTTCCAGTTTTGAACGGAAGATATTTCCTTTTTCACCATAGCCCTCTATGGGCTTCCAAATATCCCTTTGCCAATTCCACAATAACAGCCTTAGCGAAAGGCATCTTGAAGGGAAAGATGTAACTCTGTGAGATGAATTCACAGAACACAGAGCAGTTTCTCAGAAAGCTTCTTTCCAGTTTTGAGCGGAAGATATTTCCTTTTTCACCATAGCCCTCTATGGGCTTCCAAATATCCCTTTGCCAATTCCACAAAAACAGCCTTAGCGAAAGGCTTCTTGAAGGGAAAGATGTAACTCTGTGAGATGAATTAACAGAACACAGAGCAGTTTCTCAGAAAGCTTCTTTCCAGTTTTGAACGGAAGATATTTCCTTTTTCACCATAGCCCTCTATGGGCTTCCAAATATCCCTTTGCCAATTCCACAAGAACAGGCTTAGGGAAAGTCTTCTTGAAGGGAAATATGTAACTCTGTGAGATGAATTCACAGAACACAGAGCAGTTTCTCAGAAAGCTTCTTTCCAGTTTTGAACGGAAGATATTTCCTTTGTCACCATCGCCCTCTATGGGCTTCCAAATATCCCTTTGGCAATTCCACAAGAACAGCGAAAGGCTTCTTGAAGGGAAAGATGTAACTCTGTGAGATGAATTAACAGAACACAGAGCAGTTTCTCAGAAAGCTTCTTTCCAGTTTTCAGGGGAAGATATTTCCTTTGTCACCATAGCCCTCTAAGGGCTTCCAAATATCCCTTTGCCAATTCCACAAGAACAGACTTAGCGAAAGGCTTCTTGAAGGGAAAGATGTAACTCTGTGAGATGAATTAACAGAACACAGAGCAGTTTCTCAGAAAGCTTCTTTCCAGTTTTGAACGGAAGATATTTCCTTTTTCACCATAGCCCTCTATGGGCTTTCAAATATGCCTTTGCCAATTCCACAAGAACAGCCTTAGCGAAGGGCTTCTTGAAGGGAAAGATGTAACTCTGTGAGATGAATTAACAGAACACAGAGCAGTTTCTCAGAAAGCTTCTTTCCAGTTTTGAACGGAAGATATTTCCTTTGTCACCATAGCCCTCTATGGGCTTCCAAATATCCCTTTGCCAATTCCACAAGAACAGCCGTAGCGAAAGGCTTCTTGAAGGGAAAGATATAACTCTGTGAGGTGAATTAACAGAACACAGAGCAGTTTCTCAGAAAGCTTCTTTCCAGTTTTGAACGGAAGATATTTCCTTTTTCATCATAGCCCTCTATGGGCTTCCAAATATCCCTTTGCCAATTCCACAAGAACAGCCTTAGCGAAGGGCTTCTTGAAGGGAAAGATGTAACTCTGTGAGATGAATTAACAGAACACAGAGCAGTTTCTCAGAAAGCTTCTTTCCAGTTTTGAACGGAAGATATTTCCTTTTTCACCATAGCCCTCTATGGGCTTCCAAATATCCCTTTGCCAATTCCACAAGAACAGCCTTAGCGAAAGGCTTCTAGAAGGGAAAGTTGTAACTCTGTGAGATGAATTCACAGAACACAGCGCAGTTTCTCAGAAAGCTTCTTTCCAGTTTTGAACGGAAGATATTTCCTTTTTCACCATAGCCCTCTATGGGCTTCCAAATATCCCTTTGCCAATTCCACAAGAACAGCCTTACAGAAAGGCTTCTTCAAGGCAAAGATGTAACTCTGTGAGATGAATTAACGGAACGCAGAGAAGTTTCTCAGAAAGCTTCTTTCCAGTTTTGAACGGAAGATATTTCCTTTTTCACCCTAGCCCTCTATGGGCTTCCAAATATCCCTTTGCCAATTCCACAATAACAGCCTTAGCGAAAGGCATCTTGAAGGGAAAGATGTAACTCTGTGAGATGAATTCACAGAACACAGAGCAGTTTCTCAGAAAGCTTCTTTCCAGTTTTGAGCGGAAGATATTTCCTTTTTCACCATAGCCCTCTATGGGCTTCCAAATATCCCTTTGCCAATTCCACAAAAACAGCCTTAGCGAAAGGCTTCTTGAAGGGAAAGATGTAACTCTGTGAGATGAATTAACAGAACACAGAGCAGTTTCTCAGAAAGCTTCTTTCCAGTTTTGAACGGAAGATATTTCCTTTTTCACCATAGCCCTCTATGGGCTTCCAAATATCCCTTTGCCAATTCCACAAGAACAGCCTTAGGGAAAGTCTTCTTGAAGGGAAATATGTAACTCTGTGAGATGAATTCACAGAACACAGAGCAGTTTCTCAGAAAGCTTCTTTCCAGTTTTGAACGGAAGATATTTCCTTTGTCACCATCGCCCTCTATGGGCTTCCAAATATCCCTTTGGCAATTCCACAAGAACAGCGAAAGGCTTCTTGAAGGGAAAGATGTAACTCTGTGAGATGAATTAACAGAACACAGAGCAGTTTCTCAGAAAGCTTCTTTCCAGTTTTCAGGGGAAGATATTTCCTTTGTCACCATAGCCCTCTAAGGGCTTCCAAATATCCCTTTGCCAATTCCACAAGAACAGACTTAGCGAAAGGCTTCTTGAAGGGAAAGATGTAACTCTGTGAGATGAATTAACAGAACACAGAGCAGTTTCTCAGAAAGCTTCTTTCCAGTTTTGAACGGAAGATATTTCCTTTTTCACCATAGCCCTCTATGGGCTTTCAAATATGCCTTTGCCAATTCCACAAGAACAGCCTTAGCGAAGGGCTTCTTGAAGGGAAAGATGTAACTCTGTGAGATGAATTAACAGAACACAGAGCAGTTTCTCAGAAAGCTTCTTTCCAGTTTTGAACGGAAGATATTTTCTTTTTCACCATAGCCCTCTATGGGCTTCCAAATATCCCTTTGCCAATTCCACAAGAACAGCCTTACAGAAAGGCTTCTTCAAGGCAAAGATGTAACTCTGTGAGATGAATTAACGGAACGCAGAGAAGTTTCTCAGGAACTTCTTTCCAGTTTTGAACGGAAGATATTTCCTTTTTCACCATAGCCCTCTATGGGCTTCCAAATATCCCTTTGCCAATTTCACAAGAACAGCCTTAGCGAAAGGCATCTTGAAGGGAAAGATGTAACTCTGTGAGATGAATTAAAAGAACACAGAGCAGTTTCTCAGAAAGCTTCTTTCCAGTTTTCAGCGGAAGATATTTCCTTTTTCACCATAGCCCTCTATGGGCTTCCAAATATCCCTTTGCCAATTCCACAAAAACAGCCTTAGCGAAAGGCTTCTTGAAGGGAAAGATGTAACTCTGTGAGATGAATTAACAGAACACAGAGCAGTTTCTCAGAAAGCTTCTTTCCAGTTTTGAACGGAAGCTATTTCCTTTTTCACCATAGCCCTCTATGGGCTTCCAAATATCATTTGCCAATTCCACAAGAACAGCCTTAGGGAAAGTCTTCTTGAAGGGAAATATGTAACTCTGTGAGATGAATTCACAGAACACAGAGCAGTTTCTCAGAAAGCTTCTTTCCAGTTTTGAACGGAAGATATTTCCTTTTTCACCATAGCCCTCTAAGGGTTTACAAATATCCCTTTGCCAATTCCACAAGAACAGCCTTAGCGAAAGGCTTCTTGAAGGGAAAGATGTAACTCTGTGAGATGAATTCACAGAACACAGAGCAGTTTCTCAGAAAGCTTCTTTCCAGTTTTCAGCGGAAGATGTTTCCTTTTTCACCATAGCCCTCTATGGGCTTCCAAATATCCCTTTGCCAATTCCACGAGAACAGCCTTAGCGAAAGTCTTTTGAAGGGAAAGATGTAACTTTGTGAGATGAATTCACAGAACACAGAGCAGTTTCTCAGAAAGCTTCTTTCCAGTTTTGAACGGAAGATATTTCCTTTTTCACCATAGCCCTCTATTTGCTTCCAAATATCCCTTTGCCAATTCCACAAGAACAGCCTTAGGGAAAGTCTACTTGAAGGGAAAGATGTAACTCTGTGAGATGAATTCACAGAACACAGAGCGGTTCTCAGAAAGCTTCTTTCCAGTTTTGAACGGAAGATATTTCCTTTGTCACCATAGCCCTCTATGGGCTTCCAAATATCCCTTTGCCAATTCCACAAGAACATCCGTAGCGAAATGCTTCTTGAAGGGAAAGATATAACTCTGTGAGATGAATTAACAGAACACAGAGCAGTTTCTCAGAATGCTTCTTTCCAGTTTTCAGGGGAAGATATTTCCTTTTTCATCATAGCCCTCTATGGGCTTCCAAATATCCCTTTGCCAATTCCACAAGAACAGCCTTAGCGAAGGGCTTCTTGAAGGGAAAGATGTAACTCTGTGAGATGAATTAACAGAACACAGAGCAGTTTCTCAGAAAGCTTCTTTCCAGTTTTGAACGGAAGATATTTCCTTTTTCACCATAGCCCTCTATGGGCTTCCAAATATCCCTTTGCCAATTCCACAAGAACAGCCTTAGCGAAAGGCATCTTGAAGGGAAAGATGTAACTCTGTGAGATGAATTAAAAGAACACAGAGCAGTTTCTCAGAAAGCTTCTTTCCAGTTTTGAGCGGAAGATATTTCCTTTTTCACCATAGCCCTCTATGGGCTTCCAAATATCCCTTTGCCAATTCCACAATAACAGCCTTAGCGAAAGGATTCTTGAAGGGAAAGATGTAACACTGTGAGATGAATTAACAGAACACAGAGCAGTTTCTCAGAAAGCTTCTTTCCAGTTTTGAACGGAAGATATTTCCTTTTTCACCATAGCCCTCTATGGGCTTCCAAATATCCCTTTGCCAATTCCACAAGAACAGCCTTACAGAAAGGCTTCTTCAAGGCAAAGATGTAACTCTGTGAGATGAATTAACGGAACGCAGAGAAGTTTCTCAGAAAGCTTCTTTCCAGTTTTGAACGGAAGATATTTCCTTTTTCACCATAGCCCTCTATGGGCTTCCAAATATCCCTTTGCCAATTCCACAAGAACAGCCTTAGCGAAAGGCATCTTGAAGGGAAAGATGTAACTCTGTGAGATGAATTAAAAGAACACAGAGCAGTTTCTCAGAAAGCTTCTTTCCAGTTTTGAGCGGAAGATATTTCCTTTGTCACCATAGCCCTCTATTTGCTTCCAAATATCCCTTTGCCAATTCCACAAGAACAGCCGTAGCGAAAGGCTTCTTGAAGGGAAAGATATAACTCTGTGAGGTGAATTAACAGAACACAGAGCAGTTTCTCAGAAAGCTTCTTTCCAGTTTTCAGGGGAAGATATTTTCTTTTTCACCATAGCCCTCTATGGGCTTCCAAATATCCCTTTGCCAATTCCACAAGAACAGCCTTAGCGAAGGGCTTCTTGAAGGGAAAGATGTAACTCTGTGAGATGAATTAACAGAACACAGAGCAGTTTCTCAGAAAGCTTCTTTCCAGTTTTGAACGGAAGATATTTCCTTTGTCACCATAGCCCTCTATGGGCTTCCAAATATCCCTTTGGCAATTCCACAAGAACAGCGAAAGGCTTCTTGAAGGGAAAGATGTAACTCTGTGAGATGAATTAAGAGAACACAGAGCAGTTTCTCAGAAAGCTTCTTTCCAGTTTTCAGGGGAAGATATTTCCTTTGTCACCATAGCCCTCTATGGGCTTCCAAATATCCCTTTGCCAATTCCACAAGAACAGACTTAGCGAAAGGCTTCTTGAAGGGAAAGATGTAACTCTGTGAGATGAATTAACAGAACACAGAGCAGTTTCTCAGAAAGCTTCTTTCCAGTTTTGAACGGAAGATATTTCCTTTTACACCATAGCCCTCTATGGGCTTCCAAATATGCCTTTGCCAATTCCACAAGAACCGCCTTAGCGAAGGGCTTCTTGAAGGGAAAGATGGAACTCTGTGAGATGAATTCACAGAACACAGAGCAGTTTCTCAGAAAGCTTCTTTCCAGTTTTGAACGGAAGATATTTCGTTTTTCACCATAGCCCTCTATGGGCTTCCAAATATCCCTTTGCCAATTCCACAAGAACAGCCTTAGCGAAAGGCTTCTTGAGGGGAAAGATGTAACTCTGTGAGATGAATTAAAAGAACACAGAGCAGTTTCTCAGAAAGCTTCTTTCCAGTTTTCAGCGGAAGATATTTCCTTTTTCACCATAGCCCTCTATGGGCTTCCAAATATCCCTTTGCCAATTCCACAATAACAGCCTTAGCGAAAGGCTTCTTGAAGGGAAAGATGTAACTCTGTGAGATGAATTCACAGAACACAGAGCAGTTTCTCAGAAAGCTTCTTTCCAGTTTTCAGCGGAAGATGTTTCCTTTTTCACCATAGCCCTCTATGGGCTTCCAAATATCCCTTTGCCAATTCCACGAGAACAGCCTTAGCGAAAGGCTTCTTGAAGGGAAAGATGTAACTCTGTGAGATGAATTCACAGAACACAGAGCAGTTTCTCAGAAAGCTTCTTTCCAGTTTTGAACGGAAGATATTTCCTTTTTCACCATAGCCCTCTATTTGCTTCCAAATATCCCTTTGCCAATTCCACCAGAACAGCCTTAGGGAAAGTCTTCTTGAAGGGAAATATGTAACTCTGTGAGATGAATTCACAGAACACAGAGCAGTTTCTCAGAAAGCTTCTTTCCAGTTTTGAACGGAAGATATTTCCTTTGTCACCATAGCCCTCTATGGGCTTCCAAATATCCCTTTGCCAATTCCACAAGAACAGCCTTAGCGAAAGGCTTCTTGAAGGGAAAGATGTAACTCTGTGAGATGAATTAACAGAACACAGAGCAGTTTCTCAGAAAGCTTCTTTCCAGTTTTCAGGGGAAGATATTTCCTTTTTCACCATAGCCCTCTATGGGCTTCCAAATATCCCTTTGCCAATTCCACAAGAACAGCCTTAGCGAAAGGCTTCTTGAAGGGAAAGATGTAACTCTGTGAGATGAATTCACAGAACACAGAGCAGTTTCTCAGAAAGCTTCTTTCCAGTTTTGAACGGAAGATATTTCCTTTGTCACCATAGCCCTCTATGGGCTTCCAAATATCCCTTTGCCAATTCCACAAGAACAGCCGTAGCGAAAGGCTTCTTGAAGGGAAAGATATAACTCTGTGAGGTGAATTAACAGAACACAGAGCAGTTTCTCAGAAAGCTTCTTTCCAGTTTTCAGGGGAAGATATTTCCTTTTTCACCATAGCCCTCTATGGGCTTCCAAATATCCCTTTGCCAATTCCACAAGAACAGCCTTAGCGAAGGGCTTCTTGAAGGGAAAGATGTAACTCTGTGAGATGAATTAACAGAACACAGAGCAGTTTCTCAGAATGCTTCTTTCCAGTTTTGAACGGAAGATATTTCCTTTGTCACCATAGCCCTCTATGGGCTTCCAAATATCCCTTTGGCAATTCCACAAGAACAGCGAAAGGCTTCTTGAAGGGAAAGATGTAACTCTGTGAGATGAATTAACAGAACACAGAGCAGTTTCTCAGAAAGCTTCTTTCCAGTTTTCAGGGGAAGATATTTCCTTTGTCACCATAGCCCTCTATGGGCTTCCAAATATCCCTTTGCCAATTCCACAAGAACAGCCTTAGCGAAAGGCTTCTATAAGGGAAAGTTGTAACTCTGTGAGATGAATTCACAGAACACAGCGCAGTTTCTCAGAAAGCTTCTTTCCAGTTTTGAACGGAAGATATTTCCTTTTTCACCATAGCCCTCTATGGGCTTCCAAATATCCCTTTGCCAATTCCACGAGAACAGCCTTAGCGAAAGGCTTCTTGAAGGGAAAGATGTAACTCTGTGAGATGAATTCACAGAACACAGAGCAGTTTCTCAGAATGCTTCTTTCCAGTTTTGAACGGAAGATATTTCCTTTTTCACCATAGCCCTCTATTTGCTTCCAAATATCCCTTTGCCAATTCCACAAGAACAGCCTTAGGGAAAGTCTTCTTGAAGGGAAATATGTAACTCTGTGAGATGAATTCACAGAACACAGAGCAGTTTCTCAGAAAGCTTCTTTCCAGTTTTGAACGGAAGATATTTCCTTTGTCACCATAGCCCTCTAAGGGCTTCCAAATATCCCTTTGCCAATTCCACAAGAACAGCCTTAGCGAAAGGCTTCTTGAAGGGAAAGATGTAACTCTGTGAGATGAATTAAAAGAACACAGAGCATTTTCTCAGAAAGCTTCTTTCCAGTTTTCAGGGGAAGATATTTCCTTTTTCACCATAGCCCTCTATGGGCTTCCAAATATCCCTTTGCCAATTCCACAAGAACAGCCTTAGCGAAAGGCTTCTTGAAGGGAGAGATGTAACTCTGTGAGATGAATTCACAGAACACAGAGCAGTTTCTCAGAAAGCTTCTTTCCAGTTTTGAACGGAAGATATTTCCTTTGTCACCATAGCCCTCTATGGGCTTCCAAATATCCCTTTGCCAATTCCACAAGAACAGCCGTAGCGAAAGGCTTCTTGAAGGGAAAGATATAACTCTGTGAGGTGAATTAACAGAACACAGAGCAGTTTCTCAGAAAGCTTCTTTCCAGTTTTCAGGGGAAGATATTTCCTTTTTCACCATAGCCCTCTATGGGCTTCCAAATATCCCTTTGGCAATTCCACAAGAACAGCGAAAGGCTTCTTGAAGGGAAAGATGTAACTCTGTGAGATGAATTAACAGAACACAGAGCACTTTCTCAGAAAGCTTCTTTCCAGTTTTCAGGGGAAGATATTTCCTTTTTCACCATAGCCCTCTATGGGCTTTCAAATATCCCTTTGCCAATTCCACAAGAACAGCCTTAGCGAAAGGCTTCTTGAAGGGAAAGATGGAACTCTGTGAGATGAATTCACAGAACACAGAGCAGTTTCTCAGAAAGCTTCTTTCCAGTTTTGAACGGAAGATATTTCCTTTGTCACCATAGCCCTCTATGGGCTTCCAAATATCCCTTTGCCAATTCCACAAGAACAGCCTTAGCGAAAGGCTTCTTCAAGGCAAAGATGTAACTCTGTGAGATGAATTAACGGAACGCAGAGAAGTTTCTCAGAAAGCTTCTTTCCAGTTTTGAACGGAAGATATTTCCTTTTTCAGCATAGCCCTCTATTTGCTTCCAAATATCCCTTTGCCAATTCCACAAGAACAGCCTTAGGGAAAGTCTTCTTGAAGGGAAATATGTAAATCTGTGAGATGAATTCACAGAACACAGAGCAGTTTCTCAGAAAGCTTCTTTCCAGTTTTGAACGGAAGATATTTCCTTTTTCACCATAGCCCTCTATGGGCTTCCAAATATGCCTTTGCCAATTCCACAAGAACAGCCTTAGCGAAAGTCTTCTTGAAGGGAAAGATGTAACTCTGTGAGATGAATTAACAGAACACAGAGCAGTTTCTCAGAAAGCTTCTTTCCAGTTTTCAGGGGAAGATATTTCCTTTTTCATCATGGCCCTCTATGGGCTTCCAAATATCCCTTTGCCAATTCCACAAGAACAGCCTTAGCGAAGGGCTTCTTGAAGGGAAAGATGTAACTCTGTGAGATGAATTAACAGAACACAGAGCAGTTTCTCAGAAAGCTTCTTTCCAGTTTTGAACGGAAGATATTTCCTTTTTCACCATAGCCCTCTATGGGCTTCCAAATATCCCTTTGCCAATTCCACAAGAACAGCCTTAGCGAAAGGCTTCTAGAAGGGAAAGTTGTAACTCTGTGAGATGAATTCACAGAACACAGCGCAGTTTCTCAGAAAGCTTCTTTCCAGTTTTGAACGGAAGATATTTCCTTTTTCACCATAGCCCTCTATGGGCTTCCAAATATCCCTTTGCCAATTCCACGAGAACAGCCTTAGCGAAAGGCTTCTTGAAGGGAAAGATGTAACTCTGTGAGATGAATTCACAGAACACAGAGCAGTTTCTCAGAAAGCTTCTTTCCAGTTTTGAACGGAAGATATTTCCTTTTTCACCATAGCCCTCTATTTGCTTCCAAATATCCCTTTGCCAATTCCACAAGAACAGGCTTAGGGAAAGTCTTCTTGAAGGGAAATATGTAACTCTGTGAGATGAATTCACAGAACACAGAGCAGTTTCTCAGAAAGCTTCTTTCCAGTTTTGAACGGAAGATATTTCCTTTGTCACCATAGCCCTCTATGGGCTTCCAAATATCCCTTTGCCAATTCCACAAGAACAGCCTTAGCGAAAGGCTTCTTGAAGGGAAAGATGTAACTCTGTGAGATGAATTAACAGAACACAGAGCATTTTCTCAGAAAGCTTCTTTCCAGTTTTCAGCGGAAGATATTTCCTTTTTCACCATAGCCCTCTATGGGCTTCCAAATATCCCTTTGCCAATTCCACAAGAACAGCCTTAGCGAAAGGCTTCTTGAAGGGAGAGATGTAACTCTGTGAGATGAATTCACAGAACACAGAGCAGTTTCTCAGAAAGCTTCTTTCCAGTTTTGAACGGAAGATATTTCCTTTGTCACCATAGCCCTCTATGGGCTTCCAAATATCCCTTTGCCAATTCCACAAGAACAGCCGTAGCGAAAGGCTTCTTGAAGGGAAAGATATAACTCTGTGAGGTGAATTAACAGAACACAGAGCAGTTTCTCAGAAAGCTTCTTTCCAGTTTTCAGGGGAAGATATTTCCTTTTTCATCATAGCCCTCTATGGGCTTCCAAATATCCCTTTGCCAATTCCACAAGAACAGCCTTAGCGAAGGGCTTCTTGAAGGGAAAGATGTAACTCTGTGAGATGAATTAACAGAACACAGAGCAGTTTCTCAGAAAGCTTCTTTCCAGTTTTGAACGGAAGATATTTCCTTTTTCACCATAGCCCTCTATGGGCTTCCAAATATCCCTTTGCCAATTCCACAAGAACAGCCTTAGCGAAAGGCTTCTAGAAGGGAAAGTTGTAACTCTGCGAGATGAATTCACAGAACACAGCGCAGTTTCTCAGAAAGCTTCTTTCCAGTTTTGAACGGAAGATATTTCCTTTTTCACCATAGCCCTCTATGGGCTTCCAAATATCCCTTTGCCAATTCCACAAGAAGAGCCTTACAGAAAGGCTTCTTCAAGGCAAAGATGTAACTCTGTGAGATGAATTAACGGAACGCAGAGAAGTTTCTCAGAAAGCTTCTTTCCAGTTTTGAACGGAAGATATTTCCTTTTTCACCATAGCCCTCTATGGGCTTCCAAATATCCCTTTGCCAATTCCACAAGAACAGCCTTAGCGAAAGGCATCTTGAAGGGAAAGATGTAACTCTGTAAGATGAATTAAAAGAACACAGAGCAGTTTCTCAGAAAGCTTCTTTCCAGTTTTGAGCGGAAGATATTTCCTTTTTCACCATAGCCCTCTATGGGCTTCCAAATATCCCTTTGCCAATTCCACAAAAACAGCCTTAGCGAAAGGCTTCTTGAAGGGAAAGATGTAACTCTGTGAGATGAATTAACAGAACACAGAGCAGTTTCTCAGAAAGCTTCTTTCCAGTTTTGAACGGAAGATATTTCCTTTTTCACCATAGCCCTCTAAGGGCTTCCAAATATCCCTTTGCCAATTCCACAAGAACAGCCTTAGGGAAAGTCTTCTTGAAGGGAAATATGTAACTCTGTGAGATGAATTCACAGAACACAGAGCAGTTTCTCAGAAAGCTTCTTTCCAGTTTTGAACGGAAGATATTTCCTTTGTCACCATAGCCCTCTATGGGCTTCCAAATATCCCTTTGGCAATTCCACAAGAACAGCGAAAGGCTTCTTGAAGGGAAAGATGTAACTCTGTGAGATGAATTAACAGAACACAGAGCAGTTTCTCAGAAAGCTTCTTTCCAGTTTTCAGGGGAAGATATTTCCTTTGTCACAATAGCCCTCTATGGGCTTCCAAATATCCCTTTGCCAATTCCACAAGAACAGACTTAGCGAAAGGCTTCTTGAAGGGAAAGATGTAACTCTGTGAGATGAATTAACAGAACACAGAGCAGTTTCTCAGAAAGCTTCTTTCCAGTTTTGAACGGAAGATATTTCCTTTTTCACCATAGCCCTCTATGGGCTTCCAAATATGCCTTTGCCAATTCCACAAGAACAGCCTTAGCGAAGGGCTTCTTGAAGGGAAAAATGTAACTCTGTGAGATGAATTAACAGAACACAGAGCAGTTTCTCAGAAAGCTTCTTTCCAGTTTTGAACGGAAGATATTTTCTTTTTCACCATAGCCCTCTATGGGCTTCCAAATATCCCTTTGCCAATTCCACAAGAACAGCCTTACAGAAAGGCTTCTTCAAGGCAAAGATATAACTCTGTGAGATGAATTAACAGAACACAGAGCAGTTTCTCAGAAAGCTTCTTTCCAGTTTTCAGGGGAAGATATTTCCTTTTTCATCATGGCCCTCTATGGGCTTCCAAATATCCCTTTGCCAATTCCACAAGAACAGCCTTAGCGAAGGGCTTCTTGAAGGGAAAGATGTAACTCTGTGAGATGAATTAACAGAACACAGAGCAGTTTCTCAGAAAGCTTCTTTCCAGTTTTGAACGGAAGATATTTCCTTTTTCACCATAGCCCTCTATGGGCTTCCAAATATCCCTTTGCCAATTCCACAAGAACAGCCTTAGCGAAAGGCTTCTAGAAGGGAAAGTTGTAACTCTGTGAGATGAATTCACAGAACACAGCGCCGTTTCTCAGAAAGCTTCTTTCCAGTTTTGAACGGAAGATATTTCCTTTTTCACCATAGCCCTCTATGGGCTTCCAAATATCCCTTTGCCAATTCCACGAGAACAGCCTTAGCGAAAGGCTTCTTGAAGGGAAAGATGTAACTCTGTGAGATGAATTCACAGAACACAGAGCAGTTTCTCAGAAAGCTTCCTTCCAGTTTTGAACGGAAGATATTTCCTTTGTCACCATAGCCCTCTATGGGCTTCCAAATATCCCTTTGCCAATTCCACAAGAACAGCCGTAGCGAAAGGCTTCTTGAAGGGAAAGATATAACTCTGTGAGGTGAATTAACAGAACACAGAGCAGTTTCTCAGAAAGCTTCTTTCCAGTTTTCAGGGGAAGATATTTCCTTTTTCACCATAGCCCTCTATGGGCTTCCAAATATCCCTTTGGCAATTCCACAAGAACAGCGAAAGGCTTCTTGAAGGGAAAGATGTAACTCTGTGAGATGAATTAACAGAACACAGAGCACTTTCTCAGAAAGCTTCTTTCCAGTTTTCAGGGGAAGATATTTCCTTTTTCACCATAGCCCTCTATGGGCTTTCAAATATCCCTTTGCCAATTCCACAAGAACAGCCTTAGCGAAAGGCTTCTTGAAGGGAAAGATGGAACTCTGTGAGATGAATTCACAGAACACAGAGCAGTTTCTCAGAAAGCTTCTTTCCAGTTTTGAACGGAAGATATTTCCTTTGTCACCATAGCCCTCTATGGGCTTCCAAATATCCCTTTGCCAATTCCACAAGAACAGCCTTAGCGAAAGGCTTCTTCAAGGCAAAGATGTAACTCTGTGAGATGAATTAACGGAACGCAGAGAAGTTTCTCAGAAAGCTTCTTTCCAGTTTTGAACGGAAGATATTTCCTTTTTCAGCATAGCCCTCTATTTGCTTCCAAATATCCCTTTGCCAATTCCACAAGAACAGCCTTAGGGAAAGTCTTCTTGAAGGGAAATATGTAAATCTGTGAGATGAATTCACAGAACACAGAGCAGTTTCTCAGAAAGCTTCTTTCCAGTTTTGAACGGAAGATATTTCCTTTTTCACCATAGCCCTCTATGGGCTTCCAAATATGCCTTTGCCAATTCCACAAGAACAGCCTTAGCGAAAGTCTTCTTGAAGGGAAAGATGTAACTCTGTGAGATGAATTAACAGAACACAGAGCAGTTTCTCAGAAAGCTTCTTTCCAGTTTTCAGGGGAAGATATTTCCTTTTTCATCATGGCCCTCTATGGGCTTCCAAATATCCCTTTGCCAATTCCACAAGAACAGCCTTAGCGAAGGGCTTCTTGAAGGGAAAGATGTAACTCTGTGAGATGAATTAACAGAACACAGAGCAGTTTCTCAGAAAGCTTCTTTCCAGTTTTGAACGGAAGATATTTCCTTTTTCACCATAGCCCTCTATGGGCTTCCAAATATCCCTTTGCCAATTCCACAAGAACAGCCTTAGCGAAAGGCTTCTAGAAGGGAAAGTTGTAACTCTGTGAGATGAATTCACAGAACACAGCGCAGTTTCTCAGAAAGCTTCTTTCCAGTTTTGAACGGAAGATATTTCCTTTTTCACCATAGCCCTCTATGGGCTTCCAAATATCCCTTTGCCAATTCCACGAGAACAGCCTTAGCGAAAGGCTTCTTGAAGGGAAAGATGTAACTCTGTGAGATGAATTCACAGAACACAGAGCAGTTTCTCAGAAAGCTTCTTTCCAGTTTTGAACGGAAGATATTTCCTTTTTCACCATAGCCCTCTATTTGCTTCCAAATATCCCTTTGCCAATTCCACAAGAACAGGCTTAGGGAAAGTCTTCTTGAAGGGAAATATGTAACTCTGTGAGATGAATTCACAGAACACAGAGCAGTTTCTCAGAAAGCTTCTTTCCAGTTTTGAACGGAAGATATTTCCTTTGTCACCATAGCCCTCTATGGGCTTCCAAATATCCCTTTGCCAATTCCACAAGAACAGCCTTAGCGAAAGGCTTCTTGAAGGGAAAGATGTAACTCTGTGAGATGAATTAACAGAACACAGAGCATTTTCTCAGAAAGCTTCTTTCCAGTTTTCAGCGGAAGATATTTCCTTTTTCACCATAGCCCTCTATGGGCTTCCAAATATCCCTTTGCCAATTCCACAAGAACAGCCTTAGCGAAAGGCTTCTTGAAGGGAGAGATGTAACTCTGTGAGATGAATTCACAGAACACAGAGCAGTTTCTCAGAAAGCTTCTTTCCAGTTTTGAACGGAAGATATTTCCTTTGTCACCATAGCCCTCTATGGGCTTCCAAATATCCCTTTGCCAATTCCACAAGAACAGCCGTAGCGAAAGGCTTCTTGAAGGGAAAGATATAACTCTGTGAGGTGAATTAACAGAACACAGAGCAGTTTCTCAGAAAGCTTCTTTCCAGTTTTCAGGGGAAGATATTTCCTTTTTCATCATAGCCCTCTATGGGCTTCCAAATATCCCTTTGCCAATTCCACAAGAACAGCCTTAGCGAAGGGCTTCTTGAAGGGAAAGATGTAACTCTGTGAGATGAATTAACAGAACACAGAGCAGTTTCTCAGAAAGCTTCTTTCCAGTTTTGAACGGAAGATATTTCCTTTTTCACCATAGCCCTCTATGGGCTTCCAAATATCCCTTTGCCAATTCCACAAGAACAGCCTTAGCGAAAGGCTTCTAGAAGGGAAAGTTGTAACTCTGCGAGATGAATTCACAGAACACAGCGCAGTTTCTCAGAAAGCTTCTTTCCAGTTTTGAACGGAAGATATTTCCTTTTTCACCATAGCCCTCTATGGGCTTCCAAATATCCCTTTGCCAATTCCACAAGAACAGCCTTACAGAAAGGCTTCTTCAAGGCAAAGATGTAACTCTGTGAGATGAATTAACGGAACGCAGAGAAGTTTCTCAGAAAGCTTCTTTCCAGTTTTGAACGGAAGATATTTCCTTTTTCACCATAGCCCTCTATGGGCTTCCAAATATCCCTTTGCCAATTCCACAAGAACAGCCTTAGCGAAAGGCATCTTGAAGGGAAAGATGTAACTCTGTAAGATGAATTAAAAGAACACAGAGCAGTTTCTCAGAAAGCTTCTTTCCAGTTTTGAGCGGAAGATATTTCCTTTTTCACCATAGCCCTCTATGGGCTTCCAAATATCCCTTTGCCAATTCCACAAAAACAGCCTTAGCGAAAGGCTTCTTGAAGGGAAAGATGTAACTCTGTGAGATGAATTAACAGAACACAGAGCAGTTTCTCAGAAAGCTTCTTTCCAGGTTTGAACGGAAGATATTTCCTTTTTCACCATAGCCCTCTAAGGGCTTCCAAATATCCCTTTGCCAATTCCACAAGAACAGCCTTAGGGAAAGTCTTCTTGAAGGGAAATATGTAACTCTGTGAGATGAATTCACAGAACACAGAGCAGTTTCTCAGAAAGCTTCTTTCCAGTTTTGAACGGAAGATATTTCCTTTGTCACCATAGCCCTCTATGGGCTTCCAAATATCCCTTTGGCAATTCCACAAGAACAGCGAAAGGCTTCTTGAAGGGAAAGATGTAACTCTGTGAGATGAATTAACAGAACACAGAGCAGTTTCTCAGAAAGCTTCTTTCCAGTTTTCAGGGGAAGATATTTCCTTTGTCACAATAGCCCTCTATGGGCTTCCAAATATCCCTTTGCCAATTCCACAAGAACAGACTTAGCGAAAGGCTTCTTGAAGGGAAAGATGTAACTCTGTGAGATGAATTAACAGAACACAGAGCAGTTTCTCAGAAAGCTTCTTTCCAGTTTTGAACGGAAGATATTTCCTTTTTCACCATAGCCCTCTATGGGCTTCCAAATATGCCTTTGCCAATTCCACAAGAACAGCCTTAGCGAAGGGCTTCTTGAAGGGAAAAATGTAACTCTGTGAGATGAATTAACAGAACACAGAGCAGTTTCTCAGAAAGCTTCTTTCCAGTTTTGAACGGAAGATATTTTCTTTTTCACCATAGCCCTCTATGGGCTTCCAAATATCCCTTTGCCAATTCCACAAGAACAGCCTTACAGAAAGGCTTCTTCAAGGCAAAGATATAACTCTGTGAGATGAATTAACAGAACACAGAGCAGTTTCTCAGAAAGCTTCTTTCCAGTTTTCAGGGGAAGATATTTCCTTTTTCATCATGGCCCTCTATGGGCTTCCAAATATCCCTTTGCCAATTCCACAAGAACAGCCTTAGCGAAGGGCTTCTTGAAGGGAAAGATGTAACTCTGTGAGATGAATTAACAGAACACAGAGCAGTTTCTCAGAAAGCTTCTTTCCAGTTTTGAACGGAAGATATTTCCTTTTTCACCATAGCCCTCTATGGGCTTCCAAATATCCCTTTGCCAATTCCACAAGAACAGCCTTAGCGAAAGGCTTCTAGAAGGGAAAGTTGTAACTCTGTGAGATGAATTCACAGAACACAGCGCCGTTTCTCAGAAAGCTTCTTTCCAGTTTTGAACGGAAGATATTTCCTTTTTCACCATAGCCCTCTATGGGCTTCCAAATATCCCTTTGCCAATTCCACGAGAACAGCCTTAGCGAAAGGCTTCTTGAAGGGAAAGATGTAACTCTGTGAGATGAATTCACAGAACACAGAGCAGTTTCTCAGAAAGCTTCCTTCCAGTTTTGAACGGAAGATATTTCCTTTTTCACCATAGCCCTCTATTTGCTTCCAAATATCCCTTTGCCAATTCCACAAGAACAGCCTTAGGGAAAGTCTTCTTGAAGGGAAATATGTAACTCTGTGAGATGAATTCACAGAACACAGAGCAGTTTCTCAGAAAGCTTCTTTCCAGTTTTGAACGGAAGATATTTCCTTTGTCACCATAGCCCTCTATGGGCTTCCAAATATCCCTTTGCCAATTCCACAAGAACAGCCGTAGCGAAAGGCTTCTTGAAGGGAAAGATATAACTCTGTGAGGTGAATTAACAGAACACAGAGCAGTTTCTCAGAAAGCTTCTTTCCAGTTTTGAACGGAAGATATTTCCTTTTTCATCATAGCCCTCTATGGGCTTCCAAATATCCCTTTGCCAATTCCACAAGAACAGCCTTAGCGAAGGGCTTCTTGAAGGGAAAGATGTAACTCTGTGAGATGAATTAACAGAACACAGAGCAGTTTCTCAGAAAGCTTCTTTCCAGTTTTGAACGGAAGATATTTCCTTTTTCACCATAGCCCTCTATGGGCTTCCAAATATCCCTTTGCCAATTCCACAAGAACAGCCTTAGCGAAAGGCTTCTAGAAGGGAAAGTTGTAACTCTGTGAGATGAATTCACAGAACACAGCGCAGTTTCTCAGAAAGCTTCTTTCCAGTTTTGAACGGAAGATATTTCCTTTTTCACCATAGCCCTCTATGGGCTTCCAAATATCCCTTTGCCAATTCCACAAGAACAGCCTTACAGAAAGGCTTCTTCAAGGCAAAGATGTAACTCTGTGAGATGAATTAACGGAACGCAGAGAAGTTTCTCAGAAAGCTTCTTTCCAGTTTTGAACGGAAGATATTTCCTTTTTCACCATAGCCCTCTATGGGCTTCCAAATATCCCTTTGCCAATTCCACAATAACAGCCTTAGCGAAAGGCATCTTGAAGGGAAAGATGTAACTCTGTGAGATGAATTCACAGAACACAGAGCAGTTTCTCAGAAAGCTTCTTTCCAGTTTTGAGCGGAAGATATTTCCTTTTTCACCATAGCCCTCTATGGGCTTCCAAATATCCCTTTGCCAATTCCACAAAAACAGCCTTAGCGAAAGGCTTCTTGAAGGGAAAGATGTAACTCTGTGAGATGAATTAACAGAACACAGAGCAGTTTCTCAGAAAGCTTCTTTCCAGTTTTGAACGGAAGATATTTCCTTTTTCACCATAGCCCTCTATGGGCTTCCAAATATCCCTTTGCCAATTCCACAAGAACAGCCTTAGGGAAAGTCTTCTTGAAGGGAAATATGTAACTCTGTGAGATGAATTCACAGAACACAGAGCAGTTTCTCAGAAAGCTTCTTTCCAGTTTTGAACGGAAGATATTTCCTTTGTCACCATAGCCCTCTATGGGCTTCCAAATATCCCTTTGGCAATTCCACAAGAACAGCGAAAGGCTTCTTGAAGGGAAAGATGTAACTCTGTGAGATGAATTAACAGACCACAGAGCAGTTTCTCAGAAAGCTTCTTTCCAGTTTTCAGGGGAAGATATTTCCTTTGTCACCATAGCCCTCTAAGGGCTTCCAAATATCCCTTTGCCAATTCCACAAGAACAGACTTAGCGAAAGGCTTCTTGAAGGGAAAGATGTAACTCTGTGAGATGAATTAACAGAACACAGAGCAGTTTCTCAGAAAGCTTCTTTCCAGTTTTGAACGGAAGATATTTCCTTTTTCACCATAGCCCTCTATGGGCTTTCAAATATGCCTTTGCCAATTCCACAAGAACAGCCTTAGCGAAGGGCTTCTTGAAGGGAAAGATGTAACTCTGTGAGATGAATTAACAGAACACAGAGCAGTTTCTCAGAAAGTTTCTTTCCAGTTTTGAACGGAAGATATTTTCTTTTTCACCATAGCCCTCTATGGGCTTCCAAATATCCCTTTGCCAATTCCACAAGAACAGCCTTACAGAAAGGCTTCTTCAAGGCAAAGATGTAACTCTGTGAGATGAATTAACGGAACGCAGAGAAGTTTCTCAGGAACTTCTTTCCAGTTATGAACGGAAGATATTTCCTTTTTCACCATAGCCCTCTATGGGCTTCCAAATATCCCTTTGCCAATTTCACAAGAACAGCCTTAGCGAAAGGCATCTTGAAGGGAAAGATGTAACTCTGTGAGATGAATTAAAAGAACACAGAGCAGTTTCTCAGAAAGCTTCTTTCCAGTTTTCAGCGGAAGATATTTCCTTTTTCACCATAGCCCTCTATGGGCTTCCAAATATCCCTTTGCCAATTCCACAAAAACAGCCTTAGCGAAAGGCTTCTTGAAGGGAAAGATGTAACTCTGTGAGATGAATTAACAGAACACAGAGCAGTTTCTCAGAAAGCTTCTTTCCAGTTTTGAACGGAAGCTATTTCCTTTTTCACCATAGCCCTCTATGGGCTTCCAAATATCATTTGCCAATTCCACAAGAACAGCCTTAGGGAAAGTCTTCTTGAAGGGAAATATGTAACTCTGTGAGATGAATTCACAGAACACAGAGCAGTTTCTCAGAAAGCTTCTTTCCAGTTTTGAACGGAAGATATTTCCTTTTTCACCATAGCCCTCTAAGGGTTTACAAATATCCCTTTGCCAATTCCACAAGAACAGCCTTAGCGAAAGGCTTCTTGAAGGGAAAGATGTAACTCTGTGAGATGAATTCACAGAACACAGAGCAGTTTCTCAGAAAGCTTCTTTCCAGTTTTCAGCGGAAGATGTTTCCTTTTTCACCATAGCCCTCTATGGGCTTCCAAATATCCCTTTGCCAATTCCACGAGAACAGCCTTAGCGAAAGTCTTTTGAAGGGAAAGATGTAACTTTGTGAGATGAATTCACAGAACACAGAGCAGTTTCTCAGAAAGCTTCTTTCCAGTTTTCAGGGGAAGATATTTCCTTTTTCATCATAGCCCTCTATGGGCTTCCAAATATCATTTGCCAATTCCACAAGAACAGCCTTAGGGAAAGTCTTCTTGAAGGGAAATATGTAACTCTGTGAGATGAATTCACAGAACACAGAGCAGTTTCTCAGAAAGCTTCTTTCCAGTTTTCAGGGGAAGATATTTCCTTTTTCATCATAGCCCTCTATGGGCTTCCAAATATCCCTTTGCCAATTCCACAAGAACAGCCTTAGCGAAAGGCTTCTAGAAGGGAAAGTTGTAACTCTGTGAGATGAATTCACAGAACACAGCGCAGTTTCTCAGAAAGCTTCTTTCCAGTTTTGAACGGAAGATATTTCCTTTTTCACCATAGCCCTCTATGGGCTTCCAAATATCCCTTTGCCAATTCCACAAGAACAGCCTTACAGAAAGGCTTCTTCAAGGCAAAGATGTAACTCTGTGAGATGAATTAACGGAACGCAGAGAAGTTTCTCAGAAAGCTTCTTTCCAGTTTTGAACGGAAGATATTTCCTTTTTCACCATAGCCCTCTATGGGCTTCCAAATATCCCTTTGCCAATTCCACAATAACAGCCTTAGCGAAAGGCATCTTGAAGGGAAAGATGTAACTCTGTGAGATGAATTAAAAGAACACAGAGCAGTTTCTCAGAAAGCTTCTTTCCAGTTTTGAGCGGAAGATATTTCCTTTGTCACCATAGCCCTCTATTTGCTTCCAAATATCCCTTTGCCAATTCCACAAGAACAGCCGTAGCGAAAGGCTTCTTGAAGGGAAAGATATAACTCTGTGAGGTGAATTAACAGAACACAGAGCAGTTTCTCAGAAAGCTTCTTTCCAGTTTTCAGGGGAAGATATTTTCTTTTTCACCATAGCCCTCTATGGGCTTCCAAATATCCCTTTGCCAATTCCACAAGAACAGCCTTAGCGAAGGGCTTCTTGAAGGGAAAGATGTAACTCTGTGAGATGAATTAACAGAACACAGAGCAGTTTCTCAGAAAGCTTCTTTCCAGTTTTGAACGGAAGATATTTCCTTTGTCACCATAGCCCTCTATGGGCTTCCAAATATCCCTTTGGCAATTCCACAAGAACAGCGAAAGGCTTCTTGAAGGGAAAGATGTAACTCTGTGAGATGAATTAAGAGAACACAGAGCAGTTTCTCAGAAAGCTTCTTTCCAGTTTTCAGGGGAAGATATTTCCTTTGTCACCATAGCCCTCTATGGGCTTCCAAATATCCCTTTGCCAATTCCACAAGAACAGACTTAGCGAAAGGCTTCTTGAAGGGAAAGATGTAACTCTGTGAGATGAATTAACAGAACACAGAGCAGTTTCTCAGAAAGCTTCTTTCCAGTTTTGAACGGAAGATATTTCCTTTTACACCATAGCCCTCTATGGGCTTCCAAATATGCCTTTGCCAATTCCACAAGAACCGCCTTAGCGAAGGGCTTCTTGAAGGGAAAGATGGAACTCTGTGAGATGAATTCACAGAACACAGAGCAGTTTCTCAGAAAGCTTCTTTCCAGTTTTGAACGGAAGATATTTCCTTTTTCACCATAGCCCTCTATGGGCTTCCAAATATCCCTTTGCCAATTCCACAAGAACAGCCTTAGCGAAAGGCTTCTTGAGGGGAAAGATGTAACTCTGTGAGATGAATTAAAAGAACACAGAGCAGTTTCTCAGAAAGCTTCTTTCCAGTTTTCAGCGGAAGATATTTCCTTTTTCACCATAGCCCTCTATGGGCTTCCAAATATCCCTTTGCCAATTCCACAATAACAGCCTTAGCGAAAGGCTTCTTGAAGGGAAAGATGTAACTCTGTGAGATGAATTCACAGAACACAGAGCAGTTTCTCAGAAAGCTTCTTTCCAGTTTTCAGCGGAAGATGTTTCCTTTTTCACCATAGCCCTCTATGGGCTTCCAAATATCCCTTTGCCAATTCCACGAGAACAGCCTTAGCGAAAGGCTTCTTGAAGGGAAAGATGTAACTCTGTGAGATGAATTCACAGAACACAGAGCAGTTTCTCAGAAAGCTTCTTTCCAGTTTTGAACGGAAGATATTTCCTTTTTCACCATAGCCCTCTATTTGCTTCCAAATATCCCTTTGCCAATTCCACCAGAACAGCCTTAGGGAAAGTCTTCTTGAAGGGAAATATGTAACTCTGTGAGATGAATTCACAGAACACAGAGCAGTTTCTCAGAAAGCTTCTTTCCAGTTTTGAACGGAAGATATTTCCTTTGTCACCATAGCCCTCTATGGGCTTCCAAATATCCCTTTGCCAATTCCACAAGAACAGCCTTAGCGAAAGGCTTCTTGAAGGGAAAGATGTAACTCTGTGAGATGAATTAACAGAACACAGAGCAGTTTCTCAGAAAGCTTCTTTCCAGTTTTCAGGGGAAGATATTTCCTTTTTCACCATAGCCCTCTATGGGCTTCCAAATATCCCTTTGCCAATTCCACAAGAACAGCCTTAGCGAAAGGCTTCTTGAAGGGAAAGATGTAACTCTGTGAGATGAATTCACAGAACACAGAGCAGTTTCTCAGAAAGCTTCTTTCCAGTTTTGAACGGAAGATATTTCCTTTGTCACCATAGCCCTCTATGGGCTTCCAAATATCCCTTTGCCAATTCCACAAGAACAGCCGTAGCGAAAGGCTTCTTGAAGGGAAAGATATAACTCTGTGAGGTGAATTAACAGAACACAGAGCAGTTTCTCAGAAAGCTTCTTTCCAGTTTTCAGGGGAAGATATTTCCTTTTTCACCATAGCCCTCTATGGGCTTCCAAATATCCCTTTGCCAATTCCACAAGAACAGCCTTAGCGAAGGGCTTCTTGAAGGGAAAGATGTAACTCTGTGAGATGAATTAACAGAACACAGAGCAGTTTCTCAGAATGCTTCTTTCCAGTTTTGAACGGAAGATATTTCCTTTGTCACCATAGCCCTCTATGGGCTTCCAAATATCCCTTTGGCAATTCCACAAGAACAGCGAAAGGCTTCTTGAAGGGAAAGATGTAACTCTGTGAGATGAATTAACAGAACACAGAGCAGTTTCTCAGAAAGCTTCTTTCCAGTTTTCAGGGGAAGATATTTCCTTTGTCACCATAGCCCTCTATGGGCTTCCAAATATCCCTTTGCCAATTCCACAAGAACAGCCTTAGCGAAAGGCTTCTATAAGGGAAAGTTGTAACTCTGTGAGATGAATTCACAGAACACAGCGCAGTTTCTCAGAAAGCTTCTTTCCAGTTTTGAACGGAAGATATTTCCTTTTACACCATAGCCCTCTATGGGCTTCCAAATATCCCTTTGCCAATTCCACGAGAACAGCCTTAGCGAAAGGCTTCTTGAAGGGAAAGATGTAACTCTGTGAGATGAATTCACAGAACACAGAGCAGTTTCTCAGAATGCTTCTTTCCAGTTTTGAACGGAAGATATTTCCTTTTTCACCATAGCCCTCTATTTGCTTCCAAATATCCCTTTGCCAATTCCACAAGAACAGCCTTAGGGAAAGTCTTCTTGAAGGGAAATATGTAACTCTGTGAGATGAATTCACAGAACACAGAGCAGTTTCTCAGAAAGCTTCTTTCCAGTTTTGAACGGAAGATATTTCCTTTGTCACCATAGCCCTCTAAGGGCTTCCAAATATCCCTTTGCCAATTCCACAAGAACAGCCTTAGCGAAAGGCTTCTTGAAGGGAAAGATGTAACTCTGTGAGATGAATTAAAAGAACACAGAGCATTTTCTCAGAAAGCTTCTTTCCAGTTTTCAGGGGAAGATATTTCCTTTTTCACCATAGCCCTCTATGGGCTTCCAAATATCCCTTTGCCAATTCCACAAGAACAGCCTTAGCGAAAGGCTTCTTGAAGGGAGAGATGTAACTCTGTGAGATGAATTCACAGAACACAGAGCAGTTTCTCAGAAAGCTTCTTTCCAGTTTTGAACGGAAGATATTTCCTTTGTCACCATAGCCCTCTATGGGCTTCCAAATATCCCTTTGCCAATTCCACAAGAACAGCCGTAGCGAAAGGCTTCTTGAAGGGAAAGATATAACTCTGTGAGGTGAATTAACAGAACACAGAGCAGTTTCTCAGAAAGCTTCTTTCCAGTTTTCAGGGGAAGATATTTCCTTTTTCACCATAGCCCTCTATGGGCTTCCAAATATCCCTTTGGCAATTCCACAAGAACAGCGAAAGGCTTCTTGAAGGGAAAGATGTAACTCTGTGAGATGAATTAACAGAACACAGAGCACTTTCTCAGAAAGCTTCTTTCCAGTTTTCAGGGGAAGATATTTCCTTTTTCACCATAGCCCTCTATGGGCTTTCAAATATCCCTTTGCCAATTCCACAAGAACAGCCTTAGCGAAAGGCTTCTTGAAGGGAAAGATGGAACTCTGTG
The DNA here is from genome assembly GCF_047675955.1 of Chlorocebus sabaeus. Classification (NCBI taxonomy): domain Eukaryota; kingdom Metazoa; phylum Chordata; class Mammalia; order Primates; family Cercopithecidae; genus Chlorocebus; species Chlorocebus sabaeus. The sequence continues at coordinate 2,406,801 of NW_027327079.1, read as the reverse complement.
AGATGAATTCACAGAACACAGAGCAGTTTCTCAGAAAGCTTCTTTCCAGTTTTGAACGGAAGATATTTCCTTTGTCACCATAGCCCTCTATGGGCTTCCAAATATCCCTTTGCCAATTCCACAAGAACAGCCTTAGCGAAAGGCTTCTTCAAGGCAAAGATGTAACTCTGTGAGATGAATTAACGGAACGCAGAGAAGTTTCTCAGAAAGCTTCTTTCCAGTTTTGAACGGAAGATATTTCCTTTTTCAGCATAGCCCTCTATTTGCTTCCAAATATCCCTTTGCCAATTCCACAAGAACAGCCTTAGGGAAAGTCTTCTTGAAGGGAAATATGTAAATCTGTGAGATGAATTCACAGAACACAGAGCAGTTTCTCAGAAAGCTTCTTTCCAGTTTTGAACGGAAGATATTTCCTTTTTCACCATAGCCCTCTATGGGCTTCCAAATATGCCTTTGCCAATTCCACAAGAACAGCCTTAGCGAAAGTCTTCTTGAAGGGAAAGATGTAACTCTGTGAGATGAATTAACAGAACACAGAGCAGTTTCTCAGAAAGCTTCTTTCCAGTTTTCAGGGGAAGATATTTCCTTTTTCATCATGGCCCTCTATGGGCTTCCAAATATCCCTTTGCCAATTCCACAAGAACAGCCTTAGCGAAGGGCTTCTTGAAGGGAAAGATGTAACTCTGTGAGATGAATTAACAGAACACAGAGCAGTTTCTCAGAAAGCTTCTTTCCAGTTTTGAACGGAAGATATTTCCTTTTTCACCATAGCCCTCTATGGGCTTCCAAATATCCCTTTGCCAATTCCACAAGAACAGCCTTAGCGAAAGGCTTCTAGAAGGGAAAGTTGTAACTCTGTGAGATGAATTCACAGAACACAGCGCAGTTTCTCAGAAAGCTTCTTTCCAGTTTTGAACGGAAGATATTTCCTTTTTCACCATAGCCCTCTATGGGCTTCCAAATATCCCTTTGCCAATTCCACGAGAACAGCCTTAGCGAAAGGCTTCTTGAAGGGAAAGATGTAACTCTGTGAGATGAATTCACAGAACACAGAGCAGTTTCTCAGAAAGCTTCTTTCCAGTTTTGAACGGAAGATATTTCCTTTTTCACCATAGCCCTCTATTTGCTTCCAAATATCCCTTTGCCAATTCCACAAGAACAGGCTTAGGGAAAGTCTTCTTGAAGGGAAATATGTAACTCTGTGAGATGAATTCACAGAACACAGAGCAGTTTCTCAGAAAGCTTCTTTCCAGTTTTGAACGGAAGATATTTCCTTTGTCACCATAGCCCTCTATGGGCTTCCAAATATCCCTTTGCCAATTCCACAAGAACAGCCTTAGCGAAAGGCTTCTTGAAGGGAAAGATGTAACTCTGTGAGATGAATTAACAGAACACAGAGCATTTTCTCAGAAAGCTTCTTTCCAGTTTTCAGCGGAAGATATTTCCTTTTTCACCATAGCCCTCTATGGGCTTCCATATATCCCTTTGCCAATTCCACAAGAACAGCCTTAGCGAAAGGCTTCTTGAAGGGAGAGATGTAACTCTGTGAGATGAATTCACAGAACACAGAGCAGTTTCTCAGAAAGCTTCTTTCCAGTTTTGAACGGAAGATATTTCCTTTGTCACCATAGCCCTCTATGGGCTTCCAAATATCCCTTTGCCAATTCCACAAGAACAGCCGTAGCGAAAGGCTTCTTGAAGGGAAAGATATAACTCTGTGAGGTGAATTAACAGAACACTGAGCAGTTTCTCAGAAAGCTTCTTTCCAGTTTTCAGGGGAAGATATTTCCTTTTTCATCATAGCCCTCTATGGGCTTCCAAATATCCCTTTGCCAATTCCACAAGAACAGCCTTAGCGAAGGGCTTCTTGAAGGGAAAGATGTAACTCTGTGAGATGAATTAACAGAACACAGAGCAGTTTCTCAGAAAGCTTCTTTCCAGTTTTGAACGGAAGATATTTCCTTTTTCACCATAGCCCTCTATGGGCTTCCAAATATCCCTTTGCCAATTCCACAAGAACAGCCTTAGCGAAAGGCTTCTAGAAGGGAAAGTTGTAACTCTGTGAGATGAATTCACAGAACACAGCGCAGTTTCTCAGAAAGCTTCTTTCCAGTTTTGAACGGAAGATATTTCCTTTTTCACCGTAGCCCTCTATGGGCTTCCAAATATCCCTTTGCCAATTCCACAAGAACAGCCTTACAGAAAGGCTTCTTCAAGGCAAAGATGTAACTCTGTGAGATGAATTAACGGAACGCAGAGAAGTTTCTCAGAAAGCTTCTTTCCAGTTTTGAACGGAAGATATTTCCTTTTTCACCATAGCCCTCTATGGGCTTCCAAATATCCCTTTGCCAATTCCACAATAACAGCCTTAGCGAAAGGCATCTTGAAGGGAAAGATGTAACTCTGTGAGATGAATTAAAAGAACACAGAGCAGTTTCTCAGAAAGCTTCTTTCCAGTTTTGAGCGGAAGATATTTCCTTTTTCACCATAGCCCTCTATGGGCTTCCAAATATCCCTTTGCCAATTCCACAAAAACAGCCTTAGCGAAAGGCTTCTTGAAGGGAAAGATGTAACTCTGTGAGATGAATTCACAGAACACAGAGCAGTTTCTCAGAAAGCTTCTTTCCAGTTTTGAACGGAAGATATTTCCTTTGTCACCATAGCCCTCTATGGGCTTCCAAATATCCCTTTGGCAATTCCACAAGAACAGCGAAAGGCTTCTTGAAGGGAAAGATGTAACTCTGTGAGATGAATTAACAGAACACAGAGCACTTTCTCAGAAAGCTTCTTTCCAGTTTTCAGGGGAAGATATTTCCTTTTTCACCATAGCCCTCTATGGGCTTTCAAATATCCCTTTGCCAATTCCACAAGAACAGCCTTAGCGAAAGGCTTCTTGAAGGGAAAGATGGAACTCTGTGAGATGAATTCACAGAACACAGAGCAGTTTCTCAGAAAGCTTCTTTCCAGTTTTGAACGGAAGATATTTCCTTTGTCACCATAGCCCTCTATGGGCTTCCAAATATCCCTTTGCCAATTCCACAAGAACAGCCTTAGCGAAAGGCTTCTTCAAGGCAAAGATGTAACTCTGTGAGATGAATTAACGGAACGCAGAGAAGTTTCTCAGAAAGCTTCTTTCCAGTTTTGAACGGAAGATATTTCCTTTTTCAGCATAGCCCTCTATTTGTTTCCAAATATCCCTTTGCCAATTCCACAAGAACAGCCTTAGGGAAAGTCTTCTTGAAGGGAAATATGTAAATCTGTGAGATGAATTCAGAGAACACAGAGCAGTTTCTCAGAAAGCTTCTTTCCAGTTTTGAACGGAAGATATTTCCTTTTTCACCATAGCCCTCTATGGGCTTCCAAATATCCCTTTGCCAATTCCACAAGAACAGCCTTAGCGAAAGTCTTCTTGAAGGGAAAGATGTAACTCTGTGAGATGAATTAACAGAACACAGAGCAGTTTCTCAGAAAGCTTCTTTCCAGTTTTCAGCGGAAGATATTTCCTTTTTCACCACAGCCCTCTATGGGCTTCCAAATATCCCTTTGCCAATTCCACAAGAACAGCCGTAGCGAAAGGCTTCTTGAAGGGAAAGATATAACTCTGTGAGATGAATTAACAGAACACAGAGCAGTTTCTCAGAAAGCTTCTTTCCAGTTTTCAGGGGAAGATATTTCCTTTTTCATCATGGCCCTCTATGGGCTTCCAAATATCCCTTTGCCAATTCCACAAGAACAGCCTTAGCGAAGGGCTTCTTGAAGGGAAAGATGTAACTCTGTGAGATGAATTAACAGAACACAGAGCAGTTTCTCAGAAAGCTTCTTTCCAGTTTTGAACGGAAGATATTTCCTTTTTCACCATAGCCCTCTATGGGCTTCCAAATATCCCTTTGCCAATTCCACAAGAACAGCCTTAGCGAAAGGCTTCTAGAAGGGAAAGTTGTAACTCTGTGAGATGAATTCACAGAACACAGCGCAGTTTCTCAGAAAGCTTCTTTCCAGTTTTGAACGGAAGATATTTCCTTTTTCACCATAGCCCTCTATGGGCTTCCAAATATCCCTTTGCCAATTCCACGAGAACAGCCTTAGCGAAAGGCTTCTTGAAGGGAAAGATGTAACTCTGTGAGATGAATTCACAGAACACAGAGCAGTTTCTCAGAATGCTTCTTTCCAGTTTTGAACGGAAGATATTTCCTTTTTCACCATAGCCCTCTATTTGCTTCCAAATATCCCTTTGCCAATTCCACAAGAACAGCCTTAGGGAAAGTCTTCTTGAAGGGAAATATGTAACTCTGTGAGATGAATTCACAGAACACAGAGCAGTTTCTCAGAAAGCTTCTTTCCAGTTTTGAACGGAAGATATTTCCTTTGTCACCATAGCCCTCTATGGGCTTCCAAATATCCCTTTGCCAATTCCACAAGAACAGCCTTAGCGAAAGGCTTCTTGAAGGGAAAGATGTAACTCTGTGAGATGAATTAACAGAACACAGAGCATTTTCTCAGAAAGCTTCTTTCCAGTTTTCAGCGGAAGATATTTCCTTTTTCACCATAGCCCTCTATGGGCTTCCAAATATCCCTTTGCCAATTCCACAAGAACAGCCTTAGCGAAAGGCTTCTTGAAGGGAGAGATGTAACTCTGTGAGATGAATTCACAGAGCACAGAGCAGTTTCTCAGAAAGCTTCTTTCCAGTTTTGAACGGAAGATATTTCCTTTGTCACCATAGCCCTCTATGGGCTTCCAAATATCCTTTGCCAATTCCACAAGAACAGCCGTAGCGAAAGGCTTCTTGAAGGGAAAGATATAACTCTGTGAGGTGAATTAACAGAACACTGAGCAGTTTCTCAGAAAGCTTCTTTCCAGTTTTCAGGGGAAGATATTTCCTTTTTCATCATAGCCCTCTATGGGCTTCCAAATATCCCTTTGCCAATTCCACAAGAACAGCCTTAGCGAAGGGCTTCTTGAAGGGAAAGATGTAACTCTGTGAGATGAATTAACAGAACACAGAGCAGTTTCTCAGAAAGCTTCTTTCCAGTTTTGAACGGAAGATATTTCCTTTTTCACCATAGCCCTCTATGGGCTTCCAAATATCCCTTTGCCAATTCCACAAGAACAGCCTTAGCGAAAGGCTTCTAGAAGGGAAAGTTGTAACTCTGTGAGATGAATTCACAGAACACAGCGCAGTTTCTCAGAAAGCTTCTTTCCAGTTTTGAACGGAAGATATTTCCTTTTTCACCGTAGCCCTCTATGGGCTTCCAAATATCCCTTTGCCAATTCCACAAGAACAGCCTTACAGAAAGGCTTCTTCAAGGCAAAGATGTAACTCTGTGAGATGAATTAACGGAACGCAGAGAAGTTTCTCAGAAAGCTTCTTTCCAGTTTTGAACGGAAGATATTTCCTTTTTCACCATAGCCCTCTATGGGCTTCCAAATATCCCTTTGCCAATTCCACAATAACAGCCTTAGCGAAAGGCATCTTGAAGGGAAAGATGTAACTCTGTGAGATGAATTAAAAGAACACAGAGCAGTTTCTCAGAAAGCTTCTTTCCAGTTTTGAGCGGAAGATATTTCCTTTTTCACCATAGCCCTCTATGGGCTTCCAAATATCCCTTTGCCAATTCCACAAAAACAGCCTTAGCGAAAGGCTTCTTGAAGGGAAAGATGTAACTCTGTGAGATGAATTCACAGAACATAGAGCAGTTTCTCAGAAAGCTTCTTTCCAGTTTTGAACGGAAGATATTTCCTTTGTCACCATAGCCCTCTATGGGCTTCCAAATATCCCTTTGGCAATTCCACAAGAACAGCGAAAGGCTTCTTGAAGGGAAAGATGTAACTCTGTGAGATGAATTAACAGAACACAGAGCACTTTCTCAGAAAGCTTCTTTCCAGTTTTCAGGGGAAGATATTTCCTTTTTCACCATAGCCCTCTATGGGCTTTCAAATATCCCTTTGCCAATTCCACAAGAACAGCCTTAGCGAAAGGCTTCTTGAAGGGAAAGATGGAACTCTGTGAGATGAATTCACAGAACACAGAGCAGTTTCTCAGAAAGCTTCTTTCCAGTTTTGAACGGAAGATATTTCCTTTGTCACCATAGCCCTCTATGGGCTTCCAAATATCCCTTTGCCAATTCCACAAGAACAGCCTTAGCGAAAGGCTTCTTCAAGGCAAAGATGTAACTCTGTGAGATGAATTAACGGAACGCAGAGAAGTTTCTCAGAAAGCTTCTTTCCAGTTTTGAACGGAAGATATTTCCTTTTTCAGCATAGCCCTCTATTTGCTTCCAAATATCCCTTTGCCAATTCCACAAGAACAGCCTTAGGGAAAGTCTTCTTGAAGGGAAATATGTAAATCTGTGAGATGAATTCACAGAACACAGAGCAGTTTCTCAGAAAGCTTCTTTCCAGTTTTGAACGGAAGATATTTCCTTTTTCACCATAGCCCTCTATGGGCTTCCAAATATCCCTTTGCCAATTCCACAAGAACAGCCTTAGCGAAAGTCTTCTTGAAGGGAAAGATGTAACTCTGTGAGATGAATTAACAGAACACAGAGCAGTTTCTCAGAAAGCTTCTTTCCAGTTTTCAGCGGAAGATATTTCCTTTTTCACCATAGCCCTCTATGGGCTTCCAAATATCCCTTTGCCAATTCCACAAGAACAGCCGTAGCGAAAGGCTTCTTGAAGGGAAAGATATAACTCTGTGAGATGAATTAACAGAACACAGAGCAGTTTCTCAGAAAGCTTCTTTCCAGTTTTCAGGGGAAGATATTTCCTTTTTCATCATGGCCCTCTATGGGCTTCCAAATATCCCTTTGCCAATTCCACAAGAACAGCCTTAGCGAAGGGCTTCTTGAAGGGATAGATGTAACTCTGTGAGATGAATTAACAGAACACAGAGCAGTTTCTCAGAAAGCTTCTTTCCAGTTTTGAACGGAAGATATTTCCTTTTTCACCATAGCCCTCTATGGGCTTCCAAATATCCCTTTGCCAATTCCACAAGAACAGCCTTAGCGAAAGGCTTCTAGAAGGGAAAGTTGTAACTCTGTGAGATGAATTCACAGAACACAGCGCAGTTTCTCAGAAAGCTTCTTTCCAGTTTTGAACGGAAGATATTTCCTTTTTCACCATAGCCCTCTATGGGCTTCCAAATATCCCTTTGCCAATTCCACGAGAACAGCCTTAGCGAAAGGCTTCTTGAAGGGAAAGATGTAACTCTGTGAGATGAATTCACAGAACACAGAGCAGTTTCTCAGAATGCTTCTTTCCAGTTTTGAACGGAAGATATTTCCTTTTTCACCATAGCCCTCTATTTGCTTCCAAATATCCCTTTGCCAATTCCACAAGAACAGCCTTAGGGAAAGTCTTCTTGAAGGGAAATATGTAACTCTGTGAGATGAATTCACAGAACACAGAGCAGTTTCTCAGAAAGCTTCTTTCCAGTTTTGAACGGAAGATATTTCCTTTGTCACCATAGCCCTCTATGGGCTTCCAAATATCCCTTTGCCAATTCCACAAGAACAGCCTTAGCGAAAGGCTTCTTGAAGGGAAAGATGTAACTCTGTGAGATGAATTAACAGAACACAGAGCATTTTCTCAGAAAGCTTCTTTCCAGTTTTCAGCGGAAGATATTTCCTTTTTCACCATAGCCCTCTATGGGCTTCCAAATATCCCTTTGCCAATTCCACAAGAACAGCCTTAGCGAAAGGCTTCTTGAAGGGAGAGATGTAACTCTGTGAGATGAATTCACAGAGCACAGAGCAGTTTCTCAGAAAGCTTCTTTCCAGTTTTGAACGGAAGATATTTCCTTTGTCACCATAGCCCTCTATGGGCTTCCAAATATCCTTTGCCAATTCCACAAGAACAGCCGTAGCGAAAGGCTTCTTGAAGGGAAAGATATAACTCTGTGAGGTGAATTAACAGAACACAGAGCAGTTTCTCAGAAAGCTTCTTTCCAGTTTTCAGGGGAAGATATTTCCTTTTTCATCATAGCCCTCTATGGGCTTCCAAATATCCCTTTGCCAATTCCACAAGAACAGCCTTAGCGAAGGGCTTCTTGAAGGGAAAGATGTAACTCTGTGAGATGAATTAACAGAACACAGAGCAGTTTCTCAGAAAGCTTCTTTCCAGTTTTGAACGGAAGATATTTCCTTTTTCACCATAGCCCTCTATGGGCTTCCAAATATCCCTTTGCCAATTCCACAAGAACAGCCTTAGCGAAAGGCTTCTAGACGGGAAAGTTGTAACTCTGTGAGATGAATTCACAGAACACAGCGCAGTTTCTCAGAAAGCTTCTTTCCAGTTTTGAACGGAAGATATTTCCTTTTTCACCATAGCCCTCTATGGGCTTCCAAATATCCCTTTGCCAATTCCACAAGAACAGCCTTACAGAAAGGCTTCTTCAAGGCAAAGATGTAACTCTGTGAGATGAATTAACGGAACGCAGAGAAGTTTCTCAGAAAGCTTCTTTCCAGTTTTGAACGGAAGATATTTCCTTTTTCACCATAGCCCTCTATGGGCTTCCAAATATCCCTTTGCCAATTCCACAAGAACAGCCTTAGCGAAAGGCATCTTGAAGGGAAAGATGTAACTCTGTAAGATGAATTAAAAGAACACAGAGCAGTTTCTCAGAAAGCTTCTTTCCAGTTTTGAGCGGAAGATATTTCCTTTTTCACCATAGCCCTCTATGGGCTTCCAAATATCCCTTTGCCAATTCACAAAAACAGCCTTAGCGAAAGGCTTCTTGAAGGGAAAGATGTAACACTGTGAGATGAATTAACAGAACACAGAGCAGTTTCTCAGAAAGCTTCTTTCCAGTTTTGAACGGAAGATATTTCCTTTTTCACCATAGCCCTCTATGGGCTTCCAAATATCCCTTTGCCAATTCCACAAGAACAGCCTTAGGGAAAGTCTTCTTGAATTGAAATATGTAACTCTGTGAGATGAATTCACAGAACACAGAGCAGTTTCTCAGAAAGCTTCTTTCCAGTTTTGAACGGAAGATATTTCCTTTGTCACCATAGCCCTCTATGGGCTTCCAAATATCCCTTTGGCAATTCCACAAGAACAGCGAAAGGCTTCTTGAAGGGAAAGATGTAACTCTGTGAGATGAATTAACAGAACACAGAGCAGTTTCTCAGAAAGCTTCTTTCCAGTTTTCAGGGGAAGATATTTCCTTTGTCACAATAGCCCTCTATGGGCTTCCAAATATCCCTTTGCCAATTCCACAAGAACAGACTTAGCGAAAGGCTTCTTGAAGGGAAAGATGTAACTCTGTGAGATGAATTAACAGAACACAGAGCAGTTTCTCAGAAAGCTTCTTTCCAGTTTTGAACGGAAGATATTTCCTTTTTCACCATAGCCCTCTATGGGCTTCCAAATATGCCTTTGCCAATTCCACAAGAACAGCCTTAGCGAAGGGCTTCTTGAAGGGAAAGATGTAACTCTGTGAGATGAATTAAAAGAACACAGAGCAGTTTCTCAGAAAGCTTCTTTCCAGTTTTGAGCGGAAGATATTTCCTTTGTCACCATAGCCCTCTATTTGCTTCCAAATATCCCTTTGCCAATTCCACAAGAACAGCCGTAGCGAAAGGCTTCTTGAAGGGAAAGATATAACTCTGTGAGGTGAATTAACAGAACACAGAGCAGTTTCTCAGAAAGCTTCTTTCCAGTTTTCAGGGGAAGATATTTTCTTTTTCACCATAGCCCTCTATGGGCTTCCAAATATCCCTTTGGCAATTCCACAAGAACAGCGAAAGGCTTCTTGAAGGGAAAGATGTAACTCTGTGAGATGAATTAACAGAACACAGAGCAGTTTCTCAGAAAGCTTCTTTCCAGTTTTCAGGGGAAGATATTTCCTTTGTCACCATAGCCCTCTATGGGCTTCCAAATATCCCTTTGCCAATTCCACAAGAACAGACTTAGCGAAAGGCTTCTTGAAGGGAAAGATGTAACTCTGTGAGATGAATTAACAGAACACAGAGCAGTTTCTCAGAAAGCTTCTTTCCAGTTTTGAACGGAAGATATTTCCTTTTTCACCATAGCCCTCTACGGGCTTCCAAATATGCCTTTGCCAATTCCACAAGAACAGCCTTAGCGAAGGGCTTCTTGAAGGGAAAGATGGAACTCTGTGAGATGAATTCACAGAACACAGAGCAGTTTCTCAGAAAGCTTCTTTCCAGTTTTGAACGGAAGATATTTCCTTTTTCACCATAGCCCTCTATGGGCTTCCAAATATCCCTTTGCCAATTCCACAAGAACAGCCTTAGCGAAAGGCTTCTTGAGGGGAAAGATGTAACTCTGTGAGATGAATTAAAAGAACACAGAGCAGTTTCTCAGAAAGCTTCTTTCCAGTTTTCAGCGGAAGATATTTCCTTTTTCACCATAGCCCTCTATGGGCTTCCAAATATCCCTTTGCCAATTCCACAATAACAGCCTTAGCGAAAGGCTTCTTGAAGGGAAAGATGTAACTCTGTGAGATGAATTCACAGAACACAGAGCAGTTTCTCAGAAAGCTTCTTTCCAGTTTTCAGCGGAAGATGTTTCCTTTTTCACCATAGCCCTCTATGGGCTTCCAAATATCCCTTTGCCAATTCCACGAGAACAGCCTTAGCGAAAGGCTTCTTGAAGGGAAAGATGTAACTCTGTGAGATGAATTCACAGAACACAGAGCAGTTTCTCAGAAAGCTTCTTTCCAGTTTTGAACGGAAGATATTTCCTTTTTCACCATAGCCCTCTATTTGCTTCCAAATATCCCTTTGCCAATTCCACCAGAACAGCCTTAGGGAAAGTCTTCTTGAAGGGAAAGATGTAACTCTGTGAGATGAATTCACAGAACACAGAGCAGTTTCTCAGAAAGCTTCTTTCCAGTTTTGAACGGAAGATATTTCCTTTGTCACCATAGCCCTCTATGGGCTTCCAAATATCCCTTTGCCAATTCCACAAGAACAGCCGTAGCGAAAGGCTTCTTGAAGGGAAAGATATAACTCTGTGAGGTGAATTAACAGAACACAGAGCAGTTTCTCAGAAAGCTTCTTTCCAGTTTTCAGGGGAAGATATTTCCTTTTTCACCATAGCCCTCTATGGGCTTCCAAATATCCCTTTGCCAATTCCACAAGAACAGCCTTAGCGAAGGGCTTCTTGAAGGGAAAGATGTAACTCTGTGAGATGAATTAACAGAACACAGAGCAGTTTCTCAGAAAGCTTCTTTCCAGTTTTGAACGGAAGATATTTCCTTTGTCACCATAGCCCTCTATGGGCTTCCAAATATCCCTTTGCCAATTCCACAAGAACAGCGAAAGGCTTCTTGAAGGGAAAGATGTAACTCTGTGAGATGAATTAACAGAACACAGAGCAGTTTCTCAGAAAGCTTCTTTCCAGTTTTCAGGGGAAGATATTTCCTTTGTCACCATAGCCCTCTATGGGCTTCCAAATATCCCTTTGCCAATTCCACAAGAACAGACTTAGCGAAAGGCTTCTTGAAGGGAAAGATGTAACTCTGTGAGATGAATTAACAGAACACAGAGCAGTTTCTCAGAAAGCTTCTTTCCAGTTTTGAACGGAAGATATTTCCTTTTTCACCATAGCCCTCTATGGGCTTCCAAATATGCCTTTGCCAATTCCACAAGAACAGCCTTAGCGAAGGGCTTCTTTCAGGGAAAGATGGAACTCTGTGAGATGAATTCACAGAACACAGAGCAGTTTCTCAGAAAGCTTCTTTCCAGTTTTGAACGGAAGATATTTCCTTTTTCACCATAGCCCTCTATGGGCTTCCAAATATCCCTTTGCCAATTCCACAAGAACAGCCTTAGCGAAAGGCTTCTTGAGGGGAAAGATGTAACTCTGTGAGATGAATTAAAAGAACACAGAGCAGTTTCTCAGAAAGCTTCTTTCCAGTTTTCAGCGGAAGATATTTCCTTTTTCACCATAGCCCTCTATTTGCTTCCAAATATCCCTTTGCCAATTCCACCAGAACAGCCTTAGGGAAAGTCTTCTTGAAGGGAAATATGTAACTCTGTGAGATGAATTCACAGAACACAGAGCAGTTTCTCAGAAAGCTTCTTTCCAGTTTTGAACGGAAGATATTTCCTTTGTCACCATAGCCCTCTATGGGCTTCCAAATATCCCTTTGCCAATTCCACAAGAACAGCCTTAGCGAAAGGCTTCTTGAAGGGAAAGATGTAACTCTGTGAGATGAATTAACAGAACACAGAGCAGTTTCTCAGAAAGCTTCTTTCCAGTTTTCAGGGGAAGATATTTCCTTTTTCACCATAGCCCTCTATGGGCTTCCAAATATCCCTTTGCCAATTCCACAAGAACAGCCTTAGCGAAAGGCTTCTTGAAGGGAGAGATGTAACTCTGTGAGATGAATTCACAGAACACAGAGCAGTTTCTCAGAAAGCTTCTTTCCAGTTTTGAACGGAAGATATTTCCTTTGTCACCATAGCCCTCTATGGGCTTCCAAATATCCCTTTGCCAATTCCACAAGAACAGCCGTAGCGAAAGGCTTCTTGAAGGGAAAGATATAACTCTGTGAGGTGAATTAACAGAACACAGAGCAGTTTCTCAGAAAGCTTCTTTCCAGTTTTCAGGGGAAGATATTTCCTTTTTCATCATAGCCCTCTATGGGCTTCCAAATATCCCTTTGCCAATTCCACAAGAACAGCCTTAGCGAAGGGCTTCTTGAAGGGAAAGATGTAACTCTGTGAGATGAATTAACAGAACACAGAGCAGTTTCTCAGAAAGCTTCTTTCCAGTTTTGAACGGAAGATATTTCCTTTTTCACCATAGCCCTCTATGGGCTTCCAAATATCCCTTTGCCAATTCCACAAGAACAGCCTTAGCGAAAGGCTTCTAGAAGGGAAAGTTGTAACTCTGTGAGATGAATTCACAGAACACAGCGCAGTTTCTCAGAAAGCTTCTTTCCAGTTTTGAACGGAAGATATTTCCTTTTTCACCATAGCCCTCTATGTGCTTCCAAATATCCCTTTGCGAATTCCACAAGAACAGCCTTACAGAAAGGCTTCTTGAAGGCAAAGATGTAACTCTATGAGATGAATTAACGGAACGCAGAGAAGTTTCTCAGAAAGCTTCTTTCCAGTTTTGAACGGAAGATATTTCCTTTTTCACCATAGCCCTCTATGGGCTTCCAAATATCCCTTTGCCAATTCCACAAGAACAGCCTTAGTGAAAGGCATCTTGAAGGGAAAGATGTAACTCTGTGAGATGAATTAAAAGAACACAGAGCAGTTTCTCAGAAAGCTTCTTTCCAGTTTTGAGCGGAAGATATTTCCTTTTTCACCATAGCCCTCTATGGGCTTCCAAATATCCCTTTGCCAATTCCACAAAAACACCCTTAGCGAAAGGCTTCTTGAAGGGAAAGATGTAACTCTGTGAGATGAATTAACAGAACACAGAGCAGTTTCTCAGAAAGCTTCTTTCCAGTTTTGAACGGAAGATATTTCCTTTTTCACCATAGCCCTCTATGGGCTTCCAAATATCCCTTTGCCAATTCCACAAGAACAGCCTTAGGGAAAGTCTTCTTGAAGGGAAATATGTAACTCTGTGAGATGAATTCACAAAACACAGAGCAGTTTCTCAGAAAGCTTCTTTCCAGTTTTGAACGGAAGATATTTCCTTTGTCACCATAGCCCTCTATGGGCTTCCAAATATCCCTTTGGCAATTCCACAAGAACAGCGAAAGGCTTCTTGAAGGGAAAGATGTAACTCTGTGAGATGAATTAACAGAACACAGAGCAGTTTCTCAGAAAGCTTCTTTCCAGTTTTCAGGGGAAGATATTTCCTTTGTCACCATAGCCCTCTATGGGCTTCCAAATATCCCTTTGCCAATTCCACAAGAACAGACTTAGCGAAAGGCTTCTTGAAGGGAAAGATGTAACTCTGTGAGATGAATTAACAGAACACAGAGCAGTTTCTCAGAAAGCTTCTTTCCAGTTTTGAACGGAAGATATTTCCTTTTTCACCATAGCCCTCTATGGGCTTCCAAATATGCCTTTGCCAATTCCACAAGAACAGCCTTAGCGAAGGGCTTCTTGAAGGGAAAGATGTAACTCTGTGAGATGAATTAACAGAACACAGAGCAGTTTCTCAGAAAGCTTCTTTCCAGTTTTGAACGGAAGATATTTCCTTTTTCACCATAGCCCTCTATGGGCTTCCAAATATCCCTTTGCCAATTCCACAAGAACAGCCTTACAGAAAGGCTTCTTCAAGGCAAAGATGTAACTCTGTGAGATGAATTAACGGAACGCAGAGAAGTTTCTCAGAAACTTCTTTCCAGTTTTGAACGGAAGATATTTCCTTTTTCACCATAGCCCTCTATGGGCTTCCAAATATCCCTTTGCCAATTTCACAAGAACAGCCTTAGCGAAAGGCATCTTGAAGGGAAAGATGTAACTCTGTGAGATGAATTAAAAGAACACAGAGCAGTTTCTCAGAAAGCTTCTTTCCAGTTTTCAGCGGAAGATATTTCCTTTTTCACCATAGCCCTCTATGGGCTTCCAAATATCCCTTTGCCAATTCCACAAAAACAGCCTTAGCGAAAGGCTTCTTGAAGGGAAAGATGTAACTCTGTGAGATGAATTAACAGAACACAGAGCAGTTTCTCAGAAAGCTTCTTTCCAGTTTTGAACGGAAGATATTTCCTTTTTCACCATAGCCCTCTATGGGCTTCCAAATATCCCTTTGCCAATTCCACAAGAACAGCCTTAGGGAAAGTCTTCTTGAAGGGAAATATGTAACTCTGTGAGATGAATTCACAGAACACAGAGCAGTTTCTCAGAAAGCTTCTTTCCAGTTTTGAACGGAAGATATTTCCTTTGTCACCATAGCCCTCTATGGGCTTCCAAATATCCCTTTGGCAATTCCACAAGAACAGCCTTAGCGAAAGGCTTCTTGAAGGGAAAGATGTAACTCTGTGAGATGAATTAACAGAACACAGAGCAGTTTCTCAGAAAGCTTCTTTCCAGTTTTCAGGGGAAGATATTTCCTTTTTCACCATAGCCCTCTATGGGCTTTCAAATATCCCTTTGCCAATTCCACAAGAACAGCCTTAGAGAAAGGCTTCTTGAAGGGAAAGATGGAACTCTGTGAGATGAATTCACAGAACACAGAGCAGTTTCTCAGAAAGCTTCTTTCCAGTTTTGAACGGAAGATATTTCCTTTGTCACCATAGCCCTCTATGGGCTTCCAAATATCCCTTTGGCAATTCCACAAGAACAGCCTTAGCGAAAGGCTTCTTGAAGGGAAAGATGTAACTCTGTTAGATGAATTAACAGAACACAGAGCAGTTTCTCAGAAAGCTTCTTTCCAGTTTTGAGCGGAAGATATTTCCTTTTTCACCATAGCCCTCTATGGGCTTCCAAATATCCCTTTGCCAATTCCACAAGAACAGCCTTAGAGAAAGGCTTCTTCAAGGCAAAGATGTAACTCTGTGAGATGAATTAACGGAACGCAGAGAAGTTTCTCAGAAAGCTTCTTTCCAGTTTTGAACGGAAGATATTTCCTTTTTCACCATAGCCCTCTATGGGCTTCCAAATATCCCTTTGCCAATTCCACAAGAACAGCCTTAGCGAAAGGCATCTTGAGGGGAAAGATGTAACTCTGTGAGATGAATTAAAAGAACACAGAGCAGTTTCTCAGAAAGCTTCTTTCCAGTTTTCAGCGGAAGATATTTCCTTTTTCACCATAGCCCTCTATGGGCTTCCAAATATCCCTTTGGCAATTCCATAATAACAGCCTTAGCGAAAGGCTTCTTGAAGGGAAAGATGTAACTCTGTGAGATGAATGCACAGAACACAGAGCAGTTTCTCAGAAAGCTTCTTTCCAGTTTTCAGCGGAAGATGTTTCCTTTTTCACCATAGCCCTCTATGGGCTTCCAAATATCCCTTTGCCAATTCCACGAGAACAGCCTTAGCGAAAGGCTTCTTGAAGGGAAAGATGTAACTCTGTGAGATGAATTAACAGAACACAGAGCAGTTTCTCAGAAAGCTTCTTTCCAGTTTTGAACGGAAGATATTTCCTTTTTCACCATAGCCCTCTATTTGCTTCCAAATATCCCTTTGCCAATTCCACCAGAACAGCCTTAGGGAAAGTCTTCTTGAAGGGAAATATGTAACTCTGTGAGATGAATTCACAGAACACAGAGCAGTTTCTCAGAAAGCTTCTTTCCAGTTTTGAACGGAAGATATTTCCTTTGTCACCATAGCCCTCTATGGGCTTCCAAATATCCCTTTGCCAATTCCACAAGAACAGCCTTAGCGAAAGGCTTCTTGAAGGGAAAGATGTAACTCTGTGAGATGAATTAACAGAACACAGAGCAGTTTCTCAGAAAGCTTCTTTCCAGTTTTCAGGGGAAGATATTTCCTTTTTCACCATAGCCCTCTATGGGCTTCCAAATATCCCTTTGCCAATTCCACAAGAACAGCCTTAGCGAAAGGCTTCTTGAAGGGAAAGATGTAACTCTGTGAGATGAATTAACAGAACACAGAGCAGTTTCTCAGAAAGCTTCTTTCCAGTTTTGAACGGAAGATATTTCCTTTGTCACCATAGCCCTCTATGGGCTTCCAAATATCCCTTTGCCAATTCCACAAGAACAGCCGTAGCGAAAGGCTTCTTGAAGGGAAAGATATAACTCTGTGAGGTGAATTAACAGAACACAGAGCAGTTTCTCAGAAAGCTTCTTTCCAGTTTTCAGGGGAAGATATTTCCTTTTTCACCATAGCCCTCTATGGGCTTCCAAATATCCCTTTGCCAATTCCACAAGAACAGCCGTAGCGAAAGGCTTCTTGAAGGGAAAGATATAACTCTGTGAGGTGAATTAACAGAACACAGAGCAGTTTCTCAGAAAGCTTCTTTCCAGTTTTCAGGGGAAGATATTTCCTTTTTCACCATAGCCCTCTATGGGCTTCCAAATATCCCTTTGCCAATTCCACAAGAACAGCCTTAGCGAAGGGCTTCTTGAAGGGAAAGATGTATCTCTGTGAGATGAATTCACAGAACACAGAGCTGTTTCTCAGAAAGCTTCTTTCCAGTTTTGAACGGAAGATATTTCCTTTTTCACCATAGCCCTCTATGGGCTTCCAAATATCCCTTTGCCAATTCCACAAGAACAGCCTTAGGGAAAGTCTTCTTGAAGGGAAATATGTAACTCTGTGAGATGAATTCACAGAACACAGAGCAGTTTCTCAGAAAGATTATTTCCAGTTTTGAACGGAAGATATTTCCTTTGTCACCATAGCCCTCTAAGGGCTTCCAAATATCCCTTTGCCAATTCCACAAGAACAGCCTTAGCGAAAGGCTTCTTGAAGGGAAAGATGTAACTCTGTGAGATGAATTAACAGAACACAGAGCAGTTTCTCAGAAAGCTTCTTTCCAGTTTTCAGGGGAAGATATTTCCTTTTTCACCATAGCCCTCTATGGGCTTTCAAATATCCCTTTGCCAATTCCACAAGAACAGCCTTAGAGAAAGGCTTCTTGAAGGTAAAGATGGAACTCTGTGAGATGAAGTCACAGAACACAGAGCAGTTTCTCAGAAAGCTTCTTTCCAGTTTTGAACGGAAGATATTTCCTTTTTCAACATAGCCCTCTATGGGCTTCCAAATATCCCCTTGCCAATTCCACAAGAACCGCCTTAGCGAAAGGCTTCTTGAGGGGAAAGATGTAACTCTGTGAGATGAATTAAAAGAACACAGAGCAGTTTCTCAGAAAGCTTCTTTCCAGTTTTCAGCGGAAGATATTTCCTTTTTCACCATAGCCCTCTATGGGCTTCCAAATATCCCTTTGCCAATTCCACAATAACAGCCTTAGCGAAAGGCTTCTTGAAGGGAAAGATGTAACTCTGTGAGATGAATTCACAGAACACAGAGCAGTTTCTCAGAAAGCTTCTTTCCAGTTTTCAGCGGAAGATGTTTCCTTTTTCACCATAGCCCTCTATGGGCTTCCAAATATCCCTTTGCCAATTCCACGAGAACAGCCTTAGCGAAAGGCTTCTTGAAGGGAAAGATGTAACTCTGTGAGATGAATTCACAGAACACAGAGCAGTTTCTCAGAAAGCTTCTTTCCAGTTTTGAACGGAAGATATTTCCTTTTTCACCATAGCCCTCTATTTGCTTCCAAATATCCCTTTGCCAATTCCACAAGAACAGCCTTAGGGAAAGTCTTCTTGAAGGGAAATATGTAACTCTGTGAGATGAATTCACAGAACACAGAGCAGTTTCTCAGAAAGCTTCTTTCCAGTTTTGAACGGAAGATATTTCCTTTGTAACCATAGCCCTCTATGGGCTTCCAAATATCCCTTTGCCAATTCCACAAGAACAGCCTTAGCGAAAGGCTTCTTGAAGGGAAAGATGTAACTCTGTGAGATGAATTAACAGAACACAGAGCAGTTTCTCAGAAAGCTTCTTTCCAGTTTTCAGGGGAAGATATTTCCTTTTTCACCATAGCCCTCTATGGGCTTCCAAATATCCCTTTGCCAATTCCACAAGAACAGCCTTAGCGAAAGGCTTCTTGAAGGGAAAGATGTAACTCTGTGAGATGAATTCACAGAACACAGAGCAGTTTCTCAGAAAGCTTCTTTCCAGTTTTGAACGGAAGATATTTCCTTTGTCACCATAGCCCTCTATGGGCTTCCAAATATCCCTTTGCCAATTCCACAAGAACAGCCTTAGCGAAAGGCTTCTTGAAGGGAAAGATGGAACTCTGTGAGATGAATTAACAGAACACAGAGCACTTTCTCAGAAAGCTTCTTTCCAGTTTTCAGGGGAAGATATTTCCTTTTTTACCATAGCCCTCTATGGGCTTTCAAATATCCCTTTGACAATTCCACAAGAACAGCCTTAGCGAAGGGCTTCTTGAAGGGAAAGATGGAACTCTGTGAGATGAATTAACAGAACACAGAGCAGTTTCTCAGAAAGCTTCTTTCCAGTTTTGAACGGAAGATATTTCCTTTTTCACCATAGCCCTCTATGGGCTTCCAAATATCCCTTTGCCAATTCCACAAGAACAGCCTTAGGGAAAGTCTTCTTGAAGGGAAATATGTAACTCTGTGAGATGAATTCACAGAACACAGAGCAGTTTCTCAGAAAGATTCTTTCCAGTTTTTGAACGGAAGATATTTCCTTTGTCACCATAGCCCTCTATGGGCTTCCAAATATCCCTTTGCCAATTCCACAAGAACAGCCTTAACGAAAGGCTTCTTGAAGGGAAAGATGTAACTCTGTGAGATGAATTAACAGAACACAGAGCAGTTTCTCAGAAAGCTTCTTTCCAGTTTTCAGGGGAAGATATTTCCTTTTTCACCATAGCCCTCTATGGGCTTTCAAATATCCCTTTGCCAATTCCACAAGAACAGCCTTAGAGAAAGGCTTCTTGAAGGTAAAGATGGAACTCTGTGAGATGAATTCACAGAACACAGAGCAGTTTCTCAGAAAGCTTCTTTCCAGTTTTGAACGGAAGATATTTCCTTTTTCACCATAGCCCTCTATGGGCTTCCAAATATCCCTTTGCCAATTCCACAAGAACAGCCTTAGCGAAAGGCTTCTTGAGGGGAAAGATGTAACTCTGTGAGATGAATTAAAAGAACACAGAGCAGTTTCTCAGAAAGCTTCTTTCCAGTTTTCAGCGGAAGATATTTCCTTTTTCACCATAGCCCTCTATGGGCTTCCAAATATCCCTTTGCCAATTCCACAATAACAGCCTTAGCGAAAGGCTTCTTGAAGGGAAAGATGTAACTCTGTGAGATGACTTCACAGAACACCGAGCAGTTTCTCAGAAAGCTTCTTTCCAGTTTTCAGCGGAAGATGTTTCCTTTTTCACCATAGCCCCCTATGGGCTTCCAAATATCCCTTTGCGAATTCCACGAGAACAGCCTTAGCGAAAGGCTTCTTGAAGGGAAAGATGTAACTCTGTGAGATGAATTCACAGAACACAGAGCAGTTTCTCAGAAAGCTTCTTTCCAGTTTTGAACGGAAGATATTTCCTTTTTCACCATAGCCCTCTATTTGCTTCCAAATATCCCTTTGCCAATTCCACAAGAACAGCCTTAGGGAAAGTCTTCTTGAAGGGAAATATGTAACTCTGTGAGATGAATTCACAGAACACAGAGCAGTTTCTCAGAAAGCTTCTTTCCAGTTTTGAACGGAAGTTATTTCCTTTGTCACCATAGCCCTCTATGGGCTTCCAAATATCCCTTTGCCAATTCCACAAGAACAGCCTTAGCGAAAGGCTTCTTGAAGGGAAAGATGTAACTCTGTGAGATGAATTAACAGAACACAGAGAAGTTTCTCAGAAAGCTTCTTTCCAGTTTTCAGGGGAAGATATTTCCTTTTTCACCATAGCCCTCTATGGGCTTCCAAATATCCCTTTGCCAATTCCACAAGAACAGCCTTAGCGAAAGGCTTCTTGAAGGGAAAGATGTAACTCTGTGAGATGAATTCACAGAACACAGAGCAGTTTCTCAGAAAGCTTCTTTCCAGTTTTGAACGGAAGATATTTCCTTTTTCACCATAGCCCTCTATGGGCTTCCAAATATCCCTTTGCCAATTCCACAAGAACAGCCTTAGCGAAAGGCTTCTAGAAGGGAAAGTTGTAACTCTGTGAGATGAATTCACAGAACACAGCGCAGTTTCTCAGAAAGCTTCTTTCCAGTTTTGAACGGAAGATATTTCCTTTTTCACCATAGCCCTCTATGGGCTTCCAAATATCCCTTTGCCAATTCCACAAGAACAGCCTTAGCGAAAGGCTTCTAGAAGGGAAAGTTGTAACTCTGTGAGATGAATTCACAGAACACAGCGCAGTTTCTCAGAAAGCTTCTTTCCAGTTTTGAACGGAAGATATTTCCTTTTTCACCATAGCCCTCTATGGGCTTCCAAATATCCCTTTGCCAATTCCACGGGAACAGCCTTAGCGAAAGGCTTCTTGAAGGGAAAGATGTAACTCTGTGAGATGAATTCACAGAACACAGAGCAGTTTCTCAGAAAGCTTCTTTCCAGTTTTGAACGGAAGATATTTCCTTTTTCACCATAGCCCTCTATTTGCTTCCAAATATCCCTTTGCCAATTCCACAAGAACAGCCTTAGGGAAAGTCTTCTTGAAGGGAAATATGTAACTCTGTGAGATGAATTCACAGAACACAGAGCAGTTTCTCAGAAAGCTTCTTTCCAGTTTTGAACGGAAGATATTTCCTTTGTCACCATAGCCCTCTATGGGCTTCCAAATATCCCTTTGCCAATTCCACAAGAAGAGCCTTAGCGAAAGGCTTCTTGAAGGGAAAGATGTAACTCTGTGAGATGAATTAACAGAACACAGAGCAGTTTCTCAGAAAGCTTCTTTCCAGTTTTCAGGGGAAGATATTTCCTTTGTCACCATAGCCCTCTATGGGCTTCCAAATATCCCTTTGCCAATTCCACAAGAACAGACTTAGCGAAAGGCTTCTTGAAGGGAAAGATGTAACTCTGTGAGATGAATTAACAGAACACAGAGCAGTTTCTCAGAAAGCTTCTTTCCAGTTTTGAACGGAAGATATTTCCTTTTTCACCATAGCCCTCTATGGGCTTCAAAATATGCCTTTGCCAATTCCACAAGAACAGCCTTAGCGAAGGGCTTCTTGAAGGGAACGATGTAACTCTGTGAGATGAATTCACAGAACACAGAGCAGTTTCTCAGAAAGCTTCTTTCCAGTTTTGAACGGAAGATATTTCCTTTTTCACCATAGCCCTCTATGGGCTTCCAAATATCCCTTTGCCAATTCCACAAGAACAGCCTTACAGAAAGGCTTCTTCAAGGCAAAGATGTAACTCTGTGAGATGAATTAACGGAACGCAGAGAAGTTTCTCAGAAACTTCTTTCCAGTTTTGAACGGAAGATATTTCCTTTTTCACCATAGCCCTCTATGGGCTTCCAAATATCCCTTTGCCAATTTCACAAGAACAGCCTTAGCGAAAGGCATCTTGAAGGGAAAGATGTAACTCTGTGAGATGAATTAAAAGAACACAGAGCAGTTTCTCAGAAAGCTTCTTTCCAGTTTTCAGCGGAAGATATTTCCTTTTTCACCATAGCCCTCTATGGGCTTCCAAATATCCCTTTGCCAATTCCACAAAAACAGCCTTAGCGAAAGGCTTCTTGAAGGGAAAGATGTAACTCTGTGAGATGAATTAACAGAACACAGAGCAGTTTCTCAGAAAGCTTCTTTCCAGTTTTGAACGGAAGATATTTCCTTTTTCACCATAGCCCTCTATGGGCTTCCAAATATCCCTTTGCCAATTCCACAAGAACAGCCTTAGGGAAAGTCTTCTTGAAGGGAAATATGTAACTCTGTGAGATGAATTCACAGAACACAGAGCAGTTTCTCAGAAAGCTTCTTTCCAGTTTTGAACGGAAGATATTTCCTTTGTCACCATAGCCCTCTATGGGCTTCCAAATATCCCTTTGGCAATTCCACAAGAACAGCCTTAGCGAAAGGCTTCTTGAAGGGAAAGATGTAACTCTGTGAGATGAATTAACAGAACACAGAGCAGTTTCTCAGAAAGCTTCTTTCCAGTTTTCAGGGGAAGATATTTCCTTTTTCACCATAGCCCTCTATGGGCTTTCAAATATCCCTTTGCCAATTCCACAAGAACAGCCTTAGAGAAAGGCTTCTTGAAGGGAAAGATGGAACTCTGTGAGATGAATTCACAGAACACAGAGCAGTTTCTCAGATAGCTTCTTTCCAGTTTTGAACGGAAGATATTTCCTTTGTCACCATAGCCCTCTATGGGCTTCCAAATATCCCTTTGCCAATTCCACAAGAACAGACTTAGCGAAAGGCTTCTTGAAGGGAAAGATGTAACTCTGTGAGATGAATTAACAGAACACAGAGCAGTTTCTCAGAAAGCTTCTTTCCAGTTTTGAGCGGAAGATATTTCCTTTTTCACCATAGCCCTCTATGGGCTTCCAAATATCCCTTTGCCAATTCCACAAGAACAGCCTTAGAGAAAGGCTTCTTCAAGGCAAAGATGTAACTCTGTGAGATGAATTAACGGAACGCAGAGAAGTTTCTCAGAAAGCTTCTTTCCAGTTTTGAACGGAAGATATTTCCTTTTTCACCATAGCCCTCTATGGGCTTCCAAATATCCCTTTGCCAATTCCACAAGAACAGCCTTAGCGAAAGGCTTCTTGAAGGGAAAGATGTAACTCTGTGAGATGAATTCACAGAACACAGAGCAGTTTCTCAGAAAGCTTCTTTCCAGTTTTGAACGGAAGATATTTCCTTTGTCACCATAGCCCTCTATGGGCTTCCAAATATCCCTTTGCCAATTCCACAAGAACAGCCGTAGCGAAAGGCTTCTTGAAGGGAAAGATATAACTCTGTGAGGTGAATTAACAGAACACAGAGCAGTTTCTCAGAAAGCTTCTTTCCAGTTTTCAAGGGAAGATATTTCCTTTTTCACCATAGCCCTCTATGGGCTTCCAAATATCCCTTTGCCAATTCCACAAGAACAGCCTTAGCGAAGGGCTTATTGAAGGGAAAGATGTAACTCTGTGAGATGAATTAACAGAACACAGAGCAGTTTCTCAGAAAGCTTCTTTCCAGTTTTCAGGGGAAGATATTTCCTTTTTCACCATAGCCCTCTATGGGCTTCCAAATATCCCTTTGCCAATTCCACAAGAACAGCCTTAGCGAAAGGCTTCTTGAAGGGAAAGATGTAACTCTGTGAGATGAATTCACAGAACACAGAGCAGTTTCTCAGAAAGCTTCTTTCCAGTTTTGAACGGAAGATATTTCCTTTGTCACCATAGCCCTCTATGGGCTTCCAAATATCCCTTTGCCAATTCCACAAGAACAGCCGTAGCGAAAGGCTTCTTGAAGGGAAAGATATAACTCTGTGAGGTGAATTAACAGAACACAGAGCAGTTTCTCAGAAAGCTTCTTTCCAGTTTTCAAGGGAAGATATTTCCTTTTTCACCATAGCCCTCTATGGGCTTCCAAATATCCCTTTGCCAATTCCACAAGAACAGCCTTAGCGAAGGGCTTATTGAAGGGAAAGATGTAACTCTGTGAGATGAATTAACAGAACACAGAGCAGTTTCTCAGAAAGCTTCTTTCCAGTTTTGAACGGAAGATATTTCCTTTTTCACCATAGCCCTCTATGGGCTTCCAAATATCCCTTTGCCAATTCCACAAGAACAGCCTTAGCGAAAGGCTTCTAGAAGGGAAAGTTGTAACTATGTGAGATGAATTCACAGAACACAGCGCAGTTTCTCAGAAAGCTTCTTTCCAGTTTTGAACGGAAGATATTTCCTTTGTAACCATAGCCCTCTATGGGCTTCCAAATATCCCTTTGCCAATTCCACGAGAACAGCCTTAGCGAAAGGCTTCTTGAAGGGAAAGATGTAACTCTGTGAGATGAATTCACAGAACACAGAGCAGTTTCTCAGAAAGCTTCTTTCCAGTTTTCAGGGGAAGATATTTCCTTTTTCACCATAGCCCTCTATGGGCTTCCAAATATCCCTTTGCCAATTCCACAAGAACAGCCTTACAGAAAGGCTTCTTCAAGGGAAAGATGTAACTCTGTGAGATGAATTAACGGAACGCAGAGAAGTTTCTCAGAAACTTCTTTCCAGTTTTGAACGGAAGATATTTCCTTTTTCACCATAGCCCTCAATGGGCTTCCAAATATCCCTTTGCCAATTTCACAAGAACAGCCTTAGCGAAAGGCATCTTGAAGGGAAAGATGTAACTCTGTGAGATGAATTAAAAGAACACAGAGCAGTTTCTCAGAAAGCTTCTTTCCAGTTTTCAGCGGAAGATATTTCCTTTTTCACCGTAGCCCTCTATGGGCTTCCAAATATCCCTTTGCCAATTCCACAAAAACAGCCTTAGCGAAAGGCTTCTTGAAGGGAAAGATGTAACTCTGTGAGATGAATTAACAGAACACAGAGCAGTTTCTCAGAAAGCTTCTTTCCAGTTTTGAACGGAAGATATTTCCTTTTTCACCATAGCCCTCTATGGGCTTCCAAATATCCCTTTGCCAATTCCACAAGAACAGCCTTAGGGAAAGTCTTCTTGAAGGGAAATATGTAACTCTGTGAGATGAATTCACAGAACACAGAGCAGTTTCTCAGAAAGCTTCTTTCCAGTTTTGAAAGGAAGATATTTCCTTTGTCACCATAGCCCTCTATGGGCTTCCAAATATCCCTTTGGCAATTCCACAAGAACAGCCTTAGCGAAAGGCTTCTTGAAGGGAAAGATGGAACTCTGTGAGATGAATTAACAGAACACAGAGCACTTTCTCAGAAAGCTTCTTTCCAGTTTTCAGGGGAAGATATTTCCTTTTTTACCATAGCCCTCTATGGGCTTTCAAATATCCCTTTGACAATTCCACAAGAACAGCCTTAGCGAAGGGCTTCTTGAAGGGAAAGATGGAACTCTGTGAGATGAATTAACAGAACACAGAGCAGTTTCTCAGAAAGCTTCTTTCCAGTTTTGAACGGAAGATATTTCCTTTTTCACCATAGCCCTCTATGGGCTTCCAAATATCCCTTTGCCAATTCCACAAGAACAGCCTTAGGGAAAGTCTTCTTGAAGGGAAATATGTAACTCTGTGAGATGAATTCACAGAACACAGAGCAGTTTCTCAGAAAGATTCTTTCCAGTTTTTGAACGGAAGATATTTCCTTTGTCACCATAGCCCTCTATGGGCTTCCAAATATCCCTTTGCCAATTCCACAAGAACAGCCTTAACGAAAGGCTTCTTGAAGGGAAAGATGTAACTCTGTGAGATGAATTAACAGAACACAGAGCAGTTTCTCAGAAAGCTTCTTTCCAGTTTTCAGGGGAAGATATTTCCTTTTTCACCATAGCCCTCTATGGGCTTTCAAATATCCCTTTGCCAATTCCACAAGAACAGCCTTAGAGAAAGGCTTCTTGAAGGTAAAGATGGAACTCTGTGAGATGAATTCACAGAACACAGAGCAGTTTCTCAGAAAGCTTCTTTCCAGTTTTGAACGGAAGATATTTCCTTTTTCACCATAGCCCTCTATGGGCTTCCAAATATCCCTTTGCCAATTCCACAAGAACAGCCTTAGCGAAAGGCTTCTTGAGGGGAAAGATGTAACTCTGTGAGATGAATTAAAAGAACACAGAGCAGTTTCTCAGAAAGCTTCTTTCCAGTTTTCAGCGGAAGATATTTCCTTTTTCACCATAGCCCTCTATGGGCTTCCAAATATCCCTTTGCCAATTCCACAATAACAGCCTTAGCGAAAGGCTTCTTGAAGGGAAAGATGTAACTCTGTGAGATGACTTCACAGAACACCGAGCAGTTTCTCAGAAAGCTTCTTTCCAGTTTTCAGCGGAAGATGTTTCCTTTTTCACCATAGCCCCCTATGGGCTTCCAAATATCCCTTTGCGAATTCCACGAGAACAGCCTTAGCGAAAGGCTTCTTGAAGGGAAAGATGTAACTCTGTGAGATGAATTCACAGAACACAGAGCAGTTTCTCAGAAAGCTTCTTTCCAGTTTTGAACGGAAGATATTTCCTTTTTCACCATAGCCCTCTATTTGCTTCCAAATATCCCTTTGCCAATTCCACAAGAACAGCCTTAGGGAAAGTCTTCTTGAAGGGAAATATGTAACTCTGTGAGATGAATTCACAGAACACAGAGCAGTTTCTCAGAAAGCTTCTTTCCAGTTTTGAACGGAAGTTATTTCCTTTGTCACCATAGCCCTCTATGGGCTTCCAAATATCCCTTTGCCAATTCCACAAGAACAGCCTTAGCGAAAGGCTTCTTGAAGGGAAAGATGTAACTCTGTGAGATGAATTAACAGAACACAGAGAAGTTTCTCAGAAAGCTTCTTTCCAGTTTTCAGGGGAAGATATTTCCTTTTTCACCATAGCCCTCTATGGGCTTCCAAATATCCCTTTGCCAATTCCACAAGAACAGCCTTAGCGAAAGGCTTCTTGAAGGGAAAGATGTAACTCTGTGAGATGAATTCACAGAACACAGAGCAGTTTCTCAGAAAGCTTCTTTCCAGTTTTGAACGGAAGATATTTCCTTTTTCACCATAGCCCTCTATGGGCTTCCAAATATCCCTTTGCCAATTCCACAAGAACAGCCTTAGCGAAAGGCTTCTAGAAGGGAAAGTTGTAACTCTGTGAGATGAATTCACAGAACACAGCGCAGTTTCTCAGAAAGCTTCTTTCCAGTTTTGAACGGAAGATATTTCCTTTTTCACCATAGCCCTCTATGGGCTTCCAAATATCCCTTTGCCAATTCCACAAGAACAGCCTTAGCGAAAGGCTTCTAGAAGGGAAAGTTGTAACTCTGTGAGATGAATTCACAGAACACAGCGCAGTTTCTCAGAAAGCTTCTTTCCAGTTTTGAACGGAAGATATTTCCTTTTTCACCATAGCCCTCTATGGGCTTCCAAATATCCCTTTGCCAATTCCACGGGAACAGCCTTAGCGAAAGGCTTCTTGAAGGGAAAGATGTAACTCTGTGAGATGAATTCACAGAACACAGAGCAGTTTCTCAGAAAGCTTCTTTCCAGTTTTGAACGGAAGATATTTCCTTTTTCACCATAGCCCTCTATTTGCTTCCAAATATCCCTTTGCCAATTCCACAAGAACAGCCTTAGGGAAAGTCTTCTTGAAGGGAAATATGTAACTCTGTGAGATGAATTCACAGAACACAGAGCAGTTTCTCAGAAAGCTTCTTTCCAGTTTTGAACGGAAGATATTTCCTTTGTCACCATAGCCCTCTATGGGCTTCCAAATATCCCTTTGCCAATTCCACAAGAAGAGCCTTAGCGAAAGGCTTCTTGAAGGGAAAGATGTAACTCTGTGAGATGAATTAACAGAACACAGAGCAGTTTCTCAGAAAGCTTCTTTCCAGTTTTCAGGGGAAGATATTTCCTTTGTCACCATAGCCCTCTATGGGCTTCCAAATATCCCTTTGCCAATTCCACAAGAACAGACTTAGCGAAAGGCTTCTTGAAGGGAAAGATGTAACTCTGTGAGATGAATTAACAGAACACAGAGCAGTTTCTCAGAAAGCTTCTTTCCAGTTTTGAACGGAAGATATTTCCTTTTTCACCATAGCCCTCTATGGGCTTCAAAATATGCCTTTGCCAATTCCACAAGAACAGCCTTAGCGAAGGGCTTCTTGAAGGGAACGATGTAACTCTGTGAGATGAATTCACAGAACACAGAGCAGTTTCTCAGAAAGCTTCTTTCCAGTTTTGAACGGAAGATATTTCCTTTTTCACCATAGCCCTCTATGGGCTTCCAAATATCCCTTTGCCAATTCCACAAGAACAGCCTTACAGAAAGGCTTCTTCAAGGCAAAGATGTAACTCTGTGAGATGAATTAACGGAACGCAGAGAAGTTTCTCAGAAACTTCTTTCCAGTTTTGAACGGAAGATATTTCCTTTTTCACCATAGCCCTCTATGGGCTTCCAAATATCCCTTTGCCAATTTCACAAGAACAGCCTTAGCGAAAGGCATCTTGAAGGGAAAGATGTAACTCTGTGAGATGAATTAAAAGAACACAGAGCAGTTTCTCAGAAAGCTTCTTTCCAGTTTTCAGCGGAAGATATTTCCTTTTTCACCATAGCCCTCTATGGGCTTCCAAATATCCCTTTGCCAATTCCACAAAAACAGCCTTAGCGAAAGGCTTCTTGAAGGGAAAGATGTAACTCTGTGAGATGAATTAACAGAACACAGAGCAGTTTCTCAGAAAGCTTCTTTCCAGTTTTGAACGGAAGATATTTCCTTTTTCACCATAGCCCTCTATGGGCTTCCAAATATCCCTTTGCCAATTCCACAAGAACAGCCTTAGGGAAAGTCTTCTTGAAGGGAAATATGTAACTCTGTGAGATGAATTCACAGAACACAGAGCAGTTTCTCAGAAAGCTTCTTTCCAGTTTTGAACGGAAGATATTTCCTTTGTCACCATAGCCCTCTATGGGCTTCCAAATATCCCTTTGGCAATTCCACAAGAACAGCCTTAGCGAAAGGCTTCTTGAAGGGAAAGATGTAACTCTGTGAGATGAATTAACAGAACACAGAGCAGTTTCTCAGAAAGCTTCTTTCCAGTTTTCAGGGGAAGATATTTCCTTTTTCACCATAGCCCTCTATGGGCTTTCAAATATCCCTTTGCCAATTCCACAAGAACAGCCTTAGAGAAAGGCTTCTTGAAGGGAAAGATGGAACTCTGTGAGATGAATTCACAGAACACAGAGCAGTTTCTCAGATAGCTTCTTTCCAGTTTTGAACGGAAGATATTTCCTTTGTCACCATAGCCCTCTATGGGCTTCCAAATATCCCTTTGCCAATTCCACAAGAACAGACTTAGCGAAAGGCTTCTTGAAGGGAAAGATGTAACTCTGTGAGATGAATTAACAGAACACAGAGCAGTTTCTCAGAAAGCTTCTTTCCAGTTTTGAGCGGAAGATATTTCCTTTTTCACCATAGCCCTCTATGGGCTTCCAAATATCCCTTTGCCAATTCCACAAGAACAGCCTTAGAGAAAGGCTTCTTCAAGGCAAAGATGTAACTCTGTGAGATGAATTAACGGAACGCAGAGAAGTTTCTCAGAAAGCTTCTTTCCAGTTTTGAACGGAAGATATTTCCTTTTTCACCATAGCCCTCTATGGGCTTCCAAATATCCCTTTGCCAATTCCACAAGAACAGCCTTAGCGAAAGGCTTCTTGAAGGGAAAGATGTAACTCTGTGAGATGAATTCACAGAACACAGAGCAGTTTCTCAGAAAGCTTCTTTCCAGTTTTGAACGGAAGATATTTCCTTTGTCACCATAGCCCTCTATGGGCTTCCAAATATCCCTTTGCCAATTCCACAAGAACAGCCGTAGCGAAAGGCTTCTTGAAGGGAAAGATATAACTCTGTGAGGTGAATTAACAGAACACAGAGCAGTTTCTCAGAAAGCTTCTTTCCAGTTTTCAAGGGAAGATATTTCCTTTTTCACCATAGCCCTCTATGGGCTTCCAAATATCCCTTTGCCAATTCCACAAGAACAGCCTTAGCGAAGGGCTTATTGAAGGGAAAGATGTAACTCTGTGAGATGAATTAACAGAACACAGAGCAGTTTCTCAGAAAGCTTCTTTCCAGTTTTGAACGGAAGATATTTCCTTTTTCACCATAGCCCTCTATGGGCTTCCAAATATCCCTTTGCCAATTCCACAAGAACAGCCTTAGCGAAAGGCTTCTAGAAGGGAAAGTTGTAACTCTGTGAGATGAATTCACAGAACACAGCGCAGTTTCTCAGAAAGCTTCTTTCCAGTTTTGAACGGAAGATATTTCCTTTGTAACCATAGCCCTCTATGGGCTTCCAAATATCCCTTTGCCAATTCCACGAGAACAGCCTTAGCGAAAGGCTTCTTGAAGGGAAAGATGTAACTCTGTGAGATGAATTCACAGAACACAGAGCAGTTTCTCAGAAAGCTTCTTTCCAGTTTTCAGGGGAAGATATTTCCTTTGTCACCATAGCCCTCTATGGGCTTCCAAATATCCCTTTGCCAATTCCACAAGAACAGACTTAGCGAAAGGCTTCTTGAAGGGAAAGATGTAACTCTGTGAGATGAATTAACAGAACACAGAGCAGTTTCTCAGAAAGCTTCTTTCCAGTTTTGAACGGAAGATATTTCCTTTTTCACCATAGCCCTCTATGGGCTTCCAAATATGCCTTTGCCAATTCCACAAGAACAGCCTTAGCGAAGGGCTTCTCGAAGGGAAAGATGTAACTCTGTGAGATGAATTAACAGAACACAGAGCAGTTTCTCAGAAAGCTTCTTTCCAGTTTTGAACGGAAGATATTTCCTTTTTCACCATAGCCCTCTATGGGCTTCCAAATATCCCTTTGCCAATTCCACAAGAACAGCCTTAGGGAAAGTCTTCTTGAAGGGAAATATGTAACTCTGTGAGATGAATTAACAGAACACAGAGCAGTTTCTCAGAAAGCTTCTTTCCAGTTTTGAACGGAAGATATTTCCTTTGTCACCATAGCCCTCTATGGGATTCCAAATATCCCTTTGGCAATTCCACAAGAACAGCATTAGCGAAAGGCTTCTTGAAGGGAAAGATGTAACTCTGTGAGATGAATTAACAGAACACAGAGCAGTTTCTCAGAAAGCTTCTTTCCAGTTTTCAGGGGAAGATATTTCCTTTTTTACCATAGCCCTCTATGGGCTTTCAAATATCCCTTTGCCAATTCCACAAGAACAGCCTTAGCGAAGGGCTTCTTGAAGGGAAAGATGGAACTCTGTGAGATGAATTAACAGAACACAGAGCAGTTTCTCAGAAAGCTTCTTTCCAGTTTTGAACGGAAGATATTTCCTTTTTCACCATAGCCCTCTATGGGCTTCCAAATATCCCTTTGCCAATTCCACAAGAACAGCCTTAGGGAAAGTCTTCTTGAAGGGAAATATGTAACTCTGTGAGATGAATTCACAGAACACAGAGCAGTTTCTCAGAAAGATTCTTTCCAGTTTTTGAACGGAAGATATTTCCTTTGTCACCATAGCCCTCTATGGGCTTCCAAATATCCCTTTGCCAATTCCACAAGAACAGCCTTAACGAAAGGCTTCTTGAAGGGAAAGATGTAACTCTGTGAGATGAATTAACAGAACACAGAGCAGTTTCTCATAAAGCTTCTTTCCAGTTTTCAGGGGAAGATATTTCCTTTTTCACCATAGCCCTCTATGGGCTTTCAAATATCCCTTTGCCAATTCCACAAGAACAGCCTTAGAGAAAGGCTTCTTGAAGGTAAAGATGGAACTCTGTGAGATGAATTCACAGAACACAGAGCAGTTTCTCAGAAAGCTTCTTTCCAGTTTTGAACGGAAGATATTTCCTTTTTCACCATAGCCCTCTATGGGCTTCCAAATATCCCTTTGCCAATTCCACAAGAACAGCCTTAGCGAAAGGCTTCTTGAGGGGAAAGATGTAACTCTGTGAGATGAATTAAAAGAACACAGAGCAGTTTCTCAGAAAGCTTCTTTCCAGTTTTCAGCGGAAGATATTTCCTTTTTCACCATAGCCCTCTATGGGCTTCCAAATATCCCTTTGCCAATTCCACAATAACAGCCTTAGCGAAAGGCTTCTTGAAGGGAAAGATGTAACTCTGTGAGATGAATTCACAGAACACCGAGCAGTTTCTCAGAAAGCTTCTTTCCAGTTTTCAGCGGAAGATGTTTCCTTTTTCACCATAGCCCCCTATGGGCTTCCAAATATCCCTTTGCGAATTCCACGAGAACAGCCTTAGCGAAAGGCATCTTGAAGGGAAAGATGTAACTCTGTGAGATGAATTCACAGAACACAGAGCAGTTTCTCAGAAAGCTTCTTTCCAGTTTTGAACGGAAGATATTTCCTTTTTCACCATAGCCCTCTATTTGCTTCCAAATATCCCTTTGCCAATTCCACAAGAACAGCCTTAGGGAAAGTCTTCTTGAAGGGAAATATGTAACTCTGTGAGATGAATTCACAGAACACAGAGCAGTTTCTCAGAAAGCTTCTTTCCAGTTTTGAACGGAAGATATTTCCTTTGTCACCATAGCCCTCTATGGGCTTCCAAATATCCCTTTGCCAATTCCACAAGAACAGCCTTAGCGAAAGGCTTCTTGAAGGGAAAGATGTAACTCTGTGAGATGAATTAACAGAACACAGAGCAGTTTCTCAGAAAGCTTCTTTCCAGTTTTCAGGGGAAGATATTTCCTTTTTCACCATAGGCCTCTATGGGCTTCCAAATATCCCTTTGCCAATTCCACAAGAACAGCCTTAGCGAAAGGCTTCTTGAAGGGAAAGATGTAACTCTGTGAGATGAATTCACAGAACACAGAGCAGTTTCTCAGAAAGCTTCTTTCCAGTTTTGAACGGAAGATATTTCCTTTGTCACCATAGCCCTCTATGGGCTTCCAAATATCCCTTTGCCAATTCCACAAGAACAGCCGTAGCGAAAGGCTTCTTGAAGGGAAAGATATAACTCTGTGAGGTGAATTAACAGAACACAGAGCAGTTTCTCAGAAAGCTTCTTTCCAGTTTTCAGGGGAAGATATTTCCTTTTTCACCATAGCCCTCTATGGGCTTCCAAATATCCCTTTGCCAATTCCACAAGAACAGCCTTAGCGAAGGGCTTATTGAAGGGAAAGATGTAACTCTGTGAGATGAATTAACAGAACACAGAGCAGTTTCTCAGAAAGCTTCTTTCCAGTTTTGAACGGAAGATATTTCCTTTTTCACCATAGCCCTCTATGGGCTTCCAAATATCCCTTTGCCAATTCCACAAGAACAGCCTTAGCGAAAGGCTTCTAGAAGGGAAAGTTGTAACTCTGTGAGATGAATTCACAGAACACAGCGCAGTTTCTCAGAAAGCTTCTTTCCAGTTTTGAACGGAAGATATTTCCTTTTTCACCATAGCCCTCTATGGGCTTCCAAATATCCCTTTGCCAATTCCACGAGAACAGCCTTAGCGAAAGGCTTCTTGAAGGGAAAGATGTAACTCTGTGAGATGAATTCACAGAACACAGAGCAGTTTCTCAGAAAGCTTCTTTCCAGTTTTGAACGGAAGATATTTCCTTTTTCACCATAGCCCTCTATTTGCTTCCAAATATCCCTTTGCCAATTCCACAAGAACAGCCTTAGGGAAAGTCTTCTTGAAGGGAAATATGTAACTCTGTGAGATGAATTCACAGAACACAGAGCAGTTTCTCAGAAAGCTTCTTTCCAGTTTTGAACGGAAGATATTTCCTTTGTCACCATAGCCCTCTATGGGCTTCCAAATATCCCTTTGCCAATTCCACAAGAAGAGCCTTAGCGAAAGGCTTCTTGAAGGGAAAGATGTAACTCTGTGAGATGAATTAACAGAACACAGTGCATTTTCTCAGAAAGCTTCTTTCCAGTTTTCAGGGGAAGATATTTCCTTTTTCACCATAGCCCTCTATGGGCTTCCAAATATCCCTTTGCCAATTCCACAAGAACAGCCTTAGCGAAAGGCTTCTTGAAGGGAGAGATGTAACTCTGTGAGATGAATTCACAGAACACAGAGCAGTTTCTCAGAAAGCTTCTTTCCAGTTTTGAACGGAAGATATTTCCTTTGTCACCATAGACCTCTATGGGCTTCCAAATATCCCTTTGCCAATTCCACAATAACAGCCTTAGCGAAAGGCTTCTTGAAGGGAAAGATGTAACTCTGTGAGATGAATTCACAGAACACAGAGCAGTTTCTCAGAAAGCTTCTTTCCAGTTTTCAGCGGAAGATGTTTCCTTTTTCACCATAGCCCTCTATGGGCTTCCAAATATCCCTTTGCCAATTCCACGAGAACAGCCTTAGCGAAAGGCTTCTTGAAGGGAAAGATGTAACTCTGTGAGATGAATTCACAGAACACAGAGCAGTTTCTCAGAAAGCTTCTTTCCAGTTTTGAACGGAAGATATTTCCTTTTTCACCATAGCCCTCTATTTGCTTCCAAATATCCCTTTGCCAATTCCACAAGAACAGCCTTAGGGAAAGTCTTCTTGAAGGGAAATATGTAACTCTGTGAGATGAATTCACAGAACCCAGAGCAGTTTCTCAGAAAGCTTCTTTCCAGTTTTGAACGGAAGATATTTCCTTTGTCACCATAGCCCTCTATGGGCTTCCAAATATCCCTTTGCCAATTCCACAAGAACAGCCTTAGCGAAAGGCTTCTTGAAGGGAAAGATGTAACTCTGTGAGATGAATTAACAGAACACAGAGCAGTTTCTCAGAAAGCTTCTTTCCAGTTTTCAGGGGAAGATATTTCCTTTTTCACCATAGCCCTCTATGGGCTTCCAAATATCCCTTTGCCAATTCCACAAGAACAGCCTTAGCGAAAGGCTTCTTGAAGGGAAAGATGTAACTCTGTGAGATGAATTCACAGAACACAGAGCAGTTTCTCAGAAAGCTTCTTTCCAGTTTTGAACGGAAGATAATTCCTTTGTCACCATAGCCCTCTATGGGCTTCCAAATATCCCTTTGCCAATTCCACAAGAACAGCCGTAGCGAAAGGCTTCTTGAAGGGAAAGATATAACTCTGTGAGGTGAATTAACAGAACACAGAGCAGTTTCTCAGAAAGCTTCTTTCCAGTTTTCAGGGGAAGATATTTCCTTTTTCATCATAGCCCTCTATGGGCTTCCAAATATCCCTTTGCCAATTCCACAAGAACAGCCGTAGCGAAGGGCTTCTTGAAGGGAAAGATGTAACTCTGTGAGATGAATTAACAGAACACAGAGCAGTTTCTCAGAAAGCTTCTTTCCAGTTTGAACGGAAGATATTTCCTTTTTCACCATAGCCCTCTATGGGCTTCCAAATATCCCTTTGCCAATTCCACAAGAACAGCCTTAGCGAAAGGCTTCTAGAAGGGAAAGTTGTTACTCTGTGAGATGAATTCACAGAACACAGCGCATTTTCTCAGAAAGCTTCTTTCCAGTTTTGAACGGAAGATATTTCCTTTTTCACCATAGCCCTCTATGGGCTTCCAAATATCCCTTTGCCAATTCCACAAGAACAGCCTTACAGAAAGGCTTCTTCAAGGCAAAGATGTAACTCTGTGAGATGAATTAACGGAACGCAGAGAAGTTTCTCAGAAAGCTTCTTTCCAGTTTTGAACGGAAGATATTTCCTTTTTCACCATAGCCCTCTATGGGCTTCCAAATATCCCTTTGCCAATTCCACAAGAACAGCCTTAGCGAAAGGCTTCTTGAAGGGAAAGATGTAACTCTGTGAGATGAATTAACAGAACACAGAGCAGTTTCTCAGAAAGCTTCTTTCCAGTTTTGAACGGAAGATATTTCCTTTTTCACCATAGCCCTCTATGGGCTTCCAAATATGCCTTTGCCAATTCCACAAGAACAGCCTTAGCGAAGGGCTTCTTGAAGGGAAAGATGTAACTCTGTGAGATGAATTAACAGAACACAGAGCAGTTTCTCAGAAAGCTTCTTTCCAGTTTTGAACGGAAGATATTTCCTTTTTCACCATAGCCCTCTATGGGCTTCCAAATATCCCTTTGCCAATTCCACAAGAACAGCCTTAGGGAAAGTCTTCTTGAAGGGAAATATGTAACTCTGTGAGATGAATTAACAGAACACAGAGCAGTTTCTCAGAAAGCTTCTTTCCAGTTTTGAACGGAAGATATTTCCTTTGTCACCATAGCCCTCTATGGGATTCCAAATATCCCTTTGGCAATTCCACAAGAACAGCCTTAGCGAAAGGCTTCTTGAAGGGAAAGATATAACTCTGTGAGATGAATTAACAGAACACAGAGCAGTTTCTCAGAAAGCTTCTTTCCAGTTTTCAGGGGAAGATATTTCCTTTTTTACCATAGCCCTCTATGGGCTTTCAAATATCCCTTTGCCAATTCCACAAGAACAGCCTTAGCGAAGGGCTTCTTGAAGGGAAAGATGGAACTCTGTGAGATGAATTAACAGAACACAGAGCAGTTTCTCAGAAAGCTTCTTTCCAGTTTTGAACGGAAGATATTTCCTTTTTCACCATAGCCCTCTATGGGCTTCCAAATATCCCTTTGCCAATTCCACAAGAACAGCCTTAGGGAAAGTCTTCTTGAAGGGAAATATGTAACTCTGTGAGATGAATTCACAGAACACAGAGCAGTTTCTCAGAAAGATTCTTTCCAGTTTTTGAACGGAAGATATTTCCTTTGTCACCATAGCCGTCTATGGGCTTCCAAATATCCCTTTGCCAATTCCACAAGAACAGCCTTAACGAAAGGCTTCTTGAAGGGAAAGATGTAACTCTGTGAGATGAATTAACAGAACACAGAGCAGTTTCTCAGAAAGCTTCTTTCCAGTTTTCAGGGGAAGATATTTCCTTTTTCACCATAGCCCTCTATGGGCTTTCAAATATCCCTTTGCCAATTCCACAAGAACAGCCTTAGAGAAAGGCTTCTTGAAGGTAAAGATGGAACTCTGTGAGATGAATTCACAGAACACAGAGCAGTTTCTCAGAAAGCTTCTTTCCAGTTTTGAACGGAAGATATTTCCTTTTTCACCATAGCCCTCTATGGGCTTCCAAATATCCCTTTGCCAATTCCACAAGAACAGCCTTAGCGAAAGGCTTCTTGAGGGGAAAGATGTAACTCTGTGAGATGAATTAAAAGAACACAGAGCAGTTTCTCAGAAAGCTTCTTTCCAGTTTTCAGCGGAAGATATTTCCTTTTTCACCATAGCCCTCTATGGGCTTCCAAATATCCCTTTGCCAATTCCACAATAACAGCCTTAGCGAAAGGCTTCTTGAAGGGAAAGATATAACTCTGTGAGATGAATTCACAGAACACCGAGCAGTTTCTCAGAAAGCTTCTTTCCAGTTTTCAGCGGAAGATGTTTCCTTTTTCACCATAGCCCCCTATGGGCTTCCAAATATCCCTTTGCGAATTCCACGAGAACAGCCTTAGCGAAAGGCATCTTGAAGGGAAAGATGTAACTCTGTGAGATGAATTCACAGAACACAGAGCAGTTTCTCAGAAAGCTTCTTTCCAGTTTTGAACGGAAGATATTTCCTTTTTCACCATAGCCCTCTATTTGCTTCCAAATATCCCTTTGCCAATTCCACAAGAACAGCCTTAGGGAAAGTCTTCTTGAAGGGAAATATGTAACTCTGTGAGATGAATTCACAGAACACAGAGCAGTTTCTCAGAAAGCTTCTTTCCAGTTTTGAACGGAAGATATTTCCTTTGTCACCATAGCCCTCTATGGGCTTCCAAATATCCCTTTGCCAATACCACAAGAACAGCCTTAGCGAAAGGCTTCTTGAAGGGAAAGATGTAACTCTGTGAGATGAATTAACAGAACACAGAGCAGTTTCTCAGAAAGCTTCTTTCCAGTTTTCAGGGGAAGATATTTCCTTTTTCACCATAGCCCTCTATGGGCTTCCAAATATCCCTTTGCCAATTCCACAAGAACAGCCTTAGCGAAAGGCTTCTTGAAGGGAAAGATGTAACTCTGTGAGATGAATTCACAGAACACAGAGCAGTTTCTCAGAAAGCTTCTTTCCAGTTTTGAACGGAAGATATTTCCTTTGTCACCATAGCCCTCTATGGGCTTCAAAATATCCCTTTGCCAATTCCACAAGAACAGCCGTAGCGAAAGGCTTCTTGAAGGGAAAGATATAACTCTGTGAGGTGAATTAACAGAACACAGAGCAGTTTCTCAGAAAGCTTCTTTCCAGTTTTCAGGGGAAGATATTTCCTTTTTCACCATAGCCCTCTATGGGCTTCCAAATATCCCTTTGCCAATTCCACAAGAACAGCCTTAGCGAAGGGCTTATTGAAGGGAAAGATGTAACTCTGTGAGATGAATTAACAGAACACAGAGCAGTTTCTCAGAAAGCTTCTTTCCAGTTTTGAACGGAAGATATTTCCTTTTTCACCATAGCCCGCTATGGGCTTCCAAATATCCCTTTGCCAATTCCACAAGAACAGCCTTAGCGAAAGGCTTCTAGAAGGGAAAGTTGTAACTCTGTGAGATGAATTCACAGAACACAGCGCAGTTTCTCAGAAAGCTTCTTTCCAGTTTTGAACGGAAGATATTTCCTTTTTCACCATAGCCCTCTATGGGCTTCCAAATATCCCTTTGCCAATTCCACGAGAACAGCCTTAGCGAAAGGCTTCTTGAAGGGAAAGATGTAACTCTGTGAGATGAATTCACAGAACACAGAGCAGTTTCTCAGAAAGCTTCTTTCCAGTTTTGAACGGAAGATATTTCCTTTTTCACCATAGCCCTCTATTTGCTTCCAAATATCCCTTTGCCAATTCCACAAGAACAGCCTTAGGGAAAGTCTTCTTGAAGGGAAATATGTAACTCTGTGAGATGAATTAACAGAACACAGAGCAGTTTCTCAGAAAGCTTCTTTCCAGTTTTCAGGGGAAGATATTTCCTTTTTTACCATAGCCCTCTATGGGCTTTCAAATATCCCTTTGCCAATTCCACAAGAACAGCCTTAGCGAAGGGCTTCTTGAAGGGAAAGATGGAACTCTGTGAGATGAATTAACAGAACACAGAGCAGTTTCTCAGAAAGCTTCTTTCCAGTTTTGAACGGAAGATATTTCCTTTTTCACCATAGCCCTCTATGGGCTTCCAAATATCCCTTTGCCAATTCCACAAGAACAGCCTTAGGGAAAGTCTTCTTGAAGGGAAATATGTAACTCTGTGAGATGAATTCACAGAACACAGAGCAGTTTCTCAGAAAGATTCTTTCCAGTTTTTGAACGGAAGATATTTCCTTTGTCACCATAGCCGTCTATGGGCTTCCAAATATCCCTTTGCCAATTCCACAAGAACAGCCTTAACGAAAGGCTTCTTGAAGGGAAAGATGTAACTCTGTGAGATGAATTAACAGAACACAGAGCAGTTTCTCAGAAAGCTTCTTTCCAGTTTTCAGGGGAAGATATTTCCTTTTTCACCATAGCCCTCTATGGGCTTTCAAATATCCCTTTGCCAATTCCACAAGAACAGCCTTAGAGAAAGGCTTCTTGAAGGTAAAGATGGAACTCTGTGAGATGAATTCACAGAACACAGAGCAGTTTCTCAGAAAGCTTCTTTCCAGTTTTGAACGGAAGATATTTCCTTTTTCACCATAGCCCTCTATGGGCTTCCAAATATCCCTTTGCCAATTCCACAAGAACAGCCTTAGCGAAAGGCTTCTTGAGGGGAAAGATGTAACTCTGTGAGATGAATTAAAAGAACACAGAGCAGTTTCTCAGAAAGCTTCTTTCCAGTTTTCAGCGGAAGATATTTCCTTTTTCACCATAGCCCTCTATGGGCTTCCAAATATCCCTTTGCCAATTCCACAATAACAGCCTTAGCGAAAGGCTTCTTGAAGGGAAAGATATAACTCTGTGAGATGAATTCACAGAACACCGAGCAGTTTCTCAGAAAGCTTCTTTCCAGTTTTCAGCGGAAGATGTTTCCTTTTTCACCATAGCCCCCTATGGGCTTCCAAATATCCCTTTGCGAATTCCACGAGAACAGCCTTAGCGAAAGGCATCTTGAAGGGAAAGATGTAACTCTGTGAGATGAATTCACAGAACACAGAGCAGTTTCTCAGAAAGCTTCTTTCCAGTTTTGAACGGAAGATATTTCCTTTTTCACCATAGCCCTCTATTTGCTTCCAAATATCCCTTTGCCAATTCCACAAGAACAGCCTTAGGGAAAGTCTTCTTGAAGGGAAATATGTAACTCTGTGAGATGAATTCACAGAACACAGAGCAGTTTCTCAGAAAGCTTCTTTCCAGTTTTGAACGGAAGATATTTCCTTTGTCACCATAGCCCTCTATGGGCTTCCAAATATCCCTTTGCCAATACCACAAGAACAGCCTTAGCGAAAGGCTTCTTGAAGGGAAAGATGTAACTCTGTGAGATGAATTAACAGAACACAGAGCAGTTTCTCAGAAAGCTTCTTTCCAGTTTTCAGGGGAAGATATTTCCTTTTTCACCATAGCCCTCTATGGGCTTCCAAATATCCCTTTGCCAATTCCACAAGAACAGCCTTAGCGAAAGGCTTCTTGAAGGGAAAGATGTAACTCTGTGAGATGAATTCACAGAACACAGAGCAGTTTCTCAGAAAGCTTCTTTCCAGTTTTGAACGGAAGATATTTCCTTTGTCACCATAGCCCTCTATGGGCTTCAAAATATCCCTTTGCCAATTCCACAAGAACAGCCGTAGCGAAAGGCTTCTTGAAGGGAAAGATATAACTCTGTGAGGTGAATTAACAGAACACAGAGCAGTTTCTCAGAAAGCTTCTTTCCAGTTTTCAGGGGAAGATATTTCCTTTTTCACCATAGCCCTCTATGGGCTTCCAAATATCCCTTTGCCAATTCCACAAGAACAGCCTTAGCGAAGGGCTTATTGAAGGGAAAGATGTAACTCTGTGAGATGAATTAACAGAACACAGAGCAGTTTCTCAGAAAGCTTCTTTCCAGTTTTGAACGGAAGATATTTCCTTTTTCACCATAGCCCGCTATGGGCTTCCAAATATCCCTTTGCCAATTCCACAAGAACAGCCTTAGCGAAAGGCTTCTAGAAGGGAAAGTTGTAACTCTGTGAGATGAATTCACAGAACACAGCGCAGTTTCTCAGAAAGCTTCTTTCCAGTTTTGAACGGAAGATATTTCCTTTTTCACCATAGCCCTCTATGGGCTTCCAAATATCCCTTTGCCAATTCCACGAGAACAGCCTTAGCGAAAGGCTTCTTGAAGGGAAAGATGTAACTCTGTGAGATGAATTCACAGAACACAGAGCAGTTTCTCAGAAAGCTTC
The DNA here is from genome assembly GCF_047675955.1 of Chlorocebus sabaeus. Classification (NCBI taxonomy): domain Eukaryota; kingdom Metazoa; phylum Chordata; class Mammalia; order Primates; family Cercopithecidae; genus Chlorocebus; species Chlorocebus sabaeus. The sequence continues at coordinate 2,365,518 of NW_027327079.1, read as the reverse complement.
TTTCCAGTTTTGAACGGAAGATATTTCCTTTTTCACCATAGCCCTCTATTTGCTTCCAAATATCCCTTTGCCAATTCCACAAGAACAGCCTTAGGGAAAGTCTTCTTGAAGGGAAATATGTAACTCTGTGAGATGAATTCACAGAACACAGAGCAGTTTCTCAGAAAGCTTCTTTCCAGTTTTGAACGGAAGATATTTCCTTTGTCACCATAGCCCTCTATGGGCTTCCAAATATCCCTTTGCCAATTCCACAAGAAGAGCCTTAGCGAAAGGCTTCTTGAAGGGAAAGATGTAACTCTGTGAGATGAATTAACAGAACACAGTGCATTTTCTCAGAAAGCTTCTTTCCAGTTTTCAGGGGAAGATATTTCCTTTTTCACCATAGCCCTCTATGGGCTTCCAAATATCCCTTTGCCAATTCCACAAGAACAGCCTTAGCGAAAGGCTTCTTGAAGGGAGAGATGTAACTCTGTGAGATGAATTCACAGAACACAGAGCAGTTTCTCAGAAAGCTTCTTTCCAGTTTTGAACGGAAGATATTTCCTTTGTCACCATAGACCTCTATGGGCTTCCAAATATCCCTTTGCCAATTCCACAATAACAGCCTTAGCGAAAGGCTTCTTGAAGGGAAAGATGTAACTCTGTGAGATGAATTCACAGAACACAGAGCAGTTTCTCAGAAAGCTTCTTTCCAGTTTTCAGCGGAAGATGTTTCCTTTTTCACCATAGCCCTCTATGGGCTTCCAAATATCCCTTTGCCAATTCCACGAGAACAGCCTTAGCGAAAGGCTTCTTGAAGGGAAAGATGTAACTCTGTGAGATGAATTCACAGAACACAGAGCAGTTTCTCAGAAAGCTTCTTTCCAGTTTTGAACGGAAGATATTTCCTTTTTCACCATAGCCCTCTATTTGCTTCCAAATATCCCTTTGCCAATTCCACAAGAACAGCCTTAGGGAAAGTCTTCTTGAAGGGAAATATGTAACTCTGTGAGATGAATTCACAGAACCCAGAGCAGTTTCTCAGAAAGCTTCTTTCCAGTTTTGAACGGAAGATATTTCCTTTGTCACCATAGCCCTCTATGGGCTTCCAAATATCCCTTTGCCAATTCCACAAGAACAGCCTTAGCGAAAGGCTTCTTGAAGGGAAAGATGTAACTCTGTGAGATGAATTAACAGAACACAGAGCAGTTTCTCAGAAAGCTTCTTTCCAGTTTTCAGGGGAAGATATTTCCTTTTTCACCATAGCCCTCTATGGGCTTCCAAATATCCCTTTGCCAATTCCACAAGAACAGCCTTAGCGAAAGGCTTCTTGAAGGGAAAGATGTAACTCTGTGAGATGAATTCACAGAACACAGAGCAGTTTCTCAGAAAGCTTCTTTCCAGTTTTGAACGGAAGATATTTCCTTTGTCACCATAGCCCTCTATGGGCTTCCAAATATCCCTTTGCCAATTCCACAAGAACAGCCGTAGCGAAAGGCTTCTTGAAGGGAAAGATATAACTCTGTGAGGTGAATTAACAGAACACAGAGCAGTTTCTCAGAAAGCTTCTTTCCAGTTTTCAGGGGAAGATATTTCCTTTTTCATCATAGCCCTCTATGGGCTTCCAAATATCCCTTTGCCAATTCCACAAGAACAGCCGTAGCGAAGGGCTTCTTGAAGGGAAAGATGTAACTCTGTGAGATGAATTCACAGAACACAGAGCAGTTTCTCAGAAAGCTTCTTTCCAGTTTGAACGGAAGATATTTCCTTTTTCACCATAGCCCTCTATGGGCTTCCAAATATCCCTTTGCCAATTCCACAAGAACAGCCTTAGCGAAAGGCTTCTAGAAGGGAAAGTTGTTACTCTGTGAGATGAATTCACAGAACACAGCGCATTTTCTCAGAAAGCTTCTTTCCAGTTTTGAACGGAAGATATTTCCTTTTTCACCATAGCCCTCTATGGGCTTCCAAATATCCCTTTGCCAATTCCACAAGAACAGCCTTACAGAAAGGCTTCTTCAAGGCAAAGATGTAACTCTGTGAGATGAATTAACGGAACGCAGAGAAGTTTCTCAGAAAGCTTCTTTCCAGTTTTGAACGGAAGATATTTCCTTTTTCACCATAGCCCTCTATGGGCTTCCAAATATCCCTTTGCCAATTCCACAAGAACAGCCTTAGCGAAAGGCATCTTGAAGGGAAAGATGTAACTCTGTGAGATGAATTAAAAGAACACAGAGCAGTTTCTCAGAAAGCTTCTTTCCAGTTTTCAGAGGAAGATATTTCCTTTTTCACCATAGCCCTCTATGGGCTTCCAAATATCCCTTTGCCAATTCCACAATAACAGCCTTAGCGAAAGGCTTCTTGAAGGGAAAGATGTAACTCTGTGAGATGAATTAACAGAACACAGAGCAGTTTCTCAGAAAGCTTCTTTCCAGTTTTGAACGGAAGATATTTCCTTTTTCGCCATAGACCTCTATGGGCTTCCAAATATCCCTTTGCCAATTCCACAAGAACAGCCTTAGGGAAAGTCTTCTTGAAGGGAAATATGTAACTCTGTGAGATGAATTCACAGAACACAGAGCAGTTTCTCAGAAAGCTTCTTTCCAGTTTTCAGGGGAAGATATTTCCTTTTTTACCATAGCCCTCTATGGGCTTTCAAATATCCCTTTGCCAATTCCACAAGAACAGCCTTAGCGAAGGGCTTCTTGAAGGGAAAGATGGAACTCTGTGAGATGAATTAACAGAACACAGAGCAGTTTCTCAGAAAGCTTCTTTCCAGTTTTGAACGGAAGATATTTCCTTTTTCACCATAGCCCTCTATGGGCTTCCAAATATCCCTTTGCCAATTCCACAAGAACAGCCTTAGGGAAAGTCTTCTTGAAGGGAAATATGTAACTCTGTGAGATGAATTCACAGAACACAGAGCAGTTTCTCAGAAAGATTCTTTCCAGTTTTTGAACGGAAGATATTTCCTTTGTCACCATAGCCCTCTATGGGCTTCCAAATATCCCTTTGCCAATTCCACAAGAACAGCCGTAGCGAAAGGCTTCTTGAAGGGAAAGATATAACTCTGTGAGGTGAATTAACAGAACACAGAGCAGTTTCTCAGAAAGCTTCTTTCCAGTTTTCAGGGGAAGATATTTCCTTTTTCATCATAGCCCTCTATGGGCTTCCAAATATCCCTTTGCCAATTCCACAAGAACAGCCGTAGCGAAGGGCTTCTTGAAGGGAAAGATGTAACTCTGTGAGATGAATTAACAGAACACAGAGCAGTTTCTCAGAAAGCTTCTTTCCAGTTTGAACGGAAGATATTTCCTTTTTCACCATAGCCCTCTATGGGCTTCCAAATATCCCTTTGCCAATTCCACAAGAACAGCCTTAGCGAAAGGCTTCTAGAAGGGAAAGTTGTTACTCTGTGAGATGAATTCACAGAACACAGCGCATTTTCTCAGAAAGCTTCTTTCCAGTTTTGAACGGAAGATATTTCCTTTTTCACCATAGCCCTCTATGGGCTTCCAAATATCCCTTTGCCAATTCCACAAGAACAGCCTTACAGAAAGGCTTCTTCAAGGCAAAGATGTAACTCTGTGAGATGAATTAACGGAACGCAGAGAAGTTTCTCAGAAAGCTTCTTTCCAGTTTTGAATGGAAGATATTTCCTTTTTCACCATAGCCCTCTATGGGCTTCCAAATATCCCTTTGCCAATTCCACAAGAACAGCCTTAGCGAAAGGCATCTTGAAGGGAAAGATGTAACCCTGTGAGATGAATTAAAAGAACACAGAGCAGTTTCTCAGAAAGCTTCTTTCCAGTTTTCAGCGGAAGATATTTCCTTTTTCACCATAGCCCTCTATGGGCTTCCAAATATCCCTTTGCCAATTCCACAAGAACAGCCGTAGCGAAAGGCTTCTTGAAGGGAAAGATATAACTCTGTGAGGTGAATTAACAGAACACAGAGCAGTTTCTCAGAAAGCTTCTTTCCAGTTTTCAAGGGAAGATATTTCCTTTTTCACCATAGCCCTCTATGGGCTTCCAAATATCCCTTTGCCAATTCCACAAGAACAGCCTTAGCGAAGGGCTTATTGAAGGGAAAGATGTAACTCTGTGAGATGAATTAACAGAACACAGAGCAGTTTCTCAGAAAGCTTCTTTCCAGTTTTGAACGGAAGATATTTCCTTTTTCACCATAGCCCTCTATGGGCTTCCAAATATCCCTTTGCCAATTCCACAAGAACAGCCTTAGCGAAAGGCTTCTAGAAGGGAAAGTTGTAACTCTGTGAGATGAATTCACAGAACACAGCGCAGTTTCTCAGAAAGCTTCTTTCCAGTTTTGAACGGAAGATATTTCCTTTGTAACCATAGCCCTCTATGGGCTTCCAAATATCCCTTTGCCAATTCCACGAGAACAGCCTTAGCGAAAGGCTTCTTGAAGGGAAAGATGTAACTCTGTGAGATGAATTCACAGAACACAGAGCAGTTTCTCAGAAAGCTTCTTTCCAGTTTTCAGGGGAAGATATTTCCTTTGTCACCATAGCCCTCTATGGGCTTCCAAATATCCCTTTGCCAATTCCACAAGAACAGACTTAGCGAAAGGCTTCTTGAAGGGAAAGATGTAACTCTGTGAGATGAATTAACAGAACACAGAGCAGTTTCTCAGAAAGCTTCTTTCCAGTTTTGAACGGAAGATATTTCCTTTTTCACCATAGCCCTCTATGGGCTTCCAAATATGCCTTTGCCAATTCCACAAGAACAGCCTTAGCGAAGGGCTTCTTGAAGGGAAAGATGTAACTCTGTGAGATGAATTAACAGAACACAGAGCAGTTTCTCAGAAAGCTTCTTTCCAGTTTTGAACGGAAGATATTTCCTTTTTCACCATAGCCCTCTATGGGCTTCCAAATATCCCTTTGCCAATTCCACAAGAACAGCCTTAGGGAAAGTCTTCTTGAAGGGAAATATGTAACTCTGTGAGATGAATTAACAGAACACAGAGCAGTTTCTCAGAAAGCTTCTTTCCAGTTTTGAACGGAAGATATTTCCTTTGTCACCATAGCCCTCTATGGGATTCCAAATATCCCTTTGGCAATTCCACAAGAACAGCCTTAGCGAAAGGCTTCTTGAAGGGAAAGATATAACTCTGTGAGATGAATTAACAGAACACAGAGCAGTTTCTCAGAAAGCTTCTTTCCAGTTTTCAGGGGAAGATATTTCCTTTTTTACCATAGCCCTCTATGGGCTTTCAAATATCCCTTTGCCAATTCCACAAGAACAGCCTTAGCGAAGGGCTTCTTGAAGGGAAAGATGGAACTCTGTGAGATGAATTAACAGAACACAGAGCAGTTTCTCAGAAAGCTTCTTTCCAGTTTTGAACGGAAGATATTTCCTTTTTCACCATAGCCCTCTATGGGCTTCCAAATATCCCTTTGCCAATTCCACAAGAACAGCCTTAGGGAAAGTCTTCTTGAAGGGAAATATGTAACTCTGTGAGATGAATTCACAGAACACAGAGCAGTTTCTCAGAAAGATTCTTTCCAGTTTTTGAACGGAAGATATTTCCTTTGTCACCATAACCGTCTATGGGCTTCCAAATATCCCTTTGCCAATTCCACAAGAACAGCCTTAACGAAAGGCTTCTTGAAGGGAAAGATGTAACTCTGTGAGATGAATTAACAGAACACAGAGCAGTTTCTCAGAAAGCTTCTTTCCAGTTTTCAGGGGAAGATATTTCCTTTTTCACCATAGCCCTCTATGGGCTTTCAAATATCCCTTTGCCAATTCCACAAGAACAGCCTTAGAGAAAGGCTTCTTGAAGGTAAAGATGGAACTCTGTGAGATGAATTCACAGAACACAGAGCAGTTTCTCAGAAAGCTTCTTTCCAGTTTTGAACGGAAGATATTTCCTTTTTCACCATAGCCCTCTATGGGCTTCCAAATATCCCTTTGCCAATTCCACAAGAACAGCCTTAGCGAAAGGCTTCTTGAGGGGAAAGATGTAACTCTGTGAGATGAATTAAAAGAACACAGAGCAGTTTCTCAGAAAGCTTCTTTCCAGTTTTCAGCGGAAGATATTTCCTTTTTCACCATAGCCCTCTATGGGCTTCCAAATATCCCTTTGCCAATTCCACAATAACAGCCTTAGCGAAAGGCTTCTTGAAGGGAAAGATATAACTCTGTGAGATGAATTCACAGAACACCGAGCAGTTTCTCAGAAAGCTTCTTTCCAGTTTTCAGCGGAAGATGTTTCCTTTTTCACCATAGCCCCCTATGGGCTTCCAAATATCCCTTTGCGAATTCCACGAGAACAGCCTTAGCGAAAGGCATCTTGAAGGGAAAGATGTAACTCTGTGAGATGAATTCACAGAACACAGAGCAGTTTCTCAGAAAGCTTCTTTCCAGTTTTGAACGGAAGATATTTCCTTTTTCACCATAGCCCTCTATTTGCTTCCAAATATCCCTTTGCCAATTCCACAAGAACAGCCTTAGGGAAAGTCTTCTTGAAGGGAAATATGTAACTCTGTGAGATGAATTCACAGAACACAGAGCAGTTTCTCAGAAAGCTTCTTTCCAGTTTTGAACGGAAGATATTTCCTTTGTCACCATAGCCCTCTATGGGCTTCCAAATATCCCTTTGCCAATACCACAAGAACAGCCTTAGCGAAAGGCTTCTTGAAGGGAAAGATGTAACTCTGTGAGATGAATTAACAGAACACAGAGCAGTTTCTCAGAAAGCTTCTTTCCAGTTTTCAGGGGAAGATATTTCCTTTTTCACCATAGCCCTCTATGGGCTTCCAAATATCCCTTTGCCAATTCCACAAGAACAGCCTTAGCGAAAGGCTTCTTGAAGGGAAAGATGTAACTCTGTGAGATGAATTCACAGAACACAGAGCAGTTTCTCAGAAAGCTTCTTTCCAGTTTTGAACGGAAGATATTTCCTTTGTCACCATAGCCCTCTATGGGCTTCAAAATATCCCTTTGCCAATTCCACAAGAACAGCCGTAGCGAAAGGCTTCTTGAAGGGAAAGATATAACTCTGTGAGGTGAATTAACAGAACACAGAGCAGTTTCTCAGAAAGCTTCTTTCCAGTTTTCAGGGGAAGATATTTCCTTTTTCACCATAGCCCTCTATGGGCTTCCAAATATCCCTTTGCCAATTCCACAAGAACAGCCTTAGCGAAGGGCTTATTGAAGGGAAAGATGTAACTCTGTGAGATGAATTAACAGAACACAGAGCAGTTTCTCAGAAAGCTTCTTTCCAGTTTTGAACGGAAGATATTTCCTTTTTCACCATAGCCCGCTATGGGCTTCCAAATATCCCTTTGCCAATTCCACAAGAACAGCCTTAGCGAAAGGCTTCTAGAAGGGAAAGTTGTAACTCTGTGAGATGAATTCACAGAACACAGCGCAGTTTCTCAGAAAGCTTCTTTCCAGTTTTGAACGGAAGATATTTCCTTTTTCACCATAGCCCTCTATGGGCTTCCAAATATCCCTTTGCCAATTCCACGAGAACAGCCTTAGCGAAAGGCTTCTTGAAGGGAAAGATGTAACTCTGTGAGATGAATTCACAGAACACAGAGCAGTTTCTCAGAAAGCTTCTTTCCAGTTTTGAACGGAAGATATTTCCTTTTTCACCATAGCCCTCTATTTGCTTCCAAATATCCCTTTGCCAATTCCACAAGAACAGCCTTAGGGAAAGTCTTCTTGAAGGGAAATATGTAACTCTGTGAGATGAATTCACAGAACACAGAGCAGTTTCTCAGAAAGCTTCTTTCCAGTTTTGAACGGAAGATATTTCCTTTGTCACCATAGCCCTCTATGGGCTTCCAAATATCCCTTTGCCAATTCCACAAGAAGAGCCTTAGCGAAAGGCTTCTTGAAGGGAAAGATGTAACTCTGTGAGATGAATTAACAGAACACAGTGCATTTTCTCAGAAAGCTTCTTTCCAGTTTTCAGGGGAAGATATTTCCTTTTTCACCATAGCCCTCTATGGGCTTCCAAATATCCCTTTGCCAATTCCACAAGAACAGCCTTAGCGAAAGGCTTCTTGAAGGGAGAGATGTAACTCTGTGAGATGAATTCACAGAACACAGAGCAGTTTCTCAGAAAGCTTCTTTCCAGTTTTGAACGGAAGATATTTCCTTTGTCACCATAGACCTCTATGGGCTTCCAAATATCCCTTTGCCAATTCCACAATAACAGCCTTAGCGAAAGGCTTCTTGAAGGGAAAGATGTAACTCTGTGAGATGAATTCACAGAACACAGAGCAGTTTCTCAGAAAGCTTCTTTCCAGTTTTCAGCGGAAGATGTTTCCTTTTTCACCATAGCCCTCTATGGGCTTCCAAATATCCCTTTGCCAATTCCACGAGAACAGCCTTAGCGAAAGGCTTCTTGAAGGGAAAGATGTAACTCTGTGAGATGAATTCACAGAACACAGAGCAGTTTCTCAGAAAGCTTCTTTCCAGTTTTGAACGGAAGATATTTCCTTTTTCACCATAGCCCTCTATTTGCTTCCAAATATCCCTTTGCCAATTCCACAAGAACAGCCTTAGGGAAAGTCTTCTTGAAGGGAAATATGTAACTCTGTGAGATGAATTCACAGAACCCAGAGCAGTTTCTCAGAAAGCTTCTTTCCAGTTTTGAACGGAAGATATTTCCTTTGTCACCATAGCCCTCTATGGGCTTCCAAATATCCCTTTGCCAATTCCACAAGAACAGCCTTAGCGAAAGGCTTCTTGAAGGGAAAGATGTAACTCTGTGAGATGAATTAACAGAACACAGAGCAGTTTCTCAGAAAGCTTCTTTCCAGTTTTCAGGGGAAGATATTTCCTTTTTCACCATAGCCCTCTATGGGCTTCCAAATATCCCTTTGCCAATTCCACAAGAACAGCCTTAGCGAAAGGCTTCTTGAAGGGAAAGATGTAACTCTGTGAGATGAATTCACAGAACACAGAGCAGTTTCTCAGAAAGCTTCTTTCCAGTTTTGAACGGAAGATATTTCCTTTGTCACCATAGCCCTCTATGGGCTTCCAAATATCCCTTTGCCAATTCCACAAGAACAGCCGTAGCGAAAGGCTTCTTGAAGGGAAAGATATAACTCTGTGAGGTGAATTAACAGAACACAGAGCAGTTTCTCAGAAAGCTTCTTTCCAGTTTTCAGGGGAAGATATTTCCTTTTTCATCATAGCCCTCTATGGGCTTCCAAATATCCCTTTGCCAATTCCACAAGAACAGCCGTAGCGAAGGGCTTCTTGAAGGGAAAGATGTAACTCTGTGAGATGAATTCACAGAACACAGAGCAGTTTCTCAGAAAGCTTCTTTCCAGTTTGAACGGAAGATATTTCCTTTTTCACCATAGCCCTCTATGGGCTTCCAAATATCCCTTTGCCAATTCCACAAGAACAGCCTTAGCGAAAGGCTTCTAGAAGGGAAAGTTGTTACTCTGTGAGATGAATTCACAGAACACAGCGCATTTTCTCAGAAAGCTTCTTTCCAGTTTTGAACGGAAGATATTTCCTTTTTCACCATAGCCCTCTATGGGCTTCCAAATATCCCTTTGCCAATTCCACAAGAACAGCCTTACAGAAAGGCTTCTTCAAGGCAAAGATGTAACTCTGTGAGATGAATTAACGGAACGCAGAGAAGTTTCTCAGAAAGCTTCTTTCCAGTTTTGAACGGAAGATATTTCCTTTTTCACCATAGCCCTCTATGGGCTTCCAAATATCCCTTTGCCAATTCCACAAGAACAGCCTTAGCGAAAGGCATCTTGAAGGGAAAGATGTAACTCTGTGAGATGAATTAAAAGAACACAGAGCAGTTTCTCAGAAAGCTTCTTTCCAGTTTTCAGAGGAAGATATTTCCTTTTTCACCATAGCCCTCTATGGGCTTCCAAATATCCCTTTGCCAATTCCACAATAACAGCCTTAGCGAAAGGCTTCTTGAAGGGAAAGATGTAACTCTGTGAGATGAATTAACAGAACACAGAGCAGTTTCTCAGAAAGCTTCTTTCCAGTTTTGAACGGAAGATATTTCCTTTTTCGCCATAGACCTCTATGGGCTTCCAAATATCCCTTTGCCAATTCCACAAGAACAGCCTTAGGGAAAGTCTTCTTGAAGGGAAATATGTAACTCTGTGAGATGAATTCACAGAACACAGAGCAGTTTCTCAGAAAGCTTCTTTCCAGTTTTCAGGGGAAGATATTTCCTTTTTTACCATAGCCCTCTATGGGCTTTCAAATATCCCTTTGCCAATTCCACAAGAACAGCCTTAGCGAAGGGCTTCTTGAAGGGAAAGATGGAACTCTGTGAGATGAATTAACAGAACACAGAGCAGTTTCTCAGAAAGCTTCTTTCCAGTTTTGAACGGAAGATATTTCCTTTTTCACCATAGCCCTCTATGGGCTTCCAAATATCCCTTTGCCAATTCCACAAGAACAGCCTTAGGGAAAGTCTTCTTGAAGGGAAATATGTAACTCTGTGAGATGAATTCACAGAACACAGAGCAGTTTCTCAGAAAGATTCTTTCCAGTTTTTGAACGGAAGATATTTCCTTTGTCACCATAGCCCTCTATGGGCTTCCAAATATCCCTTTGCCAATTCCACAAGAACAGCCGTAGCGAAAGGCTTCTTGAAGGGAAAGATATAACTCTGTGAGGTGAATTAACAGAACACAGAGCAGTTTCTCAGAAAGCTTCTTTCCAGTTTTCAGGGGAAGATATTTCCTTTTTCATCATAGCCCTCTATGGGCTTCCAAATATCCCTTTGCCAATTCCACAAGAACAGCCGTAGCGAAGGGCTTCTTGAAGGGAAAGATGTAACTCTGTGAGATGAATTAACAGAACACAGAGCAGTTTCTCAGAAAGCTTCTTTCCAGTTTGAACGGAAGATATTTCCTTTTTCACCATAGCCCTCTATGGGCTTCCAAATATCCCTTTGCCAATTCCACAAGAACAGCCTTAGCGAAAGGCTTCTAGAAGGGAAAGTTGTTACTCTGTGAGATGAATTCACAGAACACAGCGCATTTTCTCAGAAAGCTTCTTTCCAGTTTTGAACGGAAGATATTTCCTTTTTCACCATAGCCCTCTATGGGCTTCCAAATATCCCTTTGCCAATTCCACAAGAACAGCCTTACAGAAAGGCTTCTTCAAGGCAAAGATGTAACTCTGTGAGATGAATTAACGGAACGCAGAGAAGTTTCTCAGAAAGCTTCTTTCCAGTTTTGAATGGAAGATATTTCCTTTTTCACCATAGCCCTCTATGGGCTTCCAAATATCCCTTTGCCAATTCCACAAGAACAGCCTTAGCGAAAGGCATCTTGAAGGGAAAGATGTAACCCTGTGAGATGAATTAAAAGAACACAGAGCAGTTTCTCAGAAAGCTTCTTTCCAGTTTTCAGCGGAAGATATTTCCTTTTTCACCATAGCCCTCTATGGGCTTCCAAATATCCCTTTGCCAATTCCACAATAACAGCCTTAGCGAAAGGCTTCTTGAAGGGAAAGATGTAACTCTGTGAGATGAATTAACAGAACACAGAGCAGTTTCTCAGAAAGCTTCTTTCCAGTTTTGAACGGAAGATATTTCCTTTTTCGCCATAGACCTCTATGGGCTTCCAAATATCCCTTTGCCAATTCCACAAGAACAGCCTTAGGGAAAGTCTTCTTGAAGGGAAATATGTAACTCTGTGAGATGAATTCACAGAACACAGAGCAGTTTCTCAGAAAGCTTCTTTCCAGTTTTCAGGGGAAGATATTTCCTTTTTTACCATAGCCCTCTATGGGCTTTCAAATATCCCTTTGACAATTCCACAAGAACAGCCTTAGCGAAGGGCTTCTTGAAGGGAAAGATGGAACTCTGTGAGATGAATTAACAGAACACAGAGCAGTTTCTCAGAAAGCTTCTTTCCAGTTTTGAACGGAAGATATTTCCTTTTTCACCATAGCCCTCTATGGGCTTCCAAATATCCCTTTGCCAATTCCACAAGAACAGCCTTAGGGAAAGTCTTCTTGAAGGGAAATATGTAACTCTGTGAGATGAATTCACAGAACACAGAGCAGTTTCTCAGAAAGATTCTTTCCAGTTTTTGAACGGAAGATATTTCCTTTGTCACCATAGCCCTCTATGGGCTTCCAAATATCCCTTTGCCAATTCCACAAGAACAGCCTTAGCGAAAGGCTTCTTGAGGGGAAAGATGTAACTCTGTGAGATGAATTAAAAGAACACAGAGCAGTTTCTCAGAAAGCTTCTTTCCAGTTTTCAGCGGAAGATATTTCCTTTTTCACCATAGCCCTCTATGGGCTTCCAAATATCCCTTTGCCAATTCCACAATAACAGCCTTAGCGAAAGGCTTCTTGAAGGGAAAGATGTAACTCTGTGAGATGAATTCACAGAACACCGAGCAGTTTCTCAGAAAGCTTCTTTCCAGTTTTCAGCGGAAGATGTTTCCTTTTTCACCATAGCCCCCTATGGGCTTCCAAATATCCCTTTGCGAATTCCACGAGAACAGCCTTAGCGAAAGGCATCTTGAAGGGAAAGATGTAACTCTGTGAGATGAATTCACAGAACACAGAGCAGTTTCTCAGAAAGCTTCTTTCCAGTTTTGAACGGAAGATATTTCCTTTTTCACCATAGCCCTCTATTTGCTTCCAAATATCCCTTTGCCAATTCCACAAGAACAGCCTTAGGGAAAGTCTTCTTGAAGGGAAATATGTAACTCTGTGAGATGAATTCACAGAACACAGAGCAGTTTCTCAGAAAGCTTCTTTCCGGTTTTGAACGGAAGATATTTCCTTTGTCACCATAGCCCTCTATGGGCTTCCAAATATCCCTTTGCCAATTCCACAAGAACAGCCTTAGCGAAAGGCTTCTTGAAGGGAAAGATGTAACTCTGTGAGATGAATTAACAGAACACAGAGCAGTTTCTCAGAAAGCTTCTTTCCAGTTTTCAGGGGAAGATATTTCCTTTTTCACCATAGCCCTCTATGGGCTTCCAAATATCCCTTTGCCAATTCCACAAGAACAGCCTTAGCGAAAGGCTTCTTGAAGGGAAAGATGTAACTCTGTGAGATGAATTCACAGAACACAGAGCAGTTTCTCAGAAAGCTTCTTTCCAGTTTTGAACGGAAGACATTTCCTTTGTCACCATAGCCCTCTATGGGCTTCCAAATATCCCTTTGCCAATTCCACAAGAACAGCCGTAGCGAAAGGCTTCTTGAAGGGAAAGATATAACTCTGTGAGGTGAATTAACAGAACACAGAGCAGTTTCTCAGAAAGCTTCTTTCCAGTTTTCAGGGGAAGATATTTCCTTTTTCACCATAGCCCTCTATGGGCTTCCAAATATCCCTTTGCCAATTCCACAAGAACAGCCTTAGCGAAGGGCTTATTGAAGGGAAAGATGTAACTCTGTGAGATGAATTAACAGAACACAGAGCAGTTTCTCAGAAAGCTTCTTTCCAGTTTTGAACGGAAGATATTTCCTTTTTCACCATAGCCCTCTATGGGCTTCCAAATATCCCTTTGCCAATTCCACAAGAACAGACTTAGCGAAAGGCTTCTAGAAGGGAAAGTTGTAACTCTGTGAGATGAATTCACAGAACACAGCGCAGTTTCTCAGAAAGCTTCTTTCCAGTTTTGAACGGAAGATATTTCCTTTTTCACCATAGCCCTCTATGGGCTTCCAAATATCCCTTTGCCAATTCCACGAGAACAGCCTTAGCGAAAGGCTTCTTGAAGGGAAAGATGTAACTCTGTGAGATGAATTCACAGAACACAGAGCAGTTTCTCAGAAAGCTTCTTTCCAGTTTTGAACGGAAGATATTTCCTTTTTCACCATAGCCCTCTATTTGCTTCCAAATATCCCTTTGCCAATTCCACAAGAACAGCCTTAGGGAAAGTCTTCTTGAAGGGAAATATGTAACTCTGTGAGATGAATTCACAGAACACAGAGCAGTTTCTCAGAAAGCTTCTTTCCAGTTTTGAACGGAAGATATTTCCTTTGTCACCATAGCCCTCTATGGGCTTCCAAATATCCCTTTGCCAATTCCACAAGAAGAGCCTTAGCGAAAGGCTTCTTGAAGGGAAAGATGTAACTCTGTGAGATGAATTAACAGAACACAGTGCATTTTCTCAGAAAGCTTCTTTCCAGTTTTCAGGGGAAGATATTTCCTTTTTCACCATAGCCCTCTATGGGCTTCCAAATATCCCTTTGCCAATTCCACAAGAACAGCCTTAGCGAAAGGCTTCTTGAAGGGAGAGATGTAACTCTGTGAGATGAATTCACAGAACACAGAGCAGTTTCTCAGAAAGCTTCTTTCCAGTTTTGAACGGAAGATATTTCCTTTGTCACCATAGACCTCTATGGGCTTCCAAATATCCCTTTCCCAATTCCACAATAACAGCCTTAGCGAAAGGCTTCTTGAAGGGAAAGATGTAACTCTGTGAGATGAATTCACAGAACACAGAGCAGTTTCTCAGAAAGCTTCTTTCCAGTTTTCAGCGGAAGATGTTTCCTTTTTCACCATAGCCCTCTATGGGCTTCCAAATATCCCTTTGCCAATTCCACGAGAACAGCCTTAGCGAAAGGCTTCTTGAAGGGAAAGATGTAACTCTGTGAGATGAATTCACAGAACACAGAGCAGTTTCTCAGAAAGCTTCTTTCCAGTTTTGAACGGAAGATATTTCCTTTTTCACCATAGCCCTCTATTTGCTTCCAAATATCCCTTTGCCAATTCCACAAGAACAGCCTTAGGGAAAGTCTTCTTGAAGGGAAATATGTAACTCTGTGAGATGAATTCACAGAACCCAGAGCAGTTTCTCAGAAAGCTTCTTTCCAGTTTTGAACGGAAGATATTTCCTTTGTCACCATAGCCCTCTATGGGCTTCCAAATATCCCTTTGCCAATTCCACAAGAACAGCCTTAGCGAAAGGCTTCTTGAAGGGAAAGATGTAACTCTGTGAGATGAATTAACAGAACACAGAGCAGTTTCTCAGAAAGCTTCTTTCCAGTTTTCAGGGGAAGATATTTCCTTTTTCACCATAGCCCTCTATGGGCTTCCAAATATCCCTTTGCCAATTCCACAAGAACAGCCTTAGCGAAAGGCTTCTTGAAGGGAAAGATGTAACTCTGTGAGATGAATTCACAGAACACAGAGCAGTTTCTCAGAAAGCTTCTTTCCAGTTTTGAACGGAAGATATTTCCTTTGTCACCATAGCCCTCTATGGGCTTCCAAATATCCCTTTGCCAATTCCACAAGAACAGCCGTAGCGAAAGGCTTCTTGAAGGGAAAGATATAACTCTGTGAGGTGAATTAACAGAACACAGAGCAGTTTCTCAGAAAGCTTCTTTCCAGTTTTCAGGGGAAGATATTTCCTTTTTCATCATAGCCCTCTATGGGCTTCCAAATATCCCTTTGCCAATTCCACAAGAACAGCCGTAGCGAAGGGCTTCTTGAAGGGAAAGATGTAACTCTGTGAGATGAATTAACAGAACACAGAGCAGTTTCTCAGAAAGCTTCTTTCCAGTTTGAACGGAAGATATTTCCTTTTTCACCATAGCCCTCTATGGGCTTCCAAATATCCCTTTGCCAATTCCACAAGAACAGCCTTAGCGAAAGGCTTCTAGAAGGGAAAGTTGTTACTCTGTGAGATGAATTCACAGAACACAGCGCATTTTCTCAGAAAGCTTCTTTCCAGTTTTGAACGGAAGATATTTCCTTTTTCACCATAGCCCTCTATGGGCTTCCAAATATCCCTTTGCCAATTCCACAAGAACAGCCTTACAGAAAGGCTTCTTCAAGGCAAAGATGTAACTCTGTGAGATGAATTAACGGAACGCAGAGAAGTTTCTCAGAAAGCTTCTTTCCAGTTTTGAACGGAAGATATTTCCTTTTTCACCATAGCCCCCTATGGGCTTCCAAATAAACCTTTGCCAATTCCACAAGAACAGCCTTAGCGAAAGGCATCTTGAAGGGAAAGATGTAACTCTGTGAGATGAATTAAAAGAACACAGAGCAGTTTCTCAGAAAGCTTCTTTCCAGTTTTCAGCGGAAGATATTTCCTTTTTCACCATAGCCCTCTATGGGCTTCCAAATATCCCTTTGCCAATTCCACAATAACAGCCTTAGCGAAAGGCTTCTTGAAGGGAAAGATGTAACTCTGTGAGATGAATTAACAGAACACAGAGCAGTTTCTCAGAAAGCTTCTTTCCAGTTTTGAACGGAAGATATTTCCTTTTTCGCCATAGACCTCTATGGGCTTCCAAATATCCCTTTGCCAATTCCACAAGAACAGCCTTAGGGAAAGTCTTCTTGAAGGGAAATATGTAACTCTGTGAGATGAATTCACAGAACACAGAGCAGTTTCTCAGAAAGCTTCTTTCCAGTTTTGAACGGAAGATATTTCCTTTGTCACCATAGCCCTCTATGGGCTTCCAAATATCCCTTTGGCAATTCCACAAGAACAGCCTTAGCGAAAGGCTTCTTGAAGGGAAAGATGTAACTCTGAGATGAATTAACAGAACACAGAGCAGTTTCTCAGAAAGCTTCTTTCCAGTTTTCAGGGGAAGATATTTCCTTTTTCATCATAGCCCTCTATGGGCTTCCAAATATCCCTTTGCCAATTCCACAAGAACAGCTTAGCGAAGGGCTTCTTGAAGGAAAGATGTAACTCTGTGAGATGAATTAACAGAACACAGAGCAGTTTCTCAGAAAGCTTCTTTCCCGTTTTGAACGGAAGATATTTCCTTTTTCACCATAGCCCTCTACGGTGATCCAAATATCCCTTTGCCAATTCCACAAGAACAGCCTTAGCGAAAGGCTTCTAGAAGGGAAAGTTGTAACTCTGTGAGATGAATTCACAGAACACAGCGCAGTTTCTCAGAAAGCTTCTTTCCAGTTTTGAACGGAAGATATTTCCTTTTTCACCATAGAACTCTATGGGCTTCCAAATATCCCTTTGCCAATTCCACAAGAACAGCCTTACAGAAAGGCTTCTTCAAGGCAAAGATGTAACTCTGTGAGATGAATTAACGGAACGCAGAGAAGTTTCTCAGAAAGCTTCTTTCCAGTTTTGAACGGAAGATATTTCCTTTTTCACCATAGCCCTCTATGGGCTTCCAAATATCCCTTTCCCAATTCCACAAGAACAGCCTTAGCGAAAGGCATCTTGAAGGGAAAGATGTAACTCTGTGAGATGAATTAAAAGAACACGGAGCAGTTTCTCAGAAAGCTTCTTTCCAGTTTTCAGCGGAAGATATTTCCTTTTTCACCATAGCCCTCTATGGGCTTCCAAATATCCCTTTGCCAATTCCACAATAACAGCCTTAGCGAAAGGCTTCTTGAAGGGAAAGATGTAACTCTGTGAGATGAATTCACAGAACACAGAGCAGTTTCTCAGAAAGCTTCTTTCCAGTTTTCAGCGGAAGATGTTTCCTTTTTCACCATAGCCCTCTATGGGCTTCAAATATCCCTTTGCCAATTCCACGAGAACAGCCTTAGCGAAAGGCTTCTTGAAGGGAAAGATGTAACTCTGTGAGATGAATTCACAGAACACAGAGCAGTTTCTCAGAAAGCTTCTTTCCAGTTTTGAACGGAAGATATTTCCTTTTTCACCATAGCCCTCTATTTGCTTCCAAATATCCCTTTGCCAATTCCACAAGAACAGCCTTAGGGAAAGTCTTCTTGAAGGGAAATATGTAACTCTGTGAGATGAATTCACAGAACACAGAGCAGTTTCTCAGAAAGCTTCTTTCCAGTTTTGAACGGAAGATATTTCCTTTGTCACCATAGCCCTCTATGGGCTTCCAAATATCCCTTTGGCAATTCCACAAGAACAGCCTTAGCGAAAGGCTTCTTGAAGGGAAAGATGTAACTCTGTGAGATGAATTAACAGAACACAGAGCAGTTTCTCAGAAAGCTTCTTTCCAGTTTTCAGGGGAAGATATTTCCTTTTTCACCATAGCCCTCTATGGGCTTCCAAATATCCCTTTGCCAATTCCACAAGAACAGCCGTAGCGAAAGGCTTCTTGAAGGGAAAGATATAACTCTGTGAGATGAATTAACAGAACACAGAGCAGTTTCTCAGAAAGCTTCTTTCCAGTTTTCAGGGGAAGATATTTCCTTTTTCATCATAGCCCTCTATGGGCTTCCAAATATGCCTTTGCCAATTGCACAAGAACAGCCTTAGCGAAGGGCTTCTTGAAGGGAAAGATGTAACTCTGTGAGATGAATTAGCAGAACACAGAGCAGTTTCTCAGAAAGCTTCTTTCCAGTTTTGAACGGAAGATATTTCCTTTTTCACCATAGCCCTCTATGGGCTTCCAAATATCCCTTTGCCAATTCCACAAGAACAGCCTTAGCGAAAGGCTTCTGGAAGGGAAAGTTGTAACTCTGTGAGATGAATTCACAGAACACAGCGCAGTTTCTCAGAAAGCTTCTTTCCAGTTTTGAACGGAAGATATTTCCGTTTTCACCATAGCCCTCTATGGGCTTCCAAATATCCCTTTGCCAATTCCACAAGAACAGCCTTACAGAAAGGCTTCTTCAAGGCAAAGATATAACTCTGTGAGATGAATTAACGGAACGCAGAGAAGTTTCTCAGAAAGCTTCTTTCCAGTTTTGAACGGAAGATATTTCCTTTTTCACCATAGCCCTCTATGGGCTTCCAAATATCCCTTTGCCAATTCCACAAGAACAGCCTTAGCGAAAGGCATCTTGAAGGGAAAGATGTAACTCTGTGAGATGAATTAAAAGAACACAGAGCAGTTTCTCAGAAAGCTTCTTTCCAGTTTTGAACAGAAGGTATTTCCTTTTTCACCATAGCCCTCTATGGGCTTCCAAATATCCTTTTGCCAATTCCACAAGAACAGCCTTAGGGAAAGTCTTCTTGAAGGGAAATATGTAACTCTGTGAGATGAATTCACAGAACACAGAGCAGTTTCTCAGAAAGCTTCTTTCCAGTTTTGAACGGAAGATATTTCCTTTTTCACCATAGCCCTCTATTTGCTTCCAAATATCCCTTTGCCAATTCCACAAGAACAGCCTTAGGGAAAGTCTTCTTGAAGGGAAATATGTAACTCTGTGAGATGAATTCACAGAACACAGAGCAGTTTCTCAGAAAGCTTCTTTCCAGTTTTGAACGGAAGATATTTCCTTTGTCACCATAGCCCTCTATGGGCTTCCAAATATCCCTTTGCCAATTCCACAAGAACAGCCTTAGCGAAAGGCTTCTTGAAGGGAAAGATGTAACTCTGTGAGATGAATTAACAGAACACAGAGCAGTTTCTCAGAAAGCTTCTTTCCAGTTTTCAGGGGAAGATATTTCCTTTTTCACCATAGCCCTCTATGGGCTTCCAAATATCCCTTTGCCAATTCCACAAGAATAGCCTTAGCGAAAGGCTTCTTGAAGGAAAAGATGTAACTCTGTGAGATGAATTCACAGAACACAGAGCAGTTTCTCAGAAAGCTTCTTTCCAGTTTTGAACGGAAGATATTTCCTTTTTCACCATAGCCCTCTATGGGCTTCCAAATATCCCTTTGCCAATTCCACAAGAACAGCCGTAGCGAAAGGCTTCTTGAAGGGAAAGATATAACTCTGTGAGATGAATTAACAGAACACAGAGCAGTTTCTCAGAAAGCTTCTTTCCAGTTTTCAGGGGAAGGTATTTCCTTTTTCATCATAGCCCTCTATGGGCTTCCAAATATCCCTTTGCCAATTCCACAAGAACAGCCTTAGCGAAGGGCTTCTTGAAGGGAAAGATGTAACTCTGTGAGATGAATTAACAGAACACAGAGCAGTTTCTCAGAAAGCTTCTTTCCAGTTTTGAACGGAAGATATTTGCTTTTTCACCATAGCCCTCTATGGGCTTCCAAATATCCCTTTGCCAATTCCACAAGAACAGCCTTACAGAAAGGCTACTTCAAGGCAAAGATGTAACTCTGTGAGATGAATTAACGGAACGCAGAAAAGTTTCTCAGAAAGCTTCTTTCCAGTTTTGAACGGAAGATATTTCCTTTTTCACCATAGCCCTCTATGGGCTTCCAAATATCCCTTTCCCAATTCCACAAGAACAGCCTTAGCGAAAGGCATCTTGAAGGGAAAGATGTAACTCTGTGAGATGAAATAAAAGAACACGGAGCAGTTTCTCAGAAAGCTTCTTTCCAGTTTTCAGCGGAAGATATTTCCTTTTTCACCATAGCCCTCTATGGGCTTCCATATATCCCTTTGCCAATTCCACAATAACAGCCTTAGCGAAAGGCTTCTTGAAGGGAAAGATGTAACTCTGTGAGATGAATTCACAGAACACAGAGCAGTTTCTCAGAAAGCTTCTTTCCAGTTTTCAGCGGAAGATGTTTCCTTTTTCACCATAGCCCTCTATGGGCTTCCAAATATCCCTTTGCCAATTCCACGAGAACACCCTTAGCGAAAGGCTTCTTGAAGGGAAAGATGTAACTCTGTGAGATGAATTCACAGAACACAGAGTAGTTTCTCAGAAAGCTTCTTTCCAGTTTTGAACGGAAGATATTTCCTTTTTCACCATAGCCCTCTATTTGCTTCCAAATATCCCTTTGCCAATTCCACAAGAACAGCCTTAGGGAAAGTCTTCTTGAAGGGAAATATGTAACTCTGTGAGATGAATTCACAGAACACAGAGCAGTTTCTCAGAAAGCTTCTTTCCAGTTTTGAACGGAAGATATTTCCTTTGTCACCATAGCTCTCTAAGGGCTTCCAAATATCCCTTTGGCAATTCCACAAGAACAGCCTTAGCGAAAGGCTTCTTGAAGGGAAAGATGTAACTCTGTGAGATGAATTAACAGAACACAGAGCAGTTTCTCAGAAAGCTTCTTTCCAGTTTTCAGGGGAAGATATTTCCTTTTTCACCATAGCCCTCTATGGGCTTCCAAATATCCCTTTGCCAATTCCACAAGAACAGCCGTAGCGAAAGGCTTCTTGAAGGGAAAGATATAACTCTGTGAGATGAATTAACAGAACACAGAGCAGTTTCTCAGAAAGTTTCTTTCCAGTTTTGAACGGAAGATATTTCCTTTTTCACCATAGCCCTCTATGGGCTTCCAAATATCCCTTTGCCAATTCCACAAGAACAGCCTTAGCGAAAGGCTTCTGGAAGGGAAAGTTGTAACTCTGTGAGATGAATTCACAGAACACAGCGCAGTTTCTCAGAAAGCTTCTTTCCAGTTTTGAACGGAAGATATTTCCTTTTTCACCATAGCCCTCTATGGGCTTCCAAATATCCCTTTGCCAATTCCACAAGAACAGCCTTACAGAAAGGCTTCTTCAAGGCAAAGATGTAACTCTGTGAGATGAATTAACGGAACGCAGAGAAGTTTCTCAGAAAGCTTCTTTCCACTTTTGAACGGAAGATATTTCCTTTTTCACCATAGCCCTCTATGGGCTTCCAAATATCCCTTTGCCAATTCCACAAGAACAGCCTTAGCGAAAGGCATCTTGAAGGGAAAGATGTAACTCTGTGAGATGAATTAAAAGAACACAGAGCAGTTTCTCAGAAAGCTTCTTTCCAGTTTTCAGCGGAAGATATTTCCTTTTTCACCATAGCCCTCTATGGGCTTCCAAATATCCCTTTGCCAATTCCACAAGAACAGACTTAGCGAAAGGCTTCTTGAAGGGAAAGATGTAACTCTGTGAGATGAATTAACAGAACACAGAGCAGTTTCTCAGAAAGCTTCTTTCCAGTTTTGAACGGAAGATATTTCCTTTTTCACCATAGCCCTCTATGGGCTTCCAAATATGCCTTTGCCAATTCCACAAGAACAGCCTTAGCGAAGGGCTTCTTGAAGGGAAAGATGTAACTCTGTGAGATGAATTAACAGAACACAGAGCAGTTTCTCAGAAAGCTTCTTTCCAGTTTTGAACGGAAGATATTTCCTTTTTCACCATAGCCCTCTATGGGCTTCCAAATATCCCTTTGCCAATTCCACAAGAACAGCCATAGCGAAAGGCTTCTAGAAGGGAAAGTTGTAACTCTGTGAGATGAATTAACAGAACACAGAGCAGTTTCTCAGAAAGCTTCTTTCCAGTTTCGAACGGAAGATATTTCCTTTTTCACCATAGAACTCTATGGGCTTCCAAATATGCCTTTGCCAGTTCAACAAGAACAGCCTTACAGAAAGGCTTCTTCAAGGCAAAGATGTAACTCTGTGAGATGAATTAACGGAACGCAGAGAAGTTTCTCAGAAAGCTTCTTTCCAGTTTTGAACGGAAGATATTTCCTTTTTCACCATAGCCCTCTATGGGCTTCCAAATATCCCTTTGCCAATTCCACAAGAACAGCCTTAGCGAAAGGCATCTTGAAGGGAAAGATGTAACTCTGTGAGATGAATTAAAAGAACAGAGAGCAGTTTCTCAGAAAGCTTCTTTCCAGTTTTCAGCGGAAGATATTTCCTTTTTCACCATAGCCCTCTATGGGCTTCCAAATATCCCTTTGCCAATTCCACAATAACAGCCTTAGCGAAAGGCTTCTTGAAGGGAAAGATGTAACTCTGTGAGATGAATTAACAGAACACAGAGCAGTTTCTCAGAAAGCTTCTTTCCAGTTTTGAACGGAAGATATTTCCTTTTTCACCATAGCCCTCTAAGTGCTTCCAAATATCCCTTTGCCAATTCCACAAGAACAGCCTTAGGGAAAGTCTTCTTGAAGGGAAAGATGTAACTCTGTGAGGTGAATTAACAGAACACAGAGCAGTTTCTCAGAAAGCTTCTTTCCAGTTTTCAGGGGAAGATATTTCCGTTTTCAAAATAGCCCTCTATGGGCTTTCAAATATCCCTTTGCCAATTCCACAAGAACAGCCTTAGCGAAAGGCTTCTTGAAGGGAAAGATGGAACTCTGTGAGATGAATTCACAGAACACAGAGCAGTTTCTCAGAAAGCTTCTTTCCAGTTTTGAACGGAAGATATTTCCTTTGTCACCATAGCCCTCTATGGGCTTCCAAATATCCCTTTGCCAATTCCACAAAAACAGACTTAGCGAAAGGCTTCTTGAAGGGAAAGATGTAACTCTGTGAGATGAATTAACAGAACACAGAGCAGTTTCTCAGAAAGCTTCTTTCCAGTATTGAGCGGAAGATATTTCCTTTTTCACCATAGCCCTCTATGGGCTTCTAAATATCCCTTTGCCAATTCCACAAGAACAGCCTTACAGAAAGGCTTCTTCAAGGCAAAGATGTAACTCTGTGAGATGAATTAACGGAACGCAGAGAAGTTTCTCAGAAAGCTTCTTTCCAGTTTTGAACGGAAGATATTTCCTTTTTCACCACAGCCCTCTATGGGCTTCCAAATATCCCTTTGCCAATTCCACAAGAACAGCCTTAGCGAAAGGCATCTTGAGGGGAAAGATGTAACTCTGTGAGATGAATTAAAAGAACACAGAGCAGTTTCTCAGAAAGCTTCTTTCCAGTTTTCAGCGGAAGATATTTCCTTTTTCACCATAGCCCTCTATGGGCTTCCAAATATCCCTTTCCCAATTCCACAATAACAGCCTTAGCGAAAGGCTTCTTGAAGGGAAATATGTAACTCTGTGAGATGAATTCACAGAACACAGAGCAGTTTCTCAGAAAGCTTCTTTCCAGTTTTGAACGGAAGATATTTCCTTTGTCACCATAGCCCTCTATGGGCTTCCAAATATCCCTTTGCCAATTCCACAAGAACAGCCTTAGCGAAAGGCTTCTTGAAGGGAAAGATGTAACTCTGTGAGATGAATTAACAGAACACAGAGCAGTTTCTCAGAAAGCTTCTTTCCAGTTTTCAGGGGAAGATATTTCCTTTTTCACCATAGCCCTCTATGGGCTTCCAAATATCCCTTTGCCAATTCCACAAGAACAGCCTTAGCGAAAGGCTTCTTGAAGGGAAAGATGTAACTCTGTGAGATGAATTCACAGAACACAGAGCAGTTTCTCAGAAAGCTTCTTTCCAGTTTTGAACGGAAGATATTTCCTTTTTCACCATAGCCCTCTATGGGCTTCCAAATATCCCTTTGCCAATTCCACAAGAACAGCCGTAGCGAAAGGCTTCTTGAAGGGAAAGATATAACTCTGTGAGATGAATTAACAGAACACAGAGCAGTTTCTCAGAAAGCTTCTTTCCAGTTTTCAGGGGAAGGTATTTCCTTTTTCATCATAGCCCTCTATGGGCTTCCAAATATCCCTTTGCCAATTCCACAAGAACAGCCTTAGCGAAGGGCTTCTTGAAGGGAAAGATGTAACTCTGTGAGATGAATTAACAGAACACAGAGCAGTTTCTCAGAAAGCTTCTTTCCAGTTTTGAACGGAAGATATTTCCTTTTTCACCATAGCCCTCTATGGGCTTCCAAATATCCCTTTGCCAATTCCACAAGAACAGCCTTAGCGAAAGGCTTCTAGAAGGGAAAGTTGTAACTCTGTGAGATGAATTCACAGAACACAGCGCAGTTTCTCAGAAAGCTTCTTTCCAGTTTTGAACGGAAGATATTTGCTTTTTCACCGTAGCCCTCTATGTGCTTCGAAATATCCCTTTGCCAATTCCACAAGAACAGCCTTACAGAAAGGCTACTTCATGGCAAAGATGTAACTCTGTGAGATGAATTAACGGAACGCAGAAAAGTTTCTCAGAAAGCTTCTTTCCAGTTTTGAACGGAAGATATTTCCTTTTTCACCATAGCCCTCTATGGGCTTCCAAATATCCCTTTCCCAATTCCACAAGAACAGCCTTAGCGAAAGGCATCTTGAAGGGAAAGATGTTACTCTGTGAGATGAATTAAAAGAACACGGAGCAGTTTCTCAGAAAGCTTCTTTCCAGTTTTCAGCGGAAGATATTTCCTTTTTCACCATAGCCCTCTATGGGCTTCCAAATATCCCTTTGCCAATTCCACAATAACAGCCTTAGCGAAAGGCTTCTTGAAGGGAAAGATGTAACTCTGTGAGATGAATTCACAGAACACAGAGCAGTTTCTCAGAAAGCTTCTTTCCAGTTTTCAGCGGAAGATGTTTCCTTTTTCACCATAGCCCTCTATGGGCTTCCAAATATCCCTTTGCCAATTCCACGAGAACACCCTTAGCGAAAGGCTTCTTGAAGGGAAAGATGTAACTCTGTGAGATGAATTCACAGAACACAGAGTAGTTTCTCAGAAAGCTTCTTTCCAGTTTTGAACGGAAGATATTTCCTTTTTCACCATAGCCCTCTATTTGCTTCCAAATATCCCTTTGCCAATTCCACAAGAACAGCCTTAGGGAAAGTCTTCTTGAAGGGAAATATGTAACTCTGTGAGATGAATTCACAGAACACAGAGCAGTTTCTCAGAAAGCTTCTTTCCAGTTTTGAACGGAAGATATTTCCTTTGACACCATAGCCCTCTATGGGCTTCCAAATATCCCTTTGGCAATTCCACAAGAACAGCCTTAGCGAAAGGCTTCTTGAAGGGAAAGATGTAACTCTGTGAGATGAATTAACAGAACACAGAGCAGTTTCTCAGAAAGCTTCTTTCCAGTTTTCAGGGGAAGATATTTCCTTTTTCACCATAGCCCTCTATGGGCTTCCAAATATCCCTTTGCCAATTCCACAAGAACAGCCGTAGCGAAAGTCTTCTTGAAGGGAAAGATATAACTCTGTGAGATGAATTAACAGAACACAGAGCAGTTTCTCAGAAAGTTTCTTTCCAGTTTTGAACGGAATATATTTCCTTTTTCACCATAGCCCTCTATGGGCTTCCAAATATCCCTTTGCCAATTCCACAAGAACAGCCTTAGCGAAAGGCTTCTGGAAGGGAAAGTTGTAACTCTGTGAGATGAATTCACAGAACACAGCGCAGTTTCTCAGAAAGCTTCTTTCCAGTTTTGAACGGAAGATATTTCCTTTTTCACCATAGCCCTCTATGGGCTTCCAAATATCCCTTTGCCAATTCCACAAGAACAGCCTTACAGAAAGGCTTCTTCAAGGCAAAGATGTAACTCTGTGAGATGAATTAACGGAACGCAGAGAAGTTTCTCAGAAAGCTTCTTTCCACTTTTGAACGGAAGATATTTCCTTTTTCACCATAGCCCTCTATGGGCTTCCAAATATCCCTTTGCCAATTCCACAAGAACAGCCTTAGCGAAAGGCATCTTGAAGGGAAAGATGTAACTCTGTGAGATGAATTAAAAGAACACAGAGCAGTTTCTCAGAAAGCTTCTTTCCAGTTTTCAGCGGAAGATATTTCCTTTTTCACCATAGCCCTCTATGGGCTTCCAAATATCCCTTTGCCAATTCCACAAGAACAGACTTAGCGAAAGGCTTCTTGAAGGGAAAGATGTAACTCTGTGAGATGAATTAACAGAACACAGAGCAGTTTCTCAGAAAGCTTCTTTCCAGTTTTGAACGGAAGATATTTCCTTTTTCACCATAGCCCTCTATGGGCTTCCAAATATGCCTTTGCCAATTCCACAAGAACAGCCTTAGCGAAGGGCTTCTTGAAGGGAAAGATGTAACTCTGTGAGATGAATTAACAGAACACAGAGCAGTTTCTCAGAAAGCTTCTTTCCAGTTTCGAACGGAAGATATTTCCTTTTTCACCATAGCCCTCTATGGGCTTCCAAATATCCCTTTGCCAATTCAACAAGAACAGCCTTACAGAAAGGCTTCTTCAAGGCAAAGATGTAACTCTGTGAGATGAATTAACGGAACGCAGAGAAGTTTCTCAGAAAGCTTCTTTCCAGTTTTGAACGGAAGATATTTCCTTTTTCACCATAGCCCTCTATGGGCTTCCAAATATCCCTTTGCCAATTCCACAAGAACAGCCTTAGCGAAAGGCATCTTAAAGGGAAAGATGTAACTCTGTGAGATGAATTAAAAGAACACAGAGCAGTTTCTCAGAAAGCTTCTTTCCAGTTTTCAGCGGAAGATATTTCCTTTTTCACCATAGCCCTCTATGGGCTTCCAAATATCCCTTTGCCAATTCCACAATAACAGCCTTAGCGAAAGGCTTCTTGAAGGGAAAGATGTAACTCTGTGAGATGAATTAACAGAACACAGAGCAGTTTCTCAGAAAGCTTCTTTCCAGTTTTGAACGGAAGATATTTCCTTTTTCACCATAGCCCACTAAGTGCTTCCAAATATCCCTTTGCCAATTCCACAAGAACAGCCTTAGGGAAAGTCTTCTTGTAGGGAAAGATGTAACTCTGTCAGATGAATTCACAGAACACAGAGCAGTTTCTCAGAAAGCTTCTTTCCAGTTTTGAACGGAAGATATTTCCTTTGTCACCATAGCCCTCTATGGGCTTCCAAATATCCCTTTGGCAATTCCACAAGAACAGCCTTAGGGAAAGGCTTCTTGAATGGAAAGATGTAACTCTGTGAGGTGAATTAACAGAACACAGAGCAGTTTCTCAGAAAGCTTCTTTCCAGTTTTCAGGGGAAGATATTTCCGTTTTCAAAATAGCCCTCTATGGGCTTTCAAATATCCCTTTGCCAATTCCACAAGAACAGCCTTAGCGAAAGGCTTCTTGAAGGGAAAGATGGAACTCTGTGAGATGAATTCACAGAACACAGAGCAGTTTCTCAGAAAGCTTCTTTCCAGTTTTGAACGGAAGATATTTCCTTTGTCACCATAGCCCTCTATGGGCTTCCAAATATCCCTTTGCCAATTCCACAAGAACAGCCTTAGCGAAAGGCATCTTGAGGGGAAAGATGTAACTCTGTGAGATGAATTAAAAGAACACAGAGCAGTTTCTCAGAAAGCTTCTTTCCAGTTTTCAGCTTAAGATATTTCCTTTTTCACCATAGCCCTCTATGGGCTTCCAAATATCCCTTTGCCCATTCCACGAGAACAGCCTTAGCGAAAGGCTTCTTGAAGGGAAAGATGTAACTCTGTGAGATGAATTCACAGAACACAGAGCAGTTTCTCAGAAAGCTTCTTTCCAGTTTTGAACGGAAGATATTTCCTTTTTCACCATAGCCCTCTATTTGCTTCCAAATATCCCTTTGCCAATTCCACAAGAACAGCCTTAGGGAAAGTCTTCTTGAAGGGAAATATGTAACTCTGTGAGATGAATTAACAGAACACAGAGCAGTTTCTCAGAAATCTTCTTTCCAGTTTTGAACGGAAGATATTTCCTTTTTCACCATAGCCCTCTATGGGCTTCCAAATATCCCTTTGCCAATTCCACAAGAACAGCCTTAGCGAAAGGCTTCTTGAAGGGAAAGATGTAACTCTGTGAGATGAATTAACAGAACACAGAGCAGTTTCTCAGAAAGCTTCTTTCCAGTTTTCAGGGGAAGATATTTCCTTTTTCACCATAGCCCTCTATGGGCTTCCAAATATCCCTTTGCCAATTCCACAAGAACAGCCTTAGCGAAAGGCTTCTTGAAGGGAAATATGTAACTCTGTGAGATGAATTCACAGAACACAGAGCAGTTTCTCAGAAAGCTTCTTTCCAGTTTTGAACGGAAGATATTTCCTTTGTCACCATAGCCCTCTATGGGCTTCCAAATATCCCTTTGCCAATTCCACAAGAACAGCCTTAGGGAAAGGCTTCTAGAAGGGAAAGTTGTAACTCTGTGAGATGAATTCACAGAACACAGCGCATTTTCTCAGAAAGCTTCTTTCCAGTTTTGAACGGAAGATATTTCCTTTTTCACCATAGCCCTCTATGGGCTTCCAAATATCCCTTTGGCAATTCCACAAGAACAGCATTACAGAAAGGCTTCTTCAAGGCAAAGATGTAACTCTGTGAGATGAATTAACGGAACGCAGAGAAGTTTCTCAGAAAGCTTCTTTCCAGTTTTGAACGGAAGATATTTCCTTTTTCACCATAGCCCTCTATGGGCTTCCAAATATCCCTTTGCCAATTCCACAACAACAGCCTCAGCGAAAGGCATCTTGAAGGGAAAGATGTAACTCTGTGAGATGAATTAAAAGAACACAGAGCAGTTTCTCAGAAAGCTTCTTTCCAGTTTTCAGCGGAAGATATTTCCTTTTTCACCATAGCCCTCTATTTGCTTCCAAATATCTCTTTGCCAATTCCACAAAAACAGCCTTAGGGAAAATCTTCTTGAAGGGAAATATGTAACTCTGTGAGATGAATTCACAGAACACAGAGCAGTTTCTCAGAAAGCTTCTTTCCAGTTTTGAACGGAAGATATTTCCTTTGTCACCATAGCCCTCTATGGGCTTCCAAATATCCCTTTGCCAATTCCACAAGAACAGCCTTAGCGAAAGGCTTCTTGAAGGGAAAGATGTAACTCTGTGAGATGAATTCACAGAACACAGAGCAGTTTCTCAGAAAGCTTCTTTCCAGTTTTCAGGGGAAGATATTTCCTTTTCCACCATAGCCCTCTATGGGCTTCCAAATATCCCTTTGCCAATTCCACAAGAACAGCCGTAGCGAAAGGCTTCTTGAAGGGAAAGATGTAACTCTGTGAGATGAATTCACAGAACACAGCGCAGTTTCTCAGAAAGCTTCTTTCCAGTTTTGAACGGGAGATATTTCCCTTTTCACCATAGCCCTCTATGGGCTTCCAAATATCCCTTTGCCAATTCCACAAGAACAGCCTTAGCGAAAGGCTTCTTGAAGGGAAAGATGTAACTCTGTGAGATGAATTAACAGAACACAGAGCAGTTTCTCAGAAAGCTTCTTTCCAGTTTTCAGGGAAAGATATTTCCTTTTTCACCATAGCCCTCAAAGGGCTTCCAAATATCCCTTTGCCAATTCCACAAGAACAGCCTTAGCGAAAGGCTTCTTGAAGGGAAAGATGTAACTCTGTGAGATGAATTAAGAGAACACAGAGCAGTTTCTCAGAAAGCTTCTTTCCAGTTTTGAACGGAAGATATTTCCTTTGTCACCATAGCCCTCTATGGGCTTCCAAATATCCCTTTGCCAATTACACAAGAACAGACTTAGCGAAAGGCTTCTTGAAGGGAAAGATGTAACTCTGTGAGATGAATTAACAGAACACAGAGCAGTTTCTCAGAAAGCTTCTTTCCAGTTTTCAGCGGAAGATATTTCCTTTTTCACCATAGCCCTCTATGGGCTTCCAAATATCCCTTTGCCAATTCCACAAGAACAGCCTTAGCGAAAGGCTTCTTGAAGGGAAAGATGTAACTCTGTGAGATTAATTAACAGAACACAGAGCAGTTTCTCAGAAAGCTTCTTTCCAGTTTTCAGGGGAAGATATTTCCTTTTTCACCATAGCCCTCTATGGGCTTCCAAATATCCCTTTGGCAATTCCACAAGAACAGCCTTAGCGAAAGGCTTCTTGAAGGGAAAGATGTAACTCTGTGAGATGAATTAACAGAACACAGAGCAGTTTCTCAGAAAGCTTCTTTCCAGTTTTGAACGGAAGATATTTCATTTTTCACCATGGCCCTCTATGGGCTTCCAAATATCCCTTTGCCAATTCCAGAAGAACAGCCTGAGCGAAAGGCTTCTTGAAGGGAAAGATGTAACACTGTGAGATGAATTCACAGAACACAGAGCAGTTTCTCAGAAAGCTTCTTTCCAGTTTTGAGCGGAAGATATTTCCTTTTTCACCATAGCCCTCTATGGGCTTCCAAATATCCCATTGCCAATTCCACAAGAACAGCCTTAGCGAAAGTCTTCTTGAAGGGAAAGATGCAACTCTGTGAGATGAATTAACAGAACACAGAGCAGTTTCTCAGAAAGCTTCTTTCCAGTTTTGAACGGAAGATATTTCCTTTTTCACCATAGCCCTCTATGGACTTCCAAATATCCCTTTGCCAATTCCACAAGAACAGCCTTAGCGAAAGGCTTTTTGAAGGGAAAGATGTAACTCTGTGAGATGAATTAACAGAACACAGAGCAGTTTCTCCGAAAGCTTCTTTCCAGTTTTGAACGGAAGACATTTCCTTTTTCACCATAACCCTCTATGGGCTTCCAAATATCCCTTTGCCAATTCCACAAGAACAGCCTCAGCGAAAGGCTTCTTGAAGGGAAAGATGTAACTCTGTGAGATGAATTAACAGAACACAGAGCAGTTTCTCAGAATGCTTCTTTCCAGTTTTGAACGGAAGATATTTCCTTTTTCACCATAGCCCTCTATGGGCTTCCAAATATCCCTTTGCCAATTCCACAATAACAGCCTTAGCGAACGGCTTCTTGAAGGGAAAGATGTAACTCTGTGAGATGAATTAACAGAACACAGAGCAGTTTCTCAGAAAGCTTCTTTCCAGTTTTGAACGGAAGATATTTCCTTTTTCACCATAGCCCTCTATGGGCTTCCAAATATCCCTTTGCCAATTCCACAAGAACAGCCTTAGGGAAAGGCTTCTTGAAGGGAAAGATGTAACTCTGTGAGATGAATTCACAGAACACAGAGCAGTTTCTCAGAAAGCTTCTTTCCAGTTTTGAACGGAAGATATTTCCTTTTTCACCATAGCCCTCTATGGGCTTCCAAATATCCCATTGCCAATTCCACAAGAACAGCCTTAGCGAAAGGCTTCTTGAAGGGAAAGATGTAACTCTGTGAGATGAATTAACAGAACACAGAGCAGTTTCTCAGAAAGCTTCTTTCCAGTTTTGAGCGGAAGTTATTTCCTTTTTCACCATAGCCCTCTATGGGCTTCCAAATATCCCTTTGCCAATTCCACAATAACAGCCTTAGCGAAAGTCTTCTTGAAGGGAAAGATGTAACTCTGTGAGATGAATTTACAGAACACAGAGCAGTTTCTCAGAAAGCTTCTTTCCAGTTTTGAACGGAAGATATTTTCTTTTTCACCATAGCCCTCTATGGGCTTCCAAATATCCCTTTGACAATACCACAAGAACAGCATTACAGAAAGGCTTCTTCAAGGCAAAGATGTAACTCGGTGAGATGAATTAAAAGAACACAGAGCAGTTTCTCAGAAAGCTTCTTTCCAGTTTTGAGCGGAAGATATTTCCTTTTTCACCATAGCCCTCTATGGGCTTCCAAATATCCCTTTGCCAATTCCACGAGAACAGCCTTAGCGAAAGGCTTCTAGAGGGGAAAGTTGTAACTCTGTGAGATGAATTCACAGAACACAGAGCAGTTTCTCAGAAAGCTTCTTTCCAGTTTTGAACGGAAGATATTTCCTTTTTCACCATAGCCCTCTATGGGCTTCCAAATATCCCTTTGCCAATTCCACGAGAACAGCCTTAGCGAAAGGCTTCTAGAGGGGAAAGTTGTAACTCTGTGAGATGAATTCACAGAACACAGCGCAGTTTCTCAGAAAGCTTCTTTCCAGTTTTGAACGGAAGATATTTCCCTTTTCACCATAGCCCTCTATGGGCTTCCAAATATCCCTTTGCCAATTCCACAAGAACAGCCTTACAGAAAGGCTTCTTCAAGGCAAAGATGTAACTCTGTGAGATGAATTAACGGAACGCAGAGAAGTTTCTCAGAAAGCTTCTTTCCAGATTTGAACGGAAGATATTTCCTTTTTCACCATAGCCCTCTATGGGCTTCCAAATATCCCTTTGCCAATTCCACAAGAACAGCCTTAGCGAAAGGCATCTTGAAGGGAAAGATGTAACTCTGTGAGATGAATTAAAAGAACACAGAGCAGTTTCTCAGAAAGCTTCTTTCCAGTTTTGAGCGGAAGATATTTCCTTTTTCACCATAGCCCTCTATGGGCTTCCAAATATCCCTTTGCCAATTCCACAATAACAGCCTTAGCGAAAGGCTTCTTGAAGGGAAAGATGTAACTCTGTGAGATGAATTAACAGAACACAGAGCAGTTTCTCAGAAAGCTTCTTTCCAGTTTTGAACGGAAGATATTTCCTTTTTCACCATAGCCCCCTATCGGCTTCCAAATATCCCTTTGCCAATTCCACAAGAACAGCATTAGGGAAAGTCTTCTTGAAGGGAAATATGTAACTCTGTGAGATGAATTCACAAAACACAGAGCAGTTTCTCAGAAAGCTTCTTTCCAGTTTTGAACGGAAGATATTTCCTTTGTCACCATAGCCCTCTATGGGCTTCCAAATATCCCTTTGCCAATTCCACAAGAACAGCCTTAGCGAAAGGCTTCTTGAAGGGAAAGATGTAACTCTGTGAGATGAATTAACAGAACACAGAGCAGTTTCTCAGAAAGCTTCTTTCCAGTTTTGAACGGAAGATATTTCATTTTTCACCATGGCCCTCTTTGGGCTTCCAAATATCCCTTTGCCAATTCCAGAAGAACAGCCTGAGCGAAAGGCTTCTTGAAGGGAAAGATGTAACTCTGTGAGATGAATTCACAGAACACAGAGCAGTTTCTCAGAAAGCTTCTTTCCAGTTTTGAGCGGAAGATATTTCCTTTTTCACCATAGCCCTCTATGGGCTTCCAAATATCCCATTGCCAATTCCACAAGAACAGCCTTAGCGAAAGTCTTCTTGAAGGGAAAGATGCAACTCTGTGAGATGAATTAACAGAACACAGAGCAGTTTCTCAGAAAGCTTCTTTCCAGTTTTGAACGGAAGATATTTCCTTTGTCACCATAGCCCTCTATGGGCTTCCAAATATCCCTTTGCCAATTCCACAAGAACAGCCTTAGCGAAAGGCTTTTTGAAGGGAAAGATGTAACTCTGTGAGATGAATTAACAGAACACAGAGCAGTTTCTCCAAAAGCTTCTTTCCAGTTTTGAACGGAAGACATTTCCTTTTTCACCATAGCCCTCTATGGGCTTCCAAATATCCCTTTGCCAATTCCACAAGAACAGCCTCAGCGAAAGGCTTCTTGAAGGGAAAGATGTAACTCTGTGAGATGAATTAACAGAACACAGAGCAGTTTCTCAGAAAGCTTCTTTCCAGTTTTGAACGGAAGATATTTCCTTTTTCACCATAGCCCTCTATGGGCTTCCAAATATCCTTTTGCCAATTCCACAAGAACAGCCTTAGCGAAAGGCTTCCTGAAGGGAAACATGTAACTCTGTGAGATGAATTAAGAGAACACAGAGCAGTTTCTCAGAAAGTTTCTTTCCAGTTTTGAACTGAAGATATTTCCTTTTTCACCATAGCCCTCTATGGGCTTCCAAATATCCCTTTGCCAATTCCACAAGAACAGCCTTAGGGAAAGGCTTCTTGAAGGGAAAGATGTAACTCTGTGAGATGAATTCACAGAACACAGAGCAGTTTCTCAGAAAGCTTCTTTCCAGTTTTGAACGGAAGATATTTCCTTTTTCACCATAGCCCTCTCTGGGCTTCCAAATATCCCTTTGCCAATTCCACAAGAACAGCCTTAGCGAAAGGCGTCTTGAAGGGAAAGATGTAACTCTGTGAGGTGAATTAACAGAACACAGAGCAGTTTCTCAGAAAGCTTCTTTCCAGTTTTGAGCGGAAGTTATTTCCTTTTTCACCATAGCCCTCTATGGGCTTCCAAATATCCCTTTGCCAATTCCACAATAACAGCCTTAGCGAAAGTCTTCTTGAAGGGAAAGATGTAACTCTGTGAGATGAATTAACAGAACACAGAGCAGTTTCTCAGAAAGCTTCTTTCCAGTTTTGAACGGAAGATATTTCCTTTTTCACCATAGCCCTCTATGGGCTTCCAAATATCCCTTTGCCAATTCCACAAGAACAGCCTTAGCGAAAGGCTTCTTGAAGGGAAAGATGTAACTCTGTGAGATGAATTAAAAGAACACAGAGCAGTTTCTCAGAAAGCTTCTTTCCAGTTTTCAGCGGAAGATATTTCCTTTTTCACCATAGCCCTCTATGGGCTTCCAAATATCCCTTTGCCAATTCCACAATAACAGCCTTAGCGAAAGGCTTCTGGAAGGGAAAGATGTAACTCTCTGAGATGAATTAACAGAAGACAGAGCAGTTTCTCAGAAAGCTTCTTTCCAGTTTTCAGCGGAAGATATTTCCTTTTTCATCATAGCCCTCTATGGGCTTCCAAATATCCCTTTGCCAATTCCACAAGAACAGCCTTAGCGAAAGTCTTCTTGAAGTTAAAGATGTAACTCTGTGAGATGAATTAACAGAACACAGAGCAGTTTCTCAGAAAGCTTCTTTCCAGTTTTGAACGGAAGATATTTCCTTTTTCACCATAGCCCTCTACGGGCTTCCAAATATACCTTTGCCAATTCCACAAGAACAGCCTTAGGAAAAGGCTTCTTGAAGGGAAAGATGTAACTCTGTGAGATGAATTAAGAGAACACAGAGCAGTTTCTCAGAAAGCTTCTTTCCAGTTTTCAGGGGAAGATATTTCCTTTTTCACCATAGCCCTCTATGGGCTTCCAAATATACCTTTGCCAATTCCACAAGAACAGCCTTAGCGAAAGGTTTCTTGAAGGGAAACATGTAACTCTGTGAGTTGAATTAAGAGAACACAGAGCAGTTTCTCAGAAAGCTTCTTTCCAGTTTTGAACGGAAGATATTTCATTTTTCACCATGGCCCTCTATGGGCTTCCAAATATCCCTTTGCCAATTCCACAAGAACAGCCTGAGCGAAAGGCTTCTTGAAGGGAAAGATGTAACTCTGTGAGATGAATTCACAGAACACAGAGCAGTTTCTCAGAAAGCTTCTTTCCAGTTTTGAGCGGAAGATATTTCCTTTTTCACCATAGCCCTCTATGGGCTTCCAAATATCCCTTTGCCAATTCCACAAGAACAGCCTTAACGAAAGTCTTCTTGAAGGGAAAGATGTAACTCTCTGAGATGAATTAACAGAACACAGAGCAGTTTCTCAGAAAGCTTCTTTCCAGTTTTGAACGGAAGATATTTCCTTTTTCAACATAGCCCTCTATGGGCTTCCAAATATCCCTTTGCCAATTCCACAAGAACAGCCTTAGCGAAAGGCTTTTTGAAGGGAAAGATGTAACTCTGTGAGATGAATTAACAGAACACAGAGCAGTTTCTCCGAAAGCTTCTTTCCAGGTTTGAACGGAAGATATTTCCTTTTTCACCATAGCCCTCTATGGGCTTCCAAATATCCCTTTGCCAATTCCACAAGAACAGCCTCAGCGAAAGGCTTCTTGAAGGGAAAGATGTAACTCTGTGAGATGAATTAACAGAACACAGAGCAGTTTCTCAGAAAGCTTCTTTCCAGTTTTGAACGG
The DNA here is from genome assembly GCF_047675955.1 of Chlorocebus sabaeus. NCBI lineage: Eukaryota > Metazoa > Chordata > Mammalia > Primates > Cercopithecidae > Chlorocebus > Chlorocebus sabaeus. Next base: position 2,329,559 of record NW_027327079.1, on the reverse strand, counting down.
AAGATATTTCCTTTTTCACCATAGCCCTCTATGGGCTTCCAAATATCCCTTTGCCAATTCCACAATAACAGCCTTAGCGAAAGGCTTCTTGAAGGGAAAGATGTAACTCTGTGAGATGAATTAACAGAACACAGAGCCATTTCTCAGAAAGCTTCTTTCCAGTTTTGAACGGAAGATATTTCCTTTTTCACCATAGCCCTCTATGGGCTTCCAAATATCCCTTTGACAATTCCACAAGAACAGCCTTAGGGAAAGGCTTCTTGAAGGGAAAGATGTAACTCTGTGAGATGAATTCACAGAACCCAGAGCAGTTTCTCAGAAAGCTTCCTTCCAGTTTTGAGCGGAAGATATTTCCTTTTTCACCATAGCCCTCTATGGGCTTCCAAATATCCCTTTGCCAATTCCACAAGAACAGCCTTAGCGAAAGGCTTCTTGAAGGGAAAGATGTAACTCTGTGAGATGAATTAAAAAAACACAGAGCAGTTTCTCAGAAAGCTTCTTTCCAGTTTTCAGCGGAAGATATTTCCTTTTTCACCATAGCCCTCTAAGGGCTTCCAAATATCCCTTTGCCAATTCCACAATAACAGCCTTAGCGAAAGGCTTCTTGAAGGGAAAGATGTAACTCTCTGAGATGAATTAACAGAAGACAGAGCAGTTTCTCAGAAAGCTTCTTTCCAGTTTTCAGCGGAAGATACTTCCTTTTTCACCATAGCCTTCTATGGGCTTCCAAATATCCCTTTGCCAATTCCACAAGAACAGCCTTAGCGAGAGGCTTCTAGAAGGGAAAGTTGTAACTCTGTGAGACGAATTCACAGAACACAGCGCAGTTTCTCAGAAAGCTTCTTTCCAGTTTTGAACGGAAGATATTTCCTTTTTCACCATAGCCCTCTATGGGCTTCCAAATATCCCTTTGCCAATTCCACAAGAACAGCCTTACAGAAAGGCTTCTTCAAGGCAAAGATGTAACTCTGTGAGATGAATTAACGGAACGCAGAGAAGTTTCTCAGAAAGCTTCTTTCCAGTTTTGAACGGAAGATATTTCCTTTTTCACCATAGCCCTCTATGGGCTTCCAAATATCCCTTTGCCAATTCCACAAGAACAGCCTTAGCGAAAGGCATCTTGAAGGGAAAGATGTAACTCTGTGAGATGAATTAAAAGAACACAGAGCAGTTTCTCAGAAAGCTTCTTTCCAGTTTTCAGCGGAAGATATTTCCTTTTTCACCATAGCCCTCTATGGGCTTCCAAATATCCCTTTGCCAATTCCACAATAACAGCCTTAGCGAAAGGCTTCTTGAAGGGAAAGATGTAACTCTGTGAGATGAATTAACAGAACACAGAGCAGTTTCTCAGAAAGCTTCTTTCCAGTTTTGAACGGAAGATATTTCCTTTTTCACCATAGCCCTCTATGGGCTTCCAAATATCCCTTTGCCAATTCCACAAGAACAGCCTTAGGGAAAGTCTTCTTGAAGGGAAATATGTAACTCTGTGAGATGAGTTCACAGAACACAGAGCAGTTTCTCAGAAAGCTTCTTTCCAGTTTTGAACGGAAGATATTTCCTTTGTCACCATAGACCTCTATGGGCTTCCAAATATCCCTTTGGCAATTCCACAAGAACAGCCTTAGCGAAAGGCTTCTTAAAGGGAAAGATGTAACTCTGTGAGATGAATTAACAGAACACAGAGCAGTTTCTCAGAAAGTTTCTTTCCAATTTTCAGGGGAAGATATTTCCTTTTTCACCATAGCCCTCTAAGGGCTTCCAAATATCCCTTTGCCAATTCCACAAGAACAGCCTTAGCGAAAGGCTTCTTGAAGGGAAAGATGTAACTCTGTGAGATGAATTCACAGAACACAGAGCAGTTTCTCAGAAAGCTTCTTTCCAGTTTTGGACGGAAGATATTTCCTTTGTCACCATAGCCCTCTATGGGCTTCCAAATATCCCTTTGCCAATTCCACAAGAACAGACTTAGCGAAATGCTTCTTGAAGGGAAAGATGTAACTCTGTGAGATGAATTAACAGAACACAGAGCAGTTTCTCAGAAAGCTTCTTTCCAGTTTTGAGCGGAAGATATTTCCTTTTTCACCATAGCCCTCTATGGGCTTCCAAATATCCCTTTGCCAATTCCACAAGAACAGCCTTAGCGAAAGTCTTCTTGAAGGGAAAGATGTAACTCTGTGAGATGAATTAACAGAACACAGAGCAGGTTCTCAGAAAGCTTGTTTCCAGTTTTGAACGGAAGACATATCCTTTTTCACCATAGCCCTCTATGGGCTTCCAAATATCCCTTTGCCAATTCCACAAGAACAGCCTTAGCGAAAGGCTTTTTGAAGGGAAAGATGTAACTCTGTGAGATGAATTAACAGAACACAGAGCAGTTTCTCCGAAAGCTTCTTTCCAGTTTTGAACGGAAGATATTTCCTTTTTCACCATAGCCCTCTATGGGCTTCCAAATATCCCTTTGCCAATTCCACAAGAACAGCCTTAGCGAAAGGCTTCTTGAAGGGAAAGATGTAACTCTGTGAGATGAATTAACAGAACACAGAGCAGTTTCTCAGAAAGCTTCTTGCCAGTTTTCAGCTAAAGATATTTCCTTTTTCACCATAGCCCTCTATGGGCTTCCAAATATCCCTTTGCCAATTCCACAAGAACAGCCTTAGCGAAAGGCTTCTTGAAGGGAAAGATGTAATTCTGTGAGATGAATTAACACAACACAGAGCCGTTTCTCAGAAAGCTTCTTTCCAGTTTTGAACGGAAGATATTTCCTTTTTCACCATAGCCCTCTATGGGCTTCCAAATATCCCTTTGCCAATTCCACAAGAACAGCCTTAGCGAAAGGCTTCTGGAAGGGAAAGATGTAACTCTGTGAGATGAATTCACGGAACACAAAGAAGTTTCTCAGAAAGCTTCTTTCCAGTTTTGAACGGAAGATATTTCCTTTTACACCATAGCCCTCTATGGGCTTCCAAATAACCCTTTGCCAATTCCACAAGAACAGCCTTAGCGAAAGGCTTCTTGAAGGGAAATATGTAACTCTGTGAGATGAATTCACAGAACACAGAGCAGTTTCTCAGAAAGCTTCTTTCCAGTTTTGAACGGAAGATATTTCCTTTTTCACCATAGCCCTCTATGGGCTTCCAAATATCCCCTTGCCAATTCCACAAGAACAGCCTTAGCGAAAGGCTTCTTGAAGGGAAAGATGTAACTCTGTGAGATGAATTAACAGAACACAGAGCAGTTTCTCAGAAAGCTTCTTTCCACTTTTGAACGGAAGATATTTCCTTTTTCACCATAGCCCTCTATGGGCTTCAAAATATCCCTTTGCCAATTCCACAAGAACAGCCTTAGCGAAAGGCTTCTTGAAGGGAAAGATGTAACTCTGTGAGATGAATTAACAGAACACAGAGCAGTTTCTCAGAAAGCTTCTTTCCAGTTTTCAGCGGAAGATATTTCCTTTTTCACCATAGCCCTCTATGCGCTTGCAAATATCCCTTTGCCAATTCCAAAAGAACAGGCTTAGCGAAAGGCTTCTTGAAGGGAAAGATGTAACTCTGTGAGATGAATTAACAGAACACAGAGCAGTTTCTCAGAAAGCTTCTTTCCAGTTTTGAACGGAAGATATTTCCTTTTTCACCATAGCCCTCTATGGGCTTCCAAATATCCCTTTGCCAATTCCAGAAGAACAGCCTGAGCGAATGGCTTCTTGAAGGGAAAGATGTAACTCTGTGAGATGAATTCACAGAACACAGAGAAGTTTCTCAGAAAGCTTCTTTCCAGTTTTGAGCGGAAGATATTTCATTTTTCACCATAGCCCTCTATGGGCTTCCAAATATCCCTTTGCAAATTCCACAAGAACAGCCTTAGCGAAAGTCTTCTTGAAGGGAAAGATGTAACTCTGTGAGATGAATTCACAGAACACAGAGCAGTTTCTCAGAAAGCTTCTTTCCAGTTTTGAACGGAAGATATTTCCTTTTTCACCATAGCCCTCTATGGGCTTCCAAATATCCCTTTGCCAATTCCACAAGAATAGCCTTAGCGAAAGGCTTCTTGAAGGGAAAGATGTAACTCTGTGGGATGAATTAACAGAACACAGAGCAGTTTCTCAGAAAGCTTCTTTCCAGTTTTGAACGGAAGATATTTCCTTTTTCACCATGGCCCTCTATGGGCTTCCAAATATCCCTTTGCCAATTCCAGAAGAACAGCCTGAGCGAAAGGCTTCTTGAAGGGAAAGATGTAACTCTGTGAGATGAATTCACAGAACACAGAGCAGTTTCTCCGAAAGCTTCTTTCCAGTTTTGAACGGAAGATATTTCCTTTTTCACCATAGCCCTCTATGGGCTTCCAAATATCCCTTTGCCAATTCCACAAGAAAAGCCTCAGCGAAAGGCTTCTTTAAGGGAAAGATGTAACTCTGTGAGATGAATTAACAGAACACAGAGCAGTTTCTCAGAAAGCTTCTTTTCAGTTTTGTGCGGAAGATATTTCCTTTTTCACCATAGCACTCTATGGGCTTCCAAATATCCCTTTGCCAATTCCACAATAACAGCCTTAGCGAAAGGCTTCTTGAAGGGAAAGATGTAACTCTGTGAGATGAATTAAGAGAACACAGAGCAGTTACTCAGAAAGCTTCTTTCCAGTTTTGAACAGAAGATATTTCCTTTTTCACCATAGCCCTCTATGGGCTTCCAAATATCACTATGCCAATTCCATAATAACAGCCTTAGCGAAAGGCTTCTTGAAGGGAAAGATGTAACTCTGTGACATGAATTAACAGAACACAGAGCAGTTTCTCAGAAAGCTTCTTTCCAGTTTTGAACGGAAGATATTTCCTTTTTCACCATAGCCCTCTATGGGCTTCCAAATATCCCTTTGCCAATTCCACAAGAACAGCCTTAGCGAAGGGCTTCTTGAAGGGAAAGATGTAACTCTATGAGATGAATTAACAGAACACAGAGCAGTTTCTCAGAAAGCTTCTTTCCAGTTTTGAACGGAAGATATTTCCTTTTTCACCATAGCCCTCTATGGGCTTCCAAATAACCCTTTGCCAATTCCACAAGAACAGCCTTAGCGAAAGGCTTCTTGAAGGGAAAGATGTAACTCTGTGAGATGAATTCACAGAACACAGCGCAGTTTCTCAGAAAGCTTCTTTCCAGTTTTGATCGGAAGATATTTCCTTTTTCACCATAGCCCTCTATGGGCTTCCAAATATCCCTTTGCCAATTCCACAAGAACAGCCTTACAGAAAGGCTTCTTCAAGGCAAAGATGTAACTCTGTGAGATGAATTAACGGAACGTAGAGAAGTTTCTCAGAAAGCTTCTTTAGAGTTTTGAACGGAAGATATTTCCTTTTTCACCATAGCCCTCTATGGGCTTCCAAATATCCCTTTCCCAATTCCACAAGAACAGCCTTAGCGAAAGGCTTCTTGAAGGGAAAGATGTAACTCTGTGAGATGAATTAAAAGAACACAGAGCAGTTTCTCAGAAAGCTTCTTTCCAATTTTCAGCGGAAGATATTTCCTTTTTCACCATAGCCCTCTATGGGCTTCCAAATATCCCTTTGCCAATTCCACAAGAACAGCCTTAGGGAAAGTCTTCTTGAAAGGAAATATGTAACTCTGTGAGATGAATTCACAGAACACAGAGCAGTTTCTCAGAAAGCTTCTTTCCAGTTTTGAACGGAAGATATTTCCTTTGTCACCATAGCCCTCTACGGGCTTCCAAATATCCCTTTGCCAATTCCACAAGAACAGCCTTAGCGAAAGGCTTCTTGAAGGGAAAGATGTAACTCTGTGAGATGAATTCACAGAACACAGAGCAGTTTCTCAGAAAGTTTCTTTCCAGTTTTGAACAGAAGATATTTCCTTTGTCACCATAGCCCTCTATGGGCTTCCAAATATCCCTTTGCCAATTCCACAAGAACAGCCTTAGCGAAAGGCTTCTTGAAGGGAAAGATGTAACTCTGTGAGATGAATTAACAGAACACAGAGCAGTTTCTCAGAAAGCTTCTTTCCAGATTTCAGCGGAAGATATTTCCTTTTTCACCATAGCCCTCTATGCGCTTGCAAATATCCCTTTGCCAATTCCAAAAGAACAGGGTTAGCGAAAGGCTTCTTGAAGGGAAAGATGTAACTCTGTGAGATGAATTAACAGAACACAGAGCAGTTTCTCAGAAAGCTTCTTTCCAGTTTTGAACGGAAGATATTTCCTTTTTCACCATAGCCCTCTATGGGCTTCCAAATATCCCTTTGCCAATTCCACAAGAACAGCCTTAGGGAAAGGCTTCTTGAACCGAAAGATGTAACTCTGTGAGATGAATTCACAGAACACAGAGCAGTTTCTCAGAAAGCTTCTTTCCAGTTTTGAACGGAAGATATTTCCTTTTTCACCATAGCCCTCTTTGGGCTTCCAAATATCCCTTTGCCAATTCCACAAGAACAGCCTTAGCGAAAGGCTTCTTCAAGGCAAAGATGTAACTCTGTGAGGTGAATTAACGGAACGCAGAGAAGTTTCTCAGAAAGCTTCTTTCCAGTTTTGAACGGAAGATATTTCCTTTTTCACCATAGCCCTCTATGGGCTTCCAAATATCCCTTTGCCAATTCCACAAGAACAGATTGAGCGAAAGGCTGCTTGAAGGGAAAGATGTAACTCTGTGAGATGAATTCACAGAACACAGAGAAGTTTCTCAGAAAGCTTCTTTCCAGTTTTGAGCGGAAGATATTTCCTTTTTCACCATAGCCCTCTATGGGCTTCCAAATATCCCTTTGCCAATTACACAAGAACAGCCTTAGCGAAAGGCTTCTTGAAGGGAAAGATGTAACTCTGTGAGATGAATTAACAGAACACAGAGCAGTTTCTCTGAAAGCTTCTTTCCAGTTTGCAGCTAAAGATATTTCCTTTTTCACCATAGCCCTCTATGGGCTTCCAAATATCCCTTTGCCAATTCCACAAGAACAGCCTTAGGGAAAGGCTTCTTGAAGGGAAAGATGTAACTCTGTGAGATGAAATAACAGAACACAGAGCAGTTTCTCAGAAAGCTTCTTTCCAGTTTTGAACGGAAGATATTTCCTTTTTCACCATAGCCCTCTATGGGCTTCCAAATATCACTTTGCCAATTCCACAAGAACAGCCTTAGGGAAAGGCTTCTTGAAGGGAAAGATGTAACTCTGTGAGATGAACTCACAGAACACAGAGCAGTTTCTCAGAAAGCTTCTTTCCAGTTTTGAACGGAAGATATTTCCTTTTTCACCATAGCCCTCTATGGGCTTCCAAATATCCCTTTGCAATTCCACAAGAACAGCCTTAGCGAAAGGCTTCTTGAAGGGAAAGATGTAACTCTGTGAGATGAATTAACAGAACACAGAGCAGTTTCTCAGAAAGCTTCTTTCCAGTTTTCAGCGGAAGATATTTCCTTTTTCACCATAGCCCTCTATGCGCTTGCAAATATCCCTTTGCCAATTCCAAAAGAACAGGCTTAGCGAAAGGCTTCTTGAAGGGAAAGATGTAACTCTGTGAGATGAATTAACAGAACACAGAGCAGTTTCTCAGAAAGCTTCTTTCCAGTTTTGAACGGAAGATATTTCCTTTTTCACCATAGCCCTCTATGGGCTTCCAAATATCCCTTTGCCAATTCCAGAAGAACAGCCTGAGCGAATGGCTTCTTGAAGGGAAAGATGTAACTCTGTGAGATGAATTCACAGAACACAGAGAAGTTTCTCAGAAAGCTTCTTTCCAGTTTTGAGCGGAAGATATTTCATTTTTCACCATAGCCCTCTATGGGCTTCCAAATATCCCTTTGCAAATTCCACAAGAACAGCCTTAGCGAAAGTCTTCTTGAAGGGAAAGATGTAACTCTGTGAGATGAATTCACAGAACACAGAGCAGTTTCTCAGAAAGCTTCTTTCCAGTTTTGAACGGAAGATATTTCCTTTTTCACCATAGCCCTCTATGGGCTTCCAAATATCCCTTTGCCAATTCCACAAGAATAGCCTTAGCGAAAGGCTTCTTGAAGGGAAAGATGTAACTCTGTGGGATGAATTAACAGAACACAGAGCAGTTTCCCAGAAAGCTTCTTTCCAGTTTTGAACGGAAGATATTTCCTTTTTCACCATGGCCCTCTATGGGCTTCCAAATATCCCTTTGCCAATTCCAGAAGAACAGCCTGAGCGAAAGGCTTCTTGAAGGGAAAGATGTAACTCTGTGAGATGAATTCACAGAACACAGAGCAGTTTCTCCGAAAGCTTCTTTCCAGTTTTGAACGGAAGATATTTCCTTTTTCACCATAGCCCTCTATGGGCTTCCAAATATCCCTTTGCCAATTCCACAAGAAAATCCTCAGCGAAAGGCTTCTTTAAGGGAAAGATGTAACTCTGTGAGATGAATTAACAGAACACAGAGCAGTTTCTCAGAAAGCTTCTTTCCAGTTTTGTGCGGAAGATATTTCCTTTTTCACCATAGCACTCTATGGGCTTCCAAATATCCCTTTGCCAATTCCACAATAACAGCCTTAGCGAAAGGCTTCTTGAAGGGAAAGATGTAACTCTGTGAGATGAATTAAGAGAACACAGAGCAGTTACTCAGAAAGCTTCTTTCCAGTTTTGAACAGAAGATATTTCCTTTTTCACCATAGCCCTCTATGGGCTTCCAAATATCACTATGCCAATTCCATAATAACAGCCTTAGCGAAAGGCTTCTTGAAGGGAAAGATGTAACTCTGTGACATGAATTAACAGAACACAGAGCAGTTTCTCAGAAAGCTTCTTTCCAGTTTTGAACGGAAGATATTTCCTTTTTCACCATAGCCCTCTATGGGCTTCCAAATATCCCTTTGCCAATTCCACAAGAACAGCCTTAGCGAAGGGCTTCTTGAAGGGAAAGATGTAACTCTATGAGATGAATTAACAGAACACAGAGCAGTTTCTCAGAAAGCTTCTTTCCAGTTTTGAACGGAAGACATTTCCTTTTTCACCATAGCCCTCTATGGGCTTCCAAATAACCCTTTGCCAATTCCACAAGAACAGCCTTAGCGAAAGGCTTCTTGAAGGGAAAGATGTAACTCTGTGAGATGAATTCACAGAACACAGCGCAGTTTCTCAGAAAGCTTCTTTCCAGTTTTGATCGGAAGATATTTCCTTTTTCACCATAGCCCTCTATGGGCTTCCAAATATCCCTTTGCCAATTCCACAAGAACAGCCTTACAGAAAGGCTTCTTCAAGGCAAAGATGTAACTCTGTGAGATGAATTAACGGAACGTAGAGAAGTTTCTCAGAAAGCTTCTTTAGAGTTTTGAACGGAAGATATTTCCTTTTTCACCATAGCCCTCTATGGGCTTCCAAATATCCCTTTCCCAATTCCACAAGAACAGCCTTAGCGAAAGGCTTCTTGAAGGGAAAGATGTAACTCTGTGAGATGAATTAAAAGAACACAGAGCAGTTTCTCAGAAAGCTTCTTTCCAATTTTCAGCGGAAGATATTTCCTTTTTCACCATAGCCCTCTATGGGCTTCCAAATATCCCTTTGCCAATTCCACAAGAACAGCCTTAGGGAAAGTCTTCTTGAAAGGAAATATGTAACTCTGTGAGATGAATTCACAGAACACAGAGCAGTTTCTCAGAAAGCTTCTTTCCAGTTTTGAACGGAAGATATTTCCTTTGTCACCATAGCCCTCTACGGGCTTCCAAATATCCCTTTGCCAATTCCACAAGAACAGCCTTAGCGAAAGGCTTCTTGAAGGGAAAGATGTAACTCTGTGAGATGAATTCACAGAACACAGAGCAGTTTCTCAGAAAGTTTCTTTCCAGTTTTGAACAGAAGATATTTCCTTTGTCACCATAGCCCTCTATGGGCTTCCAAATATCCCTTTGCCAATTCCACAAGAACAGCCTTAGCGAAAGGCTTCTTGAAGGGAAAGATGTAACTCTGTGAGATGAATTAACAGAACACAGAGCAGTTTCTCAGAAAGCTTCTTTCCAGTTTTCAGCGGAAGATATTTCCTTTTTCACCATAGCCCTCTATGCGCTTGCAAATATCCCTTTGCCAATTCCAAAAGAACAGGGTTAGCGAAAGGCTTCTTGAAGGGAAAGATGTAACTCTGTGAGATGAATTAACAGAACACAGAGCAGTTTCTCAGAAAGCTTCTTTCCAGTTTTGAACGGAAGATATTTCCTTTTTCACCATAGCCCTCTATGGGCTTCCAAATATCCCTTTGCCAATTCCACAAGAACAGCCTTAGGGAAAGGCTTCTTGAACAGAAAGATGTAACTCTGTGAGATGAATTCACAGAACACAGAGCAGTTTCTCAGAAAGCTTCTTTCCAGTTTTGAACGGAAGATATTTCCTTTTTCACCATAGCCCTCTTTGGGCTTCCAAATATCCCTTTGCCAATTCCACAAGAACAGCCTTAGCGAAAGGCTTCTTCAAGGCAAAGATGTAACTCTGTGAGGTGAATTAACGGAACGCAGAGAAGTTTCTCAGAAAGCTTCTTTCCAGTTTTGAACGGAAGATATTTCCTTTTTCACCATAGCCCTCTATGGGCTTCCAAATATCCCTTTGCCAATTCCACAAGAACAGATTGAGCGAAAGGCTGCTTGAAGGGAAAGATGTAACTCTGTGAGATGAATTCACAGAACACAGAGAAGTTTCTCAGAAAGCTTCTTTCCAGTTTTGAGCGGAAGATATTTCCTTTTTCACCATAGCCCTCTATGGGCTTCCAAATATCCCTTTGCCAATTACACAAGAACAGCCTTAGCGAAAGGCTTCTTGAAGGGAAAGATGTAACTCTGTGAGATGAATTAACAGAACACAGAGCAGTTTCTCTGAAAGCTTCTTTCCAGTTTGCAGCTAAAGATATTTCCTTTTTCACCATAGCCCTCTATGGGCTTCCAAATATCCCTTTGCCAATTCCACAAGAACAGCCTTAGGGAAAGGCTTCTTGAAGGGAAAGATGTAACTCTGTGAGATGAAATAACAGAACACAGAGCAGTTTCTCAGAAAGCTTCTTTCCAGTTTTGAACGGAAGATATTTCCTTTTTCACCATAGCCCTCTATGGGCTTCCAAATATCACTTTGCCAATTCCACAAGAACAGCCTTAGGGAAAGGCTTCTTGAAGGGAAAGATGTAACTCTGTGAGATGAACTCACAGAACACAGAGCAGTTTCTCAGAAAGCTTCTTTCCAGTTTTGAACGGAAGATATTTCCTTTTTCACCATAGCCCTCTATGGGCTTCCAAATATCCCTTTGCCAATTCCACAAGAACAGCCTTAGCGAAAGGCTTCTTGAAGGGAAAGATGTAACTCTGTGAGATGAATTAACAGAACACAGAGCAGTTTCTCAGAAAGCTTCTTGCCAGTTTTCAGCTAAAGATATTTCCTTTTTCACCATAGCCCTCTATGGGCTTCCAAATATCCCTTTGCCAATTCCACAAGAACAGCCTTAGGGAAAGGCTTCTTGAAGGGAAAGATGTAACTCTGTGAGATGAACTCACAGAACACAGAGCAGTTTCTCAGAAAGCTTCTTTCCAGTTTTGAACGGAAGATATTTCCTTTTTCACCATAGCCCTCTATGGGCTTCCAAATATCCCTTTGCCAATTCCACAAGAACAGCCTTAGCGAAAGGCTTCTGGAAGGGAAAGATGTAACTCTGTGAGATGAATTCACGGAACACAAAGAAGTTTCTCAGAAAGCTTCTTTCCAGTTTTGAACGGAAGATATTTCCTTTTACACCATAGCCCTCTATGGGCTTCCAAATAACCCTTTGCCAATTCCACAAGAACAGCCTTAGCGAAAGGCTTCTTGAAGGGAAATATGTAACTCTGTGAGATGAATTCACAGAACACAGAGCAGTTTCTCAGAAAGCTTCTTTCCAGTTTTGAACGGAAGATATTTCCTTTTTCACCATAGCCCTCTATGGGCTTCCAAATATCCCCTTGCCAATTCCACAAGAACAGCCTTAGCGAAAGGCTTCTTGAAGGGAAAGATGTAACTCTGTGAGATGAATTAACAGAACACAGAGCAGTTTCTCAGAAAGCTTCTTTCCACTTTTGAACGGAAGATATTTCCGTTTTCACCATAGCCCTCTATGGGCTTCAAAATATCCCTTTGCCAATTCCACAAGAACAGCCTTAGCGAAAAGCTTCTTGAAGGGAAAGATGTAACTCTGTGAGATGAATTAACAGAACACAGAGCAGTTTCTCAGAAAGCTTCTTTCCAGTTTTCAGCGGAAGATATTTCCTTTGTCACCATAGCCCTCTATGCGCTTGCAAATATCCCTTTGCCAATTCCAAAAGAACAGGCTTAGCGAAAGGCTTCTTGAAGGGAAAGATGTAACTCTGTGAGATGAATTAACAGAACACAGAGCAGTTTCTCAGAAAGCTTCTTTCCAGTTTTGAACGGAAGATATTTCCTTTTTCACCATAGCCCTCTATGGGCTTCCAAATATCCCTTTGCCAATTCCACAAGAACAGCCTTAGCGAAAGGCTTTTTGAAGGGAAAGATGTAACTCTGTGAGATGAATTAACAGAACACAGCGCAGTTTCTCCGAAAGCTTCTTTCCAGTTTTGAACGGAATATATTTCCTTTTTCACCATAGCCCTCTATGGGCTTCCAAATATCCCATTGCCAATTCCACAAGAACAGCCTCAGCGAAAGGCTTCTTGAAGGGAAAGATGTAACTCTGTGAGATGAATTCACAGAACACAGAGCAGTTTCTCAGAAAGCTTCTTTCCAGTTTTGAACGGAAGATATTTCCTTTTTCAACATAGCCCTCTATGGGCTTCCAAATATCCCTTTGCCAATTCCAGAAGAACAGCCTGAGCGAATGGCTTCTTGAAGGGAAAGATGTAACTCTGTGAGATGAATTCACAGAACACAGAGAAGTTTCTCAGAAAGCTTCTTTCCAGTTTTGAGCGGAAGATATTTCATTTTTCACCATAGCCCTCTATGGGCTTCCAAATATCCCTTTGCCAATTCCACAAGAACAGCCTTAGCGAAAGTCTTCTTGAAGGGAAAGATGTAACTCTGAGAGATGAATTAAGAGAACCCAGAGCAGTTTCTCTGAAAGCTTCTTTCCAGTTTTGAACGGAAGATATTTCCTTTTTCACCATAGCCCTCTATGGGCTTCCAAATATCCCTTTGCCAATTCCACAAGAATAGCCTTAGCGAAAGGCTTCTTGAAGGGAAAGATGTAACTCTGTGGGATGAATTAACAGAACACAGAGCAGTTTCTCAGAAAGCTTCTTTCCAGTTTTGAACGGAAGATATTTCCTTTTTCACCATGGCCCTCTATGGGCTTCCAAATATCCCTTTGCCAATTCCAGAAGAACAGCCTGAGCGAAAGGCTTCTTGAAGGGAAAGATGTAACTGTGTGAGATGAATTCACAGAACACAGAGCAGTTTCTCCGAAAGCTTCTTTCCAGTTTTGAACGGAAGATATTTCCTTTTTCACCATAGCCCTCTATGGGCTTCCAAATATCCCTTTGCCAATTCCACAAGAAAAGCCTCAGCGAAAGGCTTCTTTAAGGGAAAGATGTAACTCTGTGAGATGAATTAACAGAACACAGAGCAGTTTCTCAGAAAGCTTCTTTCCAGTTTTGTGCGGAAGATATTTCCTTTTTCACCATAGCACTCTATGGGCTTCCAAATATCCCTTTGCCAATTCCACAATAACAGCCTTAGCGAAAGGCTTCTTGAAGGGAAAGATGTAACTCTGTGAGATGAATTAAGAGAACACAGAGCAGTTACTCAGAAAGCTTCTTTCCAGTTTTGAACAGAAGATATTTCCTTTTTCACCATAGCCCTCTATGGGCTTCCAAATATCACTATGCCAATTCCATAATAACAGCCTTAGCGAAAGGCTTCTTGAAGGGAAAGATGTAACTCTGTGACATGAATTAACAGAACACAGAGCAGTTTCTCAGAAAGCTTCTTTCCAGTTTTGAACGGAAGATATTTCCTTTTTCACCATAGCCCTCTATGGGCTTCCAAATATCCCTTTGCCAATTCCACAAGAACAGCCTTAGCGAAGGGCTTCTTGAAGGGAAAGATGTAACTCTATGAGATGAATTAACAGAACACAGAGCAGTTTCTCAGAAAGCTTCTTTCCAGTTTTGAACGGAAGATATTTCCTTTTTCACCATAGCCCTCTATGGGCTTCCAAATAACCCTTTGCCAATTCCACAAGAACAGCCTTAGCGAAAGGCTTCTTGAAGGGAAAGATGTAACTCTGTGAGATGAATTCACAGAACACAGCGCAGTTTCTCAGAAAGCTTCTTTCCAGTTTTGATCGGAAGATATTTCCTTTTTCACCATAGCCCTCTATGGGCTTCCAAATATCCCTTTGCCAATTCCACAAGAACAGCCTTACAGAAAGGCTTCTTCAAGGCAAAGATGTAACTCTGTGAGATGAATTAACGGAACGTAGAGAAGTTTCTCAGAAAGCTTCTTTCCAGTTTTGAACGGAAGATATTTCCTTTTTCACCATAGCCCTCTATGGGCTTCCAAATATCCCTTTCCCAATTCCACAAGAACAGCCTTAGCGAAAGGCTTCTTGAAGGGAAAGATGTAACTCTGTGAGATGAATTAAAAGAACACAGAGCAGTTTCTCAGAAAGCTTCTTTCCAATTTTCAGCGGAAGATATTTCCTTTTTCACCATAGCCCTCTATGGGCTTCCAAATATCCCTTTGCCAATTCCACAAGAACAGCCTTAGGGAAAGTCTTCTTGAAAGGAAATATGTAACTCTGTGAGATGAATTCACAGAACACAGAGCAGTTTCTCAGAAAGCTTCTTTCCAGTTTTGAACGGAAGATATTTCCTTTGTCACCATAGCCCTCTACGGGCTTCCAAATATCCCTTTGCCAATTCCACAAGAACAGCCTTAGCGAAAGGCTTCTTGAAGGGAAAGATGTAACTCTGTGAGATGAATTCACAGAACACAGAGCAGTTTCTCAGAAAGTTTCTTTCCAGTTTTGAACAGAAGATATTTCCTTTGTCACCATAGCCCTCTATGGGCTTCCAAATATCCCTTTGCCAATTCCACAAGAACAGCCTTAGCGAAAGGCTTCTTGAAGGGAAAGATGTAACTCTGTGAGATGAATTCACAGAACACAGAGCAGTTTCTCAGAAAGCTTCTTTCCAGATTTCAGCGGAAGATATTTCCTTTTTCACCATAGCCCTCTATGCGCTTGCAAATATCCCTTTGCCAATTCCAAAAGAACAGGGTTAGCGAAAGGCTTCTTGAAGGGAAAGATGTAACTCTGTGAGATGAATTAACAGAACACAGAGCAGTTTCTCAGAAAGCTTCTTTCCAGTTTTGAACGGAAGATATTTCCTTTTTCACCATAGCCCTCTATGGGCTTCCAAATATCCCTTTGCCAATTCCACAAGAACAGCCTTAGGGAAAGGCTTCTTGAACCGAAAGATGTAACTCTGTGAGATGAATTCACAGAACACAGAGCAGTTTCTCAGAAAGCTTCTTTCCAGTTTTGAACGGAAGATATTTCCTTTTTCACCATAGCCCTCTATGGGCTTCCAAATATCCCTTTGCCAATTCCACAAGAACAGCCTTAGCGAAAGGCTTCTTCAAGGCAAAGATGTAACTCTGTGAGGTGAATTAACGGAACGCAGAGAAGTTTCTCAGAAAGCTTCTTTCCAGTTTTGAACGGAAGATATTTCCTTTTTCACCATAGCCCTCTATCGGCTTCCAAATATCCCTTTGCCAATTCCACAAGAACAGATTGAGCGAAAGGCTGCTTGAAGGGAAAGATGTAACTCTGTGAGATGAATTCACAGAACACAGAGAAGTTTCTCAGAAAGCTTCTTTCCAGTTTTGAGCGGAAGATATTTCCTTTTTCACCATAGCCCTCTATGGGCTTCCAAATATCCCTTTGCCAATTACACAAGAACAGCCTTAGCGAAAGGCTTCTTGAAGGGAAAGATGTAACTCTGTGAGATGAATTAACAGAACACAGAGCAGTTTCTCTGAAAGCTTCTTTCCAGTTTTCAGCTAAAGATATTTCCTTTTTCACCATAGCCCTCTATGGGCTTCCAAATATCCCTTTGCCAATTCCACAAGAACAGCCTTAGGGAAAGGCTTCTTGAAGGGAAAGATGTAACTCTGTGAGATGAAATAACAGAACACAGAGCAGTTTCTCAGAAAGCTTCTTTCCAGTTTTGAACGGAAGATATTTCCTTTTTCACCATAGCCCTCTATGGGCTTCCAAATATCCCTTTGCCAATTCCACAAGAACAGCCTTAGCGAAAGGCTTCTTGAAGGGAAAGATGTAACTCTGTGAGATGAATTAACAGAACACAGAGCAGTTTCTCAGAAAGCTTCTTGCCAGTTTTCAGCTAAAGATATTTCCTTTTTCACCATAGCCCTCTATGGGCTTCCAAATATCCCTTTGCCAATTCCACAAGAACAGCTTTAGCGAAAGGCTTCTTGAAGGGAAAGATGTAATTCTGTGAGATGAATTAACACAACACAGAGCCGTTTCTCAGAAAGCTTCTTTCCAGTTTTGAACGGAAGATATTTCCTTTTTCACCATATCCCTCTATGGGCTTCCAAATATCCCTTTGCCAATTCCACAAGAACAGCCTTAGCGAAAGGCTTCTGGAAGGGAAAGATGTAACTCTGTGAGATGAATTCACGGAACACAAAGAAGTTTCTCAGAAAGCTTCTTTCCAGTTTTGAACGGAAGATATTTCCTTTTACACCATAGCCCTCTATGGGCTTCCAAATAACCCTTTGCCAATTCCACAAGAACAGCCTTAGCGAAAGGCTTCTTGAAGGGAAATATGTAACTCTGTGAGATGAATTCACAGAACACAGAGCAGTTTCTCAGAAAGCTTCTTTCCAGTTTTGAACGGAAGATATTTCCTTTTTCACCATAGCCCTCTATGGGCTTCCAAATATCCCCTTGCCAATTCCACAAGAACAGCCTTAGCGAAAGGCTTCTTGAAGGGAAAGATGTAACTCTGTGAGATGAATTAACAGAACACAGAGCAGTTTCTCAGAAAGCTTCTTTCCACTTTTGAACGGAAGATATTTCCTTTTTCACCATAGCCCTCTATGGGCTTCAAAATATCCCTTTGCCAATTCCACAAGAACAGCCTTAGCGAAAGGCTTCTTGAAGGGAAAGATGTAACTCTGTGAGATGAATTAACAGAACACAGAGCAGTTTCTCAGAAAGCTTCTTTCCAGTTTTCAGCGGAAGATATTTCCTTTTTCACCATAGCCCTCTATGCGCTTGCAAATATCCCTTTGCCAATTCCAAAAGAACAGGCTTAGCGAAAGGCTTCTTGAAGGGAAAGATGTAACTCTGTGAGATGAATTAACAGAACACAGAGCAGTTTCTCAGAAAGCTTCTTTCCAGTTTTGAACGGAAGATATTTCCTTTTTCACCATAGCCCTCTATGGGCTTCCAAATATCCCTTTGCCAATTCCACAAGAACAGCCTTAGCGAAAGGCTTTTTGAAGGGAAAGATGTAACTCTGTGAGATGAATTAACAGAACACAGAGCAGTTTCTCCGAAAGCTTCTTTCCAGTTTTGAACGGAATATATTTCCTTTTTCACCATAGCCCTCTATGGGCTTCCAAATATCCCATTGCCAATTCCACAAGAACAGCCTCAGCGAAAGGCTTCTTGAAGGGAAAGATGTAACTCTGTGAGATGAATTAACAGAACACAGAGCAGTTTCTCAGAAAGCTTCTTTCCAGTTTTGAACGGAAGATATTTCCTTTTTCACCATAGCCCTCTATGGGTTTCCAAATATCCCTTTGCCAATTCCAGAAGAACAGCCTGAGCGAATGGCTTCTTGAAGGGAAAGATGTAACTCTGTGAGATGAATTCACAGAACACAGAGAAGTTTCTCAGAAAGCTTCTTTCCAGTTTTGAGAGGAAGATATTTCATTTTTCACCATAGCCCTCTATGGGCTTCCAAATATCCCTTTGCCAATTCCACAAGAACAGCCTTAGCGAAAGTCTTCTTGAAGGGAAAGATGTAACTCTGTGAGATGAATTCACAGAACACAGAGCAGTTTCTCAGAAAGCTTCTTTCCAGTTTTGAACGGAAGATATTTCCTTTTTCACCATAGCCCTCTATGGGCTTCCAAATATCCCTTTGCCAATTCCACAAGAATAGCCTTAGCGAAAGGCTTCTTGAAGGGAAAGATGTAACTCTGTGGGATGAATTAACAGAACACAGAGCAGTTTCTCAGAAAGCTTCTTTCCAGTTTTGAACGGAAGACATTTCCTTTTTCACCATGGCCCTCTATGGGCTTCCAAATATCCCTTTGCCAATTCCAGAAGAACAGCCTGAGCGAAAGGCTTCTTGAAGGGAAAGATGTAACTCTGTGAGATGAATTCACAGAACACAGAGCAGTTTCTCCGAAAGCTTCTTTCCAGTTTTGAACGGAAGATATTTCCTTTTTCACCATAGCCCTCTATGGGCTTCCAAATATCCCTTTGCCAATTCCACAAGAAAAGCCTCAGCGAAAGGCTTCTTTAAGGGAAAGATGTAACTCTGTGAGATGAATTAACAGAACACAGAGCAGTTTCTCAGAAAGCTTCTTTCCAGTTTTGTGCGGAAGATATTTCCTTTTTCACCATAGCACTCTATGGGCTTCCAAATATCCCTTTGCCAATTCCACAATAACAGCCTTAGCGAAAGGCTTCTTGAAGGGAAAGATGTAACTCTGTGAGATGAATTAAGAGAACACAGAGCAGTTACTCAGAAAGCTTCTTTCCAGTTTTGAACAGAAGATATTTCCTTTTTCACCATAGCCCTCTATGGGCTTCCAAATATCACTATGCCAATTCCATAATAACAGCCTTAGCGAAAGGCTTCTTGAAGGGAAAGATGTAACTCTGTGACATGAATTAACAGAACACAGAGCAGTTTCTCAGAAAGCTTCTTTCCAGTTTTGAACGGAAGATATTTCCTTTTTCACCATAGCCCTCTATGGGCTTCCAAATATCCCTTTGCCAATTCCACAAGAACAGCCTTAGCGAAGGGCTTCTTGAAGGGAAAGATGTAACTCTATGAGATGAATTAACAGAACACAGAGCAGTTTCTCAGAAAGCTTCTTTCCAGTTTTGTGCGGAAGATATTTCCTTTTTCACCATAGCACTCTATGGGCTTCCAAATATCCCTTTGCCAATTCCACAATAACAGCCTTAGCGAAAGGCTTCTTGAAGGGAAAGATGTAACTCTGTGAGATGAATTAAGAGAACACAGAGCAGTTACTCAGAAAGCTTCTTTCCAGTTTTGAACAGAAGATATTTCCTTTTTCACCATAGCCCTCTATGGGCTTCCAAATATCACTATGCCAATTCCATAATAACAGCCTTAGCGAAAGGCTTCTTGAAGGGAAAGATGTAACTCTGTGACATGAATTAACAGAACACAGAGCAGTTTCTCAGAAAGCTTCTTTCCAGTTTTGAACGGAAGATATTTCCTTTTTCACCATAGCCCTCTATGGGCTTCCAAATATCCCTTTGCCAATTCCACAAGAACAGCCTTAGCGAAGGGCTTCTTGAAGGGAAAGATGTAACTCTATGAGATGAATTAACAGAACACAGAGCAGTTTCTCAGAAAGCTTCTTTCCAGTTTTGAACGGAAGATATTTCCTTTTTCACCATAGCCCTCTATGGGCTTCCAAATAACCCTTTGCCAATTCCACAAGAACAGCCTTAGCGAAAGGCTTCTTGAAGGGAAAGATGTAACTCTGTGAGATGAATTCACAGAACACAGCGCAGTTTCTCAGAAAGCTTCTTTCCAGTTTTGATCGGAAGATATTTCCTTTTTCACCATAGCCCTCTATGGGCTTCCAAATATCCCTTTGCCAATTCCACAAGAACAGCCTTACAGAAAGGCTTCTTCAAGGCAAAGATGTAACTCTGTGAGATGAATTAACGGAACGTAGAGAAGTTTCTCAGAAAGCTTCTTTCCAGTTTTGAACGGAAGATATTTCCTTTTTCACCATAGCCCTCTATGGGCTTCCAAATATCCCTTTCCCAATTCCACAAGAACAGCCTTAGCGAAAGGCTTCTTGAAGGGAAAGATGTAACTCTGTGAGATGAATTAAAAGAACACAGAGCAGTTTCTCAGAAAGCTTCTTTCCAATTTTCAGCGGAAGATATTTCCTTTTTCACCATAGCCCTCTATGGGCTTCCAAATATCCCTTTGCCAATTCCACAAGAACAGCCTTAGGGAAAGTCTTCTTGAAAGGAAATATGTAACTCTGTGAGATGAATTCACAGAACACAGAGCAGTTTCTCAGAAAGCTTCTTTCCAGTTTTGAACGGAAGATATTTCCTTTGTCACCATAGCCCTCTACGGGCTTCCAAATATCCCTTTGCCAATTCCACAAGAACAGCCTTAGCGAAAGGCTTCTTTAAGGGAAAGATGTAACTCTGTGAGATGAATTCACAGAACACAGAGCAGTTTCTCAGAAAGTTTCTTTCCAGTTTTGAACAGAAGATATTTCCTTTGTCACCATAGCCCTCCATGGGCTTCCAAATATCCCTTTGCCAATTCCACAAGAACAGCCTTAGCGAAAGGCTTCTTGAAGGGAAAGATGTAACTCTGTGAGATGAATTAACAGAACACAGAGCAGTTTCTCAGAAAGCTTCTTTCCAGATTTCAGCGGAAGATATTTCCTGTTTCACCATAGCCCTCTATGCGCTTGCAAATATCCCTTTGCCAATTCCAAAAGAACAGGGTTAGCGAAAGGCTTCTTGAAGGGAAAGATGTAACTCTGTGAGATGAATTAACAGAACACAGAGCAGTTTCTCAGAAAGCTTCTTTCCAGTTTTGAACGGAAGATATTTCCTTTTTCACCATAGCCCTCTATGGGCTTCCAAATATCCCTTTGCCAATTCCACAAGAACAGCCTTAGGGAAAGGCTTCTTGAACCGAAAGATGTAACTCTGTGAGATGAATTCACAGAACACAGAGCAGTTTCTCAGAAAGCTTCTTTCCAGTTTTGAACGGAAGATATTTCCTTTTTCACCATAGCCCTCTATGGGCTTCCAAATATCCCTTTGCCAATTCCACAAGAACAGCCTTAGCGAAAGGCTTCTTCAAGGCAAAGATGTAACTCTGTGAGGTGAATTAACGGAACGCAGAGAAGTTACTCAGAAAGCTTCTTTCCAGTTTTGAACGGAAGAAATTTCCTTTTTCACCATAGCCCTCTATGGGCTTCCAAATATCCCTTTCCCAATTCCACAAGAACAGCCTTAGCGAAAGGCTTCTTGAAGGGAAAGATGTAACTCTGTGAGATGAATTAAAAGAACACAGAGCAGTTTCTCAGAAAGCTTCTTTCCAGTTTTCAGCGGAAGATATTTCCTTTTTCACCATAGCCCTCTATGGGCTTCCAAATATCCCTTTGCCAATTCCACGAGAACAGCCTTAGCGAAAGACTTCTTGAAGGGAAAGATGTAACTCTGTGAGATGAATTCACAGAACACAGAGCAGTTTCTCAGAAAGCTTTTTTCCAGTTTTCAGCGGAAGATGTTTCCTTTTTCACCATAGCCCTCTATGGGCTTCCAAATATCCCTTTGCCAATTCCACGAGAACAGCCTTAGTGAAAGGCTTCTTGAAGGGAAAGATGTAACTCTGTGAGATGAATTCACAGAACACAGAGCAGTTTCTCAGAAAGCTTCTTTCCAGTTTTGAACGGAAGATATTTCCTTTTTCACCATAGCCCTCTATTTGCTTCCAAATATCCCTTTGCCAATTCCACAAGAACAGCCTTAGGGAAAGTCTTCTTGAAGGGAAATATGTAACACTGTGAGATGAATTCACAGAACACAGAGCAGTTTCTCGGAAAGCTTCTTTCCATTTTTGAACGGAAGATATTTCCTTTGTCACCATAGCCCTCTATGGGCTTCCAAATATCCCTTTGCCAATTCCACAAGAACAGCCTTAGAGAAAGGCTTCTTGAAGGGGAAGATGTAACTCTGTGAGATGAATTAACAGAACACAGAGCAGTTTCTCAGAAAGCTTCTTTCCAGTTTTCAGGGGAAGATATTTCCTTTTTCACCATAGCCCTCTATGGGCTTCCAAATATTCCTTTGCCAATTCCACAAGAACAGCCTTAGCGAAAGGCTTCTTGCAGGGAAAGATGGAACTCTGTGAGATGAATTCACAGAACACAGAGCAGTTTCTCAGAAAGCTTCTTTCCAGTTTTGAACGGAAGATATTTCCTTTTTCAACATAGCCCTCTATGGGCTTCCAAATATCCCTTTGCCAATTCCACAAGAACAGCCTTAGCGAAAGGCTTCTTGAAGGGAAAGATGTAACTCTGTGAGATGAATTAACAGAACACAGAGCAGTTTCTCAGAAAGCTTCTTTCCTGTTCTCAGGGGAAGATATTTCCTTTTTCACCATAGCCCTCTATGGGCTTCCAAATATCCCTTTGCCAATTCCACAAGAACAGCCGTAGCGAAAGGCTTCTTGAAGGGAAAGATATAACTCTGTGAGATGAATTAACAGAACACAGAGCAGTTTCTCAGAAAGCTTCTTTCCAGTTTTCAGGGGAAGATATTTCCTTTTTCATCATAGCCCTCTATGGGCTTCCAAATATCCCTTTGCCAATTCCACAAGAACAGCCTTAGCGAAAGGCTTCTTGAAGGGAAACATGTAACTCTGTGAGATGAATTAAGAGAACACAGAGCAGTTTCTCAGAAAGCTTCTTTCCAGTTTTGAACGGAAGATATTTCCTTTTTCACCATGGCCCTCTATGGGCTTCCAAATATCCCTTTGCCAATTCCAGAAGAACAGCCTGAGCGGAAGGCTTCTTAAAGGGAAAGATGTAACTCTGTGAGATGAATTAACAGAACAAAGAGCAGTTTCTCAGAAAGCTTCTTTCCAGTTTTCTGCGGAAGATATTTCCTTTTTCACCACAGCCCTCTATGGGCTTCCAAATATCCCTTTGCCAATTCCAAAAGAACAGGCTTAGCGAAAGGCTTCCTGAAAGGAAAGATGTACCTCTGTGAGATGAATTCACAGAACACAGAGCAGTTTCTCAGAAAGCTTCTTTCCAGTTTTGAACGGAAGATATTTCCTTTGTCACCATAGCCCTCTATGGGCTTCCAAATATCCCTTTGCCAATTGCACAAGAACAGCCTTAGCGAAAGGCTTCTTGAAGGGAAAGATGTAACTCTGTGAGATGAATTCACCGAACACAGAGCAGTTTCTCAGAAAGCTTCTTTCCAGTTTTGAACGGAAGATATTTCCTTTTTCAACATAGCCCTCTATGGGCTTCCAAATATCCCTTTGCCAATTCCACAAGAACAGCCTTAGCGAAAGGCTTCTTGAAGGGAAACATGTAACTCTGTGAGATGAATTAAGAGAACAAAGAGCAGTTTCTCAGAAAGCTTCTTTCCAGTTTTGAACGGAAGATATTTCCTTTTTCACCATAGCCCTCTAAGGGTTTACAAATATCCCTTTGACAATTCCCCAAGAACAGCCTTAGCGAAAGGCTTCTTGAAGGGAAAGATGTAACTCTGTGAGATGAATTCACAGAACACAGAGCAGTTTCTCAGAAAGCTTCTTTCCAGTTTTCAGCGGAAGATGTTTCCTTTTTCACCATAGCCCTCTATGGGCTTCCAAATATCCCTTTGCCAATTCCACGAGAACAGCCTTAGCGAAAGGCTTCTTGAAGGGAAAGATGTAACTCTGTGAGATGAATTAACAGAACACAGAGCCGTTTCTCAGAAAGTTTCTTTCCAGTTTTGAACGGAAGATATTTCCTTTTTCACCATAGCCCTCTATTTGCTTCCAAATATCCCTTTGCCAATTCCACAAGAACAGCCTTAGGGAAAGTCTTCTTGAAGGGAAATATGTAACTCTGTGAGATGAATTCACAGAACACAGAGCAGTTTCTCGGAAAGCTTCTTTCCATTTTTGAACGGAAGATATTTCCTTTGTCACCATAGCCCTCTATGGGCTTCCAAATATCCCTTTGCCAATTCCACAAGAACAGCCTTAGAGAAAGGCTTCTTGAAGGGGAAGATGTAACTCTGTGAGATGAATTAACAGAACACAGAGCAGTTTCTCAGAAAGCTTCTTTCCAGTTTTCAGGGGAAGATGTTTCCTTTTTCACCATAGCCCTCTATGGGCTTCCAAATATTCCTTTGCCAATTCCACAAGAACAGCCTTAGCGAAAGGCTTCTTGAAGGGAAAGATGTAACTCTGTGAGATGAATTCACAGAACACAGAGCAGTTTCTCAGAAAGCTTCTTTCCAGTTTTGAACGGAAGATATTTCCTTTGTCACCATAGCCCTCTATGGGCTTCCAAATATCCCTTTGCCAATTCCACAAGAACAGCCTTAGCGAAAGGCTTCTTGAAGGGAAAGATGTAACTCTGTGAGATGAATTAACAGAACACAGAGCAGTTTCTCAGAAAGCTTCTTTCCTGTTTTCAGGGGAAGATATTTCCTTTTTCACCATAGCCCTCTATGGGCTTCCAAATATCCCTTTGCCAATTCCACAAGAACAGCCTTAGCGAAAGGCTTCTTGAAGGGAAACATGTAACTCTGTGAGATGAATTAAGAGAACACAGAGCAGTTTCTCAGAAAGCTTCTTTCCAGTTTTGAACGGAAGATATTTCCTTTTTCACCATGGCCCTCTATGGGCTTCCAAATATCCCTTTGCCAATTCCACAAGAACAGCCTGAGCGAAAGGCTTCTTGAAGGGAAAGATGTAACTCTGTGAGATGAATTCACAGAACACAGAGCAGTTTCTCAGAAAGCTTCTTTCCAGTTTTGAGCGGAAGATATTTCCTTTTTCACCATAGCCCTCTATGGGCTTCCAAATATCCCTTTGCCAATTCCACAAGAACAGCCTTAGCGAAAGGCTTCTTGAAGGGAAAGATGTAACTCTGTGAGATGAATTAACAGAACACAGAGCAGTTTCTCAGAAGGCTTCTTTCCAGTTTTCAGCGGAAGATATTTCCTTTTTCACCATAGCCCTCTATGGGCTTCCAAATATCCCTTTGCCAATTCCAAAAGAACAGGCTTAGCGAAAGGCTTCTTGAAAGGAAAGATGTACCTCTGTGAGATGAATTAACAGAACACAGAGCAGTTTCTCAGAAAGCTTCTTTCCAGTTTTGAACGGAAGATATTTCCTTTTTCACCATAGCCCTCTATGGGCTTCCAAATATCCCTTTGCCAATTCCACAAGAACAGCCTTAGGGAAAGGCTTCTTGAATCGAAAGATGTAACTCTGTGAGATGAATTCACAGAACACAGAGCAGTTTCTCAGAAAGCTTCTTTCCAGTTTTGAACGGAAGATATTTCCTTTGTCACCATAGCCCTCTATGGGCTTCCAAATATCCCTTTGCCAATTCCACAAGAACAGCCTTAGCGAAAGGCTTCTTGAAGGGAAAGATGTAACTCTGTGAGATGAATTCACAGAACACAGAGCAGTTTCTCAGAAAGCTTCTTTCCAGTTTTGAACGGAAGATATTTCCTATTTCAACATAGCCCTCTATGGGCTTCCAAATATCCCTTTGCCAATTCCACAAGAACAGCCTTAGCGAAAGGCTTCTTGAAGGGAAACATGTAACTCTGTGAGATGAATTAAGAGAACACAGAGCAGTTTCTCAGAAAGCTTCTTTCCAGTTTTGAACGGAAGATATTTCCTTTTTCACCATAGCCCTCTAAGGGTTTACAAATATCCCTTTGCCAATTCCACAAGAACAGCCTTAGCGAAAGGCTTCTTGAAGGGAAAGATGTAACTCTGTGAGATGAATTCACAGAACACAGAGCAGTTTCTCAGAAAGCTTCTTTCCAGTTTTCAGCGGAAGATGTTACCTTTTTCCCGATAGCCCTCTATGGGCTTCCAAATATCCCTTTGCCAATTCCATGAGAACAGCCTTAGCGAAAGGCTTCTTGAAGGGAAAGATGTAACTCTGTGAGATGAATTAACAGAACACAGAGCAGTTTCTCAGAAAGCTTCTTTCCAGTTTTCAGGGGAAGATATTTCCTTTTTCATCATAGCCCTCTATGGGCTTCCAAATATCCCTTTGCCAATTCCACAAGAACAGCCTTAGCGAAAGGCTTCTTGATGGGAAACTTGTAACTCTGTGAGATGAATTAAGAGAACACAGAGCAGTTTCTCAGAAAGCTTCTTTCCAGTTTTGAACGGAAGATATTTCCTTTTTCACCATGGCCCTCTATGGGCTTCCAAATATCCCTTTGCCAATTCCAGAAGAACAGCCTGAGCGAAAGGCTTCTTGCAGGGAAAGATGTAACTCTGTGAGATGAATTCACAGAACACAGAGCAGTTTCTCAGAAAGCTTCTTTCCAGTTTTGAGCGGAAGATATTTCCTTTTTCACCATACCCCTCTATGGGCTTCCAAATATCCCTTTGCCAATTCCACAAGAACAGCCTTAGCGAAAGTCTTCTTGAAGGGAAAGATGTAACTCTGTGAGGTGAATTAACAGAACACAGAGCAGTTTCTCAGAAAGCTTCTTTCCAGTTTTGAACGGAAGATATTTCCTTTTTCACCATAGCCCTCTATTGGCTTCCAAATATCCCTTTGCCAATTCCACAAGAACAGCCTTAGCGAAAGGCTTTTTGAAGGGAAAGATGTAACTCTGTGAGATGAATTAACAGAACACAGAGCAGTTTCTCCGAAAGCTTCTTTCCAGTTTTGAACGGAAGATATTTCCTTTTTCACCATAGCCCTCTATGGGCTTCCAAATATCCCATTGCCAATTCCACAAGAACAGCCTCAGCGAAAGGCTTCTTGAAGGGAAAGATGTAACACTGTGAGGTGAATTAACAGAACACAGAGCAGTTTCTCAGAAAGCTTCTTTCCAGTTTTGAACGGAAGATATTTCCTTTTTCAACATAGCACTCTATGGGCTTCCAAATATCCCTTTGCCAATTCCACAATAACAGCCTTAGCGAAAGGCTTCTTGAAGGGAAAGATGTAACTCTGTGAGATGAATTAACAGAACACAGAGCAGTTTCTCAGAAAGCTTCTTTCCAGTTTTCAGGGGAAGATATTTCCTTTTTCACCATACCCCTCTATGGGCTTCCAAATATCCCTTTGCCAATTCCACAAGAACAGCCGTAGCGAAAGGCTTCTTGAAGGGAAAGATGTAACTCTGTGAGATGAATTAACAGAACACAGAGCAGTTTCTCAGAAAGCTTCTTTCCAGTTTTGAACGGAAAATATTTTCTTTTTCACCATAGCCCTCTATGGGCTTCCAAATATCCCTTTGCCAATTCCACAAGAACAGCCTTAGCGAAAGGCTTCTTGAAGGGAAAGATGTAACTCTGTGAGATGAATTAACAAACACAGAGCAGTTTCTCAGAAAGCTTCTTTCCAGTTTTGAGCGGAAGATATTTCCTCTTTCACCATAGCCCTCTATAGGCTTCCAAATATCCCTTTGCCAATTCCACAATAACAGCCTTAGCGAAAGTCTTCTTGAAGGTAAAGATGTAACTCTGTGAGATGAATTAACAGAACAAAGAGCAGTTTCTCAGAAAGCTTCTTTCCAGTTTTGAACGGAAGATATATCCTTTTTCACCATAGCCCTCTATGGGCTTCCAAATATCCCTTTGCCAATTCCACAAGAACAGCCTTAGCGAAAGGCTTCTTGAAGGGAAAGATGTAACTCTGTGAGATGAATTAACAGAACACAGAGCAGTTTCTCAGAAAGCTTCTTTCCAGTTTTGAACGGAAGATATTTCCTTTTTCACCATAGCCCTCTATGGGCTTCCAAATATCCCTTTGCCAATTCGACAAGAACAGCCTTAGCGAAAGGCTTCTAGAAGGGAAAGATGTAACTCTGTGAGATGAATTAACAGAACACAGAGCAGTTTCTCAGAAAGCTTCTTTCCAGTTTTCAGCTAAAGATATTTCCTTTTTCACCATAGCCCTCTAAGGGCTTCCAAATATCCCTTTGCCAATTCCACAAGAACAGCCTTAGCGAAAGGCTTCTTGAAGGGAAAGATGTAACTCTGTGAGATGAATTAACAGAACACAGAGCAGTTTCTCAGAAAGCTTCTTTCCAGTTTTGAACGAAAGATATTTCCTTTTTCACCATAGCCCTCTATGGGCTTCCAAATATCCCTTTGCCAATTCCACAAGAACAGCCTTAGGGGAAGGCTTCTTGAAGGGAAAGATGTAACTCTGTGAGATGAATTCACAGAACACAGAGCAGTTTCTCAGAAAGCTTCTTTCCAGCTTTGAACGGAAGATATTTCCTTTTTCACCATAGCCCTCTATGGGCTTCCAAATATCCCTTTGCCAATTCCACAAGAACAGCCTTAGCGAAAGGCTTCTTGAAGGGAAAGATGTAACTCTGTGAGATGAATTAACAGAACACAGAGCAGTTTCTCAGAAAGCTTCTTGCCAGTTTTCAGCTAAAGATATTTCCTTTTTCACCATAGCCCTCTAAGGGCTTCCAAATATCCCTTTGCCAATTCCACAAGAACAGCCTTAGGGAAAGGCTTCTTGAAGGGAAAGATGTAACTCTGTGAGATGAATTCACAGAACACAGAGTAGTTTCTCAGAAAGCTTGTTTCCAGTTTTGAACGGAAGATATTTCCTTTTTCACCATAGCCCTCTATGGGCTTCCAAATATCCCTTTGCCAATTCCACAAGAACAGCCTTAGCGAAAGGCTTCTTGAAGGGAAAGATGTAACTCTGTGAGATGAATTCACAGAACACAGCGCAGTTTCTCAGAAAGCTTCTTTCCAGTTTTGAACGGAAGATATTTCCTTTTTCACCATAGCCCTCTAGGGGCTTCCAAATATCCGTTTGCCAATTCCACAAGAACAGCCTTAGCGAAAGGCTTCTTGAAGGGAAAGATGTAACTCTGTGAGATGAATTCACGGAACACAAAGAAGTTTCTCAGAAAGCTTCTTTCCAGTTTTGAACGGAAGATATTTCCTTTTTCACCATAGCCCTCTACGGGCTTCCAAATAATCCTTTGCCAATTCCACAAGAACAGCCTTAGCGAAAGGCTTCTTGAAGGGAAATATGTAACTCTGTGAGATGAATTCACAGAACACAGAGCAGTTTCTCAGAAAGCTTCTTTCCAGTTTTGAACGGAAGATATTTCCTTTTTCACCTTAGCCCTCTATGGGCTTCCAAATATCCCCTTGCCAATTCCACAAGAACAGCCTTAGCGAAAGGCTTCTTGAAGGGAAAGATGTAACTCTGTGAGATGAATTAACAGAATACAGAGGAGTTTCTCAGAAAGCTTCTTTCCAGTTTTGAACGGAAGATATTTCCTTTTTCACCATAGCCCTCTATGGGCTTCCAAATATCCCTTTGGCAATTCCACAAGAACAGCCTTAGCGAAAGGCTTCTTGAAGGGAAAGATGTAACTCTGAGAGATGAATTAACAGAACACAGAGCAGTTTCTCAGAAAGCTTCTTTCCAGTTTTCAGCGGAAGATATTTCCTTTTTCACCATAGCCCTCTATG
This sequence comes from Chlorocebus sabaeus, assembly GCF_047675955.1. Lineage (NCBI taxonomy): Eukaryota > Metazoa > Chordata > Mammalia > Primates > Cercopithecidae > Chlorocebus > Chlorocebus sabaeus. The sequence goes on along the minus strand of NW_027327079.1, from coordinate 2,300,116 downwards.
CGCTTGCAAATATCCCTTTGCCAATTCCAAAAGAACAGGATTAGCGAAAGGCTTCTTGAAGGGAAAGATGTAACTCTGTGAGATGAATTAACAGAACACAGAGCAGTTTCTCAGAAAGCTTCTTTCCAGTTTTGAACGGAAGATATTTCCTTTTTCACCATAGCCCTCTATGGGCTTCCAAATATCCCTTTGCCAATTCCACAAGAACAGCCTTAGGGAAAGGCTTCTTGAATCGAAAGATGTAACTCTGTGAGATGAATTCACAGAACACAGAGCAGTTTCTCAGAAAGCTTCTTTCCAGTTTTGAACGGAACATATTTCCTTTGTCACCATAGCCCTCTATGGGCTTCCAAATATCCCTTTGCCAATTGCACAAGAACAGCCTTAGCGAAAGGCTTCTTGAAGGGAAAGATGTAACTCTGTGAGATGAATTAACAGAACACAGAGCAGTTTCTCAGAAAGCTTCTTGCCAGTTTTCAGCTAAAGATATTTCCTTTTTCACCACAGCCCTCTATGGGCTCCCAAATATCCCTTTGCCAATTCCACAAGAACAGCCTTAGGGAAAGGCTTCTTGAAGGGAAAGATGTAACTCTGTGAGATGAATTCACAGAACACAGAGCAGTTTCTCAGAAAGCTTCCTGCCAGTTTTCAGCTAAAGATATTTCCTTTTTCACGATAGCCCTCTATGGGCTTCCAAATATCCCTTTGCCAATTCCACAAGAACAGCCTTAGGGAAAGGCTTCTTGAAGGGAAAGATGTAACTCTGTGAGATGAATTCACAGAACACAGAGTAGTTTCTCAGAAAGCTTGTTTCCAGTTTTGAACGGAAGATATTTCCTTTTTCACCATAGCCCTCTATGGGCTTCCAAATATCCCTTTGCCAATTCCACAAGAACAGCCTTAGCGAAAGGCTTCTTGAAGGGAAAGATGTAACTCTGTGAGATGAATTCACAGAACACAGCGCAGTTTCTCAGAAAGCTTCTTTCCAGTTTTGAACGGAAGATATTTCCTTTTTCACCATAGCCCTCTAGGGGCTTCCAAATATCCCTTTGCCAATTCCACAAGAACAGCCTTAGCGAAAGGCTTCTTGAAGGGAAACATGTAACACTGTGAGATGAATTAAGAGAACACAGAGCAGTTTCTCAGAAAGCTTCTTTCCAGTTTTGAACGGAAGATATTTCCTTTTTCACCATGGCCCTCTATGGGCTTCCAAATATCCCTTTGCCAATTCCAGAAGAACAGCCTGAGCGAAAGGCTTCTTGCAGGGAAAGATGTAACTCTGTGAGATGAATTCACAGAACACAGAGCAGTTTCTCAGAAAGCTTCTTTCCAGTTTTGAGCGGAAGATATTTCCTTTTTCACCATACCCCTCTATGGGCTTCCAAATATCCCTTTGCCAATTCCACAAGAACAGCCTTAGCGAAAGTCTTCTTGAAGGGAAAGATGTAACTCTGTGAGGTGAATTAACAGAACACAGAGCAGTTTCTCAGAAAGCTTCTTTCCAGTTTTGAACGGAAGATATTTCCTTTTTCACCATAGCCCTCTGTGGGCTTCCAAATATCCCTTTGTCAATTCCACAAGAACAGTCTTAGCGAAAGGCTTCTTGAAGGGAAACATGTAACTCTGTGAGATGAATTAAGAGAACACAGAGCAGTTTCTCAGAAAGCTTCTTTCCAGTTTTGAACGGAAGATATTTCCTTTTTCACCATAGCCCTCTATGGGCTTCCAAATATCCCTTTGCCAATTCCACAAGAACAGCCTTAGCGAAAGGCTTCTTGAAGGGAAAAATGTAACTCTGTGAGATGAATTAAGAGAACACAGAGCAGTTTCTCAGAAAGCTTCTTTCCAGTTTTGAGCGGAAGATATTTCCTTTTTCACTATAGCCCTCTATGGGCTTCCAAACATCCCTTTGCCAATTCCACAAGAACAGCCTTAGCGAAGGGCTTCTTGAAGGGCAAGATGTAACTCTGTGAGATGAATTAACAGAACACAGAGCAGTTTCTCAGAAAGCTTCTTTCCAGTTTTGAACGGAAGATATTTCCTTTTTCACCATAGCCCTGTATTGGCTTCCAAATATCCCTTTGCCAATTTCACAAGAACAGCCTTAGAGAAAGGGTTCTTGAAGGGAAAGATGTAACTCTGTGAGATGAATTAACGGAACACAGAGCAGTTTCTCAGAAAGCTTCTTTACAGTTTTGAGCGGAAGATATTTCCTTTTTAACCATAGCCCTTTATGGGCCTGCAAATATCCCTTTGCCAATTCCACAAGAACAGACTTAGCGAAGGGCTTCTTGAAGCGAAAGGTGTAACTCTGAGAGATGAATTCACAGAACACAGAGCAGTTTCTCAGAAAGCTTCTTTCCAGTTTTCAGCGGATGATATTACCTTTTTCACCATAGCCCTCTATGGGCTTCCAAATATCCCTTTGCCAATTCCCCAAGAACAGCCTTAGCGAAAGGCTTCTTGAAGGGAAAGATGTAACTCTGTGAGATGAATTCACAGAACACAGAGCAGTTTCTCAGAAAGCTTCTTTCCAGTTTTGAACGGAAGATATTTCCTTTTTCACCATAGCCCTCTATGGGCTTCCAAATATCCCTTTGCCAATTACACAAGAACAGCCTTAGTGAAAGGCTTCTTGAAGGGAAAGATGTAACTCTGTGAGATGAATTCACAGAACACAGAGCAGTTTCTCAGAAAGCTTCTTTCCAGTTTTGAACGGAAGATATTTCCTTTTTCACCATAGCCCTCTATGGGCTTCCAAATATCCCTTTGCCAATTCCACAAGAACAGCCTTAGCGAAAGGCTTCTTGAAGGGAAAGATGTAACTCTGTGAGATGAATTAACAGAACACAAAGCAGTTTCTCAGAAAGCTTCTTTCCAGTTTTGAACGGAAGATATTTGCTTTTTCACCATAGCCCTCTATGGGCTTCCAAATATCCCTTTGCCAATTACACAAGAACAGCCTTAGCGAAAGGCTTCTTGAAGGGAAACATGTAACTCTGTGAGATGAATTAAGAGAATACAGAGCAGTTTCTCAGAAAGCTTCTTTCCAGTTTTTAACGGAAGATATTTCCTTTTTCACCATAGCCCTGTAAGGGCTTCCAAATATCCCATTGCCAATTCCACAAGAAGAGCCTGAGCGAAAGGCTTCTTGAAGGGAAAGATGTAACTCTGTGAGATGAATTCACAGAACACAGAGCAGTTTCTCAGAAAGCTTCTTTCCAGTTTTGAAAGGAAGATATTTCCTTTTTCACCATAGCCCTCTATGGGCTTCCAAATATCCCTTTGCCAATTCCACAAGAACAGCCTTAGCGAAAGGCTTCTTGAAGGGAAAGATGTAACTCTGTGAGATGAATTAACAGAACACAGAGCAGTTTCTCAGAAAGCTTCTTTCGAGTTTTCAGCGGAAGATATTTCCTTTTTCACCATAGCCCTCTATTGGCTTCCAAATATCCCTTTGCCAATTCCACAATAACAGCCTTAGCGAAAGGCTTCTTGAAGGGAAAAATGTAACTCTGTGAGATGAATTAACGGAACACAGAGCAGTTTCTCTGAAAGCTTCTTTCCAGTTTTCAGCGGAAGATATTTCCTTTTTCACCATAGCCCGCTATGGGCTTCCAAATATCCCTTTGCCAATTCCACAAGAACAGCCTTAGCGAAAAGATTCTTCAAGGGAAAGATGTAACTCTGTGAGATGAATTAAGAGAACACAGAGCAGTTACTCAGAAAGATTCTTTCCAGTTTTGAACGGAAGTATTTCCTTTTTCACCAAAGCCCTCTATGGGCTTCCAAATATCACTTTGCCAATTCCATAAGAACAGCCTTAGCGAAAGGCTTGTTGAAGGGAAAGATGTAACTCTGTGAGATGAATTCACAGAACACAGAGCAGTTTCTCAGAAAGCTTTTTCCAGTTTTGAACGGAAGATATTTCCTTTTTCACCATAGCCCTCTATGGGCTTCCAAATATCCCTTTGCCAATTCCACAAGAACAGCCTTAGCGAAAGGCTTCTTGAAGGGAAAGATGTAACACTGTGAGATGAATTAACGGAACACAAAGAAGTTTCTCAGAAAGCTTCTTTCCAGTTTTGAACGGAAGATATTTCCTTTTTCACCATAGCCCTCTATGGCCTTCCAAATAACCCTTTGCCAATTCCACAAGAACAACCTTAGCGGAAGGCTTCTTGAAGGGAAAGATGTAATTCTGTGAGATGAATTCACAGAACACAGAGCAGTTTCTCAGAAAGCTTCTTTCCAGTTTTGAACGGAAGATATTTCCTTTTTCACCATAGCCCTCTATGGGCTTCCAAATATCACTTTGCCAATTCCTCAAGAACAGCCTTAGCGAAGGGCTTCTTGACGGGAAAGATGTAACTCTGTGAGATGAATTAAGAGAACACAGAGCAGTTTCTCAGAAAGCTTCTTTCCAGTTTTGAACGGAAGATATTTCCTTTTTCACCATAGCCCTCTATGGGCTTCCAAATATCCCTTTGCCAATTCCACAAGAACAGCCTTAGCGAAAGGCTTCTTGAAGGGAAAAATGTAACTCTGTGAGATGAATTAAGAGAACACAGAGCAGTTTCTCAGAAAGCTTCTTTCCAGTTTTCAGCGGAAGATATTTCCTTTTTCACTATAGCCCTCTATGGGCTTCCAAACATCCCTTTGCCAATTCCACAAGAACAGCCTTAGCGAAGGGCTTCTTGAAGGGCAAGATGTAACTCTGTGAGATGAATTAACAGAACACAGAGCAGTTTCTCAGAAAGCTTCTTTCCAGTTTTGAACGGAAGATATTTCCTTTTTCACCATAGCCCTGTATTGGCTTCCAAATATCCCTTTGCCAATTTCACAAGAACAGCCTTAGAGAAAGGGTTCTTGAAGGGAAAGATGTAACTCTGTGAGATGAATTAACGGAACACAGAGCAGTTTCTCAGAAAGCTTCTTTACAGTTTTGAGCGGAAGATATTTCCTTTTTAACCATAGCCCTTTATGGGCCTGCAAATATCCCTTTGCCAATTCCACAAGAACAGACTTAGCGAAGGGCTTCTTGAAGCGAAAGGTGTAACTCTGAGAGATGAATTCACAGAACACAGAGCAGTTTCTCAGAAAGCTTCTTTCCAGTTTTCAGCGGATGATATTACCTTTTTCACCATAGCCCTCTATGGGCTTCCAAATATCCCTTTGCCAATTCCCCAAGAACAGCCTTAGCGAAAGGCTTCTTGAAGGGAAAGATGTAACTCTGTGAGATGAATTCACAGAACACAGAGCAGTTTCTCAGAAAGCTTCTTTCCAGTTTTGAACGGAAGATATTTCCTTTTTCACCATAGCCCTCTATGGGCTTCCAAATATCCCTTTGCCAATTACACAAGAACAGCCTTAGTGAAAGGCTTCTTGAAGGGAAAGATGTAACTCTGTGAGATGAATTCACAGAACACAGAGCAGTTTCTCAGAAAGCTTCTTTCCAGTTTTGAACGGAAGATATTTCCTTTTTCACCATAGCCCTCTATGGGCTTCCAAATATCCCTTTGCCAATTCCACAAGAACAGCCTTAGCGAAAGGCTTCTTGAAGGGAAAGATGTAACTCTGTGAGATGAATTAACAGAACACAAAGCAGTTTCTCAGAAAGCTTCTTTCCAGTTTTGAACGGAAGATATTTGCTTTTTCACCATAGCCCTCTATGGGCTTCCAAATATCCCTTTGCCAATTACACAAGAACAGCCTTAGCGAAAGGCTTCTTGAAGGGAAACATGTAACTCTGTGAGATGAATTAAGAGAATACAGAGCAGTTTCTCAGAAAGCTTCTTTCCAGTTTTTAACGGAAGATATTTCCTTTTTCACCATAGCCCTGTAAGGGCTTCCAAATATCCCATTGCCAATTCCACAAGAAGAGCCTGAGCGAAAGGCTTCTTGAAGGGAAAGATGTAACTCTGTGAGATGAATTCACAGAACACAGAGCAGTTTCTCAGAAAGCTTCTTTCCAGTTTTGAAAGGAAGATATTTCCTTTTTCACCATAGCCCTCTATGGGCTTCCAAATATCCCTTTGCCAATTGCACAAGAACAGCCTTAGCGAAAGGCTTCTTGAAGGGAAAGATGTAACTCTGTGAGATGAATTAACAGAACACAGAGCAGTTTCTCAGAAAGCTTCTTTCGAGTTTTCAGCGGAAGATATTTCCTTTTTCACCATAGCCCTCTATTGGCTTCCAAATATCCCTTTGCCAATTCCACAATAACAGCCTTAGCGAAAGGCTTCTTGAAGGGAAAAATGTAACTCTGTGAGATGAATTAACGGAACACAGAGCAGTTTCTCTGAAAGCTTCTTTCCAGTTTTCAGCGGAAGATATTTCCTTTTTCACCATAGCCCGCTATGGGCTTCCAAATATCCCTTTGCCAATTCCACAAGAACAGCCTTAGCGAAAAGATTCTTCAAGGGAAAGATGTAACTCTGTGAGATAAATTAAGAGAACACAGAGCAGTTACTCAGAAAGATTCTTTCCAGTTTTGAACGGAAGTATTTCCTTTTTCACCAAAGCCCTCTATGGGCTTCCAAATATCACTTTGCCAATTCCATAAGAACAGCCTTAGCGGAAGGCTTCTTGAAGGGAAAGATGTAACTCGGTGAGATGAATTAACAGAACACACAGCAGTTTCTCAGAAAGCTTCTTTCCAGTTTTGAACGGAAGATATTTCCTTTTTCACCATAGCCCTCTATGGGCTTCCAAATATTCCTTTGCCAATTCCACAAGAACAGCATTAGCGAAAGGCTTCTTGAAGGGAAAGATGTAACTCTGTGAGATGAATTAACGGAACACAGAGCAGTTTCTCAGAAAGCGTCTTTCCAGTTTTGAACGGAAGATATTTCCTTTTTCACCATAGCCCTCTATGGGCTTCCAAATATCACTTTCCCAATTCCAGAAGAACAGCCTTAGCGAAATACTTCTTGAAGGGAAAGATGTAACTCTGTGAGATGAATTAACAGAACACAGAGCAATTTCTCAGAAAGCTTCTTTCCAGTTTTGAACGGAAGATATTTCCTTTTTCAAGATAGCCCTCTATGGGCTTCCAAATATCCCTTTGCCAATTCCACAAGAACAGCCTTAGCGAAAGACTTCTGGAAGGGAAAGATGTAACTCTGTGAGATGAATTCACAGAACACAGAGCAATTTCTCAGCAAGCTTTTTTCCAGTTTTGAACGGAAGATATTTCCTTTTTCACCATAGCCCTCTATGGGCTTCCAAATATCCCTTTGCCAATTCCACAAGAATAGCCTTAGCGAAAGGCTTCTTGAAGGGAAAGATGTAACTCTGTGAGATGAATTCACAGAACACAGCGCAGTTTCTCAGAAAGCTTCTTTCCAGTTTTGAATGGAAGATATTTCCTTTTACACCATAGCCCTCTATGGGCTCCCAAATATCCCTTTGCCAATTCCACAAGAACAGTCTTAGCGAAAGGCTTCTTGAAGGGAAACATGTAACTCTGTGAGATGAATTAAGAGAACACAGAGCAGTTTCTCAGAAAGCTTCTTTCCAGTTTTGAACGGAAGATATTTCCTTTTTCACCATAGCCCTCTATGGGCTTCCAAATATCCCTTTGCCAATTCCACAAGAACAGCCTTAGCGAAAGGCTTCTTGAAGGGAAAGATGTAACTCTGTGAGATGAATTAACAGAACACAGAGCAGTTTCTCAGAAAGCTTCTTTCCAGTTTTCAGCGGAAGATATTTCCTTTTTCACCATAGCCCTCTATGGGCTTCCAAATATCCCTTTGCCAATTCCACAAGAACAGCCATAGCGAAGGGCTTCTTGAAGGGCAAGATGTAACTCTGTGAGATGAATTCACAGAACACAGAGCAGTTTCTCAGAAAGCTTCTTTCCAGTTTTGAACGGAAGATATTTCCTTTTTCACCATAGCCCTGTATTGGCTTCCAAATATCCCTTTGCCAATTTCACAAGAACAGCCTTAGAGAAAGGCTTCTTGAAGGGAAAGATGTAACTCTGTGAGATGAATTAACGGAACACAGAGCAGTTTCTCAGAAAGCTTCTTTACAGTTTTTAGCGGAAGATATTTCCTTTTTCACCATAGCCCTCTATGTGCTTCCAAATATCCCTTTGTCAATTCCACAAGAAAAGTCTTAGCGAAAGGCTTCTTGAAGGGAAACATGTAACTCTGTGAGATGAATTAAGAGAACACAGAGCAGTTTCTCAGAAAGCTTCTTTCCAGTTTTGAACGGAAGATATTTCCTTTTTCACCATAGCCCTCTATGGGCTTCCAAATATCCCTTTGCCAATTCCACAAGAACAGTCTTAGCGAAAGGCTTCTTGAAGGGAAACATGTAACTCTGTGAGATGAATTAAGAGAACACAGAGCAGTTTCTCAGAAAGCTTCTTTCCATTTTTCAGCGGAAGATATTTCCTTTTTCACTATAGCCCTCTATGGGCTTCCAAACATCCCTTTGCCAATTCCACAAGAACAGCCTTAGCGAAGTGCTTCTTGAAGGGCAAGATGTAACTCTGTGAGATGAATTAACAGAACACAGAGCAGTTTCTCAGAAAGCTTCTTTCCAGTTTTGAACGGAAGATATTTCCTTTTTCACCATAGCCCTGTATTGGCTTCCAAATATCCCTTTGCCAATTTCACAAGAACAGCCTTAGAGAAAGGGTTCTTGAAGGGAAAGATGTAACTCTGTGAGATGAATTAACGGAACACAGAGCAGTTTCTCAGAAAGCTTCTTTACAGTTTTGAGCGGAAGATATTTCCTTTTTAACCATAGCCCTTTATGGGCCTGCAAATATCCCTTTGCCAATTCCACAAGAACAGACTTAGCGAAGGGCTTCTTGAAGCGAAAGGTGTAACTCTGTGAGATGAATTCACAGAACACAGAGCAGTTTCTCAGAAAGCTTCTTTCCAGTTTTCAGCGGATGATATTACCTTTTTCACCATAGCCCTCTATGGGCTTCCAAATATCCCTTTGCCAATTCCCCAAGAACAGCCTTAGCGAAAGGCTTCTTGAAGGGAAAGATGTAACTCTGTGAGATGAATTCACAGAACACAGAGCAGTTTCTCAGAAAGCTTCTTTCCAGTTTTGAACGGAAGATATTTCTTTTTCACCATAGCCCTCTATGGGCTTCCAAATATCCCTTTGCCAATTACACAAGAACAGCCTTAGTGAAAGGCTTCTTGAAGGGAAAGATGTAACTCTGTGAGATGAATTAACAGAACACAGAGAAGTTTCTCAGAAAGTTTCTTTCCAGTTTTGAATGGAAGATATTTCCTTTTTCACCATAGCCCTCTATGGGCTTCCAAATATCCCATTGCCAATTCCACAAGAACAGCCTTAGCGAAAGGCTTCTTGAAGGGCAATATGTAACTCTGTGAGATGAATTCACAGAACACAGAGCAGTTTCTCAGAAACCTTCTTTCCAGTTTTGAACGGAAGATATTTCCTTTTTCACCATAGCCCTGTATTGGCTTCCAAATATCCCTTTGCCAATTTCACAAGAACAGCCTTAGCGAAAGGTTTCTTGAAGGGAAAGATGTAACTCTGTGACATGAATTCACAGAACACAGTGCAGTTTCTCAGAAAGCTTCTTTCCAGTTTTGAAAGGAAGATATTTCCTTTTTCACCATAACCCTCTAAGGGCTTCCAAATATCCCTTTGCCAATTCCACAAGAACAGCCTTAGCGAAAGGCTTCTTGAAGGGAAAGATGTAACTCTGTGAGATGAATTAACAGAACACAGAGCAGTTTCTCAGAAAGCTTCTTTCCAGTTTTGAATGGAAGATATTTCCTTTTTCACCATAGCCCTCTATGGGCTTCCCAATATCCCTTTGCCAATTCCACAAGAACAGTCTTAGCGAAAGGCTTCTTGAAGGGAAACATGTAACTCTGTGAGATGAATTAAGAGAACACAGAGCAGTTTCTCAGAAAGCTTCTTTCCAGTTTTGAACGGAAGATATTTCCTTTTTCACCATAGCCCTCTATGGGCTTCCAAATATCCCTTGGCCAATTCCACAAGAACAGCCTTAGAGAAAGGCTTCTTGAAGGGAAAGATGTAACTCTGTGAGATGAATTAACAGAACACAGAGCAGTTTCTCAGAAAGCTTCTTTCCAGTTTTGAACGGAAGATATTTCCTTTTTCACCGTAGCCCTGTATTGGCTTCCAAATATCCCTTTGCCAATTTCACAAGAACAGCCTTGGAGAAAGGCTTCTTGAAGGGAAAGATGTAACTCTGTGAGATGAATTAACGGAACACAGAGCAGTTTCTCAGAAAGCTTCTTTAGAGTTTTGAGCGGAAGATATTTCCTTTTTCACCATAGCCCTCTATGGGCTTCCAAATATCCCTTTGTCAATTCCACAAGAACAGTCTTAGCGAAAGGCTTCTTGAAGGGAAAGATGTAACACTGTGAGATGAATTAACGGAACACAAAGAAGTTTCTCAGAAAGCTTCTTTCCAGTTTTGAACGGAAGATATTTCCTTTTTCACCATAGCGCTCTATGGGCTTCCAAATAACCCTTTGCCAATTCCACAAGAACAGCCTTAGCGGAAGGCTTCTTGAAGGGAAAGATGTAACTCTGTGAGATGAATTCACAGAACACAGAGCAGTTTCTCAGAAAGCTTCTTTCCAGTTTTGAAAGGAAGATATTTCCTTTTTCACCATAGCCCTCTATGGGCTTCCAAATATCACTTTGCCAATTCCACAAGAACAGCCTTAGCGAAGGGCTTCTTGACGGGAAAGATGTAACTCTGTGAGATGAATTCACAGAACACAGAGCAGTTTCTCAGAAAGCTTCTTTCCAGTTTTGAACGGAAGATATTTCCTTTTTCACCATAGCCCTCTATGGGCTTCCAAATATCCCTTTGCCAATTCCACAAGAACCGCCTTAGCGAAAGGCTTCTTGAAGGGAAAAATGTAACTCTGTGAGATGAATTAACAGAACACAGAGGAGTTTCTCAGAAAGCTTCTTTCCAGTTTTGAACGGAAGATATTTCCTTTTTCACCATAGCCCTCTATGGGCTTCCAAATATCCCTTTGCCAATTCCACAAGAACAGCCTTAGCGAAAGGCTTCTTGAAGGGAAAGATGTAACTCTGTGAGATGAATTAACAGAACACAAAGCAGTTTCTCAGAAAGCTTCTTTCCAGTTTTGAACGGAAGATATTTGCTTTTTCACCATAGCCCTCTATGGGCTTCCAAATATCCCTTTGCCAATTACACAAGAACAGCCTTAGCGAAAGGCTTCTTGAAGGGAAACATGTAACTCTGTGAGATGAATTAAGAGAATACAGAGCAGTTTCTCAGAAAGCTTCTTTCCAGTTTTGAACGGAAGATATTTCCTTTTTCACCATAGCACTCTAAGGGCTTCCAAATATCCCATTGCCAATTCCACAAGAAGAGCCTGAGCGAAAGGCTTCTTGAAGGGAAAGATGTAACTCTGTGAGATGAATTCACAGAACACAGAGCAGTTTCTTAGAAAGCTTCTTTCCGGTTTTGAAAGGAAGATATTTCCTTTTTCACCATAGCCCTCTATGGGCTTCCAAATATCCCTTTGCCAATTCCACAAGAACAGCCTTAGCGAAAGGCTTCTTGAAGGAAAAGATGTAACTCTGTGAGATGAATTAACAGAACACAGAGCAGTTTCTCAGAAAGCTTCTTTCCAGTTTTCAGCGGAAGATATTTCCTTTTTCACCATAGCCCTCTATTGGCTTCCAAATATCCCTTTGCCAATTCCACAAGAACAGCCTTAGCGAAAGGATTCTTCAAGGGAAAGATGTAACTCTGTGAGATGAATTAAGAGAACACAGAGCAGTTACTCAGAAAGATTCTTTCCAGTTTTGAACGGAAGTATTTCCTTTTTCACCAAAGCCCTCTATGGGCTTCCAAATATCACTTTGCCAATTCCATAAGAACAGCCTTAGCGAAAGGCTTCTTGAAGGGAAAGATGTAACTCTGTGAGATGAATTCACAGAACACAGAGCAGTTTCTCAGAAAGCTTTTTCCAGTTTTGAACGGAAGATATTTCCTTTTTCACCATAGCCCTCTATGGGCTTCCAAATATCCCTTTGCCAATTCCACAAGAACAGCCTTAGAGAAAGGCTTCTTGAAGGGAAAGATGTAACTCTGTGAGATGAATTCACAGAACACAGCGCAGTTTCTCAGAAAGATTCTTTCCAGTTTTGAATGGAAGATATTTCCTTTTTCATCATAGCCCTCTATGGGATTCCAAATATCCCTTTGCCAATTCCACAAGAACAGCCTTAGAGAAAGGCTTCTTGAAGGGAGACATGGAACTCTGTGAGATGAATTAAGAGAACACAGAGCAGTTTCTCAGAAAGCTTCTTTCCAGTTTTCAGCGGAAGATATTTCCTTTTTCACCATAGACCTCTATGGCCTTCCAATTATCCCTTGGCAATTCCACAAGTACAGCCTAAGCGAAAGGCTTCTTGAAGGGAAAGATGTAACTCTGTGAGATGAATTAACAGAACACAGAGCAGTTTCTCAGAAAGCTTCTTTCCAGTTTTCAGCGAATGATATTACCTTTTTCACCATAGCCATCTATGGGCTTCCAAATATCCCTTTGCCAATTCCCCAAGAACAGCCTTAGCGAAAGGCTTCTTGAAGGGAAAGATGTAACTCTGTGAGATGAATTCACAGAACACAGAGCAGTTTCTCAGAAAGCTTCTTTCCAGTTTTGAACGGATGATATTTCCTTTTTCACCATAGCCCTCTATGGGCTTCCAAATATCCCTTTGCCAATTACACAAGAACAGCCTTAGCGAAAGGCTTCTTGAAGGGAAAGATGTAACTCTGTGAGATGAATTAACAGAACACAGAGCAGTTTCTCAGAAAGTTTCTTTCCAGTTTTGAATGGAAGATATTTCCTTTTTCACCATAGCCCTCTATGGGCTTCCAAATTCCCCTTTTCCAATTCCACAATAACAGCCTTAGCGAAAGGCTTCTTGAAGTGAAAGATGTAACTCTGTGAGATGAATTAACGGAAAACAGAGCAGTTTATCAGAAAGCTTCTTTCCAGTTTTCAGCGGAAGATATTTCCTTTTTCACCATAGCCCTCTATGGGCTTACAAATATCCCTTTGCCAATTCCACAAGAACAGCCTTAGCGAAAGGCTTCTTGAAGGGAAAGATGTAACTCTGTGAGATGAATTAAGAGAACACAGAGCAGTTACTCAGAAAGCTTCTTTCCAGTTTTGAACGGAAGATATTTCCTTTTTCACCATAGCCCTCTATGGGCTTCCAAATATCACTTTGCCAATTCCATAAGAACAGCCTTAGCGAAAGGCTTCTTGAAGGGAAAGATGTAACTCTGTGAGATGAATTCACAGAACACAGAGCAGTTTCTCAGAAAGCTTCTTTCCAGTTTTGAACGGAAGATATTTCCTTTTTCACCATAGCCCTCTATGGGCTTCCAAATATCACTTTGCCAATTCCACAAGAACAGCCTTAGCGAAGGGCTTCTTGAAGGGAAAGATGTAACTCTGTGAGATGAATTAACAGAACACACAGCAGTTTCTCAGAAAGCTACTTTCCAGTTTTGAACGGAAGATATTTCCTTTTTCACCATAGCCCTCTATGGGCTTCCAAATATCCCTTTGCCAATTCCAAAAGAACAGCCTTAGCGAAAGGCTTCTTGAAGGGAAAGATGTAACTCTGTGAGATGAATTCACAGAACACAGCGCAGTTTCTCAGAAAGCTTCTTTCCAGTTTTGAACGGAAGATATTTCCTTTTTCACCATAGCCCTCTATGGGCTTCCAAATATCCCTTTGCCAATTCCACAAGAACAGCCTTAGCGAAAGGCTTCTTGAAGGGAAAGATGTAACATTGTGAGATGAATTTACGGAACACAAAGAAGTTTCTCAGAAAGATTCTTTCCAGTTTTGAACGGAAGATATTTCCTTATTCACCATAACTTTCTATGGGCTTCCAAATAACCCTTTGCCAATTCCACAAGAACAGCCTTAGCGGAAGGCTTCTTGAAGGGAAAGATGTAACTCGGTGAGATGAATTAACAGAACACACAGCAGTTTCTCAGAAAGCTTCTTTCCAGTTTTGAACGGAAGATATTTCCTTTTTCACCATAGCCCTCTATGGGCTTCCAAATATTCCTTTGCCAATTCCACAAGAACAGCATTAGCGAAAGGCTTCTTGAAGGGAAAGATGTTACTCTGTGAGATGAATTAACGGAACACAGAGCAGTTTCTCAGAAAGCTTCTTTCCAGTTTTGAACGGAAGATATTTCCTTTTTCACCATAGCCCTCTATGGGCTTCCAAATATCACTTTCCCAATTCCAGAAGAACAGCCTTAGCGAAATACTTCTTGAAGGGAAAGATGTAACTCTGTGAGATGAATTAACAGAACACAGAGCAATTTCTCAGAAAGCTTCTTTCCAGTTTTGAACGGAAGATATTTCCTTTTCCCCATAGCCCTCTATGGGCTTCCAAATATCCCTTTGCCAATTCCACAAGAACAGCCTTAGCGAAAGACTTCTGGAAGGGAAAGATGTAACTCTGTGAGATGAATTCACAGAACACAGAGCAATTTCTCAGCAAGCTTTTTTCCAGTTTTGAACGGAAGATATTTCCTTTTTCACCATAGCCCTCTATGGGCTTCCAAATATCCCTTTGCCAATTCCACAAGAACAGCCTTAGCGAAAGGCTTCTTGAAGGGAATGATGTAACTCTGTGAGATGAATTCACAGAACACAGCGCAGTTTCTCAGAAAGCTTCTTTCCAGTTTTGAATGGAAGATATTTCCTTTTTCACCATAGCCCTCTATGGGCTCCCAAATATCCCTTTGCCAATTCCACAAGAACAGTCTTAGCGAAAGGCTTCTTGAAGGGAAACATGTAACTCTGTGAGATGAAGTAACAGAACACAGAGCAGTTTCTCAGAAAGCTTCTTTCCAGTTTTGAACGGAAGATATTTCCTTTTTCACCATAGCCCTCTATGGGCTTCCAAATATCCCTTTGCCAATTCCACAAGAACAGCCTTAGCGAAAGGCTTCTTGAAGGGAAAGATGTAACTCTGTGAGATGAATTAACAGAACACAGAGCAGTTTCTCAGAAAGCTTCTTTCCAGTTTTCAGCGGAAGATATTTCCTTTTTCCCCATAGCCCTCTATGGGCTTCCAAATATCCCTTTGCCAATTCCACCAGAACAGCCTTAGCGAAGGGCTTCTTGAAGGGCAAGATGTAACTCTGTGAGATGAATTCACAGAACACAGAGCAGTTTCTCAGAAAGCTTCTTTCCAGTTTTGAACGGAAGATATTTCCTTTTTCACCATAGCCCTCTATGGGCTTCCAAATATCACTTTGCCAATTCCACAAGAACAGCCTTAGAGAAAGGCTTCTTGAAGGGAAAGATGTAACTCTGTGAGATGAATTAACGGAACACAGAGCAGTTTCTCAGAAAGCTTCTTTACAGTTTTTAGCGGAAGATATTTCCTTTTTCACCATAGCCCTCTATGTGCTTCCAAATATCCCTTTGTCAATTCCACAAGAACAGTCTTAGCGAAAGGCTTCTTGAAGTGAAACATGTAACTCTGTGAGATGAATTAAGAGAACACAGAGCAGTTTCTCAGAAAGCTTCTTTCCAGTTTTGAACGGAAGATATTTCCTTTTTCACCATAGCCCTCTATGGGCTTCCAAATATCCCTTTGCCAATTCCACAAGAACAGCCTTAGCGAAAGGCTTCTTGAAGGGAAAAATGTAACTCTGTGAGATGAATTAAGAGAACACAGAGCAGTTTCTCAGAAAGCTTCTTTACAGTTTTCAGCGGAAGATATTTCCTTTTTCACTGTAGCCCTCTATGGGCTTCCAAACATCCCTTTGCCAATTTCACAAGAACATCCTTAGCGAAGGGCTTCTTGAAGGGCAAGATGTAACTCTGTGAGATGAATTAACAGAACACAGAGCAGTTTCTCAGAAAGCTTCTTTCCAGTTTTGAACGGAAGATATTTCCTTTTTCACCATAGCCCTGTATTGGCTTCCAAATATCCCTTTGCCAATTTCACAAGAACAGCCTTAGAGAAAGGCTTCTTGAAGGGAAAGATGTAACTCTGTGAGATGAATTAACGGAACACAGAGCAGTTTCTCAGAAAGCTTCTTTACAGTTTTTAGCGGAAGATATTTCCTTTTTCACCATAGCCCTCTATGTGCTTCCAAATATCCCTTTGTCAATTCCACAAGAACAGTCTTAGCGAAAGGCTTCTTGAAGGGAAACATGTAACTCTGTGAGATGAATTAAGAGAACACAGAGCAGTTTCTCAGAAAGCTTCTTTCCAGTTTTGAACGGAAGATATTTCCTTTTTCACCATAGCCCTCTATGGGCTTCCAAATATCCCTTTGCCAATTCCACAAGAACAGCCTTAGCGAAAGGCTTCTTGAAGGGAAAAATGTAACTCTGTGAGATGAATTAAGAGAACACAGAGCAGTTTCTCAGAAAGCTTCTTTCCAGTTTTCAGCGGAAGATATTTCCTTTTTCACTATAGCCCTCTATGGGCTTCCAAACATCCCTTTGCCAATTCCACAAGAACAGCCTTAACGAAGGGCTTCTTGAAGGGCAAGATGTAACTCTGTGAGATGAATTAACAGAACACAGAGCAGTTTCTCAGAAAGCTTCTTTCCAGTTTTGAACGGAAGATATTTCCTTTTTCACCATAGCCCTGTATTGGCTTCCAAATATCCCTTTGCCAATTTCACAAGAACAGCCTTAGAGAAAGGGTTCTTGAAGGGAAAGATGTAACTCTGTGAGATGAATTAACGGAACACAGAGCAGTTTCTCAGAAAGCTTCTTTACAGTTTTGAGCGGAAGATATTTCCTTTTTAACCATAGCCCTTTATGGGCCTGCAAATATCCCTTTGCCAATTCCACAAGAACAGACTTAGCGAAGGGCTTCTTGAAGCGAAAGGTGTAACTCTGTGAGATGAATTCACAGAACACAGAGCAGTTTCTCAGAAAGCTTCTTTCCAGTTTTCAGCGGATGATATTACCTTTTTCACCATAGCCCTCTATGGGCTTCCAAATATCCCTTTGCCAATTCCCCAAGAACAGCCTTAGCGAAAGGCTTCTTGAAGGGAAAGATGTAACTCTGTGAGATGAATTCACAGAACACAGAGCAGTTTCTCAGAAAGCTTCTTTCCAGTTTTGAACGGAGGATATTTCCTTTTTCACCATAGCCCTCTATGGGCTTCCAAATATCCCTTTGCCAATTCCACAAGAACAGCCTTAGAGAAAGGCTTCTTGAAGGGAAAGATGTAACTCTGTGAGATGAATTAACAGAACACAAAGCAGTTTCTCAGAAAGCTTCTTTCCAGTTTTGAACGGAAGATATTTGTTTTTCACCATAGCCCTCTATGGGCTTCCAAATATCCCTTTGCCAATTACACAAGAACAGCCTTAGCGAAAGGCTTCTTGAAGGGAAACATGTAACTCTGTGAGATGAATTAAGAGAATACAGAGCAGTTTCTCAGAAAGCTTCTTTCCAGTTTTTAACGGAAGATATTTCCTTTTTCACCATAGCCCTGTAAGGGCTTCCAAATATCCCATTGCCAATTCCACAAGAAGAGCCTGAGCGAAAGGCTTCTTGAAGGGAAAGATGTAACTCTGTGAGATGAATTCACAGAACACAGAGCAGTTTCTCAGAAAGCTTCTTTCCAGTTTTGAAAGGAAGATATTTCCTTTTTCACCATAGCCCTCTATGGGCTTCCAAATATCCCTTTGCCAATTCCACAAGAACAGCCTTAGCGAAAGGCTTCTTGAAGGGAAAGATGTAACTCTGTGAGATGAATTAACAGAACACAGAGCAGTTTCTCAGAAAGCTTCTTTCGAGTTTTCAGCGGAAGATATTTCCTTTTTCACCATAGCCCTCTATTGGCTTCCAAATATCCCTTTGCCAATTCCACAATAACAGCCTTAGCGAAAGGCTTCTTGAAGGGAAAAATGTAACTCTGTGAGATGAATTAACGGAACACAGAGCAGTTTCTCTGAAAGCTTCTTTCCAGTTTTCAGCGGAAGATATTTCCTTTTTCACCATAGCCCGCTATGGGCTTCCAAATATCCCTTTGCCAATTCCACAAGAACAGCCTTAGCGAAAAGATTCTTCAAGGGAAAGATGTAACTCTGTGAGATGAATTAAGAGAACACAGAGCAGTTACTCAGAAAGATTCTTTCCAGTTTTGAACGGAAGTATTTCCTTTTTCACCAAAGCCCTCTATGGGCTTCCAAATATCACTTTGCCAATTCCATAAGAACAGCCTTAGCGAAAGGCTTGTTGAAGGGAAAGATGTAACTCTGTGAGATGAATTCACAGAACACAGAGCAGTTTCTCAGAAAGCTTTTTCCAGTTTTGAACGGAAGATATTTCCTTTTTCACCATAGCCCTCTATGGGCTTCCAAATATCCCTTTGCCAATTCCACAAGAACAGCCTTAGCGAAAGGCTTCTTGAAGGGAAAGATGTAACACTGTGAGATGAATTAACGGAACACAAAGAAGTTTCTCAGAAAGCTTCTTTCCAGTTTTGAACGGAAGATATTTCCTTTTTCACCATAGCCCTCTATGGCCTTCCAAATAACCCTTTGCCAATTCCACAAGAACAACCTTAGCGGAAGGCTTCTTGAAGGGAAAGATGTAATTCTGTGAGATGAATTCACAGAACACAGAGCAGTTTCTCAGAAAGCTTCTTTCCAGTTTTGAACGGAAGATATTTCCTTTTTCACCATAGCCCTCTATGGGCTTCCAAATATCACTTTGCCAATTCCTCAAGAACAGCCTTAGCGAAGGGCTTCTTGACGGGAAAGATGTAACTCTGTGAGATAAATTAACAGAACACAGAGCAGTTTCTCAGAAAGTTTCTTTCCAGTTTTGAATGGAAGATATTTCCTTTTTCACCATAGCCCTCTATGGGCTTCCAAATATCCCTTTTCCAATTCCACAATAACAGCCTTAGCGAAAGGCTTCTTGAAGTGAAAGATGTAACTCTGTGAGATGAATTAACAGAACACAGAGCAGTTTATCAGAAAGCTTCTTTCCAGTTTTCAGCGGAAGATATTTCCTTTTTCACCATAGCCCTCTATGGGCTTACAAATATCCCTTTGCCAATTCCACAAGAACAGCCTTAGCGAAAAGCTTCTTGAAGGGAAAGATGTAACTCTGTGAGATGAATTAAGAGAACACAGAGCAGTTACTCAGAAAGCTTCTTTCCAGTTTTGAACGGAAGATATTTCCTTTTTCACCATAGCCCTCTATGGGCTTCCAAATATCACTTTGCCAATTCCATAAGAACAGCCTTAGCGAAAGGCTTCTTGAAGGGAAAGATGTAACTCTGTGAGATGAATTCACAGAACATAGAGCAGTTTCTCAGAAAGCTTCTTTCCAGTTTTGAACGGAAGATATTTCCTTTTTCACCATAGCCCTCTATGGGCTTCCAAATATCACTTTGCCAATTCCACAAGAACAGCCTTAGCGAAAGGCTTCTTGAAGGGAAAGATGTAACATTGTGAGATGAATTTACGGAACACAAAGAAGTTTCTCAGAAAGATTCTTTCCAGTTTTGAACGGAAGATATTTCCTTATTCACCATGACTTTCTATGGGCTTCCAAATAACCCTTTGCCAATTCCACAAGAACAGCCTTAGCGGAAGGCTTCTTGAAGGGAAAGATGTAACTCGGTGAGATGAATTAACAGAACACACAGCAGTTTCTCAGAAAGCTTCTTTCCAGTTTTGAACGGAAGATATTTCCTTTTTCACCATAGCCCTCTATGGGCTTCCAAATATTCCTTTGCCAATTCCACAAGAACAGCATTAGCGAAAGGCTTCTTGAAGGGAAAGATGTAACTCTGTGAGATGAATTAACGGAACACAGAGCAGTTTCTCAGAAAGCGTCTTTCCAGTTTTGAACGGAAGATATTTCCTTTTTCACCATAGCCCTCTATGGGCTTCCAAATATCACTTTCCCAATTCCAGAAGAACAGCCTAAGCGAAATACTTCTTGAAGGGAAAGATGTAACTCTGTGAGATGAATTAACAGAACACAGAGCAATTTCTCAGAAAGCTTCTTTCCAGTTTTGAACGGAAGATATTTCCTTTTTCAAGATAGCCCTCTATGGGCTTCCAAATATCCCTTTGCCAATTCCACAAGAACAGCCTTAGCGAAAGACTTCTGGAAGGGAAAGATGTAACTCTGTGAGATGAATTCACAGAACACAGAGCAATTTCTCAGCAAGCTTTTTTCCAGTTTTGAACGGAAGATATTTCCTTTTTCACCATAGCCCTCTATGGGCTTCCAAATATCCCTTTGCCAATTCCACAAGAATAGCCTTAGCGAAAGGCTTCTTGAAGGGAAAGATGTAACCTTGTGAGATGAATTCACAGAACACAGCGCAGTTTCTCAGAAAGCTTCTTTCCAGTTTTGAATGGAAGATATTTCCTTTTACACCATAGCCCTCTATGGGCTCCCAAATATCCCTTTGCCAATTCCACAAGAACAGTCTTAGCGAAAGGCTTCTTGAAGGGAAACATGTAACTCTGTGAGATGAATTAAGAGAACACAGAGCAGTTTCTCAGAAAGCTTCTTTCCAGTTTTGAACGGAAGATATTTCCTTTTTCACCATAGCCCTCTATGGGCTTCCAAATATCCCTTTGCCAATTCCACAAGAACAGCCTTAGCGAAAGGCTTCTTGAAGGGAAAGATGTAACTCTGTGAGATGAATTAACAGAACACAGAGCAGTTTCTCAGAAAGCTTCTTTCCAGTTTTCAGCGGAAGATATTTCCTTTTTCACCATAGCCCTCTATGGGCTTCCAAATATCCCTTTGCCAATTCCACAAGAACAGCCTTAGCGAAGGGCTTCTTGAAGGGCAAGATGTAACTCTGTGAGATGAATTCACAGAACACAGAGCAGTTTCTCAGAAAGCTTCTTTCCAGTTTTGAACGGAAGATATTTCCTTTTTCACCATAGCCCTGTATTGGCTTCCAAATATCCCTTTGCCAATTTCACAAGAACAGCCTTAGAGAAAGGCTTCTTGAAGGGAAAGATGTAACTCTGTGAGATGAATTAACGGAACACAGAGCAGTTTCTCAGAAAGCTTCTTTACAGTTTTTAGCGGAAGATATTTCCTTTTTCACCATAGCCCTCTATGTGCTTCCAAATATCCCTTTGTCAATTCCACAAGAAAAGTCTTAGCGAAAGGCTTCTTGAAGGGAAACATGTAACTCTGTGAGATGAATTAAGAGAACACAGAGCAGTTTCTCAGAAAGCTTCTTTCCAGTTTTGAACGGAAGATATTTCCTTTTTCACCATAGCCCTCTATGGGCTTCCAAATATCCCTTTGCCAATTCCACAAGAACAGTCTTAGCGAAAGGCTTCTTGAAGGGAAACATGTAACTCTGTGAGATGAATTAAGAGAACACAGAGCAGTTTCTCAGAAAGCTTCTTTCCAGTTTTCAGCGGAAGATATTTCCTTTTTCACTATAGCCCTCTATGGGCTTCCAAACATCCCTTTGCCAATTCCACAAGAACAGCCTTAGCGAAGGGCTTCTTGAAGGGCAAGATGTAACTCTGTGAGATGAATTAACAGAACACAGAGCAGTTTCTCAGAAAGCTTCTTTCCAGTTTTGAACGGAAGATATTTCCTTTTTCACCATAGCCCTGTATTGGCTTCCAAATATCCCTTTGCCAATTTCACAAGAACAGCCTTAGAGAAAGGGTTCTTGAAGGGAAAGATGTAACTCTGTGAGATGAATTAACGGAACACAGAGCAGTTTCTCAGAAAGCTTCTTTACAGTTTTGAGCGGAAGATATTTCCTTTTTAACCATAGCCCTTTATGGGCCTGCAAATATCGCTTTGCCAATTCCACAAGAACAGACTTAGCGAAGGGCTTCTTGAAGCGAAAGGTGTAACTCTGTGAGATGAATTCACAGAACACAGAGCAGTTTCTCAGAAAGCTTCTTTCCAGTTTTCAGCGGAAGATATTACCTTTTTCACCATAGCCCTCTATGGGCTTCCAAATATCCCTTTGCCAATTCCCCAAGAACAGCCTTAGCGAAAGGCTTCTTGAAGGGAAAGATGTAACTCTGTGAGATGAATTCACAGAACACAGAGCAGTTTCTCAGAAAGCTTCTTTCCAGTTTTGAACGGAAGATATTTCTTTTTCACCATAGCCCTCTATGGGCTTCCAAATATCCCTTTGCCAATTACACAAGAACAGCCTTAGTGAAAGGCTTCTTGAAGGGAAAGATGTAACTCTGTGAGATGAATTAACAGAACACAGAGAAGTTTCTCAGAAAGTTTCTTTCCAGTTTTGAATGGAAGATATTTCCTTTTTCACCATAGCCCTCTATGGGCTTCCAAATATCCCATTGCCAATTCCACAAGAACAGCCTTAGCGAAAGGCTTCTTGAAGGGCAATATGTAACTCTGTGAGATGAATTCACAGAACACAGAGCAGTTTCTCAGAAACCTTCTTTCCAGTTTTGAACGGAAGATATTTCCTTTTTCACCATAGCCCTGTATTGGCTTCCAAATATCCCTTTGCCAATTTCACAAGAACAGCCTTAGCGAAAGGTTTCTTGAAGGGAAAGATGTAACTCTGTGAGATGAATTCACAGAACACAGTGCAGTTTCTCAGAAAGCTTCTTTCCAGTTTTGAAAGGAAGATATTTCCTTTTTCACCATAACCCTCTAAGGGCTTCCAAATATCCCTTTGCCAATTCCACAAGAACAGCCTTAGCGAAAGGCTTCTTGAAGGGAAAGATGTAACTCTGTGAGATGAATTAACAGAACACAGAGCAGTTTCTCAGAAAGCTTCTTTCCAGTTTTGAATGGAAGATATTTCCTTTTTCACCATAGCCCTCTATGGGCTTCCCAATATCCCTTTGCCAATTCCACAAGAACAGTCTTAGCGAAAGGCTTCTTGAAGGGAAACATGTAACTCTGTGAGATGAATTAAGAGAACACAGAGCAGTTTCTCAGAAAGCTTCTTTCCAGTTTTGAACGGAAGATATTTCCTTTTTCACCATAGCCCTCTATGGGCTTCCAAATATCCCTTGGCCAATTCCACAAGAACAGCCTTAGAGAAAGGCCTCTTGAAGGGAAAGATGTAACTCTGTGAGATGAATTAACAGAACACAGAGCAGTTTCTCAGAAAGCTTCTTTCCAGTTTTCAGCGGAAGGTATTTCCTTTTTCACCATAGCCCTCTACGGGCTTCCAAATATCCCTTTGCCAATTCCACAAGAACAGCCTTAGCGAAGGGCTTCTTGAAGGGCAAGATATAACTCTGTGAGATGAATTAACAGAACACAGAGCAGTTTCTCAGAAAGCTTCTTTCCAGTTTTGAACGGAAGATATTTCCTTTTTCACCGTAGCCCTGTATTGGCTTCCAAATATCCCTTTGCCAATTTCACAAGAACAGCCTTGGAGAAAGGCTTCTTGAAGGGAAAGATGTAACTCTGTGAGATGAATTAACGGAACACAGAGCAGTTTCTCAGAAAGCTTCTTTACAGTTTTGAGCGGAAGATATTTCCTTTTTCACCATAGCCCTCTATGGGCTTCCAAATATCCCTTTGTCAATTCCACAAGAACAGTCTTAGCGAAAGGCTTCTTGAAGGGAAAGATGTAACACTGTGAGATGAATTAACGGAACACAAAGAAGTTTCTCAGAAAGCTTCTTTCCAGTTTTGAACGGAAGATATTTCCTTTTTCACCATAGCGCTCTATGGGCTTCCAAATAACCCTTTGCCAATTCCACAAGAACAGCCTTAGCGGAAGGCTTCTTGAAGGGAAAGATGTAACTCTGTGAGATGAATTCACAGAACACAGAGCAGTTTCTCAGAAAGCTTCTTTCCAGTTTTGAAAGGAAGATATTTCCTTTTTCAACATAGCCCTCTATGGGCTTCCAAATATCACTTTGCCAATTCCACAAGAACAGCCTTAGCGAAGGGCTTCTTGACGGGAAAGATGTAACTCTGTGAGATGAATTCACAGAACACAGAGCAGTTTCTCAGAAAGCTTCTTTCCAGTTTTGAACGGAAGATATTTCCTTTTTCACCATAGCCCTCTATGGGCTTCCAAATATCCCTTTGCCAATTCCACAAGAACCGCCTTAGCGAAAGGCTTCTTGAAGGGAAAAATGTAACTCTGTGAGATGAATTAACAGAACACAGAGGAGTTTCTCAGAAAGCTTCTTTCCAGTTTTGAACGGAAGATATTTCCTTTTTCACCATAGCCCTCTATGGGCTTCCAAATATCCCTTTGCCAATTCCACAAGAACAGCCTTAGCGAAAGGCTTCTTGAAGGGAAAGATGTAACTCTGTGAGATGAATTAACAGAACACAAAGCAGTTTCTCAGAAAGCTTCTTTCCAGTTTTGAACGGAAGATATTTGCTTTTTCACCATAGCCCTCTATGGGCTTCCAAATATCCCTTTGCCAATTACACAAGAACAGCCTTAGCGAAAGGCTTCTTGAAGGGAAACATGTAACTCTGTGAGATGAATTCACAGAACACAGCGCAGTTTCTCAGAAAGCTTCTTTCCAGTTTTGAATGGAAGATATTTCCTTTTACACCATAGCCCTCTATGGGCTCCCAAATATCCCTTTGCCAATTCCACAAGAACAGTCTTAGCGAAAGGCTTCTTGAAGGGAAACATGTAACTCTGTGAGATGAATTAAGAGAACACAGAGCAGTTTCTCAGAAAGCTTCTTTCCAGTTTTGAACGGAAGATATTTCCTTTTTCACCATAGCCCTCTATGGGCTTCCAAATATCCCTTTGCCAATTCCACAAGAACAGCCTTAGCGAAAGGCTTCTTGAAGGGAAAGATGTAACTCTGTGAGATGAATTAACAGAACACAGAGCAGTTTCTCAGAAAGCTTCTTTCCAGTTTTCAGCGGAAGATATTTCCTTTTTCACCATAGCCCTCTATGGGCTTCCAAATATACCTTTGCCAATTCCACAAGAACAGCCTTAGCGAAGGGCTTCTTGAAGGGCAAGATGTAACTCTGTGAGATGAATTCACAGAACACAGAGCAGTTTCTCAGAAAGCTTCTTTCCAGTTTTGAACGGAAGATATTTCCTTTTTCACCATAGCCCTGTATTGGCTTCCAAATATCCCTTTGCCAATTTCACAAGAACAGCCTTAGAGAAAGGCTTCTTGAAGGGAAAGATGTAACTCTGTGAGATGAATTAACGGAACACAGAGCAGTTTCTCAGAAAGCTTCTTTACAGTTTTTAGCGGAAGATATTTCCTTTTTCACTATAGCCCTCTATGGGCTTCCAAACATCCCTTTGCCAATTCCACAAGAACAGCCTTAGCGAAGGGCTTCTTGAAGGGCAAGATGTAACTCTGTGAGATGAATTAACAGAACACAGAGCAGTTTCTCAGAAAGCTTCTTTCCAGTTTTGAACGGAAGATATTTCCTTTTTCACCATAGCCCTGTATTGGCTTCCAAATATCCCTTTGCCAATTTCACAAGAACAGCCTTAGAGAAAGGGTTCTTGAAGGGAAAGATGTAACTCTGTGAGATGAATTAACGGAACACAGAGCAGTTTCTCAGAAAGCTTCTTTACAGTTTTGAGCGGAAGATATTTCCTTTTTAACCATAGCCCTTTATGGGCCTGCAAATATCGCTTTGCCAATTCCACAAGAACAGACTTAGCGAAGGGCTTCTTGAAGCGAAAGGTGTAACTCTGTGAGATGAATTCACAGAACACAGAGCAGTTTCTCAGAAAGCTTCTTTCCAGTTTTCAGCGGATGATATTACCTTTTTCACCATAGCCCTCTATGGGCTTCCAAATATCCCTTTGCCAATTCCCCAAGAACAGCCTTAGCGAAAGTCTTCTTGAAGGGAAAGATGTAACTCTGTGAGATGAATTAACAGAACACAGAGCAGTTTCTCAGAAAGCTTCTTTCCAGTTTTGAACGGAAGATATTTCTTTTTCACCATAGCCCTCTATGGGCTTCCAAATATCCCTTTGCCAATTACACAAGAACAGCCTTAGTGAAAGGCTTCTTGAAGGGAAAGATGTAACTCTGTGAGATGAATTAACAGAACACAGAGAAGTTTCTCAGAAAGTTTCTTTCCAGTTTTGAATGGAAGATATTTCCTTTTTCACCATAGCCCTCTATGGGCTTCCAAATATCCCATTGCCAATTCCACAAGAACAGCCTTAGCGAAAGGCTTCTTGAAGGGCAATATGTAACTCTGTGAGATGAATTCACAGAACACAGAGCAGTTTCTCAGAAACCTTCTTTCCAGTTTTGAACGGAAGATATTTCCTTTTTCACCATAGCCCTGTATTGGCTTCCAAATATCCCTTTGCCAATTTCACAAGAACAGCCTTAGCGAAAGGTTTCTTGAAGGGAAAGATGTAACTCTGTGAGATGAATTCACAGAACACAGTGCAGTTTCTCAGAAAGCTTCTTTCCAGTTTTGAAAGGAAGATATTTCCTTTTTCACCATAACCCTCTAAGGGCTTCCAAATATCCCTTTGCCAATTCCACAAGAACAGCCTTAGCGAAAGGCTTCTTGAAGGGAAAGATGTAACTCTGTGAGATGAATTAACAGAACACAGAGCAGTTTCTCAGAAAGCTTCTTTCCAGTTTTGAATGGAAGATATTTCCTTTTTCACCATAGCCCTCTATGGGCTTCCAAATATCCCTTTGCCAATTCCACAAGAACAGTCTTAGCGAAAGGCTTCTTGAAGGGAAACATGTAACTCTGTGAGATGAATTAAGAGAACACAGAGCAGTTTCTCAGAAAGCTTCTTTCCAGTTTTCAGCGGAAGGTATTTCCTTTTTCACCATAGCCCTCTACGGGCTTCCAAATATCCCTTTGCCAATTCCACAAGAACAGCCTTAGCGAAGGGCTTCTTGAAGGGCAAGATATAACTCTGTGAGATGAATTAACAGAACACAGAGCAGTTTCTCAGAAAGCTTCTTTCCAGTTTTGAACGGAAGATATTTCCTTTTTCACCGTAGCCCTGTATTGGCTTCCAAATATCCCTTTGCCAATTTCACAAGAACAGCCTTGGAGAAAGGCTTCTTGAAGGGAAAGATGTAACTCTGTGAGATGAATTAACGGAACACAGAGCAGTTTCTCAGAAAGCTTCTTTACAGTTTTGAGCGGAAGATATTTCCTTTTTCACCATAGCCCTCTATGGGCTTCCAAATATCCCTTTGTCAATTCCACAAGAACAGTCTTAGCGAAAGGCTTCTTGAAGGGAAAGATGTAACACTGTGAGATGAATTAACGGAACACAAAGAAGTTTCTCAGAAAGCTTCTTTCCAGTTTTGAACGGAAGATATTTCCTTTTTCACCATAGCGCTCTATGGGCTTCCAAATAACCCTTTGCCAATTCCACAAGAACAGCCTTAGCGGAAGGCTTCTTGAAGGGAAAGATGTAACTCTGTGAGATGAATTCACAGAACACAGAGCAGTTTCTCAGAAAGCTTCTTTCCAGTTTTGAAAGGAAGATATTTCCTTTTTCACCATAGCCCTCTATGGGCTTCCAAATATCACTTTGCCAATTCCACAAGAACAGCCTTAGCGAAGGGCTTCTTGACGGGAAAGATGTAACTCTGTGAGATGAATTCACAGAACACAGAGCAGTTTCTCAGAAAGCTTCTTTCCAGTTTTGAACGGAAGATATTTCCTTTTTCACCATAGCCCTCTATGGGCTTCCAAATATCCCTTTGCCAATTCCACAAGAACCGCCTTAGCGAAAGGCTTCTTGAAGGGAAAAATGTAACTCTGTGAGATGAATTAACAGAACACAGAGGAGTTTCTCAGAAAGCTTCTTTCCAGTTTTGAACGGAAGATATTTCCTTTTTCACCATAGCCCTCTATGGGCTTCCAAATATCCCTTTGCCAATTCCACAAGAACAGCCTTAGCGAAAGGCTTCTTGAAGGGAAAGATGTAACTCTGTGAGATGAATTAACAGAACACAAAGCAGTTTCTCAGAAAGCTTCTTTCCAGTTTTGAACGGAAGATATTTGCTTTTTCACCATAGCCCTCTATGGGCTTCCAAATATCCCTTTGCCAATTACACAAGAACAGCCTTAGCGAAAGGCTTCTTGAAGGGAAACATGTAACTCTGTGAGATGAATTAAGAGAATACAGAGCAGATTCTCAGAAAGCTTCTTTCCAGTTTTGAACGGAAGATATTTCCTTTTTCACCATAGCACTCTAAGGGCTTCCAAATATCCCATTGCCAATTCCACAAGAAGAGCCTGAGCGAAAGGCTTCTTGAAGGGAAAGATGTAACTCTGTGAGATGAATTCACAGAACACAGAGCAGTTTCTCAGAAAGCTTCTTTCCGGTTTTGAAAGGAAGATATTTCCTTTTTCACCATAGCCCTCTATGGGCTTCCAAATATCCCTTTGCCAATTCCACAAGAACAGCCTTAGCGAAAGGCTTCTTGAAGGAAAAGATGTAACTCTGTGAGATGAATTAACAGAACACAGAGCAGTTTCTCAGAAAGCTTCTTTCCAGTTTTCAGCGGAAGATATTTCCTTTTTCACCATAGCCCTCTATTGGCTTCCAAATATCCCTTTGCCAATTCCACAAGAACAGCCTTAGCGAAAGGATTCTTCAAGGGAAAGATGTAACTCTGTGAGATGAATTAAGAGAACACAGAGCAGTTACTCAGAAAGATTCTTTCCAGTTTTGAACGGAAGTATTTCCTTTTTCACCAAAGCCCTCTATGGGCTTCCAAATATCACTTTGCCAATTCCATAAGAACAGCCTTAGCGAAAGGCTTCTTGAAGGGAAAGATGTAACTCTGTGAGATGAATTCACAGAACACAGAGCAGTTTCTCAGAAAGCTTTTTCCAGTTTTGAACGGAAGATATTTCCTTTTTCACCATAGCCCTCTATGGGCTTCCAAATATCCCTTTGCCAATTCCACAAGAACAGCCTTAGAGAAAGGCTTCTTGAAGGGAAAGATGTAACTCTGTGAGATGAATTCACAGAACACAGCGCAGTTTCTCAGAAAGATTCTTTCCAGTTTTGAATGGAAGATATTTCCTTTTTCATCATAGCCCTCTATGGGATTCCAAATATCCCTTTGCCAATTCCACAAGAACAGCCTTAGAGAAAGGCTTCTTGAAGAGAGACATGGAACTCTGTGAGATGAATTAAGAGAACACAGAGCAGTTTCTCAGAAAGCTTCTTTCCAGTTTTCAGGGGAAGATATTTCCTTTTTCACCATAGACCTCTATGGCCTTCCAATTATCCCTTGGCAATTCCACAAGTACAGCCTAAGCGAAAGGCTTCTTGAAGGGAAAGATGTAACTCTGTGAGATGAATTCACAGAACACAGAGCAGTTTCTCAGAAAGCTTCTTTCCAGTTTTCAGCGGATGATATTACCTTTTTCACCATAGCCATCTATGGGCTTCCAAATATCCCTTTGCCAATTCCCCAAGAACAGCCTTAGCGAAAGGCTTCTTGAAGGGAAAGATGTAACTCTGTGAGATGAATTCACAGAACACAGAGCAGTTTCTCAGAAAGCTTCTTTCCAGTTTTGAACGGATGATATTTCCTTTTTCACCATAGCCCTCTATGGGCTTCCAAATATCCCTTTGCCAATTACACAAGAACAGCCTTAGCGAAAGGCTTCTTGAAGGGAAAGATGTAACTCTGTGAGATGAATTAACAGAACACAGAGCAGTTTCTCAGAAAGTTTCTTTCCAGTTTTGAATGGAAGATATTTCCTTTTTCACCATAGCCCTCTATGGGCTTCCAAATTCCCCTTTTCCAATTCCACAATAACAGCCTTAGCGAAAGGCTTCTTGAAGTGAAAGATGTAACTCTGTGAGATGAATTAACGGAAAACAGAGCAGTTTATCAGAAAGCTTCTTTCCAGTTTTCAGCGGAAGATATTTCCTTTTTCACCATAGCCCTCTATGGGCTTACAAATATCCCTTTGCCAATTCCACAAGAACAGCCTTAGCGAAAGGCTTCTTGAAGGGAAAGATGTAACTCTGTGAGATGAATTAAGAGAACACAGAGCAGTTACTCAGAAAGCTTCTTTCCAGTTTTGAACGGAAGATATTTCCTTTTTCACCATAGCCCTCTATGGGCTTCCAAATATCACTTTGCCAATTCCATAAGAACAGCCTTAGCGAAAGGCTTCTTGAAGGGAAAGATGTAACTCTGTGAGATGAATTCACAGAACACAGAGCAGTTTCTCAGAAAGCTTCTTTCCAGTTTTGAACGGAAGATATTTCCTTTTTCACCATAGCCCTCTATGGGCTTCCAAATATCACTTTGCCAATTCCACAAGAACAGCCTTAGCGAAGGGCTTCTTGAAGGGAAAGATGTAACTCTGTGAGATGAATTAACAGAACACACAGCAGTTTCTCAGAAAGCTACTTTCCAGTTTTGAACGGAAGATATTTCCTTTTTCACCATAGCCCTCTATGGGCTTCCAAATATCCCTTTGCCAATTCCAAAAGAACAGCCTTAGCGAAAGGCTTCTTGAAGGGAAAGATGTAACTCTGTGAGATGAATTCACAGAACACAGCGCAGTTTCTCAGAAAGCTTCTTTCCAGTTTTGAACGGAAGATATTTCCTTTTTCACCATAGCCCTCTATGGGCTTCCAAATATCCCTTTGCCAATTCCACAAGAACAGCCTTAGCGAAAGGCTTCTTGAAGGGAAAGATGTAACATTGTGAGATGAATTTACGGAACACAAAGAAGTTTCTCAGAAAGATTCTTTCCAGTTTTGAACGGAAGATATTTCCTTATTCACCATAACTTTCTATGGGCTTCCAAATAACCCTTTGCCAATTCCACAAGAACAGCCTTAGCGGAAGGCTTCTTGAAGGGAAAGATGTAACTCGGTGAGATGAATTAACAGAACACACAGCAGTTTCTCAGAAAGCTTCTTTCCAGTTTTGAACGGAAGATATTTCCTTTTTCACCATAGCCCTCTATGGGCTTCCAAATATTCCTTTGCCAATTCCACAAGAACAGCATTAGCGAAAGGCTTCTTGAAGGGAAAGATGTTACTCTGTGAGATGAATTAACGGAACACAGAGCAGTTTCTCAGAAAGCTTCTTTCCAGTTTTGAACGGAAGATATTTCCTTTTTCACCATAGCCCTCTATGGGCTTCCAAATATCACTTTCCCAATTCCAGAAGAACAGCCTTAGCGAAATTCTTCTTGAAGGGAAAGATGTAACTCTGTGAGATGAATTAACAGAACACAGAGCAATTTCTCAGAAAGCTTCTTTCCAGTTTTGAACGGAAGATATTTCCTTTTCCCCATAGCCCTCTATGGGCTTCCAAATATCCCTTTGCCAATTCCACAAGAACAGCCTTAGCGAAAGACTTCTGGAAGGGAAAGATGTAACTCTGTGAGATGAATTCACAGAACACAGAGCAATTTCTCAGCAAGCTTTTTTCCAGTTTTGAACGGAAGATATTTCCTTTTTCACCATAGCCCTCTATGGGCTTCCAAATATCCCTTTGCCAATTCCACAAGAACAGCCTTAGCGAAAGGCTTCTTGAAGGGAATGATGTAACTCTGTGAGATGAATTCACAGAACACAGCGCAGTTTCTCAGAAAGCTTCTTTCCAGTTTTGAATGGAAGATATTTCCTTTTTCACCATAGCCCTCTATGGGCTCCCAAATATCCCTTTGCCAATTCCACAAGAACAGTCTTAGCGAAAGGCTTCTTGAAGGGAAACATGTAACTCTGTGAGATGAATTAAGAGAACACAGAGCAGTTTCTCAGAAAGCTTCTTTCCAGTTTTGAACGGAAGATATTTCCTTTTTCACCATAGCCCTCTATGGGCTTCCAAATATCCCTTTGCCAATTCCACAAGAACAGCCTTAGCGAAAGGCTTCTTGAAGGGAAAGATGTAACTCTGTGAGATGAATTAACAGAACACAGAGCAGTTTCTCAGAAAGCTTCTTTCCAGTTTTCAGCGGAAGATATTTCCTTTTTCCCCATAGCCCTCTATGGGCTTCCAAATATCCCTTTGCCAATTCCACCAGAACAGCCTTAGCGAAGGGCTTCTTGAAGGGCAAGATGTAACTCTGTGAGATGAATTCACAGAACACAGAGCAGTTTCTCAGAAAGCTTCTTTCCAGTTTTGAACGGAAGATATTTCCTTTTTCACCATAGCCCTGTATTGGCTTCCAAATATCCCTTTGCCAATTTCACAAGAACAGCCTTAGAGAAAGGCTTCTTGAAGGGAAAGATGTAACTCTGTGAGATGAATTAACGGAACACAGAGCAGTTTCTCAGAAAGCTTCTTTACAGTTTTTAGCGGAAGATATTTCCTTTTTCACCATAGCCCTCTATGTGCTTCCAAATATCCCTTTGTCAATTCCACAAGAACAGTCTTAGCGAAAGGCTTCTTGAAGTGAAACATGTAACTCTGTGAGATGAATTAAGAGAACACAGAGCAGTTTCTCAGAAAGCTTCTTTCCAGTTTTGAACGGAAGATATTTCCTTTTTCACCATAGCCCTCTATGGGCTTCCAAATATCCCTTTGCCAATTCCACAAGAACAGCCTTAGCGAAAGGCTTCTTGAAGGGAAAAATGTAACTCTGTGAGATGAATTAAGAGAACACAGAGCAGTTTCTCAGAAAGCTTCTTTACAGTTTTCAGCGGAAGATATTTCCTTTTTCACTATAGCCCTCTATGGGCTTCCAAACATCCCTTTGCCAATTCCACAAGAACAGCCTTAGCGAAGGGCTTCTTGAAGGGCAAGATGTAACTCTGTGAGATGAATTAACAGAACACAGAGCAGTTTCTCAGAAAGCTTCTTTCCAGTTTTGAACGGAAGATATTTCCTTTTTCACCATAGCCCTGTATTGGCTTCCAAATATCCCTTTGCCAATTTCACAAGAACAGCCTTAGAGAAAGGCTTCTTGAAGGGAAAGATGTAACTCTGTGAGATGAATTAACGGAACACAGAGCAGTTTCTCAGAAAGCTTCTTTACAGTTTTTAGCGGAAGATATTTCCTTTTTCACCATAGCCCTCTATGTGCTTCCAAATATCCCTTTGTCAATTCCACAAGAACAGTCTTAGCGAAAGGCTTCTTGAAGGGAAACATGTAACTCTGTGAGATGAATTAAGAGAACACAGAGCAGTTTCTCAGAAAGCTTCTTTCCAGTTTTGAACGGAAGATATTTCCTTTTTCACCATAGCCCTCTATGGGCTTCCAAATATCCCTTTGCCAATTCCACAAGAACAGCCTTAGCGAAAGGCTTCTTGAAGGGAAAAATGTAACTCTGTGAGATGAATTAAGAGAACACAGAGCAGTTTCTCAGAAAGCTTCTTTCCAGTTTTCAGCGGAAGATATTTCCTTTTTCACTATAGCCCTCTATGGGCTTCCAAACATCCCTTTGCCAATTCCACAAGAACAGCCTTAACGAAGGGCTTCTTGAAGGGCAAGATGTAACTCTGTGAGATGAATTAACAGAACACAGAGCAGTTTCTCAGAAAGCTTCTTTCCAGTTTTGAACGGAAGATATTTCCTTTTTCACCATAGCCCTGTATTGGCTTCCAAATATCCCTTTGCCAATTTCACAAGAACAGCCTTAGAGAAAGGGTTCTTGAAGGGAAAGATGTAACTCTGTGAGATGAATTAACGGAACACAGAGCAGTTTCTCAGAAAGCTTCTTTACAGTTTTGAGCGGAAGATATTTCCTTTTTAACCATAGCCCTTTATGGGCCTGCAAATATCCCTTTGCCAATTCCACAAGAACAGACTTAGCGAAGGGCTTCTTGAAGCGAAAGGTGTAACTCTGTGAGATGAATTGACAGAACACAGAGCAGTTTCTCAGAAAGCTTCTTTCCAGTTTTCAGCGGATGATATTACCTTTTTCACCATAGCCCTCTATGGGCTTCCAAATATCCCTTTGCCAATTCCCCAAGAACAGCCTTAGCGAAAGGCTTCTTGAAGGGAAAGATGTAACTCTGTGAGATGAATTCACAGAACACAGAGCAGTTTCTCAGAAAGCTTCTTTCCAGTTTTGAACGGAAGATATTTCCTTTTTCACCATAGCCCTCTATGGGCTTCCAAATATCCCTTTGCCAATTCCACAAGAACAGCCTTAGAGAAAGGCTTCTTGAAGGGAAAGATGTAACTCTGTGAGATGAATTAACAGAACACAGAGCAGTTTCTCAGAAAGCTTCTTTCCAGTTTTCAGCGGAAGATATTTCCTATTTCACCATAGCCCTCTACGGGCTTCCAAATATCCCTTTGCCAATTCCACAAGAACAGCCTTAGCGAAGGGCTTCTTGAAGGGCAAGATGTAACTCTGTGAGATGAATTCACAGAACACAGAGCAGTTTCTCAGAAAGCTTCTTTCCAGTTTTGAACGGAAGATATTTCCTTTTTCACCTTAGCCCTGTATTGGCTTCCAAATATCCCTTTGCCAATTTCACAAGAACAGCCTTAGAGAAAGGCTTCTTGAAGGGAAAGATGTAACTCTGTGAGATGAATTAACGGAACACAGAGCAGTTTCTCAGAAAGCTTCTTTACAGTTTTGAGCGGAAGATATTTCCTTTTTCACCATAGCCCTCTATGGGCTTCCAAATATCCCTTTGTCAATTCCACAAGAACAGTCTTAGCGAAAGGCTTCTTGAAGGGAAAGATGTAACACTGTGAGATGAATTAACGGAACACAAAGAAGTTTCTCAGAAAGCTTCTTTCCTGTATTGAACGGAAGATATTTCCTTTTTCACCATAGCCCTCTATGGGCTTCCAAATAACCCTTTGCCAATTCCACAAGAACAGCCTTAGCGGAAGGCTTCTTGAAGGGAAAGATGTAACTCTGTGAGATGAATTCACAGAACACAGAGCAGTTTCTCAGAAAGCTTCTTTCCAGTTTTGAGCGGAAGATATTTCCTTTTTCACCATAGCCCTCTATGGGCTTCCAAATATCACTTTGCCAATTCCACAAGAACAGCCTTACCGAAGGGCTTCTTGACGGGAAAGATGTGACTCTGTGAGATGAATTCACAGAACACAGAGCAGTTTCTCAGAAAGCTTCTTTCCAGTTTTGAACGGAAGATATTTCCTTTTTCACCATAGCCCTCTATGGGCTTCCAAATATCCCTTTGCCAATTCCACAAGAACCGCCTTAGCGAAAGGCTTCTTGAAGGGAAAAATGTAACTCTGTGAGATGAATTAACAGAACACAGAGGAGTTTCTCAGAAAGCTTCTTTCCAGTTTTGAACGGAAGATATTTCCTTTTTCACCATAGCCCTCTATGGGCTTCCAAATATCCCTTTGCCAATTCCACAAGAACAGCCTTAGCGAAAGGCTACTTGAAGGGAAAGATGTAACTCTGTGAGATGAATTAACAGAACACAAAGCAGTTTCTCAGAAAGCTTCTTTCCAGTTTTGAACGGAAGATATTTGCTTTTTCACCATAGCCCTTTATGGGCTTCCAAATATCCCTTTGCCAATTACACAAGAACAGCCTTAGCGAAAGGCTTCTTGAAGGGAAACATGTAACTCTGTGAGATGAATTAAGAGAATACAGAGCAGTTTCTCAGAAAGCTTCTTTCCAGTTTTGAAAGGAAGATATTTCCTTTTTCACCATAGCCCTCTAAGGGCTTCCAAATATCCCATTGCCAATTCCACAAGAAGAGCCTGAGCGAAAGGCTTCTTGAAGGGAAAGATGTAACTCTGTGAGATGAATTCACAGAACACAGAGCAGTTTCTCAGAAAGCTTCTTTCCAGTTTTGAAAGGAAGATATTTCCTTTTTCACCATAGCCCTCTATGGGCTTCCAAATATCCCTTTGCCAATTCCACAAGAACAGCCTTAGCGAAAGGCTTCTTGAAGGGAAAGATGAAACTCTGTGAGATGAATTAACAGAACACAGAGCAGTTTCTCAGAAAGCTTCTTTCCAGTTTTCAGCGGAAGATATTTCCTTTTTCACCATAGCCCTCTATGGGCTTCCAAATATCCCTTTGCCAATTCCACAATAACAGCCTTAGCGAAAGGCTTCTTGAAGGGAAAAATGTAACTCTGTGAGATGAATTAACGGAACACAGAGCAGTTTCTCTGAAAGCTTCTTTCCAGTTTTCAGCGGAAGATATTTTCTTTTTCACCATAGCCCTCTATGGGCTTCCAAATATCCCTTTGCCAATTCCACAAGAACAGCCTTAGCGAAAGGATTCTTCAAGGGAAAGATGTAACTCTGTGAGATGAATTAAGAGAACACAGAGCAGTTACTCAGAAAGATTCTTTCCAGTTTTGAACGGAAGTATTTCCTTTTTCACCAAAGCCCTCTATGGGCTTCCAAATATCACTTTGCCAATTCCACAAGAACCGCCTTAGCGAAAGGCTTCTTGAAGGGAAAGATGTAACTCTGTGAGATGAATTCACAGAACACAGAGCAGTTTCTCAGAAAGCTTTTTCCAGTTTTGAACGGAAGATATTTCCTTTTTCACCATAGCCCTCTATGGGCTTCCAAATATCCCTTTGCCAATTCCACAAGAACAGCCCTAGCGAAAGGCTTCTTGAAGGGAAAGATGTAACACTGTGAGATGAATTAACGGAACACAAAGAAGTTTCTCAGAAAGCTTCTTTCCAGTTTTGAACGGAAGATATTTCCTTTTTCACCATAGCCCTCTATGGGCTTCCAAATAACCCTTTGCCAATTCCACAAGAACAGCCTTAGCGGAAGGCTTCTTGAAGGGAAAGATGTAACTCTGTGAGATGAATTCACAGAACACAGAGCAGTTTCTCAGAAAGCTTCTTTCCAGTTTTGAACGGAAGATATTTCCTTTTTCACCATAGCCCTCTATGGGCTTCCAAATATCACTTTGCCAATTCCTCAAGAACAGCCTTAGTGAAGGGCTTCTTGACGGGAAAGATGTAACTCTGTGAGATGAATTCACAGAACACAGAGCAGTTTCTCAGAATTCTTCTTTCCAGTTTTGAACGGAAGATATTTCCTTTTTCACCATAGCCCTCTATGTGCTTCCAAATATCCCTTTGCCAATTCCACAAGAACAGCCTTAGAGAAAGGCTTCTTGAAGGGAAAGATGTAACTCTGTGAGATGAATTCACAGAACACAGCGCAGTTTCTCAGAAAGATTCTTTCCAGTTTTGAATGGAAGATATTTCCTTTTTCACCATAGCCCTGTATTGGCTTCCAAATATCCCTTTGCCAATTTCACAAGAACAGCCTTAGAGAAAGGCTTCTTGAAGGGAAAGATGTAACTCTGTGAGATGAATTAACGGAACACAGAGCAGTTTCTCAGAAAGCTTCTTTACAGTTTTTAGCGGAAGATATTTCCTTTTTCACCATAGCCCTCTATGTGCTTCCAA
This sequence comes from Chlorocebus sabaeus, assembly GCF_047675955.1. Lineage (NCBI taxonomy): Eukaryota > Metazoa > Chordata > Mammalia > Primates > Cercopithecidae > Chlorocebus > Chlorocebus sabaeus. Next base: position 2,262,802 of record NW_027327079.1, on the reverse strand, counting down.
ATATCCCTTTGTCAATTCCACAAGAACAGTCTTAGCGAAAGGCTTCTTGAAGGGAAACATGTAACTCTGTGAGATGAATTAAGAGAACACAGAGCAGTTTCTCAGAAAGCTTCTTTCCAGTTTTGAACGGAAGATATTTCCTTTTTCACCATAGCCCTCTATGGGCTTCCAAATATCCCTTTGCCAATTCCACAAGAACAGCCTTAGCGAAAGGCTTCTTGAAGGGAAAAATGTAACTCTGTGAGATGAATTAAGAGAACACAGAGCAGTTTCTCAGAAAGCTTCTTTCCAGTTTTCAGCGGAAGATATTTCCTTTTTCACTATAGCCCTCTATGGGCTTCCAAACATCCCTTTGCCAATTCCACAAGAACAGCCTTAACGAAGGGCTTCTTGAAGGGCAAGATGTAACTCTGTGAGATGAATTAACAGAACACAGAGCAGTTTCTCAGAAAGCTTCTTTCCAGTTTTGAACGGAAGATATTTCCTTTTTCACCAAAGCCCTGTATTGGCTTCCAAATATCCCTTTGCCAATTTCACAAGAACAGCCTTAGAGAAAGGGTTCTTGAAGGGAAAGATGTAACTCTGTGAGATGAATTAACGGAACACAGAGCAGTTTCTCAGAAAGCTTCTTTACAGTTTTGAGCGGAAGATATTTCTTTTTTAACCATAGCCCTTTATGGGCCTGCAAATATCCCTTTGCCAATTCCACAAGAACAGACTTAGCGAAGGGCTTCTTGAAGCGAAAGGTGTAACTCTGTGAGATGAATTCACAGAACACAGAGCAGTTTCTCAGAAAGCTTCTTTCCAGTTTTGAGCGGATGATATTACCTTTTTCACCATAGCCCTCTATGGGCTTCCAAATATCCCTTTGCCAATTCCCCAAGAACAGCCTTAGCGAAAGGCTTCTTGAAGGGAAAGATGTAACTCTGTGAGATGAATTCACAGAACACAGAGCAGTTTCTCAGAAAGCTTCTTTCCAGTTTTGAACGGAAGATATTTCCTTTTTCACCATAGCCCTCTATGGGCTTCCAAATATCCCTTTGCCAATTCCACAAGAACAGCCTTAGAGAAAGGCTTCTTGAAGGGAAAGATGTAACTCTGTGAGATGAATTAACAGAACACAGAGCAGTTTCTCAGAAAGCTTCTTTCCAGTTTTCAGCGGAAGATATTTCCTTTTTCACCATAGCCCTCTACGGGCTTCCAAATATCCCTTTGCCAATTCCACAAGAACAGCCTTAGCGAAGGGCTTCTTGAAGGGCAAGATGTAACTCTGTGAGATGAATTCACAGAACACAGAGCAGTTTCTCAGAAAGCTTCTTTCCAGTTTTGAACGGAAGATATTTCCTTTTTCACCGTAGCCCTGTATTGGCTTCCAAATATCCCTTTGCCAATTTCACAAGAACAGCCTTAGAGAAAGGCTTCTTGAAGGGAAAGATGTAACTCTGTGAGATGAATTAACGGAACACAGAGCAGTTTCTCAGAAAGCTTCTTTACAGTTTTGAGCGGAAGATATTTCCTTTTTCACCATAGCCCTCTATGGGCTTCCAAATATCCCTTTGTCAATTCCACAAGAACAGTCTTAGCGAAAGGCTTCTTGAAGGGAAAGATGTAACACTGTGAGATGAATTAAGGGAACACAAAGAAGTTTCTCAGAAAGCTTCTTTCCTGTATTGAACGGAAGATATTTCCTTTTTCACCATAGCCCTCTATGGGCTTCCAAATAACCCTTTGCCAATTCCACAAGAACAGCCTTAGCGGAAGGCTTCTTGAAGGGAAAGATGTAACTCTGTGAGATGAATTCACAGAACACAGAGCAGTTTCTCAGAAAGCTTCTTTCCAGTTTTGAAAGGAAGATATTTCCTTTTTCACCATAGCCCTCTATGGGCTTCCAAATATCACTTTGCCAATTCCACAAGAACAGCCTTACCGAAGGGCTTCTTGACGGGAAAGATGTGACTCTGTGAGATGAATTCACAGAACACAGAGCAGTTTCTCAGAAAGCTTCTTTCCAGTTTTGAACGGAAGATATTTCCTTTTTCACCATAGCCCTCTATGGGCTTCCAAATATCCCTTTGCCAATTCCACAAGAACCGCCTTAGCGAAAGGCTTCTTGAAGGGAAAAATGTAACTCTGTGAGATGAATTAACAGAACACAGAGGAGTTTCTCAGAAAGCTTCTTTCCAGTTTTGAACGGAAGATATTTCCTTTTTCACCATAGCCCTCTATGGGCTTCCAAATATCCCTTTGCCAATTCCACAAGAACAGCCTTAGCGAAAGGCTACTTGAAGGGAAAGATGTAACTCTGTGAGATGAATTAACAGAACACAAAGCAGTTTCTCAGAAAGCTTCTTTCCAGTTTTGAACGGAAGATATTTGCTTTTTCACCATAGCCCTTTATGGGCTTCCAAATATCCCTTTGCCAATTACACAAGAACAGCCTTAGCGAAAGGCTTCTTGAAGGGAAACATGTAACTCTGTGAGATGAATTAAGAGAATACAGAGCAGTTTCTCAGAAAGCTTCTTTCCAGTTTTGAAAGGAAGATATTTCCTTTTTCACCATAGCCCTCTAAGGGCTTCCAAATATCCCATTGCCAATTCCACAAGAAGAGCCTGAGCGAAAGGCTTCTTGAAGGGAAAGATGTAACTCTGTGAGATGAATTCACAGAACACAGAGCAGTTTCTCAGAAAGCTTCTTTCCAGTTTTGAAAGGAAGATATTTCCTTTTTCACCATAGCCCTCTATGGGCTTCCAAATATCCCTTTGCCAATTCCACAAGAACAGGCTTAGCGAAAGGCTTCTTGAAGGGAAAGATGAAACTCTGTGAGATGAATTAACAGAACACAGAGCAGTTTCTCAGAAAGCTTCTTTCCAGTTTTCAGCGGAAGATATTTCCTTTTTCACCATAGCCCTCTATGGGCTTCCAAATATCCCTTTGCCAATTCCACAATAACAGCCTTAGCGAAAGGCTTCTTGAAGGGAAAAATGTAACTCTGTGAGATGAATTAACGGAACACAGAGCAGTTTCTCTGAAAGCTTCTTTCCAGTTTTCAGCGGAAGATATTTTCTTTTTCACCATAGCCCTCTATGGGCTTCCAAATATCCCTTTGCCAATTCCACAAGAACAGCCTTAGCGAAAGGATTTTTCAAGGGAAAGATGTAACTCTGTGAGATGAATTAAGAGAACACAGAGCAGTTACTCAGAAAGATTCTTTCCAGTTTTGAACGGAAGTATTTCCTTTTTCACCAAAGCCCTCTATGGGCTTCCAAATATCACTTTGCCAATTCCATAAGAACAGCCTTAGCGAAAGGCTTCTTGAAGGGAAAGATGTAACTCTGTGAGATGAATTCACAGAACACAGAGCAGTTTCTCAGAAAGCTTTTTCCAGTTTTGAACGGAAGATATTTCCTTTTTCACCATAGCCCTCTATGGGCTTCCAAATATCCCTTTGCCAATTCCACAAGAACAGCCTTAGAGAAAGGCTTCTTGAAGGGAGACATGGAACTCTGTGAGATGAATTAAGAGAACACAGAGCAGTTTCTCAGAAAGCTTCTTTCCAGTTTTCAGCGGAAGATATTTCCTTTTTCACCATAGACCTCTATGGCCTTCCAATTATCCTTTGGCAATTCCACAAGTACAGCCTAAGCGAAAGGCTTCTTGAAGGGAAAGATGTTACTCTGTGAGATGAATTCACAGAACACAGAGCAGTTTCTCAGAAAGCTTCTTTCCAGTTTTCAGCGGATGATATTACCTTTTTCACCACAGCCATCTATGGGCTTCCAAATATCCCTTTGCCAATTCCACAAGAACAGCCTTAGCGAAAGGCTTCTTGAAGGGAAAGATGTAACTCTGTGAGATGAATTCACAGAACACAGAGCAGTTTCTCAGAAAGCTTCTTTCCAGTTTTGAACGGAAGATATTTCCTTTTTCACCATAGCCCTCTATGGGCTTCCAAATATCCCTTTGCCAATTACACAAGAACAGCCTTAGCGAAAGGCTTCTTGAAGGGAAAGATGTAACTCTGTGAGATGAATTCACAGAACACAGTGCAGTTTCTCAGAAAGCTTCTTTCCAGTTTTGAAAGGAAGATATTTCCTTTTTCACCATAGCCCTCTATGGGCTTCCAAATATCCCTTTGCCAATTCCACAAGAACAGCCTTAGCGAAAGGCTTCTTGAAGGGAAAGATGTAACTCTGTGAGATGAATTAAGAGAACACAGAGCAGTTGCTCAAAAACCTTCTTTCCAGTTTTGAACGGAAGATATTTCCTTTTTCACCATAGCCCTCTATGGGCTTCCAAATATCACTTTGCCAATTCCACAAGAACAGCCTTAGCGAAGGGCTTCTTGAAGGGAAAGATGTAACTCTGTGAGATGAATTAACAGAACACACAGCAGTTTCTCAGAAAGCTACTTTCCAGTTTTGAACGCAAGATATTTCCTTTTTCACCATAGCCCTCTATGGGCTTCCAAATATCCCTTTGCCAATTCCACAAGAACAGCCTTAGCGAAAGGCTTCTTGAAGGGAAAGATGTAACTCTGTGAGATGAATTAACAGAACACAGAGCAGTTTCTCAGAAAGTTTCTTTCCAGTTTTGAATGGAAGATATTTCCTTTTTCACCATAGCCCTCTATGGGCTTCCAAATATCCCTTTGCCAATTACACAAGAACAGCCTTAGCGAAAGGCTTCTTGAAGGGAAAGATGTAACTCTGTGAGATGAATTCACAGAACACAGCGCAGTTTCTCAGAAAGCTTCTTTCCAGTTTTGAACGGAAGATATTTCCTTTTTCACCATAGCCCTCTAGGGGCTTCCAAATATCCCTTTGCCAATTCCACAAGAACAGCCTTAGCGAAAGGCTTCTTGAAGGGAAAGATGTAACATTGTGAGATGAATTTACGGAACACAAAGAAGTTTCTCAGAAAGCTTCTTTCCAGTTTTGAACGGAAGATATTTCCTTTTTCACCATAGTTTCTATGGGCTTCCAAATTACCCTTTGCCAATTCCACAAGAACAGCCTTAGCGGAAGGCTTCTTGAAGGGAAAGATGTAACTCGGTGAGATGAATTAACAGAACACACAGCAGTTTCTCAGAAAGCTTCTTTCCAGTTTTGAACGGAAGATATTTCCTTTTTCACCATAGCCCTCTATGGGCTTCCAAATATTCCTTTGCCAATTCCACAAGAACAGCATTAGCGAAAGGCTTCTTGAAGGGAAAGATGTAACTCTGTGAGATGAATTAACGGAACACAGAGCAGTTTCTCAGAAAGCTTCTTTCCAGTTTTGAACGGAAGATATTTCCTTTTTCACCATAGCCCTCTATGGGCTTCCAAATATCCCATTCCCAATTCCAGAAGAACAGCCTTAGCGAAATACTTCTTGAAGGGAAAGATGTAACTCTGTGAGATGAATTCACAGAACACAGAGCAGTTTCTCAGAAAGCTTCTTTCCCGTTTTGAACGGAAGATATTTCCTTTTTCCCCATAGCCCTCTATGGGCTTCCAAATATCCCTTTGCCAATTCCACAAGAACAGCCTTAGCGAAAGGCTTCTTGAAGGGAAAGATGTAACTCTGTGAGATGAATTAATAGAACACACAGCAGTTTCTCAGAAAGCTTCTTTCCAGTTTTGAACGGAAGATATTTCCTTTTTCACCGTAGCCCTCTATGGGTTTCCAAATATCCCTTTGCCAATTCCACAAGAACAGCCTTAGCGAAAGGCTTCTTGAAGGAAAGATGTAACTCTGTGATATGAATTAACGGAACACAGAGCAGTTTCTCAGAAAGCTTCTTTCCAGTTTTGAACGGAAGATATTTCCTTTTCCACCATAGCCCTCTATGGGCTTCCAAATATCACTTTCCCAATTCCAGAAGAACAGCCTTAGCGAAATACTTCTTGAAGGGAAAGATGTAACTCTGTGAGATGAATTAACAGAACACAGAGCAATTTCTCAGAAAGCTTGTTTCCAGTTTTGAACGGAAGATATTTCCTTTTTCACCATAGCCCTCTATAGGCTTCCAAATATACCTTTGCCAATTCCACAATAACAGCCTTAGCGAAAGACTTCTGGAAGGGAAAGATGTAACTCTGTGAGATGAATTAACAGAACACAGAGCAGATTCTCAGGAAGCTTCTTTCCAGTTTTGAACGGAAGATATTTCCTTTTTCACCATAGCCCTCTATGGGCTTCCAAATATCCCTTTGCCATTTACACAAGAACAGCACTAGCGAAAGGCTTCTTGAAGGGAAACATGTAACTCTGTGAGATGAATTAAGAGAACACAGAGCAGTTTCTCAGAAATCTACTTTCCAGTTTTGAACGGAAGATATTTCCTTTTTCACCATAGCCCTCTATGGGCTTCCAAATATCCCTTTGCCAATTCCACAAGAACAGCCTTAGCGAAAGGCTTCTTGAAGGGAAAGATGTAACTCTGTGAGATGAATTCACATAATACAGCGCAGTTTCTCAGAAAGCTTCTTTCCAGTTTTGAACGGAAGATATTTCCTTTTTCACCATAGCCCTCTATGGGATTCCAAATATCCCTTTGCCAATTCCACAAGAACAGCCTTAGAGAAAGGCTTCTTGAAGGGAAACATGGAACTCTGTGAGATGAATTAAGAGAACACAGAGCAGTTTCTCAGAAAGCTTCTTTCCAGTTTTGAACGGAAGATATTTCCTTTTTCACCATAGCCCTCTATGGGCTTCCAAATATCCTTTTGCCAATTCCACAAGAACAGCCTTAGCGAAGGGCTTCTTGACGGGAAAGATGTAACTCTGTGAGATGAATTCACAGAACACAGAACAGCTTCTCAGAAAGCTTCTTTCCAGTTTTGAACGGAAGATATTTCCTTTTTCACCATAGCCCTGTATTGGCTTCCAAATATCCCTTTGCCAATTTCACAAGAACAGCCTTAGCGAAAGGCTTCTTGAAGGGAAAGATGTAACTCTGTGAGATGAATTCACAGAACACAGAGCAGTTTCTCAGAAAGCTTTTTTCCAGTTTTGAATGGAAGATATTTCCTTTTTCACCATAGCCCTCTAGGGGCTTCCAAATATCCCTTTGCCAATTCCACAAGAACAGCCTTAGCGAAAGCCTTCTTGAAAGCAAAGATGTAACTCTGTGAGATGAATTAACAGAACACAGAGCAGTTTCTCAGAAAGCTACTTTCCAGTTTTGAAAGGAAGATAATTCCTTTTTCACCATAGCCCTCTAGGGGCTTCCAAATATCCCTTTGCCAATTCCACAAGAACAGCCTTAGCGAAAGGCTTCTTGAAGGGAAAGATGTAACATTGTGAGATGAATTTACGGAACACAAAGAAGTTTCTCAGAAAGCTTCTTTCCAGTTTTGAACGGAAGATATTTCCTTTTTCACCATAGTTTCTATGGGCTTCCAAATAACCCTTTGCCAATTCCACAAGAACAGCCTTAGCGGAAGGCTTCTTGAAGGGAAAGATGTAACTCGGTGAGATGAATTAACAGAACACACAGCAGTTTCTCAGAAAGCTTCTTTCCAGTTTTGAACGGAAGTTATTTCCTTTTTCACCATAGCCCTCTATGGGCTTCCAAATATTCCTTTGCCAATTCCACAAGAACAGCATTAGCGAAAGGCTTCTTGAAGGGAAAGATGTAACTCTGTGAGATGAATTAACGGAACACAGAGCAGTTTCTCAGAAAGCTTCTTTCCAGTTTTGAACGGAAGATATTTCCTTTTTCACCATAGCCCTCTATGGGCTTCCAAATATCCCATTCCCAATTCCAGAAGAACAGCCTTAGCGAAATACTTCTTGAAGGGAAAGATGTAACTCTGTGAGATGAATTCACAGAACACAGAGCAGTTTCTCAGAAAGCTTCTTTCCCGTTTTGAACGGAAGATATTTCCTTTTTCCCCATAGCCCTCTATGGGCTTCCAAATATCCCTTTGCCAATTCCAAAAGAACAGCCTTAGCGAAAGGCTTCTTGAAGGGAAAGATGTAACTCTGTGAGATGAATTAATAGAACACACAGCAGTTTCTCAGAAAGCTTCTTTCCAGTTTTGAACGGAAGATATTTCCTTTTTCACCGTAGCCCTCTATGGGTTTCCAAATATCCCTTTGCCAATTCCACAAGAACAGCCTTAGCGAAAGGCTTCTTGAAGGAAAGATGTAACTCTGTGAGATGAATTAACGGAACACAGAGCAGTTTCTCAGAAAGCTTCTTTCCAGTTTTGAACGGAAGATATTTCCTTTTTCACCATAGCCCTCTATGGGCTTCCAAATATCACTTTCCCAATTCCAGAAGAACAGCCTTAGCGAAATACTTCTTGAAGGGAAAGATGTAACTCTGTGAGATGAATTAACAGAACACAGAGCAATTTCTCAGAAAGCTTGTTTCCAGTTTTGAACGGAAGATATTTCCTTTTTCACCATAGCCCTCTATAGGCTTCCAAATATACCTTTGCCAATTCCACAATAACAGCCTAAACGAAAGACTTCTGGAAGGGAAAGATGTAACTCTGTGAGGTGAATTAACAGAACACAGAGCAGTTTCTCAGGAAGCTTCTTTCCAGTTTTGAACGGAAGATATTTCTTTTTTCACCATAGCCCTGTATTGGCTTCCAAATATCTCTTTCCCAATTTCACAAGAACAGCCTTAGCGAAAGGCTTCTTGAAGGGAAAGATGTAACTCTGTGAGATGAATTCACAGAACACAGAGCAGTTTCTCAGAAAGCTTCTTTCAGTTTTGAATGGAAGATATTTCCTTTTTCACCATAGCCCTCTATGGGCTTCCAAATATCCCTTTGCCATTTACACAAGAACAGCACTAGCGAAAGGCTTCTTGAAGGGAAACATGTAACTCTGTGAGATGAATTAAGAGAACACAGAGCAGTTTCTCAGAAATCTACTTTCCAGTTTTGAACGGAAGATATTTCCTTTTTCACCATAGCCCTCTATGGGCTTCCAAATATCCCTTTGCCAATTCCACAAGAACAGCCTTAGCGAAAGGCTTCTTGAAGGGAAAGATGTAACTCTGTGAGATGAATTCACATAACACAGCGCAGTTTCTCAGAAAGCTTCTTTCCAGTTTTGAACGGAAGATATTTCCTTTTTCACCATAGCCCTCTATGGGATTCCAAATATCCCTTTGCCAATTCCACAAGAACAGCCTTAGAGAAAGGCTTCTTGAAGGGAAACATGGAACTCTGTGAGATGAATTAAGAGAACACAGAGCAGTTTCTCAGAAAGCTTCTTTCCAGTTTTGAACGGAAGATATTTCCTTTTTCACCATAGCCCTCTATGGGCTTCCAAATATCCTTTTGCCAATTCCTCAAGAACAGCCTTAGCGACGGGCTTCTTGAAGGGCAAGATGTAACTCTGTGAGATGAATTCACAGAACACAGAACAGCTTCTCAGAAAGCTTCTTTCCAGTTTTGAACGGAAGATATTTCCTTTTTCACCATAGCCCTGTATTGGCTTCCAAATATCCCTTTGCCAATTTCACATGAACAGCCTTAGAGAAAGGCTTCTTGAAGGGAAAGATGTAACTCTGTGAGATGAATTAACGGAACACAGAGCAGTTTCTCAGAAAGCGTCTTTACAGTTTTGAGCGGAAGATATTTCCTTTTTCACCATAGCCCTCTATGGGCTTCCAAATATCACTTTGCCAATTCCACAAGAACAGTCTTAGCGAAAGGCTTCTTGAAGGGAAAGATGTAACTCTGTGAGATGAATTAACAGAGCACGGAGCAGTTTCTCAGAAAGCTTCTTTCCAGTTTTGAACGGAAGATATTTCCTTTTTCACCATAGCCCTCTATGGGCTTCCAAATATCCCTTTGCCAATTCCACAAGAACAGCCTTAGCGAAAGGCTTCTTGAAGGGAAAGATGTAACTCTGTGAGATGAATTCACAGAACACAGAGCAGTTTCTCAGAAAGCTTCTTTCCAGTTTTGAACGGAAGATATTTCCTTTTTCACCATAGCCCTCTAGGGGCTTCCAAATATCCCTTTGCCAATTCCACAAGAACAGCCTTAGCGAAAGGCTTCTTGAAGGGAAAGATGTAACATTGTGAGATGAATTTACGGAACACAAAGAAGTTTCTCAGAAAGCTTCTTTCCAGTTTTGAACGGAAGATATTTCCTTTTTCACCATAGTTTCTATGGGCTTCCAAATTACCCTTTGCCAATTCCACAAGAACAGCCTTAGCGGAAGGCTTCTTGAAGGGAAAGATGTAACTCGGTGAGATGAATTAACAGAACACACAGCAGTTTCTCAGAAAGATTCTTTCCAGTTTTGAACGGAAGATATTTCCTTTTTCACCATAGCCCTCTATGGGCTTCCAAATATTCCTTTGCCAATTCCACAAGAACAGCATTAGCGAAAGGCTTCTTGAAGTGAAAGATGTAACTCTGTGAGATGAATTAACGGAACACAGAGCAGTTTCTCAGAAAGCTTCTTTCCAGTTTTGAACGGAAGATATTTCCTTTTTCACCATAGCCCTCTGTGGGATTCCATATATCCCTTTGCCAATTCCACAAGAACAGCCTTAGAGAAAGGCTTCTTGAAGGGAAACATGGAACTCTGTGAGATGAATTAAGAGAACACAGAGCAGTTTCTCAGAAAGCTTCTTTCCAGTTTTCAGCGGAAGATATTTCCTTTTTCACCATAGCCCTCTATGGGCTTCCAAATATCCCTTTGCCAATTCCCCAAGAACAGCCTTAGCGAAAGGCTTCTTGAAGGGAAAGATGTAACTCTGTGAGATGAATTCACAGAACACAGAGCAGTTTCTCAGAAAGCTTCTTTCCAGTTTTGAACGGAAGATATTTCCTTTTTCACCATAGCCCTCTATGGGCTTCCAAATATCCCTTTGCCAATTCCACAAGAACAGCCTTAGAGAAAGGCTTCTTGAAGGGAAAGATGTAACTCTGTGAGATGAATTAACAGAACACAGAGCAGTTTCTCAGAAAGCTTCTTTCCAGTTTTCAGCGGAAGATATTTCCTTTTTCACCATAGCCCTCTACGGGCTTCCAAATATCCCTTTGCCAATTCCACAAGAACAGCCTTAGCGAAGGGCTTCTTGAAGGGCAAGATGTAACTCTGTGAGATGAATTCACAGAACACAGAGCAGTTTCTCAGAAAGCTTCTTTCCAGTTTTGAACGGAAGATATTTCCTTTTTCACCTTAGCCCTGTATTGGCTTCCAAATATCCCTTTGCCAATTTCACAAGAACAGCCTTAGAGAAAGGCTTCTTGAAGGGAAAGATGTAACTCTGTGAGATGAATTAACGGAACACAGAGCAGTTTCTCAGAAAGCTTCTTTACAGTTTTGAGCGGAAGATATTTCCTTTTTCACCATAGCCCTCTATGGGCTTCCAAATATCCCTTTGTCAATTCCACAAGAACAGTCTTAGCGAAAGGCTTCTTGAAGGGAAAGATGTAACACTGTGAGATGAATTAACGGAACACAAAGAAGTTTCTCAGAAAGCTTCTTTCCTGTATTGAACGGAAGATATTTCCTTTTTCACCATAGCCCTCTATGGGCTTCCAAATAACCCTTTGCCAATTCCACAAGAACAGCCTTAGCGGAAGGCTTCTTGAAGGGAAAGATGTAACTCTGTGAGATGAATTCACAGAACACAGAGCAGTTTCTCAGAAAGCTTCTTTCCAGTTTTGAAAGGAAGATATTTCCTTTTTCACCATAGCCCTCTATGGGCTTCCAAATATCACTTTGCCAATTCCACAAGAACAGCCTTACCGAAGGGCTTCTTGACGGGAAAGATGTGACTCTGTGAGATGAATTCACAGAACACAGAGCAGTTTCTCAGAAAGCTTCTTTCCAGTTTTGAACGGAAGATATTTCCTTTTTCACCATAGCCCTCTATGGGCTTCCAAATATCCCTTTGCCAATTCCACAAGAACCGCCTTAGCGAAAGGCTTCTTGAAGGGAAAAATGTAACTCTGTGAGATGAATTAACAGAACACAGAGGAGTTTCTCAGAAAGCTTCTTTCCAGTTTTGAACGGAAGATATTTCCTTTTTCACCATAGCCCTCTATGGGCTTCCAAATATCCCTTTGCCAATTCCACAAGAACAGCCGTAGCGAAAGGCTACTTGAAGGGAAAGATGTAACTCTGTGAGATGAATTAACAGAACACAAAGCAGTTTCTCAGAAAGCTTCTTTCCAGTTTTGAACGGAAGATATTTGCTTTTTCACCATAGCCCTTTATGGGCTTCCAAATATCCCTTTGCCAATTACACAAGAACAGCCTTAGCGAAAGGCTTCTTGAAGGGAAACATGTAACTCTGTGAGATGAATTAAGAGAATACAGAGCAGTTTCTCAGAAAGCTTCTTTCCAGTTTTGAAAGGAAGATATTTCCTTTTTCACCATAGCCCTCTAAGGGCTTCCAAATATCCCATTGCCAATTCCACAAGAAGAGCCTGAGCGAAAGGCTTCTTGAAGGGAAAGATGTAACTCTGTGAGATGAATTCACAGAACACAGAGCAGTTTCTCAGAAAGCTTCTTTCCAGTTTTGAAAGGAAGATATTTCCTTTTTCACCATAGCCCTCTATGGGCTTCCAAATATCCCTTTGCCAATTCCACAAGAACAGCCTTAGCGAAAGGCTTCTTGAAGGGAAAGATGAAACTCTGTGAGATGAATTAACAGAACACAGAGCAGTTTCTCAGAAAGCTTCTTTCCAGTTTTCAGCGGAAGATATTTCCTTTTTCACCATAGCCCTCTATGGGCTTCCAAATATCCCTTTGCCAATTCCACAATAACAGCCTTAGCGAAAGGCTTCTTGAAGGGAAAAATGTAACTCTGTGAGATGAATTAACGGAACACAGAGCAGTTTCTCTGAAAGCTTCTTTCCAGTTTTCAGCGGAAGATATTTTCTTTTTCACCATAGCCCTCTATGGGCTTCCAAATATCCCTTTGCCAATTCCACAAGAACAGCCTTAGCGAAAGGATTCTTCAAGGGAAAGATGTAACTCTGTGAGATGAATTAAGAGAACACAGAGCAGTTACTCAGAAAGATTCTTTCCAGTTTTGAACGGAAGTATTTCCTTTTTCACCAAAGCCCTCTATGGGCTTCCAAATATCACTTTGCCAATTCCACAAGAACCGCCTTAGCGAAAGGCTTCTTGAAGGGAAAGATGTAACTCTGTGAGATGAATTCACAGAACACAGAGCAGTTTCTCAGAAAGCTTTTTCCAGTTTTGAACGGAAGATATTTCCTTTTTCACCATAGCCCTCTATGGGCTTCCAAATATCCCTTTGCCAATTCCACAAGAACAGCCCTAGCGAAAGGCTTCTTGAAGGGAAAGATGTAACACTGTGAGATGAATTAACGGAACACAAAGAAGTTTCTCAGAAAGCTTCTTTCCAGTTTTGAACGGAAGATATTTCCTTTTTCACCATAGCCCTCTATGGGCTTCCAAATAACCCTTTGCCAATTCCACAAGAACAGCCTTAGCGGAAGGCTTCTTGAAGGGAAAGATGTAACTCTGTGAGATGAATTCACAGAACACAGAGCAGTTTCTCAGAAAGCTTCTTTCCAGTTTTGAACGGAAGATATTTCCTTTTTCACCATAGCCCTCTATGGGCTTCCAAATATCACTTTGCCAATTCCTCAAGAACAGCCTTAGTGAAGGGCTTCTTGACGGGAAAGATGTAACTCTGTGAGATGAATTCACAGAACACAGAGCAGTTTCTCAGAATGCTTCTTTCCAGTTTTGAACGGAAGATATTTCCTTTTTCACCATAGCCCTCTATGTGCTTCCAAATATCCCTTTGCCAATTCCACAAGAACAGCCTTAGAGAAAGGCTTCTTGAAGGGAAAGATGTAACTCTGTGAGATGAATTCACAGAACACAGCGCAGTTTCTCAGAAAGATTCTTTCCAGTTTTGAATGGAAGATATTTCCTTTTTCACCATAGCCCTGTATTGGCTTCCAAATATCCCTTTGCCAATTTCACAAGAACAGCCTTAGAGAAAGGCTTCTTGAAGGGAAAGATGTAACTCTGTGAGATGAATTAACGGAACACAGAGCAGTTTCTCAGAAAGCTTCTTTACAGTTTTTAGCGGAAGATATTTCCTTTTTCACCATAGCCCTCTATGTGCTTCCAAATATCCCTTTGTCAATTCCACAAGAACAGTCTTAGCGAAAGGCTTCTTGAAGGGAAACATGTAACTCTGTGAGATGAATTAAGAGAACACAGAGCAGTTTCTCAGAAAGCTTCTTTCCAGTTTTGAACGGAAGATATTTCCTTTTTCACCATAGCCCTCTATGGGCTTCCAAATATCCCTTTGCCAATTCCACAAGAACAGCCTTAGCGAAAGGCTTCTTGAAGGGAAAAATGTAACTCTGTGAGATGAATTAAGAGAACACAGAGCAGTTTCTCAGAAAGCTTCTTTCCAGTTTTCAGCGGAAGATATTTCCTTTTTCACTATAGCCCTCTATGGGCTTCCAAACATCCCTTTGCCAATTCCACAAGAACAGCCTTAACGAAGGGCTTCTTGAAGGGCAAGATGTAACTCTGTGAGATGAATTAACAGAACACAGAGCAGTTTCTCAGAAAGCTTCTTTCCAGTTTTGAACGGAAGATATTTCCTTTTTCACCATAGCCCTGTATTGGCTTCCAAATATCCCTTTGCCAATTTCACAAGAACAGCCTTAGAGAAAGGGTTCTTGAAGGGAAAGATGTAACTCTGTGAGATGAATTAACGGAACACAGAGCAGTTTCTCAGAAAGCTTCTTTACAGTTTTGAGCGGAAGATATTTCTTTTTTAACCATAGCCCTTTATGGGCCTGCAAATATCCCTTTGCCAATTCCACAAGAACAGACTTAGCGAAGGGCTTCTTGAAGCGAAAGGTGTAACTCTGTGAGATGAATTCACAGAACACAGAGCAGTTTCTCAGAAAGCTTCTTTCCAGTTTTGAGCGGATGATATTACCTTTTTCACCATAGCCCTCTATGGGCTTCCAAATATCCCTTTGCCAATTCCCCAAGAACAGCCTTAGCGAAAGGCTTCTTGAAGGGAAAGATGTAACTCTGTGAGATGAATTCACAGAACACAGAGCAGTTTCTCAGAAAGCTTCTTTCCAGTTTTGAACGGAAGATATTTCCTTTTTCACCATAGCCCTCTATGGGCTTCCAAATATCCCTTTGCCAATTCCACAAGAACAGCCTTAGAGAAAGGCTTCTTGAAGGGAAAGATGTAACTCTGTGAGATGAATTAACAGAACACAGAGCAGTTTCTCAGAAAGCTTCTTTCCAGTTTTCAGCGGAAGATATTTCCTTTTTCACCATAGCCCTCTACGGGCTTCCAAATATCCCTTTGCCAATTCCACAAGAACAGCCTTAGCGAAGGGCTTCTTGAAGGGCAAGATGTAACTCTGTGAGATGAATTCACAGAACACAGAGCAGTTTCTCAGAAAGCTTCTTTCCAGTTTTGAACGGAAGATATTTCCTTTTTCACCGTAGCCCTGTATTGGCTTCCAAATATCCCTTTGCCAATTTCACAAGAACAGCCTTAGAGAAAGGCTTCTTGAAGGGAAAGATGTAACTCTGTGAGATGAATTAACGGAACACAGAGCAGTTTCTCAGAAAGCTTCTTTACAGTTTTGAGCGGAAGATATTTCCTTTTTCACCATAGCCCTCTATGGGCTTCCAAATATCCCTTTGTCAATTCCACAAGAACAGTCTTAGCGAAAGGCTTCTTGAAGGGAAAGATGTAACACTGTGAGATGAATTAAGGGAACACAAAGAAGTTTCTCAGAAAGCTTCTTTCCTGTATTGAACGGAAGATATTTCCTTTTTCACCATAGCCCTCTATGGGCTTCCAAATAACCCTTTGCCAATTCCACAAGAACAGCCTTAGCGGAAGGCTTCTTGAAGGGAAAGATGTAACTCTGTGAGATGAATTCACAGAACACAGAGCAGTTTCTCAGAAAGCTTCTTTCCAGTTTTGAAAGGAAGATATTTCCTTTTTCACCATAGCCCTCTATGGGCTTCCAAATATCACTTTGCCAATTCCACAAGAACAGCCTTACCGAAGGGCTTCTTGACGGGAAAGATGTGACTCTGTGAGATGAATTCACAGAACACAGAGCAGTTTCTCAGAAAGCTTCTTTCCAGTTTTGAACGGAAGATATTTCCTTTTTCACCATAGCCCTCTATGGGCTTCCAAATATCCCTTTGCCAATTCCACAAGAACCGCCTTAGCGAAAGGCTTCTTGAAGGGAAAAATGTAACTCTGTGAGATGAATTAACAGAACACAGAGGAGTTTCTCAGAAAGCTTCTTTCCAGTTTTGAACGGAAGATATTTCCTTTTTCACCATAGCCCTCTATGGGCTTCCAAATATCCCTTTGCCAATTCCACAAGAACAGCCTTAGCGAAAGGCTACTTGAAGGGAAAGATGTAACTCTGTGAGATGAATTAACAGAACACAAAGCAGTTTCTCAGAAAGCTTCTTTCCAGTTTTGAACGGAAGATATTTGCTTTTTCACCATAGCCCTTTATGGGCTTCCAAATATCCCTTTGCCAATTACACAAGAACAGCCTTAGCGAAAGGCTTCTTGAAGGGAAACATGTAACTCTGTGAGATGAATTAAGAGAATACAGAGCAGTTTCTCAGAAAGCTTCTTTCCAGTTTTGAAAGGAAGATATTTCCTTTTTCACCATAGCCCTCTAAGGGCTTCCAAATATCCCATTGCCAATTCCACAAGAAGAGCCTGAGCGAAAGGCTTCTTGAAGGGAAAGATGTAACTCTGTGAGATGAATTCACAGAACACAGAGCAGTTTCTCAGAAAGCTTCTTTCCAGTTTTGAAAGGAAGATATTTCCTTTTTCACCATAGCCCTCTATGGGCTTCCAAATATCCCTTTGCCAATTCCACAAGAACAGCCTTAGCGAAAGGCTTCTTGAAGGGAAAGATGAAACTCTGTGAGATGAATTAACAGAACAGAGAGCAGTTTCTCAGAAAGCTTCTTTCCAGTTTTCAGCGGAAGATATTTCCTTTTTCACCATAGCCCTCTATGGGCTTCCAAATATCCCTTTGCCAATTCCACAATAACAGCCTTAGCGAAAGGCTTCTTGAAGGGAAAAATGTAACTCTGTGAGATGAATTAACGGAACACAGAGCAGTTTCTCTGAAAGCTTCTTTCCAGTTTTCAGCGGAAGATATTTTCTTTTTAACCATAGCCCTCTATGGGCTTCCAAATATCCCTTTGCCAATTCCACAAGAACAGCCTTAGCGAAAGGATTCTTCAAGGGAAAGATGTAACTCTGTGAGATGAATTAAGAGAACACAGAGCAGTTACTCAGAAAGATTCTTTCCAGTTTTGAACGGAAGTATTTCCTTTTTCACCAAAGCCCTCTATGGGCTTCCAAATATCACTTTGCCAATTCCATAAGAACAGCCTTAGCGAAAGGCTTCTTGAAGGGAAAGATGTAACTCTGTGAGATGAATTCACAGAACACAGAGCAGTTTCTCAGAAAGCTTTTTCCAGTTTTGAACGGAAGATATTTCCTTTTTCACCATAGCCCTCTATGGGCTTCCAAATATCCCTTTGCCAATTCCACAAGAACAGCCTTAGAGAAAGGCTTCTTGAAGGGAGACATGGAACTCTGTGAGATGAATTAAGAGAACACAGAGCAGTTTCTCAGAAAGCTTCTTTCCAGTTTTCAGCGGAAGATATTTCCTTTTTCACCATAGACCTCTATGGCCTTCCAATTATCCTTTGGCAATTCCACAAGTACAGCCTAAGCGAAAGGCTTCTTGAAGGGAAAGATGTTACTCTGTGAGATGAATTCACAGAACACAGAGCAGTTTCTCAGAAAGCTTCTTTCCAGTTTTCAGCGGATGATATTACCTTTTTCACCACAGCCATCTATGGGCTTCCAAATATCCCTTTGCCAATTCCACAAGAACAGCCTTAGCGAAAGGCTTCTTGAAGGGAAAGATGTAACTCTGTGAGATGAATTCACAGAACACAGAGCAGTTTCTCAGAAAGCTTCTTTCCAGTTTTGAACGGAAGATATTTCCTTTTTCACCATAGCCCTCTATGGGCTTCCAAATATCCCTTTGCCAATTACACAAGAACAGCCTTAGCGAAAGGCTTCTTGAAGGGAAAGATGTAACTCTGTGAGATGAATTCACAGAACACAGTGCAGTTTCTCAGAAAGCTTCTTTCCAGTTTTGAAAGGAAGATATTTCCTTTTTCACCATAGCCCTCTATGGGCTTCCAAATATCCCTTTGCCAATTCCACAAGAACAGCCTTAGCGAAAGGCTTCTTGAAGGGAAAGATGTAACTCTGTGAGATGAATTAAGAGAACACAGAGCAGTTGCTCAAAAACCTTCTTTCCAGTTTTGAACGGAAGATATTTCCTTTTTCACCATAGCCCTCTATGGGCTTCCAAATATCACTTTGCCAATTCCACAAGAACAGCCTTAGCGAAGGGCTTCTTGAAGGGAAAGATGTAACTCTGTGAGATGAATTAACAGAACACACAGCAGTTTCTCAGAAAGCTACTTTCCAGTTTTGAACGCAAGATATTTCCTTTTTCACCATAGCCCTCTATGGGCTTCCAAATATCCCTTTGCCAATTCCACAAGAACAGCCTTAGCGAAAGGCTTCTTGAAGGGAAAGATGTAACTCTGTGAGATGAATTAACAGAACACAGAGCAGTTTCTCAGAAAGTTTCTTTCCAGTTTTGAATGGAAGATATTTCCTTTTTCACCATAGCCCTCTATGGGCTTCCAAATATCCCTTTGCCAATTACACAAGAACAGCCTTAGCGAAAGGCTTCTTGAAGGGAAAGATGTAACTCTGTGAGATGAATTCACAGAACACAGCGCAGTTTCTCAGAAAGCTTCTTTCCAGTTTTGAACGGAAGATATTTCCTTTTTCACCATAGCCCTCTAGGGGCTTCCAAATATCCCTTTGCCAATTCCACAAGAACAGCCTTAGCGAAAGGCTTCTTGAAGGGAAAGATGTAACATTGTGAGATGAATTTACGGAACACAAAGAAGTTTCTCAGAAAGCTTCTTTCCAGTTTTGAACGGAAGATGTTTCCTTTTTCACCATAGCCCTCTATGGGCTTCCAAATAACCATTTGCCAATTCCACAAGAACAGCCTTAGCGGAAGGCTTCTTGAAGGGAAAGATGTAACTCTGTGAGATGAATTCACAGAACACAGAGCAGTTTCTCAGAAAGCTTCTTTCCAGTTTTGAACGGACTATATTTCCTTTTTCACCATAGCCCTCTATGGGCTTCCAAATATCACTTTGCCAATTCCACAAGAATAGCCTTAGCGAAGGGCTTCTTGAAGGGAAAGATGTAACTCTGTGAGATGAATTAACAGAGCACGGAGCAGTTTCTCAGAAAGCTACTTTCCAGTTTTGAACGGAAGATATTTCCTTTTTCACCATAGCCCTCTATGGGCTTCCAAATATCCCTTTGCCAATTACACAAGAACAGCCTTAGCGAAAGGCTTCTTGAAGGGAAAGATGTAACTCTGTGAGATGAATTCACAGAACACAGCGCAGTTTCTCAGAAAGCTTCTTTCCAGTTTTGAACGGAAGATATTTCCTTTTTCACCATAGCCCTTTAGGGGCTTCCAAATATCCCTTTGCCAATTCCACAAGAACAGCCTTAGCGAAAGGCTTCTTGAAGGGAAAGATGTAACATTGTGAGATGAATTTACGGAACACAAAGAAGTTTCTCAGAAAGCTTCTTTCCAGTTTTGAACGGAAGATATTTCCTTTTTCACCATAGTTTCTATGGGCTTCCAAATTACCCTTTGCCAATTCCACAAGAACAGCCTTAGCGGAAGGCTTCTTGAAGGGAAAGATGTAACTCGGTGAGATGAATTAACAGAACACACAGCAGTTTCTCAGAAAGCTTCTTTCCAGTTTTGAACGGAAGATATTTCCTTTTTCACCATAGCCCTCTATGGGCTTCCAAATATTCCTTTGCCAATTCCACAAGAACAGCATTAGCGAAAGGCTTCTTGAAGGGAAAGATGTAACTCTGTGAGATGAATTAACGGAACACAGAGCAGTTTCTCAGAAAGCTTCTTTCCAGTTTTGAACGGAAGATATTTCCTTTTTCACCATAGCCCTCTATGGGCTTCCAAATATCCCATTCCCAATTCCAGAAGAACAGCCTTAGCGAAATACTTCTTGAAGGGAAAGATGTAACTCTGTGAGATGAATTCACAGAACACAGAGCAGTTTCTCAGAAAGCTTCTTTCCCGTTTTGAACGGAAGATATTTCCTTTTTCCCCATAGCCCTCTATGGGCTTCCAAATATCCCTTTGCCAATTCCACAAGAACAGCCTTAGCGAAAGGCTTCTTGAAGGGAAAGATGTAACTCTGTGAGATGAATTAATAGAACACACAGCAGTTTCTCAGAAAGCTTCTTTCCAGTTTTGAACGGAAGATATTTCCTTTTTCACCGTAGCCCTCTATGGGTTTCCAAATATCCCTTTGCCAATTCCACAAGAACAGCCTTAGCGAAAGGCTTCTTGAAGGAAAGATGTAACTCTGTGGTATGAATTAACGGAACACAGAGCAGTTTCTCAGAAAGCTTCTTTCCAGTTTTGTACGGAAGATATTTCCTTTTCCACCATAGCCCTCTATGGGCTTCCAAATATCACTTTCCCAATTCCAGAAGAACAGCCTTAGCGAAATACTTCTTGAAGGGAAAGATGTAACTCTGTGAGATGAATTAACAGAACACAGAGCAATTTCTCAGAAAGCTTGTTTCCAGTTTTGAACGGAAGATATTTCCTTTTTCACCATAGCCCTCTATAGGCTTCCAAATATACCTTTGCCAATTCCACAATAACAGCCTTAGCGAAAGACTTCTGGAAGGGAAAGATGTAACTCTGTGAGATGAATTAACAGAACACAGAGCAGATTCTCAGGAAGCTTCTTTCCAGTTTTGAACGGAAGATATTTCCTTTTTCACCATAGCCCTCTATGGGCTTCCAAATATCCCTTTGCCATTTACACAAGAACAGCACTAGCGAAAGGCTTCTTGAAGGGAAACATGTAACTCTGTGAGATGAATTAAGAGAACACAGAGCAGTTTCTCAGAAATCTACTTTCCAGTTTTGAACGGAAGATATTTCCTTTTTCACCATAGCCCTCTATGGGCTTCCAAATATCCCTTTGCCAATTCCACAAGAACAGCCTTAGCGAAAGGCTTCTTGAAGGGAAAGATGTAACTCTGTGAGATGAATTCACATAATACAGCGCAGTTTCTCAGAAAGCTTCTTTCCAGTTTTGAACGGAAGATATTTCCTTTTTCACCATAGCCCTCTATGGGATTCCAAATATCCCTTTGCCAATTCCACAAGAACAGCCTTAGAGAAAGGCTTCTTGAAGGGAAACATGGAACTCTGTGAGATGAATTAAGAGAACACAGAGCAGTTTCTCAGAAAGCTTCTTTCCAGTTTTGAACGGAAGATATTTCCTTTTTCACCATAGCCCTCTATGGGCTTCCAAATATCCTTTTGCCAATTCCACAAGAACAGCCTTAGCGAAGGGCTTCTTGACGGGAAAGATGTAACTCTGTGAGATGAATTCACAGAACACAGAACAGCTTCTCAGAAAGCTTCTTTCCAGTTTTGAACGGAAGATATTTCCTTTTTCACCATAGCCCTGTATTGGCTTCCAAATATCCCTTTGCCAATTTCACAAGAACAGCCTTAGCGAAAGGCTTCTTGAAGGGAAAGATGTAACTCTGTGAGATGAATTCACAGAACACAGAGCAGTTTCTCAGAAAGCTTTTTTCCAGTTTTGAATGGAAGATATTTCCTTTTTCACCATAGCCCTCTAGGGGCTTCCAAATATCCCTTTGCCAATTCCACAAGAACAGCCTTAGCGAAAGCCTTCTTGAAAGCAAAGATGTAACTCTGTGAGATGAATTAACAGAACACAGAGCAGTTTCTCAGAAAGCTACTTTCCAGTTTTGAAAGGAAGATAATTCCTTTTTCACCATAGCCCTCTAGGGGCTTCCAAATATCCCTTTGCCAATTCCACAAGAACAGCCTTAGCGAAAGGCTTCTTGAAGGGAAAGATGTAACATTGTGAGATGAATTTACGGAACACAAAGAAGTTTCTCAGAAAGCTTCTTTCCAGTTTTGAACGGAAGATATTTCCTTTTTCACCATAGTTTCTATGGGCTTCCAAATAACCCTTTGCCAATTCCACAAGAACAGCCTTAGCGGAAGGCTTCTTGAAGGGAAAGATGTAACTCGGTGAGATGAATTAACAGAACACACAGCAGTTTCTCAGAAAGCTTCTTTCCAGTTTTGAACGGAAGTTATTTCCTTTTTCACCATAGCCCTCTATGGGCTTCCAAATATTCCTTTGCCAATTCCACAAGAACAGCATTAGCGAAAGGCTTCTTGAAGGGAAAGATGTAACTCTGTGAGATGAATTAACGGAACACAGAGCAGTTTCTCAGAAAGCTTCTTTCCAGTTTTGAACGGAAGATATTTCCTTTTTCACCATAGCCCTCTATGGGCTTCCAAATATCCCATTCCCAATTCCAGAAGAACAGCCTTAGCGAAATACTTCTTGAAGGGAAAGATGTAACTCTGTGAGATGAATTCACAGAACACAGAGCAGTTTCTCAGAAAGCTTCTTTCCCGTTTTGAACGGAAGATATTTCCTTTTTCCCCATAGCCCTCTATGGGCTTCCAAATATCCCTTTGCCAATTCCACAAGAACAGCCTTAGCGAAAGGCTTCTTGAAGGGAAAGATGTAACTCTGTGAGATGAATTAATAGAACACACAGCAGTTTCTCAGAAAGCTTCTTTCCAGTTTTGAACGGAAGATATTTCCTTTTTCACCGTAGCCCTCTATGGGTTTCCAAATATCCCTTTGCCAATTCCACAAGAACAGCCTTAGCGAAAGGCTTCTTGAAGGAAAGATGTAACTCTGTGAGATGAATTAACGGAACACAGAGCAGTTTCTCAGAAAGCTTCTTTCCAGTTTTGAACGGAAGATATTTCCTTTTTCACCATAGCCCTCTATGGGCTTCCAAATATCACTTTCCCAATTCCAGAAGAACAGCCTTAGCGAAATACTTCTTGAAGGGAAAGATGTAACTCTGTGAGATGAATTAACAGAACACAGAGCAATTTCTCAGAAAGCTTGTTTCCAGTTTTGAACGGAAGATATTTCCTTTTTCACCATAGCCCTCTATAGGCTTCCAAATATACCTTTGCCAATTCCACAATAACAGCCTAAACGAAAGACTTCTGGAAGGGAAAGATGTAACTCTGTGAGGTGAATTAACAGAACACAGAGCAGTTTCTCAGGAAGCTTCTTTCCAGTTTTGAACGGAAGATATTTCTTTTTTCACCATAGCCCTGTATTGGCTTCCAAATATCTCTTTCCCAATTTCACAAGAACAGCCTTAGCGAAAGGCTTCTTGAAGGGAAAGATGTAACTCTGTGAGATGAATTCACAGAACACAGAGCAGTTTCTCAGAAAGCTTCTTTCAGTTTTGAATGGAAGATATTTCCTTTTTCACCATAGCCCTCTATGGGCTTCCAAATATCCCTTTGCCATTTACACAAGAACAGCACTAGCGAAAGGCTTCTTGAAGGGAAACATGTAACTCTGTGAGATGAATTAAGAGAACACAGAGCAGTTTCTCAGAAATCTACTTTCCAGTTTTGAACGGAAGATATTTCCTTTTTCACCATAGCCCTCTATGGGCTTCCAAATATCCCTTTGCCAATTCCACAAGAACAGCCTTAGCGAAAGGCTTCTTGAAGGGAAAGATGTAACTCTGTGAGATGAATTCACATAACACAGCGCAGTTTCTCAGAAAGCTTCTTTCCAGTTTTGAACGGAAGATATTTCCTTTTTCACCATAGCCCTCTATGGGATTCCAAATATCCCTTTGCCAATTCCACAAGAACAGCCTTAGAGAAAGGCTTCTTGAAGGGAAACATGGAACTCTGTGAGATGAATTAAGAGAACACAGAGCAGTTTCTCAGAAAGCTTCTTTCCAGTTTTGAACGGAAGATATTTCCTTTTTCACCATAGCCCTCTATGGGCTTCCAAATATCCTTTTGCCAATTCCTCAAGAACAGCCTTAGCGACGGGCTTCTTGAAGGGCAAGATGTAACTCTGTGAGATGAATTCACAGAACACAGAACAGCTTCTCAGAAAGCTTCTTTCCAGTTTTGAACGGAAGATATTTCCTTTTTCACCATAGCCCTGTATTGGCTTCCAAATATCCCTTTGCCAATTTCACATGAACAGCCTTAGAGAAAGGCTTCTTGAAGGGAAAGATGTAACTCTGTGAGATGAATTAACGGAACACAGAGCAGTTTCTCAGAAAGCGTCTTTACAGTTTTGAGCGGAAGATATTTCCTTTTTCACCATAGCCCTCTATGGGCTTCCAAATATCACTTTGCCAATTCCACAAGAACAGTCTTAGCGAAAGGCTTCTTGAAGGGAAAGATGTAACTCTGTGAGATGAATTAACAGAGCACGGAGCAGTTTCTCAGAAAGCTTCTTTCCAGTTTTGAACGGAAGATATTTCCTTTTTCACCTTAGCCCTCTATGGGCTTCCAAATATCCCTTTGCCAATTCCACAAGAACAGCCTTAGCGAAAGGCTTCTTGAAGGGAAAGATGTAACTCTGTGAGATGAATTCACAGAACACAGAGCAGTTTCTCAGAAAGCTTCTTTCCAGTTTTGAACGGAAGATATTTCCTTTTTCACCATAGCCCTCTAGGGGCTTCCAAATATCCCTTTGCCAATTCCACAAGAACAGCCTTAGCGAAAGGCTTCTTGAAGGGAAAGATGTAACATTGTGAGATGAATTTACGGAACACAAAGAAGTTTCTCAGAAAGCTTCTTTCCAGTTTTGAACGGAAGATATTTCCTTTTTCACCATAGTTTCTATGGGCTTCCAAATTACCCTTTGCCAATTCCACAAGAACAGCCTTAGCGGAAGGCTTCTTGAAGGGAAAGATGTAACTCGGTGAGATGAATTAACAGAACACACAGCAGTTTCTCAGAAAGATTCTTTCCAGTTTTGAACGGAAGGTATTTCCTTTTTCACCATAGCCCTCTATGGGCTTCCAAATATTCCTTTGCCAATTCCACAAGAACAGCATTAGCGAAAGGCTTCTTGAAGTGAAAGATGTAACTCTGTGAGATGAATTAACGGAACACAGAGCAGTTTCTCAGAAAGCTTCTTTCCAGTTTTGAACGGAAGATATTTCCTTTTTCACCATAGCCCTCTGTGGGATTCCATATATCCCTTTGCCAATTCCACAAGAACAGCCTTAGAGAAAGGCTTCTTGAAGGGAAACATGGAACTCTGTGAGATGAATTAAGAGAACACAGAGCAGTTTCTCAGAAAGCTTCTTTCCAGTTTTCAGCGGAAGATATTTCCTTTTTCACCATAGCCCTCTATGGGCTTCCAATTATCCCTTGGCAATTCCACAAGAACAGCCTAAGCGAAAGGCTTCTTGAAGGGAAAGATGTAACTCTGTGAGATGAATTCACAGAACACAGAGCAGTTTCTCAGAAAGCTTCTTTCCAGTTTTGAGCGGATGATATTACCTTTTTCACCATAGCCCTCTATGGGCTTCCAAATATCCCTTTGCCAATTCCCCAAGAACAGCCTTAGCGAAAGGCTTCTTGAAGGGAAAGATGTAACTCTGTGAGATGAATTCACAGAACACAGAGCAGTTTCTCAGAAAGCTTCTTTCTAGTTTTGAACGGAAGATAATTCCTTTTTCACCATAGCCCTCTATGGGCTTCCAAATATCCCTTTGCCAATTACACAAGAACAGCCTTAGTGAAAGGCTTCTTGAAGGGAAAGATGTAACTCTGTGAGATGAATTAACAGAACACAGAGCCGTTTCTCAGAAAGCTTCTTTCCAGTTTTGAACGGAAGATATTTCCTTTTTCACCATAGCCCTCTATGGGCTTCCAAATATCCCTTTGCCAATTCTACAAAACGGCCTTACAGAAAGGCTTCTTGAAGGCAAAAATGTAACTCTGTGAGATGAATTAACAGAACACAGAGCAGTTTCTCAGAAAGCTTCTTTCCAGTTTTGAGCGGAAGATATTTCCTTTTTCACCATAGCCCTCTATGGGCTTCCAAATATCCCTTTGCCAATTCCACAAGAACAGCCTTAGCGAAAGGCTTCTTGAAGGGAAAGATGTAACTCTGTGAGATGAATTAAGAGAACACAGAGCAGTTTCTCAGAAAGCTTCTTTCCAGTTTTCAGCGGAAGATATTTCCTTTTTCACCATAGCCCTCTAGGGGCTTCCAAATATCCCTTTGCCAATTCCACAAGAACAGCCTTAGCGAAAGGCTTCTTGAAGGGAAACATGTAACTCTGTGAGATGAATTAACAGAACACAGAGCAGTTTCTCAGAAAGCTTCTTTCCAGTTTTGAACGGAAGATATTTCCTTTTTCACCATAGACCTCTATGGGCTTCCAAATATCCCTTTGCCAATTACACAAGAACAGCCTTAGCGAAAGGCTTCTTGTAGGGAAAGATGTATCTCTGTGAGATGAATTAACAGAACACAGAGCCGTTTCTCAGAAAGCTTCTTTCCAGTTTTGAACGGAAGATATTTCCTTTTTCACCATAGCCCTCTATGGGCTTCCAAATATCCCTTTGCCTATTCCACAAGAACAGCCTTAGAGAAAGGCTTCTTGAAGGCAAAGATGTAACTCTGTGAGATGAATTAACAGAACACAGAGCAGTTTTTCAGAAAGCTTCTTTACAGTTTTGAGCGGAAGATATTTCCTTTTTCACCATAACCCTCTATGGGCTTCCAAATATCCCTTTGCCAATTCCACAAGAAGAGCCTTAGCGAAAGGCTTCTTGAAGGGAAACATGTAACTCTGTGAGATGAATTAAGAGAACACAGAGCAGTTTCTCAGAAAGCTTCTTTCCAGTTTTGAACGGAAGATATTTCCTTTTTCACCATAGCCCTCTATGGGCTTCCAAATATCCCTGTGCCAATTGCACAAGAACCGCCTTAGCGAAAGGCTTCTTGAAGGGAAAAATGTAACTCTGTGAGATGAATTAACAGAACACAGAGGAGTTTCTCAGAAAGCTTCTTTCCAGTTTTGAACGGAAGATATTTCCTTTTTCACCATAGCCCTCTATGGGCTTCCAAATATCCCTTTGCCAATTCCACAAGAACAGCCTTAGCGAAAGGCTTCTTGAAGGGAAACATGTAACTCTGTGAGATGAATTTACAGAACACAGAGCAGTTTCTCAGAAAGCTTCTTTCCAGTTTTGAACGGAAGATATTTGCTTTTTCACCATAGCCCTCTATGGGCTTCCAAATATCCCTTTGCCAATTCCACAAGAACAGCCTTAGCGAAAGGCTTCTTGAAGGGAAACATGTAACTCTGTGAGATGAATTAAGAGAACACAGAGCAGTTTCTCAGAAAGCTTCTTTACAGTTTTGAACGGAAGATATTTCCTTTTTCACCATAGCCCTCTAAGGGCTTCCAAATATCCCATTGCCAATTCCAAAAGAAGAGCCTGAGCGAAAGGCTTCTTGAAGGGAAAGATGTAACTCTGTGAGATGAATTCACAGAACACAGAGCAGTTTCTCAGAAAGCTTCTTTCCAGTTTTGAAAGGAAGATATTTCCTTTTTCACCATAGCCCTCTATGGGCTTCCAAATATCCCTTTGCCAATTCTACAAAACGGCCTTAGAGAAAGGCTTCTTGAAGGCAAAGATGTAACTCTGTGAGATGAATTAACAGAACACAGAGCAGTTTCTCAGAAAGCTTCTTTCCAGTTTTGAGCGGAAGATATTTCCTTTTTCACCATAGCCCTCTATGGGCTTCCAAATATCCCTTTGCCAATTCCACAAGAACAGCCTTAGCGAAAGGCTTCTTGAAGGGAAAGATGTAACTCTGTGAGATGAATTAAGAGAACACAGAGCAGTTTCTCAGAAAGCTTCTTTCCAGTTTTCAGCGGAAGATATTTCCTTTTTCACCATAGCCCTCTATGGGCTTCCAAATATCCCTTTGCCAATTCCACAAGAACAGCCTTAGCGAAAGGCTTCTTGAAGGGAAACATGTAACTCTGTGAGATGAATTAACAGAACACAGAGCAGTTTCTCAGAAAGCTTCTTTCCAGTTTTGAACGGAAGATATTTCCTTTTTCACCATAGACCTCTATGGGCTTCCAAATATCCCTTTGCCAATTACACAAGAACAGCCTTAGCGAAAGGCTTCTTGTAGGGAAAGATGTATCTCTGTGAGATGAATTAACAGAACACAGAGCCGTTTCTCAGAAAGCTTCTTTCCAGTTTTGAACGGAAGATATTTCCTTTTTCACCATAGCCCTCTATGGGCTTCCAAATATCCCTTTGCCTATTCCACAAGAACAGCCTTAGAGAAAGGCTTCTTGAAGGCAAAGATGTAACTCTGTGAGATGAATTAACAGAACACAGAGCAGTTTTTCAGAAAGCTTCTTTCCAGTTTTGAGCGGAAGATATTTCCTTTTTCACCATTTCCCTCTATGGGCTTCCAAATATCCCTTTGCCAATTCCACAAGAAGAGCCTTAGCGAAAGGCTTCTTGAAGGGAAACATGTAACTCTGTGAGATGAATTAAGAGAACACAGAGCAGTTTCTCAGAAAGCTTCTTTCCAGTTTTGAACGGAAGATATTTCCTTTTTCACCATAGCCCTCTATGGGCTTCCAAATATCCCTGTGCCAATTGCACAAGAACCGCCTTAGGGAAAGGATTCTTGAAGGGAAAAATGTAACTCTGTGAGATGAATTAACAGAACACAGAGGAGTTTCTCAGAAAGCTTCTTTCCAGTTTTGAACGGAAGATATTTCCTTTTTCACCATAGCCCTCTATGGGCTTCCAAATATCCCTTTGCCAATTCCACAAGAACAGCCTTAGCGAAAGGCTTCTTGAAGGGAAAGATGTAACTCTGTGAGATGAATTTACAGAACACAGAGCAGTTTCTCAGAAAGCTTCTTTCCAGTTTTGAACGGAAGATATTTGCTTTTTCACCATAGCCCTCTATGGGCTTCCAAATATCCCTTTGCCAATTACACAAGAACAGCCTTAGCGAAAGGCTTCTTGACGGGAAACATGTAACTCTGTGAGATGAATTAAGAGAACACAGAGCAGTTTCTCAGAAAGCTTCTTTACAGTTTTGAACGGAAGATATTTCCTTTTTCACCATAGCCCTCTAAGGGCTTCCAAATATCCCATTGCCAATTCCACAAGAAGAGCCTGAGCGAAAGGCTTCTTGAAGGGAAAGATGTAACTCTGTGAGATGAATTCACAGAACACAGAGCAGTTTCTCAGAAAACTTCTTTCCAGTTTTGAAAGGAAGATATTTCCTTTTTCACCATAGCCCTCTATGGGCTTCCAAATATCCCTTTGCCAATTCCACAAGAACAGCCTTAGCGAAAGGCTTCGTGAAGGGAAAGATGTAACTCTGTGAGATGAATTAACAGAACACAGAGCAGTTTCTCCGAAAACTTCTTTCCAGTTTTGAGCGGAAGATATTTCCTTTTTCACCATAGCCCTCTATTGGCTTCCAAATATCCCTTTGCCAATTCCACAATAACAGCCTTAGGGAAAGGCTTCTTGAAGGGAAAAATGTAACTCTGTGAGATGAATTAACGGAACACAGAGCAGTTTCTCTGAAAGCTTCTTTCCAGTTTTCAGCGGAAGATATTTCCTTTTTCACCATAGCCCTCTATGGGCTTCCAAATATCCCTTTGCCAATTCCACAAGAACAGCCTTAGCGAAAGGATTCTTCAAGGGAAAGATGTAACACTGTGAGATGAATTAAGAGAACAGAGAGCAGTTACTCAGAAAGCTTCTTTCCAGTTTTGAACGGTAGTATTTCCTTTTTCACCAAAGCCCTCTATGGGCTTCCAAATATCACTTTGCCAATTCCATAAGAACAGCCTTAGCGAAAGGTTTCTTGAAGGGAAAGATGTAACTCTGTGAGATGAATTCACAGAACACAGAGCAGTTTCTCAGAAAGCTTTTTCCAGTTTTGAACGGAAGATATTTCCTTTTTCACCATAGCCCTCTATGGGCTTCCAAATATCCCTTTTCCAATTCCACAAGAACAGCCTTAGCGAAAGGCTTCTTGAAGGGAAAGATGTAACACTGTGAGATGAATTAACGGAACACAAAGAAGTTTCTCAGAAAGCTTCTTTCCAGTTTTGAACGGAAGATATTTCCTTTTTCACCATAGCCCTCTATGGGCTTCCAAATAACCCTTTGCCAATTCCACAAGAACAGCCTTAGCGGAAGGCTTCTTGAAGGGAAAGATGTAACTCTGTGAGATGAATTCACAGAACACAGAGCAGTTTCTCAGAAAGCTTCTTTCCAGTTTTGAACGGAAGATATTTCCTTTTTCACCATAGCCCTCTATGGGCTTCCAAATATCACTTTGCCAATTCCACAAGAACAGCCTTAGCGAAGGGCTTCTTGACGGGAAAGATGTAACTCTGTGAGATGAATTCACAGAACACAGAGCAGTTTCTCAGAAAGCTTCTTTCCAGTTTTGAACGGAAGATATTTCCTTTTTCACCATAGCCCTCTATGTGCTTCCAAATATCCCTTTGCCAATTCCACAAGAACAGCCTTAGCGAAAGGCTTCTTGAAGGGAAAGATGTAACTCTGTGCGATGAATTCACAGAACACAGCGCAGTTTCTCAGAAAGATTCTTTCCAGTTTTGAATGGAAGATATTTCCTTTTTCACCATAGCCCTCTATGGGATTCCAAATATCCCTTTGCCAATTCCACAAGAACAGCCTTAGAGAAAGGCTTCTTGAAGGGAGACATGGAACTCTGTGAGATGAATTAAGAGAACACAGAGCAGTTTCTCAGAAAGCTTCTTTCCAGTTTTCAGCGGAAGATATTTCCTTTTTCACCATAGCCCTCTATGGCCTTCCAATTATCCCTTGGCAATTCCACAAGTACAGCCTAAGCGAAAGGCTTCTTGAAGGGAAAGATGTAACTCTGTGAGATGAATTCACAGAACACAGAGCAGTTTCTCAGAAAGCTTCTTTCCAGTTTTCAGCGGATGATATTACCTTTTTCACCATAGCCATCTATGGGCTTCCAAATATCCCTTTGCCAATTCCCCAAGAACAGCCTTAGCGAAAGGCTTCTTGAAGGGAAAGATGTAACTCTGTGAGATGAATTCACAGAACACAGAGCAGTTTCTCAGAAAGCTTCTTTCCAGTTTTGAACGGAAGATATTTCCTTTTTCACCATAGCCCTCTAGGGCTTCCAAATATCCCTTTGCCAATTACACAAGAACAGCCTTAGCGAAAGGCTTCTTGAAGGGAAAGATGCAACTCTGTGAGATGAATTAACAGAACACAGAGCAGTTTCTCAGAAAGCTTCTTTCCAGTTTTGAACGGAAGATATTTCCTTTTTCACCATAGCCCTCTATGGGTTTCCAAATATCCCTTTGCCAATTCCACAAGAACAGCCTTAGCGAAAGGCTTCTTGAAGGGAAAGATGTAACTCTGTGAGATGAATTAACAGAACACAGAGCAGTTTCTCAGAAAGCTTCTTTCCTGTTTTGAGCGGAAGATATTTCCTTTTTCACCATAGCCCTCGATGGGCTTCCAAATATCCCTTTGCCATTTCCACAAAGCAGCCTTAGCGAAAGGCTTCTTGAAGGGAAAGATGTAACTCTGTGAGATGAATTAACGGAACACAGCGCAGTTTCTCAGAAAGATTCTTTCCAGTTTTCAGCGGAAGATATTTCCTTTTTCACCATAGCCCTCTACGGGCTTCCAAATAACCCTTTGCCTATTCCACAAGAAAAGCCTTAGCGAAAGGCTTCTTGAAGGGAAACATGTAACACTGTGAGATGAATTCACAGAACATAGAGCAGTTTCTCAGAAAGCTTCTTTCCAGTTTTGAACGGAAGATATTTCCTTTTTCACATAGCCCTCTATGGGCTTCCAAATATCACTTTGCCAATTCCACAAGAACAGCCTTAGCGAAGGGCTTCTTGAAGGGAAAGATGTAACTCTGTGAGATGAATTAAGAGAACACAGAGCAGTTTCTCAGAAAGCTTCTTTCCAGTTTTGAACGGAAGATATTTCCTTTTTCACCATAGCCCTCTATGGGCTTCCAAATGTCCCTTTGCCAATTCCACAAGAACCGCCTTAGCGAAAGGCTTCTTGAAGGTAAAAATGTAACTCTGTGAGATGAATTCACAGAACACAGAGGAGTTTCTCAGAAAGCTTCTTTCCAGTTTTGAACGGAAGATATTTCCTTTTTCACCATAGCCATCTATGGGCTTCCAAATATCCCTTTGCCAATTCCACAAGAACAGCCTTAGCGAAAGGCTTCTTGAAGGGAAAGATGTAACTCTGTGAGATGAATTAACAGAACACAGAGCAGTTTCTCAGAAAGCTTCTTTCGCGTTTTGAACGGAAGATATTTCCTTTTTCACCATAGCCCTCTATGGGCTTCCAAATGTCCCATTGCCAATTCCACAAGAACAGCCTTAGCGAAAGACTTCTTGAAGGGCAAGATGTAACTCTGTGAGATGAATTCACGGAACACAGAGCAGTTTCTCAGAAACCTTCTTTCCAGTTTTGAACGGAAGATATTTCCTTTTTCACCATAGCCCTGTATTGGCTTCCAAATATCCCTTTGCCAATTTCACAAGAACAGCCTTAGCGAAAGGCTTCTTGAAGGGAAAGATGTAACTCTGTGAGATGAATTCACAGAACACAGTGCAGTTTCTCAGAAAGCTTCTTTCCAGTTTTGAAAGGAAGATATTTCCTTTTTCACCATAGCCCTCTATGGGCTTCCAAATATCCCTTTGCCAATTCCACAAGAACAGCCTTAGCGAAAGGCTTCTTGAAGGGAAAGATGTAACTCTGTGAGATGAATTAACAGAACACAGAGCAGTTTCTCAGAAAGATTCTTTCCAGTTTTGAATGGAAGATATTTCCTTTTTCACCATAGCCCTCTATGGGCTTCCAAATATCCCTTTGCCAATTCCACAATAACAGCCTTAGCGAAAGGCCTCTTGAAGTGAAAGATGTAACTCTGTGAGATGAATTAACGGAAAACAGAGCAGTTTATCAGAAAGCTTCTTTCCAGTTTTCAGCGGAAGATATTTCCTTTTTCACCATAGCCCTCTATGGGCTTCCAAATATCCCTTTGCCAATTCCACAAGAACAGCCTTAGCGAAAGGCTTCTTGAAGGGAAAGATGTAACTCTGTGAGATGAATTAAGAGAACACAGAGCAGTTACTCAGAAAGCTTCTTTCCAGTTTTGAACGGAAGATATTTCCTTTTTCACCATAGCCCTCTATGGGCTTCCAAATATCACTTTGCCAATTCCATAAGAACAGCCTTAGCGAAAGGCTTCTTGAAGGGAAAGATGTAACTCTGTGAGATGAATTCACAGAACACAGAGCAGTTTCTCAGAAAGCTTCTTTCCAGTTTTGAACGGAAGATATTTCCTTTTTCACCATAGCCCTCTATGGGCTTCCAAATATCACTTTGCCAATTCCACAAGAAAAGCCTTAGCGAAGGGCTTCTTGAAGGGAAAGATGTAACTCTGTGAGATGAATTAACAGAACACAGAGCAGTTTCTCAGAAAGCTACTTTCCAGTTTTGAACGGAAGATATTTCCTTTTTCACCATAGCCCTCTATGGGCTTCCAAATATCCCTTTGCCAATTACACAAGAACAGCCTTAGCGAAAGGCTTCTTGAAGGGAAAGATGTAACTCTGTGAGATGATTTCACAGAACACAGCGCAGTTTCTCAGAAAGCTTCTTTCCAGTTTTGAACGGAAGATAATTCCTTTTTCACCGTAGCCCTCTAGGGGCTTCCAAATATCCCTTTGCCAATTCCACAAGAACAGCCTTAGCGAAAGGCTTCTTGAAGGGAAAGATGTAACATTGTGAGATGAATTTACGGAACACAAAGAAGTTTCTCAGAAAGCTTCTTTCCAGTTTTGAACGGAAGATATTTCCTTTTTCACCATAGTTTGTATGGGCTTCCAAATAACCCTTTGCCAATTCCACAAGAACAGACTTAGCGGAAGGCTTCTTGAAGGGAAAGATGTAACTCGGTGAGATGAATTAACAGAACACACAGCAGTTTCTCAGAAAGCTTCTTTCCAGTTTTGAACGGAAGATATTTCCTTTTTCACCATAGCCCTCTATGGGCTTCCAAATATTCCTTTGCCAATTCCACAAGTACAGCATTAGCGAAAGGCTTCTTGAAGGGAAAGATGTAACTCTGTGAGATGAATTAACGGAACACAGAGCAGTTTCTCAGAAAGCTTCTTTCCAGTTTTGAACGGAAGATATTTCCTTTTTCAACATAGCCCTCTATGGGCTTCCAAATATCCCATTCCCAATTCCAGAAGAACAGCCTTAGCGAAATACTTCTTGAAGGGAAAGATGTAACTCTGTGAGATGAATTCACAGAACACAGAGCAGTTTCTCAGAAAGCTTCTTTCCCGTTTTGAACGGAAGATATTTCCTTTTTCCCCATAGCCCTCTATGGGCTTCCAAATATCCCTTTGCCAATTCCACAAGAACAGCCTTAGCGAAAGGCTTCTTGAAGGGAAAGATGTAACTCTGTGAGATGAATTAATAGAACACACAGCAGTTTCTCAGAAAGCTTCTTTCCAGTTTTGAACGGAAGATATTTCCTTTTTCACCGTAGCCCTCTATGGGTTTCCAAATATCCCTTTGCCAATTCCACAAGAACAGCCTTAGCGAAAGGCTTCTTGAAGGAAAGATGTAACACTGTGAGATGAATTAACGGAACACAGAGCAGTTTCTCAGAAAGCTTCTTTCCAGTTTTGAACGGAAGATATTTCCTTTTTCACCATAGCCCTCTATGGGCTTCCAAATTTCACTTTCCCAATTCCAGAAGAACAGCCTTAGCGAAATACTTCTTGAAGGGAAAGATGTAACTCTGTGAGATGAATTAACAGAACACAGAGCAATTTCTCAGAAAGCTTGTTTCCAGTTTTGAACGGAAGATATTTCCTTTTTCACCATAGCCCTCTATAGGCTTCCAAATATACCTTTGCCAATTCCACAATAACAGCCTTAACGAAAGACTTCTGGAAGGGAAAGATGTAACTCTGTGAGGTGAATTAACAGAACACAGAGCAGTTTCTCAGGAAGCTTCTTTCCAATTTTGAACGGAAGATATTTCTTTTTTCACCATAGCCCTGTATTGGCTTCCAAATATCTCTTTGCCAATTTCACAAGAACAGCCTTAGCGAAAGGCTTCTTGAAGGGAAAGATGTAACTCTGTGAGATGAATTCACAGAACACAGAGCAGTTTCTCAGAAAGCTTCTTTCAATTTTGAATGGAAGATATTTCCTTTTTCACCATAGCCCTCTATGGGCTTCCAAATATCCCTTTGCCATTTACACAAGAACAGCACTAGCGAAAGGCTTCTTGAAGGGAAACATGTAACTCTGTGAGATGAATTAAGAGAACACAGAGCAGTTTCTCAGAAATCTACTTTCCAGTTTTGAACGGAAGATATTTCCTTTTTCACCATAGCCCTCTATGGGCTTCCAAATATCCCTTTGCCAATTCCACAAGAACAGCCTTAGCGAAAGGCTTCTTGAAGGGAAAGATGTAACTCTGTGAGGTGAATTCACATAACACAGCGCAGTTTCTCAGAAAGCTTCTTTCCAGTTTTGAACGGAAGATATTTCCTTTTTCACCATAGCCCTCTATGGGATTCCAAATATCAATTTGCCAATTCCACAAGAACAGCCTTAGAGAAAGGCTTCTTGAAGGGAAACATGGAACTCTGTGAGATGAATTAAGAGAACACAGAGCAGTTTCTCAGAAAGCTTCTTTCCAGTTTTGAACGGAAGATATTTCCTTTTTCACCATAGCCCTCTATGGGCTTCCAAATATCCCTTTGCCAATTACACAAGAACAGCCTTAGCGAAAGGCTTCTTGAAGGGAAAGATGTAACTCTGTGAGATGAATTCACAGAACACAGTGCAGTTTCTCAGAAAGCTTCTTTCCAGTTTTGAAAGGAAGATATTTCCTTTTTCACTATAGCCCTCTATGGGCTTCCAAACATCCCTTTGCCAATTCCACAAGAACAGCCTTAGCGAAGGGCTTCTTGAAGGGCAAGATGTAACTCTGTGAGATGAATTAACAGAACACAGAGCAGTTTCTCAGAAAGCTTCTTTCCAGTTTTGAACGGAAGATATTTCCTTTTTCACCATAGCCCTGTATTGGCTTCCAAATATCCCTTTGCCAATTTCACAAGAACAGCCTTAGAGAAAGGGTTCTTGAAGGGAAAGATGTAACTCTGTGAGATGAATTAACGGAACACAGAGCAGTTTCTCAGAAAGCTTCTTTACAGTTTTGAGCGGAAGATATTTCCTTTTTAACCATAGCCCTTTATGGGCCTGCAAATATCCCTTTGCCAATTCCACAAGAACAGACTTAGCGAAGGGCTTCTTGAAGCGAAAGGTGTAACTCTGTGAGATGAATTCACAGAACACAGAGCAGTTTCTCAGAAAGCTTCTTTCCAGTTTTCAGCGGATGATATTACCTTTTTCACCATAGCCCTCTATGGGCTTCCAAATATCCCTTTGCCAATTCCCCAAGAACAGCCTTAGCGAAAGGCTTCTTGAAGGGAAAGATGTAACTCTGTGAGATGAATTCACAGAACACAGAGCAGTTTCTCAGAAAGCTTCTTTCCAGTTTTGAACGGAAGATATTTCCTTTTTCACCATAGCCCTCTATGGGCTTCCAAATATCCCTTTGCCAATTCCACAAGAACAGCCTTAGCGAAAGGCTTCTTGAAGGGAAAGATGTAACTCTGTGAGATGAATTCACAGAACACAGCGCAGTTTCTCAGAAAGATTCTTTCCAGTTTTGAATGGAAGTTATTTCCTTTTTCACCATAGCCCTCTATGGGCTTCCAAATATCCCTTTGCCAATTCCACAAGAACAGCCTTAGCGAAAGGCTTCTTGAAGGGAAAGATGTAACTCTGTGAGATGAATTAACAGAACACAAAGCAGTTTCTCAGAAAGCTTCTTTCCAGTTTTGAACGGAAGATATTTGCTTTTTCACCATAGCCCTCTATGGGCTTCCAAATATCCCTTTGCCAATTACACAAGAACAGCCTTAGCGAAAGGCTTCTTGAAGGGAAACATGTAACTCTGTGAGATGAATTAAGAGAATACAGAGCAGTTTCTCAGAAAGCTTCTTTCCAGTTTTTAACGGAAGATATTTCCTTTTTCACCATAGCCCTCTAAGGGCTTTCAAATATCCCATTGCCAATTCCACAAGAAGAGCCTGAGCGAAAGGCTTCTTGAAGGGAAAGATGTAACTCTGTGAGATGAATTCACAGAACACAGAGCAGTTTCTCAGAAAGCTTCTTTCCAGTTTTGAAAGGAAGATATTTCCTTTTTCACCATAGCCCTCTATGGGCTTCCAAATATCCCTTTGCCAATTCCACAAGAACAGCCTTAGCGAAAGGCTTCTTGAAGGGAAAGATGTAACTCTGTGAGATGAATTAACAGAACACAGAGCAGTTTCTCAGAAAGCTTCTTTCGAGTTTTCAGCGGAAGATATTTCCTTTTTCACCATAGCCCTCTATTGGCTTCCAAATATCCCTTTGCCAATTCCACAATAACAGCCTTAGCGAAAGGCTTCTTGAAGGGAAAAATGTAACTCTGTGAGATGAATTAACGGAACACAGAGCAGTTTCTCTGAAAGCTTCTTTCCAGTTTTCAGCGGAAGATATTTCCTTTTTCACCATAGCCCGCTATGGGCTTCCAAATATCCCTTTGCCAATTCCACAAGAACAGCCTTAGCGAAAAGATTCTTCAAGGGAAAGATGTAACTCTGTGAGATGAATTAAGAGAACACAGAGCAGTTACTCAGAAAGATTCTTTCCAGTTTTGAACGGAAGTATTTCCTTTTTCACCAAAGCCCTCTATGGGCTTCCAAATATCACTTTGCCAATTCCATAAGAACAGCCTTAGCGAAAGGCTTGTTGAAGGGAAAGATGTAACTCTGTGAGATGAATTCACAGAACACAGAGCAGTTTCTCAGAAAGCTTTTTCCAGTTTTGAACGGAAGATATTTCCTTTTTCACCATAGCCCTCTATGGGCTTCCAAATATCCCTTTGCCAATTCCACAAGAACAGCCTTAGCGAAAGGCTTCTTGAAGGGAAAGATGTAACACTGTGAGATGAATTAACGGAACACAAAGAAGTTTCTCAGAAAGCTTCTTTCCAGTTTTGAACGGAAGATATTTCCTTTTTCACCATAGCCCTCTATGGCCTTCCAAATAACCCTTTGCCAATTCCACAAGAACAGCCTTAGCGGAAGGCTTCTTGAAGGGAAAGATGTAATTCTGTGAGATGAATTCACAGAACACAGAGCAGTTTCTCAGAAAGCTTCTTTCCAGTTTTGAACGGAAGATATTTCCTTTTTCACCATAGCCCTCTATGGGCTTCCAAATATCACTTTGCCAATTCCTCAAGAACAGCCTTAGCGAAGGGCTTCTTGACGGGAAAGATGTAACTCTGTGAGATAAATTAACAGAACACAGAGCAGTTTCTCAGAAAGTTTCTTTCCAGTTTTGAATGGAAGATATTTCCTTTTTCACCATAGCCCTCTATGGGCTTCCAAATATCCCTTTTCCAATTCCACAATAACAGCCTTAGCGAAAGGCTTCTTGAAGTGAAAGATGTAACTCTGTGAGATGAATTAACGGAAAACAGAGCAGTTTATCAGAAAGCTTCTTTCCAGTTTTCAGCGGAAGATATTTCCTTTTTCACCATAGCCCTCTATGGGCTTACAAATATCCCTTTGCCAATTCCACAAGAACAGCCTTAGCGAAAAGCTTCTTGAAGGGAAAGATGTAACTCTGTGAGATGAATTAAGAGAACACAGAGCAGTTACTCAGAAAGCTTCTTTCCAGTTTTGAACGGAAGATATTTCCTTTTTCACCATAGCCCTCTATGGGCTTCCAAATATCACTTTGCCAATTCCATAAGAACAGCCTTAGCGAAAGGCTTCTTGAAGGGAAAGATGTAACTCTGTGAGATGAATTCACAGAACATAGAGCAGTTTCTCAGAAAGCTTCTTTCCAGTTTTGAACGGAAGATATTTCCTTTTTCACCATAGCCCTCTATGGGCTTCCAAATATCACTTTGCCAATTCCACAAGAACAGCCTTAGCGAAGGACTTCTTGAAGGGAAAGATGTAACTCTGTGAGATGAATTAACAGAACACACAGCAGTTTCTCAGAAAGCTACTTTCCAGTTTTGAACGGAAGATATTTCCTTTTTCACCATAGCCCTCTATGGGCTTCCAAATATCCCTTTGCCAATTCCAAAAGAACAGCCTTAGCGAAAGGCTTCTTGAAGGGAAAGATGTAACTCTGTGAGATGAATTCACAGAACACAGCGCAGTTTCTCAGAAAGCTTCTTTCCAGTTTTGAACGGAAGATATTTCCTTTTTCACCATAGCCCTCTATGGGCTTCCAAATATCCCTTTGCCAATTCCACAAGAACAGCCTTTAGCGAAAGGCTTCTTGAAGGGAAAGATGTAACATTGTGAGATGAATTTACGGAACACAAAGAAGTTTCTCAGAAAGATTCTTTCCAGTTTTGAACGGAAGATATTTCCTTATTCACCATGACTTTCTATGGGCTTCCAAATAACCCTTTGCCAATTCCACAAGAACAGCCTTAGCGGAAGGCTTCTTGAAGGGAAAGATGTAACTCGGTGAGATGAATTAACAGAACACACAGCAGTTTCTCAGAAAGCTTCTTTCCAGTTTTGAACGGAAGATATTTCCTTTTTCACCATAGCCCTCTATGGGCTTCCAAATATTCCTTTGCCAATTCCACAAGAACAGCATTAGCGAAAGGCTTCTTGAAGGGAAAGATGTAACTCTGTGAGATGAATTAACGGAACACAGAGCAGTTTCTCAGAAAGCTTCTTTCCAGTTTTGAACGGAAGATATTTCCTTTTTCACCATAGCCCTCTATGGGCTTCCAAATATCACTTTCCCAATTCCAGAAGAACAGCCTTAGCGAAATACTTCTTGAAGGGAAAGATGTAACTCTGTGAGATGAATTAACAGAACACAGAGCAATTTCTCAGAAAGCTTCTTTCCAGTTTTGAACGGAAGATATTTCCTTTTTCAAGATAGCCCTCTATGGGCTTCCAAATATCCCTTTGCCAATTCCACAAGAACAGCCTTAGCGAAAGACTTCTGGAAGGGAAAGATGTAACTCTGTGAGATGAATTCACAGAACACAGAGCAATTTCTCAGCAAGCTTTTTTCCAGTTTTGAACGGAAGATATTTCCTTTTTCACCATAGCCCTCTATGGGCTTCCAAATATCCCTTTGCCAATTCCACAAGAATAGCCTTAGCGAAAGGCTTCTTGAAGGGAAAGATGTAACTCTGTGAGATGAATTCACAGAACACAGCGCAGTTTCTCAGAAAGCTTCTTTCCAGTTTTGAATGGAAGATATTTCCTTTTACACCATAGCCCTCTA
The DNA here is from genome assembly GCF_047675955.1 of Chlorocebus sabaeus. Taxonomy (NCBI): domain Eukaryota; kingdom Metazoa; phylum Chordata; class Mammalia; order Primates; family Cercopithecidae; genus Chlorocebus; species Chlorocebus sabaeus. The sequence continues at coordinate 2,222,254 of NW_027327079.1, read as the reverse complement.
TGGGCTCCCAAATATCCCTTTGCCAATTCCACAAGAACAGTCTTAGCGAAAGGCTTCTTGAAGGGAAACATGTAACTCTGTGAGATGAATTAAGAGAACACAGAGCAGTTTCTCAGAAAGCTTCTTTCCAGTTTTGAACGGAAGATATTTCCTTTTTCACCATAGCCCTCTATGGGCTTCCAAATATACCTTTGCCAATTCCACAAGAACAGCCTTAGCGAAAGGCTTCTTGAAGGGAAAGATGTAACTCTGTGAGATGAATTAACAGAACACAGAGCAGTTTCTCAGAAAGCTTCTTTCCAGTTTTCAGCGGAAGATATTTCCTTTTTCACCATAGCCCTCTATGGGCTTCCAAATATCCCTTTGCCAATTCCACAAGAACAGCCTTAGCGAAGGGCTTCTTGAAGGGCAAGATGTAACTCTGTGAGATGAATTCACAGAACACAGAGCAGTTTCTCAGAAAGCTTCTTTCCAGTTTTGAACGGAAGATATTTCCTTTTTCACCATAGCCCTGTATTGGCTTCCAAATATCCCTTTGCCAATTTCACAAGAACAGCCTTAGAGAAAGGCTTCTTGAAGGGAAAGATATAACTCTGTGAGATGAATTAACGGAACACAGAGCAGTTTCTCAGAAAGCTTCTTTACAGTTTTTAGCGGAAGATATTTCCTTTTTCACCATAGCCCTCTATGTGCTTCCAAATATCCCTTTGTCAATTCCACAAGAAAAGTCTTAGCGAAAGGCTTCTTGAAGGGAAACATGTAACTCTGTGAGATGAATTAAGAGAACACAGAGCAGTTTCTCAGAAAGCTTCTTTCCAGTTTTGAACGGAAGATATTTCCTTTTTCACCATAGCCCTCTATGGGCTTCCAAATATCCCTTTGCCAATTCCACAAGAACAGTCTTAGCGAAAGGCTTCTTGAAGGGAAACATGTAACTCTGTGAGATGAATTAAGAGAACACAGAGCAGTTTCTCAGAAAGCTTCTTTCCAGTTTTCAGCGGAAGATATTTCCTTTTTCACTATAGCCCTCTATGGGCTTCCAAACATCCCTTTGCCAATTCCACAAGAACAGCCTTAGCGAAGGGCTTCTTGAAGGGCAAGATGTAACTCTGTGAGATGAATTAACAGAACACAGAGCAGTTTCTCAGAAAGCTTCTTTCCAGTTTTGAACGGAAGATATTTCCTTTTTCACCATAGCCCTGTATTGGCTTCCAAATATCCCTTTGCCAATTTCACAAGAACAGCCTTAGAGAAAGGGTTCTTGAAGGGAAAGATGTAACTCTGTGAGATGAATTAACGGAACACAGAGCAGTTTCTCAGAAAGCTTCTTTACAGTTTTGAGCGGAAGATATTTCCTTTTTAACCATAGCCCTTTATGGGCCTGCAAATATCCCTTTGCCAATTCCACAAGAACAGACTTAGCGAAGGGCTTCTTGAAGCGAAAGGTGTAACTCTGTGAGATGAATTCACAGAACACAGAGCAGTTTCTCAGAAAGCTTCTTTCCAGTTTTCAGCGGATGATATTACCTTTTTCACCATAGCCCTCTATGGGCTTCCAAATATCCCTTTGCCAATTCCCCAAGAACAGCCTTAGCGAAAGGCTTCTTGAAGGGAAAGATGTAACTCTGTGAGATGAATTCACAGAACACAGAGCAGTTTCTCAGAAAGCTTCTTTCCAGTTTTGAACGGAAGATATTTCCTTTTTCACCATAGCCCTCTATGGGCTTCCAAATATCCCTTTGCCAATTACACAAGAACAGCCTTAGTGAAAGGCTTCTTGAAGGGAAAGATGTAACTCTGTGAGATGAATTAACAGAACACAGAGAAGTTTCTCAGAAAGTTTCTTTCCAGTTTTGAATGGAAGATATTTCCTTTTTCACCATAGCCCTCTATGGGCTTCCAAATATCCCATTGCCAATTCCACAAGAACAGCCTTAGCGAAAGGCTTCTTGAAGGGCAAGATGTAACTCTGTGAGATGAATTCACAGAACACAGAGCAGTTTCTCAGAAACCTTCTTTCCAGTTTTGAACGGAAGATATTTCCTTTTTCACCATAGCCCTGTATTGGCTTCCAAATATCCCTTTGCCAATTTCACAAGAACAGCCTTAGCGAAAGGTTTCTTGAAGGGAAAGATGTAACTCTGTGAGATGAATTCACAGAACACAGTGCAGTTTCTCAGAAAGCTTCTTTCCAGTTTTGAAAGGAAGATATTTCCTTTTTCACCATAACCCTCTATGGGCTTCCAAATATCCCTTTGCCAATTCCATAAGAACAGCCTTAGCGAAAGGCTTCTTGAAGGGAAAGATGTAACTCTGTGAGATGAATTAACAGAACACAGAGCAGTTTCTCAGAAAGCTTCTTTCCAGTTTTGAATGGAAGATATTTCCTTTTTCACCATAGCCCTCTATGGGCTTCCCAATATCCCTTTGCCAATTCCACAAGAACAGTCTTAGCGAAAGGCTTCTTGAAGGGAAACATGTAACTCTGTGAGATGAATTAAGAGAACACAGAGCAGTTTCTCAGAAAGCTTCTTTCCAGTTTTGAACGGAAGATATTTCCTTTTTCACCATAGCCCTCTATGGGCTTCCAAATATCCCTTTGCCAATTCCACAAGAACAGCCTTAGAGAAAGGCTTCTTGAAGGGAAAGATGTAACTCTGTGAGATGAATTAACAGAACACAGAGCAGTTTCTCAGAAAGCTTCTTTCCAGTTTTCAGCGGAAGGTATTTCCTTTTTCACCATAGCCCTCTACGGGCTTCCAAATATCCCTTTGCCAATTCCACAAGAACAGCCTTAGCGAAGGGCTTCTTGAAGGGCAAGATATAACTCTGTGAGATGAATTAACAGAACACAGAGCAGTTTCTCAGAAAGCTTCTTTCCAGTTTTGAACGGAAGATATTTCCTTTTTCACCGTAGCCCTGTATTGGCTTCCAAATATCCCTTTGCCAATTTCACAAGAACAGCCTTAGAGAAAGGCTTCTTGAAGGGAAAGATGTAACTCTGTGAGATGAATTAACGGAACACAGAGCAGTTTCTCAGAAAGCTTCTTTACAGTTTTGAGCGGAAGATATTTCCTTTTTCACCATAGCCCTCTATGGGCTTCCAAATATCCCTTTGTCAATTCCACAAGAACAGTCTTAGCGAAAGGCTTCTTGAAGGGAAAGATGCAACACTGTGAGATGAATTAACGGAACACAAAGAAGTTTCTCAGAAAGCTTCTTTCCAGTTTTGAACGGAAGATATTTCCTTTTTCACCATAGCGCTCTATGGGCTTCCAAATAACCCTTTGCCAATTCCACAAGAACAGCCTTAGCGGAAGGCTTCTTGAAGGGAAAGATGTAACTCTGTGAGATGAATTCACAGAACACAGAGCAGTTTCTCAGAAAGCTTCTTTCCAGTTTTGAAAGGAAGATATTTCCTTTTTCACCATAGCCCTCTATGGGCTTCCAAATATCACTTTGCCAATTCCACAAGAACAGCCTTAGCGAAGGGCTTCTTGACGGGAAAGATGTAACTCTGTGAGATGAATTCACAGAACACAGAGCAGTTTCTCAGAAAGCTTCTTTCCAGTTTTGAACGGAAGATATTTCCTTTTTCACCATAGCCCTCTATGGGCTTCCAAATATCCCTTTGCCAATTCCACAAGAACCGCCTTAGCGAAAGGCTTCTTGAAGGGAAAAATGTAACTCTGTGAGATGAATTAACAGAACACAGAGGAGTTTCTCAGAAAGCTTCTTTCCAGTTTTGAACGGAAGATATTTCCTTTTTCACCATAGCCCTCTATGGGCTTCCAAATATCCCTTTGCCAATTCCACAAGAACAGCCTTAGCGAAAGGCTTCTTGAAGGGAAACATGTAACTCTGTGAGATGAATTAACAGAACACAAAGCAGTTTCTCAGAAAGCTTCTTTCCAGTTTTGAACGGAAGATATTTGCTTTTTCACCATAGCCCTCTATGGGCTTCCAAATATCCCTTTGCCAATTACACAAGAACAGCCTTAGCGAAAGGCTTCTTGAAGGGAAACATGTAACTCTGTGAGATGAATTAAGAGAATACAGAGCAGTTTCTCAGAAAGCTTCTTTCCAGTTTTGAACGGAAGATATTTCCTTTTTCACCATAGCACTCTAAGGGCTTCCAAATATCCCATTGCCAATTCCACAAGAAGAGCCTGAGCGAAAGGCTTCTTGAAGGGAAAGATGTAACTCTGTGAGATGAATTCACAGAACACAGAGCAGTTTCTCAGAAAGCTTCTTTCCGGTTTTGAAAGGAAGATATTTCCTTTTTCACCATAGCCCTCTATGGGCTTCCAAATATCCCTTTGCCAATTCCACAAGAACAGCCTTAGCGAAAGGCTTCTTGAAGGAAAAGATGTAACTCTGTGAGATGAATTAACAGAACACAGAGCAGTTTCTCAGAAAGCTTCTTTCCAGTTTTCAGCGGAAGATATTTCCTTTTTCACCATAGCCCTCTATTGGCTTCCAAATATCCCTTTGCCAATTCCACAAGAACAGCCTTACCGAAAGGATTCTTCAAGGGAAAGATGTAACTCTGTGAGATGAATTAAGAGAACACAGAGCAGTTACTCAGAAAGATTCTTTCCAGTTTTGAACGGAAGTATTTCCTTTTTCACCAAAGCCCTCTATGGGCTTCCAAATATCACTTTGCCAATTCCATAAGAACAGCCTTAGCGAAAGGCTTCTTGAAGGGAAAGATGTAACTCTGTGAGATGAATTCACAGAACACAGAGCAGTTTCTCAGAAAGCTTTTTCCAGTTTTGAACGGAAGATATTTCCTTTTTCACCATAGCCCTCTATGGGCTTCCAAATATCCCTTTGCCAATTCCACAAGAACAGCCTTAGAGAAAGGCTTCTTGAAGGGAAAGATGTAACTCTGTGAGATGAATTCACAGAACACAGCGCAGTTTCTCAGAAAGATTCTTTCCAGTTTTGAATGGAAGATATTTCCTTTTTCATCATAGCCCTCTATGGGATTCCAAATATCCCTTTGCCAATTCCACAAGAACAGCCTTAGAGAAAGGCTTCTTGAAGGGAGACATGGAACTCTGTGAGATGAATTAAGAGAACACAGAGTAGTTTCTCAGAAAGCTTCTTTCCAGTTTTCAGCGGAAGATATTTCCTTTTTCACCATAGACCTCTATGGCCTTCCAATTATCCCTTGGCAATTCCACAAGTACAGCCTAAGCGAAAGGCTTCTTGAAGGGACAGATGTAACTCTGTGAGATGAATTCACAGAACACAGAGCAGTTTCTCAGAAAGCTTCTTTCCAGTTTTCAGCGGATGATATTACCTTTTTCACCATAGCCATCTATGGGCTTCCAAATATCCCTTTGCCAATTCCCCAAGAACAGCCTTAGCGAAAGGCTTCTTGAAGGGAAAGATGTAACTCTGTGAGATGAATTCACAGAACACAGAGCAGTTTCTCAGAAAGCTTCTTTCCAGTTTTGAACGGATGATATTTCCTTTTTCACCATAGCCCTCTATGGGCTTCCAAATATCCCTTTGCCAATTACACAAGAACAGCCTTAGCGAAAGGCTTCTTGAAGGGAAAGATGTAACTCTGTGAGATGAATTAACAGAACACAGAGCAGTTTCTCAGAAAGTTTCTTTCCAGTTTTGAATGGAAGATATTTCCTTTTTCACCATAGCCCTCTATGGGCTTCCAAATTCCCCTTTTCCAATTCCACAATAACAGCCTTAGCGAAAGGCTTCTTGAAGTGAAAGATGTAACTCTGTGAGATGAATTAACGGAAAACAGAGCAGTTTATCAGAAAGCTTCTTTCCAGTTTTCAGCGGAAGATATTTCCTTTTTCACCATAGCCCTCTACGGGCTTACAAATATCCCTTTGCCAATTCCACAAGAACAGCCTTAGCGAAAGGCTTCTTGAAGGGAAAGATGTAACTCTGTGAGATGAATTAAGAGAACACAGAGCAGTTACTCAGAAAGCTTCTTTCCAGTTTTGAACGGAAGATATTTCCTTTTTCACCATAGCCCTCTATGGGCTTCCAAATATCACTTTGCCAATTCCATAAGAACAGCCTTAGCGAAAGGCTTCTTGAAGGGAAAGATGTAACTCTGTGAGATGAATTCACAGAACACAGAGCAGTTTCTCAGAAAGCTTCTTTCCAGTTTTGAACGGAAGATATTTCCTTTTTCACCATAGCCCTCTATGGGCTTCCAAATATCACTTTGCCAATTCCACAAGAACAGCCTTAGCGAAGGGCTTCTTGAAGGGAAAGATGTAACTCTGTGAGATGAATTAACAGAACACACAGCAGTTTCTCAGAAAGCTACTTTCCAGTTTTGAACGGAAGATATTTCCTTTTTCACCATAGCCCTCTATGGGCTTCCAAATATCCCTTTGCCAATTCCAAAAGAACAGCCTTAGCGAAAGGCTTCTTGAAGGGAAAGATGTAACTCTGTGAGATGAATTCACAGAACACAGCGCAGTTTCTCAGAAAGCTTCTTTCCAGTTTTGAACGGAAGATATTTCCTTTTTCACCATAGCCCTCTATGGGCTTCCAAATATCCCTTTGCCAATTCCACAAGAACAGCCTTAGCGAAAGGCTTCTTGAAGGGAAAGATGTAACATTGTGAGATGAATTTACGGAACACAAAGAAGTTTCTCAGAAAGATTCTTTCCAGTTTTGAACGGAAGATATTTCCTTATTCACCATAACTTTCTATGGGCTTCCAAATAACCCTTTGCCAATTCCACAAGAACAGCCTTAGCGGAAGGCTTCTTGAAGGGAAAGATGTAACTCGGTGAGATGAATTAACAGAACACACAGCAGTTTCTCAGAAAGCTTCTTTCCAGTTTTGAACGGAAGATATTTCCTTTTTCACCATAGCCCTCTATGGGCTTCCAAATATTCCTTTGCCAATTCCACAAGAACAGCATTAGCGAAAGGCTTCTTGAAGGGAAAGATGTTACTCTGTGAGATGAATTAACGGAACACAGAGCAGTTTCTCAGAAAGCTTCTTTCCAGTTTTGAACGGAAGATATTTCCTTTTTCACCATAGCCCTCTATGGGCTTCCAAATATCACTTTCCCAATTCCAGAAGAACAGCCTTAGCGAAATACTTCTTGAAGGGAAAGATGTAACTCTGTGAGATGAATTAACAGAACACAGAGCAATTTCTCAGAAAGCTTCTTTCCAGTTTTGAACGGAAGATATTTCCTTTTCCCCATAGCCCTCTATGGGCTTCCAAATATCCCTTTGCCAATTCCACAAGAACAGCCTTAGCGAAAGACTTCTGGAAGGGAAAGATGTAACTCTGTGAGATGAATTCACAGAACACAGAGCAATTTCTCAGCAAGCTTTTTTCCAGTTTTGAACGGAAGATATTTCCTTTTTCACCATAGCCCTCTATGGGCTTCCAAATATCCCTTTGCCAATTCCACAAGAACAGCCTTAGCGAAAGGCTTCTTGAAGGGAATGATGTAACTCTGTGAGATGAATTCACAGAACACAGCGCAGTTTCTCAGAAAGCTTCTTTCCAGTTTTGAATGGAAGATATTTCCTTTTTCACCATAGCCCTCTATGTGCTCCCAAATATCCCTTTGCCAATTCCACAAGAACAGTCTTAGCGAAAGGCTTCTTGAAGGGAAACATGTAACTCTGTGAGATGAATTAAGAGAACACAGAGCAGTTTCTCAGAAAGCTTCTTTCCAGTTTTGAACGGAAGATATTTCCTTTTTCACCATAGCCCTCTATGGGCTTCCAAATATCCCTTTGCCAATTCCACAAGAACAGCCTTAGCGAAAGGCTTCTTGAAGGGAAAGATGTAACTCTGTGAGATGAATTAACAGAACACAGAGCAGTTTCTCAGAAAGCTTCTTTCCAGTTTTCAGCGGAAGATATTTCCTTTTTCCCCATAGCCCTCTATGGGCTTCCAAATATCCCTTTGCCAATTCCACCAGAACAGCCTTAGCGAAGGGCTTCTTGAAGGGCAAGATGTAACTCTGTGAGATGAATTCACAGAACACAGAGCAGTTTCTCAGAAAGCTTCTTTCCAGTTTTGAACGGAAGATATTTCCTTTTTCACCATAGCCCTGTATTGGCTTCCAAATATCCCTTTGCCAATTTCACAAGAACAGCCTTAGAGAAAGGCTTCTTGAAGGGAAAGATGTAACTCTGTGAGATGAATTAACGGAACACAGAGCAGTTTCTCAGAAAGCTTCTTTACAGTTTTTAGCGGAAGATATTTCCTTTTTCACCATAGCCCTCTATGTGCTTCCAAATATCCCTTTGTCAATTCCACAAGAACAGTCTTAGCGAAAGGCTTCTTGAAGTGAAACATGTAACTCTGTGAGATGAATTAAGAGAACACAGAGCAGTTTCTCAGAAAGCTTCTTTCCAGTTTTGAACGGAAGATATTTCCTTTTTCACCATAGCCCTCTATGGGCTTCCAAATATCCCTTTGCCAATTCCACAAGAACAGCCTTAGCGAAAGGCTTCTTGAAGGGAAAAATGTAACTCTGTGAGATGAATTAAGAGAACACAGAGCAGTTTCTCAGAAAGCTTCTTTCCAGTTTTCAGCGGAAGATATTTCCTTTTTCACTATAGCCCTCTATGGGCTTCCAAACATCCCTTTGCCAATTCCACAAGAACAGCCTTAGCGAAGGGCTTCTTGAAGGGCAAGATGTAACTCTGTGAGATGAATTAACAGAACACAGAGCAGTTTCTCAGAAAGCTTCTTTCCAGTTTTGAACGGAAGATATTTCCTTTTTCACCATAGCCCTGTATTGGCTTCCAAATATCCCTTTGCCAATTTCACAAGAACAGCCTTAGAGAAAGGCTTCTTGAAGGGAAAGATGTAACTCTGTGAGATGAATTAACGGAACACAGAGCAGTTTCTCAGAAAGCTTCTTTACAGTTTTTAGCGGAAGATATTTCCTTTTTCACCATAGCCCTCTATGTGCTTCCAAATATCCCTTTGTCAATTCCACAAGAACAGTCTTAGCGAAAGGCTTCTTGAAGGGAAACATGTAACTCTGTGAGATGAATTAAGAGAACACAGAGCAGTTTCTCAGAAAGCTTCTTTCCAGTTTTGAACGGAAGATATTTCCTTTTTCACCATAGCCCTCTATGGGCTTCCAAATATCCCTTTGCCAATTCCACAAGAACAGCCTTAGCGAAAGGCTTCTTGAAGGGAAAAATGTAACTCTGTGAGATGAATTAAGAGAACACAGAGCAGTTTCTCAGAAAGCTTCTTTCCAGTTTTCAGCGGAAGATATTTCCTTTTTCACTATAGCCCTCTATGGGCTTCCAAACATCCCTTTGCCAATTCCACAAGAACAGCCTTAACGAAGGGCTTCTTGAAGGGCAAGATGTAACTCTGTGAGATGAATTAACAGAACACAGAGCAGTTTCTCAGAAAGCTTCTTTCCAGTTTTGAACGGAAGATATTTCCTTTTTCACCATAGCCCTGTATTGGCTTCCAAATATCCCTTTGCCAATTTCACAAGAACAGCCTTAGAGAAAGGGTTCTTGAAGGGAAAGATGTAACTCTGTGAGATGAATTAACGGAACACAGAGCAGTTTCTCAGAAAGCTTCTTTACAGTTTTGAGCGGAAGATATTTCCTTTTTAACCATAGCCCTTTATGGGCCTGCAAATATCCCTTTGCCAATTCCACAAGAACAGACTTAGCGAAGGGCTTCTTGAAGCGAAAGGTGTAACTCTGTGAGATGAATTCACAGAACACAGAGCAGTTTCTCAGAAAGCTTCTTTCCAGTTTTCAGCGGATGATATTACCTTTTTCACCATAGCCCTCTATGGGCTTCCAAATATCCCTTTGCCAATTCCCCAAGAACAGCCTTAGCGAAAGGCTTCTTGAAGGGAAAGATGTAACTCTGTGAGATGAATTCACAGAACACAGAGCAGTTTCTCAGAAAGCTTCTTTCCACTTTTGAACGGAAGATATTTCCTTTTTCACCATAGCCCTCTATGGGCTTCCAAATATCCCTTTGCCAATTCCACAAGAACAGCCTTAGAGAAAGGCTTCTTGAAGGGAAAGATGTAACTCTGTGAGATGAATTAACAGAACACAGAGCAGTTTCTCAGATAGCTTCTTTCCAGTTTTCAGCGGAAGATATTTCCTTTTTCACCATAGCCCTGTACGGGCTTCCAAATATCCCTTTGCCAATTCCACAAGAACAGCCTTAGCGAAGGGCTTCTTGAAGGGCAAGATGTAACTCTGTGAGATGAATTCACAGAACACAGAGCAGTTTCTCAGAAAGCTTCTTTCCAGTTTTGAACGGAAGATATTTCCTTTTTCACCGTAGCCCTGTATTGGCTTCCAAATATCCCTTTGCCAATTTCACAAGAACAGCCTTAGAGAAAGGCTTCTTGAAGGGAAAGATGTAACTCTGTGAGATGAATTAACGGAACACAGAGCAGTTTCTCAGAAAGCTTCTTTACAGTTTTGAGCGGAAGATATTTCCTTTTTCACCATAGCCCTCTATGGGCTTCCAAATATCCCTTTGTCAATTCCACAAGAACAGTCTTAGCGAAAGGCTTCTTGAAGGGAAAGATGTAACACTGTGAGATGAATTAACGGAACACAAAGAAGTTTCTCAGAAAGCTTCTTTCCTGTATTGAACGGAAGATATTTCCTTTTTCACCATAGCCCTCTATGGGCTTCCAAATAACCCTTTGCCAATTCCACAAGAACAGCCTTAGCGGAAGGCTTCTTGAAGGGAAAGATGTAACTCTGTGAGATGAATTCACAGAACACAGAGCAGTTTCTCAGAAAGCTTCTTTCCAGTTTTGAAAGGAAGATATTTCCTTTTTCACCATAGCCCTCTATGGGCTTCCAAATATCACTTTGCCAATTCCACAAGAACAGCCTTACCGAAGGGCTTCTTGACGGGAAAGATGTGACTCTGTGAGATGAATTCACAGAACACAGAGCAGTTTCTCAGAAAGCTTCTTTCCAGTTTTGAACGGAAGATATTTCCTTTTTCACCATAGCGCTCTATGGGCTTCCAAATATCCCTTTGCCAATTCCACAAGAACCGCCTTAGCGAAAGGCTTCTTGAAGGGAAAAATGTAACTCTGTGAGATGAATTAACAGAACACAGAGGAGTTTCTCAGAAAGCTTCTTTCCAGTTTTGAACGGAAGATATTTCCTTTTTCACCATAGCCCTCTATGGGCTTCCAAATATCCCTTTGCCAATTCCACAAGAACAGCCTTAGCGAAAGGCTACTTGAAGGGAAAGATGTAACTCTGTGAGATGAATTAACAGAACACAAAGCAGTTTCTCAGAAAGCTTCTTTCCAGTTTTGAACGGAAGATATTTGCTTTTTCACCATAGCCCTTTATGGGCTTCCAAATATCCCTTTGCCAATTACACAAGAACAGCCTTAGCGAAAGGCTTCTTGAAGGGAAACATGTAACTCTGTGAGATGAAATAAGAGAATACAGAGCAGTTTCTCAGAAAGCTTCTTTCCAGTTTTGAAAGGAAGATATTTCCTTTTTCACCATAGCCCTCTAAGGGCTTCCAAATATCCCATTGCCAATTCCACAAGAAGAGCCTGAGCGAAAGGCTTCTTGAAGGGAAAGATGTAACTCTGTGAGATGAATTCACAGAACACAGAGCAGTTTCTCAGAAAGCTTCTTTCCAGTTTTGAAAGGAAGATATTTCCTTTTTCACCGTAGCCCTCTATGGGCTTCCAAATATCCCTTTGCCAATTCCACAAGAACAGCCTTAGCGAAAGGCTTCTTGAAGGGAAAGATGAAACTCTGTGAGATGAATTAACAGAACACAGAGCAGTTTCTCAGAAAGCTTCTTTCCAGTTTTCAGCGGAAGATATTTCCTTTTTCACCATAGCCCTCTATGGGCTTCCAAATATCCCTTTGCCAATTCCACAATAACAGCCTTAGCGAAAGGCTTCTTGAAGGGAAAAATGTAACTCTGTGAGATGAATTAACGGAACACAGAGCAGTTTCTCTGAAAGCTTCTTTCCAGTTTTCAGCGGAAGATATTTTCTTTTTCACCATAGCCCTCTATGGGCTTCCAAATATCCCTTTGCCAATTCCACAAGAACAGCCTTAGCGAAAGGATTCTTCAAGGGAAAGATGTAACTCTGTGAGATGAATTAAGAGAACACAGAGCAGTTACTCAGAAAGATTCTTTCCAGTTTTGAACGGAAGTATTTCCTTTTTCACCAAAGCCCTCTATGGGCTTCCAAATATCACTTTGCCAATTCCATAAGAACAGCCTTAGCGAAAGGCTTCTTGAAGGGAAAGATGTAACTCTGTGAGATGAATTCACAGAACACAGAGCAGTTTCTCAGAAAGCTTTTTCCAGTTTTGAACGGAAGATATTTCCTTTTTCACCATAGCCCTCTATGGGCTTCCAAATATCCCTTTGCCAATTCCACAAGAACAGCCTTAGCGAAAGGCTTCTTGAAGGGAAAGATGTAACACTGTGAGATGAATTAACGGAACACAAAGAAGTTTCTCAGAAAGCTTCTTTCCAGTTTTGAACGGAAGATATTTCCTTTTTCACCATAGCCCTCTATGGGCTTCCAAATAACCCTTTGCCAATTCCACAAGAACAGCCTTAGCGGAAGGCTTCTTGAAGGGAAAGATGTAACTCTGTGAGATGAATTCACAGAACACAGAGCAGTTTCTCAGAAAGCTTCTTTCCAGTTTTGAACGGAAGATATTTCCTTTTTCACCATAGCCCTCTATGGGCTTCCAAATATCACTTTGCCAATTCCTCAAGAACAGCCTTAGTGAAGGGCTTCTTGACGGGAAAGATGTAACTCTGTGAGATGAATTCACAGAACACAGAGCAGTTTCTCAGAATGCTTCTTTCCAGTTTTGAACGGAAGATATTTCCTTTTTCACCATAGCCCTCTATGTGCTTCCAAATATCCCTTTGCCAATTCCACAAGAACAGCCTTAGAGAAAGGCTTCTTGAAGGGAAAGATGTAACTCTGTGAGATGAATTCACAGAACACAGCGCAGTTTCTCAGAAAGATTCTTTCCAGTTTTGAATGGAAGATATTTCCTTTTTCACCATAGCCCTGTATTGGCTTCCAAATATCCCTTTGCCAATTTCACAAGAACAGCCTTAGAGAAAGGCTTCTTGAAGGGAAAGATGTAACTCTGTGAGATGAATTAACGGAACACAGAGCAGTTTCTCAGAAATCTTCTTTACAGTTTTTAGCGGAAGATATTTCCTTTTTCACCATAGCCCTCTATGTGCTTCCAAATATCCCTTTGTCAATTCCACAAGAACAGTCTTAGCGAAAGGCTTCTTGAAGGGAAACATGTAACTCTGTGAGATGAATTAAGAGAACACAGAGCAGTTTCTCAGAAAGCTTCTTTCCAGTTTTGAACGGAAGATATTTCCTTTTTCACCATAGCCCTCTATGGGCTTCCAAATATCCCTTTGCCAATTCCACAAGAACAGCCTTAGCGAAAGGCTTCTTGAAGGGAAAAATGTAACTCTGTGAGATGAATTAAGAGAACACAGAGCAGTTTCTCAGAAAGCTTCTTTCCAGTTTTCAGCGGAAGATATTTCCTTTTTCACTATAGCCCTCTATGGGCTTCCAAACATCCCTTTGCCAATTCCACAAGAACAGCCTTAACGAAGGGCTTCTTGAAGGGCAAGATGTAACTCTGTGAGATGAATTAACAGAACACAGAGCAGTTTCTCAGAAAGCTTCTTTCCAGTTTTGAACGGAAGATATTTCCTTTTTCACCATAGCCCTGTATTGGCTTCCAAATATCCCTTTGCCAATTTCACAAGAACAGCCTTAGAGAAAGGCTTCTTGAAGGGAAAGATGTAACTCTGTGAGATGAATTAACGGAACACAGAGCAGTTTCTCAGAAAGCTTCTTTACAGTTTTGAGCGGAAGATATTTCCTTTTTAACCATAGCCCTTTATGGGCCTGCAAATATCCCTTTGCCAATTCCACAAGAACAGACTTAGCGAAGGGCTTCTTGAAGCGAAAGGTGTAACTCTGTGAGATGAATTCACAGAACACAGAGCAGTTTCTCAGAAAGCTTCTTTCCAGTTTTCAGCGGATGATATTACCTTTTTCACCATAGCCCTCTATGGGCTTCCAAATATCCCTTTGCCAATTCCCCAAGAACAGCCTTAGCGAAAGGCTTCTTGAAGGGAAAGATGTAACTCTGTGAGATGAATTCACAGAACACAGAGCAGTTTCTCAGAAAGCTTCTTTCCAGTTTTGAACGGAAGATATTTCCTTTTTCACCATAGCCCTCTATGGGCTTCCAAATATCCCTTTGCCAATTCCACAAGAACAGCCTTAGAGAAAGGCTTCTTGAAGGGAAAGATGTAACTCTGTGAGATGAATTAACAGAACACAGAGCAGTTTCTCAGAAAGCTTCTTTCCAGTTTTCAGCGGAAGATATTTCCTTTTTCACCATAGCCCTCTACGGGCTTCCAAATATCCCTTTGCCAATTCCACAAGAACAGCCTTAGCGAAGGGCTTCTTGAAGGGCAAGATGTAACTCTGTGAGATGAATTCACAGAACACAGAGCAGTTTCTCAGAAAGCTTCTTTCCAGTTTTGAACGGAAGATATTTCCTTTTTCACCGTAGCCCTGTATTGGCTTCCAAATATCCCTTTGCCAATTTCACAAGAACAGCCTTAGAGAAAGGCTTCTTGAAGGGAAAGATGTAACTCTGTGAGATGAATTAACGGAACACAGAGCAGTTTCTCAGAAAGCTTCTTTACAGTTTTGAGCGGAAGATATCTCCTTTTTCACCATAGCCCTCTATGGGCTTCCAAATATCCCTTTGTCAATTCCACAAGAACAGTCTTAGCGAAAGGCTTCTTGAAGGGAAAGATGTAACACTGTGAGATGAATTAACGGAACACAAAGAAGTTTCTCAGAAAGCTTCTTTCCTGTATTGAACGGAAGATATTTCCTTTTTCACCATAGCCCTCTATGGGCTTCCAAATAACCCTTTGCCAATTCCACAAGAACAGCCTTAGCGGAAGGCTTCTTGAAGGGAAAGATGTAACTCTGTGAGATGAATTCACAGAACACAGAGCAGTTTCTCAGAAAGCTTCTTTCCAGTTTTGAAAGGAAGATATTTCCTTTTTCACCATAGCCCTCTATGGGCTTCCAAATATCACTTTGCCAATTCCACAAGAACAGCCTTACCGAAGGGCTTCTTGACGGGAAAGATGTGACTCTGTGAGATGAATTCACAGAACACAGAGCAGTTTCTCAGAAAGCTTCTTTCCAGTTTTGAACGGAAGATATTTCCTTTTTCACCATAGCCCTCTATGGGCTTCCAAATATCCCTTTGCCAATTCCACAAGAACCGCCTTAGCGAAAGGCTTCTTGAAGGGAAAAATGTAACTCTGTGAGATGAATTAACAGAACACAGAGGAGTTTCTCAGAAAGCTTCTTTCCAGTTTTGAACGGAAGATATTTCCTTTTTCACCATAGCCCTCTATGGGCTTCCAAATATCCCTTTGCCAATTCCACAAGAACAGCCTTAGCGAAAGGCTACTTGAAGGGAAAGATGTAACCCTGTGAGATGAATTAACAGAACACAAAGCAGTTTCTCAGAAAGCTTCTTTCCAGTTTTGAACGGAAGATATTTGCTTTTTCACCATAGCCCTTTATGGGCTTCCAAATATCCCTTTGCCAATTACACAAGAACAGCCTTAGCGAAAGGCTTCTTGAAGGGAAACATGTAACTCTGTGAGATGAATTAAGAGAATACAGAGCAGTTTCTCAGAAAGCTTCTTTCCAGTTTTGAAAGGAAGATATTTCCTTTTTCACCATAGCCCTCTAAGGGCTTCCAAATATCCCATTGCCAATTCCACAAGAAGAGCCTGAGGGAAAGGCTTCTTGAAGGGAAAGATGTAACTCTGTGAGATGAATTCACAGAACACAGAGCAGTTTCTCAGAAAGCTTCTTTCCAGTTTTGAAAGGAAGATATTTCCTTTTTCACCATAGCCCTCTATGGGCTTCCAAATATCCCTTTGCCAATTCCACAAGAACAGCCTTAGCGAAAGGCTTCTTGAAGGGAAAGATGAAACTCTGTGAGATGAATTAACAGAACACAGAGCAGTTTCTCAGAAAGCTTCTTTCCAGTTTTCAGCGGAAGATATTTCCTTTTTCACCATAGCCCTCTATGGGCTTCCAAATATCCCTTTGCCAATTCCACAATAACAGCCTTAGCGAAAGGCTTCTTGAAGGGAAAAATGTAACTCTGTGAGATGAATTAAGAGAACACAGAGCAGTTACTCAGAAAGATTCTTTCCAGTTTTGAACGGAAGTATTTCCTTTTTCACCAAAGCCCTCTATGGGCTTCCAAATATCACTTTGCCAATTCCATAAGAACAGCCTTAGCGAAAGGCTTCTTGAAGGGAAAGATGTAACTCTGTGAGATGAATTCACAGAACACAGAGCAGTTTCTCAGAAAGCTTTTTCCAGTTTTGAACGGAAGATATTTCCTTTTTCACCATAGCCCTCTATGGGCTTCCAAATATCCCTTTGCCAATTCCACAAGAACAGCCTTAGCGAAAGGCTTCTTGAAGGGAAAGATGTAACACTGTGAGATGAATTAACGGAACACAAAGAAGTTTCTCAGAAAGCTTCTTTCCAGTTTTGAACGGAAGATATTTCCTTTTTCACCATAGCCCTCTATGGGCTTCCAAATAACCCTTTGCCAATTCCACAAGAACAGCCTTAGCGGAAGGCTTCTTGAAGGGAAAGATGTAACTCTGTGAGATGAATTCACAGAACACAGAGCAGTTTCTCAGAAAGCTTCTTTCCAGTTTTGAACGGAACATATTTCCTTTTTCACCATAGCCCTCTATGGGCTTCCAAATATCACTTTGCCAATTCCTCAAGAACAGCCTTAGTGAAGGGCTTCTTGACGGGAAAGATGTAACTCTGTGAGATGAATTCACAGAACACAGAGCAGTTTCTCAGAATGCTTCTTTCCAGTTTTGAACGGAAGATATTTCCTTTTTCACCATAGCCCTCTATGTGCTTCCAAATATCCCTTTGCCAATTCCACAAGAACAGCCTTAGAGAAAGGCTTCTTGAAGGGAAAGATGTAACTCTGTGAGATGAATTCACAGAACACAGCGCAGTTTCTCAGAAAGATTCTTTCCAGTTTTGAATGGAAGATATTTCCTTTTTCATCATAGCCCTCTATGGGATTCCAAATATCCCTTTGCCAATTCCACAAGAACAGCCTTAGAGAAAGGCTTCTTGAAGGGAGACATGGAACTCTGTGAGATGAATTAAGAGAACACAGAGCAGTTTCTCAGAAAGCTTCTTTCCAGTTTTCAGCGGAAGATATTTCCTTTTTCACCATAGACCTCTATGGCCTTCCAATTATCCCTTGGCAATTCCACAAGTACAGCCTAAGCGAAAGGCTTCTTGAAGGGAAAGATGTTACTCTGTGAGATGAATTCACAGAACACAGAGCAGTTTCTCAGAAAGCTTCTTTCCAGTTTTCAGCGGATGATATTACCTTTTTCACCACAGCCATCTATGGGCTTCCAAATATCCCTTTGCCAATTCCACAAGAACAGCCTTAGCGAAAGGCTTCTTGAAGGGAAAGATGTAACTCTGTGAGATGAATTCACAGAACACAGAGCAGTTTCTCAGAAAGCTTCTTTCCAGTTTTGAACGGAAGATATTTCCTTTTTCACCATAGCCCTCTATGGGCTTCCAAATATCACTTTGCCAATTCCACAAGAACAGCCTTAGCGAAGGGCTTCTTGAAGGGAAAGATGTAACTCTGTGAGATGAATTAACAGAACACACAGCAGTTTCTCAGAAAGCTACTTTCCAGTTTTGAACGCAAGATATTTCCTTTTTCACCATAGCCCTCTATGGGCTTCCAAATATCCCTTTGCCAATTCCACAAGAACAGCCTTAGCGAAAGGCTTCTTGAAGGGAAAGATGTAACTCTGTGAGATGAATTAACAGAACACAGAGCAGTTTCTCAGAAAGTTTCTTTCCAGTTTTGAATGGAAGATATTTCCTTTTTCACCATAGCCCTCTATGGGCTTCCAAATATCCCTTTTCCAATTCCACAATAACAGCCTTAGCGAAAGGCTTCTTGAAGTGAAAGATGTAACTCTGTGAGATGAATTAACGGAAAACAGAGCAGTTTATCAGAAAGCTTCTTTCCAGTTTTCAGCGGAAGATATTTCCTTTTTCACCATAGCCCTCTATGGGCTTACAAATATCCCTTTGGCAATTCCACAAGAACAGCCTTAGCGAAAGGCTTCTTGAAGGGAAAGATGTAACTCTGTGAGATGAATTAAGAGAACACAGAGCAGTTACTCAGAAAGCTTCTTTCCAGTTTTGAACGGAAGATATTTCCTTTTTCACCATAGCCCTCTATGGGCTTCCAAATATCCCTTTGCCAATTCCACAAGAACAGCCTTAGCAAAAGGCTTCTTGAAGGGAAAAATGTAACTCTGTGAGATGAATTAAGAGAACACAGAGCAGTTTCTCAGAAAGCTTCTTTCCAGTTTTCAGCGGAAGATATTTCCTTTTTCACTATAGCCCTCTATGGGCTTCCAAACATCCCTTTGCCAATTCCACAAGAACAGCCTTAGCGAAGGGCTTCTTGAAGGTCAAGATGTAACTCTGTGAGATGAATTAACAGAACACAGAGCAGTTTCTCAGAAAGCTTCTTTCCAGTTTTGAACGGAAGATATTTCCTTTTTCCCCATAGCCCTGTATTGGCTTCCAAATATCCCTTTGCCAATTTCACAAGAACAGCCTTAGAGAAAGGGTTCTTGAAGGGAAAGATGTAACTCTGTGAGATGAATTAACGGAACACAGAGCAGTTTCTCAGAAAGCTTCTTTACAGTTTTGAGCGGAAGATATTTCCTTTTTAACCATAGCCCTTTATGGGCCTGCAAATATCCCTTTGCCAATTCCACAAGAACAGACTTAGCGAAGGGCTTCTTGAAGCGAAAGGTGTAACTCTGTGAGATGAATTCACAGAACACAGAGCAGTTTCTCAGAAAGCTTCTTTCCAGTTTTCAGCGGATGATATTACCTTTTTCACCATAGCCCTCTATGGGCTTACAAATATCCCTTTGCCAATTCCACAAGAACAGCCTTAGCGAAAGGCTTCTTGAAGGGAAAGATGTAACTCTGTGAGATGAATTAAGAGAACACAGAGCAGTTACTCAGAAAGCTTCTTTCCAGTTTTGAACGGAAGATATTTCCTTTTTCACCTTAGCCCTCTATGGGCTTCCAAATATCCCTTTGCCAATTCCAAAAGAACAGCCTTAGCGAAAGGCTTCTTGAAGGGAAAGATGTAACTCTGTGAGATGAATTCACAGAACACAGCGCAGTTTCTCAGAAAGTTTCTTTCCATTTTTGAACGGAAGATATTTCCTTTTTCACCATAGCCCTCTATGGGCTTCCAAATATCCCTTTGCCAATTCCACAAGAACAGCCTTAGCGAAAGGCTTCTTGAAGGGAAAGATGTAACATTGTGAGATGAATTTACGGAACACAAAGAAGTTTCTCAGAAAGATTCTTTCCAGTTTTGAACGGAAGATATTTCCTTTTTCACCATAACTTTCTATGGGCTTCCAAATAACCCTTTGCCAATTCCACAAGAACAGCCTTAGCGGAAGGCTTCTTGAAGGGAAAGATGTAACTCGGTGAGATGAATTAACAGAACACACAGCAGTTTCTCAGAAAGCTTCTTTCCAGTTTTGAACGGAAGATATTTCCTTTTTCACCATAGCCCTCTATGGGCTTCCAAATATTACTTTGCCAATTCCACAAGAACAGCATTAGCGAAAGGCTTCTTGAAGGGAAAGATGTAACTCTGTGAGATGAATTAACGGAACACAGAGCAGTTTCTCAGAAAGCTTCTTTCCAGTTTTGAACGGAAGATATTTCCTTTTTCACCATAGCCCTCTATGGGCTTCCAAATATCACTTTCCCAATTCCAGAAGAACAGCCTTAGCGAAATACTTCTTGAAGGGAAAGATGTAACTCTGTGAGATGAATTAACAGAACACAGAGCAATTTCTCAGAAAGCTTCTTTCCAGTTTTGAACGGAACATATTTCCTTTTTCACCATAGCCCTCTATGGGCTTCCAAATATCCCTTTGCCAATTCCACAAGAACAGCCTTAGCGAAAGACTTCTGGAAGGGAAAGATGTAACTCTGTGAGATGAATTCACAGAACACAGAGCAATTTCACAGCAAGCTTTTTTCCAGTTTTGAACGGAAGATATTTCCTTTTTCACCATAGCCCTCTATGGGCTTCCAAATATCCCTTTGCCAATTCCACAAGAACAGCCTTAGCGAAAGGCTTCTTGAAGGGAAAGATGTAACTCTGTGAGATGAATTCACAGAACACAGCGCAGTTTCTCAGAAAGCTTCTTTCCAGTTTTGAATGGAAGATATTTCCTTTTTCACCATAGCCCTCTATGTGCTTCCAAATATCCCTTTGTCAATTCCACAAGAACAGTCTTAGCGAAAGGCTTCTTGAAGGGAAACATGTAACTCTGTGAGATGAATTAAGAGAACACAGAGCAGTTTCTCAGAAAGCTTCTTTCCAGTTTTGAACGGAAGATATTTCCTTTTTCACCATAGCCCTCTATGGGTTTCCAAATATCCCTTTGCCAATTCCACAAGAACAGCCTTAGCGAAAGGCTTCTTGAAGGGAAAAATGTAACTCTGTGAGATGAATTAAGAGAACACAGAGCAGTTTCTCAGAAAGCTTCTTTCCAGTTTTCAGCGGAAGATATTTCCTTTTTCACTATAGCCCTCTATGGGCTTCCAAACATCCCTTTGCCAATTCCACAAGAACAGCCTTAGCGAAGGGATTCTTGAAGGGCAAGATGTAACTCTGTGAGATGAATTAACAGAACACAGAGCAGTTTCTCAGAAAGCTTCTTTCCAGTTTTGAACGGAAGATATTTCCTTTTTCACCTTAGCCCTCTAAGGGCTTCCAAATATCCCATTGCCAATTCCACAAGAAGAGCCTGAGCGAAAGGCTTCTTGAAGGGAAAGATGTAACTCTGTGAGATGAATTAACAGAACACAGAGCAGTTTCTCAGAAAGCTTCTTTCCAGTTTTGAGCGGAAGATATTTCCTTTTTCACCATAGCCCTCTCTGTGCTTCCAAATATCCCTTTGCCAATTCCACAATAACAGCCTTAGGGAAAGGCTTCTTGAACGGAAAAATGTAACTCTGTGAGATGAATTAACGGAACACAGAGCAGTTTCTCTGAAAGCTTCTTTCCAGTTTTCAGCGGAAGATATTTCCTTTTTCACCATAGCCCTCTATGGGCTTCCAAATATCCCTTTGCCAATTCCACAAGAACAGCCTTAGCGAAAGGATTCTTCTAGGGAAAGATGTAACTCTGTGAGATGAATTAAGAGAACACAGAGCAGTTACTCAGAAAGCTTCTTTCCAGTTTTGAACGGAAGTATTTCCTTTTTCACCAAAGCCCTCTATGGGCTTCCAAATATCACTTTGCCAATTCCATAAGAACAGCCTTAGCGAAAGGCTTCTTGAAGGGAAAGATGTAACTCTGTGAGATGAATTCACAGAACACAGAGCAGTTTCTCAGAAAGCTATTTCCAGTTTTGAACGGAAGATATTTCCTTTTTCACCATAGCCCTCTATGGGCTTCCAAATATCCCTTTGCCAATTCCACAAGAACAGCCTTAGCGAAAGGCTTCTTGAAGGGAAAGATGTAACACTGTGAGATGAATTAACGGAACACAAAGAAGTTTCTCAGAAAGCTTCTTTCCAGTTTTGAACGGAAGATATTTCCTTTTTCACCATAGCCCTCTATGGGCTTCCAAATAACCCTTTGCCAATTCCACAAGAACAGCCTTAGCGGAAGGCTTCTGGAAGGGAAAGATGTAACTCTGTGAGATGAATTCACAGAACACAGAGCAGTTTCTCAGAAAGCTTCTTTCCAGTTTTGAACGGAAGATATTTCCTTTTTCACCATAGCCCTCTATGTGCTTCCAAATATCCCTTTGCCAATTCCACAAGAACAGCCTTAGCGAAAGGCTTCTTGAAGGGAAAGATGTAACTCTGTGAGATGAATTCACAGAACACAGCGCAGTTTCTCAGAAAGATTCTTTCCAGTTTTGATTGGAAGATATTTCCTTTTTCACCATAGCCCTCTATGGGATTCCAAATATCCCTTTGCCAATTCCACAAGAACAGCCTTAGAGAAAGGCTTCTTGAAGGGAGACATGGAACTCTGTGAGATGAATTAAGAGAACACAGAGCAGTTTCTCAGAAAGCTTCTTTCCAGTTTTCAGCGGAAGATATTTCCTTTTTCACCATAGCCCTCTATGGCCTTCCAATTATCCCTTGGCAATTCCACAAGTACAGCCTAAGCGAAAGGCTTCTTGAAGGGAAAGATGTAACTCTGTGAGATGAATTCACAGAACACAGAGCAGTTTCTCAGAAAGCTTCTTTCCAGTTTTCAGCGGATGATATTACCTTTTTCACCATAGCCATCTATGGGCTTCCAAATATCCCTTTGCCAATACCCCAAGAACAGCTTTAGCGAAAGGCTTCTTGAAGGGAAAGATGCAACTCTGTGAGATGAATTCACAGAACACAGAGCAGTTTCTCAGAAAGCTTCTTTCCAGTTTTGAACGGAAGATATTTCCTTTTTCACCATAGCCCTCTAGGGCTTCCAAATATCCCTTTGCCAATTACACAAGAACAGCCTTAGCGAAAGGCTTCTTGAAGGGAAAGATGTAACTCTGTGAGATGAATTAACAGAACACAGAGCAGTTTCTCAGAAAGCTTCTTTCCAGTTTTGAACGGAAGATATTTCCTTTTTCACCATAGCCCTCTATGGGTTTCCAAATATCCCTTTGCCAATTCCACAAGAACAGCCTTAGCGAAAGGCTTCTTGAAGGGAAAGATGTAATTCTGTGAGATGAATTAACAGAACACAGAGCAGTTTCTCAGAAAGCTTCTTTCCTGTTTTGAGCGGAAGATATTTCCTTTTTCACCATAGGCCTCGATGGGCTTCCAAATATCCCTTTGCCATTTCCACAATAACAGCCTTAGCGAAAGGCTTCTTGAAGGGAAAGATGTAACTCTGTGAGATGAATTAACGGAACACAGAGCAGTTTCTCAGAAAGATTCTTTCCAGTTTTCAGCGGAAGATATTTCCTTTTTCACCATAGCCCTCTATGGGCTTCCAAATAACCCTTTGCCAATTCCACAAGAAAAGCCTTAGCGAAAGGCTTCTTGAAGGGAAACATGTAACACTGTGAGATGAATTCACAGAACACAGAGCAGTTTCTCAGAAAGCTTCTTTCCAGTTTTGAACGGAAGATATTTCCTTTTTCACCATAGCCCTCTATGGGCTTCCAAATATCACTTTGCCAATTCCACAAGAACAGCCTTAGCGAAGGGCTTCTTGAAGGGAAAGATGTAACTCTGTGAGATGAATTAAGAGAACACAGAGCAGTTTCTCAGAAAGCTTCTTTCCAGTTTTGAACGGAAGATATTTCCTTTTTCACCATAGCCCTCTATGGGCTTCCAAATGTCCCTTTGCCAATTCCACAAGAACCGCCTTAGCGAAAGGCTTCTTGAAGGGAAAAATGTAACTCTGTGAGATGAATTCACAGAACACAGAGGAGTTTCTCAGAAAGCTTCTTTCCAGTTTTGAACGGAAGATATTTCCTTTTTCACCATAGCCATCTATGGGCTTCCAAATATCCCTTTGCCAATTCCACTAGAACAGAGTTAGCGAAAGGCTTCTTGAAGGGAAACATGTAACTCTGTGATATGAATTAACAGAACACAGAGCAGTTTCTCAGAAAGCTTCTTTCGCGTTTTGAACGGAAGATATTTCCTTTTCCACCATAGCCCTCTATGGGCTTCCAAATATCCCATTGCCAATTCCACAAGAACAGCCTTAGCGAAAGACTTCTTGAAGGGCAAGATGAAACTCTGTGAGATGAATTCACAGAACACAGAGCAGTTTCTCAGAAACCTTCTTTCCAGTTTTGAACGGAAGATATTTCCTTTTTCACCATAGCCCTGTATTGGCTACCAAATATCCCTTTGCCAATTTCACAAGAACAGCCTTAGCGAAAGGATTCTTGAAGGGAAAGATGTAACTCTCTGAGATGAATTCACAGAACACAGTGCAGTTTCTCAGAAAGCTTCTTTCCAGTTTTGAAAGGAAGATATTTCCTTTTTCACCATAGCCCTCTATGGGCTTCCAAATATCCCTTTGCCAATTCCACAAGAACAGCCTTAGCGAAAGGCTTCTTGAAGGGAAAGATGTAACTCTGTGAGATGAATTAACAGAACACAGAGCAGTTTCTCAGAAAGTTTCTTTCCAGTTTTGAATGGAAGATATTTCCTTTTTCACCATATCCCTCTATGGGCTTCCAAATATCCCTTTGCCAATTCCACAAGAACAGCCTTAGCGAAGGGCCTCTTGAAGTGAAAGATGTAACTCTGTGAGATGAATTAACGGAAAACAGAGCAGTTTATCAGAAAGCTTCTTTCCAGTTTTCAGCGGAAGATATTTCCTTTTTCACCATAGCCCTCTATGGGCTTACAAATATCCCTTTGCCAATTCCACAAGAACAGCCTTAGCGAAAGGCTTCTTGAAGGGAAAGATGTAACTCTGTGAGATGAATTAAGAGAACACAGAGCAGTTACTCAGAAAGCTTCTTTCCAGTTTTGAACGGAAGATATTTCCTTTTTCACCATAGCCCTCTATGGGCTTCCAAATATCACTTTGCCAATTCCATAAGAACAGCCTTAGCGAAAGGCTTCTTGAAGGGAAAGATGTAACTCTGTGAGATGAATTCACAGAACACAGAGCAGTTTCTCAGAAAGCTTCTTTCCAGTTTTGAACGGAAGATATTTCCTTTTTCACCATAGCCCTCTATGGGCTTCCAAATATCACTTTGCCAATTCCACAAGAACAGCCTTAGCGAAGGGCTTTTTGAAGGGAAAGATGTAACTCTGTGAGATGAATTAACAGAACACAGAGCAGTATCTCAGAAAGCTACTTTCCAGTTTTGAACGGAAGATATTTCCTTTTTCACCATAGCCCTCTATGGGCCTCCAAATATCCCTTTGCCAATTCCAAAAGAACAGCCTTAGCGAAAGGCTTCTTGAAGGGAAAGATGTAACTCTGTGAGATGAATTAGGAGAACACAGAGCAGTTTCTCAGAAAGCTACTTTCCAGTTTTGAACGGAAGATATTTCCTTTTTCACCATAGCTTTCTATGGGCTTCCAAATAACCCTTTGCCAATTCCACAAGAACAGCCTTAGCGGAAGGCTTCTTGAAGGGAAAGATGTAACTCGGTGAGATGAATTAACAGAACACACAGCAGTTTCTCAGAAAGCTTCTTTCCAGTTTTGAACGGAAGATATTTCCTTTTTCACCAAAACCCTCTATGGGCTTCCAAATATTCCTTTGCCAATTTCACAAGAACAGCCTTAGAGAAAGGTTTCTTGAAGGGAAAGATGTAACTCTGTGAGATGAATTAACGGAACACAGAGCAGTTTCTCAGAAAGCTTCTTTACAGTTTTGAGCGGAAGATATTTCCTTTTTCACCATAGCCCTTTATGGGCCTGCAAATATCCCTTTGCCAATTCCACAAGAACAGCCTTAGCGAAGGGCTTCTTGAAGCGAAAGGTGTAAATCTGTGTGATGAATTCACAGAACACAGAGCAGTTTCTCAGAAAGCTTCTTTCAGTTTTGAATGGAAGATATTTCCTTTTTCACCATAGCCCTCTATCGGCTTACAAATATCCCTTTGTCAATTCCACAAGAACAGCCTTAGCGAAAGGCTTCTTGAACGGAAAGATGTAACACAGTGAGATGAATTAACGGAACACAAAGAAGTTTCTCAGAAAGCTTCTTTCCAGTTTTGAACGGAAGATATTTCCTTTTTCACCATAGCCCTCTATGGGCTTCCAAAAATTTCTTTGCCAATTCCACAAGAACACCATTAGCGAAAGGCTTCTTGAAGGGAAAGATGTAACTCTGTGAGATGAATTAACGGAACACAGAGCAGTTTCTCAGAAAGCTTCTTTCCAGTTTTGAACGGAAGATATTTCCTTTTTCACCATAGCCCTCTATGGGCTTCCAAATATCACTTTCCCAATTCCAGAAGAACAGCCTTAGCGAAATACTTCTTGAAGGGAAAGATGTAACTCTGTGAGATGAATTAACAGAACACAGAGCAATTTCTTAGAAAGCTTCTTTCCAGTTTTGAACGGAAGATATTTCCTTTTTCACCATAGCCCTCTATGGGCTTCCAAATATCCCTTTGCCAATTCCACAAGAACAGCCTTAGCGAAAGGCTACTTGAAGGGAAAGATGTAACTCTGTGAGATGAATTCACAGAACACAGCGCAGTTTCTCAGAAAGCTTCTTTCCAGTTTTGAACGGAAGATATTTCCTTTTTCACCATAGCCCTCTATGGGATTCCAAATATCCCTTTGCCAATTCCACAAGAACAGCCTTAGAGAAAGGCTTCTTGAAGGGAAACATCAAACTCTGTGAGATGAATTAAGAGAACACAGAGCAGTTTCTCAGAAAGCTTCTTTCCAGTTTTCAGCGGAAGATATTTCCTTTTTCACCATAGCCCTCTATGGGCTTCCAAATATCCCTTTGCCAATTCCACAAGAACAGCCTTAGCGAAAGGCTTCTTGAAGGGGAAGATGTAACTCTCTGAGATGAATTAAAGGAACACAGAGCAGTTTCTCAGAAAGCTTCTTTCCAGTTTTCAGCGGAAGATATTTCCTTTTTCACCATAGCCCTCTATGGGCTTCCAAATATCCCTTTGCCAATTCCACAAGAACAGCCTTAGCGAAAGGCTTCTTGAAGGGAAACATGTAACTCTGTGAGATGAATTAAGAGAACAGAGAGCAGTTTCTCAGAAAGCTTCTTTCCAGTTTTGAACGGAAGATATTTCCTTTTTCACCATAGCCCTCTATGGGCTTCCAAATATCCCTTTGCCAATTCCACAAGAACCGCCTTAGCGAAAGGCTTCTTGAAGGGAAAAATGTAACTCTGTGAGATGAATTCACAGAACACAGAGCAGTTTCTCAGAAAGCTTCTTTCCAGTTTTGAACGGAAGATATTTCCTTTTTCACCATAGCCCTCTATGGGCTTCCAAATATCCCTTTGCCAATTCCACAAGAACAGCCTTAGTGAAAGGCTTCTTGAAGGGAAAGATGTAACTATGTGAGATGAATTTACAGAACATAGAGCAGTTTCTCAAAAAGCTTCTTTCCAGTTTTGAACGGAAGATATTTCCTTTTTCACCATAGCCCTCTATGGGCTTCCAAATATCCCTTTGCCAATTACACAAGAACAGCCTTAGCGAAAGGCTTCTTGAAGGGAAACATGTAACTCTGTGAGATGAATTAAGAGAACACAGAGCAGTTTCTCAGAAAGCTTCTTTCCAGTTTTGAACGGAAGATATTTCCTTTTTCACCATAGCCCTCTAAGGGCTTCCAAATATCCCTTTGCCAATTCCACAAGAAGAGCCTGAGCGAAAGGCTTCTTGAAGGGAAAGATGTAACTCTGTGAGATGAATTCACAGAACACAGAGCAGTTTCTCAGAAAGCTTCTTTCCAGTTTTGAAAGGAAGATATTTCCTTTTTCACCATAGCCCTCTATGGGCTTCCAAATATCCCTTTGCCAATTCCACAAGAACAGCCTTAGCGAAAGGCTTCTTGAAGGGAAAGATGTAACTCTGTGGGATGAATTAACAGAACACAGAGCAGTTTCTCAGAAAGCTTCTTTCCAGTTTTGAACGGAAGATATTTCCTTTTTCACCATAGCCCTCTATGGGCTTCCAAATATCCCTTTGCCAATTCCACAAGAACAGCCTTAGCGAAAGGCTTCTTGAAGGGAAAGATGTAACACTGTGAGATGAATTAACGGAACACAAAGAAGTTTCTCAGAAAGCTTCTTTCCAGTTTTGAACCGAAGATATTTCCTTTTTCACCATAGCCCTCTATGGGCTTCCAAATAACCCTTTGCCAATTCCACAAGAACAGCCTTAGCGGAAGGTTTCTTGAAGTGAAAGATGTAACTCTGTGAGATGAAATCACAGAACACAGAGCAGTTTCTCAGAAAGCTTCATTCCAGTTTTGAACGGAAGATATTTCCTTTTTCACCATAGCCCTCTATGGGCTTCCAAATATCCCTTTGCCAATTACACAAGGACAGCCTTAGCGAAAGGCTTCTTGAAGGGAAAGATGTAACTCTGTGAGATGAATTAGCAGAACACAGAGCAGTTTCTCAGAAAGTTTCTTTCCAGTTTTGAATGGAAGATATTTCCTTTTTCACCATATCCCTCTATGGGCTTCCAAATATCCCTTTGCCAATTCCACAAGAACAGCCTTAGCGAAGGGCCTCTTGAAGTTAAAGATGTAACTCTGTGAGATGAATTAACGGAAAACAGAGCAGTTTATCAGAAAGCTTCTTTCCAGTTTTCAGTGGAAGATATTTCCTTTTTCACCATAGCCCTCTATGGGCTTACAAATATCCCTTTGCCAATTCCACAAGAACAGCCTTAGCGAAAGGCTTCTTGAAGGGAAAGATGTAACTCTGTGAGATGAATTAAGAGAACACAGAGCAGTTACTCAGAAAGCTTCTTTCCAGTTTTGAACGGAAGATATTTCCTTTTTCACCATAGCCCTCTATGGGCTTCCAAATATCACTTTGCCAATTCCATAAGAACAGCCTTAGCGAAAGGCTTCTTGAAGGGAAAGATGTAACTCTGTGAGATGAATTCACAGAACACAGAGCAGTTTCTCAGAAAGCTTCTTTCCAGTTTTGAACGGAAGATATTTCCTTTTTCACCATAGCCCTCTATGGGCTTCCAAATATCACTTTGCCAATTCCACAAGAACAGCCTTAGCGAAGGGCTTTTTGAAGGGAAAGATGTAACTCTGTGAGATGAATTAACAGAACACAGAGCCGTATCTCAGAAAGCTACTTTCCAGTTTTGAACGGAAGATATTTCCTTTTTCACCATAGCCCTCTAAGGGCCTCCAAATATCCCTTTGCCAATTCCAAAAGAACAGCCTTAGCGAAAGGCTTCTTGAAGGGAAAGATGTAACTCTGTGAGATGAATTAGGAGAACACAGAGCAGTTTCTCAGAAAGCTACTTTCCAGTTTTGAACGGAAGATATTTCCTTTTTCACCATAGCTTTCTAAGGGCTTCCAAATAACCCTTTGCCAATTCCACAAGAACAGCCTTAGCGGAAGGCTTCTTGAAGGGAAAGATGTAACTCGGTGAGATGAATTAACAGAACACACAGCAGTTTCTCAGAAAGCTTCTTTCCAGTTTTGAACGGAAGATATTTCCTTTTTCACCATAGCCCTCTATGGGCTTCCAAATATTCCTTTGCCAATTTCACAAGAACAGCCTTAGAGAAAGGTTTCTTGAAGGGAAAGATGTAACTCTGTGAGATGAATTAACGGAACACAGAGCAGTTTCTCAGAAAGCTTCTTTACAGTTTTGAGCGGAAGATATTTCCTTTTTCACCATAGCCCTTTATGGGCCTGCAAATATCCCTTTGCCAATTCCACAAGAACAGCCTTAGCGAAGGGCTTCTTGAAGCGAAAGGTGTAAATCTGTGTGATGAATTCACAGAACACAGAGCAGTTTCTCAGAAAGCTTCTTTCAGTTTTGAATGGAAGATATTTCCTTTTTCACCATAGCCCTCTATCGGCTTACAAATATCCCTTTGCCAATTCCACAAGAACAGCCTTAGCGAAAGGCTTCTTGAAGGGAAAGATGTAACACAGTGAGATGAATTAACGGAACACAAAGAAGTTTCTCAGAAAGCTTCTTTCCAGTTTTGAACGGAAGATATTTCCTTTTTCACCATAGCCCTCTATGGGCTTCCAAAAATTTCTTTGCCAATTCCACAAGAACACCATTAGCGAAAGGCTTCTTGAAGGGAAAGATGTAACTCTGTGAGATGAATTAACGGAACACAGAGCAGTTTCTCAGAAAGCTTCTTTCCAGTTTTGAACGGAAGATATTTCCTTTTTCACCATAGCCCTCTATGGGCTTCCAAATATCACTTTCCCAATTCCAGAAGAACAGCCTTAGCGAAATACTTCTTGAAGGGAAAGATGTAACTCTGTGAGATGAATTAACAGAACACAGAGCAATTTCTTAGAAAGCTTCTTTCCAGTTTTGAACGGAAGATATTTCCTTTTTCACCATAGCCCTCTATGGGCTTCCAAATATCCCTTTGCCAATTCCACAAGAACAGACTTAGCGAAAGACTTCTGGAAGGGAAAGATGTAACTCTGTGAGATGAATTCACAGAACACAGAGCAATTTCTCAGCAAGCTACTTTCCAGTTTTGAACGGAAGATATTTCCTTTTTCACCATAGCCCTCTATGGGCTTCCAAATATCCCTTTGCCAATTCCACAAGAACAGCCTTAGCGAAAGGCTTCTTGAAGGGAAAGATGTAACTCTGTGAGATGAATTCACAGAACACAGAGCAGTTTCTCAGAAAGCTTCTTTCCAGTTTTGAATGGAAGATATTTCCTTTTTCACCATAGCCCTCTATGGGCTTCCAAATATCCCTTTGCCAATTCCACAAGAACAGCCTTAACGAAAGGCTTCTTGAAGGCAAAGATGTAACTCTGTGAGATGAATTAACAGAACACAGAGCAGTTTCTCAGAAAGCTTCTTTCCAGTTTTGAACGGAAGATATTTCCTTTTTCACCATAGCCCTCTATGGGCTTCCAAATATCACTTTGCCAATTCCACAAGAACAGCCTTAGCGAAGGGCTTCTTGACGGAAAAGATGTAACTCTGTGAGATGAATTCACAGAACACAGAGCAGTTTCTCAGAAAGCTTCTTTCCAGTTTTGAACGGAAGATATTTCCTTTTTCACCATAGCCCTCTAAGGGCTTCCAAATATCCCTTTGCCAATTCCACAAGAACAGCCTTAGCGAAAGGCTTCTTGAACGGAAAGATGTAACTCTGTGAGATGAATTCACAGAACACAGAGCAGTTTCTCAGAAAGCTTCTTTCCAGTTTTGAACGGAAGATATTTCCTTTTTCACCATAGCCCTCTATGGGCTTCCAAATATCACTTTGCCAATTACACAAGAACAGCCTTAGTGAAAGGCTTCTTGAAGGGAAAGATGTAACTCTGTGAGATGAATTAACAGAACACAGAGCCGTTTCTCAGAAAGCTTCTTTCCAGTTTTGAAAGGAAGATATTTCCTTTTTCACCATAGCCCTCTATGGGCTTCCAAATATCCCTTTGCCAATTCTACAAAACGGCCTTAGAGAAAGGCTTCTTGAAGGCAAAGATGTAACTCTGTGAGATGAATTAACAGAACACAGAGCAGTTTCTCAGAAAGCTTCTTTCCAGTTTTGAGCGGAAGATATTTCCTTTTTCACCATAGCCCTCTATGGGCTTCCAAATATCCCTTTGCCAATTCCACAAGAACAGCCTTAGCGAAAGGCTTCTTGACGGGAAAGATGTAACTCTGTGAGATGAATTCACAGAACACAGAGCAGTTTCTCAGAAAGCTTCTTTCCACTTTTGAACGGAAGATATTTCCTTTTTCACCATAGCCCTCTATGGGCTTCGAAATATCCCTTTGCCAATTCCACAAGAACAGCCTTAGCGAAAGGCTACTTGAAGGGAAAGATGTAACTCTGTGAGATGAATTCACAGAACACAGCGCAGTTTCTCAGAAAGCTTCTTTCCAGTTTTGAACGGAAGATATTTCCTTTTTCACCATAGCCCTCTATGGGATTCCAAATATCCCTTTGCCAATTTCACAAGAACAGCCTTAGAGAAAGGCTTCTTGAAGGGAAACATGGAACTCTGTGAGATGAATTAAGAGAACACAGAGCAGTTTCTCAGAAAGCTTCTTTCCAGTTTTCAGCGGAAGATATTTCCTTTTTCACCATAGCCCTCTATGGGCTTCCAAATATCCCTTTGCCAATTCCACAAGAACAGCCTTAGCGAAAGGCTTCTTGAAGGGGAAGATGTAACTCTCTGAGATGAATTAAAGGAACACAGAGCAGTTTCTCAGAAAGCTTCTTTCCAGTTTTCAGCGGAAGATATTTCCTTTTTCACCATAGCCCTCAATGGGCTTCCAAATATCCCTTTGCCAATTCCACAAGAACAGCCTTAGCGAAAGGCTTCTTGAAGGGAAACATGTAACTCTGTGAGATGAATTAAGAGAACAGAGAGCAGTTTCTCAGAAAGCTTCTTTCCAGTTTTGAACGGAAGATATTTCCTTTTTCACCATAGCCCTCTATGGGCTTCCAAATATCCCTTTGCCAATTCCACAAGAACCGCCTTAGCGAAAGGCTTCTTGAAGGGAAAAATGTAACTCTGTGAGATGAATTCACAGAACACAGAGCAGTTTATCAGAAAGCTTCTTTCCAGTTTTGAACGGAAGATATTTCCTTTTTCACCATAGCCCTCTATGGGCTTCCAAATATCCCTTTGCCAATTCCACAAGAACAGCCTTAGTGAAAGGCTTCTTGAAGGGAAAGATGTAACTATGTGAGATGAATTTACGGAACATAGAGCAGTTTCTCAAAAAGCTTCTTTCCAGTTTTGAACGGAAGATATTTCCTTTTTCACCATAGCCCTGTATGGGCTTCCAAATATCCCTTTGCCAATTACACAAGAACAGCCTTAGCGAAAGGCTTCTTGAAGGGAAACATGTAACTCTGTGAGATGAATTAAGAGAACACAGAGCAGTTTCTCAGAAAGCTTCTTTCCAGTTTTGAACGGAAGATATTTCCTTTTTCACCATAGCCCTCTAAGGGCTTCCAAATATCCCTTTGCCAATTCCACAAGAAGAGCCTGAGCGAAAGGCTTCTTGAAGGGAAAGATGTAACTCTGTGAGATGAATTCACAGAACACAGAGCAGTTTCTCAGAAAGCTTCTTTCCAGTTTTGAAAGGAAGATATTTCCTTTTTCACCATAGCCCTCTATGGGCTTCCAAATATCCCTTTGCCAATTCCACAAGAACAGCCTTAGCGAAAGGCTTCTTGAAGGGAAAGATGTAACTCTGTGGGATGAATTAACAGAACACAGAGCAGTTTCTCAGAAAGCTTCTTTCCAGTTTTGAACGGAAGATATTTCCTTTTTCACCATAGCCCTCTATGGGCTTCCAAATATCCCTTTGCCAATTCCACAAGAACAGCCTTAGCGAAAGGCTTCTTGAAGGGAAAGATGTAACACTGTGAGATGAATTAACGGAACACAAAGAAGTTTCTCAGAAAGCTTCTTTCCAGTTTTGAACGGAAGATATTTCCTTTTTCACCGTAGCCCTCTATGGGCTTCCAAATAACCCTTTGCCAATTCCACAAGAACAGCCTTAACGGAAGGTTTCTTGAAGGGAAAGATGTAACTCTGTGAGATGAAATCACAGAACACAGAGCAGTTTCTCAGAAAGCTTCATTCCAGTTTTGAACGGAAGATATTTCCTTTTTCACCATAGCCCTCTATGGGCTTCCAAATATCCCTTTGCCAATTACACAAGAACAGCCTTAGCGAAAGGCTTCTTGAAGGGAAACATGTAACTCTGTGAGATGAATTAAGAGAACACAGAGCAGTTTCTCAGAAAGCTTCTTTCCAGTTTTGAACGGAAGATATTTCCTTTTTCACCATAGCCCTCTAAGGGCTTCCAAATATCCCTTTGCCAATTCCACAAGAAGAGCCTGAGCGAAAGCCTTCTTGAAGGGAAAGATGTAACTCTGTGAGATGAATTCACAGAACACAGAGCAGTTTCTCAGAAAGCTTCTTTCCAGTTTTGAAAGGAAGATATTTCCTTTTTCACCATAGCTTTCTATGGGCTTCCAAATAACCCTTTGCCAATTCCACAAGAACAGCCTTAGCGAAAGACTTCTGGAAGGGAAAGATGTAAGTCTGTGAGATGAATTCACAGAACACAGAGCAATTTCTCAGCAAGCTTTTTTCCAGTTTTGAACGGAAGATATTTCCTTTTTCACCATAGCCCTCTATGGGCTTCCAAATATCCCTTTGCCAATTCCACAAGAACAGCCTTAGCGAAAGGCTTCTTGAAGGGAAAGATGTAACTCTGTGAGATGAATTCACAGAACACAGCGCAGTTTCTCAGAAAGCCTCTTTCCAGTTTTGAATGGAAGATATTTCCTTTTTCACCATAGCCCTCTATGGGCTTCCAAATATCCCTTTGCCAATTCCACAAGAACAGCCTTAGCGAAAGGCTTCTTGAAGGGAAAGATGTAACTCTGTGAGATGAATTAAGAGAACACAGAGCAGTTTCTCAGAAAGCTTCTTTCCAGTTTTCAGCGGAAGATATTTCCTTTTTCACCATATCCCTCTATGGGCTTAGAAACATCCCTTTGCCAATTCCACAAGAACAGCCTTAGCGAAGGGCTTCTTGAAGGGCAAGATATAACTCTGTGAGATGAATTAACAGAACACAGAGCAGTTTCTCAGAAAGCTTCTTTCCAGTTTTGAACGGAAGATATTTCCTTTTTCACCATAGCCCTGTATTGGCTTCCAAATATCCCTTTGCCAATTTCACAAGAACAGCCTTAGAGAAAGGGTTCTTGAAGGGAAAGATGTAACTCTGTGAGATGAATTAACGGAACACAGAGCAGTTTCTCAGAAAGCTTCTTTACAGTTTTGAGCGGAAGATATTTCCTTTTTCACCATAGCCCTTTATGGGCCTGCAAATATCCCTTTGCCAATTCCACAAGAACAGTCTTTGCGAAGGGCTTCTTGAAGCGAAAGGTGTAACTCTGTGTGATGAATTCACAGAACACAGAGCAGTTTCTCAGAAAGCTTCTTTCAGTTTTGAATTGAAGATATTCCTTTTTCACCAGAGCCCTCTATCGGCTTCCAAATATCCCTTTGCCAATTCCACAAGAACAGCCTTAGCGAAAGGCTTCTTGAAGGGAAAGATGTAACACTGTGAGATGAATTAACGGAACACAAAGAAGTTTCTCAGAAAGCTTCTTTCCAGTTTTGAACGGAAGATATTTCCTTTTTCACCATAGCCCTCTATGGGCTTCCAAATATTTCTTTGCCAATTCCACAAGAACAGCATTAGCGAAAGGGTTCTTGAAGGGAAAGATGTAACTCTGTGAGATGAATTAACGGAACACAGAGCAGTTTCTCAGAAAGCTTCTTTCCAGTTTTGAACGGAAGATATTTCCTTTTTCACCATAGCCCTCTAAGGGCTTCCAAATATCCCTTTGCCAATTCCACAAGAAGAGCCTGAGCGAAAGGCTTCTTGAAGGGAAAGATGTAACTCTGTGAGATGAATTCACAGAACACAGAGCAGTTTCTCAGAAAGCTTCTTTCCAGTTTTGAAAGGAAGATATTTCCTTTTTCACAATAGCCCTCTATGGGCTTCCAAATATCCCTTTGCCAATTCCACAAGAACAGCCTTAGCGAAAGGCTTCTTGAAGGGAAAGATGTAACTCTGTGGGATGAATTAACAGAACACAGAGCAGTTTCTCAGAAAGCTTCTTTCCAGTTTTGCGCGGAAGATATTTCCTTTTTCACCATAGCCCTCTATTGGCTTCCAAATATCCCTTTGCCAATTCCACAATAACAGCCTTAGCGAAAGGCTTCTTGAAGGGAAAAATGTAACTCTGTGAGATGAATTAACGGAACACAGAGCAGTTTCTCAGAAAGCTTCTTTCCACTTTTCAGCGGAATTTATTTCCTTTTTCACCATAGCCCTCTATGGGCTTCCAAATATCCCTTTGCCAATTCCACAAGAACAGCCATAGCGAAAGGATTCTTGAAGGGAAAGATGTAACTGTGTGAGATGAATTAAGAGAACAGAGAGCAGTTACTCAGAAAGCTTCTTTCCAGTTTTGAACGGAAGTATTTCCTTTTTCACCATAGCCCTCTATGGGCTTCCAAATATCACTTTGCCAATTCCATAAGAACAGCCTTAGCGAAAGGCTTCTTGAAGGTAAAGATGTAACTCTGTGAGATGAATTCACAGAACACAGAGGAGTTTCTCAGAAAGCTTCTTTCCAGTTTTGAACGGAAGATATTTCCTTTTTCACCATAGCCCTCTATGGGCTTCCAAATATCCCTTTGCCAATTCCACAAGAACAGCCTTAGCGAAAGGCTTCTTGAAGGGAAAGATGTAACACTGTGAGATGAATTAACGGAACACAAAGAAGTTTCTCAGAAAGCTTCTTTCCAGTTTTGAACGGAAGATATTTCCTTTTTCACCATAGCCCTCTATGGGCTTCCAAATAACCCTTTGCCAATTCCACAAGAACAGCCTTAGCGGAAGGTTTCTTGAAGGGAAAGATGTAACTCTGTGAGATGAAATCACAGAACACAGAGCAGTTTCTCAGAAAGCTTCATTCCAGTTTTGAACGGAAGATATTTCCTATTTCACCATAGCCCTCTATGGGCTTCCAAATATCCCTTTGCCAATTACACAAGAACAGCCTTAGCGAAAGGCTTCTTGAAGGGAAACATGTAACTCTGTGAGATGAATTAAGAGAACACAGAGCAGTTTCTCAGAAAGCTTCTTTCCAGTTTTGAACGGAAGATATTTCCTTTTTCACCATAGCCCTCTAAGGGCTTCCAAATATCCCTTTGCCAATTCCACAAGAAGAGCCTGAGCGAAAGGCTTCTTGAAGGGAAAGATGTAACTCTGTGAGATGAATTCACAGAACACAGAGCAGTTTCTCAGAAAGCTTCTTTCCAGTTTTGAAAGGAAGATATTTCCTTTTTCACCATAGCTTTCTATGGGCTTCCAAATAACCCTTTGCCAATTCCACAAGAACAGCCTTAGCGGAAGGCTTCTTGAAGGGAAAGATGTAACTCGGTGAGATGAATTAACAGAACACACAGCAGTTTCTCAGAAAGCTTCTTTCCAGTTTTGAACGGAAGATATTTCCTTTTTCACCATAGCCCTCTATGGGCTTCCAAATATTCCTTTGCCAATTCCACAAGAACAGCATTAGCGAAAGGCTTCTTGAAGGGAAAGATGTAACTCTGTGAGATGAATTAACGGAACACAAAGCAGTTTCTCAGAAAGCTTCTTTCCAGTTTTGAACGGAAGATATTTCCTTTTTCACCATAGCCCTCTATGGGCTTCCAAATATCACTTTCCCAATTCCAGAAGAACAGCCTTAGCGAAATACTTCTTGAAGGGAAAGATGTAACTCTGTGAGATGAATTAACAGAACACAGAGCAATTTCTCAGAAAGCTTCTTTCCAGTTTTGAACGGAAGATATTTCCTTTTTCACCATAGCCCTCTATGGGCTTCCAAATATCCCTTTGCCAATTCCACAAGAACAGCCTTAGCGAAAGACTTCTGGAAGGGAAAGATGTAACTCTGTGAGATGAATTCACAGAACACAGAGCAATTTCTCAGCAAGCTTTTTTCCAGTTTTGAACGGAAGATATTTCCTTTTTCACCATAGCCCTCTATGGGCTTCCAAATATCCCTTTGCCAATTCCACAAGAACAGCCTTAGCGAAAGGCTTCTTGAAGGGAAAGATGTAACTCTGTGAGATGAATTCACAGAACACAGCGCAGTTTCTCAGAAAGCTTCTTTCCAGTTTTGAATGGAAGATATTTCCTTTTTCACCATAGCCCTCTATGGGCTTCCAAATATCCCTTTGCCAATTCCACAAGAACAGCCTTAGCGAAAGGCTTCTTGAAGGGAAAGATGTAACTCTGTGAGATGAATTAAGAGAACACAGAGCAGTTTCTCAGAAAGCTTCTTTCCAGTTTTTAGCGGAAGATATTTCCTTTTTCACCATATCCCTCTATGGGCTTCCAAATATCCCTTTGCCAATTCCACAAGAACAGCCTTAGCGAAGGGCTTCTTGAAGGGCAAGATGTAACTCTGTGAGATGAATTAACAGAACACAGAGCAGTTTCTCAGAAAGCTTCTTTCCAGTTTTGAACGGAAGATATTTCCTTTTTCACCATAGCCCTGTATTGGCCTCCAAATATCCCTTTGCCAATTTCACAAGAACAGCCTTAGAGAAAGGGTTCTTGAAGGGAAAGATGTAACTCTGTGAGATGAATTAACGGAACACAGAGCAGTTTCTCAGAAAGCTTCTTTACAGTTTTGAGCGGAAGATATTTCCTTTTTCACCATAGCCCTTTATGGGCCTGCAAATATCCCTTTGCCAATTCCACAAGAACAGTCTTAGCGAAGGGCTTCTTGAAGCGAAAGGTGTAACTCTGTGTGATGAATTCACAGAACACAGAGCAGTTTCTCAGAAAGCTTCTTTCAGTTTTGAATGGAAGATATTTCCTTTTTCACCAGAGCCCTCTATCGGCTTCCCAATATCCCTTTGCCAATTCCACAAGAACAGCCTTAGCGAAAGGCTTCTTGAAGGGAAAGATGTAACACTGTGAGATGAATTAACGGAACACAAAGAAGTTTCTCAGAAAGCTTCTTTCCAGTTATGAACGGAAGATATTTCCTTTTTCACCATAGCCCTCTATGGGCTTCCAAATATTTCTTTGCCAATTCCACAAGAACAGCATTAGCGAAAGGGTTCTTGAAGGGAAAGATGTAACTCTGTGAGATGAATTAACGGAACACAGAGCAGTTTCTCAGAAAGCTTCTTTCCAGTTTTGAACGGAAGATATTTCCTTTTTCACCATAGCCCTCTATGGGCTTCCAAATATCACTTTCCCAATTCCAGAAGAACAGCCTTAGCGAAATACTTCTTGAAGGGAAAGATGTAACTCTGTGAGATGAATTAACAGAACACAGAGCAATTTCTCAGAAAGCTTCTTTCCAGTTTTGAACGGAAGATATTTCCTTTTTCACCATAGCCCTCTATGGGCTTCCAAATATCCCTTTGCCAATTCCACAAGAACAGCCTTAGCGAAAGACTTCTGGAAGGCAAAGATGTAACTCTGTGAGATGAATTCACAGAACACAGAGCAATTTCTCAGCAAGCTACTTTCCAGTTTTGAACGGAAGATATTTTATTTTTCACCATAGCCCTCTATGGGCTTCCAAATATCCCTTTGCCAATTCCACAAGAACAGCCTTAGCGAAAGGCTTCTTGAAGGGAAAGATGTAACTCTGTGAGATGAATTCACAGAACACAGAGCAGTTTCTCAGAAAGCTTCTTTCCAGTTTTGAATGGAAGATATTTCCTTTTTCACCATAGCCCTCTATGGGCTTCCAAATATCCCTTTGCCAATTCCACAAGAACAGCCTTAGCGAAAGGCTTCTTGAAGGCAAAGATGTAACTCTGTGAGATGAATTAACAGAACACAGAGCAGTTTCTCAGAAAGCTTCTTTCCAGTTTTGAACGGAAGATATTTCCTTTTTCACCATAGCCCTCTATGGGCTTCCAAATATCACTTTGCCAATTCCACAAGAACAGCCTTAGCGAAGGGCTTCTTGACGGGAAAGATGTAACTCTGTGAGATGAATTCACAGAACACAGAGCAGTTTCTCAGAAAGCTTCTTTCAAGTTTTGAACGGAAGATATTTCCTTTTTCACCATAGCCCTCTATGGGCTTCCAAATATCCCTTTGCCAATTCCACAAGAACAGCCTTAGTGAAAGGCTTCTTGAAGGGAAAGATGTAACTCTGTGAGATGAATTTACAGAACACAGAGCAGTTTCTCAGAAAGCTTCTTTCCAGTTTTGAACGGAAGATATTTCCTTTTTCACCATAGCCCTGTATGGGCTTCCAAATATCCCTTTGCCAATTACACAAGAACAGCCTTAGCGAAAGGCTTCTTGAAGGGAAACATGTAACTCTGTGAGATGAATTAAGAGAACACAGAGCAGTTTCTCAGAAAGCTTCTTTCCAGTTTTGAACGGAAGATATTTCCTTTTTCACCATAGCCCTCTAAGGGCTTCCAAATATCCCTTTGCCAATTCCACAAGAAGAGCCTGAGCGAAAGGCTTCTTGAAGGGAAAGATGTAACTCTGTGAGATGAATTCACAGAACACAGAGCAGTTTCTCAGAAAGCTTCTTTCCAGTTTTGAAAGGAAGATATTTCCTTTTTCACCATAGCCCTCTAGGGGCTTCCAAATATCCCTTTGCCAATTCCACAAGAACAGCCTTAGCGAAAGGCTTCTTGAAGGGAAAGATGTAACTCTGTGGGATGAATTAACAGAACACAGAGCAGTTTCTCAGAAAGCTTCTTTCCAGTTTTGCGCGGAAGATATTTCCTTTTTCACCATAGCCCTCTATTGGCTTCCAAATATCCCTTTGCCAATTCCACAAGAACAGCCTTAGCGAAAGGCTTCTTGAAGGGAAAAATGTAACTCTGTGAGATGAATTAACGGAACACAGAGCAGTTTCTCAGAAAGCTTCTTTCCACTTTTCAGCGGAAGATATTTCCTTTTTCACCATAGCCCTCTATGGGCTTCCAAATATCCCTTTGCCAATTCCACAAGAACAGCCTTAGCGAAAGGATTCTTGAAGGGAAAGATGTAACTGTGTGAGATGAATTAAGAGAACAGAGAGCAGTTACTCAGAAAGCTTCTTTCCAGTTTTGAACGGAAGTATTTCCTTTTTCACCATAGCCCTCTATGGGCTTCCAAATATCACTTTGCCAATTCCATAAGAACAGCCTTAGCGAAAGGCTTCTTGAAGGTAAAGATGTAACTCTGTGAGATGAATTCACAGAACACAGAGCAGTTTCTCAGAAAGCTTCTTTCCAGTTTTGAACGGAAGATATTTCCTTTTTCACCATAGCCCTCTATGGGCTTCCAAATATTCCTTTGCCAATTCCACAAGAACAGCCTTAGCGAAAGGCTTCTTCAAGGGAAAGATGTAACACTGTGAGATGAATTAACGGAACACAAAGAAGTTTCTCAGAAAGCTTCTTTCCAGTTTTGAACGGAAGATATTTCCTTTTTCACCATAGCCCTCTATGGGCTTCCAAATAACCCTTTGCCAATTCCACAAGAACAGCCTTAGCGGAAGGTTTCTTGAAGGGAAAGATGTAACTCTGTGAGATGAAATCACAGAACACAGAGCAGTTTCTCAGAAAGCTACATTCCAGTTTTGAACGGAAGATATTTCCTTTTTCACCATAGCCCTCTATGGGCTTCCAAATATCCCTTTGCCAATTACACAAGAACAGCCTTAGCGAAAGGCTTCTTGAAGGGAAACATGTAACTCTGTGAGATGAATTAAGAGAACACAGAGCAGTTTCTCAGAAAGCTTCTTTCCAGTTTTGAACGGAAGATATTTCCTTTTTCACCATAGCCCTCTAAGGGCTTCCAAATATCCCTTTGCCAATTCCACAAGAAGAGCCTGAGCGAAAGGCTTCTTGAAGGGAAAGATGTAACTCTGTGAGATGAATTCACAGAACACAGAGCAGTTTCTCAGAAAGCTTCTTTCCAGTTTTCAGCTAAAGATATTTCCTTTTTCACTATAGCCCTCTATGGGCTTCCAAATATCCCTTTGCCAATTCCACAAGAACAGCCTTAGTGAAAGGCTTCTTGAAGGGAAAGATGTAACTCTGTGAGATGAATTAACAGAACACAGAGCCGTTTCTCAGAAAGCTTCTTTCCAGTTTTGAACGGAAGATATTTCCTTTTTCACCATAGCCCTCTATGGGCTTCCAAATATCCCTTTGCCAATTCCACAAGAACAGCCTTAGCGAAAGGCTTCTTGAAGGGAAAGATGTAACACTGTGAGATGAATTAACGGAACACAAAGAAGTTTCTCAGAAAGCTTCTTTCCAGTTTTGAACGGAAGATATTTCCTTTTTCACCATAGCCCTCTAGGGGCTTCCAAATAACCCTTTGCCAATTCCACAAGAACAGCCTTAGCGGAAGGTTTCTTGAAGGGAAAGATGTAACTCTGTGAGATGAAATCACAGAACACAGAGCAGTTTCTCAGAAAGCTTCATTCCAGTTTTGAACGGAAGATATTTCCTTTTTCACCATAGCCCTCTATGGGCTTCCAAATATCCCTTTGCCAATTACACAAGAACAGCCTTAGCGAAAGGCTTCTTGAAGGGAAACATGTAACTCTGTGAGATGAATTAAGAGAACACAGAGCAGTTTCTCAGAAAGCTTCTTTCCAGTTTTGAACGGAAGATATTTCCTTTTTCACCATAGCCCTCTAAGGGCTTCCAAATATCCCTTTGCCAATTCCACAAGAAGAGCCTGAGCGAAAGCCTTCTTGAAGGGAAAGATGTAACTCTGTGAGATGAATTAAGAGAACACAGAGCAGTTTCTCAGAAAGCTTCTTTCCAGTTTTCAGCGGAAGATATTTCCTTTTTCACCATATCCCTCTATGGGCTTCCAAACATCCCTTTGCCAATTCCACAAGAACAGCCTTAGCGAAGGGCTTCTTGAAGGGCAAGATATAACTCTGTGAGATGAATTAACAGAACACAGAGCAGTTTCTCAGAAAGCTTCTTTCCAGTTTTGAACGGAAGATATTTCCTTTTTCACCATAGCCCTGTATTGGCTTCCAAATATCCCTTTGCCAATTTCACAAGAACAGCCTTAGAGAAAGGGTTCTTGAAGGGAAAGATGTACCTCTGTGAGATGAATTAACGGAACACAGAGCAGTTTCTCAGAAAGCTTCTTTACAGTTTTGAGCGGAAGATATTTCCTTTTTCACCATAGCCCTTTATGGGCCTGCAAATATCCCTTTGCCAATTCCACAAGAACAGTCTTAGCGAAGGGCTTCTTGAAGCGAAAGGTGTAACTCTGTGTGATGAATTCACAGAACACAGAGCAGTTTCTCAGAAAGCTTCTTTCAGTTTTGAATGGAAGATATTTCCTTTTTCACCAGAGCCCTCTATCGGCTTCCAAATATCCCTTTGCCAATTCCACAAGAACAGCCTTAGCGAAAGGCTTCTTGAAGGGAAAGATGTAACACTGTGAGATGAATTAAC
This sequence comes from Chlorocebus sabaeus, assembly GCF_047675955.1. Lineage (NCBI taxonomy): Eukaryota > Metazoa > Chordata > Mammalia > Primates > Cercopithecidae > Chlorocebus > Chlorocebus sabaeus. The sequence continues at coordinate 2,179,354 of NW_027327079.1, read as the reverse complement.
GGAACACAAAGAAGTTTCTCAGAAAGCTTCTTTCCAGTTTTGAACGGAAGATATTTCCTTTTTCACCATAGCCCTCTATGGGCTTCCAAATATTTCTTTGCCAATTCCACAAGAACAGCATTAGCGAAAGGGTTCTTGAAAGGAAAGATGTAACTCTGTGAGATGAATTAACGGAACACAGAGCAGTTTCTCAGAAAGCTTCTTTCCACTTTTCAGCGGAAGATATTTCCTTTTTCACCATAGCCCTCTATGGGCTTCCAAATATCCCTTTGCCAATTCCACAAGAAGAGCCTGAGCGAAAGGATTCTTGAAGGGAAAGATGTAACTGTGTGAGATGAATTAAGAGAACAGAGAGCAGTTACTCAGAAAGCTTCTTTCCAGTTTTGAACGGAAGTATTTCCTTTTTCACCATAGCCCTCTATGGGCTTCCAAATATCACTTTGCCAATACCATAAGAACAGCCTTAGCGAAAGGCTTCTTGAAGGGAAAGATGTAACTCTGTGAGATGAATTAACGGAACACAAAGCAGTTTCTCAGAAAGCTTCTTTCCAGTTTTGAACGGAAGATATTTCCTTTTTCACCATAGCCCTCTATGGGCTTCCAAATATCACTTTCCCAATTCCAGAAGAACAGCCTTAGCGAAATACTTCTTGAAGGGAAAGATGTAACTCTGTGAGATGAATTAACAGAACACAGAGCAATTTCTCAGAAAGCTTCTTTCCAGTTTTGAACGGAAGATATTTCCTTTTTCACCATAGCCCTCTATGGGCTTCCAAATATCCCTTTGCCAATTCCACAAGAACAGCCCTTAGCGAAAGACTTCTGGAAGGGAAAGATGTAACTCTGTGAGATGAATTCACAGAACACAGAGCAATTTCTCAGCAAGCTTTTTTCCAGTTTTGAACGGAAGATATTTCCTTTTTCACCATAGCCCTCTATGGGCTTCCAAATATCCCTTTGCCAATTCCACAAGAACAGCCTTAGCGAAAGGCTTCTTGAAGGGAAAGATGTAACTCTGTGAGATGAATTCACAGAACACAGCGCAGTTTCTCAGAAAGCTTCTTTCCAGTTTTGAATGGAAGATATTTCCTTTTTCACCATAGCCCTCTATGGGCTTCCAAATATCCCTTTGCCAATTCCACAAGAACAGCCTTAGCGAAAGGCTTCTTGAAGGGAAAGATGTAACTCTGTGAGATGAATTAAGAGAACACAGAGCAGTTTCTCAGAAAGCTTCTTTCCAGTTTTCAGCGGAAGATATTTCCTTTTTCACCATATCCCTCTATGGGCTTCCAAATATCCCTTTGCCAATTCCACAAGAACAGCCTTAGCGAAGGGCTTCTTGAAGGGCAAGATGTAACTCTGTGAGATGAATTAACAGAACACAGAGCAGTTTCTCAGAAAGCTTCTTTCCAGTTTTGAACGGAAGATATTTCCTTTTTCACCATAGCCCTGTATTGGCTTCCAAATATCCCTTTGCCAATTTCACAAGAACAGCCTTAGAGAAAGGGTTCTTGAAGGGAAAGATGTAACTCTGTGAGATGAATTAACGGAACACAGAGCAGTTTCTCAGAAAGCTTCTTTCCACTTTTCAGCGGAATTTATTTCCTTTTTCACCATAGCCCTCTATGGGCTTCCAAATATCCCTTTGCCAATTCCACAAGAACAGCCATAGCGAAAGGATTCTTGAAGGGAAAGATGTAACTGTGTGAGATGAATTAAGAGAACAGAGAGCAGTTACTCAGAAAGCTTCTTTCCAGTTTTGAACGGAAGTATTTCCTTTTTCACCATAGCCCTCTATGGGCTTCCAAATATCACTTTGCCAATTCCATAAGAACAGCCTTAGCGAAAGGCTTCTTGAAGGTAAAGATGTAACTCTGTGAGATGAATTCACAGAACACAGAGGAGTTTCTCAGAAAGCTTCTTTCCAGTTTTGAACGGAAGATATTTCCTTTTTCACCATAGCCCTCTATGGGCTTCCAAATATCCCTTTGCCAATTCCACAAGAACAGCCTTAGCGAAAGGCTTCTTGAAGGGAAAGATGTAACACTGTGAGATGAATTAACGGAACACAAAGAAGTTTCTCAGAAAGCTTCTTTCCAGTTTTGAACGGAAGATATTTCCTTTTTCACCATAGCCCTCTATGGGCTTCCAAATAACCCTTTGCCAATTCCACAAGAACAGCCTTAGCGGAAGGTTTCTTGAAGGGACAGATGTAACTCTGTGAGATGAAATCACAGAACACAGAGCAGTTTCTCAGAAAGCTTCATTCCAGTTTTGAACGGAAGATATTTCCTATTTCACCATAGCCCTCTATGGGCTTCCAAATATCCCTTTGCCAATTACACAAGAACAGCCTTAGCGAAAGGCTTCTTGAAGGGAAACATGTAACTCTGTGAGATGAATTAAGAGAACACAGAGCAGTTTCTCAGAAAGCTTCCTTCCAGTTTTGAACGGAAGATATTTCCTTTTTCACCATAGCCCTCTAAGGGCTTCCAAATATCCCTTTGCCAATTCCACAAGAAGAGCCTGAGCGAAAGGCTTCTTGAAGGGAAAGATGTAACTCTGTGAGATGAATTCACAGAACACAGAGCAGTTTCTCAGAAAGCTTCTTTCCAGTTTTGAAAGGAAGATATTTCCTTTTTCACCATAGCTTTCTATGGGCTTCCAAATAACCCTTTGCCAATTCCACAAGAACAGCCTTAGCGGAAGGCTTCTTGAAGGGAAAGATGTAACTCGGTGAGATGAATTAACAGAACACACAGCAGTTTCTCAGAAAGCTTCTTTCCAGTTTTGAACGGAAGATATTTCCTTTTTCACCATAGCCCTCTATGGGCTTCCAAATATTCCTTTGCCAATTCCACAAGAACAGCATTAGCGAAAGGCTTCTTGAAGGGAAAGATGTAACTCTGTGAGATGAATTAACGGAACACAAAGCAGTTTCTCAGAAAGCTTCTTTCCAGTTTTGAACGGAAGATATTTCCTTTTTCACCATAGCCCTCTATGGGCTTCCAAATATCACTTTCCCAATTCCAGAAGAACAGCCTTAGCGAAATACTTCTTGAAGGGAAAGATGTAACTCTGTGAGATGAATTAACAGAACACAGAGCAATTTCTCAGAAAGCTTCTTTCCAGTTTTGAACGGAAGATATTTCCTTTTTCACCATAGCCCTCTATGGGCTTCCAAATATCCCTTTGCCAATTCCACAAGAACAGCCTTAGCGAAAGACTTCTGGAAGGGAAAGATGTAACTCTGTGAGATGAATTCACAGAACACAGAGCAATTTCTCAGCAAGCTTTTTTCCAGTTTTGAACGGAAGATATTTCCTTTTTCACCATAGCCCTCTATGGGCTTCCAAATATCCCTTTGCCAATTCCACAAGAACAGCCTTAGCGAAAGGCTTCTTGAAGGGAAAGATGTAACTCTGTGAGATGAATTCACAGAACACAGCGCAGTTTCTCAGAAAGCTTCTTTCCAGTTTTGAATGGAAGATATTTCCTTTTTCACCATAGCCCTCTATGGGCTTCCAAATATCCCTTTGCCAATTCCACAAGAACAGCCTTAGCGAAAGGCTTCTTGAAGGGAAAGATGTAACTCTGTGAGATGAATTAAGAGAACACAGAGCAGTTTCTCAGAAAGCTTCTTTCCAGTTTTTAGCGGAAGATATTTCCTTTTTCACCATATCCCTCTATGGGCTTCCAAATATCCCTTTGCCAATTCCACAAGAACAGCCTTAGCGAAGGGCTTCTTGAAGGGCAAGATGTAACTCTGTGAGATGAATTAACAGAACACAGAGCAGTTTCTCAGAAAGCTTCTTTCCAGTTTTGAACGGAAGATATTTCCTTTTTCACCATAGCCCTGTATTGGCCTCCAAATATCCCTTTGCCAATTTCACAAGAACAGCCTTAGAGAAAGGGTTCTTGAAGGGAAAGATGTAACTCTGTGAGATGAATTAACGGAACACAGAGCAGTTTCTCAGAAAGCTTCTTTACAGTTTTGAGCGGAAGATATTTCCTTTTTCACCATAGCCCTTTATGGGCCTGCAAATATCCCTTTGCCAATTCCACAAGAACAGTCTTAGCGAAGGGCTTCTTGAAGCGAAAGGTGTAACTCTGTGTGATGAATTCACAGAACACAGAGCAGTTTCTCAGAAAGCTTCTTTCAGTTTTGAATGGAAGATATTTCCTTTTTCACCAGAGCCCTCTATCGGCTTCCCAATATCCCTTTGCCAATTCCACAAGAACAGCCTTAGCGAAAGGCTTCTTGAAGGGAAAGATGTAACACTGTGAGATGAATTAACGGAACACAAAGAAGTTTCTCAGAAAGCTTCTTTCCAGTTATGAACGGAAGATATTTCCTTTTTCACCATAGCCCTCTATGGGCTTCCAAATATTTCTTTGCCAATTCCACAAGAACAGCATTAGCGAAAGGGTTCTTGAAGGGAAAGATGTAACTCTGTGAGATGAATTAACGGAACACAGAGCAGTTTCTCAGAAAGCTTCTTTCCAGTTTTGAACGGAAGATATTTCCTTTTTCACCATAGCCCTCTATGGGCTTCCAAATATCACTTTCCCAATTCCAGAAGAACAGCCTTAGCGAAATACTTCTTGAAGGGAAAGATGTAACTCTGTGAGATGAATTAACAGAACACAGAGCAATTTCTCAGAAAGCTTCTTTCCAGTTTTGAACGGAAGATATTTCCTTTTTCACCATAGCCCTCTATGGGCTTCCAAATATCCCTTTGCCAATTCCACAAGAACAGCCTTAGCGAAAGACTTCTGGAAGGCAAAGATGTAACTCTGTGAGATGAATTCACAGAACACAGAGCAATTTCTCAGCAAGCTACTTTCCAGTTTTGAACGGAAGATATTTTATTTTTCACCATAGCCCTCTATGGGCTTCCAAATATCCCTTTGCCAATTCCACAAGAACAGCCTTAGCGAAAGGCTTCTTGAAGGGAAAGATGTAACTCTGTGAGATGAATTCACAGAACACAGAGCAGTTTCTCAGAAAGCTTCTTTCCAGTTTTGAATGGAAGATATTTCCTTTTTCACCATAGCCCTCTATGGGCTTCCAAATATCCCTTTGCCAATTCCACAAGAACAGCCTTAGCGAAAGGCTTCTTGAAGGCAAAGATGTAACTCTGTGAGATGAATTAACAGAACACAGAGCAGTTTCTCAGAAAGCTTCTTTCCAGTTTTGAACGGAAGATATTTCCTTTTTCACCATAGCCCTCTATGGGCTTCCAAATATCACTTTGCCAATTCCACAAGAACAGCCTTAGCGAAGGGCTTCTTGACGGGAAAGATGTAACTCTGTGAGATGAATTCACAGAACACAGAGCAGTTTCTCAGAAAGCTTCTTTCCAGTTTTGAACGGAAGATATTTCCTTTTTCACCATAGCCCTCTATGGGCTTCCAAATATCCCTTTGCCAATTCCACAAGAACAGCCTTAGTGAAAGGCTTCTTGAAGGGAAAGATGTAACTCTGTGAGATGAATTTACAGAACACAGAGCAGTTTCTCAGAAAGCTTCTTTCCAGTTTTGAACGGAAGATATTTCCTTTTTCACCATAGCCCTGTATGGGCTTCCAAATATCCCTTTGCCAATTACACAAGAACAGCCTTAGCGAAAGGCTTCTTGAAGGGAAACATGTAACTCTGTGAGATGAATTAAGAGAACACAGAGCAGTTTCTCAGAAAGCTTCTTTCCAGTTTTGAACGGAAGATATTTCCTTTTTCACCATAGCCCTCTAAGGGCTTCCAAATATCCCTTTGCCAATTCCACAAGAAGAGCCTGAGCGAAAGGCTTCTTGAAGGGAAAGATGTAACTCTGTGAGATGAATTCACAGAACACAGAGCAGTTTCTCAGAAAGCTTCTTTCCAGTTTTGAAAGGAAGATATTTCCTTTTTCACCATAGCCCTCTAGGGGCTTCCAAATATCCCTTTGCCAATTCCACAAGAACAGCCTTAGCGAAAGGCTTCTTGAAGGGAAAGATGTAACTCTGTGGGATGAATTAACAGAACACAGAGCAGTTTCTCAGAAAGCTTCTTTCCAGTTTTGCGCGGAAGATATTTCCTTTTTCACCATAGCCCTCTATTGGCTTCCAAATATCCCTTTGCCAATTCCACAAGAACAGCCTTAGCGAAAGGCTTCTTGAAGGGAAAAATGTAACTCTGTGAGATGAATTAACGGAACACAGAGCAGTTTCTCAGAAAGCTTCTTTCCACTTTTCAGCGGAAGATATTTCCTTTTTCACCATAGCCCTCTATGGGCTTCCAAATATCCCTTTGCCAATTCCACAAGAACAGCCTTAGCGAAAGGATTCTTGAAGGGAAAGATGTAACTGTGTGAGATGAATTAAGAGAACAGAGAGCAGTTACTCAGAAAGCTTCTTTCCAGTTTTGAACGGAAGTATTTCCTTTTTCACCATAGCCCTCTATGGGCTTCCAAATATCACTTTGCCAATTCCATAAGAACAGCCTTAGCGAAAGGCTTCTTGAAGGTAAAGATGTAACTCTGTGAGATGAATTCACAGAACACAGAGCAGTTTCTCAGAAAGCTTCTTTCCAGTTTTGAACGGAAGATATTTCCTTTTTCACCATAGCCCTCTATGGGCTTCCAAATATTCCTTTGCCAATTCCACAAGAACAGCCTTAGCGAAAGGCTTCTTCAAGGGAAAGATGTAACACTGTGAGATGAATTAACGGAACACAAAGAAGTTTCTCAGAAAGCTTCTTTCCAGTTTTGAACGGAAGATATTTCCTTTTTCACCATAGCCCTCTATGGGCTTCCAAATAACCCTTTGCCAATTCCACAAGAACAGCCTTAGCGGAAGGTTTCTTGAAGGGAAAGATGTAACTCTGTGAGATGAAATCACAGAACACAGAGCAGTTTCTCAGAAAGCTACATTCCAGTTTTGAACGGAAGATATTTCCTTTTTCACCATAGCCCTCTATGGGCTTCCAAATATCCCTTTGCCAATTACACAAGAACAGCCTTAGCGAAAGGCTTCTTGAAGGGAAACATGTAACTCTGTGAGATGAATTAAGAGAACACAGAGCAGTTTCTCAGAAAGCTTCTTTCCAGTTTTGAACGGAAGATATTTCCTTTTTCACCATAGCCCTCTAAGGGCTTCCAAATATCCCTTTGCCAATTCCACAAGAAGAGCCTGAGCGAAAGGCTTCTTGAAGGGAAAGATGTAACTCTGTGAGATGAATTCACAGAACACAGAGCAGTTTCTCAGAAAGCTTCTTTCCAGTTTTCAGCTAAAGATATTTCCTTTTTCACTATAGCCCTCTATGGGCTTCCAAATATCCCTTTGCCAATTCCACAAGAACAGCCTTAGTGAAAGGCTTCTTGAAGGGAAAGATGTAACTCTGTGAGATGAATTAACAGAACACAGAGCCGTTTCTCAGAAAGCTTCTTTCCAGTTTTGAACGGAAGATATTTCCTTTTTCACCATAGCCCTCTATGGGCTTCCAAATATCCCTTTGCCAATTCCACAAGAACAGCCTTAGCGAAAGGCTTCTTGAAGGGAAAGATGTAACACTGTGAGATGAATTAACGGAACACAAAGAAGTTTCTCAGAAAGCTTCTTTCCAGTTTTGAACGGAAGATATTTCCTTTTTCACCATAGCCCTCTAGGGGCTTCCAAATAACCCTTTGCCAATTCCACAAGAACAGCCTTAGCGGAAGGTTTCTTGAAGGGAAAGATGTAACTCTGTGAGATGAAATCACAGAACACAGAGCAGTTTCTCAGAAAGCTTCATTCCAGTTTTGAACGGAAGATATTTCCTTTTTCACCATAGCCCTCTATGGGCTTCCAAATATCCCTTTGCCAATTACACAAGAACAGCCTTAGCGAAAGGCTTCTTGAAGGGAAACATGTAACTCTGTGAGATGAATTAAGAGAACACAGAGCAGTTTCTCAGAAAGCTTCTTTCCAGTTTTGAACGGAAGATATTTCCTTTTTCACCATAGCCCTCTAAGGGCTTCCAAATATCCCTTTGCCAATTCCACAAGAAGAGCCTGAGCGAAAGCCTTCTTGAAGGGAAAGATGTAACTCTGTGAGATGAATTAAGAGAACACAGAGCAGTTTCTCAGAAAGCTTCTTTCCAGTTTTCAGCGGAAGATATTTCCTTTTTCACCATATCCCTCTATGGGCTTCCAAACATCCCTTTGCCAATTCCACAAGAACAGCCTTAGCGAAGGGCTTCTTGAAGGGCAAGATATAACTCTGTGAGATGAATTAACAGAACACAGAGCAGTTTCTCAGAAAGCTTCTTTCCAGTTTTGAACGGAAGATATTTCCTTTTTCACCATAGCCCTGTATTGGCTTCCAAATATCCCTTTGCCAATTTCACAAGAACAGCCTTAGAGAAAGGGTTCTTGAAGGGAAAGATGTACCTCTGTGAGATGAATTAACGGAACACAGAGCAGTTTCTCAGAAAGCTTCTTTACAGTTTTGAGCGGAAGATATTTCCTTTTTCACCATAGCCCTTTATGGGCCTGCAAATATCCCTTTGCCAATTCCACAAGAACAGTCTTAGCGAAGGGCTTCTTGAAGCGAAAGGTGTAACTCTGTGTGATGAATTCACAGAACACAGAGCAGTTTCTCAGAAAGCTTCTTTCAGTTTTGAATGGAAGATATTTCCTTTTTCACCAGAGCCCTCTATCGGCTTCCAAATATCCCTTTGCCAATTCCACAAGAACAGCCTTAGCGAAAGGCTTCTTGAAGGGAAAGATGTAACACTGTGAGATGAATTAACGGAACACAAAGAAGTTTCTCAGAAAGCTTCTTTCCAGTTTTGAACGGAAGATATTTCCTTTTTCACCATAGCCCTCTATGGGCTTCCAAATATTTCTTTGCCAATTCCACAAGAACAGCATTAGCGAAAGGGTTCTTGAAAGGAAAGATGTAACTCTGTGAGATGAATTAACGGAACACAGAGCAGTTTCTCAGAAAGCTTCTTTCCACTTTTCAGCGGAAGATATTTCCTTTTTCACCATAGCCCTCTATGGGCTTCCAAATATCCCTTTGCCAATTCCACAAGAAGAGCCTGAGCGAAAGGATTCTTGAAGGGAAAGATGTAACTGTGTGAGATGAATTAAGAGAACAGAGAGCAGTTACTCAGAAAGCTTCTTTCCAGTTTTGAACGGAAGTATTTCCTTTTTCACCATAGCCCTCTATGGGCTTCCAAATATCACTTTGCCAATACCATAAGAACAGCCTTAGCGAAAGGCTTCTTGAAGGGAAAGATGTAACTCTGTGAGATGAATTAACGGAACACAAAGCAGTTTCTCAGAAAGCTTCTTTCCAGTTTTGAACGGAAGATATTTCCTTTTTCACCATAGCCCTCTATGGGCTTCCAAATATCACTTTCCCAATTCCAGAAGAACAGCCTTAGCGAAATACTTCTTGAAGGGAAAGATGTAACTCTGTGAGATGAATTAACAGAACACAGAGCAATTTCTCAGAAAGCTTCTTTCCAGTTTTGAACGGAAGATATTTCCTTTTTCACCATAGCCCTCTATGGGCTTCCAAATATCCCTTTGCCAATTCCACAAGAACAGCCCTTAGCGAAAGACTTCTGGAAGGGAAAGATGTAACTCTGTGAGATGAATTCACAGAACACAGAGCAATTTCTCAGCAAGCTTTTTTCCAGTTTTGAACGGAAGATATTTCCTTTTTCACCATAGCCCTCTATGGGCTTCCAAATATCCCTTTGCCAATTCCACAAGAACAGCCTTAGCGAAAGGCTTCTTGAAGGGAAAGATGTAACTCTGTGAGATGAATTCACAGAACACAGCGCAGTTTCTCAGAAAGCTTCTTTCCAGTTTTGAATGGAAGATATTTCCTTTTTCACCATAGCCCTCTATGGGCTTCCAAATATCCCTTTGCCAATTCCACAAGAACAGCCTTAGCGAAAGGCTTCTTGAAGGGAAAGATGTAACTCTGTGAGATGAATTAAGAGAACACAGAGCAGTTTCTCAGAAAGCTTCTTTCCAGTTTTCAGCGGAAGATATTTCCTTTTTCACCATATCCCTCTATGGGCTTCCAAATATCCCTTTGCCAATTCCACAAGAACAGCCTTAGCGAAGGGCTTCTTGAAGGGCAAGATGTAACTCTGTGAGATGAATTAACAGAACACAGAGCAGTTTCTCAGAAAGCTTCTTTCCAGTTTTGAACGGAAGATATTTCCTTTTTCACCATAGCCCTGTATTGGCTTCCAAATATCCCTTTGCCAATTTCACAAGAACAGCCTTAGAGAAAGGGTTCTTGAAGGGAAAGATGTAACTCTGTGAGATGAATTAACGGAACACAGAGCAGTTTCTCAGAAAGCTTCTTTACAGTTTTGAGCGGAAGATATTTCCTTTTTCACCATAGCCCTTTATGGGCCTGCAAATATCCCTTTGCCAATTCCACAAGAACAGTCTTAGCGAAGGGCTTCTTGAAGCGAAAGGTGTAACTCTGTGTGATGATTTCACAGAACACAGAGCAGTTTCTCAGAAAGCTTCTTTCAGTTTTGAATGGAAGATATTTCCTTTTTCACCAGAGCCCTCTATCGGCTTCCCAATATCCCTTTGCCAATTCCACAAGAACAGCCTTAGCGAAAGGCTTCTTGAAGGGAAAGATGTAACACTGTGAGATGAATTAACGGAACACAAAGAAGTTTCTCAGAAAGCTTCTTTCCAGTTATGAACGGAAGATATTTCCTTTTTCACCATAGCCCTCTATGGGCTTCCAAATATTTCTTTGCCAATTCCACAAGAACAGCATTAGCGAAAGGGTTCTTGAAGGGAAAGATGTAACTCTGTGAGATGAATTAACGGAACACAGAGCAGTTTCTCAGAAAGCTTCTTTCCAGTTTTGAACGGAAGATATTTCCTTTTTCACCATAGCCCTCTATGGGCTTCCAAATATCACTTTCCCAATTCCAGAAGAACAGCCTTAGCGAAATACTTCTTGAAGGGAAAGATGTAACTCTGTGAGATGAATTAACAGAACACAGAGCAATTTCTCAGAAAGCTTCTTTCCAGTTTTGAACGGAAGATATTTCCTTTTTCACCATAGCCCTCTATGGGCTTCCAAATATCCCTTTGCCAATTCCACAAGAACAGCCTTAGCGAAAGACTTCTGGAAGGCAAAGATGTAACTCTGTGAGATGAATTCACAGAACACAGAGCAATTTCTCAGCAAGCTACTTTCCAGTTTTGAACGGAAGATATTTCCTTTTTCACCATAGCCCTCTATGGGCTTCCAAATATCCCTTTGCCAATTCCACAAGAACAGCCTTAGCGAAAGGCTTCTGGAAGGGAAAGATGTAACTCTGTGAGATGAATTCACAGAACACAGAGCAGTTTCTCAGAAAGCTTCTTTCCAGTTTTGAATGGAAGATATTTCCTTTTTCACCATAGCCCTCTATGGGCTTCCAAATATCCCTTTGCCAATTCCACAAGAACAGCCTTAGCGAAAGGCTTCTTGAAGGCAAAGATGTAACTCTGTGAGATGAATTAACAGAACACAGAGCAGTTTCTCAGAAAGCTTCTTTCCAGTTTTGAACGGAAGATATTTCCTTTTTCACCATAGCCCTCTATGGGCTTCCAAATATCACTTTGCCAATTCCACAAGAACAGCCTTAGCGAAGGGCTTCTTGACGGGAAAGATGTAACTCTGTGAGATGAATTCACAGAACACAGAGCAGTTTCTCAGAAAGCTTCTTTCAAGTTTTGAACGGAAGATATTTCCTTTTTCACCATAGCCCTCTATGGGCTTCCAAATATCCCTTTGCCAATTCCACAAGAACAGCCTTAGTGAAAGGCTTCTTGAAGGGAAAGATGTAACTCTGTGAGATGAATTTACAGAACACAGAGCAGTTTCTCAGAAAGCTTCTTTCCAGTTTTGAACGGAAGATATTTCCTTTTTCACCATAGCCCTGTATGGGCTTCCAAATATCCCTTTGCCAATTCCACAAGAACAGCCTTAGCGAAAGGCTTCTTGAAGGGAAAGATGTAACACTGTGAGATGAATTAACGGAACACAAAGAAGTTTCTCAGAAAGCTTCTTTCCAGTTTTGAACGGAAGATATTTCCTTTTTCACCATAGCCCTCTATGGGCTTCCAAATAACCCTTTGCCAATTCCACAAGAACAGACTTAGCGGAAGGTTTCTTGAAGGGAAAGATGTAACTCTGTGAGATGAAATCACAGAACACAGAGCAGTTTCTCAGAAAGCTTCTTTCCAGTTTTGAACGGAAGATATTTCCTTTTTCACCATAGCCCTCTATGGGCTTCCAAATATCCCTTTGCCAATTACACAAGAACAGCCTTAGCGAAAGGCTTCTTGAAGGGAAACATGTAACTCTGTGAGATGAATTAAGAGAACACAGAGCAGTTTCTCAGAAAGCTTCTTTCCAGTTTTGAACGGAAGATATTTCCTTTTTCACCATAGCCCTCTAAGGGCTTCCAAATATCCCTTTGCCAATTCCACTAGAAGAGCCTGAGCGAAAGGCTTCTTGAAGGGAAAGATGTAACTCTGTGAGATGAATTCACAGAACACAGAGCAGTTTCTCAGAAAGCTTCTTTCCAGGTTTCAGCTAAAGATATTTCCTTTTTCACTATAGACCTCTATGGGCTTCCAAATATCCCTTTGCCAATTCCACAAGAACAGCCTTAGTGAAAGGCTACTTGAAGGGAAAGATGTAACTCTGTGAGATGAATTAACAGAACACAGAGCCGTTTCTCAGAAAGCTTCTTTCCAGTTTTGAACGGAAGATATTTCCTTTTTCACCATAGCCCTCTATGGGATTCCAAATATCCCTTTGCCAATTCCACAAGAACAGCCTTAGCGAAAGGCTTCTTGAAGGGAAAGATGTAACACTGTGAGATGAATTAACGGAACACAAAGAAGTTTCTCAGAAAGCTTCTTTCCAGTTTTGAACGGAAGATATTTCCTTTTTCACCATAGCCCTCTATGGGCTTCCAAATAACCCTTTGCCAATTCCACAAGAACAGCCTTAGCGGAAGGTTTCTTGAAGGGAAAGATGTAACTCTGTGAGATGAAATCACAGAACACAGAGCAGTTTCTCAGAAAGCTTCATTCCAGTTTTGAACGGAAGATATTTCCTTTTTCACCATAGCCCTCTATGGGCTTCCAAATATCCCTTTGCCAATTACACAAGAACAGCTTTAGCGAAAGGCTTCTTGAAGGGAAACATGTAACTCTGTGAGATGAATTAAGAGAACACAGAGCAGTTTCTCAGAAAGCTTCTTTCCAGTTTTGAACGGAAGATATTTCCTTTTTCACCATAGCCCTCTAAGGGCTTCCAAATATCCCTTTGCCAATTCCACAAGAAGAGCCTGAGCGAAAGCCTTCTTGAAGGGAAAGATGTAACTCTGTGAGATGAATTCACAGAACACAGAGCAGTTTCTCAGAAAGCTTCTTTCCAGTTTTGAAAGGAAGATATTTCCTTTTTCACCATAGCTTTCTATGGGCTTCCAAATAACCCTTTGCCAATTCCACAAGAACAGCCTTAGCGGAAGGCTTCTTGAAGGGAAAGATGTAACTCGGTGAGATGAATTAACAGAACACACAGCAGTTTCTCAGAAAGCTTCTTTCCAGTTTTGAACGGAAGATATTTCCTTTTTCACCATAGCCCTCTATGGGCTTCCAAATATTCCTTTGCCAATTCCACAAGAACAGCATTAGCGAAAGGCTTCTTGAAGGGAAAGATGTAACTCTGTGAGATGAATTCACAGAACACAGCGCAGTTTCTCAGAAAGCTTCTTTCCAGTTTTGAATGGAAGATATTTCCTTTTTCACCATAGCCCTCTATGGGCTTCCAAATATCCCTTTGCCAATTCCACAAGAACAGCCTTAGCGAAAGGCTTCTTGAAGGGAAAGATGTAACTCTGTGAGATGAATTAAGAGAATACAGAGCAGTTTCTCAGAAAGCTTCTTTCCAGTTTTCAGCGGAAGATATTTCCTTTTTCACCATATCCCTGTATGGGCTTCCAAACATCCCTTTGCCAATTCCACAAGAACAGCCTTAGCGAAGGGCTTCTTGAAGGGCAAGATATAACTCTGTGAGATGAATTAACAGAACACAGAGCAGTTTCTCAGAAAGCTTCTTTCCAGTTTTGAACGGAAGATATTTCCTTTTTCACCATAGCCCTGTATTGGCTTCCAAATATCCCTTTGCCAATTTCACAAGAACAGCCTTAGAGAAAGGGTTCTTGAAGGAAAAGATGTAACTCTGTGAGATGAATTAACAGAACACAGAGCAGTTTCTCAGAAAGCTTCTTTACAGTTTTGAGCGGAAGATATTTCCTTTTTCACCATAGCCCTTTATGGGCCTGCAAATATCCCTTTGCCAATTCCACAAGAACAGTCTTAGCGAAGGGCTTCTTGAAGCGAAAGGTGTAACTCTGTGTGATGAATTCACAGAACACCGAGCAGTTTCTCAGAAAGCTTCTTTCAGTTTTGAATGGAAGATATTTCCTTTTTCACCAGAGCCCTCTATCGGCTTCCAAATATCCCTTTGCCAATTCCACAAGAACAGCCTTAGCGAAAGGCTTCTTGAAGGGAAAGATGTAACACTGTGAGATGAATTAACGGAACACAAAGAAGTTTCTCAGAAAGCTTCTTTCCAGTTTTGAACGGAAGATATTTCCTTTTTCACCATAGCCCTCTATGGGCTTCCAAATATTTCTTTGCCAATTCCACAAGAACAGCATTAGCGAAAGGGTTCTTGAAGGGAAAGATGTAACTCTGTGAGATGAATTAACGGAACACAGAGCAGTTTCTCAGAAAGCTTCTTTCCAGTTTTGAACGGAAGATATTTCCTTTTTCACCATAGCCCTCTAAGGGCTTCCAAATATCCCTTTGCCAATTCCACAAGAAGAGCCTGAGCGAAAGGCTTCTTGAAAGGAAAGATGTAACTCTGTGAGATGAATTCACAGAACACAGAGCAGTTTCTCAGAAAGCTTCTTTCCAGTTTTGAAAGGAAGATATTTCCTTTTTCACCAAAGCCCTCTATGGGCTTCCAAATATCCCTTTGCCAATTCCACAAGAACAGCCTTAGCGAAAGGCTTCTTGAAGGGAAAGATGTAACTCTGTGGGATGAATTAACAGAACACAGAGCAGTTTCTCAGAAAGCTTCTTTCCAGTTTTGCGCGGAAGATATTTCCTTTTTCACCATAGCCCTCTATTGGCTTCCAAATATCCCTTTGCCAATTCCACAATAACAGCCTTAGAGAAAGGCTTCTTGAAGGGAAAAATGTAACTCTGTGAGATGAATTAACGGAACACAGAGCAGTTTCTCAGAAAGCTTCTTTCCACTTTTCAGCGGAAGATATTTCCTTTTTCACCATAGCCCTCTATGGGCTTCCAAATATCACTTTCCCAATTCCAGAAGAACAGCCTTAGCGAAATACTTCTTGAAGGGAAAGATGTAACTCTGTGAGATGAATTAACAGAACACAGAGCAATTTCTCAGAAAGCTTCTTTCCAGTTTTGAACGGAAGATATTTCCTTTTTCACCATAGCCCTCTATGGGCTTCCAAATATCCCTTTGCCAATTCCACAAGAACAGCCTTAGCGAAAGACTTCTGGAAGGGAAAGATGTAACTCTGTGAGATGAATTAAGAGAACACAGAGCAGTTTCTCAGAAAGCTTCTTTCAGTTTTGAATGGAAGATATTTCCTTTTTCACCAGAGCCCTCTATCGGCTTCCAAATATCCCTTTGCCAATTCCACAAGAACAGCCTTAGCGAAAGGCTTCTTGAGGGAAAGATGTAACACTGTGAGATGAATTAACGGAACACAAAGAAGTTTCTCAGAAAGCTTCTTTCCAGTTTTGAACGGAAGATATTTCCTTTTTCACCATAGCCCTCTATGGGCTTCCAAATATTTCTTTGCCAATTCCACAAGAACAGCATTAGCGAAAGGCTTCTTGAAGGGAAAGATGTAGCTCTGTGAGATGAATTAACGGAACACAGAGCAGTTTCTCAGAAAGCTTCTTTCCAGTTTTGAACGGAAGATATTTCCTTTTTCACCATAGCCCTCTAAGGGCTTCCAAATATCACTTTCCAAATTCCAGAAGAACAGCCTTAGCGAAATACTTCTTGAAGGGAAAGATGTAACTCTGTGAGATGAATTAACAGAACACAGAGCAATTTCTCAGAAAGCTTCTTTCCAGTTTTGAACGGAAGATATTTCCTTTTTCACCATAGCCCTCTATGGGCTTCCAAATATCCCTTTGCCAATTCCACAAGAACAGCCTTAGCGAAAGACGTCTGGAAGGGAAAGATGTAACTCTGTGAGATGAATTCACAGAACACAGAGCAATTTCTCAGCAAGCTACTTTCCAGTTTTGAACGGAAGATATTTCCTTTTTCACCATAGCCCTCTATGGGCTTCCAAATATCCCTTTGCCAATTCCAGAAGAACAGCCTTAGCGAAAGGCTTCTTGAAGGCAAAGATGTAACTCTGTGAGATGAATTAACAGAACACAGAGCAGTTTCTCAGAAAGCTTCTTTCCAGTTTTGAACGGAAGATATTTCCTTTTTCACCATAGCCCTCTATGGGCTTCCAAATATCACTTTGCCAATTCCACAAGAACAGCCTTAGCGAAGGGCTTCTTGACGGGAAAGATGTAACTCTGTGAGATGAATTCACAGAACACAGAGCAGTTTCTCAGAAAGCTTCTTTCCAGTTTTGAACGGAAGATATTTCCTTTTTCACCATAGCCCTCTAAGGGCTTCCAAATATCCCTTTGCCAATTCCACAAGAACAGCCTTAGCGAAAGGCTTCTTGAACGGAAAGATGTAACTCTTTGAGATGAATTCACAGAACACAGCGCAGTTTCTCAGAAAACTTCTTTCCAGTTTTGAACGGAAGATATTTCCTTTTTCACCATAGCCCTGTATGGGCTTCCAAATATCCCTTTGCCAATTCCACAAGAACAGCCTTAGAGAAAGGCTTCTTGAAGGGAAACATGGAACTCTGTGAGATGAATTAAGAGAACACAGAGCAGTTTCTCAGAAAGCTTCTTTCCAGTTTTCAGCGGAAGATATTTCCTTTTTCACCATAGCCCTCTAAGGGCTTCCAAATAACCCTTTGCCAATTCCACAAGAACAGCCTTAGCGGAAGGTTTCTTGAAGGGAAAGATGTAACTCTGTGAGATGAAATCACAGAACACAGAGCAGTTTCTCAGAAAGCTTCATTCCAGTTTTGAACGGAAGATATTTCCTTTTTCACCATAGCCCTCTATGGGCTTCCAAATATCACTTTCCCAATTTCACAAGAACAGCCTTAGCGAAAGGCTTCTTGAAGGGAAACATGTAACTCTGTGAGATGAATTAAGAGAACACAGAGCAGTTTCTCAGAAAGCTTCTTTCCAGTTTTGAACGGAAGATATTTCCTTTTTCACCATAGCCCTCTAAGGGCTTCCAAATATCCCTTTGCCAATTCCACAAGAAGAGACTGAGCGAAAGGCTTCTTGAAGGGAAAGATGTAACTCTGTGAGATGAATTCACAGAACACAGAGCAGTTTCTCAGAAAGCTTCTTTCCAGTTTTGAAAGGAAGATATTTCCTTTTTCACCATAGCTTTCTATGGGCTTCCAAATAACCCTTTGCCAATTCCACAAGAACAGCCTTAGCGGAAGGCTTCTTGAAGGGAAAGATGTAACTCGGTGAGATGAATTAACAGAACACAGAGCAGTTTCTCAGAAAGCTTCTTTCCAGTTTTGAACGGAAGATATTTCCTTTTTCACCATAGCCCTCTATGGGCTTCCAAATATTCCTTTGCCAATTCCACAAGAACAGCATTAGCGAAAGGCTTCTTGAAAGGAAAGATGTAACTCTGTGAGATGAATTAACGGAACACAGAGCAGATTCTCAGAAAGCTTCTTTCCAGTTTTGAACGGAAGATATTTCCTTTTTCACCATAGCCCTCTATGGGCTTCCAAATATCACTTTCCCAATTCCAGAAGAACAGCCTTAGCGAAATACTTCTTGAAGGGAAAGATGTAACTCTGTGAGATGAATTAACAGAACACAGAGCAATTTCTCAAAAAGCTTCTTTCCAGTTTTGAACGGAAGATATTTCCTTTTTCACCATAGCCCTCTATGGGCTTCCAAATATCCCTTTGCCAATTCCACAAGAACAGCCTTAGCGAAAGACTTCTGGAAGGGAAAGATGTAACTCTGTGAGATGAATTCACAGAACACAGAGCAATTTCTCAGCAAGCTTTTTTCCAGTTTTGAAAGGAAGATATTTCCTTTTTCACCATAGCTTTCTATGGGCTTCCAAATAACCCTTTGCCAATTCCACAAGAACAGCCTTAGCGGAAGGCTTCTTGAAGGGAAATATGTAACTCGGTGAGATGAATTAACAGAACACACAGCAGTTTCTCAGAAAGCTTCTTTCCAGTTTTGAACGGAAGATATTTCCTTTTTCACCATAGCCCTGTATGGGCTTCCAAATATTCCTTTGCCAATTCCACAAGAACAGCATTAGCGAAAGGCTTCTTGAAGGGAAAGATGTAACTCTGTGAGATGAATTAACGGAACACAGAGCAGTTTCTCAGAAAGCTTCTTTCCAGTTTTGAACGGAAGATATTTCCTTTTTCACCATAGCCCTCTATGGGCTTCCAAATATCACTTTCCCAATTCCAGAAGAACAGCCTTAGCGAAATACTTCTTGAAGGGAAAGATGTAACTCTGTGAGATGAATTAACAGAACACAGAGCAATTTCTCAGAAAGCTTCTTTCCAGTTTTGAACGGAAGATATTTCCTTTTTCACCATAGCCCTTTATGGGCCTGCAAATATCCCTTTGCCAATTCCACAAGAACAGTCTTAGCGAAGGGCTTCTTGAAGCGAAAGGTGTAACTCTGTGTGATGAATTCACAGAACACAGAGCAGTTTCTCAGAAAGCTTCTTTCAGTTTTGAATGGAAGATATTTCCTTTTTCACCAGAGCCCTCTATCGGCTTCCAAATATCCCTTTGCCAATTCCACAAGAACAGCCTTAGCGAAAGGCTTCTTGAGGGAAAGATGTAACACTGTGAGATGAATTAACGGAACACAAAGAAGTTTCTCAGAAAGCTTCTTTCCAGTTTTGAACGGAAGATATTTCCTTTTTCACCATAGCCCTCTATGGGCTTCCAAATATTTCTTTGCCAATTCCACAAGAACAGCATTAGCGAAAGGCTTCTTGAAGGGAAAGATGTAGCTCTGTGAGATGAATTAACGGAACACAGAGCAGTTTCTCAGAAAGCTTCTTTCCAGTTTTGAACGGAAGATATTTCCTTTTTCACCATAGCCCTCTAAGGGCTTCCAAATATCACTTTCCAAATTCCAGAAGAACAGCCTTAGCGAAATACTTCTTGAAGGGAAAGATGTAACTCTGTGAGATGAATTAACAGAACACAGAGCAATTTCTCAGAAAGCTTCTTTCCAGTTTTGAACGGAAGATATTTCCTTTTTCACCATAGCCCTCTATGGGCTTCCAAATATCCCTTTGCCAATTCCACAAGAACAGCCTTAGCGAAAGACGTCTGGAAGGGAAAGATGTAACTCTGTGAGATGAATTCACAGAACACAGAGCAATTTCTCAGCAAGCTACTTTCCAGTTTTGAACGGAAGATATTTCCTTTTTCACCATAGCCCTCTATGGGCTTCCAAATATCACTTTGCCAATTCCACAAGAACAGCCTTAGCGAAGGGCTTCTTGACGGGAAAGATGTAACTCTGTGAGATGAATTCACAGAACACAGAGCAGTTTCTCAGAAAGCTTCTTTCCAGTTTTGAACGGAAGATATTTCCTTTTTCACCATAGCCCTCTAAGGGCTTCCAAATATCCCTTTGCCAATTCCACAAGAACAGCCTTAGCGAAAGGCTTCTTGAACGGAAAGATGTAACTCTTTGAGATGAATTCACAGAACACAGCGCAGTTTCTCAGAAAACTTCTTTCCAGTTTTGAACGGAAGATATTTCCTTTTTCACCATAGCCCTGTATGGGCTTCCAAATATCCCTTTGCCAATTCCACAAGAACAGCCTTAGAGAAAGGCTTCTTGAAGGGAAACATGGAACTCTGTGAGATGAATTAAGAGAACACAGAGCAGTTTCTCAGAAAGCTTCTTTCCAGTTTTCAGCGGAAGATATTTCCTTTTTCACCATAGCCCTCTAAGGGCTTCCAAATAACCCTTTGCCAATTCCACAAGAACAGCCTTAGCGGAAGGTTTCTTGAAGGGAAAGATGTAACTCTGTGAGATGAAATCACAGAACACAGAGCAGTTTCTCAGAAAGCTTCATTCCAGTTTTGAACGGAAGATATTTCCTTTTTCACCATAGCCCTCTATGGGCTTCCAAATATCACTTTCCCAATTTCACAAGAACAGCCTTAGCGAAAGGCTTCTTGAAGGGAAACATGTAACTCTGTGAGATGAATTAAGAGAACACAGAGCAGTTTCTCAGAAAGCTTCTTTCCAGTTTTGAACGGAAGATATTTCCTTTTTCACCATAGCCCTCTAAGGGCTTCCAAATATCCCTTTGCCAATTCCACAAGAAGAGACTGAGCGAAAGGCTTCTTGAAGGGAAAGATGTAACTCTGTGAGATGAATTCACAGAACACAGAGCAGTTTCTCAGAAAGCTTCTTTCCAGTTTTGAAAGGAAGATATTTCCTTTTTCACCATAGCTTTCTATGGGCTTCCAAATAACCCTTTGCCAATTCCACAAGAACAGCCTTAGCGGAAGGCTTCTTGAAGGGAAAGATGTAACTCGGTGAGATGAATTAACAGAACACACAGCAGTTTCTCAGAAAGCTTCTTTCCAGTTTTGAACGGAAGATATTTCCTTTTTCACCATAGCCCTCTATGGGCTTCCAAATATTCCTTTGCCAATTCCACAAGAACAGCATTAGCGAAAGGCTTCTTGAAAGGAAAGATGTAACTCTGTGAGATGAATTAACGGAACACAGAGCAGATTCTCAGAAAGCTTCTTTCCAGTTTTGAACGGAAGATATTTCCTTTTTCACCATAGCCCTCTATGGGCTTCCAAATATCACTTTCCCAATTCCAGAAGAACAGCCTTAGCGAAATACTTCTTGAAGGGAAAGATGTAACTCTGTGAGATGAATTAACAGAACACAGAGCAATTTCTCAGAAAGCTTCTTTCCAGTTTTGAACGGAAGATATTTCCTTTTTCACCATAGCCCTCTATGGGCTTCCAAATATCCCTTTGCCAATTCCACAAGAACAGCCTTAGCGAAAGACTTCTGGAAGGGAAAGATGTAACTCTGTGAGATGAATTCACAGAACACAGAGCAATTTCTCAGCAAGCTTTTTTCCAGTTTTGAAAGGAAGATATTTCCTTTTTCACCATAGCTTTCTATGGGCTTCCAAATAACCCTTTGCCAATTCCACAAGAACAGCCTTAGCGGAAGGCTTCTTGAAGGGAAATATGTAACTCGGTGAGATGAATTAACAGAACACACAGCAGTTTCTCAGAAAGCTTCTTTCCAGTTTTGAACGGAAGATATTTCCTTTTTCACCATAGCCCTGTATGGGCTTCCAAATATTCCTTTGCCAATTCCACAAGAACAGCATTAGCGAAAGGCTTCTTGAAGGGAAAGATGTAACTCTGTGAGATGAATTAACGGAACACAGAGCAGTTTCTCAGAAAGCTTCTTTCCAGTTTTGAACGGAAGATATTTCCTTTTTCACCATAGCCCTCTATGGGCTTCCAAATATCACTTTCCCAATTCCAGAAGAACAGCCTTAGCGAAATACTTCTTGAAGGGAAAGATGTAACTCTGTGAGATGAATTAACAGAACACAGAGCAATTTCTCAGAAAGCTTCTTTCCAGTTTTGAACGGAAGATATTTCCTTTTTCACCATAGCACTCTATGGGCTTCCAAATATCCCTTTGCCAATTCCACAAGAACAGCCTTAGCGAAAGACTTCTGGAAGGGAAAGATGTAACTCTGTGAGATGAATTCACAGAACACAGAGCAATTTCTCAGCAAGCTTTTTTCCAGTTTTGAACGGAAGATATTTCCTTTTTCACCATAGCCCTCTATGGGCTTCCAAATATCCCTTTGCCAATTCCACAAGAACAGCCTTAGCGAAAGGCTTCTTGAAGGGAAAGATGTAACCCTGTGAGATGAATTCACAGAACACAGCGCAGTTTCTCAGAAAGCTTCTTTCCAGTTTTGAATGGAAGATATTTCCTTTTTCACCATAGCCCTCTATGGGCTTCCGAATATCCCTTTGCCAATTCCACAAGAACAGCCTTAGCGAAAGGCTTCTTGAAGGGAAAGATGTAACTCTGTGAGATGAATTAAGAGAACACAGAGCAGTTTCTCAGAAAGCTTCTTTCCAGTTTTCAGCGGAAGATATTTCCTTTTTCACCATATCCCTCTATGGGCTTCCAAACATCCCTTTGCCAATTCCACAAGAACAGCCTTAGCGAAGGGCTTCTTGAAGGGCAAGATGTAACTCTGTGAGATGAATTAACAGAACACAGAGCAGTTTCTCAGAAAGCTTCTTTCCAGTTTTGAACGGAAGATATTTCCTTTTTCACCATAGCCCTGTATTGGCTTCCAAATATCCCTTTGCCAATTTCACAAGAACAGCCTTAGAGACAGGGTTCTTAAAGGGAAAGATGTAACTCTGTGAGATGAATTAACGGAACACAGAGCAGTTTCTCAGAAAGCGTCTTTACAGTTTTGAGCGGAAGATATTTCCTTTTTCACCATAGCCCTTTATGGGCCTGCAAATATCCCTTTGCCAATTCCACAAGAACAGTCTTAGCGAAGGGCTTCTTGAAGCGAAAGGTGTAACTCTGTGTGATGAATTCACAGAACACAGAGCAGTTTCTCAGAAAGCTTCTTTCAGTTTTGAATGGAAGATATTTCCTTTTTCACCAGAGCCCTCTATCGGCTTCCAAATATCCCTTTGCCAATTCCACAAGAACAGCCTTAGCGAAAGGCTTTTTGAAGGGAAAGATGTAACACTGTGAGATGAATTAACGGAACACAAAGAAGTTTCTCAGAAAGCTTCTTTCCAGTTTTGAACGGAAGATATTTCCTTTTTCACCATAGCCCTCTATGGGCTTCCAAATATTTCTTTGCCAATTCCACAAGAACAGCCTTAGCGAAAGGCTTCTTGAAGGGAAAGATGTAACTCTGTGAGATGAATTAACAGAACACAGAGCAGTTTCTCAGAAAGCTTCTTTCCAGTTTTGAACGGAAGATATTTCCTTTTTCACCATAGCCCTCTATGGGCTTCCAAATATCCCTTTGCCAATTCCACAAGAACAGCCTTAGCGAAAGGCTTCTTGAAGGGAAAGATGTAACACTGTGAGATGAATTAACGGAACACAAAGAAGTTTCTCAGAAAGCTTCTTTCCAGTTTTGAACGGAAGATATTTCCTTTTTCACCATAGCCCTCTATGGGCTTCCAAATAACCCTTTGCCAATTCCACAAGAACAGCCTTAGCGGAAGGTTTCTTGAAGGGAAAGATGTAACTCTGTGAGATGAAATCACAGAACACAGAGCAGTTTCTCAGAAAGCTTCATTCCAGTTTTGAACGGAAGATATTTCCTTTTTCACCATAGCCCTCTATGGCCTTCCAAATATCCCTTTGCCAATTACACAAGAACAGCTTTAGCGAAAGGCTTCTTGAAGGGAAACATGTAACACTGTGAGATGAATTAAGAGAACACAGAGCAGTTTCTCAGAAAGCTTCTTTCCAGTTTTGAACGGAAGATATTTCCTTTTTCACCATAGCCCTCTAAGGGCTTCCAAATATCCCTTTGCCAATTCCACAAGAAGAGCCTGAGCGAAAGCCTTCTTGAAGGGAAAGATGTAACTCTGTGAGATGAATTCACAGAACACAGAGCAGTTTCTCAGAAAGCTTCTTTCCAGTTTTGAAAGGAAGATATTTCCTTTTTCACCATAGCTTTCTATGGGCTTCCAAATAACCCTTTGCCAATTCCACAAGAACAGCCTTAGCGGAAGGCTTCTTGAAGGGAAAGATGTAACTCGGTGAGATGAATTAACAGAACACACAGCAGTTTCTCAGAAAGCTTCTTTCCAGTTTTGAACGGAAGATATTTCCTTTTTCACCATAGCCCTCTATGGGCTTCCAAATATTCCTTTGCCAATTCCACAAGAACAGCATTAGCGAAAGGCTTCTTGAAGGGAAAGATGTAACTCTGTGAGATGAATTCACAGAACACAGCGCAGTTTCTCAGAAAGCTTCTTTCCAGTTTTGAATGGAAGATATTTCCTTTTTCACCATAGCCCTCTATGGGCTTCCAAATATCCCTTTGCCAATTCCACAAGAACAGCCTTAGCGAAAGGCTTCTTGAAGGGAAAGATGTAACTCTGTGAGATGAATTAAGAGAACACAGAGCAGTTTCTCAGAAAGCTTCTTTCCAGTTTTCAGCGGAAGATATTTCCTTTTTCACCATATCCCTCTATGGGCTTCCAAACATCCCTTTGCCAATTCCACAAGAACAGCCTTAGCGAAGGGCTTCTTGAAGGGCAAGATATAACTCTGTGAGATGAATTAACAGAACACAGAGCAGTTTCTCAGAAAGCTTCTTTCCAGTTTTGAACGGAAGATATTTCCTTTTTCACCATAGCCCTGTATTGGCTTCCAAATATCCCTTTGCCAATTTCACAAGAACAGCCTTAGAGAAAGGGTTCTTGAAGGGAAAGATGTAACTCTGTGAGATGAATTAACAGAACACAGAGCAGTTTCTCAGAAAGCTTCTTTACAGTTTTGAGCGGAAGATATTTCCTTTTTCACCATAGCCCTTTATGGGCCTGCAAATATCCCTTTGCCAATTCCACAAGAACAGTCTTAGCGAAGGGCTTCTTGAAGCGAAAGGTGTAACTCTGTGTGATGAATTCACAGAACACCGAGCAGTTTCTCAGAAATCTTCTTTCAGTTTTGAATGGAAGATATTTCCTTTTTCACCAGAGCCCTCTATCGGCTTCCAAATATCCCTTTGCCAATTCCACAAGAACAGCCTTAGCGAAAGGCTTCTTGAAGGGAAAGATGTAACACTGTGAGATGAATTAACGGAACACAAAGAAGTTTCTCAGAAAGCTTCTTTCCAGTTTTGAACGGAAGATATTTCCTTTTTCACCATAGCCATCTATGGGCTTCCAAATATTTCTTTGCCAATTCCACAAGAACAGCATTAGCGAAAGGGTTCTTGAAGGGAAAGATGTAACTCTGTGAGATGAATTAACGGAACACAGAGCAGTTTCTCAGAAAGCTTCTTTCCAGTTTTGAACGGAAGACATTTCCTTTTTCACCATAGCCCTCTAAGGGCTTCCAAATATCCCTTTGCCAATTCCACAAGAAGAGCCTGAGCGAAAGGCTTCTTGAAAGGAAAGATGTAACTCTGTGAGATGAATTCACAGAACACAGAGCAGTTTCTCAGAAAGCTTCTTTCCAGTTTTGAAAGGAAGATATTTCCTTTTTCACCATACCCTCTATGGGCTTCCAAATATCCCTTTGCCAATTCCACAAGAACAGCCTTAGCGAAAGGCTTCTTGAAGGGAAAGATGTAACTCTGTGGGATGAATTAACAGAACACAGAGCAGTTTCTCAGAAAGCTTCTTTCCAGTTTTGCGCGGAAGATATTTCCTTTTTCACCATAGCCCTCTATTGGCTTCCAAATATCCCTTTGCCAATTCCACAATAACAGCCTTAGAGAAAGGCTTCTTGAAGGGAAAAATGTAACTCTGTGAGATGAATTAACGGAACACAGAGCAGTTTCTCAGAAAGCTTCTTTCCACTTTTCAGCGGAAGATATTTCCTTTTTCACCATAGCCCTCTATGGGCTTCCAAATATCCCTTTGCCAATTCCACAAGAACAGCCATAGCGAAAGGATTCTTGAAGGGAAAGATGTAACTGTGTGAGATGAATTAAGAGAACAGAGAGCAGTTACTCAGAAAGCTTCTTTCCAGTTTTGAACGGAAGTATTTCCTTTTTCACCATAGCCCTCTATGGGCTTCCAAATATCACTTTGCCAATTCCATAAGAACAGCCTTAGCGAAAGGCTTCTTGAAGGTAAAGATGTAACTCTGTGAGATGAATTCACAGAACACAGAGCAGTTTCTCAGAAAGCTTCTTTCCAGTTTTGAACGGAAGATAATTCCTTTTTCACCATAGCCCTCTATGGGCTTCCAAATATCCCTTTGCCAATTCCACAAGAACAGCCTTAGCGAAAGGCTTCTTGAAGGGAAAGATGTAACACTGTGAGATGAATTAACGGAACACAAAGAAGTTTCTCAGAAAGCTTCTTTCCAGTTTTGAACGGAAGATATTTCCTTTTTCACCATAGCCCTCTATGGGCTTCCAAATAACCCTTTGCCAATTCCACAAGAACAGCCTTAGCGGAAGGTTTCTTGAAGGGAAAGATGTAACTCTGTGAGATGAAATCACAGAACACAGAGCAGTTTCTCAGAAAGCTTCATTCCAGTTTTGAACGGAAGATATTTCCTATTTCACCATAGCCCTCTATGGGCTTCCAAATATCCCTTTGCCAATTACACAAGAACAGCCTTAGCGAAAGGCTTCTTGAAGGGAAACATGTAACTCTGTGAGATGAATTAAGAGAACACAGAGCAGTTTCTCAGAAAGCTTCTTTCCAGTTTTGAACGGAAGATATTTCCTTTTTCACCATAGCCCTCTAAGGGCTTCCAAATATCCCTTTGCCAATTCCACAAGAAGAGCCTGAGCGAAAGGCTTCTTGAAGGGAAAGATGTAACTCTGTGAGATGAATTCACAGAACACAGAGCAGTTTCTCAGAAAGCTTCTTTCCAGTTTTGAAAGGAAGATATTTCCTTTTTCACCATAGCTTTCTATGGGCTTCCAAATAACCCTTTGCCAATTCCACAAGAACAGCCTTAGCGGAAGGCTTCTTGAAGGGAAAGATGTAACTCGGTGAGATGAATTCACAGAACACAGAGCAATTTCTCAGAAAGCTTCTTTCCAGTTTTGAACGGAAGATATTTCCTTTTTCACCATAGCCCTCTATGGGCTTCCAAATATCACTTTCCCAATTCCAGAAGAACAGCCTTAGCGAAATACTTCTTGAAGGGAAAGATGTAACTCTGTGAGATGAATTAACAGAAGACAGAGCAATTTCTCAGAAAGCTTCTTTCCAGTTTTGAACGGAAGATATTTCCTTTTTCACCATAGCCCTCTATGGGCTTCCAAATATCCCTTTGCCAATTCCACAAGAACAGCCTTAGCGAAAGACTTCTGGAAGGGAAAGATGTAACTCTGTGAGATGAATTCACAGAACACAGAGCAATTTCTCAGCAAGCTTTTTTCCAGTTTTGAACGGAAGATATTTCCTTTTTCACCATAGCCCTCTATGGGCTTCCAAATATCCCTTTGCCAATTCCACAAGAACAGCCTTAGCGAAAGGCTTCTTGAAGGGAAAGATGTAACTCTGTGAGATGAATTCACAGAACACAGCGCAGTTTCTCAGAAAGCTTCTTTCCAGTTTTGAATGGAAGATATTTCCTTTTTCACCATAGCCCTCTATGGGCTTCCAAATATCCCTTTGCCAATTCCACAAGAACAGCCTTAGCGAAAGGCTTCTTGAAGGGAAAGATGTAACTCTGTGAGATGAATTAAGAGAACACAGAGCAGTTTCTCAGAAAGCTTCTTTCCAGTTTTCAGCGGAAGATATTTCCTTTTTCACCATATCCCTCTATGGGCTTCCAAATATCCCTTTGCCAATTCCACAAGAACAGCCTTAGCGAAGGGCTTCTTGAAGGGCAAGATGTAACTCTGTGAGATGAATTAACAGAACACAGAGCAGTTTCTCAGAAAGCTTCTTTCCAGTTTTGAACGGAAGATATTTCCTTTTTCACCATAGCCCTGTATTGGCTTCCAAATATCCCTTTGCCAATTTCACAAGAACAGCCTTAGAGAAAGGGTTCTTGAAGGGAAAGATGTAACTCTGTGAGATGAATTAACGGAACACAGAGCAGTTTCTCAGAAAGCTTCTTTACAGTTTTGAGCGGAAGATATTTCCTTTTTCACCATAGCCCTTTATGGGCCTGCAAATATCCCTTTGCCAATTCCACAAGAACAGTCTTAGCGAAGGGCTTCTTGAAGCGAAAGGTGTAACTCTGTGTGATGAATTCACAGAACACAGAGCAGTTTCTCAGAAAGCTTCTTTCAGTTTTGAATGGAAGATATTTCCTTTTTCACCAGAGCCCTCTATCGGCTTCCAAATATCCCTTTGCCAATTCCACAAGAACAGCCTTAGCGAAAGGCTTCTTGAGGGAAAGATGTAACACTGTGAGATGAATTAACGGAACACAAAGAAGTTTCTCAGAAAGCTTCTTTCCAGTTTTGAACGGAAGATATTTCCTTTTTCACCATAGCCCTCTATGGGCTTCCAAATATTTCTTTGCCAATTCCACAAGAACAGCATTAGCGAAAGGCTTCTTGAAGGGAAAGATGTAGCTCTGTGAGATGAATTAACGGAACACAGAGCAGTTTCTCAGAAAGCTTCTTTCCAGTTTTGAACGGAAGATATTTCCTTTTTCACCATAGCCCTCTATGGGCTTCCAAATATCACTTTCCCAATTCCAGAAGAACAGCCTTAGCGAAATACTTCTTGAAGGGAAAGATGTAACTCTGTGAGATGAATTAACAGAACACAGAGCAATTTCTCAGAAAGCTTCTTTCCAGTTTTGAACGGAAGATATTTCCTTTTTCACCATAGCCCTCTATGGGCTTCCAAATATCCCTTTGCCAATTCCACAAGAACAGCCTTAGCGAAAGACTTCTGGAAGGGAAAGATGTAACTCTGTGAGATGAATTCACAGAACACAGAGCAATTTCTCAGCAAGCTACTTTCCAGTTTTGAACGGAAGATATTTCCTTTTTCACCATAGCCCTCTATGGGCTTCCAAATATCCCTTTGCCAATTCCAGAAGAACAGCCTTAGCGAAAGGCTTCTTGAAGGCAAAGATGTAACTCTGTGAGATGAATTAACAGAACACAGAGCAGTTTCTCAGAAAGCTTCTTTCCAGTTTTGAACGGAAGATATTTCCTTTTTCACCATAGCCCTCTATGGGCTTCCAAATATCACTTTGCCAATTCCACAAGAACAGCCTTAGCGAAGGGCTTCTTGACGAGAAAGATGTAACTCTGTGAGATGAATTCACAGAACACAGAGCAGTTTCTCAGAAAGCTTCTTTCCAGTTTTGAAAGGAAGATATTTCCTTTTTCACCATAGCTTTCTATGGGCTTCCAAATAACCCTTTGCCAATTCCACAAGAACAGCCTTAGCGGAAGGCTTCTTGAAGGGAAAGATGTAACTCGGTGAGATGAATTAACAGAACACACAGCAGTTTCTCAGAAAGCTTCTTTCCAGTTTTGAACGGAAGATATTTCCTTTTTCACCATAGCCCTCTATGGGCTTCCAAATATTCCTTTGCCAATTCCACAAGAACAGCATTAGCGAAAGGCTTCTTGAAAGGAAAGATGTAACTCTGTGAGATGAATTAACGGAACACAGAGCAGATTCTCAGAAAGCTTCTTTCCAGTTTTGAACGGAAGATATTTCCTTTTTCACCATAGCCCTCTATGGGCTTCCAAATATCACTTTCCCAATTCCAGAAGAACAGCCTTAGCGAAATACTTCTTGAAGGGAAAGATGTGTCTCTGTGAGATGAATTAACAGAACACAGAGCAATTTCTCAGAAAGCTTCTTTCCAGTTTTGAACGGAAGATATTTCCTTTTTCACCATAGCCCTCTATGGGCTTCCAAATATCCCTTTGCCAATTCCACAAGAACAGCCTTAGCGAAAGACTTCTGGAAGGGAAAGATGTAACTCTGTGAGATGAATTCACAGAACACAGAGCAATTTCTCAGCAAGCTTTTTTCCAGTTTTGAAAGGAAGATATTTCCTTTTTCACCATAGCTTTCTATGGGCTTCCAAATAACCCTTTGCCAATTCCACAAGAACAGCCTTAGCGGAAGGCTTCTTGAAGGGAAATATGTAACTCGGTGAGATGAATTAACAGAACACACAGCAGTTTCTCAGAAAGCTTCTTTCCAGTTTTGAACGGAAGATATTTCCTTTTTCACCATAGCCCTCTATGGGCTTCCAAATATTCCTTTGCCAATTCCACAAGAACAGCATTAGCGAAAGGCTTCTTGAAGGGAAAGATGTAACTCTGTGAGATGAATTAACGGAACACAGAGCAGTTTCTCAGAAAGCTTCTTTCCAGTTTTGAACGGAAGATATTTCCTTTTTCACCATAGCCCTCTATGGGCTTCCAAATATCACTTTCCCAATTCCAGAAGAACAGCCTTAGCGAAATACTTCTTGAAGGGAAAGATGTAACTCTGTGAGATGAATTAACAGAACACAGAGCAATTTCTCAGAAAGCTTCTTTCCAGTTTTGAACGGAAGATATTTCCTTTTTCACCATAGCCCTCTATGGGCTTCCAAATATCCCTTTGCCAATTCCACAAGAACAGCCTTAGCGAAAGACTTCTGGAAGGGAAAGATGTAACTCTGTGAGATGAATTCACAGAACACAGAGCAATTTCTCAGCAAGCTTTTTTCCAGTTTTGAACGGAAGATATTTCCTTTTTCACCATAGCCCTCTATGGGCTTCCAAATATCCCTTTGCCAATTCCACAAGAACAGCCTTAGCGAAAGGCTTCTTGAAGGGAAAGATGTAACCCTGTGAGATGAACTCACAGAACACAGCGCAGTTTCTCAGAAAGCTTCTTTCCAGTTTTGAATGGAAGATATTTCCTTTTTCACCATAGCCCTCTATGGGCTTCCAAATATCCCTTTGCCAATTCCACAAGAACAGCCTTAGCGAAAGGCTTCTTGAAGGGAAAGATGTAACTCTGTGAGATGAATTAAGAGAACACAGAGCAGTTTCTCAGAAAGCTTCTTTCCAGTTTTCAGCGGAAGATATTTCCTTTTTCACCATATCCCTCTATGGGCTTCCAAACATCCCTTTGCCAATTCCACAAGAACAGCCTTAGCGAAGGGCTTCTTGAAGGGCAAGATGTAACTCTGTGAGATGAATTAACAGAACACAGAGCAGTTTCTCAGAAAGCTTCTTTCCAGTTTTGAACGGAAGATATTTCCTTTTTCACCATAGCCCTGTATTGGCTTCCAAATATCCCTTTGCCAATTTCACAAGAACAGCCTTAGAGACAGGGTTCTTGAAGGGAAAGATGTAACTCTGTGAGATGAATTAACGGAACACAGAGCAGTTTCTCAGAAAGCGTCTTTACAGTTTTGAGCGGAAGATATTTCCTTTTTCACCATAGCCCTTTATGGGCCTGCAAATATCCCTTTGCCAATTCCACAAGAACAGTCTTAGCGAAGGGCTTCTTGAAGCGAAAGGTGTAACTCTGTGTGATGAATTCACAGAACACAGAGCAGTTTCTCAGAAAGCTTCTTTCAGTTTTGAATGGAAGATATTTCCTTTTTCACCAGAGCCCTCTATCGGCTTCCAAATATCCCTTTGCCAATTCCACAAGAACAGCCTTAGCGAAAGGCTTCTTGAAGGGAAAGATGTAACACTGTGAGATGAATTAACGGAACACAAAGAAGTTTCTCAGAAAGCTTCTTTCCAGTTTTGAACGGAAGATATTTCCTTTTTCACCATAGCCCTCTATGGGCTTCCAAATATTTCTTTGCCAATTCCACAAGAACAGCCTTAGCGAAAGGCTTCTTGAAGGGAAAGATGTAACTCTGTGAGATGAATTAACAGAACACAGAGCAGTTTCTCAGAAAGCTTCTTTCCAGTTTTGAACGGAAGATATTTCCTTTTTCACCATAGCCCTCCATGGGCTTCCAAATATCACTTTCCCAATTCCAGAAGAACAGCCTTAGCGAAATACTTCTTGAAGGGAAAGATGTAACTCTGTGAGATGAATTAACAGAACACAGAGCAATTTCTCAGAAAGCTTCTTTCCAGTTTTGAACGGAAGATATTTCCTTTTTCACCATAGCCCTCTATGGGCTTGCAAATATCCCTTTGCCAATTCCACAAGAACAGCCTTAGCGAAAGGCTTCTTGAACGGAAAGATGTAACTCGTTGAGATGAATTCACAGAACACAGCGCAGTTTCTCAGAAAGCTTCTTTCCAGTTTTGAACGGAAGATATTTCCTTTTTCACCATAGCCCTCTATGGGATTCCAAATATCCCTTTGCCAATTCCACAAGAACAGCCTTAGAGAAAGGCTTCTTGAAGGGAAACATGGAACTCTGTGAGATGAATTAAGAGAACACAGAGCAGTTTCTCAGAAAGCTTCTTTCCAGTTTTCAGCGGAAGATATTTCCTTTTTCACCATAGCCCTGTAAGGGCTTCCAAATAACCCTTTGCCAATTCCACAAGAACAGCCTTAGCGGAAGGTTTCTTGAAGGGAAAGATGTAACTCTGTGAGATGAAATCACAGAACACAGAGCAGTTTCTCAGAAAGCTTCATTCCAGTTTTGAACGGAAGATATTTCCTTTTTCACCATAGCCCTCTATGGGCTTCCAAATATCCCTTTGCCAATTACACAAGAACAGCCTTAGCGAAAGGCTTCTTGAAGGGAAACATGTAACTCTGTGAGATGAATTAAGAGAACACAGAGCAGTTTCTCAGAAAGCTTCTTTCCAGTTTTGAACGGAAAATATTTCCTTTTTCACCATAGCCCTCTAAGGGCTTCAAAATATCCCTTTGCCAATTCCACAAGAAGAGCCTGAGCGAAAGGCTTCTTGAAGGGAAAGATGTAACTCTGTGAGATGAATTCACAGAACACAGAGCAGTTTCTCAGAAAGCTTCTTTCCAGTTTTGAAAGGAAGATATTTCCTTTTTCACCATAGCTTTCTAAGGGCTTCCAAATAACCCTTTGCCAATTCCACAAGAACAGCCTTAGCGGAAGGCTTCTTGAAGGGAAAGATGTAACTCGGTGAGATGAATTAACAGAACACACAGCAGTTTCTCAGAAAGCTTCTTTCCAGTTTTGAACGGAAGATATTTCCTTTTTCACCATAGCCCTCTATGGGCTTCCAAATATTCCTTTGCCAATTCCACAAGAACAGCATTAGCGAAAGGCTTCTTGAAAGGAAAGATGTAACTCTGTGAGATGAACTAACGGAACACAGATCAGTTTCTCAGTAAGCTTCTTTCCAGTTTTGAACGGAAGATATTTCCTTTTTCACCATAGCCCTCTATGGGCTTCCAAATATCACTTTCCCAATTCCAGAAGAACAGCCTTAGCGAAATACTTCTTGAAGGGAAAGATGTAACTCTGTGAGATGAATTAACAGAACACAGAGCAATTTCTCAGAAAGCTTCTTTCCAGTTTTGAACGGAAGATATTTCCTTTTTCACCATAGCCCTCTATGGGCTTCCAAATATCCCTTTGCCAATTCCACAAGAACAGCCTTAGCGAAAGACTTCTGGAAGGGAAAGATGTAACTCTGTGAGATGAATTCACAGAACACAGAGCAATTTCTCAGCAAGCTTTTTTCCAGTTTTGAACGGAAGATATTTCCTTTTTCACCATAGCCCTCTATGGGCTTCCAAATATCCCTTTGCCAATTCCCCAAGAACAGCCTTAGCGAAAGGCTTCTTGAAGGGAAAGATGTAACTCTGTGAGATGAATTCACAGAACACAGCGCAGTTTCTCAGAAAGCTTCTTTCCAGTTTTGAATGGAAGATATTTCCTTTTTCACCATAGCCCTCTATGGGCTTCCAAATATCCCTTTGCCAATTCCACAAGAACAGCCTTAGCGAAAGGCTTCTTGAAGGGAAAGATGTAACTCTGTGAGATGAATTAAGAGAACACAGAGCAGTTTCTCAGAGAGCTTCTTTCCAGTTTTCAGCGGAAGATATTTCCTTTTTCACCATATCCCTCTATGGGCTTCCAAACATCCCTTTGCCAATTCCACAAGAACAGCCTTAGCGAAGGGCTTATTGAAGGGCAAGATGTAACTCTGTGAGATGAATTAACAGAACACAGAGCAGTTTCACAGAAAGCTTCTTTCCAGTTTTGAACGGAAGATATTTCCTTTTTCACCATAGCCCTGTATTGGCTTCCAAATATCCCTTTGCCAATTTCACAAGAACAGCCTTAGAGAAAGGGTTCTTGAAGGGAAAGATGTAACTCTGTGAGATGAATTAACGGAACACAGAGCAGTTTCTCAGAAAGCTTCTTTACAGTTTTGAGCGGAAGATATTTCCTTTTTCACCATAGCCCTTTATGGGCCTGCAAATATCCCTTTGCCAATTCCACAAGAACAGTCTTAGTGAAGGGATTCTTGAAGCGAAAGGTGTAACTCTGTGTGATGAATTCACAGAACACAGAGCAGTTTCTCAGAAAGCTTCTTTCAGTTTTGAATGGAAGATATTTCCTTTTTCACCAGAGCCCTCTATCGGCTTCCAAATATCCCTTTGCCAATTCCACAAGAACAGCCTTAGCGAAAGGCTTCTTGAAGGGAAAGATGTAACACTGTGAGATGAATTAACGGAACACAAAGAAGTTTCTCAGAAAGCTTCTTTCCAGTTTTGAACGGAAGATATTTCCTTTTTCACCATAGCCATCTATGGGCTTCCAAATATTTCTTTGCCAATTCCACAAGAACTGCATTAGCGAAAGGCTTCTTGAAGGGAAAGATGTAACTCTGTGAGATGAATTAACGGAACACAGAGCAGTTTCTCAGAAAGCTTCTTTCCAGTTTTGAACGGAAGATATTTCCTTTTTCACCATAGCCCTCTATGGGCTTCCAAATATCACTTTCCCAATTCCAGAAGAACAGCCTTAGCGAAATACTTCTTGAAGGGAAAGATGTAACTCTGTGAGATGAATTAACAGAACACAGAGCAATTTCTCAGAAAGCTTCTTTCCAGTTTTAAACGGAAGATATTTCCTTTTTCACCATAGCCCTCTATGGGCTTCCAAATATCCCTTTGCCAATTCCACAAGAACAGCCTTAGCGAAAGACTTCTGGAAGGGAAAGATGTAACTCTGTGAGATGAATTCACAGAACACAGAGCAATTTCTCAGCAAGCTACTTTCCAGTTTTGAACGGAAGATATTTCCTTTTTCACCATAGCCCTCTATGGGCTTCCAAATATCCCTTTGCCAATTCCACAAGAACAGCCTTAGCGAAAGGCTTCTTGAAGGGAAAGATGTAACTCTGTGAGATGAATTCACAGAACACAGAGCAGTTTCTCAGAAAGCTTCTTTCCAGTTTTGAATGGAAGATATTTCCTTTTTCACCATAGCCCTCTATGGGCTTCCAAATATCCCTTTGCCAATTCCACAAGAACAGTCTTAGCGAAAGGCTTCTTGAAAGCAAAGATGTAACTCCGTGAGATGAATTAACAGAACACAGAGCAGTTTCTCAGAAAGCTTCTTTCCAGTTTTGAACGGAAGATATTTCCTTTTTCACCATAGCCCTCTATGGGCTTCCAAATATCACTTTGCCAATTCCACAAGAACAGCCTTAGCGAAGGGCTTCTTGACGGGAAAGATGTAACTCTGTGAGATGAATTCACAGAACACAGAGCAGTTTCTCAGAAAGCTTCTTTCCAGTTTTGAACGGAAGATATTTCCTTTTTCACCATAGCCCTCTAAGGGCTTCCAAATATCCCTTTGCCAATTCCACAAGAACAGCCTTAGCGAAAGGCTTCTTGAAGGGAAACATGGAACTCTGTGAGATGAATTAAGAGAACACAGAGCAGTTTCTCAGAAAGCTTCTTTCCAGTTTTCAGCGGAAGATATTTCCTTTTTCACCATAGCCCTCTATGGGCTTCCACTTATCCCTTGGCAATTCCACAAGAACAGCCTAAGCGAAAGGCTTCTTGAAGGGAAAGATGTAACTCTGTGAGATGAATTCACAGAACACAGAGCAGTTTCTCAGAAAGCTTCTTTCCAGTTTTCTGCGGATGATATTACCTTTTTCACCATAGCCCTCTATGGGCTTCCAAATATCCCTTTGCCAATTCCCCAAGAACAGCCTTAGCGAAAGGCTTCTTGAAGGGAAAGATGTAACTCTGTGAGATGAATTCACTGAACACAGAGCAGTTTCTCAGAGAGCTTCTTTCCAGTTTTGAACGGAAGATATTTCCTTTTTCACCATAGCCCTCTATGGGCTTCCAAATATCCCTTTGCCAATTACACAAGAACAGCCTTAGTGAAAGGCTTCTTGAAGGGAAAGATGTAACTCTGTGAGATGAATTAACAGAACACAGAGCCGTTTCTCAGAAAGCTTCTTTCCAGTTTTGAACGGAAGATATTTCCTTTTTCACCATAGCCCTCTATGGGCTTCCAAATATCCCTTTGCCAATTCTACAAAACGGCCTTAGAGAAAGGCTTCTTGAAGGCAAAGATGTAACTCTGTGAGATGAATTAACAGAACACAGAGCAGTTTCTCAGAAAGCTTCTTTCTAGTTTTGAGCGGAAGATATTTCCTTTTTCACCATAGCCCTCTATGGGCTTCCAAATATCCCTTTGCCAATTCCACAAGAACAGCCTTAGCGAAAGGCTTCTTGAAGGGAAAGATGTAACTCTGTGAGATGAATTAAGAGAACACAGAGCAGTTTCTCAGAAAGCTTCTTTCCAGTTTTCAGCGGAAGATATTTACTTTTTCACCATAGCCCTCTATGGGCTTCCAAATATCCCTTTGCCAATTACACAAGAACAGCCTTAGCGAAAGGCTTCTTGAAGGGAAAGATGTATCTCTGTGAGATGAATTAACAGAACACAGAGCCATTTCTCAGAAAGCTTCTTTCCAGTTTTGAGCGGAAGATATTTCCTTTTTCACCATAGCCCTCTATGGGCTTCCAAATATCCCTTTGCCTATTCCACAAGAACAGCCTTAGAGAAAGGCTTCTTGAAGGGAAACATGTAACTCTGTGAGATGAATTAAGAGAACACAGAGCAGTTTCTCAGAAAGCTTCTTTCCAGTTTTGAACGGAAGATATTTCCTTTTTCACCATAGACCTCTATGGGCTTCCAAATATCCCTTTGCCAATTGCACAAGAACCGCCTTAGCGAAAGGCTTCTTGAAGGAAAAAATGTAACTCTGTGAGATGAATTAACAGAACACAGAGGAGTTTCTCAGAAAGCTTCTTTCCAGTTTTGAACGGAAGATATTTCCTTTTTCACCATAGCCCTCTATGGGCTTCCAAATATCCCTTTGCCAATTCCACAAGAACAGCCTTAGCGAAAGGCTTCTTGAAGGGAAAGATGTAACTCTGTGAGATGAATTTACAGAACACAGAGCAGTTTCTCAGAAAGCTTCTTTCCAGTTTTGAACGGAAGATATTTGCTTTTTCACCATAGCCCTCTATGGGCTTCCAAATATCCCTTTGCCAATTACACAAGAACAGCCTTAGCGAAAGGCTTCTTGAAGGGAAACATGTAACTCTGTGAGATGAATTAAGAGAACACACAGCAGTTTCTCAGAAAGCTTCTTTACAGTTTTGAACGGAAGATATTTCCTTTTTCACCATAGCCCTCTAAGGGCTTCCAAATATGCCATTGCCAATTCCACAAGAAGAGCCTAAGCGAAAGGCTTCTTGAAGGGAAAGATGTAACTCTGTGAGATGAATTCACAGAACACAGAGCAGTTTCTCAGAAAGCTTCTTTCCAGTTTTGAAAGGAAGATATTTCCTTTTTCACCATAGCCCTCTATGGGCTTCCAAATATCCCTTTGCCAATTCCACAAGAACAGCCTTAGCGAAAGGCTTCGTGAAGGGAAAGATGTAACTCTGTGAGATGAATTAACAGAACACAGAGCAGTTTCTCCGAAAGGTTCTTTCCAGTTTTGAGCGGAAGATATTTCCTTTTTCACCATAGCCCTCTATTGGCTTCCAAATATCCCTTTGCCAATTCCACAATAACAGCCTTAGGGAAAGGCTTCTTGAAGGGAAAAATGTAACTCTGTGAGATGAATTAACGGAACACAGAGCAGTTTCTCTGAAAGCTTCTTTCCAGTTTTGAACGGAAGATACTTCCTTTTTCACCATAGCCCTCTATGGGCTTCCAAATATCCCTTTGCCAATTCCACAAGAACAGCCTTAGCGAAAGGATTCTTCAAGGGAAAGATGTAACACTGTGAGATGAATTAAGAGAACAAAGAGCAGTTACTCAGAAAGCTTCTTTCCAGTTTTGAACGGAAGTATTTCCTTTTTCACCAAAGCCCTCTATGGGCTTCCAAATATCACTTTGCCAATTCCATAAGAACAGCCTTAGCGAAAGGCTTCTTGAAGGAAAAGATGTAACTCTGTGAGATGAATTAACAGAACACAGAGCAGTTTCTCAGAAAGCTTTTTCCAGTTTTGAACGGAAGATATTTCCTTTTTCACCATAGCCCTCTATGGGCTTCCAAATATCCCTTTGCCAATTCCACAAGAACAGCCTTAGCGAAAGGCTTCTTGAAGGGAAAGATGTAACACTGTGAGATGAATTAACGGAACACAAAGAAGTTTCTCAGAAAGCTTCTTTCCAGTTTTGAACGGAAGATATTTCCTTTTTCACCATAGCCCTCTATGGGCTTCCAAATAACCCTTTGCCAATTCCACAAGAACAACCTTAGCGGAAGGCTTCTTGAAGGGAAAGATGTAACTCTGTGAGATGAATTCACAGAACACAGAGCAGTTTCTCAGAAAGCTTCTTTCCAGTTTTGAACGGAAGATATTTCCTTTTTCACCATAGCCCTCGATGGGCTTCCAAATATCCCTTTGCCAATTCCACAAGAACAGCCTTAGCGAAGGGCTTCTTGAAGGGAAAGATGTAACTCGGTGAGATGAATTAAGAGAACACAGAACAGTTTCTCAGAAAGCTTCTTTCCAGTTTTGAACGGAAGATATTTCCTTTTTCACCATAGCCCTCTATGGGCTTCCAAATGTCCCTTTGCCAATTCCACAAGAACCGCCTTAGCGAAAGGCTTCTTGAAGGTAAAAATGTAACTCTGTGAGATGAATTCACAGAACACAGAGGAGTTTCTCAGAAAGCTTCTTTCCAGTTTTGAACGGAAGATATTTCCTTTTTCACCATAGCCATCTACGGGCTTCCAAATATCCCTTTGCCAATTCCACAAGAACAGCCTTAGCGAAAGGCTTCTTGAAGGGAAAGATGTAACTCTGTGAGATGAATTAACGGAAAACAGAGCAGTTTATCAGAAAGCTTCTTTCCAGTTTTCAGCGGAAGATATTTCCTTTTTCACCATAGCCCTCTATGGGCTTACAAATATCCGTTTGCCAATTCCACAAGAACAGCCTTAGCGAAAGGCTTCTTGAAGGGAAGGATGTAACTCTGTGAGATGAATTAAGAGAACACAGAGCAGTTACTCAGAAAGCTTCTTTCCAGTTTTGAACGGAAGATATTTCCTTTTTCACCATAGCCCTCTATGGGCTTCCAAATATCACTTTGCCAATTCCACAAGAACAGCCTTAGCGAAGGGCTTCTTGACGGGAAAGATGTAACTCTGTGAGATGAATTCACAGAACACAGAGCAGTTTCTCAGAAAGCTTCTTTCCAGTTTTGAACGGAAGATATTTCCTTTTTCACCATAGCCCTCTAAGGGCTTCCAAATATCCCTTTGCCAATTCCACAAGAACAGCCTTAGCGAAAGGCTTCTTGAACGGAAAGATGTAACTCTTTGAGATGAATTCACAGAACACAGCGCAGTTTATCAGAAAGCTTCTTTCCAGTTTTGAACGGAAGCTATTTCCTGTTTCACCATAGCCCTCTATGGGATTCCAAATATCCCTTTGCCAATTCCACAAGAACAGCCTTAGAGAAAGGCTTCTTGAAGGGAAACATGGAACTCTGTGAGATGAATTAAGAGAACACAGAGCAGTTTCTCAGAAAGCTTCTTTCCAGTTTTCAGCGGAAGATATTTCCTTTTTCACCATAGCCCTCTATGGGCTTTCAATTATCCCTTGGCAATTCCACAAGAACAGCCTAAGCGAAAGGCTTCTTGAAGGGAAAGATGTAACTCTGTGAGATGAATTTACAGAACACAGAGCAGTTTCTCAGAAAGCTTCTTTCCAGTTTTCAGCGGATGATATTACCTTTTTCACCATAGCCCTCTATGGGATTCCAAATATCCCTTTGCCAATTCCACAAGAACAGCCATAGCGAAAGGCTTCTTGAAGGGAAAGATGTAACTCTTTGAGATGAATTCACAGAACACAGAGCAGTTTCTCAGAAAGCTTCTTTCCAGTTTTGAACGGAAGATATTTCCTTTTTCACCATAGCCCTCTATGGGCTTCCAAATATCCATTTGCCAATTACACAAGAACAGCCTTAGAGAAAGGCTTCTTGAAGGCAAAGATGTAACTCTGTGAGATGAATTAACAGAACACAGAGCAGTTTCTCAGAAAGCTTCTTTCCAGTTTTGAGCGGAAGATATTTCCTTTTTCACCTTAGCCCTCTATGGGCTTCCAAATATCCCTTTGCCAATTCCACAAGAACAGCCTTAGCGAAAGGCTTCTTGAAGGGGAAGATGTAACTCTGTGAGATGAATTAAAGGAACACAGAGCAGTTTCTCAGAAAGCTTCTTTCCAGTTTTCAGCGGAAGATATTTCCTTTTTCACCATAGCCCTCTATGGGCTTCCAAATATCCCTTTGCCAATTCCACAAGAACAGCCTTAGCGAAAGGCTTCTTGAAGGGAAACATGTAACTCTGTGAGATGAATTAACAGAACACAGAGCAGTTTCTCAGAAAGCTTCTTTCCAGTTTTGAACGGAAGATATTTCCTTTTTCACCATAGACCTCTATGGGCTTCCAAATATCCCTTTGCCAATTACACAAGAACAGCCTTAGCGAAAGGCTTCTTGAAGGGAAAGATGTAACTCGGTGACATGAATTAACAGAACACAGAGCAGTTTCTCAGAAAGCTTCTTTCCAGTTTTGCGCGGAAGATATTTCCTTTTTCACCATAGCCCTCTATGGGCTTCCAAATATCCCTTTGCCAATTCCACAATAACAGCCTTAGCGAAAGGCTTCTTGAAGGGAAAAATGTAACTCTGTGAGATGAATTAACGCAACACAGAGCAGTTTCTCAGAAAGCTTCTTTCCACTTTTCAGCGGAAGATA
Organism: Chlorocebus sabaeus; assembly: GCF_047675955.1. Lineage (NCBI taxonomy): Eukaryota > Metazoa > Chordata > Mammalia > Primates > Cercopithecidae > Chlorocebus > Chlorocebus sabaeus. Next base: position 2,138,216 of record NW_027327079.1, on the reverse strand, counting down.
TTTCCTTTTTCACCATAGACCTCTATGGGCTTCCAAATATCCCTTTGCCAATTCCACAAGAACAGCCTTAGCGAAAGGATTCTTGAAGGGAAAGATGTAACTCTGTGAGATGAATTAAGAGAACAGAGAGCAGTTACTCAGAAAGCTTCTTTCCAGTTTTGAACGGAAGTATTTCCTTTTTCACCATAGCCCTCTATGGGCTTCCAAATATCACTTTGCCAATTCCATAAGAACAGCCTTAGCGAAAGACTTCTTGAAGGTAAAGATGTAACTGTGTGAGATGAATTCACAGAACACAGAGCAGTTTCTCAGAAAGCTTCTTTCCAGTTTTGAACGGAAGATATTTCCTTTTTCACCATAGCCCTCTATGGGCTTCCAAATATCCCTTTGCCAATTCCACAAGAACAGCCTTAGCGAAAGGCTTCTTGAAGGGAAAGATGTAACACTGTGAGATGAATTAACGGAACACAAAGAAGTTTCTCAGAAAGCTTCTTTCCAGTTTTGAACGGAAGATATTTCCTTTTTCACCATAGCCCTCTATGGGCTTCCAAATAACCCTTTGCGAATTCCACAAGAACAGCCTTAGCGGAAGGTTTCTTGAAGGGAAAGATGTAACTCTGTGAGATGAAATCACAGAACACAGAGCAGTTTCTCAGAAAGCTTCATTCCAGTTTTGAACGGAAGATATTTCCTTTTTCACCATAGCCCTCTATGGGCTTGCAAATATCACTTTGCCAATTCCACAAGAACAGACTTAGCGAAGGGCTTCTTGAAGGCAAAGATGTAACTCTGTGAGATGAATTCACAGAACACAGAGCAGTTTCTCAGAAAGCTTCTTTCCAGTTTTGAGCGGAAGATATTTCCTTTTTCACCATAGCCCTCTATGGGCTTCCAAATATCCCTTTGCCAATTCCACAAGAACAGCCTTCGCGAAAGGCTTCTTCAAGGGAAAGATGTAACTCTGTGAGATGAATTAACGGAACACAGAGCAGTTTCTCAGAAAGCTTCTTTCCAGTTTTGAACGGAAGATATTTCCTTTTTCACCATAGCCTTCTAGGGGCTTCCAAATATCCCTTTGCCAATTCCACAAGAAGAGCCTTAGCGAAAGGCTTCTTGAAGTGAAACATGTAACTCTGTGAGATGAATTAAGAGAACACAGAGCAGTTTCTCAGACATCTTCTTTCCAGTTTTGAACGGAAGATATTTCCTTTTTCACCATAGCCCTCTAAGGGCTTCCAAATATCCCTTTGCCAATTCCACAAGAAGAGCCTGAGCGAAAGGCTTCTTTAAGGGAAAGATGTAACTCTGTGAGATGAATTCACAGAACACAGAGCAGTTTCTCAGAAAGCTTCTTTCCAGTTTTGAAAGGAAGATATTTCCTTTTTCACCATAGCCCTCTATGGGCTTCCAAATATCCCTTTGCCAATTCCACAAGAACAGCCTTAGCGAAAGGCTTCTTGAAGGGAAAGATGTAACTCTGTGGGATGAATTAACAGAACACAGAGCAGTTTCTCAGAAAGCTTCTTTCCAGTTTTGCGCGGAAGATATTTCCTTTTTCTCCATAGCCCTCTATGGGCTTCCAAATATCCCTTTGCCAATTCCACAATAACAGCCTTAGCGAAAGGCTTCTTGAAGGGAAAAATGTAACTCTGTGAGATGAATTAGCAGAACACAGAGCAGTTTCTCAGAAAGCTTCTTTCCAGTTTTGAACGGAAGATATTTCCTTTTTCACCATAGACCTCTATGGGCTTCCAAATATCCCTTTGCCAATTACACAAGAACAGCCTTAGCGAAAGGCTTCTTGAAAGGAAAGATGTATCTCTGTGAGATGAATTAAGAGAACACAGAGCCGTTTCTCAGAAAGCTTCTTTCCAGTTTTGAGCGGAAGATATTTCCTTTTTCACCATAGCCCTCTATGGGCTTCCAAATATCCCTTTGCCTATTCCACAAGAACAGCCTTAGAGAAAGGCTTCTTGAAGGAAACATGTAACTCTGTGAGATGAATTAAGAGAACACAGAGCAGTTTCTCAGAAAGCTTCTTTCCAGTTTTGAACGGAAGATATTTCCTTTTTCACCATAGACCTCTATGGGCTTCCAAATATCCCTTTGCCAATTGCACAAGAACCGCCTTAGCGAAAGGCTTCTTGAAGGAAAAAATGTAACTCTGTGAGATGAATTAACAGAACACAGAGGAGTTTCTCAGAAAGCCTCTTTCCAGTTTTGAACGGAAGATATTTCCTTTTTCACCATAGCCCTCTATGGGCTTCCAAATATCCCTTTGCCAATTCCACAAGAACAGCCTTAGCGAAAGGCTTCTTGAAGGGAAAGATGTAACTCTGTGAGATGAATTTACAGAACACAGAGCAGTTTCTCAGAAAGCTTCTTTCCAGTTTTGAACGGAAGATATTTGCTTTTTCACCATAGCCCTCTATGGGCTTCCAAATATCCCTTTGCCAATTACACAAGAACAGCCTTAGCGAAAGGCTTCTTGAAGGGAAACATGTAACTCTGTGAGATGAATTAAGAGAACACACAGCAGTTTCTCAGAAAGCTTCTTTACAGTTTTGAACGGAAGATATTTCCTTTTTCACCATAGCCCTCTAAGGGCTTCCAAATATCCCATTGCCAATTCCACAAGAAGAGCCTAAGCGAAAGGCTTCTTGAAGGGAAAGATGTAACTCTGTGAGATGAATTCACAGAACACAGAGCAATTTCTCAGAAAGCTTCTTTCCAGTTTTGAAAGGAAGATATTTCCTTTTTCACCATAGCCCTCTATGGGCTTCCAAATATCCCTTTGCCAATTCCACAAGAACAGCCTTAGCGAAAGGCTTCGTGAAGGGAAAGATGTAACTCTGTGAGATGAATTAACAGAACACAGAGCAGTTTCTCCGAAAGGTTCTTTCCAGTTTTGAGCGGAAGATATTTCCTTTTTCACCATGGCCCTCTATTGGCTTCCAAATATCCCTTTGCCAATTCCACAATAACAGCCTTAGGGAAAGGCTTCTTGAAGGGAAAAATGTAACTCTGTGAGATGAATTAACGGAACACAGAGCAGTTTCTCTGAAAGCTTCTTTCCAGTTTTGAACGGAAGATATTTCCTTTTTCACCATAGCCCTCTATGGGCTTCCAAATATCCCTTTGCCAATTCCACAAGAACAGCCTTAGCGAAAGGATTCTTCAAGGGAAAGATGTAACACTGTGAGATGAATTAAGAGAACAGAGAGCAGTTACTCAGAAAGCTTCTTTCCAGTTTTGAACGGAAGTATTTCCTTTTTCACCAAAGCCCTCTATGGGCTTCCAAATATCACTTTGCCAATTCCATAAGAACAGCCTTAGCGAAAGGCTTCTTGAAGGGAAAGATGTAACTCTGTGAGATGAATTAACAGAACACAGAGCAGTTTCTCAGAAAGCTTTTTCCAGTTTTGAACGGAAGATATTTCCTTTTTCACCATAGCCCTCTATGGGCTTCCAAATATCCCTTTGCCAATTCCACAAGAACAGCCTTAGCGAAAGGCTTCTTGAAGGGAAAGATGTAACACTGTGAGATGAATTAACGGAACACAAAGAAGTTTCTCAGAAAGCTTCTTTCCAGTTTTGAACGGAAGATATTTCCTTTTTCACCATAGCCCTCTATGGGCTTCCAAATAACCCTTTGCCAATTCCACAAGAACAACCTTAGCGGAAGGCTTCTTGAAGGGAAAGATGTAACTCTGTGAGATGAATTCACAGAACACAGAGCAGTTTCTCAGAAAGCTTCTTTCCAGTTTTGAACGGAAGATATTTCCTTTTTCACCATAGCCCTCGATGGGCTTCCAAATATCCCTTTGCCATTTCCACAATAACAGCCTCAGCGAAAGGCTTCTTGAAGGGAAAGATGTAACTCTGTGAGATGAATTAACGGAACACAGCGCAGTTTCTCAGAAAGATTCTTTCCAGTTTTCAGCGGAAGATATTTCCTTTTTCACCATAGCCCTCTACGGGCTTCCAAATAACCCTTTGCCTATTCCACAAGAAAAGCCTTAGCGAAAGGCTTCTTGAAGGGAAACATGTAACACTGTGAGATGAATTCACAGAACACAGAGCAGTTTCTCAGAAAGCTTCTTTCCAGTTTTGAACGGAAGATATTTCCTTTTTCACCATAGCCCTCTATGGGCTTCCAAATATCACTTTGCCAATTCCACAAGAACAGCCTTAGCGAAGGGCTTCTTGAAGGGAAAGATGTAACTCGGTGAGATGAATTAAGAGAACACAGAGCAGTTTCTCAGAAAGCTTCTTTCCAGTTTTGAACGGAAGATATTTCCTTTTTCACCATAGCCCTCTATGGGCTTCCAAATGTCCCTTTGCCAATTCCACAAGAACCGCCTTAGCGAAAGGCTTCTTGAAGGTAAAAATGTAACTCTGTGAGATGAATTCACAGAACACAGAGGAGTTTCTCAGAAAGCTTCTTTCCAGTTTTGAACGGAAGATATTTCCTTTTTCACCATAGCCATCTACGGGCTTCCAAATATCCCTTTGCCAATTCCACAAGAACAGCCTTAGCGAAAGGCTTCTTGAAGGGAAAGATGTAACTCTGTGAGATGAATTAACGGAAAACAGAGCAGTTTATCAGAAAGCTTCTTTCCAGTTTTCAGCGGAAGATATTTCCTTTTTCACCATAGCCCTCTATGGGCTTACAAATATCCGTTTGCCAATTCCACAAGAACAGCCTTAGCGAAAGGCTTCTTGAAGGGAAAGATGTAACTCTGTGAGATGAATTAAGAGAACACAGAGCAGTTACTCAGAAAGCTTCTTTCCAGTTTTGAACGGAAGATATTTCCTTTTTCACCATAGCCCTCTATGGGCTTCCAAATATCACTTTGCCAATTCCACAAGAACAGCCTTAGCGAAGGGCTTCTTGACGGGAAAGATGTAACTCTGTGAGATGAATTCACAGAACACAGAGCAGTTTCTCAGAAAGCTTCTTTCCAGTTTTGAACGGAAGATATTTCGTTTTTCACCATAGCCCTCTAAGGGCTTCCAAATATCCCTTTGCCAATTCCACAAGAACAGCCTTAGCGAAAGGCTTCTTGAACGGAAAGATGTAACTCTTTGAGATGAATTCACAGAACACAGCGCAGTTTATCAGAAAGCTTCTTTCCAGTTTTGAACGGAAGCTATTTCCTGTTTCACCATAGCCCTCTATGGGATTCCAAATATCCCTTTGCCAATTCCACAAGAACAGCCTTAGAGAAAGGCTTCTTGAAGGGAAACATGGAACTCTGTGAGATGAATTAAGAGAACACAGAGCAGTTTCTCAGAAAGCTTCTTTCCAGTTTTCAGCGGAAGATATTTCCTTTTTCACCATAGCCCTCTATGGGCTTCCAATTATCCCTTGGCAATTCCACAAGAACAGCCTAAGCGAAAGGCTTCTTGAAGGGAAAGATGTAACTCTGTGAGATGAATTAACAGAACACAGAGCAGTTTCTCAGAAAGCTTCTTTCCAGTTTTCAGCGGATGATATTACCTTTTTCACCATAGCCCTCTATGGGATTCCAAATATCCCTTTGCCAATTCCACAAGAACAGCCATAGCGAAAGGCTTCTTGAAGGGAAAGATGTAACTCTTTGAGATGAATTCACAGAACACAGAGCAGTTTCTCAGAAAGCTTCTTTCCAGTTTTGAACGGAAGATATTTCCTTTTTCACCATAGCCCTCTATGGGCTTCCAAATATCCATTTGCCAATTACACAAGAACAGCCTTAGAGAAAGGCTTCTTGAAGGCAAAGATGTAACTCTGTGAGATGAATTAACAGAACACAGAGCAGTTTCTCAGAAAGCTTCTTTCCAGTTTTGAGCGGAAGATATTTCCTTTTTCACCTTAGCCCTCTAGGGGCTTCCAAATATCCCTTTGCCAATTCCACAAGAACAGCCTTAGCGAAAGGCTTCTTGAAGGGGAAGATGTAACTCTGTGAGATGAATTAAAGGAACACAGAGCAGTTTCTCAGAAAGCTTCTTTCCAGTTTTCAGCGGAAGATATTTCCTTTTTCACCATAGCCCTCTATGGGCTTCCAAATATCCCTTTGCCAATTCCACAAGAACAGCCTTAGCGAAAGGCTTCTTGAAGGGAAACATGTAACTCTGTGAGATGAATTAACAGAACACAGAGCAGTTTCTCAGAAAGCTTCTTTCCAGTTTTGAACGGAAGATATTTCCTTTTTCACCATAGACCTCTATGGGCTTCCAAATATCCCTTTGCCAATTACACAAGAACAGCCTTAGCGAAAGGCTTCTTGAAGGGAAAGATGTAACTCGGTGACATGAATTAACAGAACACAGAGCAGTTTCTCAGAAAGCTTCTTTCCAGTTTTGCGCGGAAGATATTTCCTTTTTCACCATAGCCCTCTATGGGCTTCCAAATATCCCTTTGCCAATTCCACAATAACAGCCTTAGCGAAAGGCTTCTTGAAGGGAAAAATGTAACTCTGTGAGATGAATTAACGGAACACAGAGCAGTTTCTCAGAAAGCTTCTTTCCACTTTTCAGCGGAAGATATTTCCTTTTTCACCATAGACCTCTATGGGCTTCCAAATATCCCTTTGCCAATTCCACAAGAACAGCCTTAGCGAAAGGATTCTTGAAGGGAAAGATGTAACTCTGTGAGATGAATTAAGAGAACAGAGAGCAGTTACTCAGAAAGCTTCTTTCCAGTTTTGAACGGAAGTATTTCCTTTTTCACCATAGCCCTCTATGGGCTTCCAAATATCACTTTGCCAATTCCATAAGAACAGCCTTAGCGAAAGACTTCTTGAAGGTAAAGATGTAACTGTGTGAGATGAATTCACAGAACACAGAGCAGTTTCTCAGAAAGCTTCTTTCCAGTTTTGAACGGAAGATATTTCCTTTTTCACCATAGCCCTCTATGGGCTTCCAAATATCCCTTTGCCAATTCCACAAGAACAGCCTTAGCGAAAGGCTTCTTGAAGGGAAAGATGTAACACTGTGAGATGAATTAACGGAACACAAAGAAGTTTCTCAGAAAGCTTCTTTCCAGTTTTGAACGGAAGATATTTCCTTTTTCACCATAGCCCTCTATGGGCTTCCAAATAACCCTTTGCGAATTCCACAAGAACAGCCTTAGCGGAGGGTTTCTTGAAGGGAAAGATGTAACTCTGTGAGATGAAATCACAGAACACAGAGCAGTTTCTCAGAAAGCTTCATTCCAGTTTTGAACGGAAGATATTTCCTTTTTCACCATAGCCCTCTATGGGCTTGCAAATATCACTTTGCCAATTCCACAAGAACAGACTTAGCGAAGGGCTTCTTGAAGGCAAAGATGTAACTCTGTGAGATGAATTCACAGAACACAGAGCAGTTTCTCAGAAAGCTTCTTTCCAGTTTTGAGCGGAAGATATTTCCTTTTTCACCATAGCCCTCTATGGGCTTCCAAATATCCCTTTGCCAATTCCACAAGAACAGCCTTCGCGAAAGGCTTCTTCAAGGGAAAGATGTAACTCTGTGAGATGAATTAACGGAACACAGAGCAGTTTCTCAGAAAGCTTCTTTCCAGTTTTGAACGGAAGATATTTCCTTTTTCACCGTAGCCTTCTAGGGGCTTCCAAATATCCCTTTGCCAATTCCACAAGAAGAGCCTTAGCGAAAGGCTTCTTGAAGTGAAACATGTAACTCTGTGAGATGAATTAAGAGAACACAGAGCAGTTTCTCAGACATCTTCTTTCCAGTTTTGAACGGAAGATATTTCCTTTTTCACCATAGCCCTCTAAGGGCTTCCAAATATCCCTTTGCCAATTCCACAAGAAGAGCCTGAGCGAAAGGCTTCTTTAAGGGAAAGATGTAACTCTGTGAGATGAATTCACGGAACACAGAGCAGTTTCTCAGAAAGCTTCTTTCCAGTTTTGAAAGGAAGATATTTCCTTTTTCACCATAGCCCTCTATGGGCTTCCAAATATCCCTTTGCCAATTCCACAAGAACAGCCTTAGCGAAAGGCTTCTTGAAGGGAAAGATGTAACTCTGTGGGATGAATTAACAGAACACAGAGCAGTTTCTCAGAAAGCTTCTTTCCAGTTTTGCGCGGAAGATATTTCCTTTTTCTCCATAGCCCTCTATGGGCTTCCAAATATCCCTTTGCCAATTCCACAATAACAGCCTTAGCGAAAGGCTTCTTGAAGGGAAAAATGTAACTCTGTGAGATGAATTAACGGAACACAGAGCAGTTTCTCAGAAAGCTTCTTTCCACTTTTCAGCGGAAGATATTTCCTTTTTCACCATAGCCCTCTATGGGCTTCCAAATATCCCTTTGCCAATTCCACAAGAACAGCCTTAGCGAAAGGATTCTTGAAGGGAAAGATGTAACTCTGTGAGATGAATTAAGAGAACAGAGAGCAGTTACTCAGAAAGCTTCTTTCCAGTTTTGAACGGAAGTATTTCCTTTTTCACCATAGCACTCTATGGGCTTCCAAATATCACTTTGCCAATTCCATAAGAACAGCCTTAGCGAAAGGCTTCTTGAAGGGAAAGATGTAACTCTTTGAGATGAATTCACAGAACACAGAGCAGTTTCTCAGAAAGCTTCTTTCCAGTTTTGAACGGAAGATATTTCCTTTTTCACCATAGCCCTCTATGGGCTTCCAAATATCCATTTGCCAATTACACAAGAACAGCCTTAGAGAAAGGCTTCTTGAAGGCAAAGATGTAACTCTGTGAGATGAATTAACAGAACACAGAGCAGTTTCTCAGAAAGCTTCTTTCCAGTTTTGAGCGGAAGATATTTCCTTTTTCACCTTAGCCCTCTATGGGCTTCCAAATATCCCTTTGCCAATTCCACAAGAACAGCCTTAGCGAAAGGCTTCTTGAAGGGGAAGATGTAACTCTGTGAGATGAATTAAAGGAACACAGAGCAGTTTCTCAGAAAGCTTCTTTCCAGTTTTCAGCGGAAGATATTTCCTTTTTCACCATAGCCCTCTATGGGCTTCCAAATATCCCTTTGCCAATTCCACAAGAACAGCCTTAGCGAAAGGCTTCTTGAAGGGAAACATGTAACTCTGTGAGATGAATTAACAGAACACAGAGCAGTTTCTCAGAAAGCTTCTTTCCAGTTTTGAACGGAAGATATTTCCTTTTTCACCATAGACCTCTATGGGCTTCCAAATATCCCTTTGCCAATTCCACAAGAACAGCCTTAGCGAAAGGCTTCTTGAAGGGAAAGATGTAACTCGGTGACATGAATTAACAGAACACAGAGCAGTTTCTCAGAAAGCTTCTTTCCAGTTTTGCGCGGAAGATATTTCCTTTTTCACCATAGCCCTCTATGGGCTTCCAAATATCCCTTTGCCAATTCCACAATAACAGCCTTAGCGAAAGGCTTCTTGAAGGGAAAAATGTAACTCTGTGAGATGAATTAACGGAACACAGAGCAGTTTCTCAGAAAGCTTCTTTCCACTTTTCAGCGGAAGATATTTCCTTTTTCACCATAGACCTCTATGGGCTTCCAAATATCCCTTTGCCAATTCCACAAGAACAGCCTTAGCGAAAGGATTCTTGAAGGTAAAGATGTAACTGTGTGAGATGAATTCACAGAACACAGAGCAGTTTCTCAGAAAGCTTCTTTCCAGTTTTGAACGGAAGATATTTCCTTTTTCACCATAGCCCTCTATGGGCTTCCAAATATCCCTTTGCCAATTCCACAAGAACAGCCTTAGCGAAAGGCTTCTTGAAGGGAAAGATGTAACACTGTGAGATGAATTAACGGAACACAAAGAAGTTTCTCAGAAAGCTTCTTTCCAGTTTTGAACGGAAGATATTTCCTTTTTCACCATAGCCCTCTATGGGCTTCCAAATAACCCTTTGCGAATTCCACAAGAACAGCCTTAGCGGAAGGTTTCTTGAAGGGAAAGATGTAACTCTGTGAGATGAAATCACAGAACACAGAGCAGTTTCTCAGAAAGCTTCATTCCAGTTTTGAACGGAAGATATTTCCTTTTTCACCATAGCCCTCTATGGGCTTGCAAATATCACTTTGCCAATTCCACAAGAACAGACTTAGCGAAGGGCTTCTTGAAGGCAAAGATGTAACTCTGTGAGATGAATTCACAGAACACAGAGCAGTTTCTCAGAAAGCTTCTTTCCAGTTTTGATCGGAAGATATTTCCTTTTTCACCATAGCCCTCTATGGGCTTCCAAATATCCCTTTGCCAATTCCACAAGAACAGCCTTCGCGAAAGGCTTCTTCAAGGGAAAGATGTAACTCTGTGAGATGAATTAACGGAACACAGAGCAGTTTCTCAGAAAGCTTCTTTCCAGTTTTGAACGGAAGATATTTCCTTTTTCACCATAGCCTTCTAGGGGCTTCCAAATATCCCTTTGCCAATTCCACAAGAAGAGCCTTAGCGAAAGGCTTCTTGAAGTGAAACATGTAACTCTGTGAGATGAATTAAGAGAACACAGAGCAGTTTCTCAGACATCTTCTTTCCAGTTTTGAACGGAAGATATTACCTTTTTCACCATAGCCCTCTAAGGGCTTCCAAATATCCCTTTGCCAATTCCACAAGAAGAGCCTGAGCGAAAGGCTTCTTGAAGGGAAAGATGTAACTCTGTGAGATGAATTCACAGAACACAGAGCAGTTTCTCAGAAAGCTTCTTTCCAGTTTTGAAAGGAAGATATTTCCTTTTTCACCATAGCCCTCTATGGGCTTCCAAATATCCCTTTGCCAATTCCACAAGAACAGCCTTAGCGAAAGGCTTCTTGAAGGGAAAGATGTAACTCTGTGGGATGAATTAACAGAACACAGAGCAGTTTCTCAGAAAGCTTCTTTCCAGTTTTGCGCGGAAGATATTTCCTTTTTCTCCATAGCCCTCTATGGGCTTCCAAATATCCCTTTGCCAATTCCACAATAACAGCCTTAGCGAAAGGCTTCTTGAAGGGAAAAATGTAACTCTGTGAGATGAATTAACGGAACACAGAGCAGTTTCTCAGAAAGCTTCTTTCCACTTTTCAGCGGAAGATATTTCCTTTTTCACCATAGCCCTCTATGGGCTTCCAAATATCCCTTTGCCAATTCCACAAGAACAGCCTTAGCGAAAGGATTCTTGAAGGGAAAGATGTAACTCTGTGAGATGAATTAAGAGAACAGAGAGCAGTTACTCAGAAAGCTTCTTTCCAGTTTTGAACGGAAGTATTTCCTTTTTCACCATAGCCCTCTATGGGCTTCCAAATATCACTTTGCCAATTCCATAAGAACAGCCTTAGCGAAAGGCTTCTTGAAGGTAAAGATGTAACTCTGTGAGATGAATTCACAGAACACAGCGCAGTTTCTCAGAAAGCTTCTTTCCAGTTTTGAACGGAAGATATTTCCTTTTTCACCATATCCCTCTATGGGCTTCCAAATATCCCTTTGCCAATTCCACAAGAACAGCCTTAGCGAAAGGCTTCTTGAAGGGAAAGATGTAACACTGTGAGATGAATTAACGGAACACAAAGAAGTTTCTCAGAAAGCTTCTTTCCAGTTTTGAACGGAAGATATTTCCTTTTTCACCATAGCCCTCTATGGGCTTCCAAATAACCCTTTGCCAATTCCACAAGAACAGCCTTAGCGGAAGGTTTCTTGAAGGGAAAGATGTAAGTCTGTGAGATGAAATCACAGAACACAGAGCAGTTTCTCAGAAAGCTTCATTCCAGTTTTGAACGGAAGATATTTCCTTTTTCACCATAGCCCTCTATGGGCTTGCAAATATCACTTTGCCAATTCCACAAGAACAGCCTTAGCGAAGGGCTTCTTGACGGGAAAGATGTAACTCTGTGAGATGAATTCACAGAACACAGAGCAGTTTCTCAGAAAGCTTCTTTCCACTTTTGAACGGAAGATATTTCCTTTTTCACCATAGCCCTCTATGGGCTTCCAAATATCCCTTTGCCAATTCCACAAGAACAGCCTTAGCGAAAGGCTACTTGAAGCGAAAGATGTAACTCTGTGAGATGAATTCACAGAACACAGCGCAGTTTCTCAGAAAGCTTCTTTCCAGTTTTGAACGGAAGATATTTCCTTTTTCACCATAGCCCTCTATGGGCTTCCAAATATCCCTTTGCCAATTCCACAAGAACAGCCTTAGAGAAAGGCTTCTTGAAGGGAAACATGGAACTCTGTGAGATGAATTAAGAAAACACAGAGCAGTTTCTCAGAAAGCTATTTTCCAGTTTTCAGCGGAAGATATTTCCTTTTTCACCATAGCCCTCTATTGTCTTCCAATTATCCCTTGGCAATTCCACAAGAACAGCCTTAGCGAAAGGCTTCTTGAAGGGAAAGATGTAACTCTGTGAGATGAATTCACAGAACACAGAGCAGTTTCTCAGAAAGCTTCTTTCCAGTTTTGAACGGAAGATATTTCCTTTTTCACCATAGCCCTCTATGGGCTTCCAAATATCCCTTTGCCAATTACACAAGAACAGCCTTAGCGAAAGGCTTCTTGAAGGGAAAGATGTAACTCTGTGAGATGAATTAACAGAACACAGAGCCGTTTCTCCGAAAGCTTCTTTCCAGTTTTGAACGGAAGGTATTTCCTTTTTCACCATAGCCCTGTATGGGCTTCCAAATATCCCTTTGCCAATTCCACAAGAACAGCCTTAGAGAAAGGCTTCTTGAAGGGAAACATGGAACTCTGTGAGATGAATTAAGAGAACACAGAGCAGTTTCTCAGAAAGCTTCTTTCCAGTTTTCAGCGGAAGATATTTCCTTTTTCACCATAGCCCTCTATGGGCTTCCAATTATCCCTTGGCAATTCCACAAGAACAGCCTAAGCGAAAGGCTTCTTGAAGGGAAAGATGTAACTCTGTGAGATGAATTCACAGAACACAGAGCAGTTTCTCAGAAAGCTTCTTTCCAGTTTTCAGCGGATGATATTACCTTTTTCACCATAGCCCTCTATGGGATTCCAAATATCCCTTTGCCAATTCCACAAGAACAGCCTTAGCGAAAGGCTTCTTGAAGGGAAAGATGTAACTCTGTGAGATGAATTCACAGAACACAGAGCAGTTTCTCAGAAAGCTTCTTTCCAGTTTTGAACGGAAGATATTTCCTTTTTCACCATAGCCCTCTATGGTCTTCCAAATATCCATTTGCCAATTACACAAGAACAGCCTTAGAGAAAGGCTTCTTGAAGGCAAAGATGTAACTCTGTGAGATGAATTAACAGAACACAGAGCAGTTTCTCAGAAAGCTTCTTTCCAGTTTTGAGCGGAAGATATTTCCTTTTTCACCATAGCCCTCTATGGGCTTCCAAATATCCCTTTGCCAATTCCACAAGAACAGCCTTAGCGAAAGGCTTCTTGAAGAGGAAGATGTAACTCGGTGAGATGAATTAAAGGAACACAGAGCAGTTTCTCAGAAAGCTTCTTTCCAGTTTTCAGCGGAAGATATTTCCTTTTTCACCATAGCCCTCTATGGGCTTCCAAATATCCCGTTGCCAATTCCACAAGAACAGCCTTAGCGAAAGGCTTCTTGAAGGGAAACATGTAACTCTGTGAGATGAATTAACAGAACACAGAGCAGTTTCTCAGAAAGCTTCTTTCCAGTTTTGAACGGAAGATATTTCCTTTTTCACCATAGCCCTCTATGGGCTTCCAAATATCCCTTTGCCAATTCCACAAGAACAGCCTTAGCGAAAGGCTTCTTGAAGGGAAAGATGTATCTCTGTGAGATGAATTAACAGAACACAGAGCCGTTTCTCAGAAAGCTTCTTTCCAGTTTTGAACGGAAGATATTTCCTTTTTCACCATAGCCCTCTATGGGCTTCCAAATATCCCTTTGCCTATTCCACAAGAACAGCCTTAGAGAAAGGCTTCTTGAAGGCAAAGATGTAACTCTGTGAGATGAATTAACAGAACACAGAGCAGTTTTTCAGAAAGCTTCTTTCCAGTTTTGAGCGGAAGATATTTCCTTTTTCACCATAGCCCTCTATGGGCTTCCAAATATCCCTTTGCCAATTCCACAAGAACAGCCTTAGCGAAAGGCTTCTTGAAGGGAAAGATGTAACTCTGTGAGATGAATTAACGGAACACAGAGCAGTTTCTCAGAAAGCTTCTTTCCAGTTTTGAACGGAAGATATTTCCTTTTTCACCATAGCCTTCTAGGGGCTTCCAAATATCCCTTTGCCAATTCCACAAGAAGAGCCTTAGCGAAAGGCTTCTTGAAGGGAAACATGTAACTCTGTGAGATGAATTAAGAAAACACAGAGCAGTTTCTCAGAAAGCTTCTTTCCAGTTTTGAACGGAAGATATTTCCTTTTTCACCATAGCCCTCTATGGGCTTCCAAATGTCCCTTTGCCAATTCCACAAGAACCGCCTTAGCGAAAGGCTTCTTGAAGGGAAAAATGTAACTCTGTGAGATGAATTCACAGAACACAGAACAGTTTCTCAGAAAGCTTCTTTCCACTTTTGAACGGAAGATATTTCCTTTTTCACCATAGCCCTCTATGGGATTCCAAATATCCCTTTGCCAATTCCACAAGAACAGCCTTAGAGAAAGGCTTCTTGAAGGGAAACATGGAACTCTGTGAGATGAATTAAGAGAACACAGAGCAGTTTCTCAGAAAGCTTCTTTCCAGTTTTCAGCGGAAGATATTTCCTTTTTCACCATAGCCCTCTATGGGCTTCCAAATATCCCTTTGCCAATTCCACAAGAACAGCCTTAGCGAAAGGCTTCTTGAAGGGGAAGATGTAACTCTGTGAGATGAATTAAAGGAACACAGAGCAGTTTCTCAGAAAGCTTCTTTCCAGTTTTCAGCGGAAGATATTTCCTTTTTCACCATAGCCCTCTATGGGCTTCCAAATATCCCTTTGCCAATTCCACAAGAACAGCCTTAGCGAAAGGCTTCTTGAAGGGAAACATGTAACTCTGTGAGATGAATTAACAGAACACAGAGCAGTTTCTCAGAAAGCTTCTTTCCAGTTTTGAACGGAAGATATTTCCTTTTTCACCATAGACCTCTATGGGCTTCCAAATATCCCTTTGCCAATTACACAAGAACAGCCTTAGCCAAAGGCTTCTTGAAGGGAAAGATGCATCTCTGTGAGATGAATTAACAGAACACAGAGCCGTTTCTCAGAAAGCTTCTTTCCAGTTTTGAACGGAAGATATTTCCTTTTTCACCATAGCCCTCTATGGGCTTCCAAATATCCCTTTGCCTATTCCAAAAGAACAGCCTTAGAGAAAGGCTTCTTGAAGGCAAAGATGTAACTCTGTGAGATGAATTAACAGAACACAGAGCAGTTTTTCAGAAAGCTTCTTTCCAGTTTTGAGCGGAAGATATTTCCTTTTTCACCATAGCCCTCTATGGGCTTCCAAATATCCCTTTGCCAATTCCACAAGAACAGCCTTAGCGAAAGGCTTCTTGAAGGGAAAGATGTAACTCTGTGAGATGAATTAACGGAACACAGAGCAGTTTCTCAGAAAGCTTCTTTCCAGTTTTGAACGGAAGATATTTCCTTTTTCACCATAGCCCTCTATGGGCTTCCAAATATCCCTTTGCCAATTCCACAAGAACCGCCTTAGCGAAAGGCTTCTTGAAGGGAAACATGTAACTCTGTGAGTTGAATTCACAGAACACAGAGCAGATTCTCAGAAAGCTTCTTTCCAGTTTTGAACGGAAGATATTTCCTTTTTCACCATAGCCCTCTATGGGCTTCCAAATATCCCTTTGCCAATTCCACAAGAACAGCCTTAGCGAAAGGCTTCTTGAAGAGAAAGATGTAACACTGTGAGATGAATTTACAGAACACAGAGCAGTTTCTCAGAAAGCTTCTTTCCAGTTTTGAACGGAAGATATTTCCTTTTTCACATTGCCCTGTATGGGCTTCCAAATATCCCTTTGCCAATTACACAAGAACAGCCTTAGCGAAAGGCTTCTTGAAGGGAAACATTTAACTCTGTGAGATGAATTAAGAGAACACAGAGCAGTTTCTCAGAAAGCTTCTTTCCAGTTTTGAACGGAAGATATTTCCTTTTTCACCATAGCCCTCTAAGGGCTTCCAAATATCCCTTTGCCAATTCCACAAGAAGAGCCTGAGCGAAAGGCTTCTTGAAGGGAAAGATGTAACTCTGTGAGATGAATTCACAGAACACAGAGCAGTTTCTCAGAAAGCTTCTTTCCAGTTTTGAACGGAAGATATTTCCTTTTTCACCATAGCCCTCTATGGGCTTCCAAATATCCCTTTGCCAATTCCACAAGAACAGCCTTAGCGAAAGGCTTCTTGAAAGGAAAGATGTAACTCTGTGGGATGAATTAACAGAACACAGAGCAGTTTCTCAGAAAGCTTCTTTCCAGTTTTGCGCGGAAGATATTTCCTTTTTCACCATAGCCCTCTATGGGCTTCCAAATATCCCTTTGCCAATTCCACAATAACAGCCTTAGCGAAAGGCTTCTTGAAGGGAAACATGTAACTCTGTGAGATGAATTAACGGAACACAGAGCAGTTTCTCAGAAAGCTTCTTTCCACTTTTCAGCGGAAGATATTTCCTTTTTCACCATAGACCTCTATGGGCTTCCAAATATCCCTTTGCCAATTCCACAAGAACAGCCTTAGCGAAAGGATTCTTGAAGGGAAAGATGTAACTCTGTGAGATGAATTAAGAGAACAGAGAGCGGTTACTCAGAAAGCTTCTTTCCAGTTTTGAACGGAAGTATTTCCTTTTTCACCATAGCCCTCTATGGGCTTCCAAATATCACTTTGCCAATTCCATAAGAACAGCCTTAGCGAAAGGCTTCTTGAAGGTAAAGATGTAACTCTGTGAGATGAATTCACAGAACACAGAGCAGTTTCTCAGAAAGCTTCTTTCCAGTTTTGAACGGAAGATATTTCCTTTATCACCATAGCCCTCTATGGGCTTCCAAATATCCCGTTGCCAATTCCACAAGAACAGCCTTAGCGAAAGGCTTCTTGAAGGGAAAGATGTAACACTGTGAGATGAATTAAAGGAACACAGAGCAGTTTCTCAGAAAGCTTCTTTCCAGTTTTCAGCGGAAGATATTTCCTTTTTCACCATAGCCCTCTATGGGCTTCCAAATATCCCTTTGCCAATTCCACAAGAACAGCCTTAGCGAAAGGCTTCTTGAAGGGAAACATGTAACTCTGTCAGATGAATTAACAGAACACAGAGCAGTTTCTCAGAAAGCTTCTTTCCAGTTTTGAACGGAAGATATTTCCTTTTTCACCATAGACCTCTATGGGCTTCCAAATATCCCTTTGCCAATTACACAAGAACAGCCTTAGCGAAAGGCTTCTTGAAGGGAAAGATGTATCTCTGTGAGACGAATTAACAGAACACAGAGCCGTTTCTCAGAAAGCTTCTTTCCAGTTTTGAACGGAAGATATTTCCTTTTTCACCATAGCCCTCTATGGGCTTCCAAATATCCCTTTGCCTATTCCACAAGAACAGCCTTAGAGAAAGGCTTCTTGAAGGCAAAGATGTAACTCTGTGAGATGAATTAACAGAACACAGAGCAGTTTTTCAGAAAGCTTCTTTCCAGTTTTGAGCGGAAGATATTTCCTTTTTCACCATAGCCCTCTATGGGCTTCCAAATATCCCTTTGCCAATTCCACAAGAACAGCCTTAGCGAAAGGCTTCTTGAAGGGAAAGATGTAACTCTGTGAGATGAATTAACGGAACACAGAGCAGTTTCTCAGAAAGCTTCTTTCCAGTTTTGAACGGAAGATATTTCCTTTTTCACCAGAGCCCTCTATGGGCTTCCAAATATCCCTTTGCCAATTCCACAAGAACCGCCTTAGCGAAAGGCTTCTTGAAGGGAAAAATGTAACTCTGTGAGATGAATTCACAGAACACAGTGCAGTTTCTCAGAAAGCTTCTTTCCAGTTTTGAACGGAAGATATTTCCTTTTTCACCATAGCCCTCTATGGGCTTCCAAATATCCCTTTGCCAATTCCACAAGAACAGCCTTAGCGAAAGGCTTCTTGAAGAGAAAGATGTAACTCTGTGAGATGAATTTACAGAACACAGAGCAGTTTCTCAGAAAGCTTCTTTCCAGTTTTGAACGGAAGATATTTCCTTTTTCACCATAGCCCTGTATGGGCTTCCAAATATCCCTTTGCCAATTACACAAGAACAGCCTTAGCGAAAGGCTTCTTGAAGGGAAACATGTAACTCTGTGAGATGAATTAAGAGAACACAGAGCAGTTTCTCAGAAAGCTTCTTTCCAGTTTTGAACGGAAGATATTTCCTTTTTCAGCATAGCCCTCTAAGGGCTTCCAAATATCCCTTTGCCAATTCCACAAGAAGAGCCTGAGCGAAAGGCTTCTTGAAGGGAAAGATGTAACTCTGTGAGATGAATTCACAGAACACAGAGCAGTTTCTCAGAAAGCTTCTTTCCAGTCTTGAAAGGAAGATATTTCCTTTTTCACCATAGCCCTCTATGGGCTTCCAAATATCCCTTTGCCAATTCCACAAGAACAGCCTTAGCGAAAGGCTTCTTGAAGGGAAAGATGTAACTCTGTGGGATGAATTAACAGAACACAGAGCAGTTTCTCAGAAAGCTTCTTTCCAGTTTTGCGCGGAAGATATTTCCTTTTTCACCATAGCCCTCTATTGGCTTCCAAATATCCCTTTGCCAATTCCACAATAACAGCCTTAGCGAAAGGCTTCTTGAAGGGAAAAATGTAACTCTGTGAGATGAATTAACGGAACACAGAGCAGTTTCTCAGAAAGCTTCTTTCCACTTTTCAGCGGAAGATATTTCCTTTTTCACCATAGCCCTCTATGGGCTTCCAAATATCCCTTTGCCAATTCCACAAGAACAGCCTTAGCGAAAGGATTCTTGAAGGGAAAGATGTAACTCTGTGAGATGAATTAAGAGAACAGAGAGCAGTTACTCAGAAAGCTTCTTTCCAGTTTTGAACGGAAGTATTTCCTTTTTCACCATAGCCCTCTATGGGCTTCCAAATATCACTTTGCCAATTCCATAAGAACAGCCTTAGCGAAAGGCTTCTTGAAGGTAAAGATGTAACTCTGTGAGATGAATTCACAGAACACAGTGCAGTTTCTCAGAATGCTTCTTTCCAGTTTTGAACGGAAGATATTTCCTTTTTCACCATAGCCCTCTATGGGCTTCCAAATATCCCTTTGCCAATTCCACAAGAACAGCCTTAGCGAAAGGCTTCTTGAAGGGAAAGATGTAACACTGTGAGATGAATTAACGGAACACAAAGAAGTTTCTCAGAAAGCTTCTTTCCAGTTTTGAACGGAAGATATTTCCTTTTTCACCATAGCCCTCTATGGGATTCCAAATATCCCTTTGCCAATTCCACAAGAACAGCCTTAGCGAAAGGCTTCTTGAAGGGAAAGATGTAACTCTGTGAGATGAATTCACAGAACACAGAGCAGTTTCTCAGAAAGCTTCTTTCCAGTTTTGAACGGAAGATATTTCCTTTTTCACCATAGCCCTCTATGGGCTTCCAAATATCCCTTTGCCAATTCCACAAGAACAGCCTTAGCGAAAGGCTTCTTGAAGGGAAAGATGTAACTCTGTGAGATGAATTAACGGAACACAGAGCAGTTTCTCAGAAAGCTTCTTTCCAGTTTTGAACGGAAGATATTTCCTTTTTCACGATAGCCTTCTAGGGGCTTCCAAATATCCCTTTGCCAATTCCACAAGAAGAGCCTTAGCGAAAGGCTTCTTGAAGGGAAACATGTAACTCTGTGAGATGAATTAAGAGAACACAGAGCAGTTTCTCAGAAAGCTTCTTTCCAGTTTTGAACGGAAGATATTTCCTTTTTCACCATAGCCCTCTATGGGTTTCCAAATATCCCTTTGCCAATTCCACAATAACCGCCTTAGCGAAAGGCTTCTTGAAGGGAAAAATGTAACTCTGTGAGATGAATTCACAGAACACAGAGCAGTTTCTCAGAAAGCTTCTTTCCAGTTTTGAACGGAAGATATTTCCTTTTTCACCATAGCCCTGTATGGGCTTCCAAATATCCCTTTGCCAATTACACAAGAACAGCCTTAGCGAAAGGCTTCTTGAAGGGAAACATGTAACTCTGTGAGATGAATTAAGAGAACACAGAGCAGTTTCTCAGAAAGCTTCTTTCCAGTTTTGAACGGAAGATATTTCCTTTTTCAGCATAGCCCTCTAAGGGCTTCCAAATATCCCTTTGCCAATTCCACAAGAAGAGCCTGAGCGAAAGGCTTCTTGAAGGGAAAGATGTAACTCTGTGAGATGAATTCACAGAACACAGAGCAGTTTCTCAGAAAGCTTCTTTCCAGTTTTGAAAGGAAGATATTTCCTTTTTCACCATAGCCCTCTATGGGCTTCCAAATATCCCTTTGCCAATTCCACAAGAACAGCCTTAGCGAAAGGCTTCTTGAAGGGAAAGATGTAACTCTGTGGGATGAATTAACAGAACACAGAGCAGTTTCTCAGAAAGCTTCTTTCCAGTTTTGCGCGGAAGATATTTCCTTTTTCACCATAGCCCTCTATTGGCTTCCAAATATCCCTTTGCCAATTCCACAATAACAGCCTTAGCGAAAGGCTTCTTGAAGGGAAAAATGTAACTCTGTGAGATGAATTAACGGAACACAGAGCAGTTTCTCAGAAAGCTTCTTTCCACTTTTCAGCGGAAGATATTTCCTTTTTCACCATAGCCCTCTATGGGCTTCCAAATATCCCTTTGCCAATTCCACAAGAACAGCCTTAGCGAAAGGATTCTTGAAGGGAAAGATGTAACTCTGTGAGATGAATTAAGAGAACAGAGAGCAGTTACTCAGAAAGCTTCTTTCCAGTTTTGAACGGAAGTATTTCCTTTTTCACCATAGCCCTCTATGGGCTTCCAAATATCACTTTGCCAATTCCATAAGAACAGCCTTAGCGAAAGGCTTCTTGAAGGTAAAGATGTAACTCTGTGAGATGAATTCACAGAACACAGTGCAGTTTCTCAGAATGCTTCTTTCCAGTTTTGAACGGAAGATATTTCCTTTTTCACCATAGCCCTCTATGGGCTTCCAAATATCCCTTTGCCAATTCCACAAGAACAGCCTTAGCGAAAGGCTTCTTGAAGGGAAAGATGTAACACTGTGAGATGAATTAACGGAACACAAAGAAGTTTCTCAGAAAGCTTCTTTCCAGTTTTGAACGGAAGATATTTCCTTTTTCACCATAGCCCTCTATGGGATTCCAAATATCCCTTTGCCAATTCCACAAGAACAGCCTTAGCGAAAGGCTTCTTGAAGGGAAAGATGTAACTCTGTGAGATGAATTCACAGAACACAGTGCAGTTTCTCAGAATGCTTCTTTCCAGTTTTGAACGGAAGATATTTCCTTTTTCACCATAGCCCTCTATGGGCTTCCAAATATCCCTTTGCCAATTCCACAAGAACAGCCTTAGCGAAAGGCTTCTTGAAGGGAAAGATGTAACACTGTGAGATGAATTAACGGAACACAAAGAAGTTTCTCAGAAAGCTTCTTTCCAGTTTTGAACGGAAGATATTTCCTTTTTCACCATAGCCCTCTATGGGATTCCAAATATCCCTTTGCCAATTCCACAAGAACAGCCTTAGCGAAAGGCTTCTTGAAGGGAAAGATGTAACTCTGTGAGATGAATTCACAGAACACAGAGCAGTTTCTCAGAAAGCTTCTTTCCAGTTTTGAACGGAAGATATTTCCTTTTTCACCATAGCCCTCTATGGGCTTCCAAATATCCCTTTGCCAATTCCACAAGAACAGCCTTAGCGAAAGGCTTCTTGAAGGGAAAGATGTAACTCTGTGAGATGAATTAACGGAACACAGAGCAGTTTCTCAGAAAGCTTCTTTCCAGTTTTGAACGGAAGATATTTCCTTTTTCACGATAGCCTTCTAGGGGCTTCCAAATATCCCTTTGCCAATTCCACAAGAAGAGCCTTAGCGAAAGGCTTCTTGAAGGGAAACATGTAACTCTGTGAGATGAATTAAGAGAACACAGAGCAGTTTCTCAGAAAGCTTCTTTCCAGTTTTGAACGGAAGATATTTCCTTTTTCACCATAGCCCTCTATGGGTTTCCAAATATCCCTTTGCCAATTCCACAAGAACCGCCTTAGCGAAAGGCTTCTTGAAGGGAAAAATGTAACTCTGTGAGATGAATTCACAGAACACAGAGCAGTTTCTCAGAAAGCTTCTTTCCAGTTTTGAACGGAAGATATTTCCTTTTTCACCATAGCCCTGTATGGGCTTCCAAATATCCCTTTGCCAATTACACAAGAACAGCCTTAGCGAAAGGCTTCTTGAAGGGAAACATGTAACTCTGTGAGATGAATTAAGAGAACACAGAGCAGTTTCTCAGAAAGCTTCTTTCCAGTTTTGAACGGAAGATATTTCCTTTTTCAGCATAGCCCTCTAAGGGCTTCCAAATATCCCTTTGCCAATTCCACAAGAAGAGCCTGAGCGAAAGGCTTCTTGAAGGGAAAGATGTAACTCTGTGAGATGAATTCACAGAACACAGAGCAGTTTCTCAGAAAGCTTCTTTCCAGTTTTGAAAGGAAGATATTTCCTTTTTCACCATAGCCCTCTATGGGCTTCCAAATATCACTTTGCCAATTCCATAAGAACAGCCTTAGCGAAAGGCTTCTTGAAGGTAAAGATGTAACTCTGTGAGATGAATTCACAGAACACAGTGCAGTTTCTCAGAATGCTTCTTTCCAGTTTTGAACGGAAGATATTTCCTTTTTCACCATAGCCCTCTATGGGCTTCCAAATATCCCTTTGCCAATTCCACAAGAACAGCCTTAGCGAAAGGCTTCTTGAAGGGAAAGATGTAACACTGTGAGATGAATTAACGGAACACAAAGAAGTTTCTCAGAAAGCTTCTTTCCAGTTTTGAACGGAAGATATTTCCTTTTTCACCATAGCCCTCTATGGGATTCCAAATATCCCTTTGCCAATTCCACAAGAACAGCCTTAGCGAAAGGCTTCTTGAAGGGAAAGATGTAACTCTGTGAGATGAATTCACAGAACACAGTGCAGTTTCTCAGAATGCTTCTTTCCAGTTTTGAACGGAAGATATTTCCTTTTTCACCATAGCCCTCTATGGGCTTCCAAATATCCCTTTGCCAATTCCACAAGAACAGCCTTAGCGAAAGGCTTCTTGAAGGGAAAGATGTAACACTGTGAGATGAATTAACGGAACACAAAGAAGTTTCTCAGAAAGCTTCTTTCCAGTTTTGAACGGAAGATATTTCCTTTTTCACCATAGCCCTCTATGGGATTCCAAATATCCCTTTGCCAATTCCACAAGAACAGCCTTAGCGAAAGGCTTCTTGAAGGGAAAGATGTAACTCTGTGAGATGAATTCACAGAACACAGAGCAGTTTCTCAGAAAGCTTCTTTCCAGTTTTGAACGGAAGATATTTCCTTTTTCACCATAGCCCTCTATGGGCTTCCAAATATCCCTTTGCCAATTCCACAAGAACAGCCTTAGCGAAAGGCTTCTTGAAGGGAAAGATGTAACTCTGTGAGATGAATTAACGGAACACAGAGCAGTTTCTCAGAAAGCTTCTTTCCAGTTTTGAACGGAAGATATTTCCTTTTTCACGATAGCCTTCTAGGGGCTTCCAAATATCCCTTTGCCAATTCCACAAGAAGAGCCTTAGCGAAAGGCTTCTTGAAGGGAAACATGTAACTCTGTGAGATGAATTAAGAGAACACAGAGCAGTTTCTCAGAAAGCTTCTTTCCAGTTTTGAACGGAAGATATTTCCTTTTTCACCATAGCCCTCTATGGGTTTCCAAATATCCCTTTGCCAATTCCACAAGAACCGCCTTAGCGAAAGGCTTCTTGAAGGGAAAAATGTAACTCTGTGAGATGAATTCACAGAACACAGAGCAGTTTCTCAGAAAGCTTCTTTCCAGTTTTGAACGGAAGATATTTCCTTTTTCACCATAGCCCTGTATGGGCTTCCAAATATCCCTTTGCCAATTACACAAGAACAGCCTTAGCGAAAGGCTTCTTGAAGGGAAACATGTAACTCTGTGAGATGAATTAAGAGAACACAGAGCAGTTTCTCAGAAAGCTTCTTTCCAGTTTTGAACGGAAGATATTTCCTTTTTCAGCATAGCCCTCTAAGGGCTTCCAAATATCCCTTTGCCAATTCCACAAGAAGAGCCTGAGCGAAAGGCTTCTTGAAGGGAAAGATGTAACTCTGTGAGATGAATTCACAGAACACAGAGCAGTTTCTCAGAAAGCTTCTTTCCAGTTTTGAAAGGAAGATATTTCCTTTTTCACCATAGCCCTCTATGGGCTTCCAAATATCCCTTTGCCAATTCCACAAGAACAGCCTTAGCGAAAGGCTTCTTGAAGGGAAAGATGTAACTCTGTGGGATGAATTAACAGAACACAGAGCAGTTTCTCAGAAAGCTTCTTTCCAGTTTTGCGCGGAAGATATTTCCTTTTTCACCATAGCCCTCTATTGGCTTCCAAATATCCCTTTGCCAATTCCACAATAACAGCCTTAGCGAAAGGCTTCTTGAAGGGAAAAATGTAACTCTGTGAGATGAATTAACGGAACACAGAGCAGTTTCTCAGAAAGCTTCTTTCCACTTTTCAGCGGAAGATATTTCCTTTTTCACCATAGCCCTCTATGGGCTTCCAAATATCCCTTTGCCAATTCCACAAGAACAGCCTTAGCGAAAGGATTCTTGAAGGGAAAGATGTAACTCTGTGAGATGAATTAAGAGAACAGAGAGCAGTTACTCAGAAAGCTTCTTTCCAGTTTTGAACGGAAGTATTTCCTTTTTCACCATAGCCCTCTATGGGCTTCCAAATATCACTTTGCCAATTCCATAAGAACAGCCTTAGCGAAAGGCTTCTTGAAGGTAAAGATGTAACTCTGTGAGATGAATTCACAGAACACAGTGCAGTTTCTCAGAATGCTTCTTTCCAGTTTTGAACGGAAGATATTTCCTTTTTCACCATAGCCCTCTATGGGCTTCCAAATATCCCTTTGCCAATTCCACAAGAACAGCCTTAGCGAAAGGCTTCTTGAAGGGAAAGATGTAACACTGTGAGATGAATTAACGGAACACAAAGAAGTTTCTCAGAAAGCTTCTTTCCAGTTTTGAACGGAAGATATTTCCTTTTTCACCATAGCCCTCTATGGGATTCCAAATATCCCTTTGCCAATTCCACAAGAACAGCCTTAGCGAAAGGCTTCTTGAAGGGAAAGATGTAACTCTGTGAGATGAATTCACAGAACACAGAGCAGTTTCTCAGAAAGCTTCTTTCCAGTTTTGAACGGAAGATATTTCCTTTTTCACCATAGCCCTCTATGGGCTTCCAAATATCCCTTTGCCAATTCCACAAGAACAGCCTTAGCGAAAGGCTTCTTGAAGGGAAAGATGTAACTCTGTGAGATGAATTAATGGAACACAGAGCAGTTTCTCAGAAAGCTTCTTTCCAGTTTTGAACGGAAGATATTTCCTTTTTCACGATAGCCTTCTAGGGGCTTCCAAATATCCCTTTGCCAATTCCACAAGAAGAGCCTTAGCGAAAGGCTTCTTGAAGGGAAACATGTAACTCTGTGAGATGAATTAAGAGAACACAGAGCAGTTTCTCAGAAAGCTTCTTTCCAGTTTTGAACGGAAGATATTTCCTTTTTCACCATAGCCCTCTATGGGTTTCCAAATATCCCTTTGCCAATTCCACAAGAACCGCCTTAGCGAAAGGCTTCTTGAAGGGAAAAATGTAACTCTGTGAGATGAATTCACAGAACACAGAGCAGTTTCTCAGAAAGCTTCTTTCCAGTTTTGAACGGAAGATATTTCCTTTTTCACCATAGCCCTCTATGGGCTTCCAAATATCCCTTTGCCAATTCCACAAGAACAGCCTTAGCGAAAGGCTTCTTGAAGGGAAAGATGTAACTCTGTGAGATGAATTTACAGAACACAGAGCAGTTTCTCAGAAATCTTCTTTCCAGTTTTGAACGGAAGATATTTCCTTTGTCACCATAGCCCTGTATGGGCTTCCAAATATCCCTTTGCCAATTACACAAGAACAGCCTTAGCGAAAGGCTTCTTGAAGGGAAACATGTAACTCTGTGAGATGAATTAAGAGAACACAGAGCAGTTTCTCAGAAAGCTTCTTTCCAGTTTTGAACGGAAGATATTTCCTTTTTCACCATAGCCCTCTAAGGGCTTCCAAATATCCCTTTGCCAATTCCACCAGAAGAGCCTGAGCGAAAGGCTTCTTGAAGGGAAAGATGTAACTCTGTGAGATGAATTCACAGAACACAGAGCAGTTTCTCAGAAAGCTTCTTTCCAGTTTTGAACGGAAGATATTTCCTTTTTCACCATAGCCCTCTATGGGCTTCCAAATATCCCTTTGCCAATTCCACAAGAACAGCCTTAGCGAAAGGATTCTTGAAGGGAAAGATGTAACTCTGTGAGATGAATTAAGAGAACAGAGAGCAGTTACTCAGAAAGCTTCTTTCCAGTTTTGAACGGAAGTATTTCCTTTTTCACCATAGCCCTCTATGGGCTTCCAAATATCACTTTGCCAATTCCATAAGAACAGCCTTAGCGAAAGGCTTCTTGAAGGTAAAGATGTAACTCTGTGAGATGAATTCACAGAACACAGTGCAGTTTCTCAGAATGCTTCTTTCCAGTTTTGAACGGAAGATATTTCCTTTTTCACCATAGCCCTCTATGGGCTTCCAAATATCCCTTTGCCAATTCCACAAGAACAGCCTTAGCGAAAGGCTTCTTGAAGGGAAAGATGTAACACTGTGAGATGAATTAACGGAACACAAAGAAGTTTCTCAGAAAGCTTCTTTCCAGTTTTGAACGGAAGATATTTCCTTTTTCACCATAGCCCTCTATGGGATTCCAAATATCCCTTTGCCAATTCCACAAGAACAGCCTTAGCGAAAGGCTTCTTGAAGGGAAAGATGTAACTCTGTGAGATGAATTCACAGAACACAGAGCAGTTTCTCAGAAAGCTTCTTTCCAGTTTTGAACGGAAGATATTTCCTTTTTCACCATAGCCCTCTATGGGCTTCCAAATATCCCTTTGCCAATTCCACAAGAACAGCCTTAGCGAAAGGCTTCTTGAAGGGAAAGATGTAACTCTGTGAGATGAATTAATGGAACACAGAGCAGTTTCTCAGAAAGCTTCTTTCCAGTTTTGAACGGAAGATATTTCCTTTTTCACGATAGCCTTCTAGGGGCTTCCAAATATCCCTTTGCCAATTCCACAAGAAGAGCCTTAGCGAAAGGCTTCTTGAAGGGAAACATGTAACTCTGTGAGATGAATTAAGAGAACACAGAGCAGTTTCTCAGAAAGCTTCTTTCCAGTTTTGAACGGAAGATATTTCCTTTTTCACCATAGCCCTCTATGGGTTTCCAAATATCCCTTTGCCAATTCCACAAGAACCGCCTTAGCGAAAGGCTTCTTGAAGGGAAAAATGTAACTCTGTGAGATGAATTCACAGAACACAGAGCAGTTTCTCAGAAAGCTTCTTTCCAGTTTTGAACGGAAGATATTTCCTTTTTCACCATAGCCCTCTATGGGCTTCCAAATATCCCTTTGCCAATTCCACAAGAACAGCCTTAGCGAAAGGCTTCTTGAAGGGAAAGATGTAACTCTGTGAGATGAATTTACAGAACACAGAGCAGTTTCTCAGAAATCTTCTTTCCAGTTTTGAACGGAAGATATTTCCTTTGTCACCATAGCCCTGTATGGGCTTCCAAATATCCCTTTGCCAATTACACAAGAACAGCCTTAGCGAAAGGCTTCTTGAAGGGAAACATGTAACTCTGTGAGATGAATTAAGAGAACACAGAGCAGTTTCTCAGAAAGCTTCTTTCCAGTTTTGAACGGAAGATATTTCCTTTTTCACCATAGCCCTCTAAGGGCTTCCAAATATCCCTTTGCCAATTCCACCAGAAGAGCCTGAGCGAAAGGCTTCTTGAAGGGAAAGATGTAACTCTGTGAGATGAATTCACAGAACACAGAGCAGTTTCTCAGAAAGCTTCTTTCCAGTTTTGAACGGAAGATATTTCCTTTTTCACCATAGCCCTCTATGGGCTTCCAAATATCCCTTTGCCAATTCCACAAGAACAGCCTTAGCGAAAGGCTTCTTGAAGGGAAAGATGTAACTCTGTGGGATGAATTAACAGAACACAGAGCAGTTTCTCAGAAAGCTTCTTTCCAGTTTTGCGCGGAAGATATTTCCTTTTTCACCATAGCCCTCTATGGGCTTCCAAATATCCCTTTGCCAATTCCACAATAACAGCCTTAGCGAAAGGCTTCTTGAAGGGAAACATGTAACTCTGTGAGATGAATTAACGGAACACAGAGCAGTTTCTCAGAAAGCTTCTTTCCACTTTTCAGCGGAAGATAATTCCTTTTTCACCATAGACCTCTATGGGCTTCCAAATATCCCTTTGCCAATTCCACAAGAACAGCCTTAGCGAAAGGATTCTTGAAGGGAAAGATGTAACTCTGCGAGATGAATTAAGAGAACAGAGAGCGGTTACTCAGAAAGCTTCTTTCCAGTTTTGAACGGAAGTATTTCCTTTTTCACCATAGCCCTCTATGGGCTTCAAAATATCACTTTGCCAATTCCATAAGAACAGCCTTAGCGAAAGGCTTCTTGAAGGTAAAGATGTAACTCTGTGAGATGAATTCACAGAACACAGAGCAGTTTCTCAGAAAGCTTCTTTCCAGTTTTGAACGGAAGTTATTTCCTTTTTCACCATATCCCTCTATGGGCTTCCAAATATCCCTTTGCCAATTCCACAAGAACAGCCTTAGCGAAAGGCTTCTTGAAGGGAAAGATGTAACACTGTGAGATGAATTAACGGAACACAAAGAAGTTTCTCAGAAAGCTTCTTTCCAGTTTTGAACGGAAGATATTTCCTTTTTCACCATAGCCCTCTATGGGCTTCCAAATAACCCATTGCCAATTCCACAAGAACAGCCTTAGCGGAAGGTTTCTTGAAGGGAAAGATGTAACTCTGTGAGATGAAATCACAGAACACAGAGCAGTTTCTCAGAAAGCTTCATTCCAGTTTTGAACGGAAGATATTTCCTTTTTCACCATAGCCCTCTATGGGCTTGCAAATATCACTTTGCCAATTCCTCAAGAACAGCCTTAGCGAAGGGCTTCTTGACGGGAAAGATGTAACTCTGTGAGATGAATTCACAGAACACAGAGCAGTTTCTCAGAAAGCTTCTTTCCACTTTTGAACGGAAGATATTTCCTTTTTCACCATAGCCCTCTATGGGCTTCCAAATATCCCTTTGCCAATTCCACAAGAACAGCCTTAGCGAAAGGCTACTTGAAGGGAAAGATGTAACTCTGTGAGATGAATTCACAGAACACAGCGCAGTTTCTCAGAAAGCTTCTTTCCAGTTTTGAACGGAAGATATTTCCTTTTTCACCATAGCCCTCTATGGGATTCCAAATATCCCTTTGCCAATTCCACAAGAACAGCCTTAGAGAAAGGCTTCTTGAAGGCAAAGATGTAACTCTGTGAGATGAATTAAGAGAACACAGAGCAGTTTCTCAGAAAGCTTCTTTCCAGTTTTGAGCGGAAGATATTTCATTTTTCACCATAGCCCTCTATGGGCTTCCAAATATCCCTTTGCCAATTCCACAAGAACAGCCTTAGCGAAAGGCTTCTTGAAGGGAAAGATGTAACTCTGTGAGATGAATTAAAGGAACACAGAGCAGTTTCTCAGAAAGCTTCTTTCCAGTTTTCAGCGGAAGATATTTCCTTTTTCACCATAGCCCTCTATGGGCTTCCAAATATCCCTTTGCCAATTCCACAAGAACAGCCTTAGCGAAAGGCTTCTTAAAGGGAAACATGTAACTCTGTGAGATGAATTAACAGAACACAGAGCAGTTTCTCAGAAAGCTTCTTTCCAGTTTTGAACGGAAGATATTTCCTTTTTCACCATAGACCTCTATGGGCTTCCAAATATCCCTTTGCCAATTACACAAGAACAGCCTTAGCGAAAGGCTTCTTGAAGGGAAAGATGTATCTCTGTGAGATGAATTAACAGAACACAGAGCCGTTTCTCAGAAAGCTTCTTTCCAGTTTTGAACGGAAGATATTTCCTTTTTCACCATAGCCCTCTATGGGCTTCCAAATATCCCTTTGCCTATTCCACAAGAACAGCCTTAGAGAAAGGCTTCTTGAAGGCAAAGATGTAACTCTGTGAGATGAATTAACAGAACACAGAGCAGTTTTTCAGAAAGCTTCTTTCCAGTTTTGAGCGGAAGATATTTCCTTTTTCACCATAGCCCTCTATGGGCTTCCAAATATCCCTTTGCCAATTCCACAAGAACAGCCTTAGCGAAAGGCTTCTTGAAGGGAAAGATGTAACTCTGTGAGATGAATTAATGGAACACAGAGCAGTTTCTCAGAAAGCTTCTTTCCAGTTTTGAACGGAAGATATTTCCTTTTTCACCATAGCCTTCTAGGGGCTTCCAAATATCCCTTTGCCAATTTCACAAGAAGAGCCTTAGCGAAAGGCTTCTTGAAGGGAAACATGTAACTCTGTGAGATGAATTAAGAGAACAGAGAGCAGTTTCTCAGAAAGCTTCTTTCCAGTTTTGAACGGAAGATATTTCCTTTTTCACCATAGCCCTCTATGGGCTTCCAAATATCCCTTTGCCAATTCCACAAGAACCGCCTTAGCGAAAGGCTTCTTGAAGGGAAAAATGTAACTCTGTGAGATTAATTCACAGAACACAGAGCAGTTTCTCAGAAAGCTTCTTTCCAGTTTTGAACCGAAGATATTTCCTTTTTCACCATAGCCCTCCATGGGCTTCCAAATATCCCTTTGCCAATTCCACAAGAACAGCCTTAGCGAAAGGCTTCTTGAAGAGAAAGATGTAACTCTGTGAGATGAATTTACAGAACACAGAGCAGTTTCTCAGAAAGCTTCTTTCCAGTTTTGAACGGAAGATATTTCCTTTTTCACCATAGCCCTGTATGGGCTTCCAAATATCCCTTTGCCAATTACACAAGAACAGCCTTAGCGAAAGGCTTCTTGAAGGGAAACATGTAACTCTGTGAGATGAATTAAGAGAACACAGAGCAGTTTCTCAGAAAGCTTCTTTCCAGTTTTGAACGGAAGATATTTCCTTTTTCACCATAGCCCTCTAAGGGCTTCCAAATATCCCTTTGCAAATTCCACAAGAAGAGCCTGAGCGAAAGGCTTCTTGAAGGGAAAGATGTAACTCTGTGAGATGAATTCACAGAACACAGAGTAGTTTCTCAGAAAGCTTCTTTCCAGTTTTGAAAGGAAGATATTTCCTTTTTCACCATAGCCCTCTATGGGCTTCCAAATATCCCTTTGCCAATTCCACAAGAACAGCCTTAGCGAAAGGCTTCTTGAAGGGAAAGATGTAACTCTGTGGGATGAATTAACAGAACACAGAGCAGTTTCTCAGAAAGCTTCTTTCCAGTTTTGCGCGGAAGATATTTCCTTTTTAACCATAGCCCTCTATTGGCTTCCAAATATCCCTTTGCCAATTCCACAATAACAGCCTTAGCGAAAGGCTTCTTGAAGGGAAAAATGTAACTCTGTGAGATGAATTAACGGAACACAGAGCAGTTTCTCAGAAAGCTTCTTTCCACTTTTCAGCGGAAGATATTTCCTTTTTCACCATAGCCCTCTATGGGCTTCAAAATATCCCTTTGCCAATTCCACAAGAACAGCCTTAGCGAAAGGATTCTTGAAGGGAAAGATGTAACTCTGTGAGATGAATTAAGAGAACAGAGAGCAGTTACTCAGAAAGCTTCCTTCCAGTTTTGAACGGAAGTATTTCCTTTTTCACCATAGCCCTCTATGGGCTTCCAAATATCACTTTGCCAATTCCATAAGAACAGCCTTAGCGAAAGGCTTCTTGAATGTAAAGATGTAACTCTGTGAGATGAATTCACAGAACACAGAGCAGTTTCTCAGAATGCTTCTTTCCAGTTTTGAACGGAAGATATTTCCTTTTTCACCATAGCCCTCTATGGGCTTCCAAATATCCCTTTGCCAATTCCACAAGAACAGCCTTAACGAAAGGCTTCTTGAAGGGAAAGATGGAACACTGTGAGATGAATTAACGGAACACAAAGAAGTTCCTCAGAAAGCTTCTTTCCAGTTTTGAACGGAAGATATTTCCTTTTTCACCATAGCCCTCTATGGGCTTCCAAATAACCCTTTGCCAATTCCACAAGAACAGCCTTAGCGGAAGGTTTCTTGAAGGGAAAGATGTAACTCTGTGAGATGAAATCACAGAACACAGAACAGTTTCTCAGAAAGCTTCATTCCAGTTTTGAACGGAAGATATTTCCTTTTTCACCATAGCCCTCTATGGGCTTGCAAATATCACTTTGCCAATTCCACAAGAACAGACTTAGCGAAGCGCTACTTGACGGGAAAGATGTAACTCTGTGAGATGAATTCACAGAACACAGCGCAGTTTCTCAGAGAGCTTCTTTCCAGTTTTCAGCGGAAGATATTTCCTTTTTCACCATAGCCCTCTATGGGCTTCCAATTATCCCTTGGCAATTCCACAAGAACAGCCTAAGCGAAAGGCTTCTTGAAGGGAAAGATGTAACTCTGTGAGATGAATTCACAGAACACAGAGCAGTTTATCAGAAAGCTTCTTTCAAGTTTTCAGCGGATGATATTACCTTTTTCACCATAGCCCTCTATGGGATTCCAAATATCCCTTTGCCAATTCCACAAGAACAGCCTTAGCGAAAGGCTTCTTGAAGGGAAAGATGTAACTCTGTGAGATGAATTCACAGAACACAGAGCAGTTTCTCAGAAAGCTTCTTTCCAGTTTTGAGCGGAAGATATTTCCTTTTTCACCATAGCCCTCTATGGGCTTCCAAATATCCATTTGCCAATTACACAAGAACAGCCTTAGAGAAAGGCTTCTTGAAGGCAAAGATGTAACTCTGTGAGATGAATTAACAGAACACAGAGCAGTTTCTCAGAAAGCTTCTTTCCAGTTTTGAGCGGAAGATATTTCATTTTTCACCATAGCCCTCTATGGGCTTCCAAATATCCCTTTGCCAATTCCACAAGAACAGCCTTAGCGAAAGGCTTCTTGAAGGGGAAGATGTAACTCTGTGAGATGAATTAAAGGAACACAGAGCAGTTTCTCAGAAAGCTTCTTTCCAGTTTTCAGCGGAAGATATTTCCTTTTTCACCATAGCCCTCTATGGGCTTCCAAATATCCCTTTGCCAATTCCACAAGAACAGCCTTAGCAAAAGGCTTCTTGAAGGGAAACATGTAACTCTGTGAGATGAATTAACGGAACACAGAGCAGTTTCTCAGAAAGCTTCTTTCCAGTTTTGAACGGAAGATATTTCCTTTTTCACCATAGACCTCTATGGGCTTCCAAATATCCCTTTGCCAATTACACAAGAACAGCCTTAGGGAAAGGCTTCTTGAAGGGAAAGATGTATCTCTGTGAGATGAATTAACAGAACACAGAGCCGTTTCTCAGAAAGCTTCTTTCCAGTTTTGAACGGAAGATATTTCCTTTTTCACCATAGCCCTCTATGGGCTTCCAAATATCCCTTTGCCTATTCCACAAGAACAGCCTTAGCGAAAGGCTACTTGAAGGGAAAGATGTAACTCTGTGCGATGAATTCACAGAACACAGCGCAGTTTCTCAGAAAGCTTCTTTCCAGTTTTGAACGGAAGATATTTCCTTTTTCACCATAGCCCTCTATGGGATTCCAAATATCCCTTTGCCAATTCCACAAGAACAGCCTTAGAGAAAGGCTTCTTGAAGGGAAACATGAAACTCTGTGAGATGAATTCAGAGAACACAGAGCAGTTTCTCAGAAAGCTTCTTTCCAGTTTTCAGCGGAAGATATTTCCTTTTTCACCATAGACCTCTATGGGCTTCCAAATATCCCTTTGCCAATTCCACAAGAACAGCCTTAGCGAAAGGCTTCTTGAAGGGGAAGATGTAACGCTGTGAGATGAATTGAAGGAACACAGAGCAGTTTCTCAGAAAGTTTCTTTCCAGTTTTCAGCGGAAGATATTTCCTTTTACACCATAGCCCTCTATGGGCTTCCAAATATCACTTTGCAAATTCCACAAGAACAAGCTTAGCGAAGGGCTTCTTGAAGGGAAAGAAGTAACCCTGTGAGATGAATTGACAGAATACAGAGCAGTTTCTCAGAAAGCTTCTTTCCAGTTTTGAACGGAAGATATTTCCTTTTTCACCGTAGCCCTCTATGGGCTTCCAAATATCCCTTTGCCAATTCCAAAAGAACAGCCTTAACGAAAGGATTCTTGAAGGGAAAGATGTAACTCTGTGAGATGAATTCACAGAACACAGAGCAGTTTCTCAGAAAGCTTCTTTCCAGTTTTGAACGGAAGATATTTCCTTTATCACCATAGCCCTCTATGGGCTTCCAAATGTCCCTTTGCCAATTCCACAAGAACAGCCTTAGCGAAAGGCTTCTTGAAGGGAAACATGTAACTCTATCAGATGAATTCACAGAACAAAGCGCAGCTTCTCAGAAAGCTTCTTTCCAGTTTTGAACGGAAGATATTTCCTTTTTCACCGTAGCCCTCTATGGGCTTCAAAATATCCCTTTGCCAATTCCACAATAACAGCCTTAACGAAAGGCTTCTTGAAGGGAAAGATGTAACTCTGTGAGATGAATTAACGGAACACAGAGCAGTTTCTCAGAAAACTTCTTTCCAGTTTTGAACGGAAGATATTTCCTTTTTCACGATAGCCCTCTAGGGGCTTCCAAATATCCCTTTGCCAATTCCACAAGAAGAGCCTTAACGAAAGGCTTCTTGAAGGGAAACATGTAACTCTGTGAGATGAATTAAGAGAACACTGAGCAGTTTCTCAGAAAGCTTCTTTCCAGTTTTGAACGGAAGATATTTCCTTTTTCACCATAGCCATCTATGGGCTTCCAAATATCCCTTTGCCAATTCCACAAGAACCGCCTTAGCGAAAGGCTTCTTGAAGGGAAAAATGTAACACTGTGAGATGAATTAACAGAACACAGAGCAGTTTCTCAGAAAGCTTCTTTCCAGTTTTGAACGGAAGATATTTCCTTTTTCACCATAGCCCTCTATGGGCTTCCAAATATCCCTTTGCCAATTCCACAATAACAGCCTTAGCGAAAGGCTTCTTGAAGGGAAAGATGTAACTCTGTGAGATGAATTAACAGAACACAGAGCAGTTTCTCAGAAAGCTTCTTTCCAGTTTTGAACGGAAGATATTTCCTTTTTCACCATAGCCCTCTATTGGCTTCCAAATATCCCTTTGCCAATTCCACAATAACAGCCTTAGCGAAAGGCTTCTTGAAGGGAAAAATGTAACTCTGTGAGATGAATTAAGGGAACACAGAGCAGTTTCTCAGAAAGCTTCTTTCCAGTTTTCAGCGGAAGATATTTCCTTTCTCACCATAGCCCACTGTGGGATTCCAAATATCCCTTTGCCAATTCCACAAGAACAGCCTTAGCGAAAGGATTCTTGAAGGGAAAGATGTAACTCTGTGAGATGAATTAAGAGAACACATAGCAGTTACTCAGAAAGCTTCTTTCCAGTTTTGAAAGGAAGTATTTCCTTTTTCACCATAGCCCTCTATGGGCTTCCAAATATCACTTTGCCAATTCCATAAGAACAGCCTTAGCGAAAGGCTTCTTGAAGGGAAAGATGTAACTCTGTGAGATGAAATAAGAGAACACAGAGCAGTTTCTCAGAAAGCTTCTTTCCAGTTTTGAACGGAAGATATTTCCTTTTTCACCATTGCCCTCTATGGGCTTCCAAATATCACTTTGCCAATTCCAAGAACAGCCTTAGCGAAGGGCTTCTTGTAGGGAAAGATGTAACTCTGTGAGATGAATTAACGGAACACAGAGAAGTTTCTCAGAAAGCTTCTTTCCAGTTTTGAACGGAAGATATTTCCTTTTTCACCATAGCCCTCTATGGGCTTCCAAATAACCCTTTGCCAATTCCACAAGAACAGCCTTAGCGAAAGGCTTCTTGAAGGGAAAGATGTAACTCTGTGAGATGAATTCACAGAACACAGAGCAGTTTCTCAGAAAGCTTCTTTCCACTTTTCAGCGGAAGATATTTCCTTTTTCACCATAGCCCTCTATGGGCTTCCAAATATCCCTTTGCCAATTCCACAATAACAGCCTTAGCGAAAGGCTTCTTGAAGGGAAACATGTAACTCTGTGAGATGAATTAACGGAACACAGAGCAGTTTCTCAGAAAGCTTCTTTCCACTTTTCAGCGGAAGATATTTCCTTTTTCACCATAGACCTCTATGTGCTTCCAAATATCCCTTTGCCAATTCCACAAGAACAGCCTTAGCGAAAGGATTCTTGAAGGGAAAGATGTAACTCTGTGAGATGAATTAAGAGAACAGAGAGCGGTTACTCAGAAAGCTTCTTTCCAGTTTTGAACGGAAGTATTTCCTTTTTCACCATAGCCCTCTATGGGCTTCCAAATATCACTTTGCCAATTCCATAAGAACAGCCTTAGCGAAAGGCTTCTTGAAGGTAAAGATGTAACTCTGTGAGATGAATTCACAGAACACAGAGCAGTTTCTCAGAAAGCTTCTTTCCAGTTTTGAACGGAAGATATTTCCTTTTTCACCATAGCCCTCTATGGGCTTCCAAATATCCCTTTGCCAATTCCACAAGAACAGCCTTAGCGAAAGGCTTCTTGAAGGGAAAGATGTAACACTGTGAGATGAATTAACGGAACACAAAGAAGTTTCTCAGAAAGCTTCTTTCCAGTTTTGAACGGAAGATATTTCCTTTTTCACCATAGCCCTCTATGGGCTTCCAAATAACCCATTGCCAATTCCACAAGAACAGCCTTAGCGGAAGGTTTCTTGAAGGGAAAGATGTAACTCTGTGAGATGAAATCACAGAACACAGAGCAGTTTCTCAGAAAGCTTCATTCCAGTTTTGAACGGAAGATATTTCCTTTTTCACCATAGCCCTCTATGGGCTTGCAAATATCACTTTGCCAATTCCTCAAGAACAGCCTTAGCGAAGGGCTTCTTGACGGATAAGATGTAACTCTGTGAGATGAATTCACAGAACACAGAGCAGTTTCTCAGAAAGCTTCTTTCCACTTTTGAACGGAAGATATTTCCTTTTTCACCATAGCCCTCTATGGGCTTCCAAATATCCCTTTGCCAATTCCACAAGAACAGCCTTAGCGAAAGGCTACTTGAAGGGAAAGATGTAACTCTGTGAGATGAATTCACAGAACACAGCGCAGTTTCTCAGAAAGCTTCTTTCCAGTTTTGAACGGAAGATATTTCCTTTTTCACCATAGCCCTCTATGGGATTCCAAATATCCCTTTGCCAATTACACAAGAACAGCCTTAGAGAAAGGCTTCTTGAAGGGAAACATGGAACTCTGTGAGATGAATTAAGAGAACACAGAGCAGTTTCTCAGAAAACTTCTTTCCAGTTTTCAGCGGAAGATATTTCCTTTTTCACCATAGCCCTCTATGGGCTTCCAAATATCCCTTTGCCAATTCCACAAGAACAGCCTTAGCGAAAGGCTTCTTGAAGGGGAAGATGTAACTCTGTGAGATGAATTAAAGGAACACAGAGCAGTTTCTCAGAAAGCTTCTTTCCAGTTTTCAGCGGAAGATATTTCCTTTTTCACCATAGCCCTCTATGGGCTTCCAAATATCCCTTTGCCAATTCCACAAGAACAGCCTTAGCGAAAGGCTTCTTGAAGGGGAAGATGTAACTCTGTGAGATGAATTAAAGGAACACAGAGCAGTTTCTCAGAAAGCTTCTTTCCAGTTTTCAGCGGAAGATATTTCCTTTTTCACCATAGCCCTCTATGGGCTTCCAAATATCCCTTTGCCAATTCCACAAGAACAGCCTTAGCGAAAGGCTTCTTGAAGGGAAACATGTAACTCTGTGAGATGAATTAACAGAACACAGAGCAGTTTCTCAGAAAGCTTCTTTCCAGTTTTGAACGGAAGTTATTTCCTTTTTCACCATAGACCTCTATGGGCTTCCAAATATCCCTTTGCCAATTACACAAGAACAGCCTTAGCGAAAGGCTTCTTGAAGGGAAAGATGTATCTCTGTGAGATGAATTAACAGAACACAGAGCCGTTTCTCAGAAAGCTTCTTTCCAGTTTTGAACGGAAGATATTTCCTTTTTCACCATAGCCCTCTATGGGCTTCCAAATATCCCTTTGCCTATTCCACAATAACAGCCTTAGAGAAAGGCTTCTTGAAGGCAAAGATGTAACTCTGTGAGATGAATTAACAGAACACAGAGCAGTTTTTCAGAAAGCTTCTTTCCAGTTTTGAGCGGAAGATATTTCCTTTTTCACCATAGCCCTCTATGGGCTTCCAAATATCCCTTTGCCAATTCCACAAGAACAGCCTTAGCGAAAGGCTTCTTGAAGGGAAAGATGTAACTCTGTGAGATGAATTAATGGAACACAGAGCAGTTTCTCAGAAAGCTTCTTTCCAGTTTTGAACGGAAGATATTTCCTTTTTCACCATAGCCCTCTAAGGGCTTCCAAATATCCCTTTGCAAATTCCAAAAGAAGAGCCTGAGCGAAAGGCTTCTTGAAGGGAAAGATGTAACTCTGTGAGATGAATTCACAGAACACAGAGCAGTTTCTCAGAAAGCTTCTTTCCAGTTTTGAAAGGAAGATATTTCCTTTTTCACCATAGCCCTCTATGGGCTTCCAAATATCCCTTTGCCATTTCCACAAGAACAGCCTTAGCGAAAGGCTTCTTGAAGGGAAAGATGTAACTCTGTGAGATGAATTAACAGAACACAGAGAAGTTTCTCAGAAAGCTTCTTTCCAGTTTTGAGCGGAAGATATTTCCTTTTTCACCATAGCCCTCTATTGGCTTCCAAATATCCCTTTGCCAATTCCACAATAACAGCCTTAGCGAAAGGCTTCTTGAAGGGAAAAATGTAACTCTGTGAGATGAATTAAGGGAACACAGAGCAGTTTCTCAGAAAGCTTCTTTCCAGTTTTCAGCGGAAGATATTTCCTTTTTCACCATAGCCCACTATGGGCTTCCAAATATCCCTTTGCCAATTCCACAAGAACAGCCTTAGCGAAAGGATTCTTGAAGGGAAAGATGTAACTCTGTGAGATGAATTAAGAGAACACAGAGCAGTTACTCAGAAAGCTTCTTTCCAGTTTTGAACGGAAGTATTGCCTTGTTCACCATAGCCCTCTATGGGCTTCCAAATATCACTTTGCCAATTCCATAAGAACAGCCTTAGCGAAAGGCTTCTTGAAGGGAAATATGTAACTCTGTGAGATGAAATAAGAGAACACAGAGCAGTTTCTCAGAAAGCTTCTTTCCAGTTTTGAACGGAAGATATTTCCTTTTTCACCATAGCCATCTATGGGCTTCCAAATATCACTTTGCCAATTCCAAGAACAGCCTTAGCGAAGGGCTTCTTGTAGGGAAAGATGTAACTCTGTGAGATGAATTAACGGAACACAGAGAAGTTTCTCAGAAAGCTTCTTTCCAGTTTTGAACGGAAGATATTTCCTTTTTCACCATAGCCCTCTATGGGCTTCCAAATAACCGTTTGCCAATTCCACAAGAACAGCCTTAGCGAAAGGCTTCTTGAAGGGAAAGATGTAACTCTGTGAGATAAATTCACAGAACACAGAGCAGTTTCTCAGAAAGCTTCTTTCCAGTTTTGAACGGAAGATATTTCCTTTTTCACCATAGCCCTCTATGGGCTTCCAAATATCACTTTGCCAATTCCACAAGAAAAGCCTTAGCGAAGGGCTTCTTGACGGGAAAGATGTAACTCTGTGAGATGAATTCACAGAACACAGAGCAGTTTCTCAGAAAGCTTCTTTCCAGTTTTGAACGGAAGATATTTCCTTTTTCACCATAGCCATCTATGGGCTTCCAAATATCCCTTGCCAATTCCACAAGAACAGCCTTAGCGAAAGGCTTCTTGAAGGGAAAGATGTAACTCTGTGAGATGAATTCACAGAACACAGCGCAGTTTCTCAGAAAGCTTCTTTCCAGTTTTGAACGGAAGATATTTCCTTTTTCACCATAGCCCTCTATGGGCTTCCAAATATCCCTTATCCAATTCCACAAGAACAGCCTTAGCGAAAGGCTTCTTGAAGGGAAAGATGTAACACTGTGAGATGAATTTACGGAACACAAAGAAGTTTCTCAGAAAGCTTCTTTCCAGTTTTGAACGGAAGATATTTCCTTTTTCACCATAGCCCTCTATGGGCTTCCAAATAACCCTTTGCAAATTCCACAAGAACAGCCTTAGCGAAAGGCTTCTTGAAGGGAAAGATGTAACTCGGTGAGATGAATTCACAGAACACAGAGCAGTTTCTCAGAAAGCTTCTTTCCAGTTTTGAACGGAAGATATTTCCTTTTTCACCATAGCCCTCTATGGGCTTCCAAATATCACTTTGCCAATTCCATAAGAACAGGCTTAGCGAAGAGCTTCTTGAAGGGAAAGATGTAACTCTGTGAGATGAATTAACAGAACACAGAGCAGTTTCTCAGAAAGCTTCTTTCCAGTTTTGAACGGAAGATATTTCCTTTTTCACCATAGCCATCTTTGGGCTTCCAAATATCCCTTGCCAATTCCACAAGAACAGCCTTAGCGAAAGGCTTCTTGAAGGGAAAGATGTAACTCTGTGAGATGAATTCACAGAACACAGCGCAGTTTCTCAGAAAGCTTCTTTCCAGTTTTGAACGGAAGATATTTCCTTTTTCACCATAGCCCTCTATGGGCTTCCAAATATCCCTTTGCCAATTCCACAAGAACAGCCTTAGCGAAAGGCTTCTTGAAGGGAAAGATGTAACTCTGTGAGATGAATTCACAGAACACAGAGCAGTTTCTCAGAAAGGTTCTTTCCAGTTTTGAACGGAAGATATTTCCTTTTTCACCATAGACCTCTATGGGCTTCCAAATATCACTTTGCCAATTCCACAAGAACAGCCTTAGCTAAGGGCTTCTTGACGGGAAAGATGTAACTCTGTGAGATGAATTAACAGAACACAGAGCAGTTTCTCAGAAAGCTTCTTTCCAGTTTTGAACGGAAGATATTTCCTTTTTCACCATAGCCCTCTATGGGCTTCCAAATATCCCTTTTCCAATTCCACAAGAACAGCCTTGGCGAAAGGCTTCTTGAAGGGAAAGATGTAACTCTGTGAGATGAATTCACAGAACACAGAGCAGTTTCTCAGAAAGCTTCTTTCCAGTTTTCAACGGAAGATATTTCCTTTTCCACCATAGCCCTCTATGGGCTTCCAAATATCCCTTTGCCAATTCCACAAGAACAGCCTTAGCGAAAGGCTTCTAGAAGGGACAGATGTAACTCTCTGAGATGAATTAACGGAACACAGAGCAGTTTCTCACAAAGCTTCTTTCCAGTTTTCAGCGGAAGATATTTCCTTTTTCACCGTAGCCCTCTATGGGCTTCCAAATATCCCTTTGCCAATTCCACAAGAACAGCCTTAGCGAAAGGCTTCTTGAAGGGAAAGATGTAACTCTGAGAGATGAATTAACGGAACACAGAACAGTTTCTCAGAAAGCTTCTTTCCAGTTTTGAACGGAAGATATTTCCTTTTTCACCATAACCCTCTAGGGGCTTCCAAATATCCCTTTGCCAATTCCACAAGAACATCCTTAGAGAAAGGCTTCTTGAAGGGAAAGATGTAACTCTGTGAGATGAATTAACAGAACACAGAGCAGTTTCTCAGAAAGCTTCTTTCCAGTTTTGAGCGGAAGATATTTCCTTTTTCACCATAGACCTTTATGGGCCTCCAAATATCCCTTTGCCAATTCCACAAGAACAGCCTTAGAGAAGGGCTTCTTGAAGTGAAAGGTGTAACTCTGTGTGATGAATTCACAGAACACAGAGGAGTTTCTCAGAAAGCTTCCTTCAGTTTTGAATGGAAGATATTTCCTTTTTCACCGTAGCCCTCTATGGGCTTCCAAATATCCCTTTGCCAATTCCACAAGAAGAGCCTTAGCGAAAGGCTTCTTGAAGGGAAAGATGTAACACTGTGAGATGAATTAACGGAACACAAAGAAGTTTCTCAGAAAGCTTCTTTCCAGTTTTGAACGGAAGATATTTCCTTTTTCACCATAGCCCTCTATGGGATTCGAAATATCCCTTTGCCAATTCCACAAGAACAGCCTTAGAGAAAGGCTTCTTTAAGGGAAACATGGAACTCTGTGAGATGAATTAAGAGAACACAGAGCAGTTTCTCAGAAAGCTTCTTTCCAGTTTTCAGCGGAAGATATTTCCTTTTTCACCATAGCCCTCTATGGGCTTCCAATTATGCCTTTGGCAATTCCACAAGAACAGCCTAAGCGAAAGGCTTCTTGAAGGGAAAGATGTAACTCTGTGAGATGAATTCACAGAACACAGAGCAGTTTCTCAGAAAGCTTCTTTCCAGTTTTCAGCGGAAGATATTACCTTTTTCACCATAGCCCTCTATTGGCTTCCAAATATCCCTTTGCCAATTCCCCAAGAACAGCCTTAGCGAAAGGCTTCTGGAAGGGAAAGATGTAACTCTGTGAGATGAATTCACAGAACACAGAGCAGTTTCTCACAAAGCTTCTTTCCAGTTTTGAACGGAAGATATTTCCTTTTTCACCATAGCCCTCTATGGGCTTCCAAATATCCCTTTGCCAATTACACAAGAACAGCCTTAGCGAAAGGCTTCTTGAAGGGAAAGATGTAACTCTGTGAGATGAATTAACAGAAAACAGAGCCGTTTCTCAGAAAGCTTCTTTCCAGTTTTGAACGGAAGATATTTCCTTTTTCACCATAGCCCTCTAAGGGCTTCCAAATATCCCTTTGCCAATTCCACAAGAACAGCCTTAGAGAAACGCTTCTTGAAGGCAAAGATGTAACTCTGTGAGATGAATTAACAGAACACAGAGCAGTTTCTCAGAAAGCTTCTTTCCAGTTTTCAGCGGAAGATATTTCCTTTTTCACCATAGCCCTCTATGGGCTTCCAAATATCCCTTTGCCAATTCCACAAGAACAGCCTTAGCGAAAGGCTTCTTGAAGGGAAAGATGTAACTCTGTGAGATGAATTAACGGAACACAGAGCAGTTTCTCAGAAAGCTTCTTTCCACCTTTCAGCGGAAGATATTTCCTTTTTCACCGTAGCCCTCTATGGGCTTCCAAATATCCCTTTGCCAATTCCACAAGAACAGCCTTAGCGAAAGGCTTCTTGAAGGGAAAGATGTAACTCTGTGAGATGAATTCACAGAACACAGAGCAGTTTCTCAGAAAGCTTCTTTCCAGTTTTGAACGGAAGATATTTCCTTTTTCACCATAGCCGTCTATGGGCTTCCAAATATCCCTTTGCCAATTCCAGAAGAACAGTCTTAGCGAAAGGCTTCTTGAAGGGAATGATGTAACTCTGTGAGATGAATTCACAGAACACAGCGCAGTTTCTCAGAAAGCTTCTTTCCAGTTTTGAACGGAAAATATTTCCTTTTTCACCATAGCCCTCTAAGGGATTCCAAATATCCCTTTTCCAATACCACAAGAACAGCCTTAGAGAAAGGCTTCTTGAAGGGAAACATGGAACTCTGTGAGATGAATTAAGAGAACTCAGAGCAGTTTCTCAGAAAGCTTCTTTCCAGTTTTGAACGGAAGATATTTCCTTTTTCACCATAGCCCTCTATGTGCTTCCAAATATCCCTTTGCCAATTCCACAAGAACAGCCTTAGCGAAAGGCTTCTTGAAGGGCAAGATGTAACTCTGTGTGATGAGTTAACAGAACACAGAGCAGTTTCTCAGAAAGCTTCTTTCCAGTTTTCAGCGGAAGATATTTCCTTTTTCACCATAGCCCTCTATGGGCTTCCAAATATCCCTTTGCCAATTCCACAAGAACAGCCTTAGCGAAGGGCTTCCTGAAGGGAAAGATGTAACTCTGTGAGATGAATTAACAGAACACAGAGCAGTTTCTCAGAAAGCTTCTTTCCAGTTTTGAACGGAAGATATTTCCTTTTTCACCATAGCACTGTATTGGCTTCCAAATATCCCTTTGCCAATTTCACAAGAACAGATT
Source organism: Chlorocebus sabaeus (assembly GCF_047675955.1). Lineage (NCBI taxonomy): Eukaryota > Metazoa > Chordata > Mammalia > Primates > Cercopithecidae > Chlorocebus > Chlorocebus sabaeus. Next base: position 2,094,145 of record NW_027327079.1, on the reverse strand, counting down.
TAGAGAAAGGCTTCTTGAAGGGAAAGATGTAACTCTGTGAGATGAATTAACAGAACTCAGAGCAGTTTCTCAGAAAGCTTCTTTACAGTTTTGAGCGGAAGATATTTCCTTTTTCACCATAGCCCTTTATGGGCCTCCAAATATCCCTTTTCCAATTCCACAAGAACAGCCTTAGCGAAGGGCTTCTTGAAGCGAAAGTTGTAACTCTGTGTGATGAATTCACAGAACACAGAGCAGTTTCTCAGAAAGCTTCCTTCAGTTTTGAATGGAAGATATTTCCTTTTTCACCATAGCCCTCTATGGGCTTCCAAATATCCCTTTGCCAATTCCACAAGAACAGCCTTAGAGAAAGGCTTCTTGAAGGCAAAGATGTAACTCTGTGAGATGAATTAACAGAACACAGAGCAGTTTCTCAGAAAGCTTCTTTCCAGTTTTCACCGGAAGTTATTTCCTTTTTCACCATAGCCCTCTACGGGCTTCCAAATATCCCTTTGCCAATTCCACAAGAACAGCCTTAGCGAAAGGCTTCTTGAAGGGAAAGATGTAACTCTGTGAGATGAATTAACGGAACACAGAGCAGTTTCTCAGAAAGCTTCTTTCCAGTTTTCAGCGGAAGATATTTCCTTTTTCACCATAGCCCTCTATGGGCTTCCAAATATCCCTTTGCCAATTCCACAAGAACAGCCTTAGCGAAACGCTTCTTGAAGGGAAAGATGTAACTCTGTGAGATGAATTAACAGAACAGAGAGCAGTTTCTCAGAAAGCTTCTTTCCAGTTTTGAACGGAAGATATTTCCTTTTTCACCATAGCCCTCTATGGGCTTCCAAATATCACTTTGCCAATACCACAAGAACAGCCTTAGCGAAAGGCTTCTTGAAGGGAAAGATGTAAGTCTGTGAGATGAATTCGCCGAACACAGAGCAGTTTCTCAGAAAGCTTCTTTCCAGTTTTGAATAGAAGATATTTTCTTTTTCACCATAGCCCTCTATGGGCTTCCAAATATCACTTTGCAAATTCCACAAGAACAGCCTTAGCGAAGGGCTTCTTGAAGGGAAAGAAGTAACCCTATGAGATGAATTAACAGAACACAGAGCAGTTTCTCAGAAAGCTTCTTTCCAGTTTTGAACGGAAGATATTTCCTTTTTCACCATAGCCCTCTATGGGCTTCCAAATATCCCTTTGCCAATTCCACAAGAACAGCCTTAGCGAAAGGCTTCTTGAAGGGAAAGATGTAACTCTGTGAGATGAATTCACAGAACACAGAGCAGTTTCTCAGAAAGCTTCTTTCCAGTTTTGAGCGGAAGATATTTCCTTTTTCACCATAGCCCTCTATTGGCTTCCAAATATCCCTTTGCCAATTCCACAAGAACAGCCTTAGCGAAAGGCTTCTTGAAGGAAAAGATGTAACTCTGTGAGATGAATTAACGGAACAGAGAGCAGTTTCTCAGAAAGCTTCTTTCCAGTTTTCAGCGGAAGATATTTCCTTTTTCACCATAGCCCTCTATGGGCTTCCAAATATCCCTTTGCCAATTCCACAAGAACAGCCTTAGCGAAAGGATTCTTGAAGGGATAGATGTAACTCTGTGAGATGAATTAAGAGAACACAGAGCAGTTACTCAGAAAGCTTCTTTCCAGTTTTGAACGGAAGATATTTCCTTTTTCACCATAGCCCTCTGGGCTTCCAAATATCACTTTGCCAATTCCATAAGAACAGCCTTAGCGAAAGGCTTCTTGAAGGGAAAGATGTAACTCTGTGAGATGAATTCACGGAACACAGAGCAGTTTCTCAGAAAGATTCTTTCCAGTTTTGAACGGAAGATATTTCCTTTTTCACCATAGCCCTCTATGGGCTTCCAAATATCACTTTCCCAATTCCACAAGAACAGGCTTAGCGAAGGGCTTCTTGACGGGAAAGATGTAACTCTGTGAGATGAATTAACAGAACCCAGAGCAGTTTCTCAGAAAGCTTCTTTCCAGTTTTGAACGGAAGATATTTCCTTTTTCACCATAGCCATCTTTGGGCTTCCAAATATCCCTTGCCAATTCCACAAGAACAGCCTTAGCGAAAAGCTTCTTGAAGGGAAAGATGTAACTCTGTGAGATGAATTCACAGAACACAGCGCAGTTTCTCAGAAAGCTTCTTTCCAGTTTTGAACGGAAGATATTTCCTTTTTCACCATAGCCCTCTATGGGCTTCCAAATATCCCTTTGCCAATTCCACAAGAACAGCTTTAGCGAAAGGCTTCTTGAAGGGAAAGATGTAACTCTGTGAGATGAGTTAACAGAACACAGAGCAGTTTCTCAGAAAGCTTCTTTCCAGTTTTCAGCCGAAGATATTTCCTTTTTCACCATAGCCCTCTATGGGCTTCCAAATATCCCTTTGCCAATTCCACAAGAACAGCCTTAGCGAAGGGCTTCCTGAAGGGAAAGATGTAACTCTGTGAGATGAATTAACAGAACACAGAGCAGTTTCTCAGAAAGCTACTTTCCACTTTTGAACGGAAGATATTTCCTTTTTCACCATAGCCCTCTATGGGCTTCCAAATATCCCTTTGCCAATTCCACAAGAACAGCCTTAGCGCAAGGCTTCTTGAAGGGAAAGATGTAACTCTGTGAGATGAATTCACAGAACACAGAGCAGTTTCTCAGAAAGCTTCTTTCCAGTTTTTATCGGAAGATATTTCCTTTTTCACCATAGCCCTCTATGGGCTTCCAAATATCCCTTTTCCAATTCCACAAGAACAGCCTTAGCGAAAGGCTTCTTGAAGGGAAAGATGTAACTCTGTGAGATGAATTCACGGAACACAGAGCAGTTTCTCAGAAAGCTTCTTTCCAGTTTTGAACGGAAGATATTTCCTTTTTCAACATAGCCCTCTATGGGCTTCCAAATAACCCTTTGCTAATTCCACAAGAACAGCCTTAGCGAAAGGCTTCTTGAAGGGAAAGATGTAACTCTGTGAGATGAATTCACAGAACACAGAGCAGTTTCTCAGAAAGCTTCTTTCCAGTTTTGAACGGAAGATATTTCCTTTTTCACCATAGCCCTCTATGGGCTTCCAAATATCACTTTGCCAATTCCACAAGAACAGGCTTAGCGAAGGGCTTCTTGACGGGAAAGATGTAACTCTGTGAGATGTATTAACAGAACACAGAGCAGTTTCTCAGAAAGCTTCTTTCCAGTTTTGAACGGAAGATATTTCCTTTTTCACCATAGCCATCTTTGGTCTTCCAAATATCCCTTGCCAATTCCACAAGAACAGCCTTAGCGAAAGGCTTCTTGAAGGCAAAGATGTAACTCTGTGAGATGAATTCACAGAACACAGCGCAGTTTCTCAGAAAGCTTCTTTCCAGTTTTGAACGGAAGATATTTCCTTTTTCACCATAGCCCTCTATGGGCTTCCAAATATCCCTTTGCCAATTCCACAAGAACAGCCTTAGCGAAAGGCTTCTTGAAGGGAAAGATGTAACTCTGTGAGATGAATTCACAGAACACAGAGCAGTTTCTCAGAAAGGTTCTTTCCCGTTTTGAACGGAAGATATTTCCTTTTTCAACATAGACCTCTATGGGCTTCCAAATATCACTTTCCCAATTCCACAAGAACAGCCTTAGCGAAGGGCTTCTTGACGGGAAAGATGTAACTCTGTGAGATGAATTAACAGAACACAGAGCAGTTTCTCAGAAAGCTTCTTTCAAGTTTTGAACGGAAGATATTTCCTTTTTCACCATAGCACTCTATGGGCTTCCAAATATCCCTTTTCCAATTCCACAAGAACAGCCTTAGCGAAAGGCTTCTTGAAGGGAAAGATGTAACTCTGTGAGATGAATTAACAAAACACAGAGAAGTTTCTAAGAAAGCTTCTTTCCAGTTTTCAGCGGAAGATATTTCCTTTTTCACCATAGCCCTCTATGGACTTCCAAATATCCCTTTGCCAATTCCTCAAGAACAGCCTTAGCGAAAGGCTTCTTGAAGGGAAAGATGTAACTCTGTGAGATGAATTCACAGAACACAGAGCAGTTTCTCAGAAAGCTTCTTTCCAGTTTTCAGCGGAAGATATTTCCTTTTCCACCATAGCCCTCTATGGGCTTCCAAATATCCCTTTGCCAATTCCACAAGAACAGCCTTAGCGAAAGGCTTCTAGAAGGGAAAGATGTAACTCTCTGAGATGAATTAACAGAACACAGAGCAATTTCTCAGAAAGCTTCTTTCCAGTTTTCAGCGGAAGATATTTCCTTTTTCACCATAGCCCTCTATGGGCTTCCAAATATTACTTTGCCAATACCACAAGAACAGCCTTAGCGAAAGGCTTCTTGAAGGGAAAGATGTAAGTCTGTGAGATGAACTCGCAGAACACAGAGCAGTTTCTCAGAATGCTTCTTTCCATTTTTGAATAGAAGATATTTCCTTTTTCACCATAGCCCTCTATGGGCTTCCAAATATCCCTTTGCCAATTCCACAAGAACAGCCTTAGCGAAAGGCTTCTTGAAGGGAAAGATGTAACACTGTGAGATGAATTAAAGGAACACGGAGAAGTTTCTCAGAAAGCTTCTTTCCAGTTTTCAACGGATGATATTTCCTTTTTCACCATAGCCCTCTATGGACTTCCAAATAACCCTTTGCCAATTCCACAAGAACAGCCTTAGCGAAAGGCTTCTTGAAGGGAAAGATGTAACTCTGTGAGATGAATTAACGGAACGCAGAGAAGTTTCTCAGAAAGCTTCTTTCCAGTTTTTAACGGAAGATATTTCCTTTTTCACCGTAGCCCTCTATGGGCTTCCAAATATCCCTTTTCCAATTCCACAAGAACAGCCTTAGCGAAAGGCTTCTTGAAGGGAAAGATGTAACTCTGTGAGATGAATTCACGGAACACAGAGCAGTTTCTCAGAAAGCTTCTTTCCAGTTTTGAACGGAAGATATTTCCTTTTTCACCATAGCCCTCTATGGGCTTCCAAATAACCCTTTGCTAATTCCACAAGAACAGCCTTAGCGAAAGGCTTCTTGAAGGGAAAGATGTAACTCTGTGAGATGAATTCACGGAACACAGAGCAGTTTCTCAGAAAGCTTCTTTCCAGTTTTGAACGGAAGATATTTCCTTTTTCACCGTAGCCCTCTATGGGCTTCCAAATATCACTTTGCCAATTCCACAAGAACAGGCTTAGCGAAGGGCTTCTTGACGGGAAAGATGTAACTCTGTGAGATGAATTAACAGAACCCAGAGCAGTTTCTCAGAAAGCTTCTTTCCAGTTTTGAACGGAAGATATTTCCTTTTTCACCATAGCCATCTTTGGGCTTCCAAATATCCCTTGCCAATTCCACAAGAACAGCCTTAGCGAAAAGCTTCTTGAAGGGAAAGATGTAACTCTGTGAGATGAATTCACAGAACACAGCGCAGTTTCTCAGAAAGCTTCTTTCCAGTTTTGAACGGAAGATATTTCCTTTTTCACCATAGCCCTCTATGGGCTTCCAAATATCCCTTTGCCAATTCCACAAGAACAGCTTTAGCGAAAGGCTTCTTGAAGGGAAAGATGTAACTCTGTGAGATGAGTTAACAGAACACAGAGCAGTTTCTCAGAAAGCTTCTTTCCAGTTTTCAGCCGAAGATATTTCCTTTTTCACCATAGCCCTCTATGGGCTTCCAAATATCCCTTTGCCAATTCCACAAGAACAGCCTTAGCGAAGGGCTTCCTGAAGGGAAAGATGTAACTCTGTGAGATGAATTAACAGAACACAGAGCAGTTTCTCAGAAAGCTACTTTCCACTTTTGAACGGAAGATATTTCCTTTTTCACCATAGCCCTCTATGGGCTTCCAAATATCCCTTTGCCAATTCCACAAGAACAGCCTTAGCGCAAGGCTTCTTGAAGGGAAAGATGTAACTCTGTGAGATGAATTCACAGAACACAGAGCAGTTTCTCAGAAAGCTTCTTTCCAGTTTTTATCGGAAGATATTTCCTTTTTCACCATAGCCCTCTATGGGCTTCCAAATATCCCTTTTCCAATTCCACAAGAACAGCCTTAGCGAAAGGCTTCTTGAAGGGAAAGATGTAACTCTGTGAGATGAATTCACGGAACACAGAGCAGTTTCTCAGAAAGCTTCTTTCCAGTTTTGAACGGAAGATATTTCCTTTTTCAACATAGCCCTCTATGGGCTTCCAAATAACCCTTTGCTAATTCCACAAGAACAGCCTTAGCGAAAGGCTTCTTGAAGGGAAAGATGTAACTCTGTGAGATGAATTCACAGAACACAGAGCAGTTTCTCAGAAAGCTTCTTTCCAGTTTTGAACGGAAGATATTTCCTTTTTCACCATAGCCCTCTATGGGCTTCCAAATATCACTTTGCCAATTCCACAAGAACAGGCTTAGCGAAGGGCTTCTTGACGGGAAAGATGTAACTCTGTGAGATGTATTAACAGAACACAGAGCAGTTTCTCAGAAAGCTTCTTTCCAGTTTTGAACGGAAGATATTTCCTTTTTCACCATAGCCATCTTTGGGCTTCCAAATATCCCTTGCCAATTCCACAAGAACAGCCTTAGCGAAAGGCTTCTTGAAGGCAAAGATGTAACTCTGTGAGATGAATTCACAGAACACAGCGCAGTTTCTCAGAAAGCTTCTTTCCAGTTTTGAACGGAAGATATTTCCTTTTTCACCATAGCCCTCTATGGGCTTCCAAATATCCCTTTGCCAATTCCACAAGAACAGCCTTAGCGAAAGGCTTCTTGAAGGGAAAGATGTAACTCTGTGAGATGAATTCACAGAACACAGAGCAGTTTCTCAGAAAGGTTCTTTCCCGTTTTGAACGGAAGATATTTCCTTTTTCAACATAGACCTCTATGGGCTTCCAAATATCACTTTCCCAATTCCACAAGAACAGCCTTAGCGAAGGGCTTCTTGACGGGAAAGATGTAACTCTGTGAGATGAATTAACAGAACACAGAGCAGTTTCTCAGAAAGCTTCTTTCAAGTTTTGAACGGAAGATATTTCCTTTTTCACCATAGCACTCTATGGGCTTCCAAATATCCCTTTTCCAATTCCACAAGAACAGCCTTAGCGAAAGGCTTCTTGAAGGGAAAGATGTAACTCTGTGAGATGAATTAACAAAACACAGAGAAGTTTCTAAGAAAGCTTCTTTCCAGTTTTCAGCGGAAGATATTTCCTTTTTCACCATAGCCCTCTATGGACTTCCAAATATCCCTTTGCCAATTCCTCAAGAACAGCCTTAGCGAAAGGCTTCTTGAAGGGAAAGATGTAACTCTGTGAGATGAATTCACAGAACACAGAGCAGTTTCTCAGAAAGCTTCTTTCCAGTTTTCAGCGGAAGATATTTCCTTTTCCACCATAGCCCTCTATGGGCTTCCAAATATCCCTTTGCCAATTCCACAAGAACAGCCTTAGCGAAAGGCTTCTAGAAGGGAAAGATGTAACTCTCTGAGATGAATTAACAGAACACAGAGCAATTTCTCAGAAAGCTTCTTTCCAGTTTTCAGCGGAAGATATTTCCTTTTTCACCATAGCCCTCTATGGGCTTCCAAATATTACTTTGCCAATACCACAAGAACAGCCTTAGCGAAAGGCTTCTTGAAGGGAAAGATGTAAGTCTGTGAGATGAACTCGCAGAACACAGAGCAGTTTCTCAGAATGCTTCTTTCCATTTTTGAATAGAAGATATTTCCTTTTTCACCATAGCCCTCTATGGGCTTCCAAATATCCCTTTGCCAATTCCACAAGAACAGCCTTAGCGAAAGGCTTCTTGAAGGGAAAGATGTAACACTGTGAGATGAATTAAAGGAACACGGAGAAGTTTCTCAGAAAGCTTCTTTCCAGTTTTCAACGGATGATATTTCCTTTTTCACCATAGCCCTCTATGGACTTCCAAATAACCCTTTGCCAATTCCACAAGAACAGCCTTAGCGAAAGGCTTCTTGAAGGGAAAGATGTAACTCTGTGAGATGAATTAACGGAACGCAGAGAAGTTTCTCAGAAAGCTTCTTTCCAGTTTTTAACGGAAGATATTTCCTTTTTCACCGTAGCCCTCTATGGGCTTCCAAATATCCCTTTTCCAATTCCACAAGAACAGCCTTAGCGAAAGGCTTCTTGAAGGGAAAGATGTAACTCTGTGAGATGAATTCACGGAACACAGAGCAGTTTCTCAGAAAGCTTCTTTCCAGTTTTGAACGGAAGATATTTCCTTTTTCACCATAGCCCTCTATGGGCTTCCAAATAACCCTTTGCTAATTCCACAAGAACAGCCTTAGCGAAAGGCTTCTTGAAGGGAAAGATGTAACTCTGTGAGATGAATTCACGGAACACAGAGCAGTTTCTCAGAAAGCTTCTTTCCAGTTTTGAACGGAAGATATTTCCTTTTTCACCGTAGCCCTCTATGGGCTTCCAAATATCACTTTGCCAATTCCACAAGAACAGGCTTAGCGAAGGGCTTCTTGACGGGAAAGATGTAACTCTGTGAGATGAATTAACAGAACCCAGAGCAGTTTCTCAGAAAGCTTCTTTCCAGTTTTGAACGGAAGATATTTCCTTTTTCACCATAGCCATCTTTGGGCTTCCAAATATCCCTTGCCAATTCCACAAGAACAGCCTTAGCGAAAAGCTTCTTGAAGGGAAAGATGTAACTCTGTGAGATGAATTCACAGAACACAGCGCAGTTTCTCAGAAAGCTTCTTTCCAGTTTTGAACGGAAGATATTTCCTTTTTCACCATAGCCCTCTATGGGCTTCCAAATATCCCTTTGCCAATTCCACAAGAACAGCTTTAGCGAAAGGCTTCTTGAAGGGAAAGATGTAACTCTGTGAGATGAGTTAACAGAACACAGAGCAGTTTCTCAGAAAGCTTCTTTCCAGTTTTCAGCCGAAGATATTTCCTTTTTCACCATAGCCCTCTATGGGCTTCCAAATATCCCTTTGCCAATTCCACAAGAACAGCCTTAGCGAAGGGCTTCCTGAAGGGAAAGATGTAACTCTGTGAGATGAATTAACAGAACACAGAGCAGTTTCTCAGAAAGCTACTTTCCACTTTTGAACGGAAGATATTTCCTTTTTCACCATAGCCCTCTATGGGCTTCCAAATATCCCTTTGCCAATTCCACAAGAACAGCCTTAGCGCAAGGCTTCTTGAAGGGAAAGATGTAACTCTGTGAGATGAATTCACAGAACACAGAGCAGTTTCTCAGAAAGCTTCTTTCCAGTTTTTATCGGAAGATATTTCCTTTTTCACCATAGCCCTCTATGGGCTTCCAAATATCCCTTTTCCAATTCCACAAGAACAGCCTTAGCGAAAGGCTTCTTGAAGGGAAAGATGTAACTCTGTGAGATGAATTCACGGAACACAGAGCAGTTTCTCAGAAAGCTTCTTTCCAGTTTTGAACGGAAGATATTTCCTTTTTCAACATAGCCCTCTATGGGCTTCCAAATAACCCTTTGCTAATTCCACAAGAACAGCCTTAGCGAAAGGCTTCTTGAAGGGAAAGATGTAACTCTGTGAGATGAATTCACAGAACACAGAGCAGTTTCTCAGAAAGCTTCTTTCCAGTTTTGAACGGAAGATATTTCCTTTTTCACCATAGCCCTCTATGGGCTTCCAAATATCACTTTGCCAATTCCACAAGAACAGGCTTAGCGAAGGGCTTCTTGACGGGAAAGATGTAACTCTGTGAGATGTATTAACAGAACACAGAGCAGTTTCTCAGAAAGCTTCTTTCCAGTTTTGAACGGAAGATATTTCCTTTTTCACCATAGCCATCTTTGGGCTTCCAAATATCCCTTGCCAATTCCACAAGAACAGCCTTAGCGAAAGGCTTCTTGAAGGCAAAGATGTAACTCTGTGAGATGAATTCACAGAACACAGCGCAGTTTCTCAGAAAGCTTCTTTCCAGTTTTGAACGGAAGATATTTCCTTTTTCACCATAGCCCTCTATGGGCTTCCAAATATCCCTTTGCCAATTCCACAAGAACAGCCTTAGCGAAAGGCTTCTTGAAGGGAAAGATGTAACTCTGTGAGATGAATTCACAGAACACAGAGCAGTTTCTCAGAAAGGTTCTTTCCCGTTTTGAACGGAAGATATTTCCTTTTTCAACATAGACCTCTATGGGCTTCCAAATATCACTTTCCCAATTCCACAAGAACAGCCTTAGCGAAGGGCTTCTTGACGGGAAAGATGTAACTCTGTGAGATGAATTAACAGAACACAGAGCAGTTTCTCAGAAAGCTTCTTTCAAGTTTTGAACGGAAGATATTTCCTTTTTCACCATAGCACTTTATGGGCTTCCAAATATCCCTTTTCCAATTCCACAAGAACAGCCTTAGCGAAAGGCTTCTTGAAGGGAAAGATGTAACTCTGTGAGATGAATTAACAAAACACAGAGAAGTTTCTAAGAAAGCTTCTTTCCAGTTTTCAGCGGAAGATATTTCCTTTTTCACCATAGCCCTCTATGGACTTCCAAATATCCCTTTGCCAATTCCTCAAGAACAGCCTTAGCGAAAGGCTTCTTGAAGGGAAAGATGTAACTCTGTGAGATGAATTCACAGAACACAGAGCAGTTTCTCAGAAAGCTTCTTTCCAGTTTTCAGCGGAAGATATTTCCTTTTCCACCATAGCCCTCTATGGGCTTCCAAATATCCCTTTGCCAATTCCACAAGAACAGCCTTAGCGAAAGGCTTCTAGAAGGGAAAGATGTAACTCTCTGAGATGAATTAACAGAACACAGAGCAATTTCTCAGAAAGCTTCTTTCCAGTTTTCAGCGGAAGATATTTCCTTTTTCACCATAGCCCTCTATGGGCTTCCAAATATTACTTTGCCAATACCACAAGAACAGCCTTAGCGAAAGGCTTCTTGAAGGGAAAGATGTAAGTCTGTGAGATGAACTCGCAGAACACAGAGCAGTTTCTCAGAATGCTTCTTTCCATTTTTGAATAGAAGATATTTCCTTTTTCACCATAGCCCTCTATGGGCTTCCAAATATCCCTTTGCCAATTCCACAAGAACAGCCTTAGCGAAAGGCTTCTTGAAGGGAAAGATGTAACACTGTGAGATGAATTAAAGGAACACGGAGAAGTTTCTCAGAAAGCTTCTTTCCAGTTTTCAACGGATGATATTTCCTTTTTCACCATAGCCCTCTATGGACTTCCAAATAACCCTTTGCCAATTCCACAAGAACAGCCTTAGCGAAAGGCTTCTTGAAGGGAAAGATGTAACTCTGTGAGATGAATTAACGGAACGCAGAGAAGTTTCTCAGAAAGCTTCTTTCCAGTTTTTAACGGAAGATATTTCCTTTTTCACCGTAGCCCTCTATGGGCTTCCAAATATCCCTTTTCCAATTCCACAAGAACAGCCTTAGCGAAAGGCTTCTTGAAGGGAAAGATGTAACTCTGTGAGATGAATTCACGGAACACAGAGCAGTTTCTCAGAAAGCTTCTTTCCAGTTTTGAACGGAAGATATTTCCTTTTTCACCATAGCCCTCTATGGGCTTCCAAATAACCCTTTGCTAATTCCACAAGAACAGCCTTAGCGAAAGGCTTCTTGAAGGGAAAGATGTAACTCTGTGAGATGAATTCACGGAACACAGAGCAGTTTCTCAGAAAGCTTCTTTCCAGTTTTGAACGGAAGATATTTCCTTTTTCACCGTAGCCCTCTATGGGCTTCCAAATATCACTTTGCCAATTCCACAAGAACAGGCTTAGCGAAGGGCTTCTTGACGGGAAAGATGTAACTCTGTGAGATGAATTAACAGAACCCAGAGCAGTTTCTCAGAAAGCTTCTTTCCAGTTTTGAACGGAAGATATTTCCTTTTTCACCATAGCCATCTTTGGGCTTCCAAATATCCCTTGCCAATTCCACAAGAACAGCCTTAGCGAAAAGCTTCTTGAAGGGAAAGATGTAACTCTGTGAGATGAATTCACAGAACACAGCGCAGTTTCTCAGAAAGCTTCTTTCCAGTTTTGAACGGAAGATATTTCCTTTTTCACCATAGCCCTCTATGGGCTTCCAAATATCCCTTTGCCAATTCCACAAGAACAGCTTTAGCGAAAGGCTTCTTGAAGGGAAAGATGTAACTCTGTGAGATGAGTTAACAGAACACAGAGCAGTTTCTCAGAAAGCTTCTTTCCAGTTTTCAGCCGAAGATATTTCCTTTTTCACCATAGCCCTCTATGGGCTTCCAAATATCCCTTTGCCAATTCCACAAGAACAGCCTTAGCGAAGGGCTTCCTGAAGGGAAAGATGTAACTCTGTGAGATGAATTAACAGAACACAGAGCAGTTTCTCAGAAAGCTACTTTCCACTTTTGAACGGAAGATATTTCCTTTTTCACCATAGCCCTCTATGGGCTTCCAAATATCCCTTTGCCAATTCCACAAGAACAGCCTTAGCGCAAGGCTTCTTGAAGGGAAAGATGTAACTCTGTGAGATGAATTCACAGAACACAGAGCAGTTTCTCAGAAAGCTTCTTTCCAGTTTTTATCGGAAGATATTTCCTTTTTCACCATAGCCCTCTATGGGCTTCCAAATATCCCTTTTCCAATTCCACAAGAACAGCCTTAGCGAAAGGCTTCTTGAAGGGAAAGATGTAACTCTGTGAGATGAATTCACGGAACACAGAGCAGTTTCTCAGAAAGCTTCTTTCCAGTTTTGAACGGAAGATATTTCCTTTTTCAACATAGCCCTCTATGGGCTTCCAAATAACCCTTTGCTAATTCCACAAGAACAGCCTTAGCGAAAGGCTTCTTGAAGGGAAAGATGTAACTCTGTGAGATGAATTCACAGAACACAGAGCAGTTTCTCAGAAAGCTTCTTTCCAGTTTTGAACGGAAGATATTTCCTTTTTCACCATAGCCCTCTATGGGCTTCCAAATATCACTTTGCCAATTCCACAAGAACAGGCTTAGCGAAGGGCTTCTTGACGGGAAAGATGTAACTCTGTGAGATGTATTAACAGAACACAGAGCAGTTTCTCAGAAAGCTTCTTTCCAGTTTTGAACGGAAGATATTTCCTTTTTCACCATAGCCATCTTTGGGCTTCCAAATATCCCTTGCCAATTCCACAAGAACAGCCTTAGCGAAAGGCTTCTTGAAGGCAAAGATGTAACTCTGTGAGATGAATTCACAGAACACAGCGCAGTTTCTCAGAAAGCTTCTTTCCAGTTTTGAACGGAAGATATTTCCTTTTTCACCATAGCCCTCTATGGGCTTCCAAATATCCCTTTGCCAATTCCACAAGAACAGCCTTAGCGAAAGGCTTCTTGAAGGGAAAGATGTAACTCTGTGAGATGAATTCACAGAACACAGAGCAGTTTCTCAGAAAGGTTCTTTCCCGTTTTGAACGGAAGATATTTCCTTTTTCAACATAGACCTCTATGGGCTTCCAAATATCACTTTCCCAATTCCACAAGAACAGCCTTAGCGAAGGGCTTCTTGACGGGAAAGATGTAACTCTGTGAGATGAATTAACAGAACACAGAGCAGTTTCTCAGAAAGCTTCTTTCAAGTTTTGAACGGAAGATATTTCCTTTTTCACCATAGCACTCTATGGGCTTCCAAATATCCCTTTTCCAATTCCACAAGAACAGCCTTAGCGAAAGGCTTCTTGAAGGGAAAGATGTAACTCTGTGAGATGAATTAACAAAACACAGAGAAGTTTCTCAGAAAGCTTCTTTCCAGTTTTCAGCGGAAGATATTTCCTTTTTCACCATAGCCCTCTATGGACTTCCAAATATCCCTTTGCCAATTCCTCAAGAACAGCCTTAGCGAAAGGCTTCTTGAAGGGAAAGATGTAACTCTGTGAGATGAATTCACAGAACACAGAGCAGTTTCTCAGAAAGCTTCTTTCCAGTTTTCAGCGGAAGATATTTCCTTTTCCACCATAGCCCTCTATGGGCTTCCAAATATCCCTTTGCCAATTCCACAAGAACAGCCTTAGCGAAAGGCTTCTAGAAGGGAAAGATGTAACTCTCTGAGATGAATTAACAGAACACAGAGCAATTTCTCAGAAAGCTTCTTTCCAGTTTTCAGCGGAAGATATTTCCTTTTTCACCATAGCCCTCTATGGGCTTCCAAATATTACTTTGCCAATACCACAAGAACAGCCTTAGCGAAAGGCTTCTTGAAGGGAAAGATGTAAGTCTGTGAGATGAACTCGCAGAACACAGAGCAGTTTCTCAGAATGCTTCTTTCCATTTTTGAATAGAAGATATTTCCTTTTTCACCATAGCCCTCTATGGGCTTCCAAATATCCCTTTGCCAATTCCACAAGAACAGCCTTAGCGAAAGGCTTCTTGAAGGGAAAGATGTAACACTGTGAGATGAATTAAAGGAACACGGAGAAGTTTCTCAGAAAGCTTCTTTCCAGTTTTCAACGGATGATATTTCCTTTTTCACCATAGCCCTCTATGGACTTCCAAATAACCCTTTGCCAATTCCACAAGAACAGCCTTAGCGAAAGGCTTCTTGAAGGGAAAGATGTAACTCTGTGAGATGAATTAACGGAACGCAGAGAAGTTTCTCAGAAAGCTTCTTTCCAGTTTTTAACGGAAGATATTTCCTTTTTCACCGTAGCCCTCTATGGGCTTCCAAATATCCCTTTTCCAATTCCACAAGAACAGCCTTAGCGAAAGGCTTCTTGAAGGGAAAGATGTAACTCTGTGAGATGAATTCACGGAACACAGAGCAGTTTCTCAGAAAGCTTCTTTCCAGTTTTGAACGGAAGATATTTCCTTTTTCACCATAGCCCTCTATGGGCTTCCAAATAACCCTTTGCTAATTCCACAAGAACAGCCTTAGCGAAAGGCTTCTTGAAGGGAAAGATGTAACTCTGTGAGATGAATTCACGGAACACAGAGCAGTTTCTCAGAAAGCTTCTTTCCAGTTTTGAACGGAAGATATTTCCTTTTTCACCGTAGCCCTCTATGGGCTTCCAAATATCACTTTGCCAATTCCACAAGAACAGGCTTAGCGAAGGGCTTCTTGACGGGAAAGATGTAACTCTGTGAGATGAATTAACAGAACACAGAGCAGTTTCTCAGAAAGCTTCTTTCCAGTTTTGAACGGAAGATATTTCCTTTTTCACCATAGCCATCTTTGGGCTTCCAAATATCCCTTGCCAATTCCACAAGAACAGCCTTAGCGAAAAGCTTCTTGAAGGGAAAGATGTAACTCTGTGAGATGAATTCACAGAACACAGCGCAGTTTCTCAGAAAGCTTCTTTCCAGTTTTGAACGGAAGATATTTCCTTTTTCACCATAGCCCTCTATGGGCTTCCAAATATCCCTTTGCCAATTCCACAAGAACAGCTTTAGCGAAAGGCTTCTTGAAGGGAAAGATGTAACTCTGTGAGATGAGTTAACAGAACACAGAGCAGTTTCTCAGAAAGCTTCTTTCCAATTTTCAGCCGAAGATATTTCCTTTTTCACCATAGCCCTCTATGGGCTTCCAAATATCCCTTTGCCAATTCCACAAGAACAGCCTTAGCGAAGGGCTTCCTGAAGGGAAAGATGTAACTCTGTGAGATGAATTAACAGAACACAGAGCAGTTTCTCAGAAAGCTACTTTCCACTTTTGAACGGAAGATATTTCCTTTTTCACCATAGCCCTCTATGGGCTTCCAAATATCCCTTTGCCAATTCCACAAGAACAGCCTTAGCGAAAGGCTTCTTGAAGGGAAAGATGTAACTCTGTGAGATGAATTCACAGAACACAGAGCAGTTTCTCAGAAAGCTTCTTTCCAGTTTTTAACGGAAGATATTTCCTTTTTCACCATAGCCCTCTATGGGCTTCCAAATATCCCTTTTCCAATTCCACAAGAACAGCCTTAGCGAAAGGCTTCTTGAAGGGAAAGATGTAACTCTGTGAGATGAATTCACGGAACACAGAGCAGTTTCTCAGAAAGCTTCTTTCCAGTTTTGAACGGAAGATATTTCCTTTTTCAACATAGCCCTCTATGGGCTTCCAAATAACCCTTTGCTAATTCCACAAGGACAGCCTTAGCGAAAGGCTTCTTGAAGGGAAAGATGTAACTCTGTGAGATGAATTCACAGAACACAGAGCAGTTTCTCAGAAAGCTTCTTTCCAGTTTTGAACGGAAGATATTTCCTTTTTCACCATAGCCCTCTATGGGCTTCCAAATATCACTTTGCCAATTCCACAAGAACAGGCTTAGCGAAGGGCTTCTTGACGGGAAAGATGTAACTCTGTGAGATGAATTAACAGAACACAGAGCAGTTTCTCAGAAAGCTTCTTTCCAGTTTTGAACGGAAGATATTTCCTTTTTCACCATAGCCATCTTTGGGATTCCAAATATCCCTTGCCAATTCCACAAGAACAGCCTTAGCGAAAGGCTTCTTGAAGGGAAAGATGTAACTCTGTGAGATGAATTCACAGAACACAGCGCAGTTTCTCAGAAAGCTTCTTTCCAGTTTTGAACGGAAGATATTTCCTTTTTCACCATAGCCCTCTATGGGCTTCCAAATATCCCTTTGCCAATTCCACAAGAACAGCCTTAGCGAAAGGCTTCTTGAAGGGAAAGATGTAACTCTGTGAGATGAATTCACAGAACACAGAGCAGTTTCTCAGAAAGGTTCTTTCCCGTTTTGAACGGAAGATATTTCCTTTTTCACCATAGACCTCTATGGGCTTCCAAATATCACTTTCCCAATTCCACAAGAACAGCCTTAGCGAAGGGCTTCTTGACGGGAAAGATGTAACTCTGTGACATGAATTAACAGAACACAGAGCAGTTTCTCAGAAAGCTTCTTTCAAGTTTTGAACGGAAGATATTTCCTTTTTCACCATAGCACTCTATGGGCTTCCAAATATCCCTTTTCCAATTCCACAAGAACAGCCTTAGCGAAAGGCTTCTTGAAGGGAAAGATGTAACTCTGTGAGATGAATTAACAAAACACAGAGAAGTTTCTCAGAAAGCTTCTTTCCAGTTTTCAGCGGAAGATATTTCCTTTTTCACCATAGCCCTCTATGGGCTTCCAAATATCCCTTTGCCAATTCCTCAAGAACAGCCTTAGCGAAAGGCTTCTTGAAGGGAAAGATGTAACTCTGTGAGATGAATTCACAGAACACAGAGCAGTTTCTCAGAAAGCTTCTTTCCAGTTTTCAGCGGAAGATATTTCCTTTTCCACCATAGCCCTCTATGGGCTTCCAAATATCCCTTTGCCAATTCCACAAGAACAGCCTTAGCGAAAGGCTTCTAGAAGGGAAAGATGTAACTCTCTGAGATGAATTAACAGAACACAGAGCAATTTCTCAGAAAGCTTCTTTCCAGTTTTCAGCGGAAGATATTTCCTTTTTCACCATAGCCCTCTATGGGCTTCCAAATATTACTTTGCCAATACCACAAGAACAGCCTTAGCGAAAGGCTTCTTGAAGGGAAAGATGTAAGTCTGTGAGATGAACTCGCAGAACACAGAGCTGTTTCTCAGAATGCTTCTTTCCAGTTTTGAATAGAAGATATTTCCTTTTTCACCATAGCCCTCTATGGGCTTCCAAATATCCCTTTGCCAATTCCACAAGAACAGCCTTAGCGAAAGGCTTCTTGAAGGGAAAGATGTAACACTGTGAGATGAATTAAAGGAACACGGAGAAGTTTCTCAGAAAGCTTCTTTCCAGTTTTGAACGGATGATATTTCCTTTTTCACCATAGCCCTCTATGGACTTCCAAATAACCCTTTGCCAATTCCACAAGAACAGCCTTAGCGAAAGGCTTCTTGAAGGGAAAGATGTAACTCTGTGAGATGAATTCACAGAACACAGCGCAGTTTCTCAGAAAGCTTCTTTCCAGTTTTGAACGGAAGATATTTCCTTTTTCACCATAGCCCTCTATGGGCTTCCAAATATCCCTTTGCCAATTCCACAAGAACAGCTTTAGCGAAAGGCTTCTTGAAGGGAAAGATGTAACTCTGTGAGATGAGTTAACAGAACACAGAGCAGTTTCTCAGAAAGCTTCTTTCCAGTTTTCAGCGGAAGATATTTCCTTTTTCACCATAGCCCTCTATGGGCTTCCAAATATCCCTTTGCCAATTCCACAAGAACAGCCTTAGCGAAGGGCTTCCTGAAGGGAAAGATGTAACTCTGTGAGATGAATAAACAGAACACAGAGCAGTTTCTCAGAAAGCTACTTTCCACTTTTGAACGGAAGATATTTCCTTTTTCACCATAGCCCTCTATGGGCTTCCAAATATCCCTTTGCCAATTCCACAAGAACAGCCTTAGCGAAAGGCTTCTTGAAGGGAAAGATGTAACTCTGTGAGATGAATTCACAGAACACAGAGCAGTTTCTCAGAAAGGTTCTTTCCAGTTTTGAACGGAAGATATTTCCTTTTTCACCATAGACCTCTAGGGGTTCCAAATATCACTTTCCCAATTCCACAAGAACAGCCTTAGCGAAGGGCTTCTTGACGGGAAAGATGAACTCTGTGAGATGAATTAACAGAACACAGAGCAGTTTCTCAGAAAGCTTCTTTCAAGTTTTGAACGGAAGATATTTCCTTTTTCACCATAGCACTCTATGGGCTTCCAAATATCCCTTTTCCAATTCCACAAGAACAGCCTTAGCGAAAGGCTTCTTGAAGGGAAAGATGTAACTCTGTGAGATGAATTAACAAAACACAGAGAAGTTTCTCAGAAAGCTTCTTTCCAGTTTTCAGCGGAAGATATTTCCTTTTTCACCATAGCCCTCTATGGGCTTCCAAATATCCCTTTGCCAATTCCAGAAGAACAGCCTTAGCGAAAGGCTTCTTGAAGGGAAAGATGTAACTCTGTGAGATGAATTCACAGAACACAGAGCAGTTTCTCAGAAAGCTTCTTTCCAGTTTTCAGCGGAAGATATTTCCTTTTCCACCATAGCCCTCTATGGGCTTCCAAATATCCCTTTGCCAATTCCACAAGAACAGCCTTAGCGAAAGGCTTCTAGAAGGGACAGATGTAATTCTCTGAGATGAATTAACAGAACACAGAGCAATTTCTCAGAAAGCTTCTTTCCAGTTTTCAGCGGAAGATATTTCCCTTTTCACCATAGCCCTCTATGGGCTTCCAAATATTACTTTGCCAATACCACAAGAACAGCCTTAGCGAAAGGCTTCTTGAAGGGAAAGATGTAAGTCTGTGAGATGAACTCGCAGAACACAGAGCAGTTTCTCAGAATGCTTCTTTCCAGTTTTGAATAGAAGATATTTCCTTTTTCACCGTAGCCCTCTATGGGCTTCCAAATATCACTTTGCCAATTCCACAAGAACAGGCTTAGCGAAGGGCTTCTTGACGGGAAAGATGTAACTCTGTGAGATGAATTAACAGAACCCAGAGCAGTTTCTCAGAAAGCTTCTTTCCAGTTTTGAACGGAAGATATTTCCTTTTTCACCATAGCCATCTTTGGGCTTCCAAATATCCCTTGCCAATTCCACAAGAACAGCCTTAGCGAAAAGCTTCTTGAAGGGAAAGATGTAACTCTGTGAGATGAATTCACAGAACACAGCGCAGTTTCTCAGAAAGCTTCTTTCCAGTTTTGAACGGAAGATATTTCCTTTTTCACCATAGCCCTCTATGGGCTTCCAAATATCCCTTTGCCAATTCCACAAGAACAGCTTTAGCGAAAGGCTTCTTGAAGGGAAAGATGTAACTCTGTGAGATGAGTTAACAGAACACAGAGCAGTTTCTCAGAAAGCTTCTTTCCAGTTTTCAGCCGAAGATATTTCCTTTTTCACCATAGCCCTCTATGGGCTTCCAAATATCCCTTTGCCAATTCCACAAGAACAGCCTTAGCGAAGGGCTTCCTGAAGGGAAAGATGTAACTCTGTGAGATGAATTAACAGAACACAGAGCAGTTTCTCAGAAAGCTACTTTCCACTTTTGAACGGAAGATATTTCCTTTTTCACCATAGCCCTCTATGGGCTTCCAAATATCCCTTTGCCAATTCCACAAGAACAGCCTTAGCGCAAGGCTTCTTGAAGGGAAAGATGTAACTCTGTGAGATGAATTCACAGAACACAGAGCAGTTTCTCAGAAAGCTTCTTTCCAGTTTTTATCGGAAGATATTTCCTTTTTCACCATAGCCCTCTATGGGCTTCCAAATATCCCTTTTAAAATTCCACAAGAACAGCCTTAGCGAAAGGCTTCTTGAAGGGAAAGATGTAACTCTGTGAGATGAATTCACGGAACACAGAGCAGTTTCTCAGAAAGCTTCTTTCCAGTTTTGAACGGAAGATATTTCCTTTTTCAACATAGCCCTCTATGGGCTTCCAAATAACCCTTTGCTAATTCCACAAGAACAGCCTTAGCGAAAGGCTTCTTGAAGGGAAAGATGTAACTCTGTGAGATGAATTCACAGAACACAGAGCAGTTTCTCAGAAAGCTTCTTTCCAGTTTTGAACGGAAGATATTTCCTTTTTCACCATAGCCCTCTATGGGCTTCCAAATATCACTTTGCCAATTCCACAAGAACAGGCTTAGCGAAGGGCTTCTTGACGGGAAAGATGTAACTCTGTGAGATGTATTAACAGAACACAGAGCAGTTTCTCAGAAAGCTTCTTTCCAGTTTTGAACGGAAGATATTTCCTTTTTCACCATAGCCATCTTTGGGCTTCCAAATATCCCTTGCCAATTCCACAAGAACAGCCTTAGCGAAAGGCTTCTTGAAGGCAAAGATGTAACTCTGTGAGATGAATTCACAGAACACAGCGCAGTTTCTCAGAAAGCTTCTTTCCAGTTTTGAACGGAAGATATTTCCTTTTTCACCATAGCCCTCTATGGGCTTCCAAATATCCCTTTGCCAATTCCACAAGAACAGCCTTAGCGAAAGGCTTCTTGAAGGGAAAGATGTAACTCTGTGAGATGAATTCACAGAACACAGAGCAGTTTCTCAGAAAGGTTCTTTCCCGTTTTGAACGGAAGATATTTCCTTTTTCAACATAGACCTCTATGGGCTTCCAAATATCACTTTCCCAATTCCACAAGAACAGCCTTAGCGAAGGGCTTCTTGACGGGAAAGATGTAACTCTGTGAGATGAATTAACAGAACACAGAGCAGTTTCTCAGAAAGCTTCTTTCAAGTTTTGAACGGAAGATATTTCCTTTTTCACCATAGCACTCTATGGGCTTCCAAATATCCCTTTTCCAATTCCACAAGAACAGCCTTAGCGAAAGGCTTCTTGAAGGGAAAGATGTAACTCTGTGAGATGAATTAACAAAACACAGAGAAGTTTCTCAGAAAGCTTCTTTCCAGTTTTCAGCGGAAGATATTTCCTTTTTCACCATAGCCCTCTATGGACTTCCAAATATCCCTTTGCCAATTCCTCAAGAACAGCCTTAGCGAAAGGCTTCTTGAAGGGAAAGATGTAACTCTGTGAGATGAATTCACAGAACACAGAGCAGTTTCTCAGAAAGCTTCTTTCCAGTTTTCAGCGGAAGATATTTCCTTTTCCACCATAGCCCTCTATGGGCTTCCAAATATCCCTTTGCCAATTCCACAAGAACAGCCTTAGCGAAAGGCTTCTAGAAGGGAAAGATGTAACTCTCTGAGATGAATTAACAGAACACAGAGCAATTTCTCAGAAAGCTTCTTTCCAGTTTTCAGCGGAAGATATTTCCTTTTTCACCATAGCCCTCTATGGGCTTCCAAATATTACTTTGCCAATACCACAAGAACAGCCTTAGCGAAAGGCTTCTTGAAGGGAAAGATGTAAGTCTGTGAGATGAACTCGCAGAACACAGAGCAGTTTCTCAGAATGCTTCTTTCCATTTTTGAATAGAAGATATTTCCTTTTTCACCATAGCCCTCTATGGGCTTCCAAATATCCCTTTGCCAATTCCACAAGAACAGCCTTAGCGAAAGGCTTCTTGAAGGGAAAGATGTAACACTGTGAGATGAATTAAAGGAACACGGAGAAGTTTCTCAGAAAGCTTCTTTCCAGTTTTCAACGGATGATATTTCCTTTTTCACCATAGCCCTCTATGGACTTCCAAATAACCCTTTGCCAATTCCACAAGAACAGCCTTAGCGAAAGGCTTCTTGAAGGGAAAGATGTAACTCTGTGAGATGAATTAACGGAACGCAGAGAAGTTTCTCAGAAAGCTTCTTTCCAGTTTTTAACGGAAGATATTTCCTTTTTCACCGTAGCCCTCTATGGGCTTCCAAATATCCCTTTTCCAATTCCACAAGAACAGCCTTAGCGAAAGGCTTCTTGAAGGGAAAGATGTAACTCTGTGAGATGAATTCACGGAACACAGAGCAGTTTCTCAGAAAGCTTCTTTCCAGTTTTGAACGGAAGATATTTCCTTTTTCACCATAGCCCTCTATGGGCTTCCAAATAACCCTTTGCTAATTCCACAAGAACAGCCTTAGCGAAAGGCGTCTTGAAGGGAAAGATGTAACTCTGTGAGATGAATTCACGGAACACAGAGCAGTTTCTCAGAAAGCTTCTTTCCAGTTTTGAACGGAAGATATTTCCTTTTTCACCGTAGCCCTCTATGGGCTTCCAAATATCACTTTGCCAATTCCACAAGAACAGGCTTAGCGAAGGGCTTCTTGACGGGAAAGATGTAACTCTGTGAGATGAATTAACAGAACCCAGAGCAGTTTCTCAGAAAGCTTCTTTCCAGTTTTGAACGGAAGATATTTCCTTTTTCACCATAGCCATCTTTGGGCTTCCAAATATCCCTTGCCAATTCCACAAGAACAGCCTTAGCGAAAAGCTTCTTGAAGGGAAAGATGTAACTCTGTGAGATGAATTCACAGAACACAGCGCAGTTTCTCAGAAAGCTTCTTTCCAGTTTTGAACGGAAGATATTTCCTTTTTCACCATAGCCCTCTATGGGCTTCCAAATATCCCTTTGCCAATTCCACAAGAACAGCTTTAGCGAAAGGCTTCTTGAAGGGAAAGATGTAACTCTGTGAGATGAGTTAACAGAACACAGAGCAGTTTCTCAGAAAGCTTCTTTCCAGTTTTCAGCCGAAGATATTTCCTTTTTCACCATAGCCCTCTATGGGCTTCCAAATATCCCTTTGCCAATTCCACAAGAACAGCCTTAGCGAAGGGCTTCCTGAAGGGAAAGATGTAACTCTGTGAGATGAATTAACAGAACACAGAGCAGTTTCTCAGAAAGCTACTTTCCACTTTTGAACGGAAGATATTTCCTTTTTCACCATAGCCCTCTATGGGCTTCCAAATATCCCTTTGCCAATTCCACAAGAACAGCCTTAGCGCAAGGCTTCTTGAAGGGAAAGATGTAACTCTGTGAGATGAATTCACAGAACACAGAGCAGTTTCTCAGAAAGCTTCTTTCCAGTTTTTATCGGAAGATATTTCCTTTTTCACCATAGACCTCTATGGGCTTCCAAATATCCCTTTTCCAATTCCACAAGAACAGCCTTAGCGAAAGGCTTCTTGAAGGGAAAGATGTAACTCTGTGAGATGAATTCACGGAACACAGAGCAGTTTCTCAGAAAGCTTCTTTCCAGTTTTGAACGGAAGATATTTCCTTTTTCAACATAGCCCTCTATGGGCTTCCAAATAACCCTTTGCTAATTCCACAAGAACAGCCTTAGCGAAAGGCTTCTTGAAGGGAAAGATGTAACTCTGTGAGATGAATTCACAGAACACAGAGCAGTTTCTCAGAAAGCTTCTTTCCAGTTTTGAACGGAAGATATTTCCTTTTTCACCATAGCCCTCTATGGGCTTCCAAATATCACTTTGCCAATTCCACAAGAACAGGCTTAGCGAAGGGCTTCTTGACGGGAAAGATGTAACTCTGTGAGATGTATTAACAGAACACAGAGCAGTTTCTCAGAAAGCTTCTTTCCAGTTTTGAACGGAAGATATTTCCTTTTTCACCATAGCCATCTTTGGGCTTCCAAATATCCCTTGCCAATTCCACAAGAACAGCCTTAGCGAAAGGCTTCTTGAAGGCAAAGATGTAACTCTGTGAGATGAATTCACAGAACACAGCGCAGTTTCTCAGAAAGCTTCTTTCCAGTTTTGAACGGAAGATATTTCCTTTTTCACCATAGCCCTCTATGGGCTTCCAAATATCCCTTTGCCAATTCCACAAGAACAGCCTTAGCGAAAGGCTTCTTGAAGGGAAAGATGTAACTCTGTGAGATGAATTCACAGAACACAGAGCAGTTTCTCAGAAAGGTTCTTTCCCGTTTTGAACGGAAGATATTTCCTTTTTCAACATAGACCTCTATGGGCTTCCAAATATCACTTTCCCAATTCCACAAGAACAGCCTTAGCGAAGGGCTTCTTGACGGGAAAGATGTAACTCTGTGAGATGAATTAACAGAACACAGAGCAGTTTCTCAGAAAGCTTCTTTCAAGTTTTGAACGGAAGATATTTCCTTTTTCACCATAGCACTCTATGGGCTTCCAAATATCCCTTTTCCAATTCCACAAGAACAGCCTTAGCGAAAGGCTTCTTGAAGGGAAAGATGTAACTCTGTGAGATGAATTAACAAAACACAGAGAAGTTTCTCAGAAAGCTTCTTTCCAGTTTTCAGCGGAAGATATTTCCTTTTTCACCATAGCCCTCTATGGACTTCCAAATATCCCTTTGCCAATTCCTCAAGAACAGCCTTAGCGAAAGGCTTCTTGAAGGGAAAGATGTAACTCTGTGAGATGAATTCACAGAACACAGAGCAGTTTCTCAGAAAGCTTCTTTCCAGTTTTCAGCGGAAGATATTTCCTTTTCCACCATAGCCCTCTATGGGCTTCCAAATATCCCTTTGCCAATTCCACAAGAACAGCCTTAGCGAAAGGCTTCTAGAAGGGAAAGATGTAACTCTCTGAGATGAATTAACAGAACACAGAGCAATTTCTCAGAAAGCTTCTTTCCAGTTTTCAGCGGAAGATATTTCCTTTTTCACCATAGCCCTCTATGGGCTTCCAAATATTACTTTGCCAATACCACAAGAACAGCCTTAGCGAAAGGCTTCTTGAAGGGAAAGATGTAAGTCTGTGAGATGAACTCGCAGAACACAGAGCAGTTTCTCAGAATGCTTCTTTCCATTTTTGAATAGAAGATATTTCCTTTTTCACCATAGCCCTCTATGGGCTTCCAAATATCCCTTTGCCAATTCCACAAGAACAGCCTTAGCGAAAGGCTTCTTGAAGGGAAAGATGTAACACTGTGAGATGAATTAAAGGAACACGGAGAAGTTTCTCAGAAAGCTTCTTTCCAGTTTTCAACGGATGATATTTCCTTTTTCACCATAGCCCTCTATGGACTTCCAAATAACCCTTTGCCAATTCCACAAGAACAGCCTTAGCGAAAGGCTTCTTGAAGGGAAAGATGTAACTCTGTGAGATGAATTAACGGAACGCAGAGAAGTTTCTCAGAAAGCTTCTTTCCAGTTTTTAACGGAAGATATTTCCTTTTTCACCGTAGCCCTCTATGGGCTTCCAAATATCCCTTTTCCAATTCCACAAGAACAGCCTTAGCGAAAGGCTTCTTGAAGGGAAAGATGTAACTCTGTGAGATGAATTCACGGAACACAGAGCAGTTTCTCAGAAAGCTTCTTTCCAGTTTTGAACGGAAGATATTTCCTTTTTCACCATAGCCCTCTATGGGCTTCCAAATAACCCTTTGCTAATTCCACAAGAACAGCCTTAGCGAAAGGCTTCTTGAAGGGAAAGATGTAACTCTGTGAGATGAATTCACGGAACACAGAGCAGTTTCTCAGAAAGCTTCTTTCCAGTTTTGAACGGAAGATATTTCCTTTTTCACCGTAGCCCTCTATGGGCTTCCAAATATCACTTTGCCAATTCCACAAGAACAGGCTTAGCGAAGGGCTTCTTGACGGGAAAGATGTAACTCTGTGAGATGAATTAACAGAACACAGAGCAGTTTCTCAGAAAGCTTCTTTCCAGTTTTGAACGGAAGATATTTCCTTTTTCACCATAGCCATCTTTGGGCTTCCAAATATCCCTTGCCAATTCCACAAGAACAGCCTTAGCGAAAAGCTTCTTGAAGGGAAAGATGTAACTCTGTGAGATGAATTCACAGAACACAGCGCAGTTTCTCAGAAAGCTTCTTTCCAGTTTTGAACGGAAGATATTTCCTTTTTCACCATAGCCCTCTATGGGCTTCCAAATATCCCTTTGCCAATTCCACAAGAACAGCTTTAGCGAAAGGCTTCTTGAAGGGAAAGATGTAACTCTGTGAGATGAGTTAACAGAACACAGAGCAGTTTCTCAGAAAGCTTCTTTCCAATTTTCAGCCGAAGATATTTCCTTTTTCACCATAGCCCTCTATGGGCTTCCAAATATCCCTTTGCCAATTCCACAAGAACAGCCTTAGCGAAGGGCTTCCTGAAGGGAAAGATGTAACTCTGTGAGATGAATTAACAGAACACAGAGCAGTTTCTCAGAAAGCTACTTTCCACTTTTGAACGGAAGATATTTCCTTTTTCACCATAGCCCTCTATGGGCTTCCAAATATCCCTTTGCCAATTCCACAAGAACAGCCTTAGCGAAAGGCTTCTTGAAGGGAAAGATGTAACTCTGTGAGATGAATTCACAGAACACAGAGCAGTTTCTCAGAAAGCTTCTTTCCAGTTTTTAACGGAAGATATTTCCTTTTTCACCATAGCCCTCTATGGGCTTCCAAATATCCCTTTTCCAATTCCACAAGAACAGCCTTAGCGAAAGGCTTCTTGAAGGGAAAGATGTAACTCTGTGAGATGAATTCACGGAACACAGAGCAGTTTCTCAGAAAGCTTCTTTCCAGTTTTGAACGGAAGATATTTCCTTTTTCAACATAGCCCTCTATGGGCTTCCAAATAACCCTTTGCTAATTCCACAAGAACAGCCTTAGCGAAAGGCTTCTTGAAGGGAAAGATGTAACTCTGTGAGATGAATTCACAGAACACAGAGCAGTTTCTCAGAAAGCTTCTTTCCAGTTTTGAACGGAAGATATTTCCTTTTTCACCATAGCCCTCTATGGGCTTCCAAATATCACTTTGCCAATTCCACAAGAACAGGCTTAGCGAAGGGCTTCTTGACGGGAAAGATGTAACTCTGTGAGATGAATTAACAGAACACAGAGCAGTTTCTCAGAAAGCTTCTTTCCAGTTTTGAACGGAAGATATTTCCTTTTTCACCATAGCCATCTTTGGGATTCCAAATATCCCTTGCCAATTCCACAAGAACAGCCTTAGCGAAAGGCTTCTTGAAGGGAAAGATGTAACTCTGTGAGATGAATTCACAGAACACAGCGCAGTTTCTCAGAAAGCTTCTTTCCAGTTTTGAACGGAAGATATTTCCTTTTTCACCATAGCCCTCTATGGGCTTCCAAATATCCCTTTGCCAATTCCACAAGAACAGCCTTAGCGAAAGGCTTCTTGAAGGGAAAGATGTAACTCTGTGAGATGAATTCACAGAACACAGAGCAGTTTCTCAGAAAGGTTCTTTCCCGTTTTGAACGGAAGATATTTCCTTTTTCACCATAGACCTCTATGGGCTTCCAAATATCACTTTCCCAATTCCACAAGAACAGCCTTAGCGAAGGGCTTCTTGACGGGAAAGATGTAACTCTGTGACATGAATTAACAGAACACAGAGCAGTTTCTCAGAAAGCTTCTTTCCAGTTTTGAACGGAAGATATTTCCTTTTTCACCATAGCCATCTTTGGGCTTCCAAATATCCCTTGCCAATTCCACAAGAACAGCCTTAGCGAAAGGCTTCTTGAAGGCAAAGATGTAACTCTGTGAGATGAATTCACAGAACACAGCGCAGTTTCTCAGAAAGCTTCTTTCCAGTTTTGAACGGAAGATATTTCCTTTTTCACCATAGCCCTCTATGGGCTTCCAAATATCCCTTTGCCAATTCCACAAGAACAGCCTTAGCGAAAGGCTTCTTGAAGGGAAAGATGTAACTCTGTGAGATGAATTCACAGAACACAGAGCAGTTTCTCAGAAAGGTTCTTTCCCGTTTTGAACGGAAGATATTTCCTTTTTCAACATAGACCTCTATGGGCTTCCAAATATCACTTTCCCAATTCCACAAGAACAGCCTTAGCGAAGGGCTTCTTGACGGGAAAGATGTAACTCTGTGAGATGAATTAACAGAACACAGAGCAGTTTCTCAGAAAGCTTCTTTCAAGTTTTGAACGGAAGATATTTCCTTTTTCACCATAGCACTCTATGGGCTTCCAAATATCCCTTTTCCAATTCCACAAGAACAGCCTTAGCGAAAGGCTTCTTGAAGGGAAAGATGTAACTCTGTGAGATGAATTAACAAAACACAGAGAAGTTTCTCAGAAAGCTTCTTTCCAGTTTTCAGCGGAAGATATTTCCTTTTTCACCATAGCCCTCTATGGACTTCCAAATATCCCTTTGCCAATTCCTCAAGAACAGCCTTAGCGAAAGGCTTCTTGAAGGGAAAGATGTAACTCTGTGAGATGAATTCACAGAACACAGAGCAGTTTCTCAGAAAGCTTCTTTCCAGTTTTCAGCGGAAGATATTTCCTTTTCCACCATAGCCCTCTATGGGCTTCCAAATATCCCTTTGCCAATTCCACAAGAACAGCCTTAGCGAAAGGCTTCTAGAAGGGAAAGATGTAACTCTCTGAGATGAATTAACAGAACACAGAGCAATTTCTCAGAAAGCTTCTTTCCAGTTTTCAGCGGAAGATATTTCCTTTTTCACCATAGCCCTCTATGGGCTTCCAAATATTACTTTGCCAATACCACAAGAACAGCCTTAGCGAAAGGCTTCTTGAAGGGAAAGATGTAAGTCTGTGAGATGAACTCGCAGAACACAGAGCAGTTTCTCAGAATGCTTCTTTCCATTTTTGAATAGAAGATATTTCCTTTTTCACCATAGCCCTCTATGGGCTTCCAAATATCCCTTTGCCAATTCCACAAGAACAGCCTTAGCGAAAGGCTTCTTGAAGGGAAAGATGTAACACTGTGAGATGAATTAAAGGAACACGGAGAAGTTTCTCAGAAAGCTTCTTTCCAGTTTTCAACGGATGATATTTCCTTTTTCACCATAGCCCTCTATGGACTTCCAAATAACCCTTTGCCAATTCCACAAGAACAGCCTTAGCGAAAGGCTTCTTGAAGGGAAAGATGTAACTCTGTGAGATGAATTAACGGAACGCAGAGAAGTTTCTCAGAAAGCTTCTTTCCAGTTTTTAACGGAAGATATTTCCTTTTTCACCGTAGCCCTCTATGGGCTTCCAAATATCCCTTTTCCAATTCCACAAGAACAGCCTTAGCGAAAGGCTTCTTGAAGGGAAAGATGTAACTCTGTGAGATGAATTCACGGAACACAGAGCAGTTTCTCAGAAAGCTTCTTTCCAGTTTTGAACGGAAGATATTTCCTTTTTCACCATAGCCCTCTATGGGCTTCCAAATAACCCTTTGCTAATTCCACAAGAACAGCCTTAGCGAAAGGCTTCTTGAAGGGAAAGATGTAACTCTGTGAGATGAATTCACGGAACACAGAGCAGTTTCTCAGAAAGCTTCTTTCCAGTTTTGAACGGAAGATATTTCCTTTTTCACCGTAGCCCTCTATGGGCTTCCAAATATCACTTTGCCAATTCCACAAGAACAGACTTAGCGAAGGGCTTCTTGACGGGAAAGATGTAACTCTGTGAGATGAATTAACAGAACCCAGAGCAGTTTCTCAGAAAGCTTCTTTCCAGTTTTGAACGGAAGATATTTCCTTTTTCACCATAGCCATCTTTGGGCTTCCAAATATCCCTTGCCAATTCCACAAGAACAGCCTTAGCGAAAAGCTTCTTGAAGGGAAAGATGTAACTCTGTGAGATGAATTCACAGAACACAGCGCAGTTTCTCAGAAAGCTTCTTTCCAGTTTTGAACGGAAGATATTTCCTTTTTCACCATAGCCCTCTATGGGCTTCCAAATATCCCTTTGCCAATTCCACAAGAACAGCTTTAGCGAAAGGCTTCTTGAAGGGAAAGATGTAACTCTGTGAGATGAGTTAACAGAACACAGAGCAGTTTCTCAGAAAGCTTCTTTCCAGTTTTCAGCCGAAGATATTTCCTTTTTCACCATAGCCCTCTATGGGCTTCCAAATATCCCTTTGCCAATTCCACAAGAACAGCCTTAGCGAAGGGCTTCCTGAAGGGAAAGATGTAACTCTGTGAGATGAATTAACAGAACACAGAGCAGTTTCTCAGAAAGCTACTTTCCACTTTTGAACGGAAGATATTTCCTTTTTCACCATAGCCCTCTATGGGCTTCCAAATATCCCTTTGCCAATTCCACAAGAACAGCCTTAGCGCAAGGCTTCTTGAAGGGAAAGATGTAACTCTGTGAGATGAATTCACAGAACACAGAGCAGTTTCTCAGAAAGCTTCTTTCCAGTTTTTATCGGAAGATATTTCCTTTTTCACCATAGCCCTCTATGGGCTTCCAAATATCCCTTTTCCAATTCCACAAGAACAGCCTTAGCGAAAGGCTTCTTGAAGGGAAAGATGTAACTCTGTGAGATGAATTCACGGAACACAGAGCAGTTTCTCAGAAAGCTTCTTTCCAGTTTTGAACGGAAGATATTTCCTTTTTCAACATAGCCCTCTATGGGCTTCCAAATAACCCTTTGCTAATTCCACAAGAACAGCCTTAGCGAAAGGCTTCTTGAAGGGAAAGATGTAACTCTGTGAGATGAATTCACAGAACACAGAGCAGTTTCTCAGAAAGCTTCTTTCCAGTTTTGAACGGAAGATATTTCCTTTTTCACCATAGCCCTCTATGGGCTTCCAAATATCACTTTGCCAATTCCACAAGAACAGGCTTAGCGAAGGGCTTCTTGACGGGAAAGATGTAACTCTGTGAGATGTATTAACAGAACACAGAGCAGTTTCTCAGAAAGCTTCTTTCCAGTTTTGAACGGAAGATATTTCCTTTTTCACCATAGCCATCTTTGGGCTTCCAAATATCCCTTGCCAATTCCACAAGAACAGCCTTAGCGAAAGGCTTCTTGAAGGCAAAGATGTAACTCTGTGAGATGAATTCACAGAACACAGCGCAGTTTCTCAGAAAGCTTCTTTCCAGTTTTGAACGGAAGATATTTCCTTTTTCACCATAGCCCTCTATGGGCTTCCAAATATCCCTTTGCCAATTCCACAAGAACAGCCTTAGCGAAAGGCTTCTTGAAGGGAAAGATGTAACTCTGTGAGATGAATTCACAGAACACAGAGCAGTTTCTCAGAAAGGTTCTTTCCCGTTTTGAACGGAAGATATTTCCTTTTTCAACATAGACCTCTATGGGCTTCCAAATATCACTTTCCCAATTCCACAAGAACAGCCTTAGCGAAGGGCTTCTTGACGGGAAAGATGTAACTCTGTGAGATGAATTAACAGAACACAGAGCAGTTTCTCAGAAAGCTTCTTTCAAGTTTTGAACGGAAGATATTTCCTTTTTCACCATAGCACTCTATGGGCTTCCAAATATCCCTTTTCCAATTCCACAAGAACAGCCTTAGCGAAAGGCTTCTTGAAGGGAAAGATGTAACTCTGTGAGATGAATTAACAAAACACAGAGAAGTTTCTCAGAAAGCTTCTTTCCAGTTTTCAGCGGAAGATATTTCCTTTTTCACCATAGCCCTCTATGGACTTCCAAATATCCCTTTGCCAATTCCTCAAGAACAGCCTTAGCGAAAGGCTTCTTGAAGGGAAAGATGTAACTCTGTGAGATGAATTCACAGAACACAGAGCAGTTTCTCAGAAAGCTTCTTTCCAGTTTTCAGCGGAAGATATTTCCTTTTCCACCATAGCCCTCTATGGGCTTCCAAATATCCCTTTGCCAATTCCACAAGAACAGCCTTAGCGAAAGGCTTCTAGAAGGGAAAGATGTAACTCTCTGAGATGAATTAACAGAACACAGAGCAATTTCTCAGAAAGCTTCTTTCCAGTTTTCAGCGGAAGATATTTCCTTTTTCACCATAGCCCTCTATGGGCTTCCAAATATTACTTTGCCAATACCACAAGAACAGCCTTAGCGAAAGGCTTCTTGAAGGGAAAGATGTAAGTCTGTGAGATGAACTCGCAGAACACAGAGCAGTTTCTCAGAATGCTTCTTTCCATTTTTGAATAGAAGATATTTCCTTTTTCACCATAGCCCTCTATGGGCTTCCAAATATCCCTTTGCCAATTCCACAAGAACAGCCTTAGCGAAAGGCTTCTTGAAGGGAAAGATGTAACACTGTGAGATGAATTAAAGGAACACGGAGAAGTTTCTCAGAAAGCTTCTTTCCAGTTTTCAACGGATGATATTTCCTTTTTCACCATAGCCCTCTATGGACTTCCAAATAACCCTTTGCCAATTCCACAAGAACAGCCTTAGCGAAAGGCTTCTTGAAGGGAAAGATGTAACTCTGTGAGATGAATTAACGGAACGCAGAGAAGTTTCTCAGAAAGCTTCTTTCCAGTTTTTAACGGAAGATATTTCCTTTTTCACCGTAGCCCTCTATGGGCTTCCAAATATCCCTTTTCCAATTCCACAAGAACAGCCTTAGCGAAAGGCTTCTTGAAGGGAAAGATGTAACTCTGTGAGATGAATTCACGGAACACAGAGCAGTTTCTCAGAAAGCTTCTTTCCAGTTTTGAACGGAAGATATTTCCTTTTTCACCATAGCCCTCTATGGGCTTCCAAATAACCCTTTGCTAATTCCACAAGAACAGCCTTAGCGAAAGGCTTCTTGAAGGGAAAGATGTAACTCTGTGAGATGAATTCACGGAACACAGAGCAGTTTCTCAGAAAGCTTCTTTCCAGTTTTGAACGGAAGATATTTCCTTTTTCACCGTAGCCCTCTATGGGCTTCCAAATATCACTTTGCCAATTCCACAAGAACAGGCTTAGCGAAGGGCTTCTTGACGGGAAAGATGTAACTCTGTGAGATGAATTAACAGAACACAGAGCAGTTTCTCAGAAAGCTTCTTTCCAGTTTTGAACGGAAGATATTTCCTTTTTCACCATAGCCATCTTTGGGCTTCCAAATATCCCTTGCCAATTCCACAAGAACAGCCTTAGCGAAAAGCTTCTTGAAGGGAAAGATGTAACTCTGTGAGATGAATTCACAGAACACAGCGCAGTTTCTCAGAAAGCTTCTTTCCAGTTTTGAACGGAAGATATTTCCTTTTTCACCATAGCCCTCTATGGGCTTCCAAATATCCCTTTGCCAATTCCACAAGAACAGCTTTAGCGAAAGGCTTCTTGAAGGGAAAGATGTAACTCTGTGAGATGAGTTAACAGAACACAGAGCAGTTTCTCAGAAAGCTTCTTTCCAATTTTCAGCCGAAGATATTTCCTTTTTCACCATAGCCCTCTATGGGCTTCCAAATATCCCTTTGCCAATTCCACAAGAACAGCCTTAGCGAAGGGCTTCCTGAAGGGAAAGATGTAACTCTGTGAGATGAATTAACAGAACACAGAGCAGTTTCTCAGAAAGCTACTTTCCACTTTTGAACGGAAGATATTTCCTTTTTCACCATAGCCCTCTATGGGCTTCCAAATATCCCTTTGCCAATTCCACAAGAACAGCCTTAGCGAAAGGCTTCTTGAAGGGAAAGATGTAACTCTGTGAGATGAATTCACAGAACACAGAGCAGTTTCTCAGAAAGCTTCTTTCCAGTTTTTAACGGAAGATATTTCCTTTTTCAACATAGCCCTCTATGGGCTTCCAAATAACCCTTTGCTAATTCCACAAGAACAGCCTTAGCGAAAGGCTTCTTGAAGGGAAAGATGTAACTCTGTGAGATGAATTCACAGAACACAGAGCAGTTTCTCAGAAAGCTTCTTTCCAGTTTTGAACGGAAGATATTTCCTTTTTCACCATAGCCCTCTATGGGCTTCCAAATATCACTTTGCCAATTCCACAAGAACAGGCTTAGCGAAGGGCTTCTTGACGGGAAAGATGTAACTCTGTGAGATGAATTAACAGAACACAGAGCAGTTTCTCAGAAAGCTTCTTTCCAGTTTTGAACGGAAGATATTTCCTTTTTCACCATAGCCATCTTTGGGATTCCAAATATCCCTTGCCAATTCCACAAGAACAGCCTTAGCGAAAGGCTTCTTGAAGGGAAAGATGTAACTCTGTGAGATGAATTCACAGAACACAGCGCAGTTTCTCAGAAAGCTTCTTTCCAGTTTTGAACGGAAGATATTTCCTTTTTCACCATAGCCCTCTATGGGCTTCCAAATATCCCTTTGCCAATTCCACAAGAACAGCCTTAGCGAAAGGCTTCTTGAAGGGAAAGATGTAACTCTGTGAGATGAATTCACAGAACACAGAGCAGTTTCTCAGAAAGGTTCTTTCCCGTTTTGAACGGAAGATATTTCCTTTTTCACCATAGACCTCTATGGGCTTCCAAATATCACTTTCCCAATTCCACAAGAACAGCCTTAGCGAAGGGCTTCTTGACGGGAAAGATGTAACTCTGTGAGATGAATTAAAAGAACACAGAGCAGTTTCTCAGAAAGCTTCTTTCAAGTTTTGAACGGAAGATATTTCCTTTTTCACCATAGCACTCTATGGGCTTCCAAATATCCCTTTTCCAATTCCACAAGAACAGCCTTAGCGAAAGGCTTCTTGAAGGGAAAGATGTAACTCTGTGAGATGAATTAACAAAACACAGAGAAGTTTCTCAGAAAGCTTCTTTCCAGTTTTCAGCGGAAGATATTTCCTTTTTCACCATAGCCCTCTATGGGCTTCCAAATATCCCTTTGCCAATTCCTCAAGAACAGCCTTAGCGAAAGGCTTCTTGAAGGGAAAGATGTAACTCTGTGAGATGAATTCACAGAACACAGAGCAGTTTCTCAGAAAGCTTCTTTCCAGTTTTCAGCGGAAGATATTTCCTTTTCCACCATAGCCCTCTATGGGCTTCCAAATATCCCTTTGCCAATTCCACAAGAACAGCCTTAGCGAAAGGCTTCTAGAAGGGAAAGATGTAACTCTCTGAGATGAATTAACAGAACACAGAGCAATTTCTCAGAAAGCTTCTTTCCAGTTTTCAGCGGAAGATATTTCCTTTTTCACCATAGCCCTCTATGGGCTTCCAAATATTACTTTGCCAATACCACAAGAACAGCCTTAGCGAAAGGCTTCTTGAAGGGAAAGATGTAAGTCTGTGAGATGAACTCGCAGAACACAGAGCTGTTTCTCAGAATGCTTCTTTCCAGTTTTGAATAGAAGATATTTCCTTTTTCACCATAGCCCTCTATGGGCTTCCAAATATCCCTTTGCCAATTCCACAAGAACAGCCTTAGCGAAAGGCTTCTTGAAGGGAAAGATGTAACACTGTGAGATGAATTAAAGGAACACGGAGAAGTTTCTCAGAAAGCTTCTTTCCAGTTTTGAACGGATGATATTTCCTTTTTCACCATAGCCCTCTATGGACTTCCAAATAACCCTTTGCCAATTCCACAAGAACAGCCTTAGCGAAAGGCTTCTTGAAGGGAAAGATGTAACTCTGTGAGATGAATTCACAGAACACAGCGCAGTTTCTCAGAAAGCTTCTTTCCAGTTTTGAACGGAAGATATTTCCTTTTTCACCATAGCCCTCTATGGGCTTCCAAATATCCCTTTGCCAATTCCACAAGAACAGCTTTAGCGAAAGGCTTCTTGAAGGGAAAGATGTAACTCTGTGAGATGAGTTAACAGAACACAGAGCAGTTTCTCAGAAAGCTTCTTTCCAGTTTTCAGCGGAAGATATTTCCTTTTTCACCATAGCCCTCTATGGGCTTCCAAATATCCCTTTGCCAATTCCACAAGAACAGCCTTAGCGAAGGGCTTCCTGAAGGGAAAGATGTAACTCTGTGAGATGAATTAACAGAACACAGAGCAGTTTCTCAGAAAGCTACTTTCCACTTTTGAACGGAAGATATTTCCTTTTTCACCATAGCCCTCTATGGGCTTCCAAATATCCCTTTGCCAATTCCACAAGAACAGCCTTAGCGAAAGGCTTCTTGAAGGGAAAGATGTAACTCTGTGAGATGAATTCACAGAACACAGAGCAGTTTCTCAGAAAGGTTCTTTCCAGTTTTGAACGGAAGATATTTCCTTTTTCACCATAGACCTCTAGGGGTTCCAAATATCACTTTCCCAATTCCACAAGAACAGCCTTAGCGAAGGGCTTCTTGACGGGAAAGATGAACTCTGTGAGATGAATTAACAGAACACAGAGCAGTTTCTCAGAAAGCTTCTTTCAAGTTTTGAACGGAAGATATTTCCTTTTTCACCATAGCACTCTATGGGCTTCCAAATATCCCTTTTCCAATTCCACAAGAACAGCCTTAGCGAAAGGCTTCTTGAAGGGAAAGATGTAACTCTGTGAGATGAATTAACAAAACACAGAGAAGTTTCTCAGAAAGCTTCTTTCCAGTTTTCAGCGGAAGATATTTCCTTTTTCACCATAGCCCTCTATGGGCTTCCAAATATCCCTTTGCCAATTCCAGAAGAACAGCCTTAGCGAAAGGCTTCTTGAAGGGAAAGATGTAACTCTGTGAGATGAATTCACAGAACACAGAGCAGTTTCTCAGAAAGCTTCTTTCCAGTTTTCAGCGGAAGATATTTCCTTTTCCACCATAGCCCTCTATGGGCTTCCAAATATCCCTTTGCCAATTCCACAAGAACAGCCTTAGCGAAAGGCTTCTAGAAGGGACAGATGTAATTCTCTGAGATGAATTAACAGAACACAGAGCAATTTCTCAGAAAGCTTCTTTCCAGTTTTCAGCGGAAGATATTTCCTTTTTCACCATAGCCCTCTATGGGCTTCCAAATATTACTTTGCCAATACCACAAGAACAGCCTTAGCGAAAGGCTTCTTGAAGGGAAAGATGTAAGTCTGTGAGATGAACTCGCAGAACACAGAGCAGTTTCTCAGAATGCTTCTTTCCAGTTTTGAATAGAAGATATTTCCTTTTTCACCATAGCCCTCTATGGGCTTCCAAATATCACTTTGCAAATTCCACAAGAACAGCCTTAGCGAAGGGCTTCTTGAAGGGAAAGAAGTAACCCTGTGAGATGAATTAACAGAACACAGAGCAGTTTCTCAGAAAGCTTCTTTCCAGTTTTGAACGGAAGATATTTCCTTTTTCACCATAGCCCTCTATGGACTTCCAAATATCCCTTTGCCAATTCCACAAGAACAGCCTTAGCGAAGGGCTTCTTGAAGCGAAAGATGTAACTCTGTGAGATGAATTCACAGAACACAGAGCAGTTTCTCAGAAAGCTTCTTTCCAGTTTTGAACGGAAGATATTTCCTTTTTCACCATAGCCCTCTATGGGCTTCCAAATATCCCTTTGCCAATTCCACAAGTAAAGCCTTAGAGAAAGGCTTCTTCAAGGGAAATATGTAACTCTGTGAGATGAATTAACGGAACGCAGAGCAGTTTCTCAGAAAGCTTCTTTCCAGTTTTGAACGGAAGATATTTCCTTTTTCACCATAGCCCTCTATGGGCTTCCTAATAACCCTTTGAAAATTCCACAAGAAGAGCATTAGCGAAAGGCTTCTTGAAGGGAAATATGTAACTCTGTGAGATGAATTCACAGAACACAGAGCAGTTTCTCAGAAAGCTTCTTTCCAGTTTTGAACGGAAGATATTTCCTTTTTCACCATAGCCCTCTATGGGCTTCCAAATATCACTTTGCCAATTCCAGAAGAACAGCCTTAGCGAAGGGCTTCTTGAAGGGAAAGATGTAACTCTGTGAGATGAATTAACAGAACACAGAGCAGTTTCCCAGAAAGCTTCTTTCCAGTTTTGAAAGGAAGATATTTCCTTTTTCACCATAGCCCTCTAACGGCTTCCAAATATCCCTTTGCCAATTCCACAAGAACAGCCTTAGCGAAAGGCTTCTTGAAGGGAAAGATGTAACTCTGTGAGATGAATTCAGAGAACACAGAGCAGTTTCTCAGAAAGCTTCTTTCCCGTTTTGAACTGAAGATATTTCCTTTTTCAGCATAGCCCTCTATGGGCTTCCAAATATCCCTTTGCCAATTCCACAAGAAAAGCCTTAGAGAAAGGCTTCTTCAAGGGAAATATGTAACTCTGTGAGATGAATTAACGGAACGCAGAGAAGTTTCTCAGAAAGCTTCTTTCCAGTTTTGAACGGAAGATATTTCCTTTTTCACCATAGCCCTCTATGGGCTTCCAAATATCCCTTTGCCAATTCCATAAGAAGAGCCTTAGCGAAAGGCTTCTTGAAGGGAAATATGTAACTCTCTGAGATGAATTCACAGAACACAGCGCAGTTTCTCAGAAAGCTTCTTTTCAGTTTTGAAAGGAAGATATTTCCTTTTTCACCATAGACCTCTATGGGCTTCCAAATATCCCCTTGCCAATTCCACAAGAACAGCCTTAGCGAAAGGCTTCTTGAAGGGAAAGATGTAACTCTGTGAGATGAATTAACGGAACACAGAGCAGTTTCTCAGAAAGCTTCTTTCCAGTTTTCAGCGGAAGATATTTCCTTTTTCACCATAGAACTCTATGGGCTTCCAAATATCCCTTTGCCAATTCCACAAGAACAGCCTTAGCGAAAGGCTTCTTGAAGGGAAAGATGTAACTCTGTGAGATGAATTCACAGAACACAGAGCAGTTTCTCAGAAAGCTTCTTTCCAGTTTTGAACGGAAGATATTTCCTTTTTCACCATAGCCCTCTATGGGCTTCCAAATATCCCTTTGCCAATTCCACAAGAACAGCCTTAGCGAAAGGCTTCTTGAAGGGAAAGATGTAACTCTGTGAGATGAATTCACAGAACACAGAGCAGTTTCTCAGAAAGCTTCTTTCCAGTTTTGAACGGAAGATATTTCCTTTTTCACCATAGCCCTCTATGGGCTTCCAAATATCCCTTTGCCAATTCCACAAGAACAGCCTTAGAGAAAGGCTTCTTGAAGGCAAAGATTTAACTCTGTGAGATGAATTAACAGAACACAGAGCAGTTTCTCAGAAAGCTTCTTTCCAGTTTTCAGCGGAAGATATTTCCTTTTTCACCATAGCCCTCTATGGGCTTCCAAATATCCCTTTGCCAATTCCACAAGAACAGCCTTAGTGAAAGGATTCTTGAAGGTATAGATGTAACTCTGTGAGATGAATTAAGAGAACACAGAGCAGTTACTCAGAAAGCTTCTTTCCAGTTTTGAACGGAAGATATTTCCTTTTTCACCATAGCCCTCTGGGCTTCCAAATATCACTTTGCCAATTCCATAAGAACAGCCTTAGCGAAAGACTTCTTGAAGGGAAAGATGTAACTCTGTGAGATGAATTCACAGAACACAGAGCAGTTTCTCAGAAAGCTTCTTTCCAGTTTTCAGCGGAAGATATTTCCTTTTCCACCATAGCCCTCTAAGGGCTTCCAAATATCCCTTTGCCAATTCCACAAGAACAGCCTTAGCGAAAGGCTTCTAGAAGGGAAAGATGTAACTCTGTGAGATGAATTAACAGAACACAGAGCAATTTCTCAGAAAGCTTCTTTCCAGTTTTCAGCGGAAGATATTTCCTTTTTCACCATAGCCCTCTATGGGCTTCCAAATATCCCTTTGCCAATTCCACAAGAACAGCCTTAGCGAAAGGCTTCTTGATGGGAAAGATGTAACTTTGTGAGATGAGTTAACGGAACACAAAGAAGTTTCTCAGAAAGCTTCTTTCCAGTTTTGAACGGAAGATATTTCCTTTTTCACCATAGCCCTCTATGGGCTTCCAAATATCCCTTTGCCAATTCCACAAGAACAGCCTTAGCGAAAGGCTTCTTGAAGGGAAAGATGTAACTCTGTGAGATGAATTCACAGAACACAGAGCAGTTTCTCAGAAAGCTTCTTTCCAGTTTTGAGCGGAAGATATTTTCTTTTTCACCTTAGCCCTCTATTGGCTTCCAAATATCCCTTTGCCAATTCTCAAGAACAGCCTTAGCGAAAGGCTTCTTGAAGGAAAAGATGTAACTCTGTGAGAAGAATTAACGGAACAGAGAGCAGTTTCTCAGAAAGCTTCTTTCCAGTTTTCAGCGGAAGATATTTCCTTTTTCACCATAGCCCTCTATGGGCTTCCAAATATCCCTTTGCCAATTCCACAAGAACAGCCTTAGCGAAAGGATTCTTGAAGGGATAGATGTAACTCTGTGAGATGAATTAAGAGAACACAGAGCAGTTACTCAGAAAGCTTCTTTCCAGTTTTGAACGGAAGATATTTCCTTTTTCACCATAGCCCTCTGGGCTTCCAAATATCACTTTGCCAATTCCATAAGAACAGCCTTAGCGAAAGTCTTCTTGAAGGGAAAGATGTAACTCTGTGAGATGAATTCACAGAACACAGAGCAGTTTCTCAGAAAGATTCTTTCCAGTTTTGAACGGAAGATATTTCCTTTTTCACCATAGCCCTCTATGGGCTTCCAAATATCACTTTGCCAATTCCACAAGAACAGCCTTAGCGAAGGGCTTCTTGAAGGGAAAGATGTATTTCTGTGAGATGAATTAACAGAACACAGAGCAGTTCTCAGAAAGCTACTTTCCAGTTTTGAACGGAAGATATTTCCTTTTTCACCATAGCCCTCTATGGGCTTCCAAATATCCCTTTGCCAATTCCACAAGAACAGCCTTAGCGAAAGGCTTCTTGAAGGAAAAGATGTAACTCTGAGATGAATTCAGAGAACACAGCGCAGTTTCTCAGAAAGCTTCTTTCCAGTTTTGAACGGAAGATATTTCCTTTTTCACCATAGCCCTCTATGGGCTTCCAAATATCCCTTTGCCAATTCCACAAGAACAGCCTTAGCGAAAGGCTTCTTGAAGGGAAAGATGTAACACTGTGAGATGAATTAAAGGAACACGGAGAAGTTTCTCAGAAAGCTTCTTTCCAGTTTTGAACGGATGATATTTCCTTTTTCACCATAGCCCTCTATGGACTTCCAAATAACCCTTTGCCAATTCCACAAGAACAGCCTTAGTGAAAGGCTTCTTGAAGGGAAAGATGTAACTCTGTGAGATGAATTCACAGAACACAGCGCAGTTTCTCAGAAAGCTTCTTTCCAGTTTTGAACGGAAGATATTTCCTTTTTCACCATAGCCCTCTAAGGGATTCCAAATGTCCCTTTGCCAATTCCACAAGAACAGCCTTAGAGAAAGGCTTCTTGAAGGGAAACATGGAACTCTGTGAGATGAATTAAG
Organism: Chlorocebus sabaeus; assembly: GCF_047675955.1. Classification (NCBI taxonomy): domain Eukaryota; kingdom Metazoa; phylum Chordata; class Mammalia; order Primates; family Cercopithecidae; genus Chlorocebus; species Chlorocebus sabaeus. The sequence goes on along the minus strand of NW_027327079.1, from coordinate 2,053,022 downwards.
AGAACACAGAGCAGTTTCTCAGAAAGCTTCTTTCCAGTTTTGAACGGAAGATATTTCCTTTTTCACCGTAGCGCTCTATGGGCTTCCAAATATCCCTTTGCCAATTCCACAAGAACAGTCTTAGCGAAAGCCTTCTTGAAGGGAAAGATGTAACTCTGTGAGATGAGTTAACAGAACACAGAGCAGTTTCTCAGAAAGCTTCTTTCCAGTTTTCAGCGGAAGATATTTCCTTTTTCACCATAGCCCTCTATGGGCTTCCAAATATCCCTTTGCCAATTCCACAAGAACAGTCTTAGCGAAGGGCTTCCTGAAGGGAAAGATGTAACTCTGTGAGATGAATTAACAGAACACAGAGCAGTTTCTCAGAAATCTACTTTCCACTTTTGAACTGAAGATATTTCCTTTTTCACCATAGCCCTCTATGGGCTTCCAAATATCCCTTTGCCAATTCCACAAGAACAGCCTTAGCGAAAGGCTTCTTGAAGGGAAAGATGTAACTCTGTGAGATGAATTCACAGAACACAGAGCAGTTTCTCAGAAAGCTTCTTTCCAGTTTTGAACGGAAGATATTTCCTTTTTCACCATAGCCCTCTATGGGCTTCCAAACATCCCTTTTCCAATTCCACAAGAACAGCCTTAGCGAAAGGCTTCTTGAAGGGAAAGATGTAACTCTGTGAGATGAATTCACGGAACACAGAGCAGTTTCTCAGAAAGCTTCTTTCCAGTTTTGAACGGAAGATATTTCCTTTTTCACCATAGCCCTCTATGGGCTTCCAAATAACCCTTTGCTAATTCCACAAGAACAGCCTTAGCGAAAGGCTTCTTGAAGGGAAAGATGTAACTCTGTGAGATGAATTCACAGAACACAGAGCAGTTTCTCAGAAAGCTTCTTTCCAGTTTTGAACGGAAGATATTTCCTTTTTCACCATAGCCCTCTATGGGCTTCCAAATATCACTTTGCCAATTCCACAAGAACAGGCTTAGCGAAGGGCTTCTTGACGGGAAAGATGTAACTCTGTGAGATGAATTAACAGAACACAGAGCAGTTTCTCAGAAAGCTTCTTTCCAGTTTTGAACGGAAGATATTTCCTTTTTCACCATAGCCATCTTTGGGCTTCCAAATATCCCTTGCCAATTCCACAAGAACAGCCTTAGCGAAAGGCTTCTTGAAGGGAAAGATGTAACTCTGTGAGATGAATTCACAGAACACAGCGCAGTTTCTCAGAAAGCTTCTTTCCAGTTTTGAACGGAAGATATTTCCTTTTTCACCATAGCCCTCTATGGGCTTCCAAATATCCCTTTGCCAATTCCACAAGAACAGCCTTAGCGAAAGGCTTCTTGAAGGGAAAGATGTAACTCTGTGAGATGAATTCACAGAACACAGAGCAGTTTCTCAGAAATGTTCTTTCCAGTTTTGAACGGAAGATATTTCCTTTTTCACCATAGACCTCTATGGGCTTCCAAATATCACTTTCCCAATTCCACAAGAACAGCCTTAGCGAAGGGCTTCTTGACGGGAAAGATGTAACTCTGTGAGATGAATTAACAGAACACAGAGTAGTTTCTCAGAAAGCTTCTTTCAAGTTTTGAACGGAAGATATTTCCTTTTTCACCATAGCACTCTATGGGCTTCCAAATATCCCTTTTCCAATTCCACAAGAACAGCCTTAGCGAAAGGCTTCTTGAAGGGAAAGATGTAACTCTGTGAGATGAATTAATAAAACACAGAGAAGTTTCTCAGAAAGCTTCTTTCCAGTTTTCAGCGGAAGATATTTCCTTTTTCACCATAGCCCTCTATGGGCTTCCAAATATCCCTTTGCCAATTCCACAAGAACAGCCTTAGCGAAAGGCTTCTTGAAGGGAAAGATGTAACTCTGTGAGATGAATTCACAGAACACAGAGCAGTTTCTCAGAAAGCTTCTTTCCAGTTTTCAGCGCAAGATATTTCCTTTTCAACCATAGCCCTCTATGGGCTTCCAAATATCCCTTTGCCAATTCCACAAGAACAGCCTTAGCGAAAGGCTTCTAGAAGGGAAAGATGTAACTCTCTGAGATGAATTAACAGAACACAGAGCAATTTCTCAGAAAGCTTCTTTCCAGTTTTCAGCGGAAGATATTTCCTTTTTCACCATAGCCCTCTATGGGCTTCCAAATATTACTTTGCCAATACCACAAGAACAGCCTTAGCGAAAGGCTTCTTGAAGGGAAAGATGTAAGTCTGTGAGATGAACTCGCAGAACACAGAGCAGTTTCTCAGAATGCTTCTTTCCAGTTTTGAATAGAAGATATTTCCTTTTTCACCATAGCCCTCTATGGGCTTCCAAATATCACTTTGCAAATTCCACAAGAACAGCCTTAGCGAAGGGCTTCTTGAAGGGAAAGAAGTAACCCTGTGAGATGAATTAACAGAACACAGAGCAGTTTCTCAGAAAGCTTCTTTCCAGTTTTGAACGGAAGATATTTCCTTTTTCACCATAGCCCTCTATGGACTTCCAAATATCCCTTTGCCAATTCCACAAGAACAGCCTTAGTGAAGGGCTTCTTGAAGCGAAAGATGTAACTCTGTGAGATGAATTCACAGAACACAGAGCAGTTTCTCAGAAAGCTTCTTTCCAGTTTTGAACGGAAGATATTTCCTTTTTCACCATAGCCCTCTATGGGCTTCCAAATATCCCTTTGCCAATTCCACAAGTAAAGCCATAGAGAAAGGCTTCTTCAAGGGAAATATGTAACTCTGTGAGATGAATTAACGGAACGCAGAGAAGTTTCTCAGAAAGCTTCTTTCCAGTTTTGAACGGAAGATATTTCCTTTTTCACCGTAGCCCTCTATGGGCTTCCAAATATCCCTTTGCCAATTCCACAAGAACAGCCTTAGCGAAAGGCTTCTTGAAGGGAAATATGTAACTCTCTGAGATGAATTCACAGAACACAGCGCAGTTTCTCAGAAAGCTTCTTTTCAGTTTTGAACGGAAGATATTTCCTTTTTCACCATAGACCTCTATGGGCTTCCAAATATCCCCTTGCCAATTCCACAAGAACAGCCTTAGCGAAAGGCTTCTTGAAGGGAAAGATGTAACTCTGTGAGATGAATTAACGGAACACAGAGCAGTTTCTCAGAAAGCTTCTTTCCAATTTTCAGCGGAAGATATTTCCTTTTTCACCATAGCCCTCTATGGGCTTCCAAATATCCCTTTGCCAATTCCACAAGAACAGCCTTAGCGAAAGGCTTCTTGAAGGGAAAGATGTAACTCTGTGAGATGAATTCACAGAACACAGAGCAGTTTCTCAGAAAGCTTCTTTCCAGTTTTGAATGGAAGATATTTCCTTTGTCACCATAGCCCTCTATGGGCTTCCAAATATCCCTTTGCCAATTCCACAAGAACAGCCTTAGCGAAAGGCTTCTTGAAGGGAAAGATGTAACTCTGTGAGATGAATTAACAGAACACAGAGCAGTTTCTCAGAAAGCTTCTTTCCAGTTTTGAACGGAAGATATTTCCTTTTTCACCATAGCCTTCTATGGGCTTCCAAATATCCCTTTGACAATTCCACAAGAACAGCCTTAGCGAAAGGCTTCTTGAAGGGAAAGATGTAACTCTGTGAGATGAATTCACAGATCACAGAGCAGTTTCTTAGAAAGCTTCTTTCCAGTTTTGAACGGAAGATATTTCCTTTTTCACCATAGCCCTCTATGGGCTTCCAAATATCCCTTTGCCAATTCCACAAGAACAGCCTTAGCGAAAGGCTTCTTGAAGGGAAACATGTAACTCTGTGAGATGAATTAAGAGAACACAGAGCGGTTTCTCAGAAAGCTTCTTTCCAGTTTTGAAAGGAAGATATTTCCTTTTTCACCATAGCCCTCTATGGGCTTCCAAATATCCCTTTGCCAATTCCACAAGAACAGATTGAGCGAAAGGCTTCTTGAAGGGAAAGATGTAACTCTGTGAGATGAATTAACAGAACACAGAGCAGTTTCTCAGAAAGCTTCTTTCCAGTTTTCAGCTAAAGATATTTCCTTTTTCACCATAGCCCTCTATGGGCTTCCAAATATCCCTTTGCCAATTGCACAAGAACAGCCTTAGCGAAAGGCTTCTTGAGGGGAAACATGTAACTCTGTGAGATGAATTAACAGAACACAGAGCAGTTTCTCCGAAAGCTTCTTTCCAGTTTTGAACGGAAGATATTTCCTTTTTCACCATAGCCCTCTATGGGCTTCCAAATATCCCTTTGCCAATTCCACAAGAACAGCCATAGCGAACGGCTTCTTGAAGGGAAAGATGTAACTCTGTGAGATGAATTCACAGAACGCAGAGCAGTTTCTCAGAAAGCTTCTTTCCAGTTTTGAACGGAAGATATTTCCTTTTTCACCATAGCCCTCTATGGGCTTCCAAATATCCCTTTGCCAATTCCACAAGAACAGCCTTAGCGAAAGGCTTCTTGAAGGGAAAGATGTAACTCGGTGACATGAATTAACAGAACACAGAGCAGTTTCTCAGAAAGCTTCTTGCCAGTTTTCAGCTAAAGATATTTCCTTTTTCACCATAGCACTCTATGGGCTTCCAAATATCCCTTTGCCAATTCCACAAGAACAGCCTTACCGAAAGGCTTCTTGAAGGGAAAGATGTAACTCTGTGAGATGAATTCACAGAACACAGAGCAGTTTCTCAGAAAGCTTCTTTCCAGTTTTGAACGGAAGATATTTCCTTTTTCACCATAGCCCTCTATGGGCTTCCAAATATCCCTTTGCCAATTCCACAAGAACAGATTGAGCGAAAGGCTTCTTGAAGGGAAAGATGTAACTCGGTGAGATGAATTCACAGAACACAGAGAAGTTTCTCAGAAAGCTTCTTTACAGTTTTGAGCGGAAGATATTTCCTTTTTCACCATAGCCCTCTATGGGCTTCCAAATATCCCTTTGCCAATTCCACAAGAAGAGCCTTACAGAAAGGCTGCTTCAAGGCAAAGACGTAACTCTGTGAGATGAATTCACAGAACACAGAGCAGTTTCTCAGAAAGCTTCTTTCCAGTTTTGAACGGAAGATATTTCCTTTTTCACCATAGCCCTCTATGGGCTTCCAAATATCCCTTTGCCAATTCCACAAGAACAGCCTTAGCGAAAGGCTTCTTGAAGGGAAAGATGTAACTCTGTGAGATGAATTAACAGAACACAGAGCAGTTTCTCAGAAAGCTTCTTGCCAGTTTTCAGCTAAAGATATTTCCTTTTTCACCATAGCCCTCTATGGGCTTCCAAATATCCCTTTGCCAATTCCACAAGAACAGCCTTAAAGAAAGGCTTCTTGAAGGGAAAGATGTAACTCTGTGAGATGAATTAACAGAACACACAGCCGTTTCTCAGAAAGCTTCTTTCCAGTTTTGAACGGAAGATATTTCCTTTTTCACCATAGCCCTCTATGGGCTTCCAAATATCCCTTTGCCAATTCCACAAGAACAACCTTAGGGAAAGGCTTCTTGAAGGGAAAGATGTAACTCTGTGAGATGAATTCACAGAACACAGAGTAGTTTCCCAGAAAGCTTCTTTCCAGTTTTGAACGGAAGATATTTCCTTTTTCACCATAGCCCTCTATGGGCTTCCAAATATCCCTTTGCCAATTCCACAAGAACAGATTGAGCGAAAGGCTTCTTGAAGGGAAAGATGTAACTCTGTGAGATGAATTCACAGAACACAGCGCAGTTTCTCAGAAAGCTTCTTTCCAGTTTTGAACGGAAGATATTTCCTTTTTCACCATAGCCCTCTATGGGCATCCAAATATCCCTTTGCCAATTCCACAAGAACAGCCTTAGCGAAAGGCTTCTTGAAGGGAAAGATGTAACTCTGTGAGATGAATTAACAAACACAGAGCAGTTTCTCAGAAAGCTTCTTTCCACTTTTGAGCGGAAGATATTTCCTCTTTCACCATAGCCCTCTAAGGGCTTCCAAATATCCCTTTGCCAATTCCACAATAACAGCCTTAGCGAAAGTCTTCTTGAAGGGAAAGATGTAACTCTGTGAGATGAATTAACAGAACACAGAGCAGTTTCTCAGAAAGCTTCTTTCCAGTTTTGAACGGAAGATATTTCCTTTTTCACCATAGCCCTCTATGGGCTTCCAAATATCCCTTTGCCAATTGCACAAGAACAGCCTTAGCGAAAGGCTTCTTGAAGGGAAAGATGTAACTCTTTGAGATGAATTAACAGAACACAGAGCAGTTTCTCAGAAAGCTTCCTTCCAGTTTTGAACGGAAGATATTTCCTTTTTCACCATAGCCCTCTATGGGCTTCCAAATATCCCTTTGCCAATTCCACAAGAACAGCCTTAGCGAAAGGCTTCTTGAAGGGAAAGATGTAACTCTGTGAGATGAATTAACAGAACACAGAGCAGTTTCTCAGAAAGCTTCTTTCCAGTTTTCAGCTAAAGATATTTCCTTTTTAACCATAGCCCTGTATGGGCTTCCAAATATCCCTTTGCCAATTCCACAAGAACAGCCTTAGCGAAAGGCTTCTTGAAGGGAAAGATGTAACTCTGTGAGATGAATTAACAGAACACAGAGCAGTTTCTCAGAAAGCTTCTTTCCAGTTTTGAACGGAAGATATTTCCTTTTTCACCATAGCCCTCTATGGGCTTCCAAATATCGGTTTGCCAATTCCACAAGAACAGCCTTAGGGAAAGGCTTCTTGAAAGGAAAGATGTAACTCTGTGAGATGAATTCACAGAACACAGAGCAGTTTCTCAGAAAGCTTCTTTCCAGTTTTGAATGGAAGATATTTCCTTTGTCACCATAGCCCTCTATGGGCTTCCAAATATCCCTTTGCCAATTCCACAAGAACAGCCTTAGCGAAAGGCTTCTTGAAGGGAAAGATGTAACTCTGTGAGATGAATTAACAGAACACAGAGCAGTTTCTCAGAAAGCTTCTTTCCAGTTTTGAACGGAAGATATTTCCTTTTTCACCATAGCCTTCTATGGGCTTCCAAATATCCCTTTGACAATTCCACAAGAACAGCCTTAGCGAAAGGCTTCTTGAAGGGAAAGATGTAACTCTGTGAGATGAATTCACAGAACACAGAGCCGTTTCTTAGAAAGCTTCTTTCCAGTTTTGAACGGAAGATATTTCCTTTTTCACCATAGCCCTGTATGGGCTTCCAAATATCCCTTTGCCAATTCCACAAGAACAGCCTTAGCGAAAGGCTTCTTGAAGGGAAACATGTAACTCTGTGAGATGAATTAAGAGAACACAGAGCGGTTTCTCAGAAAGCTTCTTTCCAGTTTTGAAAGGAAGATATTTCCTTTTTCACCATAGCCCTCTATGGGCTTCCAAATATCCCTTTGCCAATTCCACAAGAACAGATTGAGCGAAAGGCTTCTTGAAGGGAAAGATGTAACTCTGTGAGATGAATTAACAGAACACAGAGCAGTTTCTCAGAAAGCTTCTTTCCAGTTTTCAGCTAAAGATATTTCCTTTTTCACCATAGCCCTCTATGGGCTTCCAAATATCCCTTTGCCAATTCCAGAAGAACAGCCTTAGCGAAAGGCTTCTTGAAGGGAAAGATGTAACTCTGTGAGATGAATTCACAGAACACAGAGCAGTTTCTCAGAAAGCTTCTTTCCAGTTTTGAATGGAAGATATTTCCGTTGTCACCATAGCCCTCTATGGGCTTCCAAATATCCCTTTGCCAATTCCACAAGAACAGCCTTAGCGAAAGGCTTCTTGAAGGGAAAGATGTAACTCTGTGAGATGAATTAACAGAACACAGAGCAGTTTCTCAGAAAGCTTCTTTCCAGTTTTGAACGGAAGATATTTCCTTTTTCACCATAGCCTTCTATGGGCTTCCAAATATCCCTTTGACAATTCCACAAGAACAGCCTTAGCGAAAGGCTTCTTGAAGGGAAAGATGTAACTCTGTGAGATGAATTCACAGAACACAGAGCAGTTTCTTAGAAAGCTTCTTTCCAGTTTTGAACGGAAGATATTTCCTTTTTCACCATAGCCCTCTATGGGCTTCCAAATATCCCTTTGCCAATTCCACAAGAACAGCCTTAGCGAAAGGCTTCTTGAAGGGAAACATGTAACTCTGTGAGATGAATTAAGAGAACACAGAGCGGTTTCTCAGAAAGCTTCTTTCCAGTTTTGAAAGGAAGATATTTCCTTTTTCACCATAGCCCTCTATGGGCTTCCAAATATCCCTTTGCCAATTCCACAAGAACAGATTGAGCGAAAGGCTTCTTGAAGGGAAAGATGTAACTCTGTGAGATGAATTAACAGAACACAGAGCAGTTTCTCAGAAAGCTTCTTTCCAGTTTTCAGCTAAAGATATTTCCTTTTTCACCATAGCCCTCTATGGGCTTCCAAATATCCCTTTGCCAATTGCACAAGAACAGCCTTAGCGAAAGGCTTCTTGAGGGGAAACATGTAACTCTGTGAGATGAATTAACAGAACACAGAGCAGTTTCTCAGAAAGCTTCTTTCCAGTTTTGAACGGAAGATATTTCCTTTTTCACCATAGCCCTCTATGGGCTTCCAAATATCCCTTTGCCAATTCCACAAGAACAGCCATAGCGAACGGCTTCTTGAAGGGAAAGATGTAACTCTGTGAGATGAATTCACAGAACACAGAGCAGTTTCTCAGAAAGCTTCTTTCCAGTTTTGAACGGAAGATATTTCCTTTTTCACCATAGCCCTCTATGGGCTTCCAAATATCCCTTTGCCAATTCCACAAGAACAGCCTTAGCGAAAGGCTTCTTGAAGGGAAAGATGTAACTCGGTGACATGAATTAACAGAACACAGAGCAGTTTCTCAGAAAGCTTCTTGCCAGTTTTCAGCTAAAGATATTTCCTTTTTCACCATAGCACTCTATGGGCTTCCAAATATCCCTTTGCCAATTCCACAAGAACAGCCTTACCGAAAGGCTTCTTGAAGGGAAAGATGTAACTCTGTGAGATGAATTCACAGAACACAGAGCAGTTTCTCAGAAAGCTTCTTTCCAGTTTTGAACGGAAGATATTTCCTTTTTCACCATAGCCCTCTATGGGCTTCCAAATATCCCTTTGCCAATTCCACAAGAACAGATTGAGCGAAAGGCTTCTTGAAGGGAAAGATGTAACTCTGTGAGATGAATTCACAGAACACAGAGAAGTTTCTCAGAAAGCTTCTTTACAGTTTTGAGCGGAAGATATTTCCTTTTTCACCATAGCCCTCTATGGGCTTCCAAATATCCCTTTGCCAATTCCACAAGAAGAGCCTTACAGAAAGGCTTCTTCAAGGCAAAGACGTAACTCTGTGAGATGAATTCACAGAACACAGAGCAGTTTCTCAGAAAGCTTCTTTCCAGTTTTGAACGGAAGATATTTCCTTTTTCACCATAGCCCTCTATGGGCTTCCAAATATCCCTTTGCCAATTCCACAAGAACAGCCTTAGCGAAAGGCTTCTTGAAGGGAAAGATGTAACTCTGTGAGATGAATTAACAGAACACAGAGCAGTTTCTCAGAAAGCTTCTTGCCAGTTTTCAGCTAAAGATATTTCCTTTTTCACCATAGCCCTCTATGGGCTTCCAAATATCCCTTTGCCAATTCCACAAGAACAGCCTTAAAGAAAGGCTTCTTGAAGGGAAAGATGTAACTCTGTGAGATGAATTAACAGAACACACAGCCGTTTCTCAGAAAGCTTCTTTCCAGTTTTGAACGGAAGATATTTCCTTTTTCACCATAGCCCTCTATGGGCTTCCAAATATCCCTTTGCCAATTCCACAAGAACAGCCTTAGGGAAAGGCTTCTTGAAGGGAAAGATGTAACTCTGTGAGATGAATTCACAGAACACAGAGCAGTTTCCCAGAAAGCTTCTTTCCAGTTTTGAACGGAAGATATTTCCTTTTTCACCATAGCCCTCTATGGGCTTCCAAATATCCCTTTGCCAATTCCACAAGAACAGATTGAGCGAAAGGCTTCTTGAAGGGAAAGATGTAACTCTGTGAGATGAATTCACAGAACACAGCGCAGTTTCTCAGAAAGCTTCTTTCCAGTTTTGAACGGAAGATATTTCCTTTTTCACCATAGCCCTCTATGGGCATCCAAATATCCCTTTGCCAATTCCACAAGAACAGCCTTAGCGAAAGGCTTCTTGAAGGGAAAGATGTAACTCTGTGAGATGAATTAACAAACACAGAGCAGTTTCTCAGAAAGCTTCTTTCCACTTTTGAGCGGAAGATATTTCCTCTTTCACCATAGCCCTCTAAGGGCTTCCAAATATCCCTTTGCCAATTCCACAATAACAGCCTTAGCGAAAGTCTTCTTGAAGGGAAAGATGTAACTCTGTGAGATGAATTAACAGAACACAGAGCAGTTTCTCAGAAAGCTTCTTTCCAGTTTTGAACGGAAGATATTTCCTTTTTCACCATAGCCCTCTATGGGCTTCCAAATATCCCTTTGCCAATTGCACAAGAACAGCCTTAGCGAAAGGCTTCTTGAAGGGAAAGATGTAACTCTTTGAGATGAATTAACAGAACACAGAGCAGTTTCTCAGAAAGCTTCCTTCCAGTTTTGAACGGAAGATATTTCCTTTTTCACCATAGCCCTCTATGGGCTTCCAAATATCCCTTTGCCAATTCCACAAGAACAGCCTTAGCGAAAGGCTTCTTGAAGGGAAAGATGTAACTCTGTGAGATGAATTAACAGAACACAGAGCAGTTTCTCAGAAAGCTTCTTTCCAGTTTTCAGCTAAAGATATTTCCTTTTTAACCATAGCCCTGTATGGGCTTCCAAATATCCCTTTGCCAATTCCACAAGAACAGCCTTAGCGAAAGGCTTCTTGAAGGGAAAGATGTAACTCTGTGAGATGAATTAACAGAACACAGAGCAGTTTCTCAGAAAGCTTCTTTCCAGTTTTGAACGGAAGATATTTCCTTTTTCACCATAGCCCTCTATGGGCTTCCAAATATCGGTTTGCCAATTCCACAAGAACAGCCTTAGGGAAAGGCTTCTTGAAAGGAAAGATGTAACTCTGTGAGGTGAATTCACAGAACACAGAGCAGTTTCTCAGAAAGCTTCTTTCCAGTTTTCAACGGAAGATATTTCCTTTGTCACCATAGCCCTCTATGGGCTTCCAAATATCCCTTTGCCAATTCCACAAGAACAGCCTTAGCGAAAGGCTTCTTGAAGGGAAAGATGTAACTCTGTGAGATGAATTAACAGAACACAGAGCAGTTTCTCAGAAAGCTTCTTTCCAGTTTTCAGCGGAAGATATTTCCTTTTTCACCATAGCCCTCTATGCGCTTGCAAATATCCCTTTGCCAATTCCAAAAGAACAGGATTGGCGAAAGGCTTCTTGAAGGGAAAGATGTAACTCTGTGAGATGAATTAACAGAACACAGAGCAGTTTCGCAGAAAGCTTCTTTCCAGTTTTGAACGGAAGATATTTCCTTTTTCACCATAGCCCTCTATGGGCTTCCAAATATCCCTTTACCAATTCCACAAGAACAGCCTTAGGGAAAGGCTTCTTGAATCGAAAGATGTAACTCTGTGAGATGAATTCACAGAACAAAGAGCAGTTTCTCAGAAAGCTTCTTTCCAGTATTGAACGGAAGATATTTCCTTTTTCACCATAGCCCTCTATGGGCTTCCAAATATCCCTTTGCCAATTCCACAAGAACAGCCTTAGCGAAAGGCTTCTTGAAGGGAAAGATGTAACTCGGTGAGATGAATTCACAGAACACAGAGCAGTTTCTCAGAAAGCTTCTTTCCAGTTTTGAACGGAAGATATTTCCTTTTTCAACATCGCCCTCTATGGGCTTCCAAATATCCCTTTGCCAATTCCACAAGAACAGCCTTAGCGAAAGGCTTCTTGAAGGGAAACATGTAACTCTGTGAGATGAATTAAGAGAACACAGAGCAGTTTCTCAGAAAGCTTCTTTCCAGTTTTGAACGGAAGATATTTCCTTTTTCACCATAGCCCTCTAAGGGTTTACAAATATCCCTTTGCCAATTCCACAAGAACAGCCTTAGCGAAAGGCTTCTTGAAGGGAAAGATGTAACTCTGTGAGATGAATTAACAGAACACAGAGCAGTTTCTCAGAAAGCTTCTTTCCAATTTTCAGCTAAAGATATTTCCTTTTTCACCATAGCCCTCTATGGGCTTCCAAATATCCCTTTGCCAATTCCACAAGAACAGCCTTAGCGAAAGGCTTCTTGAAGGGAAACATGTAACTCTGTGAGATGAATTAACAGAACACAGAGCAATTTCTCAGAAAGCTTCTTTCCAGTTTTGAACGGAAGATATTTCCTTTTTCACCATAGCCCTCTATGGGTTTCCAAATATCCCTTTGCCAATTCCACAAGAACAGCCTTAGGGAAAGGCTTCTTGAAGGGAAAGATGTAACTCTGTGAGATGAATTCACAGAACACAGAGCAGTTTCTCAGAAAGCTTCTTTCCAGTTTTGAACGGAAGATATTTCCTTTTTCACCATAGCCCTCTATGGGCTTTCAAATATCCCTTTGCCAATTCCACAAGAACAGCCTTAGCGAAAGGCTTCTTGAAGGGAAAGATGTAACTCTGTGAGATGAATTAACAGAACACAGAGCAGTTTCTCAGAAAGCTTCTTGCCAGTTTTCAGCTAAAGATATTTCCTTTTTCACCATAGCCCTCTATGGCCTTCCAAATATCCCTTTGCCAATTCCACAAGAACAGCCTTAGCGAAAGGCTTCTTGAAGGGAAAGATGTAACTCTGTGAGATGCATTAACAGAACACAGAGCAGTTTCTCAGAAAGCTTCTTTCCAGTTTTGAACGGAAGATATTTCCTTTTTCACCATAGCCTTCTATGGGCTTCCAAATATCCCTTTGCCAATTCCACAAGAACAGCCTTAGCGAAAGGCTTCTTGAAGGGAAAGATGTAACTCTGTGAGATGAATTCACAGAACACAGAGCAGTTTCTCAGAAAGCTTCTTTCCAGTTTTGAACGGAAGATATTTCCTTTTTCACCATAGCCCTCTATGGGCTTCAAAATATCCCTTTGCCAATTCCACAAGAACAGCCTTAGCGAAAGGCTTCTTGAAGGGAAACATGTAACTCTGTGAGATGAATTAAGAGAACACAGAGCAGTTTCTCAGAAAGCTTCTTTCCAGTTTTGAAAGGAAGATATTTCCTTTTTCACCATAGCCCTCTATGGGCTTCCAAATATCCCTTTGCCAATTCCACAAGAACAGATTGAGCGAAAGGCTTCTTGAAGGGAAAGATGTAACTCTGTGAGATGAATTCACAGAACACAGAGAAGTTTCTCAGAAAGCTTCTTCCCAGTTTTGAGCGGAAGATATTTCCTTTTTCACCATAGCCCTCTATGGGCTTCCAAATATCCCTTTGCCAATTCCACAAGAACAGCCTTAGCGAAAGGCTTCTTGAAGGGAAAGATGTAACTCTGTGAGATGAATTAACAGAACACAGAGCAGTTTCTCAGAAAGCTTCTTTCCAGTTTTGAACGGAAGATATTTCCTTTTTCACCATAGCCCTCTATGGGTTTCCAAATATCCCTTTGCCAATTCCACAAGAACAGAATTACGGAAAGGCTTCTTGAAGGGATAGATGTAACCCTGTGAGATGAATTCACAGAACACAGAGCAGTTTCTCAGAAAGCTTCTTTCCAGTTTTGAACGGAAGATATTTCCTTTTTCACCATAGCCCTCTATGGGCTTCCAAATATCCCTTTGCCAATTCCACAAGAACAGCCTTAGCGAAAGGCATCTTGAAGGGAAAGATGTAACTCTGTGAGATGAATTAACAGAACACAGAGCAGTTTCTCAGAAAGCTTCTTGCCAGTTTTCAGCTAAAGATATTTCCTTTTTCACCATAGCCCTCTATGGGCTTCCAAATATCCCTTTGCCAATTCCACAAGAACAGCCTTAGCGAAAGGCTTCTTGAAGGGAAAGATGTAACTCTGTGAGATGAATTAACAGAACACAGAGCAGTTTCTCAGAAAGCTTCTTTCCAGTTTTGAACGGAAGATATTTCCTTTTTCACCATAGCCTTCTATGGGCTTCCAAATATCCCTTTGCCAATTCCACAAGAACACCCTTAGCGAAAGGCTTCTTCAAGGGAAAGATGTAACTCTGTGAGATGAATTCACAGAACACAGAGCAGTTTCTCAGAAAGCTTCTTTCCAGTTTTGAACGGAAGATATTTCCTTTTTCACCATAGCCCTCTATGGGCTTCCAAATATCCCTTTGCCAATTCCACAAGAACAGCCTTAGCGAAAGGCTTCTTGAAGGGAAACATGTAACTCTGTGAGATGAATTAAGAGAACACAGAGCAGTTTCTCAGAAAGCTTCTTTCCAGTTTTGAAAGGAAGATATTTCCTTTTTCACCATAGCCCTCTATGGGCTTCCAAATATCCCTTTGCCAATTCCACAAGAACAGATTGAGCGAAAGGCTTCTTGAAGGGAAAGATGTAACTCTGTGAGATGAATTCACAGAACACAGAGAAGTTTCTCAGAAAGCTTCTTTCCAGTTTTGAACGGAAGATATTTCCTTTTTCACCATAGCCCTCTATGGGCTTCCAAATATCCCTTTGCCAATTCCACAAGAACCGCCTTAGCGAAAGGCTTCTTGAAGGGAAAGATGTAACTCTGTGAGATGAATTCACAGAACACAGAGCAGTTTCTCAGAAAGCTTCTTTCCAGTTTTGAACGGAAGATATTTCCTTTTTCACCATAGCCCTCTATGGGCTTCCAAATATCCCTTTGCCAATTCCACAAGAACAGCCTTAGCGAAAGGCTTCTTGAAGGGAAAGATGTAACTTTGTGAGATCAATTAACAGAACACACAGCAGTTTCTCAGAAAGCTTCTTTCCAGTTTTCAGCTAAAGATATTTCCTTTCTCACCATAGCCCTCTATGGGCTTCCAAATATCCCTTTGCCAATTCCACAAGAACAGCCTTAGCGAAAGGCTTCTTGAAGGGAAACATGTAACTCTGTGAGATGAATTAACAGAACACAGAGCAGTTTCTCAGAAAGCTTCTTTCCAGTTTTGAACGGAAGATATTTCCTTTTTCACCATAGCCCTCTATGGGCTTCCAAATATCCCTTTTCCAATTCCACAAGAACAGCCTTAGAGAAAGGCTTCTTGAAGGGAAAGATGTAACTCTGTGAGATGAATTCACAGAACACAGAGCAGTTTCTCCGAAAGCTTCTTGCCAGTTTTCAGCTAAAGATATTTCCTTTTTCACCATAGCCCTCTATGGGCTTCCAAATATCCCTTTGCCAATTCCACAAGAACAGCCTTAGCGAAAGGCTTCTTGAAGGGAAAGATGTAACTCTGTGAGATGAATTAACAGAACACAGAGCCGTTTCTCAGAAAGCTTCTTTCCAGTTTTGAACGGAAGATATTTCCTTTTTCACCATAGCCCTCTATGGGCTTCCAAATATCCCTTTGCCAATTCCACAAGAACAGCCTTAGGGAAAGGCTTCTTGAAGGGAAAGATGTAACTCTGTGAGATGAATTCACAGAACACAGAGTAGTTTCTCGGAAAGCTTCTTTCCAGTTTTGAACGGAAGATATTTCCTTTTTCACCATAGCCCTCTATGGGCTTCCAAATATCCCTTTGCCAATTCCACAAGAACAGCCTTAGCGAAAGGCTTCTTGAAGGGAAAGATGTAACTCTGTGAGATGAATTAACGGAACACAGAGCAGTTTCTCAGAAAGCTTCTTTCCAGTTTTGAACGGAAGATATTTCCTTTTTCACCATAGCCCTCTATGGGCTTCCAAATATCCCTTTGCCAATTCCACAAGAACAGCCTTAGCGAAAGTCTTCTTGAAGGGAAAGATGTAACTCTGTGAGATGAATTAACAGAACACAGAGCAGTTTCTCAGAAAGCTTCTTTCCAGTTTTGAACGGAAGATATTTCCTTTTTCACCATAGCCCTCTATGGGCTTCCAAATATCCCTTTGCCAATTCCACAAGAACAGCCTTAGCGAAAGGCTTCTTGAAGGGAAAGATGTAACTTTAGGAGATCAATTAACAGAACACACAGCAGTTTCTCAGAAAGCTTCTTTCCAGTTTTCAGCTAAAGATATTTCCTTTTTCACCATAGCCCTCTATGGGCTTCCAAATATCCCTTTGCCAATTTCACAAGAACAGCCTTAGCGAAAGGCTTCTTGAAGGGAAACATGTAACTCTGTGAGATGAATTAACCGAACACAGAGCAGTTTCTCAGAAAGTTTCTTTCCAGTTTTGAACGGAAAATATTTCCTTTTTCACCATAGCCCTCTATGGGCTTCCAAATATCCCTTTTCCAATTCCACAAGAACAGCCTTAGAGAAAGGCTTCTTGAAGGGAACATGTAAATCTGTGAGATGAATTAACAGAACACAGAGCAGTTTCTCAGAAAGCTTCTTTCCAGTTTTCAGCTAAAGATATTTCCTTTTTCACCATAGCCCTCTATGGGCTTCCAAATATCCCTTTGCCAATTCCACAAGAACAGCCTTAGCGAAAGGCTTCTTGAACGGAAAGATGTAACTCTGTGAGATGAATTAACAGAACACAGAGCAGTTTATCAGAAAGCTTCTTTCCAGTTTTGAACGGAAGATATTTCCTTTTTCACCATAGCCTTCTATGGGTTTCCAAATATCCCTTTGCCAATTCCACAAGAACACCCTTAGGGAAAGGCTTCTTGAAGGGATAGATGTAACTCTGTGAGATGAATTCACAGAACTCAGAGCAGTTTCTCAGAAAGCTTCTTTCCAGTTTTGAACGGAAGATATTTCCTTTTTCACCATAGCCCTCTATGGGCTTCCAAATATCCCTTTGCCAATTCCACAAGAACAGCCTTAGAGAAAGGCTTCTTGAAGGGAAAGATGTAACTCTGTGAGATGAATTAACAGAACACAGAGCCGTTTCTCAGAAAGCTTCTTTCCAGTTTTCAGGGGAAGATATTTCCTTTTTCACCATAGCCCTCTATGGGCTTCCAAATATCCCTTTGCCAATTCCACAAGAACAGCCTTAGGGAAAGGCTTCTTGAAGGGAAAGATGTAACTCTGTGAGATGAATTCACAGAACACAGAGCAGTTTCTCAGAAAGCTTCTTTCCAGTTTTGAACGGAAGATATTTCCTTTTTCACCATAGCCCTCTATGGGCTTCCAAATATCCCTTTGCCAATTCCACAAGAACAGCCTTAGCGAAAGGCTTCTTGAAGGGAAACATGTAACTCTGTGAGATGAATTAAGAGAACACAGAGCAGTTTCTCAGAAAGCTTCTTTCCAGTTTTGAACGGAAGATATTTCCTTTTTCACCATAGCCCTCTATGGGCTTCCAAATATCCCTTTGCCAATTCCACAAGAACAGACTTAGCGAAAGGCTTCTTGAAGGGAAAGATGTAACTCTGTGAGATGAATTCACAGAACACAGAGCAGTTTCTCAGAAAGCTTCTTTCCAGTTTTCAGCGGAAGATGTTTCCTTTTTCACCATAGCCCTCTATGGGCTTGCAAATATCCCTTTGCCAATTCCACGAGAACAGCCTTAGCGAAAGGCTTCTTGAAGGGAAAGATGTAACTCTGTGAGATGAATTCACAGAACACAGAGCAGTTTCTCAGAAAGCTTCTTTCCAGTTTTGAACGGAAGATATTTCCTTTTTCACCATAGCCCTCTATGGGCTTCCAAATATCCCTTTGCCAATTCCACAAGAACAGCCTTAGGGAAAGTCTTCTTGAAGGGAAATATGTAACTCTGTGAGATGAATTCACAGAACACAGAGCAGTTTCTCAGAAAGCTTCTTTCCAGTTTTGAACGGAAGATATTTCCTTTGTCACCATAGCACTCTATGGGCTTCCAAATATCCCTTTGCCAATTCCACAAGAACAGCCTTAGCGAAAGGCTTCTTGAAGGGAAAGATGTAACTCTGTGAGATGAATTCACAGAACACAGAGCAGTTTCTCAGAAAGCTTCTTTCCAGTTTTGAACGGAAGATATTTCCTTTTTCACCACAGCCCTCTATGGGCTTCCAAATATCCCTTTGCCAATTCCACAAGAACAGCCTTAGCGAAAGGCTTCTTGAAGGGAAAGATGTAACTCTGTGAGATGAATTCACAGAACACAGAGCAGTTTCTCCGAAAGCTTCTTGCCAGTTTTCAGCTAAAGATATTTCCTTTTTCACCATAGCCCTCTATGGGCTTCCAAATATCCCTTTGCCAATTCCACAAGAACAGCCTTAGCGAAAGGCTTCTTGAAGGGAAAGATGTAACTCTGTGAGATGAATTAACAGAACACAGAGCCGTTTCTCAGAAAGCTTCTTTCCAGTTTTGAACGGAAGATATTTCCTTTTTCACCATAGCCCTCTATGGGCTTCCAAATATCCCTTTGCCAATTCCACAAGAACAGCCTTAGGGAAAGGCTTCTTGAAGGGAAAGATGTAACTCTGTGAGATGAATTCACAGAACACAGAGTAGTTTCTCAGAAAGCTTCTTTCCAGTTTTGAACGGAAGATATTTCCTTTTTCACCATAGCCCTCTATGGGCTTCCAAATATCCCTTTGCCAATTCCACAAGAACAGCCTTAGCGAAAGGCTTCTTGAAGGGAAAGATGTAACTCTGTGAGATGAATTAACGGAACACAGAGCAGTTTCTCAGAAAGCTTCTTTCCAGTTTTGAACGGAAGATATTTCCTTTTTCACCATAGCCCTCTATGGGCTTCCAAATATCCCTTTGCCAATTCCACAAGAACAGCCTTAGCGAAAGTCTTCTTGAAGGGAAAGATGTAACTCTGTGAGATGAATTAACAGAACACAGAGCAGTTTCTCAGAAAGCTTCTTTCCAGTTTTGAACGGAAGATATTTCCTTTTTCACCATAGCCCTCTATGGGCTTCCAAATATCCCTTTGCCAATTCCACAAGAACAGCCTTAGCGAAAGGCTTCTTGAAGGGAAAGATGTAACTTTGTGAGATCAATTAACAGAACACACAGCAGTTTCTCAGAAAGCTTCTTTCCAGTTTTCAGCTAAAGATATTTCCTTTTTCACCATAGCCCTCTATGGGCTTCCAAATATCCCTTTGCCAATTTCACAAGAACAGCCTTAGCGAAAGGCTTCTTGAAGGGAAACATGTAACTCTGTGAGATGAATTAACCGAACACAGAGCAGTTTCTCAGAAAGTTTCTTTCCAGTTTTGAACGGAAAATATTTCCTTTTTCACCATAGCCCTCTATGGGCTTCCAAATATCCCTTTTCCAATTCCACAAGAACAGCCTTAGAGAAAGGCTTCTTGAAGGGATCATGTAAATCTGTGAGATGAATTAACAGAACACAGAGCAGTTTCTCAGAAAGCTTCTTTCCAGTTTTCAGCTAAAGATATTTCCTTTTTCACCATAGCCCTCTATGGGCTTCCAAATATCCCTTTGCCAATTCCACAAGAACAGCCTTAGCGAAAGGCTTCTTGAACGGAAAGATGTAACTCTGTGAGATGAATTAACAGAACACAGAGCAGTTTATCAGAAAGCTTCTTTCCAGTTTTGAACGGAAGATATTTCCTTTTTCACCATAGCCTTCTATGGGTTTCCAAATATCCCTTTGCCAATTCCACAAGAACACCCTTAGGGAAAGGCTTCTTGAAGGGATAGATGTAACTCTGTGAGATGAATTCACAGAACACAGAGCAGTTTCTCAGAAAGCTTCTTTCCAGTTTTGAACGGAAGATATTTCCTTTTTCACCATAGCCCTCTATGGGCTTCCAAATATCCCTTTGCCAATTCCACAAGAACAGCCTTAGAGAAAGGCTTCTTGAAGGGAAAGATGTAACTCTGTGAGATGAATTAACAGAACACAGAGCCGTTTCTCAGAAAGCTTCTTTCCAGTTTTCAGGGGAAGATATTTCCTTTTTCACCATAGCCCTCTATGGGCTTCCAAATATCCCTTTGCCAATTCCACAAGAACAGCCTTAGGGAAAGGCTTCTTGAAGGGAAAGATGTAACTCTGTGAGATGAATTCACAGAACACAGAGCAGTTTCTCAGAAAGCTTCTTTCCAGTTTTGAACGGAAGATATTTCCTTTTTCACCATAGCCCTCTATGGGCTTCCAAATATCCCTTTGCCAATTCCACAAGAACAGCCTTAGCGAAAGGCTTCTTGAAGGGAAACATGTAACTCTGTGAGATGAATTAAGAGAACACAGAGCAGTTTCTCAGAAAGCTTCTTTCCAGTTTTGAACGGAAGATATTTCCTTTTTCACCATAGCCCTCTATGGGCTTCCAAATATCCCTTTGCCAATTCCACAAGAACAGCCTTAGCGAAAGGCTTCTTGAAGGGAAAGATGTAACTCTGTGAGATGAATTCACAGAACACAGAGCAGTTTCTCAGAAAGCTTCTTTCCAGTTTTCAGCGGAAGATGTTTCCTTTTTCACCATAGCCCTCTATGGGCTTGCAAATATCCCTTTGCCAATTCCACGAGAACAGCCTTAGCGAAAGGCTTCTTGAAGGGAAAGATGTAACTCTGTGAGATGAATTAAAAGAACACAGAGCAGTTTCTCAGAAAGCTTCTTTCCAGTTTTGAACGGAAGATATTTCCTTTTTCACCATAGCCCTCTATGGGCTTCCAAATATCCCTTTGCCAATTCCACAAGAACAGCCTTAGGGAAAGTCTTCTTGAAGGGAAATATGTAACTCTGTGAGATGAATTCACAGAACACAGAGCAGTTTCTCAGAAAGCTTCTTTCCAGTTTTGAACGGAAGATATTTCCTTTGTCACCATAGCACTCTATGGGCTTCCAAATATCCCTTTGCCAATTCCACAAGAACAGCCTTAGCGAAAGGCTTCTTGAAGGGAAAGATGTAACTCTGTGAGATGAATTCACAGAACACAGAGCAGTTTCTCAGAAAGCTTCTTTCCAGTTTTGAACGGAAGATATTTCCTTTTTCACCATAGCCCTCTATGGGCTTCCAAATATCCCTTTGCCAATTCCACAAGAACAGCCTTAGCGAAAGGCTTCTTGAAGGGAAAGATGTAACTCTGTGAGATGAATTCACAGAACACAGAGCAGTTTCTCAGAAAGCTTCTTTCCAGTTTTCAGCGGAAGATATTTCCTTTTTCACCATAGCCCTCTATGGGCTTCCAAATATCCCTTTGCCAATTCCACAATAACAGCCTTAGCGAAAGGCATCTTGAAGGGAAAGATGTAACTCTCTGAGATGAATTAACAGAAGACAGAGCAGTTTCTCAGAAAGCTTCTTTCCAATTTTCAGCGGAAGATATTTCCTTTTTCATCATAGCCCTCTATGGGCTTCCAAATATCCCTTTGCCAATTCCACAAGAACAGCCTTAGCGAAAGGCTTCTTGAAGGGAAAGATGTAACTCTGTGAGATGAATTAACAGAACACAGAGCAGTTTCTCAGAAAGCTTCTTTCCAGTTTTGAGCGGAAGTTATTTCTTTTTCACCATAGCCCTCTATGGGCTTCCAAATATACCTTTGCCAATTCCACAAGAACAGCCTTAGAGAAAGGCTTCTTGAAGGGAAAGATGTAACTCTGTGAGATGAATTCACAGAACACAGAGCAGTTTCTCAGAAAGCTTGTTTCCAGTTTTGAACGGAAGATATTTCCTTTTTCACCATAGCCCTCTATGGGCTTCCAAATATCCCTTTGCCAATTCCACAAGAACAGCCTTAGCGAAAGGCTTCTTGAAGGGAAAGATGTAACTCTGTGAGATGAATTCACAGAACACAGAGCAGTTTCTCAGAAAGCTTCTTTCCAGTTTTCAGCGGAAGATATTTCCTTTTTCACCATAGCCCTCTATGGGCTTCCAAATATCCCTTTGCCAATTCCACAATAACAGCCTTAGCGAAAGGCATCTTGAAGGGAAAGATGTAACTCTCTGAGATGAATTAACAGAAGACAGAGCAGTTTCTCAGAAAGCTTCTTTCCAATTTTCAGCGGAAGATATTTCCTTTTTCATCATAGCCCTCTATGGGCTTCCAAATATCCCTTTGCCAATTCCACAAGAACAGCCTTAGCGAAAGGCTTCTTGAAGGGAAAGATGTAACTCTGTGAGATGAATTAACAGAACACAGAGCAGTTTCTCAGAAAGCTTCTTTCCAGTTTTGAGCGGAAGTTATTTCCTTTTTCACCATAGCCCTCTATGGGCTTCCAAATATACCTTTGCCAATTCCACAAGAACAGCCTTAGAGAAAGGCTTCTTGAAGGGAAAGATGTAACTCTGTGAGATGAATTCACAGAACACAGAGCAGTTTCTCAGAAAGCTTGTTTCCAGTTTTGAACGGAAGATATTTCCTTTTTCACCATAGCCTTCTATGGGCTTCCAAATATCCCTTTGCCAATTCCACAAGAACAGCCTTAGCGAAAGGCTTCTTGAAGGGAAAGATGTTACTTTGTGAGATCAATTAACAGAACACACAACAGTTTCTCAGAAAGCTTCTTTCCAGTTTTCAGCTAAAGATATTTCCTTTTTCACCATAGCCCTCTATGGGCTTCCAAATATCCCTTTGCCAATTCCACAAGAACAGCCTTAGCGAAAGGCTTCTTGAAGGGAAAGATGTAACTCTGTGAGATGAATTAACAGAACACAGAGCAGTTTCTCAGAAAGCTTCTTTCCAGTTTTGAACGGAAGATATTTCCTTTTTCACCATAGCCCTCTATGGGCTTCCAAATATCCCTTTTCCAATGCCACAAGAACAGCCTTAGAGAAAGGCTTCTTGAAGGGAACATGTAACTCTGTGAGATGAATTAACAGAACACAGAGCAGTTTCTCAGAAAGCTTCTTTCCAGTTTTCAGCTAAAGATATTTCCTTTTTCACCATAGCCCTCTATGGGCTTCCAAATCTCCCTTTGACAATTCCACAAGAAGAGCCTTAGCGAAAGGCTTCTTGAACGGAAAGAGGTAACTCTGTGAGATGAATTAACAGAACACAGAGCAGTTTCTCAGAAAGATTCTTTCCAGTTTTGAACGGAAGATATTTCCTTTTTCACCATAGCCCTCTATGGGTTTCCAAATATCCCTTTGCCAATTCCACAAGAACAGCCTTAGGGAAAGGCTTCTTGAAGGGAAAGATGAAACTTTGTGAGATGAATTCACAGAACACAGACCAGTTTCTCAGAAAGCTTCTTTCCAGTTTTGAACGGAAGATATTTCCTTTTTCACCATAGCCCTCTATGGGCTTCCAAATATCCCTTTGCCAATTCCACAAGAACAGCCTTAGCGAAAGGCTTCTTGAAGGGAAAGATGTAACTCTGTGAGATGAATTAACAGAACACAGAGCAGTTTCTCAGAAAGCTTCTTGCCAGTTTTCAGCTAAAGGCATTTCCTTTTTCACCATAGCCCTCTATGGGCTTCCAAATATCCCTTTGCCAATTCCACAAGAACAGCCTTAGCGAAAGGCTTCTTGAAGGGAAAGATGTAACTCTGTGAGATGAATTAACAGAACACAGAGCCGTTTCTCAGAAAGCTTCTTTCCAGTTTTGAACGGAAGATATTTCCGTTTTCACCATAGCCCTCTATGGGCTTCCAAATATCCCTTTGCCAATTCCACAAGAACAGCCTTAGCGAAAGGCTTCTTGAAGGGAAAGATGTAACTCTGTGAGATGAATGCACAGAACACAGCGCAGTTTCTCAGAAAGCTTCTTTCCAGTTTTGAACGGAAGATATTTCCTTTTTCACCATAGCCCTCTATGGGCTTCCAAATATCCCTTTGCCAATTCCACAAGAACAGCCTTAGCGAAAGGCTTCTTGAAGGGAAAGATGTAACTCTGTGAGATGAATTCACGGAACACAAAGAAGTTTCTCAGAAAGCTTCTTTCCAGTTTTGAACGGAAGATATTTCCTTTTTCACCATAGCCCTCTATGGGCTTCCAAATAACCCTTTGCCAATTCCACAAGAACAGCCTTAGCGAAAGGCTTCTTCAAGGGAAATATGTAACTCTGTGAGATGAATTCACAGAACACAGAGCAGTTTCTCAGAAAGCTTCTTTCCAGTTTTGAACGGAAGATATTTCCTTTTTCACCATAGCCCTCTATGGGCTTCCAAATAACCCTTTGCCAATTCCACAAGAACCGCCTTAGCGAAAGGCTTCTTGAAGGGAAAGATGTAACTCTGTGAGATGAATTAACAAACACAGAGCAGTTTCTCAGAAAGCTTCTTTCCAGTTTTGAGCGGAAGGTATTTCCTCTTTCACCATAGCCCTCTATGGGCTTCCAAATATCCCTTTGCCAATTCCACAATAACAGCCTTAGCGAAAGTCTTCTTGAAGGGAAAGATGTAACTCTGTTAGATGAATTAAAAGAACACAGAGCAGTTTCTCAGAAAGCTTCTTTCCAGTTTTGAACGGAAGATATTTCCTTTTTCACCATAGCCCTCTATGGGCTTCCAAATATCCCTTTGCCAATAGCACAAGAACAGCCTTAGCGAAAGGCTTCTTGAAGGGAAAGATGTAACTCTGTGAGATGAATTAACAGAACAGAGAGCAGTTTCTCAGAAAGCTTCTTTCCAGTTTTGAACGGAAGATATTTCCTTTTTCACCATAGCCCTCTATGGGCTTCCAAATATCCCTTTGCCAATTCCACAAGAACAGCCTTAGCGAAAGGCTTCTTGAAGGGAAAGATGTAACTCTGTGAGATGAATTCACAGAACACAGAGCAGTTTCTCAGAAAGCTTCTTTCCAGTTTTGAACGGAAGATATTTCCTTTTTCACCATAGCCCTCTATGGGCTTCCAAATATCCCTTTGCCAATTCCACAAGAACAGCCTTAGCGAAAGACTTCTTGAAGGGAAAGATGTAACTCTGTGAGATGAATTCACAGAACACAGAGCAGTTTCTCAGAAAGCTTCTTTCCAGTTTTGAACGGAAGATATTTCCTTTGTCACCATAGCCCTCTATGGGCTTCCAAATATCCCTTTGCCAATTCCACAAGAACAGCCTTAGCGAAAGGCTTCTTGAAGGGAAAGATGTAACTCTGTGAGATGAATTAAAAGAACACAGAGCAGTTTCTCAGAAAGCTTCTTTCCAGTTTTGAACGGAAGATATTTCCTTTTTCACCATAGCCTTCTATGGGCTTCCAAATATCCCTTTGCCAATTCCACAAGAACAGCCTTAGCGAAAGGCTTCTTGAAGGGAAAGATGTAACTCTGTGAGATGAATTCACAGAACACAGAGCAGTTTCTCAGAAAGCTTCTTTCCAGTTTTGAACGGAAGATATTTCCTTTTTCACCATAGCCCTCTATGGGCTTCCAAATATCCCTTTGCCAATTCCACAAGAACAGCCTTAGCGAAAGGCTTCTTGAAGGGAAACATGTAACTCTGTGAGATGAATTAAGAGAACACAGAGCAGTTTCTCAGAAAGCTTCTTTCCAGTTTTGAAAGGAAGATATTTCCTTTTTCACCATAGCCCTCTATGGGCTTCCAAATATCCCTTTGCCAATTCCACAAGAACAGATTGAGCGAAAGGCTTCTTGAAGGGAAAGATGTAACTCTGTGAGATGAATTCACAGAACACAGAGAAGTTTCTCAGAAAGCTTCTTTCCAGTTTTGAGCGGAAGATATTTCCTTTTTCACCATAGCCCTCTATGGGCTTCCAAATATCCCTTTCCCAATTCCACAAGAACAGCCTTAGCGAAAGTCTTCTTGAAGGGAAAGATGTAACTCTGTGAGATGAATTAACAGAACACAGAGCAGTTTCTCAGAAAGCTTCTTTCCAGTTTTGAACGGAAGATATTTCCTTTTTCACCATAGCCCTCTATGGGCTTCCAAATATCCCTTTGCCAATTCCACAAGAACAGCCTTAGCGAAAGGCTTCTTGAAGGGAAAGATGTAACTTTGTGAGATCAATTAACAGAACACACAACAGTTTCTCAGAAAGCTTCTTTCCAGTTTTCAGCTAAAGATATTTCCTTTTTCACCATAGCCCTCTATGGGCTTCCAAATATCCCTTTGCCAATTCCACAAGAACAGCCTTAGCGAAAGGCTTCTTGAAGGGAAACATGTAACTCTGTGAGATGAATTAACAGAACACAGAGCAGTTTCTCAGAAAGCTTCTTTCCAGTTTTGAACGGAAGATATTTCCTTTTTCACCATAGCCCTCTATGGGCTTCCAAATATCCCTTTTCCAATTCCACAAGAACAGCCTTAGAGAAAGGCTTCTTGAAGGGAACATGTAACTCTGTGAGATGAATTAACAGAACACAGAGCAGTTTCTCAGAAAGCTTCTTTCCAGTTTTCAGCTAAAGATATTTCCTTTTTCACCATAGCCCTCTATGGGCTTCCAAATATCCCTTTGCCAATTCCACAAGAACAGCCTTAGTGAAAGGGTTCTTGAACGGAAAGATGTAACTCTGTGAGATGAATTAACAGAACACAGAGCAGTTTCTCAGAAAGCTTCTTTCCAGTTTTGAACGGAAGATATTTCCTTTTTCACCATAGCCCTCTATGGGTTTCCAAATATCCCTTTGCCAATTCCACAAGAACAGCCTTAGGGAAAGGCTTCTTGAAGGGAAAGATGTAACTCTGTGAGATGAATTCACAGAACACAGAGCAGTTTCTCAGAAAGCTTCTTTCCAGTTTTGAACGGAAGATATTTCCTTTTTCACCATAGCCCTCTATGGGCTTCCAAATATCCCTTTGCCAATTCCACAAGAACAGCATTAGCGAAAGGCTTCTTGAAGGGAAAGATGTAACTCTGTGAGATGAATTCACAGAACACAGAGCAGTTTCTCAGAAAGCTTCTTGCCAGTTTTCAGCTAAAGGCATTTCCTTTTTCACCATAGCCCTCTATGGGCTTCCAAATATCCCTTTGCCAATTCCACAAGAACAGCCTTAGCGAAAGGCTTCTTGAAGGGAAAGATGTAACTCTGTGAGATGAATTAACAGAACACAGAGCCGTTTCTCAGAAAGCTTCTTTCCAGTTTTAAACGGAAGATATTTCCTTTTTCACCATAGCCCTCTATGGGCTTCCAAATATCCCTTTGCCAATTCCACAAGAACAGCCTTAGGGAAAGGCTTCTTGAAGGGAAAGATGTAACTCTGTGAGATGAATTCACAGAACAAAGAACAGTTTCTCAGAAAGCTTCTTTCCAGTTTTGAACGGAAGATATTTCCTTTTTCACCATAGCCCTCTATGGGCTTCCAAATATCCCTTTGCCAATTCCACAAGAACAGCCTTAGCGAAAGGCTTCTTGAAGGGAAAGATGTAACTCCGTGAGATGAATGGACAGAACACAGCGCAGTTTCTCAGAAAGCTTCTTTCCAGTTTTGAACGGAAGATATTTCCTTTTTCACCATAGCCCTCTATGGGCTTCCAAATATCCATTTGCCAATTCCACAAGAACAGCCTTAGCGAAAGGCTTCTTGAAGGGAAAGATGTAACTCTGTGAGATGAATTCATGGAACACAAAGAAGTTTCTCAGAAAGCTTCTTTCCAGTTTTGAACGGAAGATATTTCCTTTTTCACCGTAGCCCTCTATGGGCTTCCAAATAACCCTTTGCCAATTCCACAAGAACAGCCTTAGCGAAAGGCTTCTTCAAGGGAAATATGTAACTCTGTGAGATGAATTCACAGAACACAGAGCAGTTTCTCAGAAAGCTTCTTTCCAGTTTTGAACGGAAGATATTTCCTTTTTCACCATAGCCCACTATGGGCTTCCAAATAACCCTTTGCCAATTCCACAAGAACAGCCTTAGCGAAAGGCTTCTTGAAGGGAAAGATGTAACTCTGTGAGATGAATTAACAAACACAGAGCAGTTTCTCAGAAAGATTCTTTCCAGTTTTGAGCGGAAGATATTTCCTCTTTCACCATAGCCCTCTATGGGCTTCCAAATATCCCTTTGCCAATTCCACAATAACAGCCTTAGCGAAAGTCTTCTTGAAGGGAAAGATGTAACTCTGTTAGATGAATTAAAAGAACACAGAGCAGTTTCTCAGAAAGCTTCTTTGCAATTTTGAACGGAAGATATTTCCTTTTTCACCATAGCCCTCTATGGGCTTCCAAATATCCCTTTGCCAATTGCACAAGAACAGCCTTAGCGAAAGGCTTCTTGAAGGGAAAGATGTAACTCTGTGAGATGAATTAACAGAACAGAGAGCAGTTTCTCAGAAAGCTTCTTTCCAGTTTGAACGGAAGATATTTCCTTTTTCACCATAGCCCTCTATGGGCTTCCAAATATCCCTTTGCCAATTCCACAAGAACAGCCTTAGCGAAAGGCTTCTTGAAGGGAAAGATGTAACTCTGTGAGATGAATTCACAGAACACAGAGCAGTTTCTCAGAAAGCTTCTTTCCAGTTTTGAACGGAAGATATTTCCTTTTTCACCATAGCCCTCTATGGGCTTCCAAATATCCCTTTTCCAATTCCACAAGAACAGCCTTAGCGAAAGACTTCTTGAAGGGAAAGATGTAACTCTGTGAGATGAATTCACAGAACACAGAGCAGTTTCTCAGAAAGCTTCTTTCCAGTTTTGAACGGAAGATATTTCCTTTGTCACCATAGCCCTCTATGGGCTTCCAAATATCCCTTTGCCAATTCCACAAGAACAGCCTTAGCGAAAGTCTTCTTGAAGGGAAAGATGTAACTCTGTGAGATGAATTAAAAGAACACAGAGCAGTTTCTCAGAAAGCTTCTTTCCAGTTTTGAACGGAAGATATTTCCTTTTTCACCATAGCCTTCTATGGGCTTCCAAATATCCCTTTGCCAATTCCACAAGAACAGCCTTAGCGAAAGGCTTCTTCAAGGGAAAGATGTATCTCTGTGAGATGAATTCACAGAACACAGAGCAGTTTCTCAGAAAGCTTCTTTCCAGTTTTGAACGGAAGATATTTCCTTTTTAACCATAGCCCTCTATGGGCTTCCAAATATCCCTTTGCCAATTCTACAAGAACAGCCTTAGCGAAAGGCTTCTTGAAGGGAAACATGTAACTCTGTGAGATGAATTAAGAGAACACAGAGCTGTTTCTCAGAAAGATTCTTTCCAGTTTTGAAAGGAAGATATTTCCTTTTTCACCATAGCCCTCTATGGGCTTCCAAGTATCCCTTTGCCAATTCCACAAGAACAGATTGAGCGAAAGGCTTCTTGAAGGGAAAGATGTAACTCTGTGAGATGAATTCACAGAACACAGAGAAGTTTCTCAGAAAGCTTCTTTCCAGTTTTGAGCGGAAGATATTTCCTTTTTCACCATAGCCCTCTATGGGCTTCCAAATATCCCTTTGCCAATTCCACAAAACAGCCTTAGCGAAAGTCTTCTTGAAGGGAAAGATGTAACTCTGTGAGATGAATTAACAGAACACAGAGCAGTTTCTCAGAAAGCTTCTTTCCAGTTTTGAACGGAAGATATTTCCTTTTTCACCATAGCCCTCTATGGGCTTCCAAATATCCCTTTGCCAATTCCAGAAGAACAGCCTTAGCGAAAGGCTTCTTGAAGGGAAAGATGTAACTTTGTGAAATCAATTAACAGAACACACAGCAGTTTCTCAGAAAGCTTCTTTCCAGTTTTCAGCTAAAGATATTTCCTTTCTCACCATAGCCCTCTATGGGCTTCCAAATATCCCTTTGCCAATTGCACAAGAACAGCCTTAGCGAAAGGGTTCTTGAAGGGAAACATGTAACTCTGTGAGATGAATTAACAGAACACAGAGCAGTTTCTCAGAAAGCTTCTTTCCAATTTTGAACGGAAGATATTTCCTTTTTCACCATAGCCCTCTATGGGCTTCCAAATATCCCTTTTCCAATTCCACAAGAACAGCCTTAGAGAAAGGCTTCTTGAAGGGAAAGATGTAACTCTGTGAGATGAATTCACAGAACACAGAGCAGTTTCTCAGAAAGCTTCTTTCCAGTTTTGAACGGAAGATATTTCCTTTTTCACCATAGCCCTCTATGGGCTTCCAAATATCCCTTTGCCAATTCCACAAGAACAGCCTTAGCGAAAGGCTTCTTGAAGGGAAAGATGTAACTCTGTGAGATGAATTAACAGAACACAGAGCAGTTTCTCAGAAAGCTTCTTGCCAGTTTTCAGCTAAAGATATTTCCTTTTTCACCATAGCCCTCTATGGGCTTCCAAATATCCCTTTGCCAATTCCACAAGAACAGCCTTAGCGAAAGGCTTCTTGAAGGGAAAGATGTAACTCTGTGAGATGAATTAACAGAACACAGAGCCGTTTCTCAGAAAGCTTCTTTCCAGTTTTGAACGGAACATATTTCCTTTTTCACCATAGCCCTCTATGGGCTTCCAAATATCCCTTTGCCAATTCCACAACAACAGCCTTAGGGAAAGGCTTCTTGAAGGGAAAGATGTAACTCTGTGAGATGAATTCACAGAACACAGAGTAGTTTCTCAGAAAGCTTCTTTCCAGTTTTGAACGGAAGATATTTCCTTTTTCACCATAGCCCTCTATGGGCTTCCAAATATCCCTTTGCCAATTCCACAAGAACAGCCTTAGCGAAAGGCTTCTTGAAGGGAAAGATGTAACTCTGTGAGATGAATTCACAGAACACAGCGCAGTTTCTCAGAAAGCTTCTTTCCAGTTTTGAACGGAAGATATTTCCTTTTTCACCATAGCCCTCTATGGGCTTCCAAATATCCCTTTGCCAATTCCACAAGAACAGCCTTAGCGAAAGTCTTCTTGAAGGGAAAGATGTAACTCTGTGAGATGAATTAAAAGAACACAGAGCAGTTTCTCAGAAAGCTTCTTTCCAGTTTTGAACGGAAGATATTTCCTTTTTCACCATAGCCTTCTATGGGCTTCCAAATATCCCTTTGCCAATTCCACAAGAACAGCCTTAGCGAAAGGCTTCTTCAAGGGAAAGATGTATCTCTGTGAGATGAATTCACAGAACACAGAGCAGTTTCTCAGAAAGCTTCTTTCCAGTTTTGAACGGAAGATATTTCCTTTTTAACCATAGCCCTCTATGGGCTTCCAAATATCCCTTTGCCAATTCTACAAGAACAGCCTTAGCGAAAGGCTTCTTGAAGGGAAACATGTAACTCTGTGAGATGAATTAAGAGAACACAGAGCTGTTTCTCAGAAAGATTCTTTCCAGTTTTGAAAGGAAGATATTTCCTTTTTCACCATAGCCCTCTATGGGCTTCCAAGTATCCCTTTGCCAATTCCACAAGAACAGATTGAGCGAAAGGCTTCTTGAAGGGAAAGATGTAACTCTGTGAGATGAATTCACAGAACACAGAGAAGTTTCTCAGAAAGCTTCTTTCCAGTTTTGAGCGGAAGATATTTCCTTTTTCACCATAGCCCTCTATGGGCTTCCAAATATCCCTTTGCCAATTCCACAAAACAGCCTTAGCGAAAGTCTTCTTGAAGGGAAAGATGTAACTCTGTGAGATGAATTAACAGAACACAGAGCAGTTTCTCAGAAAGCTTCTTTCCAGTTTTGAACGGAAGATATTTCCTTTTTCACCATAGCCCTCTATGGGCTTCCAAATATCCCTTTGCCAATTCCAGAAGAACAGCCTTAGCGAAAGGCTTCTTGAAGGGAAAGATGTAACTTTGTGAAATCAATTAACAGAACACACAGCAGTTTCTCAGAAAGCTTCTTTCCAGTTTTCAGCTAAAGATATTTCCTTTCTCACCATAGCCCTCTATGGGCTTCCAAATATCCCTTTGCCAATTGCACAAGAACAGCCTTAGCGAAAGGGTTCTTGAAGGGAAACATGTAACTCTGTGAGATGAATTAACAGAACACAGAGCAGTTTCTCAGAAAGCTTCTTTCCAATTTTGAACGGAAGATATTTCCTTTTTCACCATAGCCCTCTATGGGCTTCCAAATATCCCTTTTCCAATTCCACAAGAACAGCCTTAGAGAAAGGCTTCTTGAAGGGAAAGATGTAACTCTGTGAGATGAATTCACAGAACACAGAGCAGTTTCTCAGAAAGCTTCTTTCCAGTTTTGAACGGAAGATATTTCCTTTTTCACCATAGCCCTCTATGGGCTTCCAAATATCCCTTTGCCAATTCCACAAGAACAGCCTTAGCGAAAGGCTTCTTGAAGGGAAAGATGTAACTCTGTGAGATGAATTAACAGAACACAGAGCAGTTTCTCAGAAAGCTTCTTGCCAGTTTTCAGCTAAAGATATTTCCTTTTTCACCATAGCCCTCTATGGGCTTCCAAATATCCCTTTGCCAATTCCACAAGAACAGCCTTAGCGAAAGGCTTCTTGAAGGGAAAGATGTAACTCTGTGAGATGAATTAACAGAACACAGAGCCGTTTCTCAGAAAGCTTCTTTCCAGTTTTGAACGGAACATATTTCCTTTTTCACCATAGCCCTCTATGGGCTTCCAAATATCCCTTTGCCAATTCCACAACAACAGCCTTAGGGAAAGGCTTCTTGAAGGGAAAGATGTAACTCTGTGAGATGAATTCACAGAACACAGAGTAGTTTCTCAGAAAGCTTCTTTCCAGTTTTGAACGGAAGATATTTCCTTTTTCACCATAGCCCTCTATGGGCTTCCAAATATCCCTTTGCCAATTCCACAAGAACAGCCTTAGCGAAAGGCTTCTTGAAGGGAAAGATGTAACTCTGTGAGATGAATTCACAGAACACAGCGCAGTTTCTCAGAAAGCTTCTTTCCAGTTTTGAACGGAAGATATTTCCTTTTTCACCATAGCCCTCTATGGGCTTCCAAATATCCCTTTGCCATTTCCACAACAACAGACTTAGCGAAAGGCTTTTTGAAGGGAAAGATGTAACTCTGTGAGATGAATTCACGGAACACAAAGAAGTTTCTCAGAAAGATTCTTTCCAGTTTTGAACGGAAGATATTTCCTTTTTCACCATAGCCCTCTATGATCTTCCAAATAACCCTTTGCCAATTCCACAAGAACAGCCTTAGCGAAAGGCTTCTTGAAGGGAAATATGTAACTCTGTGAGATGAATTCACAGAACACAGAGCAGTTTCTCAGAAAGCTTCTTTCCAGTTTTGAACGGAAGATATTTCCTTTTTCACCATAGCCCTCTATGGGCTTCCAAATAACCCTTTGCCAATTCCACAAGAACAGCCTTAGCGAAAGGCTTCTTGAAGGGAAAGATGTAACTCTGTGAGATGAATTAACAAACACAGAGCAGTTTCTCAGAAAGCTTCTTTCCAGTTTTGAGCGGAAGATATTTCCTCTTTCACCATAGCCCTCTAAGGGCTTCCAAATATCCCTTTGCCAATTCCACAATAACAGCCTTAGCGAAAGTCTTCTTGAAGGGAAAGATGTAACTCTGTTAGATGAATTAGAAGAACACAGAGCAGTTTCTCAGAAAGCTTCTTTCCAGTTTTGAACGGAAGATATTTCCTTTTTCACCATAGCCCTCTATGGGCTTCCAAATATCCCTTTGCCAATTGCACAAGAACAGCCTTAGCGAAAGGCTTCTTGAAGGGAAAGATGTAACTCTGTGAGATGAATTAACAGAACACAGAGCAGTTTCTCAGAAAGCTTCTTTCCAGTTTTGAACGGAAGATATTTCCTTTTTCACCATAGCCCTCTATGGGCTTCCAAATATCCCTTTGCCAATTCCACAAGAACAGCCTTAGCGAAAGGCTTCTTGAAGGGAAAGATGTAACTCGGTGACATGAATTAACAGAACACAGAGCAGTTTCTCAGAAAGCTTCTTTCCAGTTTTCAGCTAAAGATATTTCCTTTTTCACCATAGCCCTCTATGGGCTTCCAAATATCCCTTTGCCAATTGCACAAGAACAGCCTTAGCGAAAGGCTTCTTGAAGAGAAAGATGTAACTCTGTTAGATGAATTAACAGAACACAGAGCAGTTTCTCAGAAAGCTTCTTTCCAGTTTTGAACGGAAGATATTTCCTTTTCACCATAGCCCTCTATGGGCTTCCAAATATCCCTTTGCCAATTCTACAAGAACAGCCTTAGGGAAAGGCTTCTTGAAGGGAAAAATGTAACTCTGTGAGATGAATTCACATAACACAGAGCAGTTTCTCAGAAAGCTTCTTTCCAGTTTTGAACGGAAGATATTTCCTTTTTCACCATAGCCTTCTATGGGCTTCCAAATATCCCTTTGCCAATTCCACAAGAACAGCCTTAGCGAAAGGCTTCTTGAAGGGAAAGATGTAACTCTGTGAGATGAATTAACAGAACACAGAGCAGTTTCTCAGAAAGCTTCTTTCCAGTTTTCAGCTAAAGATATTTCCTTTTTCACCATAGCCCTCTATGGGCTTCCAAATATCCCTTTGCCAATTGCACAAGAACAGCCTTAGCGAAAGGCTTCTTGAAGAGAAAGATGTAACTCTGTTAGATGAATTAACAGAACACAGAGCAGTTTCTCAGAAAGCTTCTTTCCAGTTTTGAACGGAAGATATTTCCTTTTTCACCATAGCCCTCTATGGGCTTCCAAATATCCCTTTGCCAATTCTACAAGAACAGCCTTAGGGAAAGGCTTCTTGAAGGGAAAAATGTAACTCTGTGAGATGAATTCACATAACACAGAGCAGTTTCTCAGAAAGCTTCTTTCCAGTTTTGAACGGAAGATATTTCCTTTTTCACCATAGCCTTCTATGGGCTTCCAAATATCCCTTTGCCAATTCCACAAGAACAGCCTTAGCGAAAGGCTTCTTGAAGGGAAAGATGTAACTCTGTGAGATGAATTAACAGAACACAGAGCAGTTTCTCAGAAAGCTTCTTGCCAGTTTTCAGCTAAAGATATTTCCTTTTTCACCATAGCCCTCTATGGGCTTCCAAATATCCCTTTGCCAATTCCACAAGAACAGCCTTAGCGAAAGACTTCTTGAAGGGAAAGATGTAACTCTGTGAGATGAATTAACAGAACACAGCGCAGTTTCTCAGAAAGCTTCTTGCCAGTTTTGAACGGAAGATATTTCCTTTTTCACCATAGCCCTCTATGGGCTTCCAAATATCCGTTTGCCAATTCCACAAGAACAGCCTTAGCGAAAGGCTTCTTGAAGGGAAAGATGTAATTCTGTGAGATGAATTCACGGAACACAAAGAAGTTTCTCAGAAAGCTTCTTTCCAGTTTTGAACGGAAGATATTTCCTTTTTCACCATAGCCCTCTATGGGCTTCCAAATAACCTTTTGCCAATTCCACAAGAGCAGCCTTAGCGAAAGGCTTCTTGAAGGGAAATATGTAACTTTGTGAGATGAATTCATAGAACACAGAGCAGTTTCTCAGAAAGCTTCTTTCCAGTTTTGAACGGAAGATATTTCCTTTTTCACCATAGCCCTCTATGGGCTTCCAAATATCCCCTTGCCAATTCCACAAGAACAGCCTTAGCGAAAGGCTTCTTGAAGGGAAAGATGTAACTCTGTGAGATGAATTAACAGAACACAGAGCAGTTTCTCAGAAAGCTTCTTTCCAGTTTTCAGAGGAAGATATTTCCTTTTTCACCATAGCCCTCTATGCGCTTGCAAATATCCCTTTGCCAATTCCAAAAGAACAGGCTTGGCGAAAGGCTTCTTGAAGGGAAAGATGTAACTCTGTGAGATGAATTCACAGAACACAGAGCAGTTTCTCAGAAAGCTTCTTTCCACTTTTGAACGGAAGATATTTCCTTTGTCACCATAGCCCTCTATGGGCTTCCAAATATCCCTTTGCCAATTCCACAAGAACAGCCTTAGCGAAAGGCTTCTTGAAGGGAAAGATGTAACTCTGTGAGATGAATTCACAGAACACAGAGCAGTTTCTCAGAAAGCTTCTTTCCAGTTTTGAGCGGAAGATATTTCCTTTTTCAACATAGCCCTCTATGGGCTTCCAAATATCCCTTTGCCAATTCCACAAGAACAGCCTTAGCGAAAGGCTTCTTGAAGGGAAACATGTAACTCTGTGAGATGAATTAAGAGAACACAGAGCAGTTTCTCAGAAAGCTTCTTTCCCCTTTTGAACGGAAGATATTTCCTTTTTCACCATAGCCCTCTAAGGGTTTACAAATATCCCTTTGCCAATTCCCCAAGAACAGCCTTAGCGAAAGGCTTCTTGAAGGGAAAGATGTAACTCTGTGAGATGAATTCACAGAACACAGAGCAGTTTCTCAGAAAGCTTCTTTCCAGTTTTCAGCGGAAGATGTTTCCTTTTTCACCATAGCCCTCTATGGGCTTGCAAATATCCCTTTGCCAATTCCACGAGAACAGCCTTAGCGAAAGGCTTCTTGAAGGGAAAGATGTAACTCTGTGAGATGAATTCACAGAACACAGAGCAGTTTCTCAGAAAGCTTCTTTCCAGTTTTGAACGGAAGATAATTCCTTTTTCACCATAGCCCTCTATGGGCTTCCAAATATCCCTTTGCCAATTCCACAAGAACAGCCTTAGGGAAAGTCTTCTTGAAGGGAAATATGTAACTCTGTGAGAGGAATTCACAGAACACAGAGCAGTTTCTCAGAAAGCTTCTTTCCAGTTTTGAACGGAAGATATTTCCTTTGTCACCATAGCCCTCTATGGGCTTCCAAATATCCCTTTGGCAATTCCACAAGAACAGCCTTAGCGAAAGGCTTCTTGAAGGGAAAGATGTAACTCTGTGAGATGAATTAACAGAACACAGAGCAGTTTCTCAGAAAGCTTCTTTCCAGTTTTCAGGGGAAGATATTCCCTTTTTCACCATAGCCCTCTATGGGCTTCCAAATATCCCTTTGCCAATTCCACAAGAACAGCCTTAGCGAAAGGCTTCTTGAAGGGAAAGATGTAACTCTGTGAGATGAATTAACAGAACACAGAGCAGTTTCTCAGAAAGCTTCTTTCCAGTTTTGAACGGAAGATATTTCCTTTTTCACCATAGCCCTCTATGGGCTTCCAAATATCCCTTTGCCAATTCCACAAGAACAGCCTTAGCGAAAGGCTTCTTGAAGGGAAAGATGTAACTCTGTGAGATGAATTAACAGAACACAGAGCAGTTTCTCAGAAAGCTTCTTTCCAGTTTTCAGCTAAAGATATTTCCTTTTTCACCATAGCCCTCTATGGGCTTCCAAATATCCCTTTGCCAATTCCACAAGAACAGCCTTAGCGAAAGGCTTCTTGAAGGGAAAGATGTAACTCTGTGAGATGAATTAACAGAACACAGAGCAGTTTCTCAGAAAGATGCTTTCCAGTTTTGAACGGAAGATATTTCCTTTTTCACCATAGCCCTCTATGGGCTTCCAAATATCCCTTTGCCAATTCCACAAGAACAGCC
The DNA here is from genome assembly GCF_047675955.1 of Chlorocebus sabaeus. Classification (NCBI taxonomy): domain Eukaryota; kingdom Metazoa; phylum Chordata; class Mammalia; order Primates; family Cercopithecidae; genus Chlorocebus; species Chlorocebus sabaeus. Next base: position 2,015,937 of record NW_027327079.1, on the reverse strand, counting down.
TTAGGGAAAGGCTTCTTGAAGGGAAAGATGTAACTCTGTGAGATGAATTCACAGAACACAGAGCAGTTTCTCAGAAAGCTTCTTTCCAGTTTTGAACGGAAGATATTTCCTTTTTCACCATAGCCTTCTATGGGCTTCCAAATATCCCTTTGCCAATTCCACAAGAACAGCCTTAGCGAAAGGCTTCTTGAAGGGAAAGATGTAACTCTGTGAGATGAATTAACAGAACACAGAGCAGTTTCTCAGAAAGCTTCTTTCCAGTTTTCAGCTAAAGATATTTCCTTTTTCACCATAGCCCTCTATGGGCTTCCAAATATCCCTTTGCCAATTCCACAAGAACAGCCTTAGCGAAAGGCGTCTTGAAGGGAAAGATGTAACTCTGTGAGATGAATTAACAGAACACAGAGCAGTTTCTCAGAAAGCTTCTTTCCAGTTTTGAACGGAAGATATTTCCTTTTTCACCATAGCCCTCTATGGGCTTCCAAATATCCCTTTGCCAATTCCACAAGAACAGCCTTAGGGAAAGTCTTCTTGAAGGGAAAGATGTAACTCTGTGAGATGAATTAACAGAACACAGAGTAGTTTCCCAGAAAGCTTCTTTCCAGTTTTGAACGGAAGATATTTCCTTTTTCACCATAGCCCTCTATGGGCTTCCAAATATCCCTTTGCCAATTCCACAAGAACAGCCTTAGCGAAAGGCTTCTTGAAGGGAAAGATGTAACTCTGTGAGATGAATTCACAGAACACAGCGCAGTTTCTCAGAAAGCTTCTTTCCAGTTTTTAACGGAAGATATTTCCTTTTTCACCATAGCCCTCTATGGGCTTCCAAATATCCCTTTGCCAATTCCACAAGAACAGCCTTAGCGAAAGTCTTCTTGAAGGGAAAGATGTAACTCTGTGAGATGAATTAACAGAACACAGAGCAGTTTCTCAGAAAGCTTCTTTGCAGTTTTGAACGGAAGATATTTTCTTTTTCACCATAGCCCTCTATGGGTTTCCAAATATCCCTTTGCCAATACCACAAGAACAGCCTTAACGAAAGGCTTCTTGAAGGGAAAGATGTAACTCTGTGAGATGAATTAACAGAACACAGAGAAGTTTCTCAGAAAGCTTCTTTCCAGTTTTGAACGGAAGATATTTCCTTTTTCACCATAGCCCTCTATGGGCTTCCAAATATCCCTTTGCCAATTCCACAAGAACAGCCTTAGCGAAAGGTATCTTGAAGGGAAAGATGTAACTCTCTGAGATGAATTAACAGAAGACAGAGCAGTTTCTCAGAAAGCTTCTTTCCAATTTTTAGCGGAAGATATTTCCTTTTTCATCATAGCCCCCTATGGGCTTCCAAATATCCCTTTGCCAATTCCACAAGAACAGCCTTAGCGAAAGGCTTCTTGAAGGGAAAGATGTAACTCTGTGAGATGAATTAACAGAACACAGAGCAGTTTCTCAGAAAGCTTCTTTCCAGTTTTGATCGGAAGTTATTTCCTTTTTCACCATAGCCCTCTATGGGCTTCCAAATATACCTTTTCCAATTCCACCAGAACAGCCTTAGGGAAAGGGTTCTTGAAGGGAAAGATGTAACTCTGTGAGATTAATTAACAGAACACAGAGCAGTTTCTCAGAAAGCTTCTTTCCAGTTTTGAACGGAAGATATTTCCTTTTTCACCATAGCCCTCTATGGGCTTCCAAATATCCTTTTGCCAATTCCAAAAGAACAGCCTTAGCGAAAGGCTTCTTGAAGGGAAAGATGTAACTCTGTGAGATGAATTAAGAGAACACAGAGCAGTTTCTCAGAAAGCTTCTTTCCAGTTTTGAGCGGAAGATATTTCCTTTTTCACCATAGCCCTCTATGGGCTTCCAAATATCCCTTTGCCAATTCCACAAGAACAGCTTCAGCGAAAGGCTTCTTGAAGGGAAAGATGTAACTCTGTGAGATGAATTAACAGAACACAGAGCAGTTTCTCAGAATGCTTCTTTCCAGTTTTCAGGGGAAGATATTTTCTTTTTCACCATAGCCCTCTATGGGCTTCCAAATATCCCTTTGCCAATTCCACAAGAACAGCCTTAGCGAAAGGCTTCTTGAAGGGAAAGATGTAACTCTGTGAGATGAATTAACAGAACACAGAGCAGTTTCTCAGAAAGCTTCTTTCCAGTTTTGAACGGAAGATATTTCCTTTTTCACCATAGCCCTCTATGGGCTTCCAAATATCCCTTTGCCAATTCCACAAGAACAGCCTTAGCGAAAGGCTTCTTGAAGGGAAAGATGTAACTCTGTGAGATGAATTAACAGAACACAGAGCAGTTTCTCAGAAAGCTTCTTTCCAGTTTTCAGCTAAAGATATTTCCTTTTTCACCATAGCCCTCTATGGGCTTCCAAATATCCCTTTGCCAATTCCACAAGAACAGCCTTAGCGAAAGGCGTCTTGAAGGGAAAGATGTAACTCTGTGAGATGAATTAACAGAACACAGAGCAGTTTCTCAGAAAGCTTCTTTCCAGTTTTGAACGGAAGATATTTCCTTTTTCACCATAGCCCTCTATGGGCTTCCAAATATCCCTTTGCCAATTCCACAAGAACAGCCTTAGGGAAAGGCTTCTTGAAGGGAAAGATGTAACTCTGTGAGATGAATTAACAGAACACAGAGCAGTTTCTCAGAAAGCTTCTTGCCAGTTTTCAGCTAAAGATATTTCCTTTTTCACCATAGCCCTCTATGGGCTTCCAAATATCCCTTTGCCAATTCCACAAGAACAGCCTTAACGAAAGGCTTCTTGAAGGGAAAGATGTAACTCTGTGAGATGAATTAACAGAACACAGAGCCGTTTCTCAGAAAGCTTCTTTCCAGTTTTGAACGGAAAATATTTCCTTTTTCACCATAGCCCTCTATGGGCTTCCAAATATCCGTTTGCCAATTCCACAAGAACAGCCTTAGGGAAAGTCTTCTTGAAGGGAAAGATGTAACTCTGTGAGATGAATTAACAGAACACAGAGTAGTTTCCCAGAAAGCTTCTTTCCAGTTTTGAACGGAAGATATTTCCTTTTTCACCATAGCCCTCTATGGGCTTCCAAATATCCCTTTGCCAATTCCACAAGAACAGCCTTAGCAAAAGGCTTCTTTAAGGGAAATATGTAACTCTGTGAGATGAATTCATAGAACACAGAGCAGTTTCTCAGAAAGCTTCTTTCCAGTTTTGAACGGAAGATATTTCCTTTTTCACCATAGCCCTCTATGGGCTTCCAAATATCCCCTTGCCAATTCCACAAGAACAGCCTTAGCGAAAGGCTTCTTGAAGGGAAAGATGTAACTCTGTGAGATGAATTTACAGAACACAGAGGAGTTTCTCAGAAAGCTTCTTTCCAGTTTTGAACGGAAGATATTTCCTTTTTCACCATAGCCCTCTATGGGCTTCCAAATATCCCTTTGTCAATTCCACAAGAACAGCCTGAGCGAAAGGCTTCTTGAAGGGAAAGATGTAACTCTGTGAGATGAATTAACAGAACACAGAGCAGTTTCTCAGAAAGCTTCTTTCCAGTTTTCAGCGGAAGATATTTCCTTTTTCACCATAGCCCTCTATGCGCTTGCAAATATCCCTTTGCCAATTCCAAAAGAACAGGCTTGGCGAAAGGCTTCTTGAAGGGAAAGATGTAACTCTGTGAGATGAATTAACAGAACACAGAGCAGTTTCTCAGAAAGCTTCTTTCCAGTTTTGAACGGAAGATATTTCCTTTTTCACCACAGCCCTCTATGGGCTTCCAAATATCCCTTTGCCAATTCCACAAGAACAGCCTTAGGGAAAGGCTTCTTGAATCGAAAGATGTAACTCTGTGAGATGAATTCACAGAACACAGAGCAGTTTCTCAGAAAGCTTCTTTCCAGTTTTGAACGGAAGATATTTCCTTTGTCACCATAGCCCTCTATGGGCTTCCAAATATCCCTTTGCCAATTCCACAAGAACAGCCTTAGCGAAAGGCTTCTTGAAGGGAAAGATGTAACTCTGTGAGATGAATTCACAGAACACAGAGCAGTTTCTCAGAAAGCTTCTTTCCAGTTTTTAACGGAAGATATTTCCTTTTTCAACATAGCCCTCTATGGGCTTCCAAATATCGCCTTGCCAATTCCACAAGAACAGCCTTAGCGAAAGGCTTCTTGAAGGGAAACATGTAACTCTGTGAGATGAATTAAGAGACCACAGAGCAGTTTTTCAGAAAGTTTCTTTCCAGTTTTGAACGGAAGATATTTCCTTTTTCACCATAGCCCTCTAAGGGTTTACAAATATCCCTTTGCCAATTCCACAAGAGCAGCCTTAGCGAAAGGCTTCTTGAAGGGAAAGATGTAACTCTGTGAGATGAATTCACAGAACACAGAGCAGTTTCTCAGAAAGCTTCTTTCCAGTTTACAGCGGAAGATGTTTCCTTTTTCACCATAGCCCTCTATGGGCTTGCAAATATCCCTTTGCCAATTCCAGGAGAACAGCCTTAGCGAAAGGCTTCTTGAAGGGAAAGATGTAACTCTGTGAGATGAATTCACAGAACACAGAGCAGTTTCTCAGAAAGCTTCTTTCCAGTTTTGAACAGAAGATATTTCCTTTTTCACCATAGCCCTCTATGGGCTTCCAAATATCCCTTTGCCAATTCCACAAGAACAGCCTCAGGGAAAGTCTTCTTGAAGGGAAATATGTAACTCTGTGAGATGAATTCACAGAACACAGAGCAGTTTCTCAGAAAGCTTCTTTCCAGTTTTGAACGGAAGATATTTCCTTTGTCACCATAGCCCTCTATGGGCTTCCAAATATCCCTTTGGCAATTCCACAAGAACAGCCTTAGCGAAAGGCTTCTTGAAGGGAAAGATGTAACTCTGTGAGATGAATTAACAGAACACAGAGCAGTTTCTCAGAAAGCTTCTTTCCAGTTTTCAGGGGAAGATATTTCCTTTTTCACCATAGCCCTCTATGGGCTTCCAAATATCCCTTTGCCAATTCCACAAGAACAGCCTTAGCGAAAGGCTTCTTGAAGGGAAAGATGTAACTCTGTGAGATGAATTCACAGAACACAGAGCAGTTTCTCAGAAAGCTTCTTTCCACTTTTTAACGGAAGATATTTCCTTTGTCACCATAGCCCTCTATGGGCTTCCAAATATCCCTTTGCCAAATCCACAAGAACAGCCTTAGCGAAAGGCTTCTTGAAGGGAAACATGTAACTCTGTGAGATGAATTAACAGAACACAGAGCAGTTTCTCAGAAAGCTTCTTTCCAGTTTTGAGCGGAAGATATTTCCTTTTTCACCATAGGCCTCTATGGGCTTCCAAATATCCCTTTGCCAATTCCACAAGAACACCCTTAGCGAAAGGCTTCTTGAAGGGAAAGATGTAACTCTGTGAGATGAATTAACAGAACACAGAGCAGTTTCTCCGAAAGCTTCTTTCCAGTTTTGAACGGAAGATATTTCCTTTTTCACCATAGCCCTCTATGGGCTTCCAAATATCCCTTTGCCAATTCCACAAGAACAGCCTCAGCGAAAGGCTTCTTGAAGGGAAAGATGTAACTCTGTGAGATGAATTAACAGAACAAAGAGCAGTTTCTCAGAAAGCTTCTTTCCAGTTTTGAACGGAAGATATTTCCTTTTTCACCATAGCCCTCTATGGGCTTCCAAATATCCCCTTGCCAATTCCACAAGAACACCCTTAGCGAAAGGCTTCTTGAAGGGAAAGATGTAACTCTGTGAGATGAATTAACAGAACACAGAGGAGTTTCTCAGAAAGCTTCTTTCCAGTTTTGAACGGAAGATATTTCCTTTTTCACCATAGCCCTCTATGGGCTTCCAAATATCCCTTTGCCAATTCCACAAGAACAGCCTTAGCGAAAGGCCTCTTGAAGGGAAAGATGTAACTCTGTGAGATGAATTAACAGAACACAGAGCAGTTTCTCAGAAAGCTTCTTTCCAGTTTTGAGCGGAAGTTATCTCCTTTTTCACCATAGCCCTCTATGGGCTTCCAAATATCCCTTTGCCAATTCCACAATAACAGCCTTAGCGAAAGGCTTCTTGAAGGGAAAGATGTAACTCTGTGAGATGAATTAACAGAACAAAGAGCAGTTTCTCAGAAAGCTTCTTTCCAGTTTTGAACGGAAGATATTTTGTTTTTCACCATAGCCCTCTATGGACTTCCAAATATCCCTTTGCCAATACCACAAGAACAGCCTTAGCGAAAGGCTTCTTGAAGGGAAAGATGTAACTCTGTGAGATGAATTAACAGAACACAGAGCAGTTTCTCAGAAAGCTTCTTTCCAGTTTTGAACGGAAGATATTTCCTTTTTCACCATAGCCCTCTATGGGCTTCCAAATATCCCTTTGCCAATTCCACAAGAACAGCCTTAGCGAAAGGCTTCTTGAAGGGAAAGATGTAACTCTGTGAGATGAATTAAAAGAACACAGAGCAGTTTCTCAGAAAGCTTCTTTCCAGTTTTCAGCGGAAGATATTTCCTTTTTCACCATAGCCCTCTATGGGCTTCCAAATATCCCTTTGCCAATTCCACAATAACAGCCTTAGCGAAAGGCATCTTGAAGGGAAAGATGTAACTCTCTGAGATGAATTAACAGAAGACAGAGCAGTTTCTCAGAAAGCTTCTTTCCAATTTTCAGCGGAAGATATTTCCTTTTTCATCATAGCCCTCTATGGGCTTCCAAATATCCCTTTGCCAATTCCACAAGAACAGCCTTAGCGAAAGGCTTCTTGAAGGGAAAGATGTAACTCTGTGAGATGAATTAACAGAACACAGAGCAGTTTCTCAGAAAGCTTCTTTCCAGTTTTGAGCGGAAGTTATTTCCTTTATCACCATTGCCCTCTATGGGCTTCCAAATATACCTTTGCCAATTCCACAAGAACAGCCTTAGGGAAAGGCTTCTTGAAGGGAAAGATGTAACTCTGTGAGATGAATTAACAGAACACAGAGCAGTTTCTCAGAAAGCTTCTTTCCAGTTTTGAACGGAAGATATCTCCTTTGTCACCATAGCCCTCTATGGGCTTCCAAATATCCCTTTGCCAATTCCACAAGAACAGCCTTAGCGAAAGGCTTCTTGAAGGGAAACATGTAACTCTGTGAGATGAATTAAAAGAACACAGAGCAGTTTCTCAGAAAGCTTCTTTCCAGTTTTCAGCGGATGATATTTACTTTTTCATCATAGCCCTCTATGGGCTTCCAAATATCCCTTTGCCAATTCCACAATAACAGCCTTAGCGAAAGGCATCTTGAAGGGAAAGATGTAACTCTCTGAGATGAATTAACAGAAGACAGAGCAGTTTCTCAGAAAGCTTCTTTCCAATTTTCAGCGGAAGATATTTCCTTTTTCATCATAGCCCTCTATGGGCTTCCAAATATCCCTTTGCCAATTCCACAAGAACAGCCTTAGCGAAAGGCTTCTTGAAGGGAAAGATGTAACTCTGTGAGATGAATTAACAGAACACAGAGCAGTTTCTCAGAAAGCTTCTTTCCAGTTTTGAGCGGAAGTTATTTCCTTTTTCACCATAGCCCTCTATGGGCTTCCAAATATACCTTTGCCAATTCCACAAGAACAGCCTTAGGGAAAGGCTTCTTGAAGGGAAAGATGTAACTCTGTGAGATGAATTAACAGAACACAGAGCAGTTTCTCAGAAAGCTTCTTTCCAGTTTTGAACGGAAGATATTTCCTTTGTCACCATAGCCCTCTATGGGCTTCCAAAGATCCCTTTGCCAATTCCAAAAGAACAGCCTTAGCGAAAGGCTTCTTGAAGGGAAAGATGTAACTCTGTGAGATGAATTAACAGAACACAGAGCAGTTTCTCAGAAAGCTTCTTTCCAGTTTTCAGGGGAAGATATTTCCTTTTTCACCATAGCCCTCTATGGGCTTCCAAATATCCCTTTGCCAATTCCACAAGAACAGCCTTAGCGAAAGGCTTCTTGAAGGGAAACATGTAACTCTGTGAGATGAATTAAGAGAACACAGAGCAGTTTCTCAGAAAGCTTCTTTCCAGTTTTGAACGGAAGATATTTCATTTTTCACCATGGCCCTCTATGGGCTTCCAAATATCCCTTTGCCAATTCCAGAAGAACAGCGTGAGCGAAAGGCTTCTTGAAGGGAAAGATGTAACTCTGTGAGATGAATTCACAGAACACAGAGCAGTTTCTCAGAAAGCTTCTTTCCAGTTTTGAGCGGAAGATATTTCCTTTTTCACCATAGCCCTCTATGGGCTTCCAAATATCCCTTTGCCAATTCCACAAGAACAGCCTTAGCGAAAGTCTTCTTGAAGGGAAATATGTAACTCTGTGAGATGAATTAACAGAACACAGAGCAGTTTCTCAGAAAGCTTCTTTCCAGTTTTGAACGGAAGATATTTCCTTTTTCACCATAGCCCTCTATGGGCTTCCAAATATCCCTTTGCCAATTCCACAAGAACAGCCTCAGCGAAAGGCTTCTTGAAGGGAAAGATGTAACTCTGTGAGATGAATTCACAGAACACAGAGCAGTTTCTCAGAAAGCTTCTTTCCAGTTTTCAGCGGAAGATATTTCCTTTTTCACCATAGCCCTCTATGCGCTTGCAAATATCCCTTTGCCAATTCCAAAAGAACAGGCTTGGCGAAAGGCTTCTTGAAGGGAAAGATGTAACTCTGTGAGATGAATTAACGGAACACAGAGCAGTTTCTCAGAAAGCTTCTTTCCAGTTTTGAACGGAAGATATTTCCTTTTTCACCACAGCCCTCTATGGGCTTCCAAATATCCCTTTGCCAATTCCACAAGAACAGCCTTAGGGAAAGGCTTCTTGAATCGAAAGATGTAACTCTGTGAGATGAATTCACAGAACACAGAGCAGTTTCTCAGAAAGCTTCTTTCCAGTTTTGAACGGAAGATATTTCGTTTGTCACCATAGCCCTCTATGGGCTTCCAAATATCCCTTTGCCAATTCCACAAGAACAGCCTTAGCGAAAGGCTTCTTGAAGGGAAAGATGTAACTCTGTGAGATGAATTAACAGAACACAGAGCAGTTTCTCAGAAAGCTTCTTTCCAGTTTTCAGGGGAAGTTATTTCCTTTTTCACCATAGCCCTCTATGGGCTTCCAAATATCCCTTTGCCAATTCCACAAGAACAGCCTTAGCGAAAGGCTTCTTGAAGGGAAAGATGTAACTCGGTGAGATGAATTCGCAGAACACAGAGCAGTTTCTCAGAAAGCTTCTTTCCGCTTTTTAACGGAAGATATTTCCTTTGTCACCATAGCCCTCTATGGACTTCCAAATATCCCTTTGCCAATTCCACAAGAACAGCCTTAGCGAAAGGCTTCTTGAAGGGAAAGATGTAACTCTGTGAGATGAATTAACAGAACACGGAGCAGTTTCTCAGAAAGCTTCTTTCCAGTTTTGAGCCGAAGATATTTCCTTTTTCACCATAGCCCTCTATGGGCTTCCAAATATCCCTTTGCCAATTCCACAAGAACAGCCTTAGCGAAAGGCTTCTTGAAGGGAAAGATGTAACTTTGTGAGATGAATTAACAGAACACAGAGCAGTTTCTCAGAAACCTTCTTTCCAGTTTTCAGGGGAAGATATTTCCTTTTTCACCATAGCCCTCTCTGGGCTTCCAAATATCCCTTTGCCAATACCACAAGAACAGCCTTAGCGAAAGGCTTCTTGAAGGGAAACATGTAACTCTGTGAGATGAATTAAGAGAACACAGAGCAGTTTCTCAGAAAGCTTCTTTCCAGTTTTGAACGGAAGATATTTCATTTTTCACCATGGCCCTCTATGGGCTTCCAAATATCCCTTTGCCAATTCCAGAAGAACAGCCTGAGCGAAAGGCTTCTTGAAGGGAAAGATGTAACTCTGTGAGATGAATTCACAGAACACAGAGCAGTTTCTCAGAAAGCTTTTTTCCAGTTTTGAGCGGAAGATATTTCCTTTTTCACCATAGCCCTCTATGGGCTTCCAAATATCCCTTTGCCAATTCCACAAGAACAGTCTTAGCGAAAGGCTTCTTGAAGGGAAAGATGTAACTCTGTGAGATGAATTCACAGAACACAGAGCAGTTTCTCAGAAAGCTTCTTTCCAGTTTTGAACGGAAGATATTTCCTTTTTCACCATAGCCCTCTATGGGCTTCCAAATATCCCTTTGCCAATTCCACAAGAACAGCCTTAGCGAAAGGCTTCTTGAAGGGAAACATGTAATTCTGTGAGATGAATTAAGAGAACACAGAGTAGTTTCTCAGAAAGCTTCTTTCCAGTTTTGAACGGAAGATATTTCCTTTTTCACCATAGCCCTCTAAGGGTTTACAAATATCCCTTTGCCAATTCCACAAGAACAGCCTTAGCAAAAGGCTTCTTGAAGGGAAAGATGTAACTCTGTGAGATGAATTCACAGAACACAGAGCAGTTTCTCAGAAAGCTTCTTTCCAGTTTTCAGCGGAAGATGTTTCCTTTTTCACCATAGACCTCTATGGGCTTCCAAATATCCCTTTGCCAATTCCACGAGAACAGCCTTAGCGAAAGGCTTCTTGAAGGGAAAGATGTAACTCTGTGAGATAAATTCACAGAACACAGAGCAGTTTCTCAGAAAGCTTCTTTACAGTTTTGAAAGGAAGATATTTCCTTTTTCACCATAGCCCTCTATGGGCTTCCAAATATCCCTTTGCCAATTCCACAAGAACAGCCTTAGGGAAAGTCTTCTTGAAGTTAAATATGTAACTCTGTGAGATGAATTCACAGAACACAGAGCAGTTTCTCAGAAAGCTTCTTTCCAGTTTTGAATGGAAGATATTTCCTTTGTCACCATCGCCCTCTATGGGCTTCCAAATATCCCTTTGGCAATTCCACAAGAACAGCCTTAGCGAAAGGCTTCTTGAAGGGAAAGATGTAACTCTGTCAGATGAATTATCGGAACACAGAGCAGTTTCTCAGAAAGCTTCTTTCCAGTTTTCAGGGGAAGATATTTCCTTTTTCACCATAGCCCTCTATGGGCTTCCAAATATCCCTTTGCCAATTCCACAAGAACAGCCTTAGCGAAAGGCTTCTTGAAGGGAAAGATGTAACTCTGTGAGATGAATTCACAGAACACAGAGCGGTTTCTCAGAAAGCTTCTTTCCAGTTTTGAACAGAAGATATTTCCTTTTTCACCATAGCCCTCTATGGGCTTCCAAATATCCCTTTGCCAATTCCACAAGAACAGCCTCAGGGAAAGGCTTCTTGAAGGGAAAGATGTAACTCTGTGAGGTGAATTCACAGAACACAGAGCAGTTTCTCAGAAAGCTTCTTTCCAGTTTTCAGCTAAAGATATTTCCTTTTTCACCATAGCCCTCTATGGGCTTCCAAATATCCCTTTGCCAATTCCACAAGAACAGCCTTAGCGAAAGGCGTCTTGAAGGGAAAGATGTAACTCTGTGAGATGAATTAACAGAACACAGAGCAGTTTCTCAGAAAGATTCTTTCCAGTTTTGAACGGAAGATATTTCCTTTTTCACCATAGCCCTCTATGGGCTTCCAAATATCCCTTTGCCAATTCCACAAGAACAGCCTTAGGGAAAGGCTTCTTGAAGGGAAAGATGTAACTCTGTGAGATGAATTAACAGAACACAGAGCAGTTTCTCAGAAAGCTTCTTGCCAGTTTTCAGCTAAAGATATTTCCTTTTTCACCATAGCCCTCTATGGGCTTCCAAATATCCCTTTGCCAATTCCACAAGAACAGCCTTAACGAAAGGCTTCTTGAAGGGAAAGATGTAACTCTGTGAGATGAATTAACAGAACACAGAGCCGTTTCTCAGAAAGCTTCTTTCCAGTTTTGAACGGAAAATATTTCCTTTTTCACCATAGCCCTCTATGGGCTTCCAAATATCCGTTTGCCAATTCCACAAGAACAGCCTTAGGGAAAGTCTTCTTGAAGGGAAAGATGTAACTCTGTGAGATGAATTAACAGAACACAGAGTAGTTTCCCAGAAAGCTTCTTTCCAGTTTTGAACGGAAGATATTTCCTTTTTCACCATAGCCCTCTATGGGCTTCCAAATATCCCTTTGCCAATTCCACAAGAACAGCCTTAGCGAAAGGCTTCTTGAAGGGAAAGATGTAACTCTGTGAGATTAATTCACGGAACACAAAGTAGTTTCTCAGAAAGCTTCTTTCCAGTTTTGAACGGAAGATATTTCCTTTTTCACCATAGCCCTGTATGGGCTTCCAAATAACCCTTTGCCAATTACACAAGAACAGCCTTAGCGAAAGGCTTCTTTAAGGGAAATATGTAACTCTGTGAGATGAATTCATAGAACACAGAGCAGTTTCTCAGAAAGCTTCTTTCCAGTTTTGAACGGAAGATATTTCCTTTTTCACCATAGCCCTCTATGGGCTTCCAAATATCCCCTTGCCAATTCCACAAGAACAGCCTTAGCGAAAGGCTTCTTGAAGGGAAAGATGTAACTCTGTGAGATGAATTCACAGAACACAGAGGAGTTTCTCAGAAAGCTTCTTTCCAGTTTTGAACGGAAGATATTTCCTTTTTCACCATAGCCCTCCATGGGCTTCCAAATATCCCTTTGCCAATTCCACAAGAACAGCCTTAGCGAAAGGCTTCTTGAAGGGAAAGATGTAACTCTGTGAGATGAATTAACAGAACACAGAGCAGTTTCTCAGAAAGCTTCTTTCCAGTTTTCAGCGGAAGATATTTCCTTTTTCACCATAGCCCTCTATGCGCTTGCAAATATCCCTTTGCCAATTCCAAAAGAACAGGCTTGGCGAAAGGCTTCTTGAAGGGAAAGATGTAACTCTGTGAGATGAATTAACAGAACACAGAGCAGTTTCTCAGAAAGCTTCTTTCCAGTTTTGAACGGAAGATATTTCCTTTTTCACCACAGCCCTCTATGGGCTTCCAAATATCCCTTTGCCAATTCCACAAGAACAGCCTTAGGGAAAGGCTTCTTGAATCGAAAGATGTAACTCTGTGAGATGAATTCACAGAACACAGAGCAGTTTCTCAGAAAGCTTCTTTCCAGTTTTGAACGGAAGATATTTCCTTTGTCACCATAGCCCTCTATGGGCTTCCAAATATCCCTTTGCCAATTCCACAAGAACAGCCTTAGCGAAAGGCTTCTTGAAGGGAAAGATGTAACTCTGTGAGATGAATTCACAGAACACAGAGCAGTTTCTCAGAAAGCTTCTTTCCAGTTTTGAACGGAAGATATTTCCTTTTTCAACATAGCCCTCTATGGGCTTCCAAATATCGCCTTGCCAATTCCACAAGAACAGCCTTAGCGAAAGGCTTCTTGAAGGGAAACATGTAACTCTGTGAGATGAATTAAGAGACCACAGAGCAGTTTTTCAGAAAGCTTCTTTCCAGTTTTGAACGGAAGATATTTCCTTTTTCACCATAGCCCTCTAAGGGTTTACAAATATCCCTTTGCCAATTCCACAAGAACAGCCTTAGCGAAAGGCTTCTTGAAGGGAAAGATGTAACTCTGTGAGATGAATTCACAGAACACAGAGCAGTTTCTCAGAAAGCTTCTTTCCAGTTTACAGCGGAAGATGTTTCCTTTTTCACCATAGCCCTCTATGGGCTTGCAAATATCCCTTTGCCAATTCCAGGAGAACAGCCTTAGCGAAAGGCTTCTTGAAGGGAAAGATGTAACTCTGTGAGATGAATTCACAGAACACAGAGCAGTTTCTCAGAAAGCTTCTTTCCAGTTTTGAACAGAAGATATTTCCTTTTTCACCATAGCCCTCTATGGGCTTCCAAATATCCCTTTGCCAATTCCACAAGAACAGCCTTAGGGAAAGTCTTCTTGAAGGGAAATATGTAACTCTGTGAGATGAATTCACAGAACACAGAGCAGTTTCTCAGAAAGCTTCTTTCCAGTTTTGAACGGAAGATATTTCCTTTGTCACCATAGCCCTCTATGGGCTTCCAAATATCCCTTTGGCAATTCCACAAGAACAGCCTTAGCGAAAGGCTTCTTGAAGGGAAAGATGTAACTCTGTGAGATGAATTAACAGAACACAGAGCAGTTTCTCAGAAAGCTTCTTTCCAGTTTTCAGGGGAGGATATTTCCTTTTTCACCATAGCCCTCTATGGGCTTCCAAATATCCCTTTGCCAATTCCACAAGAACAGCCTTAGCGAAAGGCTTCTTGAAGGGAAAGATGTAACTCTGTGAGATGAATTCACAGAACACAGAGCAGTTTCTCAGAAAGCTTCTTTCCACTTTTTAACGGAAGATATTTCCTTTGTCACCATAGCCCTCTATGGGCTTCCAAATATCCCTTTGCCAAATCCACAAGAACAGCCTTAGCGAAAGGCTTCTTGAAGGGAAACATGTAACTCTGTGAGATGAATTAACAGAACACAGAGCAGTTTCTCAGAAAGCTTCTTTCCAGTTTTGAGCGGAAGATATTTCCTTTTTCACCATAGCCCTCTATGGGCTTCCAAATATCCCTTTGCCAATTCCACAAGAACAGCCTTAGCGAAAGGCTTCTTGAAGGGAAAGATGTAACTCTGTGAGATGAATTCACAGAACACAGAGCAGTTTCTCCGAAAGCTTCTTTCCAGTTTTGAACGGAAGATATTTCCTTTTTCACCATAGCCCTCTATGGGCTTCCAAATATCCCTTTGCCAATTCCACAAGAACAGCCTCAGCGAAAGGCTTCTTGAAGGGAAAGATGTAACTCTGTGAGATGAATTAACAGAACAAAGAGCAGTTTCTCAGAAAGCTTCTTTCCACTTTTGAACGGAAGATATTTCCTTTATCACCATAGCCCTCTATGGGCTTCCAAATATCCCCTTGCCAATTCCACAAGAACACCCTTAGCGAAAGGCTTCTTGAAGGGAAAGATGTAACTCTGTGAGATGAATTAACAGAACACAGAGGAGTTTCTCAGAAAGCTTCTTTCCAGTTTTGAACGGAAGATATTTCCTTTTTCACCATAGCCCTCTATGGGCTTCCAAATATCCCTTTGCCAATTCCACAAGAACAGCCTTAGCGAAAGGCCTCTTGAAGGGAAAGATGTAACTCTGTGAGATGAATTAACAGAACACAGAGCAGTTTCTCAGAAAGCTTCTTTCCAGTTTTGAGCGGAAGTTATCTCCTTTTTCACCATAGCCCTCTATGGGCTTCCAAATATCCCTTTGCCAATTCCACAATAACAGCCTTAGCGAAAGGCTTCTTGAAGGGAAAGATGTAACTCTGTGAGATGAATTAACAGAACACAGAGCAGTTTCTCAGAAAGCTTCTTTCCAGTTTTGAACGGAAGATATTTTCTTTTTCACCATAGCCCTCTATGGGCTTCCAAATATCCCTTTGCCAATACCACAAGAACAGCCTTAGCGAAAGGCTTCTTGAAGGGAAAGATGTAACTCTGTGAGATGAATTAACAGAACACAGAGCAGTTTCGCAGAAAGCTTCTTTCCAGTTTTGAACGGAAGATATTTCCTTTTTCACCATAGCCCTCTATGGGCTTCCAAATATCCCTTTGCCAATTCCACAAGAACAGCCTTAGCGAAAGGCTTCTTGAAGGGAAAGATGTAACTCTGTGAGATGAATTAAAAGAACACAGAGCAGTTTCTCAGAAAGCTTCTTTCCAGTTTTCAGCGGAAGATATTTCCTTTTTCACCATAGCTCTCTATGGGCTTCCAAATATCCCTTTGCCAATTCCACAATAACAGCCTTAGCGAAAGGCATCTTGAAGGGAAAGATGTAACTCTCTGAGATGAATTAACAGAAGACCGAGCAGTTTCTCAGAAAGCTTCTTTCCAATTTTCAGCGGAAGATATTTCCTTTTTCATCATAGCCCTCTATGGGCTTCCAAATATCCCTTTGCCAATTCCACAAGAACAGCCTTAGCGAAAGGCTTCTTGAAGGGAAAGATGTAACTCTGTGAGATGAATTAACAGAACACAGAGCAGTTTCTCAGAAAGCTTCTTTCCAGTTTTGAGCGGAAGTTATTTCCTTTATCACCATTGCCCTCTATGGGCTTCCAAATATACCTTTGCCAATTCCACAAGAACAGCCTTAGGGAAAGGCTTCTTGAAGGGAAAGATGTAACTCTGTGAGATGAATTAACAGAACACAGAGCAGTTTCTCAGAAAGCTTCTTTCCAGTTTTGAACGGAAGATATCTCCTTTGTCACCATAGCCCTCTATGGGCTTCCAAATATCACTTTGCCAATTCCACAAGAACAGCCTTAGCGAAAGGCTTCTTGAAGGGAAACATGTAACTCTGTGAGATGAATTAAAAGAACACAGAGCAGTTTCTCAGAAAGCTTCTTTCCAGTTTTCAGCGGAAGATATTTACTTTTTCATCATAGCCCTCTATGGGCTTCCAAATATCCCTTTGCCAATTCCACAATAACAGCCTTAGCGAAAGGCATCTTGAAGGGAAAGATGTAACTCTCTGAGATGAATTAACAGAAGACAGAGCAGTTTCTCAGGAAGCTTCTTTCCAATTTTCAGCGGAAGATATTTCCTTTTTCATCATAGCCCTCTATGGGCTTCCAAATATCCCTTTGCCAATTCCACAAGAACAGCCTTAGCGAAAGGCTTCTTGAAGGGAAAGATGTAACTCTGTGAGATGAATTAACAGAACACAGAGCAGTTTCTCAGAAAGCTTCTTTCCAGTTTTGAGCGGAAGTTATTTCCTTTTTCACCATAGCCCTCTATGGGCTTCCAAATATACCTTTGCCAATTCCACAAGAACAGCCTTAGGGAAAGGCTTCTTGAAGGGAAAGATGTAACTCTGTGAGATGAATTAACAGAACACAGAGCAGTTTCTCAGAAAGCTTCTTTCCAGTTTTGAACGGAAGATATTTCCTTTGTCACTATAGCCCTCTATGGGCTTCCAAATATCCCTTTGCCAATTCCAAAAGAACAGCCTTAGCGAAAGGCTTCTTGAAGGGAAAGATGTAACTCTGTGAGATGAATTAACAGAACACAGAGCAGTTTCTCAGAAAGCTTCTTTCCAGTTTTCAGGGGAAGATATTTCCTTTTTCACCATAGCCCTCTATGGGCTTCCAAATATCCCTTTGCCAATTCCACAAGAACAGCCTTAGCGAAAGGCTTCTTGAAGGGAAACATGTAACTCTGTGAGATGAATTCACAGAACACAGAGCGGTTTCTCAGAAAGCTTCTTTCCAGTTTTGAACAGAAGATATTTCCTTTTTCACCATAGCCCTCTATGGGCTTCCAAATATCCCTTTGCCAATTCCACAAGAACAGCCTCAGGGAAAGGCTTCTTGAAGGGAAAGATGTAACTCTGTGAGGTGAATTCACAGAACACAAAGTAGTTTCTCAGAAAGCTTCTTTCCAGTTTTGAACGGAAGATATTTCCTTTTTCACCATAGCCCTGTATGGGCTTCCAAATAACCCTTTGCCAATTACACAAGAACAGCCTTAGCGAAAGGCTTCTTTAAGGGAAATATGTAACTCTGTGAGATGAATTCATAGAACACAGAGCAGTTTCTCAGAAAGCTTCTTTCCAGTTTTGAACGGAAGATATTTCCTTTTTCACCATAGCCCTCTATGGGCTTCCAAATATCCCCTTGCCAATTCCACAAGAACAGCCTTAGCGAAAGGCTTCTTGAAGGGAAAGATGTAACTCTGTGAGTTGAATTCACAGAACACAGAGGAGTTTCTCAGAAAGCTTCTTTCCAGTTTTGAACGGAAGATATTTCCTTTTTCACCATAGCCCTCCATGGGCTTCCAAATATCCCTTTGCCAATTCCACAAGAACAGCCTTAGCGAAAGGCTTCTTGAAGGGAAAGATGTAACTCTGTGAGATGAATTAACAGAACACAGAGCAGTTTCTCAGAAAGCTTCTTTCCAGTTTTCAGCGGAAGATATTTCCTTTTTCACCATAGCCCTCTATGCGCTTGCAAATATCCCTTTGCCAATTCCAAAAGAACAGGCTTGGCGAAAGGCTTCTTGAAGGGAAAGATGTAACTCTGTGAGATGAATTAACAGAACACAGAGCAGTTTCTCAGAAAGCTTCTTTCCAGTTTTGAACGGAAGATATTTCCTTTTTCACCACAGCCCTCTATGGGCTTCCAAATATCCCTTTGCCAATTCCACAAGAACAGCCTTAGGGAAAGGCTTCTTGAATCGAAAGATGTAACTCTGTGAGATGAATTCACAGAACACAGAGCAGTTTCTCAGAAAGCTTCTTTCCAGTTTTGAACGGAAGATATTTCCTTTGTCACCATAGCCCTCTATGGGCTTCCAAATATCCCTTTGCCAATTCCACAAGAACAGCCTTAGCGAAAGGCTTCTTGAAGGGAAAGATGTAACTCTGTGAGATGAATTCACAGAACACAGAGCAGTTTCTCAGAAAGCTTCTTTCCAGTTTTGAACGGAAGATATTTCCTTTTTCAACATAGCCCTCTATGGGCTTCCAAATATCGCCTTGCCAATTCCACAAGAACAGCCTTAGCGAAAGGCTTCTTGAAGGGAAACATGTAACTCTGTGAGATGAATTAAGAGACCACAGAGCAGTTTTTCAGAAAGCTTCTTTCCAGTTTTGAACGGAAGATATTTCCTTTTTCACCATAGCCCTCTAAGGGTTTACAAATATCCCTTTGCCAATTCCACAAGAACAGCCTTAGCGAAAGGCTTCTTGAAGGGAAAGATGTAACTCTGTGAGATGAATTCACAGAACACAGAGCAGTTTCTCAGAAAGCTTCTTTCCAGTTTACAGCGGAAGATGTTTCCTTTTTCACCATAGCCCTCTATGGGCTTGCAAATATCCCTTTGCCAATTCCAGGAGAACAGCCTTAGCGAAAGGCTTCTTGAAGGGAAAGATGTAACTCTGTGAGATGAATTCACAGAACACAGAGCAGTTTCTCAGAAAGCTTCTTTCCAGTTTTGAACAGAAGATATTTCCTTTTTCACCATAGCCCTCTATGGGCTTCCAAATATCCCTTTGCCAATTCCACAAGAACAGCCTTAGGGAAAGTCTTCTTGAAGGGAAATATGTAACTCTGTGAGATGAATTCACAGAACACAGAGCAGTTTCTCAGAAAGCTTCTTTCCAGTTTTGAACGGAAGATATTTCCTTTGTCACCATAGCCCTCTATGGGCTTCCAAATATCCCTTTGGCAATTCCACAAGAACAGCCTTAGCGAAAGGCTTCTTGAAGGGAAAGATGTAACTCTGTGAGATGAATTAACAGAACACAGAGCAGTTTCTCAGAAAGCTTCTTTCCAGTTTTCAGGGGAAGATATTTCCTTTTTCACCATAGCCCTCTATGGGCTTCCAAATATCCCTTTGCCAATTCCACAAGAACAGCCTTAGCGAAAGGCTTCTTGAAGGGAAAGATGTAACTCTGTGAGATGAATTCACAGAACACAGAGCAGTTTCTCAGAAAGCTTCTTTCCACTTTTTAACGGAAGATATTTCCTTTGTCACCATAGCCCTCTATGGGCTTCCAAATATCCCTTTGCCAAATCCACAAGAACAGCCTTAGCGAAAGGCTTCTTGAAGGGAAACATGTAACTCTGTGAGATGAATTAACAGAACACAGAGCAGTTTCTCAGAAAGCTTCTTTCCAGTTTTGAGCGGAAGATATTTCCTTTTTCACCATAGCCCTCTATGGGCTTCCAAATATCCCTTTGCCAATTCCACAAGAACAGCCTTAGCGAAAGGCTTCTTGAAGGGAAAGATGTAACTCTGTGAGATGAATTCACAGAACACAGAGCAGTTTCTCCGAAAGCTTCTTTCCAGTTTTGAACGGAAGATATTTCCTTTTTCACCATAGCCCTCTATGGGCTTCCAAATATCCCTTTGCCAATTCCACAAGAACAGCCTCAGCGAAAGGCTTCTTGAAGGGAAAGATGTAACTCTGTGAGATGAATTAACAGAACAAAGAGCAGTTTCTCAGAAAGCTTCTTTCCACTTTTGAACGGAAGATATTTCCTTTATCACCATAGCCCTCTATGGGCTTCCAAATATCCCCTTGCCAATTCCACAAGAACACCCTTAGCGAAAGGCTTCTTGAAGGGAAAGATGTAACTCTGTGAGATGAATTAACAGAACACAGAGGAGTTTCTCAGAAAGCTTCTTTCCAGTTTTGAACGGAAGATATTTCCTTTTTCACCATAGCCCTCTATGGGCTTCCAAATATCCCTTTGCCAATTCCACAAGAACAGCCTTAGCGAAAGGCCTCTTGAAGGGAAAGATGTAACTCTGTGAGATGAATTAACAGAACACAGAGCAGTTTCTCAGAAAGCTTCTTTCCAGTTTTGAGCGGAAGTTATCTCCTTTTTCACCATAGCCCTCTATGGGCTTCCAAATATCCCTTTGCCAATTCCACAATAACAGCCTTAGCGAAAGGCTTCTTGAAGGGAAAGATGTAACTCTGTGAGATGAATTAACAGAACACAGAGCAGTTTCTCAGAAAGCTTCTTTCCAGTTTTGAACGGAAGATATTTTCTTTTTCACCATAGCCCTCTATGGGCTTCCAAATATCCCTTTGCCAATACCACAAGAACAGCCTTAGCGAAAGGCTTCTTGAAGGGAAAGATGTAACTCTGTGAGATGAATTAACAGAACACAGAGCAGTTTCTCAGAAAGCTTCTTTCCAGTTTTGAACGGAAGATATTTCCTTTTTCACCATAGCCCTCTATGGGCTTCCAAATATCCCTTTGCCATTTCCACAAGAACAGCCTTAGCGAAAGGCTTCTTGAAGGGAAAGATGTAACTCTGTGAGATGAATTAAAAGAACACAGAGCAGTTTCTCAGAAAGCTTCTTTCCAGTTTTCAGCGGAAGATATTTCCTTTTTCACCATAGCTCTCTATGGGCTTCCAAATATCCCTTTGCCAATTCCACAATAACAGCCTTAGCGAAAGGCATCTTGAAGGGAAAGATGTAACTCTCTGAGATGAATTAACAGAAGACCGAGCAGTTTCTCAGAAAGCTTCTTTCCAATTTTCAGCGGAAGATATTTCCTTTTTCATCATAGCCCTCTATGGGCTTCCAAATATCCCTTTGCCAATTCCACAAGAACAGCCTTAGCGAAAGGCTTCTTGAAGGGAAAGATGTAACTCTGTGAGATGAATTAACAGAACACAGAGCAGTTTCTCAGAAAGCTTCTTTCCAGTTTTGAGCGGAAGTTATTTCCTTTATCACCATTGCCCTCTATGGGCTTCCAAATATACCTTTGCCAATTCCACAAGAACAGCCTTAGGGAAAGGCTTCTTGAAGGGAAAGATGTAACTCTGTGAGATGAATTAACAGAACACAGAGCAGTTTCTCAGAAAGCTTCTTTCCAGTTTTGAACGGAAGATATCTCCTTTGTCACCATAGCCCTCTATGGGCTTCCAAATATCACTTTGCCAATTCCACAAGAACAGCCTTAGCGAAAGGCTTCTTGAAGGGAAACATGTAACTCTGTGAGATGAATTAAAAGAACACAGAGCAGTTTCTCAGAAAGCTTCTTTCCAGTTTTCAGCGGAAGATATTTACTTTTTCATCATAGCCCTCTATGGGCTTCCAAATATCCCTTTGCCAATTCCACAATAACAGCCTTAGCGAAAGGCATCTTGAAGGGAAAGATGTAACTCTCTGAGATGAATTAACAGAAGACAGAGCAGTTTCTCAGAAAGCTTCTTTCCAATTTTCAGCGGAAGATATTTCCTTTTTCATCATAGCCCTCTATGGGCTTCCAAATATCCCTTTGCCAATTCCACAAGAACAGCCTTAGCGAAAGGCTTCTTGAAGGGAAAGATGTAACTCTGTGAGATGAATTAACAGAACACAGAGCAGTTTCTCAGAAAGCTTCTTTCCAGTTTTGAGCGGAAGTTATTTCCTTTTTCACCATAGCCCTCTATGGGCTTCCAAATATACCTTTGCCAATTCCACAAGAACAGCCTTAGGGAAAGGCTTCTTGAAGGGAAAGATGTAACTCTGTGAGATGAATTAACAGAACACAGAGCAGTTTCTCAGAAAGCTTCTTTCCAGTTTTGAACGGAAGATATTTCCTTTGTCACCATAGCCCTCTATGGGCTTCCAAATATCCCTTTGCCAATTCCAAAAGAACAGCCTTAGCGAAAGGCTTCTTGAAGGGAAAGATGTAACTCTGTGAGATGAATTAACAGAACACAGAGCAGTTTCTCAGAAAGCTTCTTTCCAGTTTTCAGGGGAAGATATTTCCTTTTTCACCATAGCCCTCTATGGGCTTCCAAATATCCCTTTGCCAATTCCACAAGAACAGCCTTAGCGAAAGGCTTCTTGAAGGGAAACATGTAACTCTGTGAGATGAATTAAGAGAACACAGAGCAGTTTCTCAGAAAGCTTCTTTCCAGTTTTGAACGGAAGATATTTCATTTTTCACCATGGCCCTTTATGGGCTTCCAAATATCCCTTTGCCAATTCCAGAAGAACAGCGTGAGCGAAAGGCTTCTTGAAGGGAAAGATGTAACTCTGTGAGATGAATTCACAGAACACAGAGCAGTTTCTCAGAAAGCTTCTTTCCAGTTTTGAGCGGAAGATATTTCCTTTTTCACCATAGCCCTCTATGGGTTTCCAAATATCCCTTTGCCAATTCCACAAGAACAGCCTTAGCGAAAGTCTTCTTGAAGGGAAAGATGTAACTCTGTGAGATGAATTAACAGAACACAGAGCAGTTTCTCAGAAAGCTTCTTTCCAGTTTTGAACGGAAGATATTTCCTTTTTCACCATAGCCCTCTATGGGCTTCCAAATATCCCTTTGCCAATTCCACAAGAACAGCCTCAGCGAAAGGCTTCTTGAAGGGAAAGATGTAACTCTGTGAGATGAATTCACAGAACACAGAGCAGTTTCTCAGAAAGCTTCTTTCCAGTTTTCAGCGGAAGATATTTCCTTTTTCACCATAGCCCTCTATGCGCTTGCAAATATCCCTTTGCCAATTCCAAAAGAACAGGCTTGGCGAAAGGCTTCTTGAAGGGAAAGATGTAACTCTGTGAGATGAATTAACAGAACACAGAGCAGTTTCTCAGAAAGCTTCTTTCCAGTTTTGAACGGAAGATATTTCCTTTTTCACCACAGCCCTCTATGGGCTTCCAAATATCCCTTTGCCAATTCCACAAGAACAGCCTTAGGGAAAGGCTTCTTGAATCGAAAGATGTAACTCTGTGAGATGAATTCACAGAACACAGAGCAGTTTCTCAGAAAGCTTCTTTCCAGTTTTCAGCGGAAGATATTTCCTTTGTCACCATAGCCCTCTATGGGCTTCCAAATATCCCTTTGCCAATTCCACAAGAACAGCCTTAGCGAAAGGCTTCTTGAAGGGAAAGATGTAACTCTGTGAGATGAATTAACAGAACACAGAGCAGTTTCTCAGAAAGCTTCTTTCCAGTTTTCAGGGGAAGTTATTTCCTTTTTCACCATAGCCCTCTATGGGCTTCCAAATATCCCTTTGCCAATTCCACAAGAACAGCCTTCGCGAAAGGCTTCTTGAAGGGAAAGATGTAACTCGGTGAGATGAATTCGCAGAACACAGAGCAGTTTCTCAGAAAGCTTCTTTCCACTTTTTAACGGAAGATATTTCCTTTGTCACCATAGCCCTCTATGGGCTTCCAAATATCCCTTTGCCAATTCCACAAGAACAGCCTTAGCGAAAGGCTTCTTGAAGGGAAAGATGTAACTCTGTGAGATGAATTAACAGAACACGGAGCAGTTTCTCAGAAAGCTTCTTTCCAGTTTTGAGCGGAAGATATTTCCTTTTTCACCATAGCCCTCTATGGGCTTCCAAATATCCCTTTGCCAATTCCACAAGAACAGCCTTAGCGAAAGGCTTCTTGAAGGGAAAGATGTAACTCTGTGAGATGAATTAACAGAACACAGAGCAGTTTCTCAGAAAGCTTCTTTCCAGTTTTGAACGGAAGATATTTTCTTTTTCACCATAGCCCTCTATGGGCTTCCAAATATCCCTTTGCCAATACCACAAGAACAGCCTTAGCGAAAGGCTTCTTGAAGGGAAAGATGTAACTCTGTGAGATGAATTAACAGAACACAGAGCAGTTTCTCAGAAAGCTTCTTTCCAGTTTTGAACGGAAGATATTTCCTTTTTCACCATAGCCCTCTATGGGCTTCCAAATATCCCTTTGCCAATTCCACAAGAACAGCCTTAGCGAAAGGCTTCTTGAAGGGAAAGATGTAACTCTGTGAGATGAATTAAAAGAACACAGAGCAGTTTCTCAGAAAGCTTCTTTCCAGTTTTCAGCGGAAGATATTTCCTTTTTCACCATAGCTCTCTATGGGCTTCCAAATATCCCTTTGCCAATTCCACAATAACAGCCTTAGCGAAAGGCATCTTGAAGGGAAAGATGTAACTCTCTGAGATGAATTAACAGAAGACAGAGCAGTTTCTCAGAAAGCTTCTTTCCAATTTTCAGCGGAAGATATTTCCTTTTTCATCATAGCCCTCTATGGGCTTCCAAATATCCCTTTGCCAATTCCACAAGAACAGCCTTAGCGAAAGGCTTCTTGAAGGGAAAGATGTAACTCTGTGAGATGAATTAACAGAACACAGAGCAGTTTCTCAGAAAGCTTCTTTCCAGTTTTGAGCGGAAGTTATTTCCTTTATCACCATTGCCCTCTATGGGCTTCCAAATATACCTTTGCCAATTCCACAAGAACAGCCTTAGGGAAAGGCTTCTTGAAGGGAAAGATGTAACTCTGTGAGATGAATTAACAGAACACAGAGCAGTTTCTCAGAAAGCTTCTTTCCAGTTTTGAACGGAAGATATCTCCTTTGTCACCATAGCCCTCTATGGGCTTCCAAATATCCCTTTGCCAATTCCACAAGAACAGCCTTAACGAAAGGCTTCTTGAAGGGAAACATGTAACTCTGTGAGATGAATTAAAAGAACACAGAGCAGTTTCTCAGAAAGCTTCTTTCCAGTTTTCAGCGGAAGATATTTACTTTTTCATCATAGCCCTCTATGGGCTTCCAAATATCCCTTTGCCAATTCCACAATAACAGCCTTAGCGAAAGGCATCTTGAAGGGAAAGATGTAACTCTCTGAGATGAATTAACAGAAGACAGAGCAGTTTCTCAGAAAGCTTCTTTCCAATTTTCAGCGGAAGATATTTCCTTTTTCATCATAGCCCTCTATGGGCTTCCAAATATCCCTTTGCCAATTCCACAAGAACAGCCTTAGCGAAAGGCTTCTTGAAGGGAAAGATGTAACTCTGTGAGATGAATTAACAGAACACAGAGCAGTTTCTCAGAAAGCTTCTTTCCAGTTTTGAGCGGAAGTTATTTCCTTTTTCACCATAGCCCTCTATGGGCTTCCAAATATACCTTTGCCAATTCCACAAGAACAGCCTTAGGGAAAGGCTTCTTGAAGGGAAAGATGTAACTCTGTGAGATGAATTAACAGAACACAGAGCAGTTTCTCAGAAAGCTTCTTTCCAGTTTTGAACGGAAGATATTTCCTTTGTCACCATAGCCCTCTATGGGCTTCCAAATATCCCTTTGCCAATTCCAAAAGAACAGCCTTAGCGAAAGGCTTCTTGAAGGGAAAGATGTAACTCTGTGAGATGAATTAACAGAACACAGAGCAGTTTCTCAGAAAGCTTCTTTCCAGTTTTCAGGGGAAGATATTTCCTTTTTCACCATAGCCCTCTATGGGCTTCCAAATATCCCTTTGCCAATTCCACAAGAACAGCCTTAGCGAAAGGCTTCTTGAAGGGAAACACGTAACTCTGTGAGATGAATTAAGAGAACACAGAGCAGTTTCTCAGAAAGCTTCTTTCCAGTTTTGAACGGAAGATATTTCATTTTTCACCATGGCCCTCTATGGGCTTCCAATTATCCCTTTGCCAATTCCAGAAGAACAGCGTGAGCGAAAGGCTTCTTGAAGGGAAAGATGTAACTCTGTGAGATGAATTCACAGAACACAGAGCAGTTTCTCAGAAAGCTTCTTTCCAGTTTTGAGCGGAAGATATTTCCTTTTTCACCATAGCCCTCTATGGGCTTCCAAATATCCCTTTGCCAATTCCACAAGAACAGCCTTAGCGAAAGTCTTCTTGAAGGGAAAGATGTAACTCTGTGAGATGAATTAACAGAACACAGAGCAGTTTCTCAGAAAGCTTCTTTCCAGTTTTGAACGGAAGATATTTCCTTTTTCACCATAGCCCTCTATGGGCTTCCAAATATCCCTTTGCCAATTCCACAAGAACAGCCTCAGCGAAAGGCTTCTTGAAGGGAAAGATGTAACTCTGTGAGATGAATTCACAGAACACAGAGCAGTTTCTCAGAAAGCTTCTTTCCAGTTTTCAGCGGAAGATATTTCCTTTTTCACCATAGCCCTCTATGCGCTTGCAAATATCCCTTTGCCAATTCCAAAAGAACAGGCTTGGCGAAAGGCTTCTTGAAGGGAAAGATGTAACTCTGTGAGATGAATTAACAGAACACAGAGCAGTTTCTCAGAAAGCTTCTTTCCAGTTTTGAACGGAAGATATTTCCTTTTTCACCACAGCCCTCTATGGGCTTCCAAATATCCCTTTGCCAATTCCACAAGAACAGCCTTAGGGAAAGGCTTCTTGAATCGAAAGATGTAACTCTGTGAGATGAATTCACAGAACACAGAGCAGTTTCTCAGAAAGCTTCTTTCCAGTTTTGAACGGAAGATATTTCCTTTGTCACCATAGCCCTCTATGGGCTTCCAAATATCCCTTTGCCAATTCCACAAGAACAGCCTTAGCGAAAGGCTTCTTGAAGGGAAAGATGTAACTCTGTGAGATGAATTAACAGAACACAGAGCAGTTTCTCAGAAAGCTTCTTTCCAGTTTTCAGGGGAAGTTATTTCCTTTTTCACCATAGCCCTCTATGGGCTTCCAAATATCCCTTTGCCAATTCCACAAGAACAGCCTTAGCGAAAGGCTTCTTGAAGGGAAAGATGTAACTCGGTGAGATGAATTCGCAGAACACAGAGCAGTTTCTCAGAAAGCTTCTTTCCACTTTTTAACGGAAGATATTTCCTTTGTCACCATAGCCCTCTACGGGCTTCCAAATATCCCTTTGCCAATTCCACAAGAACAGCCTTAGCGAAAGGCTTCTTGAAGGGAAAGATGTAACTCTGTGAGATGAATTAACAGAACACGGAGCAGTTTCTCAGAAAGCTTCTTTCCAGTTTTGAGCGGAAGATATTTCCTTTTTCACCATAGCCCTCTATGGGCTTCCAAATATCCCTTTGCCAATTCCACAAGAACAGCCTTAGCGAAAGGCTTCTTGAAGGGAAAGATGTAACTTTGTGAGATGAATTAACAGAACACAGAGCAGTTTCTCAGAAACCTTCTTTCCAGTTTTCAGGGGAAGATATTTCCTTTTTCACCATAGCCCTCTTTGGGCTTCCAAATATCCCTTTGCCAATACCACAAGAACAGCCTTAGCGAAAGGCTTCTTGAAGGGAAACATGTAACTCTGTGAGATGAATTAAGAGAACACAGAGCAGTTTCTCAGAAAGCTTCTTTCCAGTTTTGAACGGAAGATATTCCATTTTTCACCATGGCCCTCTATGGGCTTCCAAATATCCCTTTGCCAATTCCAGAAGAACAGCCTGAGCGAAAGGCTTCTTGAAGGGAAAGATGTAACTCTGTGAGATGAATTCACAGAACACAGAGCAGTTTCTCAGAAAGCTTTTTTCCAGTTTTGAGCGGAAGATATTTCCTTTTTCACCATAGCCCTCTATGGGCTTCCAAATATCCCTTTGCCAATTCCACAAGAACAGCCTTAGCGAAAGGCTTCTTGAAGGGAAAGATGTAACTCTGTGAGATGAATTCACAGAACACAGAGCAGTTTCTCAGAAAGCTTCTTTCCAGTTTTGAACGGAAGATATTTCCTTTTTCACCATAGCCCTCTATGGGCTTCCAAATATCCCTTTGCCAATTCCACAAGAACAGCCTTAGCGAAAGGCTTCTTGAAGGGAAACATGTAATTCTGTGAGATGAATTAAGAGAACACAGAGTAGTTTCTCAGAAAGCTTCTTTCCAGTTTTGAACGGAAGATATTTCCTTTTTCACCATAGCCCTCTAAGGGTTTACAAATATCCCTTTGCCAATTCCACAAGAACAGCCTTAGCAAAAGGCTTCTTGAAGGGAAAGATGTAACTCTGTGAGATGAATTCACAGAACACAGAGCAGTTTCTCAGAAAGCTTCTTTCCAGTTTTCAGCGGAAGATGTTTCTTTTTTCACCATAGACCTCTATGGGCTTCCAAATATCCCTTTGCCAATTCCACGAGAACAGCCTTAGCGAAAGGCTTCTTGAAGGGAAAGATGTAACTCTGTGAGATAAATTCACAGAACACAGAGCAGTTTCTCAGAAAGCTTCTTTACAGTTTTGAACGGAAGATATTTCCTTTTTCACCATAGCCCTCTATGGGCTTCCAAATATCCCTTTGCCAATTCCACAAGAACAGCCTTAGGGAAAGTCTTCTTGAAGTTAAATATGTAACTCTGTGAGATGAATTCACAGAACACAGAGCAGTTTCTCAGAAAGCTTCTTTCCAGTTTTGAATGGAAGATATTTCCTTTGTCACCATCGCCCTCTATGGGCTTCCAAATATCCCTTTGGCAATTCCACAAGAACAGCCTTAGCGAAAGGCTTCTTGAAGGGAAAGATGTAACTCTGTCAGATGAATTATCGGAACACAGAGCAGTTTCTCAGGAAGCTTCTTTCCAGTGTTCAGGGGAAGATATTTCCTTTTTAACCATAGCCCTCTATGGGCTTCCAAATATCCCTTTGCCAATTCCACAAGAACAGCCTTAGCGAAAGGCTTCTTGAAGGGAAAGATGTAACTCTGTGAGATGAATTCACAGAACACAGAGCGGTTTCTCAGAAAGCTTCTTTCCAGTTTTGAACAGAAGATATTTCCTTTTTCAGCATAGCCCTCTATGGGCTTCCAAATATCCCTTTGCCAATTCCACAAGAACAGCCTCAGGGAAAGGCTTCTTGAAGGGAAAGATGTAACTCTGTGAGGTGAATTCACAGAACACAGAGCAGTTTCTCAGAAAGCTTCTTTCCAATTTTGAACGGAATATATTTCCTTTTTCACCATAGCCCTCTATGGGCTTCCAAATATCCCTTTGCCAATTCCACAATAACAGCCGTAGCGAAAGGCTTCTTGAAGGGAAAGATGTAACTCTGTGAGATGAATTAACAGAACACAGAGCCGTTTCTCAGAAAGCTTCCTTCCAGTTTTGAACGGAAGATATTTCCTTTTTCACCATAGCCCTCTATGGGCTTCCAAATATCCCTTTGCCAATTCCACAAGAACAGCCTTAGGGAAAGGCTTCTTGAAGGGAAAGATGTAACTCTGTGAGATGAATTAACAGAACACAGAGCAGTTTCTCAGAAAGCTTCTTTCCAGTTTTGAACGGAAGATATTTCCTTTTTCACCATAGCCCTCTATGGGCTTCCAAATATCCCTTTGCCAATTCCACAAGAACAGCCTTAGCGAAAGGCTTCTTGAAGGGAAAGATGTACTCTGTGAGATGAATTAACAGAACACAGAGCAGTTTCTCAGAAAGCTTCTTTCCAGTTTTGAGCGGAAGTTATTTCCTTTTTCACCATAGCCCTCTATGGGCTTCCAAATATCCCTTTGCCAATTCCACAATAACAGCCTTAGCGAAAGGCTTCTTGAAGGGAAAGATGTAACTCTGTGAGATGAATTAACAGAACACAGAGCCGTTTCTCAGAAAGCTTCTTACCAGTTTTGAACGGAAGATATTTCCATTTTCACCATAGCCCTCTATGGGCTTCCAAATATCCCTTTGCCAATTCCACAAGAACAGCCTTAGGGAAAGGCTTCTTGAAGGGAAAGATGTAACTCTGTGAGATGAATTCACAGAACACAGAGCAGTTTCTCAGAAAGCTTCTTTCCAGTTTTGAACGGAAGATATTTCCTTTTTCACCGTAGCCCTCTATGGGCTTCCAAATATCCCTTTGCCAATTCCACAAGAACAGCCTTAGCGAAAGGCTTCTTGAAGGGAAAGATGTAACTCTGTGAGATGAATTCACAGAACACAGAGCAGTTTCTCAGAAAGCTTCTTTCCAGTTTTGAGCGGAAGTTATTTCCTTTTTCACCATAGCCCTCTATGGGTTTCCAAATATCCCTTTGCCAATTCCACAATAACAGCCTTAGCGAAAGTCTTCTTGAAGGGAAAGATGTAACTCTGTGAGATGAATTAACAGAACACAGAGCAGTTTCTCAGAAAGCTTCCTTCCAGTTTTGAACGGAGGATATTTTCTTTTTCATCATAGCCCTCTATGGGCTTCCAAATATCCCTTTGCCAATTCCACAAGAACAGCCTTAGCGAAAGGCTTCTTGAAGGGAAAGATGTAACTCTGTGAGATGATTTCACAGAACACAGAGCAGTTTCTCAGAAAGCTTCTTTCCAGGTTTGAACGGAAGATATTTCCTTTTTCACCATAGCCCTGTATGGGCTTCCAAATATCCCTTTGCCAATTCCACAAGAACAGCCTTAGCGAAAGGCTTCTTGAAGGGAAAGATGTAACTCTGTGAGATGAATTAACAGAACCAGAGCAGTTTCTCAGAAAGCTTCTTTCCAGTTTTGAACGGAAGATATTTCCTTTTTCACCATAGCCTTCTATGGGCTTCCAAATATCCCTTTTTCCAATTCCACAAGAACAGCCTTAGCGAAAGGCTTCTTGAAGGGAAAGATGTAACTCTGTGAGATGAATTAACAGAACACAGAGCAGTTTCTCAGAAAGCTTCTTTCCAGTTTTGAACGGAAGATATTTCCTTTTTCACCATAGCCCTCTATGGGCTTCCAAATATCCCTTTGCCAATTCCACAAGAACAGCCTTAGCGAAAGGATTCTTGAAGGGAAAGATGTAACTCTGTGAGATGAATTAAGAGAACACAGAGCAGTTTCTCAGAAAGCTTCTTTCCAGTTTTGAACGGAAGATATTTCCTTTTTCACCATAGCCCTCTATGGGCTTCCAAATATCCCTTTGCCAATTCCACAAGAACAGATTGATCGAAAGGCTTCTTGAAGGGAAAGCTGTAACTCTGTGAGATGAATTCACAGAACACAGAGAAGTTTCTCAGAAAGATTCTTTCCAGTTTTGAGCGGAAGATATTTCCTTTTTCACCATAGCCCTCTATGGGCTTCCAAATATCCCTTTGCCAATTCCACAAGAACAGCCTTAGCGAAAGTCTTCTTGAAGGGAAAGATGTAACTCTGTGAGATGAAGTAACAGAACACAAAGCAGTTTCTCAGAAAGCTTCTTTCCAGTTTTGAACGGAAGATATTTCCTTTTTCACCATAGCCCTCTATGGGCTTCCAAATATCCCTTTGCCAATTCCACAAGAACAGCCTTAGCGAAAGGCTTTTTGAAGGGAAAGATGTAACTCTGTGAGATGAATTAACAGAACACAGAGAGTTTCTCAGAAAGCTTCTTTCCAGTTTTCAGCTAAAGATATTTCCTTTTTCACCATAGCCTTCTATGGGCTTCCAAATATCCCTTTGCCAATTGCACAAGAACAGCCTTAGCGCAAGGCTTCTTGAAGGGAAAGATGTAACTCTGTGAGATGAATTAACAGAACACAGAGCAGTTTCTCAGAAAGCTTCTTTCCAGTTTTGAACGGAAGATATTTCCTTTTTCACCATAGCCCTCTATGGGCTTCCAAATATCCCTTTGCCAATTCCACAAGAACAGCCTTAGCGAAAGGCTTCTTGAAGGGAAAGATGTAACTCTGTGAGATGAATTAACAGAACACAGAGCAGTTTCTCAGAAAGCTTCTTTCCAGTTTTCAGCTAAAGATATTTCCTTTTTCACCGTAGCCCTCTATGGGCTTCCAAATATCCCTTTGCCAATTCCACAAGAACAGCCTTAGCGAAAGGCTTCTTGAAGGGAAAGATGTAACTCTGTGAGATGAATTCACAGAACACAGAGCAGTTTCTCAGAAAGCTTCTTTCCAGTTTTTAACGGAAGATATTTCCTTTTTCACCATAGCCCTCTATGGGCTTCCAAATATCCCTTTGCCAATTCCACAAGAACAGCCTTAGGGAAAGGCTTCTTGAAGGGAAAGATGTAACTCTGTGAGATGAATTCACAGAACACAGAGCAGTTTCTCAGAAAGCTTCTTTCCAGTTTTGAACGGAAGATATTTCCTTTTTCACCATAGCCCTCTATGGGCTTCCAAATATCCCTTTGCCAATTCCACAAGAACAGCCTTAGCGAAAGGCTTCTTGAAGGGAAAGATGTAACTCTGTGAGATGAATTAACAGAACACAGAGCAGTTTCTCAGAAAGCTTCTTTCCAGTTTTGAACGGAAGATATTTCCTTTTTCACCATAGCCCTCTATGGGCTTCCAAATATCCCTTTGCCAATTCCACAAGAACAGCCTTAGGGAAAGGCTTCTTGAAGGGAAAGATGTAACTCTGTGAGATGAATTAACAGAACACAGAGCAGTTTCTCAGAAAGCTTCTTTCCAGTTTTGAACGGAAGATATTCCCTTTTTCACCATAGCCCTCTATGGGCTTCCAAATATCCCTTTGCCAATTCCACAAGAACAGCCTTAGCGAAAGGCTTCTTGAAGGAAAAGATGTAACTCTGTGAGATGAATTAACAGAACACAGAGCAGTTTCTCAGAAAGCTTCTTTCCAGTTTTCAGCTAAAGATATTTCCTTTTTCACCATAGCCCTCTATGGGCTTCCAAATATCCCTTTGCCAATTCCACAAGAACAGCCTTAGCGAAAGGCTTCTTGAAGGGAAAGATGTAACTCTGTGAGATGAATTAACAGAACACAGAGCAGTTTCTCAGAAAGCTTCTTTCCAGTTTTGAACGGAAGATATTTCCTTTTTCACCATAGCCCTCTATGGGCTTCCAAATATCCCTTTGCCAATTCCACAAGAACAGCCTTAGGGAAAGGCTTCTTGAAGGGAAAGATGTAACTCTGTGAGATGAATTCACAGAACACAGAGCAGTTTCTCAGAAAGCTTCTTTCCAGTTTTGAACGGAAGATATTTCCTTTTTCACCATAGCCCTCTATGGGCTTCCAAATATCCCTTTGCCAATTCCACAAGAACAGCCTTAGCGAAAGGCTTCTTGAAGGGAAAGATGTAACTCTGTTAGATGAATTAACAGAACACAGAGCAGTTTCTCAGAAAGCTTCTTGCCAGTTTTCAGCTAAAGATATTTCCTTTTTCACCGTAGCCCTCTATGGGCTTCCAAATATCCCTTTGCCAATTCCACAAGAACAGCCTTAGCGAAAGGCTTCTTGAAGGGAAAGATGTAACTCTGTGAGATGAATTCACGGAACACAAAGAAGTTTCTCAGAAAGCTTCTTTCCAGTTTTGAACGGAAGATATTTCCTTTTTCACCATAGCCCTCTATGGGCTTCCAAATATCACTTTGCCAATTCCACAAGAACAGGCTTAGCGAAGGGCTTCTTGACGGGAAAGATGTAACTCTGTGAGATGTATTAACAGAACACAGAGCAGTTTCTCAGAAAGCTTCTTTCCAGTTTTGAACGGAAGATATTTCCTTTTTCACCATAGCCATCTTTGGGCTTCCAAATATCCCTTGCCAATTCCACAAGAACAGCCTTAGCGAAAGGCTTCTTGAAGGCAAAGATGTAACTCTGTGAGATGAATTCACAGAACACAGCGCAGTTTCTCAGAAAGCTTCTTTCCAGTTTTGAACGGAAGATATTTCCTTTTTCACCATAGCCCTCTATGGGCTTCCAAATATCCCTTTGCCATTTCCACAAGAACAGCCTTAGCGAAAGGCTTCTTGAAGGGAAAGATGTAACTCTGTGAGATGAATTAAAAGAACACAGAGCAGTTTCTCAGAAAGCTTCTTTCCAGTTTTCAGCGGAAGATATTTCCTTTTTCACCATAGCTCTCTATGGGCTTCCAAATATCCCTTTGCCAATTCCACAATAACAGCCTTAGCGAAAGGCATCTTGAAGGGAAAGATGTAACTCTCTGAGATGAATTAACAGAAGACCGAGCAGTTTCTCAGAAAGCTTCTTTCCAATTTTCAGCGGAAGATATTTCCTTTTTCATCATAGCCCTCTATGGGCTTCCAAATATCCCTTTGCCAATTCCACAAGAACAGCCTTAGCGAAAGGCTTCTTGAAGGGAAAGATGTAACTCTGTGAGATGAATTAACAGAACACAGAGCAGTTTCTCAGAAAGCTTCTTTCCAGTTTTGAGCGGAAGTTATTTCCTTTATCACCATTGCCCTCTATGGGCTTCCAAATATACCTTTGCCAATTCCACAAGAACAGCCTTAGGGAAAGGCTTCTTGAAGGGAAAGATGTAACTCTGTGAGATGAATTAACAGAACACAGAGCAGTTTCTCAGAAAGCTTCTTTCCAGTTTTGAACGGAAGATATCTCCTTTGTCACCATAGCCCTCTATGGGCTTCCAAATATCACTTTGCCAATTCCACAAGAACAGCCTTAGCGAAAGGCTTCTTGAAGGGAAACATGTAACTCTGTGAGATGAATTAAAAGAACACAGAGCAGTTTCTCAGAAAGCTTCTTTCCAGTTTTCAGCGGAAGATATTTACTTTTTCATCATAGCCCTCTATGGGCTTCCAAATATCCCTTTGCCAATTCCACAATAACAGCCTTAGCGAAAGGCATCTTGAAGGGAAAGATGTAACTCTCTGAGATGAATTAACAGAAGACAGAGCAGTTTCTCAGAAAGCTTCTTTCCAATTTTCAGCGGAAGATATTTCCTTTTTCATCATAGCCCTCTATGGGCTTCCAAATATCCCTTTGCCAATTCCACAAGAACAGCCTTAGCGAAAGGCTTCTTGAAGGGAAAGATGTAACTCTGTGAGATGAATTAACAGAACACAGAGCAGTTTCTCAGAAAGCTTCTTTCCAGTTTTGAGCGGAAGTTATTTCCTTTTTCACCATAGCCCTCTATGGGCTTCCAAATATACCTTTGCCAATTCCACAAGAACAGCCTTAGGGAAAGGCTTCTTGAAGGGAAAGATGTAACTCTGTGAGATGAATTAACAGAACACAGAGCAGTTTCTCAGAAAGCTTCTTTCCAGTTTTGAACGGAAGATATTTCCTTTGTCACCATAGCCCTCTATGGGCTTCCAAATATCCCTTTGCCAATTCCAAAAGAACAGCCTTAGCGAAAGGCTTCTTGAAGGGAAAGATGTAACTCTGTGAGATGAATTAACAGAACACAGAGCAGTTTCTCAGAAAGCTTCTTTCCAGTTTTCAGGGGAAGATATTTCCTTTTTCACCATAGCCCTCTATGGGCTTCCAAATATCCCTTTGCCAATTCCACAAGAACAGCCTTAGCGAAAGGCTTCTTGAAGGGAAACATGTAACTCTGTGAGATGAATTAAGAGAACACAGAGCAGTTTCTCAGAAAGCTTCTTTCCAGTTTTGAACGGAAGATATTTCATTTTTCACCATGGCCCTTTATGGGCTTCCAAATATCCCTTTGCCAATTCCAGAAGAACAGCGTGAGCGAAAGGCTTCTTGAAGGGAAAGATGTAACTCTGTGAGATGAATTCACAGAACACAGAGCAGTTTCTCAGAAAGCTTCTTTCCAGTTTTGAGCGGAAGATATTTCCTTTTTCACCATAGCCCTCTATGGGTTTCCAAATATCCCTTTGCCAATTCCACAAGAACAGCCTTAGCGAAAGTCTTCTTGAAGGGAAAGATGTAACTCTGTGAGATGAATTAACAGAACACAGAGCAGTTTCTCAGAAAGCTTCTTTCCAGTTTTGAACGGAAGATATTTCCTTTTTCACCATAGCCCTCTATGGGCTTCCAAATATCCCTTTGCCAATTCCACAAGAACAGCCTCAGCGAAAGGCTTCTTGAAGGGAAAGATGTAACTCTGTGAGATGAATTCACAGAACACAGAGCAGTTTCTCAGAAAGCTTCTTTCCAGTTTTCAGCGGAAGATATTTCCTTTTTCACCATAGCCCTCTATGCGCTTGCAAATATCCCTTTGCCAATTCCAAAAGAACAGGCTTGGCGAAAGGCTTCTTGAAGGGAAAGATGTAACTCTGTGAGATGAATTAACAGAACACAGAGCAGTTTCTCAGAAAGCTTCTTTCCAGTTTTGAACGGAAGATATTTCCTTTTTCACCACAGCCCTCTATGGGCTTCCAAATATCCCTTTGCCAATTCCACAAGAACAGCCTTAGGGAAAGGCTTCTTGAATCGAAAGATGTAACTCTGTGAGATGAATTCACAGAACACAGAGCAGTTTCTCAGAAAGCTTCTTTCCAGTTTTCAGCGGAAGATATTTCCTTTGTCACCATAGCCCTCTATGGGCTTCCAAATATCCCTTTGCCAATTCCACAAGAACAGCCTTAGCGAAAGGCTTCTTGAAGGGAAAGATGTAACTCTGTGAGATGAATTAACAGAACACAGAGCAGTTTCTCAGAAAGCTTCTTTCCAGTTTTCAGGGGAAGTTATTTCCTTTTTCACCATAGCCCTCTATGGGCTTCCAAATATCCCTTTGCCAATTCCACAAGAACAGCCTTCGCGAAAGGCTTCTTGAAGGGAAAGATGTAACTCGGTGAGATGAATTCGCAGAACACAGAGCAGTTTCTCAGAAAGCTTCTTTCCACTTTTTAACGGAAGATATTTCCTTTGTCACCATAGCCCTCTATGGGCTTCCAAATATCCCTTTGCCAATTCCACAAGAACAGCCTTAGCGAAAGGCTTCTTGAAGGGAAAGATGTAACTCTGTGAGATGAATTAACAGAACACGGAGCAGTTTCTCAGAAAGCTTCTTTCCAGTTTTGAGCGGAAGATATTTCCTTTTTCACCATAGCCCTCTATGGGCTTCCAAATATCCCTTTGCCAATTCCACAAGAACAGCCTTAGCGAAAGGCTTCTTGAAGGGAAAGATGTAACTCTGTGAGATGAATTAACAGAACACAGAGCAGTTTCTCAGAAAGCTTCTTTCCAGTTTTGAACGGAAGATATTTTCTTTTTCACCATAGCCCTCTATGGGCTTCCAAATATCCCTTTGCCAATACCACAAGAACAGCCTTAGCGAAAGGCTTCTTGAAGGGAAAGATGTAACTCTGTGAGATGAATTAACAGAACACAGAGCAGTTTCTCAGAAAGCTTCTTTCCAGTTTTGAACGGAAGATATTTCCTTTTTCACCATAGCCCTCTATGGGCTTCCAAATATCCCTTTGCCAATTCCACAAGAACAGCCTTAGCGAAAGGCTTCTTGAAGGGAAAGATGTAACTCTGTGAGATGAATTAAAAGAACACAGAGCAGTTTCTCAGAAAGCTTCTTTCCAGTTTTCAGCGGAAGATATTTCCTTTTTCACCATAGCTCTCTATGGGCTTCCAAATATCCCTTTGCCAATTCCACAATAACAGCCTTAGCGAAAGGCATCTTGAAGGGAAAGATGTAACTCTCTGAGATGAATTAACAGAAGACAGAGCAGTTTCTCAGAAAGCTTCTTTCCAATTTTCAGCGGAAGATATTTCCTTTTTCATCATAGCCCTCTATGGGCTTCCAAATATCCCTTTGCCAATTCCACAAGAACAGCCTTAGCGAAAGGCTTCTTGAAGGGAAAGATGTAACTCTGTGAGATGAATTAACAGAACACAGAGCAGTTTCTCAGAAAGCTTCTTTCCAGTTTTGAGCGGAAGTTATTTCCTTTATCACCATTGCCCTCTATGGGCTTCCAAATATACCTTTGCCAATTCCACAAGAACAGCCTTAGGGAAAGGCTTCTTGAAGGGAAAGATGTAACTCTGTGAGATGAATTAACAGAACACAGAGCAGTTTCTCAGAAAGCTTCTTTCCAGTTTTGAACGGAAGATATCTCCTTTGTCACCATAGCCCTCTATGGGCTTCCAAATATCCCTTTGCCAATTCCACAAGAACAGCCTTAACGA
Source organism: Chlorocebus sabaeus (assembly GCF_047675955.1). NCBI lineage: Eukaryota > Metazoa > Chordata > Mammalia > Primates > Cercopithecidae > Chlorocebus > Chlorocebus sabaeus. Next base: position 1,978,093 of record NW_027327079.1, on the reverse strand, counting down.
AAGGCTTCTTGAAGGGAAACATGTAACTCTGTGAGATGAATTAAAAGAACACAGAGCAGTTTCTCAGAAAGCTTCTTTCCAGTTTTCAGCGGAAGATATTTACTTTTTCATCATAGCCCTCTATGGGCTTCCAAATATCCCTTTGCCAATTCCACAATAACAGCCTTAGCGAAAGGCATCTTGAAGGGAAAGATGTAACTCTCTGAGATGAATTAACAGAAGACAGAGCAGTTTCTCAGAAAGCTTCTTTCCAATTTTCAGCGGAAGATATTTCCTTTTTCATCATAGCCCTCTATGGGCTTCCAAATATCCCTTTGCCAATTCCACAAGAACAGCCTTAGCGAAAGGCTTCTTGAAGGGAAAGATGTAACTCTGTGAGATGAATTAACAGAACACAGAGCAGTTTCTCAGAAAGCTTCTTTCCAGTTTTGAGCGGAAGTTATTTCCTTTTTCACCATAGCCCTCTATGGGCTTCCAAATATACCTTTGCCAATTCCACAAGAACAGCCTTAGGGAAAGGCTTCTTGAAGGGAAAGATGTAACTCTGTGAGATGAATTAACAGAACACAGAGCAGTTTCTCAGAAAGCTTCTTTCCAGTTTTGAACGGAAGATATTTCCTTTGTCACCATAGCCCTCTATGGGCTTCCAAATATCCCTTTGCCAATTCCAAAAGAACAGCCTTAGCGAAAGGCTTCTTGAAGGGAAAGATGTAACTCTGTGAGATGAATTAACAGAACACAGAGCAGTTTCTCAGAAAGCTTCTTTCCAGTTTTCAGGGGAAGATATTTCCTTTTTCACCATAGCCCTCTATGGGCTTCCAAATATCCCTTTGCCAATTCCACAAGAACAGCCTTAGCGAAAGGCTTCTTGAAGGGAAACACGTAACTCTGTGAGATGAATTAAGAGAACACAGAGCAGTTTCTCAGAAAGCTTCTTTCCAGTTTTGAACGGAAGATATTTCATTTTTCACCATGGCCCTCTATGGGCTTCCAATTATCCCTTTGCCAATTCCAGAAGAACAGCGTGAGCGAAAGGCTTCTTGAAGGGAAAGATGTAACTCTGTGAGATGAATTCACAGAACACAGAGCAGTTTCTCAGAAAGCTTCTTTCCAGTTTTGAGCGGAAGATATTTCCTTTTTCACCATAGCCCTCTATGGGCTTCCAAATATCCCTTTGCCAATTCCACAAGAACAGCCTTAGCGAAAGTCTTCTTGAAGGGAAAGATGTAACTCTGTGAGATGAATTAACAGAACACAGAGCAGTTTCTCAGAAAGCTTCTTTCCAGTTTTGAACGGAAGATATTTCCTTTTTCACCATAGCCCTCTATGGGCTTCCAAATATCCCTTTGCCAATTCCACAAGAACAGCCTCAGCGAAAGGCTTCTTGAAGGGAAAGATGTAACTCTGTGAGATGAATTCACAGAACACAGAGCAGTTTCTCAGAAAGCTTCTTTCCAGTTTTCAGCGGAAGATATTTCCTTTTTCACCATAGCCCTCTATGCGCTTGCAAATATCCCTTTGCCAATTCCAAAAGAACAGGCTTGGCGAAAGGCTTCTTGAAGGGAAAGATGTAACTCTGTGAGATGAATTAACAGAACACAGAGCAGTTTCTCAGAAAGCTTCTTTCCAGTTTTGAACGGAAGATATTTCCTTTTTCACCACAGCCCTCTATGGGCTTCCAAATATCCCTTTGCCAATTCCACAAGAACAGCCTTAGGGAAAGGCTTCTTGAATCGAAAGATGTAACTCTGTGAGATGAATTCACAGAACACAGAGCAGTTTCTCAGAAAGCTTCTTTCCAGTTTTGAACGGAAGATATTTCCTTTGTCACCATAGCCCTCTATGGGCTTCCAAATATCCCTTTGCCAATTCCACAAGAACAGCCTTAGCGAAAGGCTTCTTGAAGGGAAAGATGTAACTCTGTGAGATGAATTAACAGAACACAGAGCAGTTTCTCAGAAAGCTTCTTTCCAGTTTTCAGGGGAAGTTATTTCCTTTTTCACCATAGCCCTCTATGGGCTTCCAAATATCCCTTTGCCAATTCCACAAGAACAGCCTTAGCGAAAGGCTTCTTGAAGGGAAAGATGTAACTCGGTGAGATGAATTCGCAGAACACAGAGCAGTTTCTCAGAAAGCTTCTTTCCACTTTTTAACGGAAGATATTTCCTTTGTCACCATAGCCCTCTACGGGCTTCCAAATATCCCTTTGCCAATTCCACAAGAACAGCCTTAGCGAAAGGCTTCTTGAAGGGAAAGATGTAACTCTGTGAGATGAATTAACAGAACACGGAGCAGTTTCTCAGAAAGCTTCTTTCCAGTTTTGAGCGGAAGATATTTCCTTTTTCACCATAGCCCTCTATGGGCTTCCAAATATCCCTTTGCCAATTCCACAAGAACAGCCTTAGCGAAAGGCTTCTTGAAGGGAAAGATGTAACTTTGTGAGATGAATTAACAGAACACAGAGCAGTTTCTCAGAAACCTTCTTTCCAGTTTTCAGGGGAAGATATTTCCTTTTTCACCATAGCCCTCTTTGGGCTTCCAAATATCCCTTTGCCAATACCACAAGAACAGCCTTAGCGAAAGGCTTCTTGAAGGGAAACATGTAACTCTGTGAGATGAATTAAGAGAACACAGAGCAGTTTCTCAGAAAGCTTCTTTCCAGTTTTGAACGGAAGATATTCCATTTTTCACCATGGCCCTCTATGGGCTTCCAAATATCCCTTTGCCAATTCCAGAAGAACAGCCTGAGCGAAAGGCTTCTTGAAGGGAAAGATGTAACTCTGTGAGATGAATTCACAGAACACAGAGCAGTTTCTCAGAAAGCTTTTTTCCAGTTTTGAGCGGAAGATATTTCCTTTTTCACCATAGCCCTCTATGGGCTTCCAAATATCCCTTTGCCAATTCCACAAGAACAGCCTTAGCGAAAGGCTTCTTGAAGGGAAAGATGTAACTCTGTGAGATGAATTCACAGAACACAGAGCAGTTTCTCAGAAAGCTTCTTTCCAGTTTTGAACGGAAGATATTTCCTTTTTCACCATAGCCCTCTATGGGCTTCCAAATATCCCTTTGCCAATTCCACAAGAACAGCCTTAGCGAAAGGCTTCTTGAAGGGAAACATGTAATTCTGTGAGATGAATTAAGAGAACACAGAGTAGTTTCTCAGAAAGCTTCTTTCCAGTTTTGAACGGAAGATATTTCCTTTTTCACCATAGCCCTCTAAGGGTTTACAAATATCCCTTTGCCAATTCCACAAGAACAGCCTTAGCAAAAGGCTTCTTGAAGGGAAAGATGTAACTCTGTGAGATGAATTCACAGAACACAGAGCAGTTTCTCAGAAAGCTTCTTTCCAGTTTTCAGCGGAAGATGTTTCTTTTTTCACCATAGACCTCTATGGGCTTCCAAATATCCCTTTGCCAATTCCACGAGAACAGCCTTAGCGAAAGGCTTCTTGAAGGGAAAGATGTAACTCTGTGAGATAAATTCACAGAACACAGAGCAGTTTCTCAGAAAGCTTCTTTACAGTTTTGAACGGAAGATATTTCCTTTTTCACCATAGCCCTCTATGGGCTTCCAAATATCCCTTTGCCAATTCCACAAGAACAGCCTTAGGGAAAGTCTTCTTGAAGTTAAATATGTAACTCTGTGAGATGAATTCACAGAACACAGAGCAGTTTCTCAGAAAGCTTCTTTCCAGTTTTGAATGGAAGATATTTCCTTTGTCACCATCGCCCTCTATGGGCTTCCAAATATCCCTTTGGCAATTCCACAAGAACAGCCTTAGCGAAAGGCTTCTTGAAGGGAAAGATGTAACTCTGTCAGATGAATTATCGGAACACAGAGCAGTTTCTCAGAAAGCTTCTTTCCAGTGTTCAGGGGAAGATATTTCCTTTTTAACCATAGCCCTCTATGGGCTTCCAAATATCCCTTTGCCAATTCCACAAGAACAGCCTTAGCGAAAGGCTTCTTGAAGGGAAAGATGTAACTCTGTGAGATGAATTCACAGAACACAGAGCGGTTTCTCAGAAAGCTTCTTTCCAGTTTTGAACAGAAGATATTTCCTTTTTCAGCATAGCCCTCTATGGGCTTCCAAATATCCCTTTGCCAATTCCACAAGAACAGCCTCAGGGAAAGGCTTCTTGAAGGGAAAGATGTAACTCTGTGAGGTGAATTCACAGAACACAGAGCAGTTTCTCAGAAAGCTTCTTTCCAATTTTGAACGGAATATATTTCCTTTTTCACCATAGCCCTCTATGGGCTTCCAAATATCCCTTTGCCAATTCCACAATAACAGCCGTAGCGAAAGGCTTCTTGAAGGGAAAGATGTAACTCTGTGAGATGAATTAACAGAACACAGAGCCGTTTCTCAGAAAGCTTCTTTCCAGTTTTGAACGGAAGATATTTCCTTTTTCACCATAGCCCTCTATGGGCTTCCAAATATCCCTTTGCCAATTCCACAAGAACAGCCTTAGGGAAAGGCTTCTTGAAGGGAAAGATGTAACTCTGTGAGATGAATTAACAGAACACAGAGCAGTTTCTCAGAAAGCTTCTTTCCAGTTTTGAACGGAAGATATTTCCTTTTTCACCATAGCCCTCTATGGGCTTCCAAATATCCCTTTGCCAATTCCACAAGAACAGCCTTAGCGAAAGGCTTCTTGAAGGGAAAGATGTACTCTGTGAGATGAATTAACAGAACACAGAGCAGTTTCTCAGAAAGCTTCTTTCCAGTTTTGAGCGGAAGTTATTTCCTTTTTCACCATAGCCCTCTATGGGCTTCCAAATATCCCTTTGCCAATTCCACAATAACAGCCTTAGCGAAAGGCTTCTTGAAGGGAAAGATGTAACTCTGTGAGATGAATTAACAGAACACAGAGCCGTTTCTCAGAAAGCTTCTTACCAGTTTTGAACGGAAGATATTTCCATTTTCACCATAGCCCTCTATGGGCTTCCAAATATCCCTTTGCCAATTCCACAAGAACAGCCTTAGGGAAAGGCTTCTTGAAGGGAAAGATGTAACTCTGTGAGATGAATTCACAGAACACAGAGCAGTTTCTCAGAAAGCTTCTTTCCAGTTTTGAACGGAAGATATTTCCTTTTTCACCGTAGCCCTCTATGGGCTTCCAAATATCCCTTTGCCAATTCCACAAGAACAGCCTTAGCGAAAGGCTTCTTGAAGGGAAAGATGTAACTCTGTGAGATGAATTCACAGAACACAGAGCAGTTTCTCAGAAAGCTTCTTTCCAGTTTTGAGCGGAAGTTATTTCCTTTTTCACCATAGCCCTCTATGGGTTTCCAAATATCCCTTTGCCAATTCCACAATAACAGCCTTAGCGAAAGTCTTCTTGAAGGGAAAGATGTAACTCTGTGAGATGAATTAACAGAACACAGAGCAGTTTCTCAGAAAGCTTCCTTCCAGTTTTGAACGGAAGATATTTTCTTTTTCATCATAGCCCTCTATGGGCTTCCAAATATCCCTTTGCCAATTCCACAAGAACAGCCTTAGCGAAAGGCTTCTTGAAGGGAAAGATGTAACTCTGTGAGATGATTTCACAGAACACAGAGCAGTTTCTCAGAAAGCTTCTTTCCAGGTTTGAACGGAAGATATTTCCTTTTTCACCATAGCCCTGTATGGGCTTCCAAATATCCCTTTGCCAATTCCACAAGAACAGCCTTAGCGAAAGGCTTCTTGAAGGGAAAGATGTAACTCTGTGAGATGAATTAACAGAACCAGAGCAGTTTCTCAGAAAGCTTCTTTCCAGTTTTGAACGGAAGATATTTCCTTTTTCACCATAGCCTTCTATGGGCTTCCAAATATCCCTTTTTCCAATTCCACAAGAACAGCCTTAGCGAAAGGCTTCTTGAAGGGAAAGATGTAACTCTGTGAGATGAATTAACAGAACACAGAGCAGTTTCTCAGAAAGCTTCTTTCCAGTTTTGAACGGAAGATATTTCCTTTTTCACCATAGCCCTCTATGGGCTTCCAAATATCCCTTTGCCAATTCCACAAGAACAGCCTTAGCGAAAGGATTCTTGAAGGGAAAGATGTAACTCTGTGAGATGAATTAAGAGAACACAGAGCAGTTTCTCAGAAAGCTTCTTTCCAGTTTTGAACGGAAGATATTTCCTTTTTCACCATAGCCCTCTATGGGCTTCCAAATATCCCTTTGCCAATTCCACAAGAACAGATTGATCGAAAGGCTTCTTGAAGGGAAAGCTGTAACTCTGTGAGATGAATTCACAGAACACAGAGAAGTTTCTCAGAAAGATTCTTTCCAGTTTTGAGCGGAAGATATTTCCTTTTTCACCATAGCCCTCTATGGGCTTCCAAATATCCCTTTGCCAATTCCACAAGAACAGCCTTAGCGAAAGTCTTCTTGAAGGGAAAGATGTAACTCTGTGAGATGAAGTAACAGAACACAAAGCAGTTTCTCAGAAAGCTTCTTTCCAGTTTTGAACGGAAGATATTTCCTTTTTCACCATAGCCCTCTATGGGCTTCCAAATATCCCTTTGCCAATTCCACAAGAACAGCCTTAGCGAAAGGCTTTTTGAAGGGAAAGATGTAACTCTGTGAGATGAATTAACAGAACACAGAGAGTTTCTCAGAAAGCTTCTTTCCAGTTTTCAGCTAAAGATATTTCCTTTTTCACCATAGCCTTCTATGGGCTTCCAAATATCCCTTTGCCAATTGCACAAGAACAGCCTTAGCGCAAGGCTTCTTGAAGGGAAAGATGTAACTCTGTGAGATGAATTAACAGAACACAGAGCAGTTTCTCAGAAAGCTTCTTTCCAGTTTTGAACGGAAGATATTTCCTTTTTCACCATAGCCCTCTATGGGCTTCCAAATATCCCTTTGCCAATTCCACAAGAACAGCCTTAGCGAAAGGCTTCTTGAAGGGAAAGATGTAACTCTGTGAGATGAATTAACAGAACACAGAGCAGTTTCTCAGAAAGCTTCTTTCCAGTTTTCAGCTAAAGATATTTCCTTTTTCACCGTAGCCCTCTATGGGCTTCCAAATATCCCTTTGCCAATTCCACAAGAACAGCCTTAGCGAAAGGCTTCTTGAAGGGAAAGATGTAACTCTGTGAGATGAATTCACAGAACACAGAGCAGTTTCTCAGAAAGCTTCTTTCCAGTTTTTAACGGAAGATATTTCCTTTTTCACCATAGCCCTCTATGGGCTTCCAAATATCCCTTTGCCAATTCCACAAGAACAGCCTTAGGGAAAGGCTTCTTGAAGGGAAAGATGTAACTCTGTGAGATGAATTCACAGAACACAGAGCAGTTTCTCAGAAAGCTTCTTTCCAGTTTTGAACGGAAGATATTTCCTTTTTCACCATAGCCCTCTATGGGCTTCCAAATATCCCTTTGCCAATTCCACAAGAACAGCCTTAGCGAAAGGCTTCTTGAAGGGAAAGATGTAACTCTGTGAGATGAATTAACAGAACACAGAGCAGTTTCTCAGAAAGCTTCTTTCCAGTTTTGAACGGAAGATATTTCCTTTTTCACCATAGCCCTCTATGGGCTTCCAAATATCCCTTTGCCAATTCCACAAGAACAGCCTTAGGGAAAGGCTTCTTGAAGGGAAAGATGTAACTCTGTGAGATGAATTAACAGAACACAGAGCAGTTTCTCAGAAAGCTTCTTTCCAGTTTTGAACGGAAGATATTCCCTTTTTCACCATAGCCCTCTATGGGCTTCCAAATATCCCTTTGCCAATTCCACAAGAACAGCCTTAGCGAAAGGCTTCTTGAAGGAAAAGATGTAACTCTGTGAGATGAATTAACAGAACACAGAGCAGTTTCTCAGAAAGCTTCTTTCCAGTTTTCAGCTAAAGATATTTCCTTTTTCACCATAGCCCTCTATGGGCTTCCAAATATCCCTTTGCCAATTCCACAAGAACAGCCTTAGCGAAAGGCTTCTTGAAGGGAAAGATGTAACTCTGTGAGATGAATTAACAGAACACAGAGCAGTTTCTCAGAAAGCTTCTTTCCAGTTTTGAACGGAAGATATTTCCTTTTTCACCATAGCCCTCTATGGGCTTCCAAATATCCCTTTGCCAATTCCACAAGAACAGCCTTAGGGAAAGGCTTCTTGAAGGGAAAGATGTAACTCTGTGAGATGAATTCACAGAACACAGAGCAGTTTCTCAGAAAGCTTCTTTCCAGTTTTGAACGGAAGATATTTCCTTTTTCACCATAGCCCTCTATGGGCTTCCAAATATCCCTTTGCCAATTCCACAAGAACAGCCTTAGCGAAAGGCTTCTTGAAGGGAAAGATGTAACTCTGTTAGATGAATTAACAGAACACAGAGCAGTTTCTCAGAAAGCTTCTTGCCAGTTTTCAGCTAAAGATATTTCCTTTTTCACCGTAGCCCTCTATGGGCTTCCAAATATCCCTTTGCCAATTCCACAAGAACAGCCTTAGCGAAAGGCTTCTTGAAGGGAAAGATGTAACTCTGTGAGATGAATTCACGGAACACAAAGAAGTTTCTCAGAAAGCTTCTTTCCAGTTTTGAACGGAAGATATTTCCTTTTTCACCATAGCCCTCTATGGGCTTCCAAATAACCCTTTGCCAATTCCACAAGAACAGCCTTAGCGAAAGGCTTCTTGAAGGGAAATATGTAACTCTGTGAGATGAATTCACAGAACAAAGAGCAGTTTCTCAGAAAGCTTCTTTCCAGTTTTGAACGGAAGATATTTCCTTTTTCACCATAGCCCTCTATGGGCTTCCAAATATCCCCTTGCCAATTCCACAAGAACAGCCTTAGCGAAAGGCTTCTTGAATTGAAAGATGTAACTCTGTGAGATGAATTAACAGAACACAGAGCCGTTTCTCAGAAAGCTTCTTTCCAGTTTTGAACGGAAGATATTTCCTTTTTCACCATAGCCCTCTAGGGGCTTCCAAATATCCCTTTGCCAATTCCACAAGAACAGCCTTAGGGAAAGGCTTCTTGAAGGGAAAGATGTAAATCTGTGAGATGAATTCACAGAACACAGAGTAGTTTCTCAGAAAGCTTCTTTCCAGTTTTGAACGGAAGATATTTCCTTTTTCACCATAGCCCTCTATGGGCTTCCAAATATCCCTTTGCCAATTCCACAAGAACAGCCTTAGCGAAAGGCTTCTTGAAGGGAAAGATGTTACTCTGTGAGATGAATTCACAGAACACAGCGCAGTTTCTCAGAAAGCTTCTTTCCAGTTTTGAACGGAAGATATTTCCTTTTTCACCATAGCCCTCTATGGGCTTCAAAATATCCCTTTGCCAATTCCACAAGAACAGCCTTAGCGAAAGGCTTCTTGAAGGGAAAGATGTAACTCTGTGAGATGAATTCACGGAACACAAAGAAGTTTCTCAGAAAGCTTCTTTCCAGTTTTGAACGGAAGATATTTCCTTTTTCACCATAGCCCTCTATGGGCTTCCAAATATCCCTTTGCCAATTCCACAAGAACAGCCTTAGGGAAAGGCTTCTTGAATCGAAAGATGTAACTCTGTGAGATGAATTCACAGAACACAGAGCAGTTTCTCAGAAAGCTTCTTTCCAGTTTTGAACGGAAGATATTTCCTTTGTCACCAGAGCCCTCTATGGGCTTCCAAATATCCCTTTGCCAATTCCACAAGAACAGCCTTAGCGAAAGGCATCTTGAAGGGAAAGATGTAACTCTGTGAGATGAATTAATCGAACACAGAGCAGTTTCTCAGAAAGCTTCTTTCCAGTTTTGAACGGAAGATATTTCCTTTTTCAACATAGCCCTCTATGGGCTTCCAAATATCCCTTTGCCAATTCCACAAGAACAGCCTTAGCGAAAGGCTTCTTGAAGGGAAACATGTAATTCTGTGAGATGAATTAAGAGAACACAGAGCAGTTTCTCAGAAAGCTTCTTTCCAGTTTTGAACGGAAGATATTTCCTTTTTCACCATAGCCCTCTAAGGGTTTACAAATATCCCTTTGCCAATTCCACAATAACAGCCTTAGCGAAAGGCTTCTTGAAGGGAAAGATGTAACTCTGTGAGATGAATTCACAGAACACAGAGCAGTTTCTCAGAAAGCTTCTTTCCAGTTTTCAGCGGAAGATGTTTCCTTTTTCACCATAGCCCTCTATGGGCTTCCAAATATCCCTTTGCCAATTCCACGAGAACAGCCTTAGCGAAAGGCTTCTTGAAGGGAAAGATGTAACTCTGTGAGATGAATTCACAGAACACAGAGTAGTTTCTCAGAAAGCTTCTTTCCAGTTTTGAACGGAAGATATTTCCTTTTTCACCATAGCCTTCTATTTGCTTCCAAATATCCCTTTGCCAATTCCACAAGAACAGCCTTAGGGAAAGTCTTCTTGAAGGGAAAGATGTAACTCTGTGAGATGAATTCACAGAACACAGAGCAGCTTCTCAGAAAGCTTCTTTCCAGTTTTGAACGGAAGATATTTCCTTTGTCACCATAGCCCTCTATGGGCTTCCAAATATCCCTTTGCCAATTCCACAAGAACATCCGTAGCGAAATGCTTCTTGAAGGGAAAGATATAACTCTGTGAGATGAATTAACAGAACACAGAGCAGTTTCTCAGAAAGCTTCTTTCCAGTTTTGAACGGAAGATATTTCCTTTTTCACCATAGCCCTCTATGGGCTTCCAAATATCCCTTTGCCAATTCCACAAGAACAGCCTTAGCAAAAGGCTTCTAGAAGGGAAAGTTGAAACTCTGTGAGATGAATTCACAGAACACAGCGCAGTTTCTCAGAAAGCTTCTTTCCAGTTTTCAGGGGAAGATATTTCCTTTTTCACCATAGCCCTCTATGGGCTTCCAAATATCCCTTTGCCAATTCCACAAGAACAGCCGTAGCGAAAGGCTTCTTGAAGTGAAAGATATAACTCTGTGAGATTAATTAACAGAACACAGAGCAGTTTCTCAGAAAGTTTCTTTCCAGTTTTCAGGGGAAGATATTTCCTTTTTCATCATAGCCCTCTATGGGCTTCCAAATATCCCTTTGCCAATTCCACAAGAACAGCCTTAGCGAAGGGCTTCTTGAAGGGAAAGATGTAACTCTGTGAGATGAATTAACAGAACACAGAGCAGTTTCTCAGAAAGCTTCTTTCCAGTTTTGAACGGAAGATATTTCCTTTTTCACCATAGCCCTCTATGGGCTTCCAAATATCCCTTTGCCAATTCCACAAGAACAGCCTTAGCGAATGGCTTCTAGAAGGGAAAGTTGTAACTCTGTGCGATGAATTCACAGAACACAGCGCAGTTTCTCAGAAAGCTTCTTTCCAGTTTTGAACGGAAGATATTTCCTTTTTCACCATAGCCCTCTATGGGCTTCCAAATATCCCTTTGCCAATTCCACAAGAACAGCCTTACAGAAAGGCTTCTTCAAGGCAAAGATGTAACTCTGTGAGATGAATTAACGGAACGCAGAGAAGTTTCTCAGAAAGCTTCTTTCCAGTTTTGAACGGAAGATATTTCCTTTTTCACAATAGCCCTCTATGGGCTTCCAAATATCCCTTTGCCAATTCCACAAGAACAGCCTTAGCGAAAGGCATCTTGAAGGGAAAGATGTAACTCTGTGAGATGAATTAAAAGAACACAGAGCAGTTTCTCAGAAAGCTTCTTTCCAGTTTTCAGCGGAAGATATTTCCTTTTTCACCATAGCCCTCTATGGGCTTCCAAATATCCCTTTGCCAATTCCACAATAACAGCCTTAGCGAAAGGCTTCTTGAAGGGAAAGATGTAACTCTGTGAGATGAATTAACAGAACCCAGAGCAGTTTCTCAGAAAGCTTCTTTCCAGTTTTGAACGGAAGATATTTCCTTTTTCACCATAGACCTCTATGGGCTTCCAAATATCCCTTTGCCAATTCCACAAGAACAGCCTTAGGGAAAGTCTTCTTGAAGGGAAATATGTAACTCTGTGAGATGAATTCACAGAACACAGAGCAGTTTCTCAGAAAGCTTCTTTCCAGTTTTGAACGGAAGATATTTCCTTTGTCATCATAGCCCTCTATGGGCTTCCAAATATCCCTTTGGCAATTCCACAAGAACAGCCTTAGCGAAAGGCTTATTGAAGGGAAAGATGTAACTCTGTGAGATGAATTAAGAGAACACAGAGCAGTTTCTCAGAAAGCTTCTTTCCAGTTTTCAGGGGAAGATATTTCCTTTTTCACCATAGCCCTCTATGGGCTTCTAAATATCCCTTTGCCAATTCCACAAGAACAGCCTTAGCGAAAGGCTTCTTGAAGGGAAAGATGTAACTCTGTGAGATGAATTAACAGAACACAGAGCAGTTTCTCAGAAAGCTTCTTTCCAGTTTTGAACGGAAGATATTTCCTTTGTCACCATAGCCCTCTATGGGCTTCCAAATATCCCTTTGCCAATTCCACAAGAACAGCCTTAGGGAAAGGCTTCTTGAAGGGAAAGATGTAACTCTGTGAGATGAATTAACAGAACACAGAGCAGTTTCTCAGAAAGCTTCTTTCCAGTTTTGAACGGAAGATATTTCCTTTTTCACCATAGCCCTCTATGGGCTTCCAAATATCCCTTTGCCAATTCCACAAGAACAGCCTTAGGGAAAGTCTTCTTGAAGGGAAAGATGTAACTCTGTGAGATGAATTCACAGAACACAGAGCAGTTTCTCAGAAAGCTTCTTTCCAGTTTTGAACGGAAGATATTTCCTTTGTCACCATAGCCCTCTATGGGCTTCCAAATATCCCTTTGCCAATTCCACAAGAACATCCGTAGCGAAATGCTTCTTGAAGGGAAAGATATAACTCTGTGAGATGAATTAACAGAACACAGAGCAGTTTCTCAGAAAGCTTCTTTCCAGTTTTGAACGGAAGATATTTCCTTTTTCACCATAGCCCTCTATGGGCTTCCAAATATCCCTTTGCCAATTCCACAAGAACAGCCTTAGCGAAAGGCTTCTAGAAGGGAAAGTTGAAACTCTGTGAGATGAATTCACAGAACACAGCGCAGTTTCTCAGAAAGCTTCTTTCCAGTTTTCAGGGGAAGATATTTCCTTTTTCACCATAGCCCTCTATGGGCTTCCAAATATCCCTTTGCCAATTCCACAAGAACAGCCGTAGCGAAAGGCTTCTTGAAGTGAAAGATATAACTCTGTGAGATTAATTAACAGAACACAGAGCAGTTTCTCAGAAAGTTTCTTTCCAGTTTTCAGGGGAAGATATTTCCTTTTTCATCATAGCCCTCTATGGGCTTCCAAATATCCCTTTGCCAATTCCACAAGAACAGCCTTAGCGAAGGGCTTCTTGAAGGGAAAGATGTAACTCTGTGAGATGAATTAACAGAACACAGAGCAGTTTCTCAGAAAGCTTCTTTCCAGTTTTGAACGGAAGATATTTCCTTTTTCACCATAGCCCTCTATGGGCTTCCAAATATCCCTTTGCCAATTCCACAAGAACAGCCTTAGCGAATGGCTTCTAGAAGGGAAAGTTGTAACTCTGTGAGATGAATTCACAGAACACAGCGCAGTTTCTCAGAAAGCTTCTTTCCAGTTTTGAACGGAAGATATTTCCTTTTTCACCATAGCCCTCTATGGGCTTCCAAATATCCCTTTGCCAATTCCACAAGAACAGCCTTACAGAAAGGCTTCTTCAAGGCAAAGATGTAACTCTGTGAGATGAATTAACGGAACGCAGAGAAGTTTCTCAGAAAGCTTCTTTCCAGTTTTGAACGGAAGATATTTCCTTTTTCACCATAGCCCTCTATGGGCTTCCAAATATCCCTTTGCCAATTCCACAAGAACAGCCTTAGCGAAAGGCATCTTGAAGGGAAAGATGTAACTCTGTGAGATGAATTAAAAGAACACAGAGCAGTTTCTCAGAAAGCTTCTTTCCAGTTTTCAGCGGAAGATATTTCCTTTTTCACCATAGCCCTCTATGGGCTTCCAAATATCCCTTTGCCATTTCCACAATAACAGCCTTAGCGAAAGGCTTCTTGAAGGGAAAGATGTAACTCTGTGAGATGAATTAACAGAACCCAGAGCAGTTTCTCAGAAAGCTTCTTTCCAGTTTTGAACGGAAGATATTTCCTTTTTCACCATAGACCTCTATGGGCTTCCAAATATCCCTTTGCCAATTCCACAAGAACAGCCTTAGGGAAAGTCTTCTTGAAGGGAAATATGTAACTCTGTGAGATGAATTCACAGAACACAGAGCAGTTTCTCAGAAAGCTTCTTTCCAGTTTTGAACGGAAGATATTTCCTTTGTCATCATAGCCCTCTATGGGCTTCCAAATATCCCTTTGGCAATTCCACAAGAACAGCCTTAGCGAAAGGCTTCTTGAAGGGAAAGATGTAACTCTGTGAGATGAATTCACAGAACACAGAGCAGTTTCTCAGAAAGCTTCTTTCCAGTTTTTAACGGAAGATATTTCCTTTTTCACCATAGCCCTCTATGGGCTTTCAAATATCCCTTTGCCAATTCCACAAGAACAGCCTTAGCGAAAGGCTTCTTGAAGGGAAAGATGTAACTCTGTGAGATGAAATAACAGAACACAGAGCAGTTTCTCAGATAGCTTCTTTCCAGTTTTGAACGGAAGATATTTCCTTTTTCACCATAGCCCTCTATGGGCTTCCAAATATCCCTTTGCCAATTCCACAAGAACAGCCTTAGCGAAAGGCTTCTTGAAGGGAAAGATGTAACTCTGTGAGATGAATTAACAGAACACAGAGCAGTTTCTCAGAAAGCTTCTTTCCAGTTTTGAACGGAAGATATTTCCTTTGTCACCATAGCCCTCTATGGGCTTCCAAATATCCCTTTGCCAATTCCACAAGAACAGCCTTAGGGAAAGGCTTCTTGAAGGGAAAGATGTAACTCTGTGAGATGAATTAACAGAACACAGAGCAGTTTCTCAGAAAGCTTCTTTCCAGTTTTGAACGGAAGATATTTCCTTTTTCACCATAGCCCTCTATGGGCTTCCAAATATCCCTTTGCCAATTCCACAAGAACAGCCTTAGCGAAAGGCTTCTTGAAGGGAAAGATGTAACTCTGTGAGATGAATTAACAGAACACAGAGCAGTTTCTCAGAAAGCTTCTTTCCAGTTTTGAACGGAAGATATTTCCTTTTTCACCATAGCCCTCTATGGGCTTCCAAATATCCCTTTGCCAATTCCACAAGAACAGCCTTAGGGAAAGGCTTCTTGAAGGGAAAGATGTAACTCTGTGAGATGAATTCACAGAACACAGAGCAGTTTCTCAGAAAGCTTCTTTCCAGTTTTGAACGGAAGATATTTCCTTTTTCACCATAGCCCTCTATGGCCTTCCAAATATCCCTTTGCCAATTCCACAAGAACAGCCTTAGCGAAAGGCTTCTTGAAGGGAAAGATGTAACTCTGTGAGATGAATTAACAGAACACAGAGCAGTTTCTCAGAAAGGTTCTTGCCAGTTTTCAGCTAAAGATATTTCCTTTTTCACCATAGCCCTCTATGGGCTTCCAAATATCCCTTTGCCAATTCCACAAGAACAGCCTTAGCGAAATGCTTCTTGACGGGGAAAGATGTAACTGTGTGAGATGAATTCACGGAACACAAAGAAGTTTGTCAGAAAGCTTCTTTCCAGTTTTGAACGGAAGATATTTCCTTTGTCACCATAGCCCTCTATGGGCTTCCAAATAACCCTTTGCCAATTCCACAAGAACAGCCTTAGCGAAAGGCTTCTTGAAGGGAAATATGTAACTCTGTGAGATGAATTCACAGAACACAGAGCAGTTTCTCAGAAAGCTTCTTTCCAGTTTTCAGGGGAAGATATTTCCTTTTTCATCATAGCCCTCTATGGGCTTCCAAATATCCCTTTGCCAATTCCACAAGAACAGCCTTAGCGAAGGGCTTCTTGAAGGGAAAGATGTAACTCTGTGAGATGAATTAACAGAACACAGAGCAGTTTCTCAGAAAGCTTCTTTCCAGTTTTGAACGGAAGATATTTCCTTTTTCACCATAGCCCTCTATGGGCTTCCAAATATCCCTTTGCCAATTCCACAAGAACAGCCTTAGCGAAAGGCTTCTAGAAGGGAAAGTTGTAACTCTGTGAGATGAATTCACAGAACACAGCGCAGTTTCTCAGAAAGCTTCTTTCCAGTTTTGAACGGAAGATATTTCCTTTTTCACCATAGCCCTCTATGGGCTTCCAAATATCCCTTTGCCAATTCCACAAGAACAGCCTTACAGAAAGGCTTCTTCAAGGCAAAGATGTAACTCTGTGAGATGAATTAACGGAACGCAGAGAAGTTTCTCAGAAAGCTTCTTTCCAGTTTTGAACGGAAGATACTTCCTTTTTCACCATAGCCCTCTATGGGCTTCCAAATATCCCTTTGCCAATTCCACAAGAACAGCCTTAGCGAAAGGCTTCTTGAAGGGAAAGATGTAACTCTGTGAGATGAATTCACAGAACACAGAGCAGTTTCTCAGAAAGCTTCTTTCCAGTTTTTAACGGAAGATATTTCCTTTTTCACCATAGCCCTCTATGGGCTTCCAAATATCCCTTTGCCAATTCCACAAGAACAGCCTTAGGGAAAGGCTTCTTGAAGGGAAAGATGTAACTCTGTGAGATGAATTCACAGAACACAGAGCAGTTTCTCAGAAAGCTTCTTTCCAGTTTTGAACGGAAGATATTTCCTTTTTCACCATAGCCCTCTATGGGCTTCCAAATATCCCTTTGCCAATTCCACAAGAACAGCCTTAGCGAAAGGCTTCTTGAAGGGAAAGATGTAACTCTGTGAGATGAATTAACAGAACACAGAGCAGTTTCTCAGAAAGCTTCTTTCCAGTTTTGAACGGAAGATATTTCCTTTTTCACCATAGCCCTCTATGGGCTTCCAAATATCCCTTTGCCAATTCCACAAGAACAGCCTTAGGGAAAGGCTTCTTGAAGGGAAAGATGTAACTCTGTGAGATGAATTAACAGAACACAGAGCAGTTTCTCAGAAAGCTTCTTTCCAGTTTTGAACGGAAGATATTCCCTTTTTCACCATAGCCCTCTATGGGCTTCCAAATATCCCTTTGCCAATTCCACAAGAACAGCCTTAGCGAAAGGCTTCTTGAAGGAAAAGATGTAACTCTGTGAGATGAATTAACAGAACACAGAGCAGTTTCTCAGAAAGCTTCTTTCCAGTTTTCAGCTAAAGATATTTCCTTTTTCACCATAGCCCTCTATGGGCTTCCAAATATCCCTTTGCCAATTCCACAAGAACAGCCTTAGCGAAAGGCTTCTTGAAGGGAAAGATGTAACTCTGTGAGATGAATTAACAGAACACAGAGCAGTTTCTCAGAAAGCTTCTTTCCAGTTTTGAACGGAAGATATTTCCTTTTTCACCATAGCCCTCTATGGGCTTCCAAATATCCCTTTGCCAATTCCACAAGAACAGCCTTAGGGAAAGGCTTCTTGAAGGGAAAGATGTAACTCTGTGAGATGAATTCACAGAACACAGAGCAGTTTCTCAGAAAGCTTCTTTCCAGTTTTGAACGGAAGATATTTCCTTTTTCACCATAGCCCTCTATGGGCTTCCAAATATCCCTTTGCCAATTCCACAAGAACAGCCTTAGCGAAAGGCTTCTTGAAGGGAAAGATGTAACTCTGTTAGATGAATTAACAGAACACAGAGCAGTTTCTCAGAAAGCTTCTTGCCAGTTTTCAGCTAAAGATATTTCCTTTTTCACCGTAGCCCTCTATGGGCTTCCAAATATCCCTTTGCCAATTCCACAAGAACAGCCTTAGCGAAAGGCTTCTTGAAGGGAAAGATGTAACTCTGTGAGATGAATTCACGGAACACAAAGAAGTTTCTCAGAAAGCTTCTTTCCAGTTTTGAACGGAAGATATTTCCTTTTTCACCATAGCCCTCTATGGGCTTCCAAATAACCCTTTGCCAATTCCACAAGAACAGCCTTAGCGAAAGGCTTCTTGAAGGGAAATATGTAACTCTGTGAGATGAATTCACAGAACAAAGAGCAGTTTCTCAGAAAGCTTCTTTCCAGTTTTGAACGGAAGATATTTCCTTTTTCACCATAGCCCTCTATGGGCTTCCAAATATCCCCTTGCCAATTCCACAAGAACAGCCTTAGCGAAAGGCTTCTTGAATTGAAAGATGTAACTCTGTGAGATGAATTAACAGAACACAGAGCCGTTTCTCAGAAAGCTTCTTTCCAGTTTTGAACGGAAGATATTTCCTTTTTCACCATAGCCCTCTAGGGGCTTCCAAATATCCCTTTGCCAATTCCACAAGAACAGCCTTAGGGAAAGGCTTCTTGAAGGGAAAGATGTAAATCTGTGAGATGAATTCACAGAACACAGAGTAGTTTCTCAGAAAGCTTCTTTCCAGTTTTGAACGGAAGATATTTCCTTTTTCACCATAGCCCTCTATGGGCTTCCAAATATCCCTTTGCCAATTCCACAAGAACAGCCTTAGCGAAAGGCTTCTTGAAGGGAAAGATGTTACTCTGTGAGATGAATTCACAGAACACAGCGCAGTTTCTCAGAAAGCTTCTTTCCAGTTTTGAACGGAAGATATTTCCTTTTTCACCATAGCCCTCTATGGGCTTCAAAATATCCCTTTGCCAATTCCACAAGAACAGCCTTAGCGAAAGGCTTCTTGAAGGGAAAGATGTAACTCTGTGAGATGAATTCACGGAACACAAAGAAGTTTCTCAGAAAGCTTCTTTCCAGTTTTGAACGGAAGATATTTCCTTTTTCACCATAGCCCTCTATGGGCTTCCAAATATCCCTTTGCCAATTCCACAAGAACAGCCTTAGGGAAAGGCTTCTTGAATCGAAAGATGTAACTCTGTGAGATGAATTCACAGAACACAGAGCAGTTTCTCAGAAAGCTTCTTTCCAGTTTTGAACGGAAGATATTTCCTTTGTCACCAGAGCCCTCTATGGGCTTCCAAATATCCCTTTGCCAATTCCACAAGAACAGCCTTAGCGAAAGGCATCTTGAAGGGAAAGATGTAACTCTGTGAGATGAATTAATCGAACACAGAGCAGTTTCTCAGAAAGCTTCTTTCCAGTTTTGAACGGAAGATATTTCCTTTTTCAACATAGCCCTCTATGGGCTTCCAAATATCCCTTTGCCAATTCCACAAGAACAGCCTTAGCGAAAGGCTTCTTGAAGGGAAACATGTAATTCTGTGAGATGAATTAAGAGAACACAGAGCAGTTTCTCAGAAAGCTTCTTTCCAGTTTTGAACGGAAGATATTTCCTTTTTCACCATAGCCCTCTAAGGGTTTACAAATATCCCTTTGCCAATTCCACAATAACAGCCTTAGCGAAAGGCTTCTTGAAGGGAAAGATGTAACTCTGTGAGATGAATTCACAGAACACAGAGCAGTTTCTCAGAAAGCTTCTTTCCAGTTTTCAGCGGAAGATGTTTCCTTTTTCACCATAGCCCTCTATGGGCTTCCAAATATCCCTTTGCCAATTCCACGAGAACAGCCTTAGCGAAAGGCTTCTTGAAGGGAAAGATGTAACTCTGTGAGATGAATTCACAGAACACAGAGTAGTTTCTCAGAAAGCTTCTTTCCAGTTTTGAACGGAAGATATTTCCTTTTTCACCATAGCCTTCTATTTGCTTCCAAATATCCCTTTGCCAATTCCACAAGAACAGCCTTAGGGAAAGTCTTCTTGAAGGGAAAGATGTAACTCTGTGAGATGAATTCACAGAACACAGAGCAGCTTCTCAGAAAGCTTCTTTCCAGTTTTGAACGGAAGATATTTCCTTTGTCACCATAGCCCTCTATGGGCTTCCAAATATCCCTTTGCCAATTCCACAAGAACATCCGTAGCGAAATGCTTCTTGAAGGGAAAGATATAACTCTGTGAGATGAATTAACAGAACACAGAGCAGTTTCTCAGAAAGCTTCTTTCCAGTTTTGAACGGAAGATATTTCCTTTTTCACCATAGCCCTCTATGGGCTTCCAAATATCCCTTTGCCAATTCCACAAGAACAGCCTTAGCAAAAGGCTTCTAGAAGGGAAAGTTGAAACTCTGTGAGATGAATTCACAGAACACAGCGCAGTTTCTCAGAAAGCTTCTTTCCAGTTTTCAGGGGAAGATATTTCCTTTTTCACCATAGCCCTCTATGGGCTTCCAAATATCCCTTTGCCAATTCCACAAGAACAGCCGTAGCGAAAGGCTTCTTGAAGTGAAAGATATAACTCTGTGAGATTAATTAACAGAACACAGAGCAGTTTCTCAGAAAGTTTCTTTCCAGTTTTCAGGGGAAGATATTTCCTTTTTCATCATAGCCCTCTATGGGCTTCCAAATATCCCTTTGCCAATTCCACAAGAACAGCCTTAGCGAAGGGCTTCTTGAAGGGAAAGATGTAACTCTGTGAGATGAATTAACAGAACACAGAGCAGTTTCTCAGAAAGCTTCTTTCCAGTTTTGAACGGAAGATATTTCCTTTTTCACCATAGCCCTCTATGGGCTTCCAAATATCCCTTTGCCAATTCCACAAGAACAGCCTTAGCGAATGGCTTCTAGAAGGGAAAGTTGTAACTCTGTGCGATGAATTCACAGAACACAGCGCAGTTTCTCAGAAAGCTTCTTTCCAGTTTTGAACGGAAGATATTTCCTTTTTCACCATAGCCCTCTATGGGCTTCCAAATATCCCTTTGCCAATTCCACAAGAACAGCCTTACAGAAAGGCTTCTTCAAGGCAAAGATGTAACTCTGTGAGATGAATTAACGGAACGCAGAGAAGTTTCTCAGAAAGCTTCTTTCCAGTTTTGAACGGAAGATATTTCCTTTTTCACAATAGCCCTCTATGGGCTTCCAAATATCCCTTTGCCAATTCCACAAGAACAGCCTTAGCGAAAGGCATCTTGAAGGGAAAGATGTAACTCTGTGAGATGAATTAAAAGAACACAGAGCAGTTTCTCAGAAAGCTTCTTTCCAGTTTTCAGCGGAAGATATTTCCTTTTTCACCATAGCCCTCTATGGGCTTCCAAATATCCCTTTGCCAATTCCACAATAACAGCCTTAGCGAAAGGCTTCTTGAAGGGAAAGATGTAACTCTGTGAGATGAATTAACAGAACCCAGAGCAGTTTCTCAGAAAGCTTCTTTCCAGTTTTGAACGGAAGATATTTCCTTTTTCACCATAGACCTCTATGGGCTTCCAAATATCCCTTTGCCAATTCCACAAGAACAGCCTTAGGGAAAGTCTTCTTGAAGGGAAATATGTAACTCTGTGAGATGAATTCACAGAACACAGAGCAGTTTCTCAGAAAGCTTCTTTCCAGTTTTGAACGGAAGATATTTCCTTTGTCATCATAGCCCTCTATGGGCTTCCAAATATCCCTTTGGCAATTCCACAAGAACAGCCTTAGCGAAAGGCTTATTGAAGGGAAAGATGTAACTCTGTGAGATGAATTAAGAGAACACAGAGCAGTTTCTCAGAAAGCTTCTTTCCAGTTTTCAGGGGAAGATATTTCCTTTTTCACCATAGCCCTCTATGGGCTTCTAAATATCCCTTTGCCAATTCCACAAGAACAGCCTTAGCGAAAGGCTTCTTGAAGGGAAAGATGTAACTCTGTGAGATGAATTAACAGAACACAGAGCAGTTTCTCAGAAAGCTTCTTTCCAGTTTTGAACGGAAGATATTTCCTTTGTCACCATAGCCCTCTATGGGCTTCCAAATATCCCTTTGCCAATTCCACAAGAACAGCCTTAGGGAAAGGCTTCTTGAAGGGAAAGATGTAACTCTGTGAGATGAATTAACAGAACACAGAGCAGTTTCTCAGAAAGCTTCTTTCCAGTTTTGAACGGAAGATATTTCCTTTTTCACCATAGCCCTCTATGGGCTTCCAAATATCCCTTTGCCAATTCCACAAGAACAGCCTTAGGGAAAGTCTTCTTGAAGGGAAAGATGTAACTCTGTGAGATGAATTCACAGAACACAGAGCAGTTTCTCAGAAAGCTTCTTTCCAGTTTTGAACGGAAGATATTTCCTTTGTCACCATAGCCCTCTATGGGCTTCCAAATATCCCTTTGCCAATTCCACAAGAACATCCGTAGCGAAATGCTTCTTGAAGGGAAAGATATAACTCTGTGAGATGAATTAACAGAACACAGAGCAGTTTCTCAGAAAGCTTCTTTCCAGTTTTGAACGGAAGATATTTCCTTTTTCACCATAGCCCTCTATGGGCTTCCAAATATCCCTTTGCCAATTCCACAAGAACAGCCTTAGCGAAAGGCTTCTAGAAGGGAAAGTTGAAACTCTGTGAGATGAATTCACAGAACACAGCGCAGTTTCTCAGAAAGCTTCTTTCCAGTTTTCAGGGGAAGATATTTCCTTTTTCACCATAGCCCTCTATGGGCTTCCAAATATCCCTTTGCCAATTCCACAAGAACAGCCGTAGCGAAAGGCTTCTTGAAGTGAAAGATATAACTCTGTGAGATTAATTAACAGAACACAGAGCAGTTTCTCAGAAAGTTTCTTTCCAGTTTTCAGGGGAAGATATTTCCTTTTTCATCATAGCCCTCTATGGGCTTCCAAATATCCCTTTGCCAATTCCACAAGAACAGCCTTAGCGAAGGGCTTCTTGAAGGGAAAGATGTAACTCTGTGAGATGAATTAACAGAACACAGAGCAGTTTCTCAGAAAGCTTCTTTCCAGTTTTGAACGGAAGATATTTCCTTTTTCACCATAGCCCTCTATGGGCTTCCAAATATCCCTTTGCCAATTCCACAAGAACAGCCTTAGCGAATGGCTTCTAGAAGGGAAAGTTGTAACTCTGTGAGATGAATTCACAGAACACAGCGCAGTTTCTCAGAAAGCTTCTTTCCAGTTTTGAACGGAAGATATTTCCTTTTTCACCATAGCCCTCTATGGGCTTCCAAATATCCCTTTGCCAATTCCACAAGAACAGCCTTACAGAAAGGCTTCTTCAAGGCAAAGATGTAACTCTGTGAGATGAATTAACGGAACGCAGAGAAGTTTCTCAGAAAGCTTCTTTCCAGTTTTGAACGGAAGATATTTCCTTTTTCACCATAGCCCTCTATGGGCTTCCAAATATCCCTTTGCCAATTCCACAAGAACAGCCTTAGCGAAAGGCATCTTGAAGGGAAAGATGTAACTCTGTGAGATGAATTAAAAGAACACAGAGCAGTTTCTCAGAAAGCTTCTTTCCAGTTTTCAGCGGAAGATATTTCCTTTTTCACCATAGCCCTCTATGGGCTTCCAAATATCCCTTTGCCATTTCCACAATAACAGCCTTAGCGAAAGGCTTCTTGAAGGGAAAGATGTAACTCTGTGAGATGAATTAACAGAACCCAGAGCAGTTTCTCAGAAAGCTTCTTTCCAGTTTTGAACGGAAGATATTTCCTTTTTCACCATAGACCTCTATGGGCTTCCAAATATCCCTTTGCCAATTCCACAAGAACAGCCTTAGGGAAAGTCTTCTTGAAGGGAAATATGTAACTCTGTGAGATGAATTCACAGAACACAGAGCAGTTTCTCAGAAAGCTTCTTTCCAGTTTTGAACGGAAGATATTTCCTTTGTCATCATAGCCCTCTATGGGCTTCCAAATATCCCTTTGGCAATTCCACAAGAACAGCCTTAGCGAAAGGCTTATTGAAGGGAAAGATGTAACTCTGTGAGATGAATTAAGAGAACACAGAGCAGTTTCTCAGAAAGCTTCTTTCCAGTTTTCAGGGGAAGATATTTCCTTTTTCACCATAGCCCTCTATGGGCTTTCAAATATCCCTTTGCCAATTCCACAAGAACAGCCTTAGCGAAAGGCTTCTTGAAGGGAAAGATGTAACTCTGTGAGATGAAATAACAGAACACAGAGCAGTTTCTCAGATAGCTTCTTTCCAGTTTTGAACGGAAGATATTTCCTTTTTCACCATAGCCCTCTATGGGCTTCCAAATATCCCTTTGCCAATTCCACAAGAACAGCCTTAGCGAAAGGCTTCTTGAAGGGAAAGATGTAACTCTGTGAGATGAATTAACAGAACACAGAGCAGTTTCTCAGAAAGCTTCTTTCCAGTTTTGAACGGAAGATATTTCCTTTGTCACCATAGCCCTCTATGGGCTTCCAAATATCCCTTTGCCAATTCCACAAGAACAGCCTTAGGGAAAGGCTTCTTGAAGGGAAAGATGTAACTCTGTGAGATGAATTAACAGAACACAGAGCAGTTTCTCAGAAAGCTTCTTTCCAGTTTTGAACGGAAGATATTTCCTTTTTCACCATAGCCCTCTATGGGCTTCCAAATATCCCTTTGCCAATTCCACAAGAACAGCCTTAGCGAAAGGCTTCTTGAAGGGAAAGATGTAACTCTGTGAGATGAATTAACAGAACACAGAGCAGTTTCTCAGAAAGCTTCTTTCCAGTTTTGAACGGAAGATATTTCCTTTTTCACCATAGCCCTCTATGGGCTTCCAAATATCCCTTTGCCAATTCCACAAGAACAGCCTTAGGGAAAGGCTTCTTGAAGGGAAAGATGTAACTCTGTGAGATGAATTCACAGAACACAGAGCAGTTTCTCAGAAAGCTTCTTTCCAGTTTTGAACGGAAGATATTTCCTTTTTCACCATAGCCCTCTATGGCCTTCCAAATATCCCTTTGCCAATTCCACAAGAACAGCCTTAGCGAAAGGCTTCTTGAAGGGAAAGATGTAACTCTGTGAGATGAATTAACAGAACACAGAGCAGTTTCTCAGAAAGGTTCTTGCCAGTTTTCAGCTAAAGATATTTCCTTTTTCACCATAGCCCTCTATGGGCTTCCAAATATCCCTTTGCCAATTCCACAAGAACAGCCTTAGCGAAATGCTTCTTGACGGGGAAAGATGTAACTGTGTGAGATGAATTCACGGAACACAAAGAAGTTTGTCAGAAAGCTTCTTTCCAGTTTTGAACGGAAGATATTTCCTTTGTCACCATAGCCCTCTATGGGCTTCCAAATAACCCTTTGCCAATTCCACAAGAACAGCCTTAGCGAAAGGCTTCTTGAAGGGAAATATGTAACTCTGTGAGATGAATTCACAGAACACAGAGCAGTTTCTCAGAAAGCTTCTTTCCAGTTTTCAGGGGAAGATATTTCCTTTTTCATCATAGCCCTCTATGGGCTTCCAAATATCCCTTTGCCAATTCCACAAGAACAGCCTTAGCGAAGGGCTTCTTGAAGGGAAAGATGTAACTCTGTGAGATGAATTAACAGAACACAGAGCAGTTTCTCAGAAAGCTTCTTTCCAGTTTTGAACGGAAGATATTTCCTTTTTCACCATAGCCCTCTATGGGCTTCCAAATATCCCTTTGCCAATTCCACAAGAACAGCCTTAGCGAAAGGCTTCTAGAAGGGAAAGTTGTAACTCTGTGAGATGAATTCACAGAACACAGCGCAGTTTCTCAGAAAGCTTCTTTCCAGTTTTGAACGGAAGATATTTCCTTTTTCACCATAGCCCTCTATGGGCTTCCAAATATCCCTTTGCCAATTCCACAAGAACAGCCTTACAGAAAGGCTTCTTCAAGGCAAAGATGTAACTCTGTGAGATGAATTAACGGAACGCAGAGAAGTTTCTCAGAAAGCTTCTTTCCAGTTTTGAACGGAAGATACTTCCTTTTTCACCATAGCCCTCTATGGGCTTCCAAATATCCCTTTGCCAATTCCACAAGAACAGCCTTAGCGAAAGGCATCTTGAAGGGTAAATGTAACTCTTTGAGATGAATTAAAAGAACACAGAGCAGTTTCTCAGAAAGCTTCTTTCCAGTTTTCAGCGGAAGATATTTCCTTTTTCACCATAGCCCTCTATGGGCTTCCAAATATCCCTTTGCCAATTCCACGAAAACAGCCTTAGCGAAAGGCTTCTTGAAGGGAAAGATGTAACTCTGTGAGATGAATTCACAGAACACAGAGCAGTTTCTCAGAAAGCTTCTTTCCAGTTTTGAACGGAAGATATTTCCTTTTTCACCATAGCCCTCTATTTGCTTTCAAATATCCCTTTGCCAATTCCACAAGAACAGCCTTAGGGAAAGTCTTCTTGAAGGGAAATATGTAACTCTGTGAGATGAATTCACAGAACACAGAGCAGTTTCTCATAAAGCTTCTCTCCAGTTTTGAACGGAAGATATTTCCTTTGACACCATAGCCCTCTATGGGCTTCCAAATATCCCTTTGCCAATTCCACAAGAACAGCCTTAGGGAAAGGCTTCTTCAAGACAAAGATGTAACTCTGTGAGATGAATTAACGGAACGCAGAGAAGTTTCTCAGAAAGCTTCTTTCCAGTTTTGAACGGAAGATATTTCCTTTTTCACCATAGCCTTCTATGGGCTTCCAAATATCCCTTTGCCAATTCCACAAGAACAGCCTTAGAGAAAGGCATCTTGAAGGGAAAGATGTAACTCTGTGAGATGAATTAAAAGAACACAGAGCAGTTTCTCAGAAAGCTTCTTTCCAGTTTTCAGCGGAAGATATTTCCTTTTTCACCATAGCCCTCTATGGGCTTCCAAATATCCCTTTGCCAATTCCACAATAACAGCCTTAGCGAAAGGCTTCTTGAAGGGAAAGATGTAACTCTGTGAGATGAATTCACAGAACACAGAGCAGTTTCTCAGAAAGCTTCTTTCCAGTTTTCAGCGGAAGATGTTTCCTTTTTCACCATAGCCCTCTATGGGCTTCCAAATATCCCTTTGCCAATTCCACGAGAACAGCCTTAGCGAAAGGCTTCTTGAAGGGAAAGATGTAACTCTGTGAGATGAATTAACAGAATACAGAGCAGTTTCTCAGAAAGCTTCTTTCCAGTTTTGAACGGAAGATATTTCCTTTTTCACCATAGCCCTCTATGGGCTTCCAAATATCCCTTTGCCAATTCCACAAGAACAGCCATAGCGAAAGGCTTCTAGAAGGGAAAGTTGTAACTCTGTGAGATGAATTCACAGAACACAGCGCAGTTTCTCAGAAAGCTTCTTTCCAGTTTTGAACGGAAGATATTTCCTTTTTCACCATAGCCCTCTATGGGCTTCCAAATATCCCTTTGCCAATTCCACAAGAACAGCCTTACAGAAAGGCTTCTTCAAGGCAAAGATGTAACTCTGTGAGATGAATTAACGGAACGCAGAGAAGTTTCTCAGAAAGCTTCTTTCCAGTTTTGAACGGAAGATATTTCCTTTTTCACCATAGCCCTCTATTTGCTTCCAAATATCCCTTTGCCAATTCCACAAGAACAGCCTTAGGGAAAGTCTTCTTGAAGGGAAATATTTAAATCTGTGAGATGAATTCACAGAACACAGAGCAGTTTCTCAGAAAGCTTCTTTCCAGTTTTGAACGGAAGATATTTCCTTTTTCACCATAGCCCTCTATGGGCTTCCAAATATCCCTTTGCCAATTCCACAAGAACAGCCTTAGCGAAAGGCTTCTTGAAGGGAAAGATGTAACTCTGTGAGATGAATTAACAGAACACAGAGCAGTTTCTCAGAAAGCTTCTTTCCAGTTTTCAGGGGAAGATATTTCCTTTTTCACCATAGCCCTCTATGGGCTTCCAAATATCCCTTTGCCAATTCCACAAGAACAGCCGTAGCGAAAGGCTTCTTGAAGGGAAAGATATAACTCTGTGAGATGAATTAACAGAACACAGAGCAGTTTCTCAGAAAGCTTCTTTCCAGTTTTCAGGGGAAGATATTTCCTTTTTCATCATAGCCCTCTATGGGCTTCCAAATATCCCTTTGCCAATTCCACAAGAACAGCCTTAGCGAAGGGCTTCTTGAAGGGAAAGATGTAACTCTGTGAGATGAATTAACAGAACACAGAGCAGTTTCTCAGAAAGCTTCTTTCCAGTTTTGAACGGAAGATATTTCCTTTTTCAACATAGCCCTCTATGGGCTTCCAAATATCCCTTTGCCAATTCCACAATAACAGCCTTAGCGAAAGGCTTCTAGAAGGGAAAGTTGTAACTCTGTGAGATGAATTCACAGAACACAGCGCAGTTTCCAGAAAGCTTCTTTCCAGTTTTGAACGGAAGATATTTCCTTTTTCACCATAGCCCTCTATGGGCTTCCAAATATCCCTTTGCCAATTCCACGAGAACAGCCTTAGCGAAAGGCTTCTTGAAGGGAAAGATGTAACTCTGTGAGATGAATTCAGAGAACACAGAGCAGTTTCTCAGAAAGCTTCTTTCCAGTTTTGAACGGAAGATATTTCCTTTTTCACCATAGCCCTCTATTTGCTTCCAAATATCCCTTTGCCAATTCCACAAGAACAGCCTTAGGGAAAGTCTTCTTGAGGGGAAATATGTAACTCTGTGAGATGAATTAACAGAACACAGAGCAGTTTCTCAGAAAGCTTCTTTCCAGTTTTGAACGGAAGATATTTCCTTTGTCACCATAGCCCTCTATGGGCTTCCAAATATCCCTTTGCCAATTCCACAAGAACAGCCTTAGCGAAAGGCTTCTTGAAGGGAAAGATGTAACTCTGTGAGATGAATTAACAGAACACAGAGCATTTTCTCAGAAAGCTTCTTTCCAGTTTTCAGGGGAAGATATTTCCTTTTTCACCATAGCCCTCTATGGGCTTCCAAATATCCCTTTGCCAATTCCACAAGAACAGACTTAGCGAAAGGCTTCTTGAAGGGAAAGATGTAACTCTGTGAGATGAATTCACAGAACACAGAGCAGTTTCTCAGAAAGCTTCTTTCCAGTTTTGAACGGAAGATATTTCCTTTTTCACCATAGCCCTCTATGGGCTTCCAAATATCCCTTTGCCAATTCCACAAGAACAGCCGTAGCGAAACGCTTCTTGAAGGGAAAGATATAACTCTGTGAGGTGAATTAACAGAACACAGAGCAGTTTCTCAGAAAGCTTCTTTCCAGTTTTCAGGGGAAGATATTTCCTTTTTCATCATAGCCCTCTATGGGCTTCCAAATATCCCTTTGCCAATTCCACAAGAACAGCCTTAGCGAAGGGCTTCTTGAAGGGAAAGATGTAACTCTGTGAGATGAATTAACAGAACACAGCGCAGTTTCTCAGAAAGCTTCTTTCCAGTTTTGTACGGAAGATATTTCCTTTTTCACCATAGCCCTCTATGGGCTTCCAAATATCCGTTGCCAATTCCACAAGAACAGCCTTACAGAAAGGCTTCTTCAAGGCAAAGATGGAACTCTGTGAGATGAATTAACGGAGCGCAGAGAAGTTTCTCAGAAAGCTTCTTTCCAGTTTTGAACGGAAGATATTTCCTTTTTCACCATAGCCCTCTATGGGCTTCCAAATATCCCTTTGCCAATTCCACAAGAACAGCCTTACCGAAAGGCATCTTGAAGGGAAAGATGTAATTCTGTGAGATGAATTAAAAGAACACAGAGCAGTTTCTCAGAAAGCTTCTTTCCAGTTTTGAGCGGAAGATATTTCCTTTTTCACCATAGCCCTCTATGGGCTTCCAAATATCCCTTTGCCAATTCCAAAAGAACAGCCTTAGCGAAAGGCTTCTAGAATGGAAAGTTGTAACTCTGTGAGATGAATTCACAGAACACAGCGCAGTTTCTCAGAAACTTCTTTCCAGTTTTGAACGGAAGATATTTCCTTTGTCATCATAGCCCTCTATGGGCTTCCAAATATCCCTTTGGCAATTCCACAAGAACAGCCTTAGCGAAAGGCTTCTTGAAGGGAAAGATGTAACTCTGTGAGATGAATTAAGAGAACACAGAGCAGTTTCTCAGAAAGCTTCTTTCCAGTTTTCAGGGGAAGATATTTCCTTTTTCACCATAGCCCTCTATGGGCTTTCAAATATCCCTTTGCCAATTCCACAAGAACAGCCTTAGCGAAAGGCTTCTTGAAGGGAAAGATGTAACTCTGTGAGATGAAATAACAGAACACAGAGCAGTTTCTCAGATAGCTTCTTTCCAGTTTTGACCGGAAGATATTTCCTTTTTCACCATAGCCCTCTAAGGGCTTCCAAATATCCCTTTGCCAATTCCACAAGAACAGCCTTAGCGAAAGGCTTCTTGAAGGGAAAGATGTAACTCTGTGAGATGAATTAACAGAACACAGAGCAGTTTCTCAGAAAGCTTCTTTCCAGTTTTGAACGGAAGATATTTCCTTTTTCACCATAGCCCTCTATGGGCTTCCAAATATCCCTTTGCCAATTCCACAAGAACAGCCTTAGGGAAAGTCTTCTTGAAGGGAAATATGTAACTCTGTGAGATGAATTCACAGAACACAGAGCAGTTTCTCAGAAAGCTTCTTTCCGGTTTTGAACGGAAGATATTTCCTTTGTCACCATAGCCCTCTATGGGCTTCCAAATATCCCTTTGCCAATTCCACAAGAACAGCCTTAGCGAAAGCCTTCTTGAAGGGAAAGATGTAACTCTGTGAGATGAATTAACAGAACACAGAGCAGTTTCTCAGAAAGCTTCTTTCCAGTTTTCAGGGGAAGATATTTCCTTTTTCACCATAGCCCTCTATGGGCTTCCAAATATCCCTTTGCCAATTCCACAAGAACAGCCTTAGCGAAAGGCTTCTTGAAGGGAAAGATGTAACTCTGTGAGATGAATTAACAGAACACAGAGCAGTTTCTCAGAAAGCTTCTTTCCAGTTTTCAGGGGAAGATATTTCCTTTTTCACCATAGCCCTCTATGGGCTTCCAAATATCCCTTTGCCAATTCCACAAGAACAGCCGTAGCGAAAGGCTTCTTGAAGTGAAAGATATAACTCTGTGAGATGAATTAAGAGAACACAGAGCAGTTTCTCAGAAAGCTTCTTTCCAGTTTTCAGGGGAAGATATTTCCTTTTTCATCATAGCCCTCTATGGGCTTCCAAATATCCCTTTGCCAATTCCACAAGAACAGCCTTAGCGAAAGGCTTCTAGAAGGGAAAGTTGTAACTCTGTGAGATGAATTCACAGAACACAGCGCAGTTTCTCAGAAAGCTTCTTTCCAGTTTTGAACGGAAGATATTTCCTTTTTCACCATAGCCCTCTATGGGCTTCCAAATATCCCTTTGCCAATTCCACAAGAACAGCCTTACAGAAAGGCTTCTTCAAGGCAAAGATGGAACTCTCTGAGATGAATTAACGGAACGCAGAGAAGTTTCTCAGAAAGCTTCTTTCCAGTTTTGAACGGAAGATATTTCCTTTTTCACCATAGCCCTCTATGGGCTTCCAAATATCCCTTTGCCAATTCCACAAGAACAGCCTTAGCGAAAGGCATCCTGAAGGGAAAATGTAACTCTTTGAGATGAATTAAAAGAACACAGAGCAGTTTCTCAGAAAGCTTCTTTCCAGTTTTCAGCGGAAGATATTTCCTTTTTCACCATAGCCCTCTATGTGTTTCCAAATATCCCTTTGCCAATTCCACAAGAACAGCCTTAGCGAAAGGATTCTTGAAGGGAAAGATGTAACTCTGTGAGATGAATTCACAGAACACAGCGCAGTTTCTCAGAAAGCTTCTTTCCAGTTTTCAGCGGAAGATGTTTCCTTTTTCACCATAGCCCTCTATGGGCTTCCAAATATCCCTTTGCCAATTCCACGAAAACAGCCTTAGCGAAAGGCTTCTTGAAGGGAAAGATGTAACTCTGTGAGATGAATTCACAGAACACAGAGCAGTTTCTCAGAAAGCTTCTTTCCAGTTTTGAACGGAAGATATTTCCTTTTTCACCATAGCCCTCTATTTGCTTTCAAATATCCCTTTGCCAATTCCACAAGAACAGCCTTAGGGAAAGTCTTCTTGAAGGGAAATATGTAACTCTGTGAGATGAATTCACAGAACACAGAGCAGTTTCTCAGAAAGCTTCTCTCCAGTTTTGAACGGAAGATATTTCCTTTGTCACCATAGCCCTCTATGGGCTTCCAAATATCCCTTTGCCAATTCCACAAGAACAGCCTTAGCGAAAGGCTTCTTGAAGGGAAAGATGTAACTCTGTGAGATGAATTAACAGAACACAGAGCAGTTTCTCAGAAAGCTTCTTTCCAGTTTTCAGGGGAAGATATTTCCTTTTTCACCATAGCCCTCTATGGGCTTCCAAATATCCCTTTGCCAATTCCACAAGAACAGCCATAGCGAAAGGCTTCTTGAAGGGAAAGATGTAACTCGGTGAGATGAATTAACAGAACACAGAGCAGTTTCTCAGAAAGCTTCTTTCCAGTTTTCAGGGGGAGATATTTCCTTTTTCACCATAGCCCTCTATGGGCTTCCAAATATCCCTTTGCCAATTCCACAAGAACAGCCGTAGCGAAAGGCTTCTTGAAGGGAAAGATATAACTCTGTGAGATGAATTAACAGAACACAGAGCAGTTTCTCAGAAAGCTTCTTTCCAGTTTTCAGGGGAAGATATTTCCTTTTTCATCATAGCCCTCTATGGGCTTCCAAATATCACTTTGCCAATTCCACGAGAACAGCCTTAGCGAAGGGCTTCTTGAAGGGAAAGATGTAACTCTGTGAGATGAATTAACAGAACACAGAGCAGTTTCTCAGAAAGCTTCTTTGCAATTTTGAACGGAAGATATTTCCTTTTTCACCATAGCCCTCTATGGGCTTCCAAATATCCCTTTGCCAATTCCACAAGAACAGCCTTAGGGAAAGGATTCTTGAAAGGAAAGTTGTAACTCTGTGAGATGAATTCACAGAACACAGCGCAGTTTCTCACAAAGCTTCTTTCCAGTTTTGAACGGCAGATATTTCCTTTTTCAACATAGCCCTCTATGGGCTTCCAAATATCCCTTTGCCAATTCCACAAGAACAGCCTTACAGAAAGGCTTCTTCAAGGCAAAGATGTAACTCTGTGAGATGAATTAACGGAACGCAGAGGAGTTTCTCAGAAAGCTTCTTTCCAGTTTTGAACGGAAGATATTTCCTTTTTCACCATAGCCCTCTATGGGCTTCCAAATATCCCTTTGCCAATTCAACAAGAACAGCCTTAGCGAAAGGCATCTTGAAGGGAAAGATGTAACTCTGTGAGATGAATTAAAAGAACACAGAGCAGTTTCTCAGAAAGCTTCTTTCCAGTTTTCAGCGGAAGATATTTCCTTTTTCACCATAGCCCTCTATGGGCTTCCAAATATCCCTTTGCCAATTCCACAATAACAGCCTTAGCGAAAGGCTTCTTGAAGGGAAAGATGTAACTCTGTGAGATGAATTAACAGAACACAGAGCAGTTTCTCAGAAAGCTTCTTTCCAGTTTTGAACGGAAGATATTTCCTTTTTCACCATAGCCCTCTATGTGCTTCCAAATATCCTTTTGCCAATTCCACAAGAACAGCCTTAGGGAAAGTCTTCTTGAAGGGAAATATGTAACTCTGTGAGATGAATTCACAGAACACAGAGCAGTTTCTCAGAAAGCTTCTTTCCAGTTTTGAACGGAAGATATTTCCTTTGTCACCATAGCCCTCTATGGGCTTCCAAATATCCCTTTGGCAATTCCACAAGAACAGCCTTAGCGAAAGGCTTCTTGAAGGGAAAGATGTAACTCTGTGAGATGAATTAAGAGAACACAGAGCAGTTTCTCAGAAAGCTTCTTTCCAGTTTTCAGGGGAAGATATTTCCTTTTTCACCATAGCCCTCTATGGGCTTTCAAATATCCCTTTGCCAATTCCACAAGAACAGCCTTAGCGAAAGGCTTCTTGAAGGGAAAGATGTAACTCTGTGAGATGAAATAACAGAACACAGAGCAGTTTCTCAGATAGCTTCTTTCCAGTTTTGAACGGAAGATATTTCCTTTTTCACCATAGCCCTCTATGGGCTTCCAAATATCCCTTTGCCAATTCCACAAGAACAGCCTTAGCGAAAGGCTTCTTGAAGGGAAAGATGTAACTCTGTGAGATGAATTAACAGAACACAGAGCAGTTTCTCAGAAAGCTTCTTTCCAGTTTTGAACGGAAGATATTTCCTTTTTCACCATAGCCCTCTATGGGCTTCCAAATATCCCTTTGCCAATTCCACAAGAACAGCCTTAGCGAAAGGCTTCTTGAAGGGAAAGATGTAACTCTGTGAGATAAATTAACAGAACACAGAGCAGTTTCTCAGAAAGCTTCTTTCCAGTTTTGAACGGAAGATATTTCCTTTTTCACCATAGCCCTCTATGGGCTTCCAAATATCCCTTTGCCAATTCCACAAGAACAGCCTTAGGGAAAGTCCTCTTGAAGGGAAATATGTAACTCTGTGAGATGAATTCACAGAACACAGAGCAGTTTCTCAGAAAGCTTCTTTCCGGTTTTGAACGGAAGATATTTCCTTTGTCACCATAGCCCTCTATGGGCTTCCAAATATCCCTTTGCCAATTCCACAAGAACAGCCTTAGCGAAAGCCTTCTTGAAGGGAAAGATGTAACTCTGTGAGATGAATTAACAGAACACAGAGCAGTTTCTCAGAAAGCTTCTTTCCAGTTTTCAGGGGAAGATATTTCCTTTTTCACCATAGCCCTCTATGGGCTTCCAAATATCCCTTTGCCAATTCCACAAGAACAGCCTTAGCGAAAGGCTTCTTGAAGGGAAAGATGTAACTCTGTGAGATGAATTAACAGAACACAGAGCAGTTTCTCAGAAAGCTTCTTTCCAGTTTTCAGGGGAAGATATTTCCTTTTTCACCATAGCCCTCTATGGGCTTCCAAATATCCCTTTGCCAATTCCACAAGAACAGCCGTAGCGAAAGGCTTCTTGAAGTGAAAGATATAACTCTGTGAGATGAATTAAGAGAACACAGAGCATTTTCTCAGAAAGCTTCTTTCCAGTTTTCAGGGGAAGATATTTCCTTTTTCATCATAGCCCTCTATGGGCTTCCAAATATCACTTTGCCAATTCCACAAGAACAGCCTTAGCGAAAGGCTTCTAGAAGGGAAAGTTGTAACTCTGTGAGATGAATTCACAGAACACAGCGCAGTTTCTCAGAAAGCTTCTTTCCAGTTTTGAACGGAAGATATTTCCTTTTTCACCATAGCCCTCTATGGGCTTCCAAATATCCCTTTGCCAATTCCACAAGAACAGCCTTACAGAAAGGCTTCTTCAAGGCAAAGATGGAACTCTGTGAGATGAATTAACGGAACGCAGAGAAGTTTCTCAGAAAGCTTCTTTCCAGTTTTGAACGGAAGATATTTCCTTTTTCACCATAGCCCTCTATGGGCTTCCAAATATCCCTTTGCCAATTCCACAAGAACAGCCTTAGCGAAAGGCATCCTGAAGGGAAAATGTAACTCTTTGAGATGAATTAAAAGAACACAGAGCAGTTTCTCAGAAAGCTTCTTTCCAGTTTTCAGCGGAAGATATTTCCTTTTTCACCATAGCCCTCTATGGGTTTCCAAATATCCCTTTGCCAATTCCACAAGAACAGCCTTAGCGAAAGGATTCTTGAAGGGAAAGATGTAACTCTGTGAGATGAATTCACAGAACACAGCGCAGTTTCTCAGAAAGCTTCTTTCCAGTTTTCAGCGGAAGATGTTTCCTTTTTCACCATAGCCCTCTATGGGCTTCCAAATATCCCTTTGCCAATTCCACGAAAACAGCCTTAGCGAAAGGCTTCTTGAAGGGAAAGATGTAACTCTGTGAGATGAATTCACAGAACACAGAGCAGTTTCTCAGAAAGCTTCTTTCCAGTTTTGAACGGAAGATATTTCCTTTTTCACCATAGCCCTCTATTTGCTTTCAAATATCCCTTTGCCAATTCCACAAGAACAGCCTTAGGGAAAGTCTTCTTGAAGGGAAATATGTAACTCTGTGAGATGAATTCACAGAACACAGAGCAGTTTCTCAGAAAGCTTCTCTCCAGTTTTGAACGGAAGATATTTCCTTTGTCACCATAGCCCTCTATGGGCTTCCAAATATCCCTTTGCCAATTCCACAAGAACAGCCTTAGCGAAAGGCTTCTTGAAGGGAAAGATGTAACTCTGTGAGATGAATTAACAGAACACAGAGCAGTTTCTCAGAAAGCTTCTTTCCAGTTTTCAGGGGAAGATATTTCCTTTTTCACCATAGCCCTCTATGGGCTTCCAAATATCCCTTTGCCAATTCCACAAGAACAGCCTTAGCGAAAGGCTTCTTGAAGGGAAAGATGTAACTCTGTGAGATGAATTAACAGAACACAGAGCAGTTTCTCAGAAAGCTTCTTTCCAGTTTTCAGGGGAAGATATTTCCTTTTGCACCATAGCCCTCTATGGGCTTCCAAATATCCCTTTGCCAATTCCACAAGAACAGCCGTAGCGAAAGGCTTCTTGAAGGGAAAGATATAACTCTGTGAGATGAATTAACAGAACACAGAGCAGTTTCTCAGAAAGCTTCTTTCCAGTTTTCAGGGGAAGATACTTCCTTTTTCATCATAGCCCTCTATGGGCTTCCAAATATCCCTTTGCCAATTCCACGAGAACAGCCTTAGCGAAGGGCTTCTTGAAGGGAAAGATGTAACTCTGTGAGATGAATTAACAGAACACAGAGCAGTTTCTCAGAAAGCTTCTTTGCAGTTTTGAACGGAAGATATTTCCTTTTTCACCATAGCCCTCTATGGGCTTCCAAATATCCCTTTGCCAATTCCACAGGAACAGCCTTAGGGAAAGGCTTCTTGAAAGGAAAGTTGTAACTCTGTGAGATGAATTCACAGAACACAGCGCAGTTTCTCACAAAGCTTCTTTCCAGTTTTGAACGGAAGATATTTCCTTTTTCAACATAGCCCTCTATGGGCTTCCAAATATCCCTTTGCCAATTCCACAAGAACAGCCTTACAGAAAGGCTTCTTCAAGGCAAAGATGTAACTCTGTGAGATGAATTAACGGAACGCAGAGGAGTTTCTCAGAAAGCTTCTTTCCAGTTTTGAACGGAAGATATTTCCTTTTTCACCATAGCCCTCTATGGGCTTCCAAATATCCCTTTGCCAATTCCACAAGAACAGCCTTAGCGAAAGGCATCTTGAAGGGAAAGATGTAACTCTGTGAGATGAATTAAAAGAACACAGAGCAGTTTCTCTGAAAGCTTCTTTCCAGTTTTCAGCGGAAGATATTTCCTTTTTCACCATAGCCCTCTATGGGTTTCCAAATATCCCTTTGCCAATTCCACAAGAACAGCCTTAGCGAAAGGATTCTTGAAGGGAAAGATGTAACTCTGTGAGATGAATTCACAGAACACAGCGCAGTTTCTCAGAAAGCTTCTTTCCAGTTTTCAGCGGAAGATGTTTCCTTTTTCACCATAGCCCTCTATGGGCTTCCAAATATCCGTTTGCCAATTCCACGAAAACAGCCTTAGCGAAAGGCTTCTTGAAGGGAAAGATGTAACTCTGTGAGATGAATTCACAGAACACAGAGCAGTTTCTCAGAAAGCTTCTTTCCAGTTTTGAACGGAAGATATTTTCTTTTTCACCATAGCCCTCTATTTGCTTTCAAATATCCCTTTGCCAATTCCACAAGAACAGCCTTAGGGAAAGTCTTCTTGAAGGGAAATATGTAACTCTGTGAGATGAATTCACAGAACACAGAGCAGTTTCTCAGAAAGCTTCTCTCCAGTTTTGAACGGAAGATATTTCCTTTGTCACCATAGCCCTCTATGGGCTTCCAAATATCCCTTTGCCAATTCCACAAGAACAGCCTTAGCGAAAGGCTTCTTGAAGGGAAAGATGTAACTCTGTGAGATGAATTAACAGAACACAGAGCAGTTTCTCAGAAAGCTTCTTTCCAGTTTTCAGGGGAAGATATTTCCTTTTTCACCATAGCCCTCTATGGGCTTCCAAATATCCCTTTGCCAATTCCACAAGAACAGCCATAGCGAAAGGCTTCTTGAAGGGAAAGATGTAACTCTGTGAGATGAATTCACAGAACACAGCGCAGTTTCTCAGAAAGCTTCTTTCCAGTTTTCAGGGGGAGATATTTCCTTTTTCACCATAGCCCTCTATGGGCTTCCAAATATCCCTTTGCCAATTCCACAAGAACAGCCGTAGCGAAAGGCTTCTTGAAGGGAAAGATATAACTCTGTGAGATGAATTAACAGAACACAGAGCAGTTTCTCAGAAAGCTTCTTTCCAGTTTTCAGGGGAAGATATTTCCTTTTTCATCATAGCCCTCTATGGGCTTCCAAATATCACTTTGCCAATTCCACGAGAACAGCCTTAGCGAAGGGCTTCTTGAAGGGAAAGATGTAACTCTGTGAGATGAATTAACAGAACACAGAGCAGTTTCTCAGAAAGCTTCTTTGCAGTTTTGAACGGAAGATATTTCCTTTTTCACCATAGCCCTCTATGGGCTTCCAAATATCCCTTTGCCAATTCCACAAGAACAGCCTTAGGGAAAGGATTCTTGAAAGGAAAGTTGTAACTCTGTGAGATGAATTCACAGAACACAGCGCAGTTTCTCACAAAGCTTCTTTCCACTTTTGAACGGCAGATATTTCCTTTTTCAACATAGCCCTCTATGGGCTTCCAAATATCCCTTTGCCAATTCCACAAGAACAGCCTTACAGAAAGGCTTCTTCAAGGCAAAGATGTAACTCTGTGAGATGAATTAACGGAACGCAGAGGAGTTTCTCAGAAAGCTTCTTTAAAGTTTTGAACGGAAGATATTTCCTTTTTCACCATAGCCCTCTATGGGCTTCCAAATATCCCTTTGCCAATTCCACAAGAACAGCCTTAGCCAAAGGCATCTTGAAGGGAAAGATGTAACTCTGTGAGATGAATTAAAAGAACACAGAGCAGTTTCTCAGAAAGCTTCTTTCCAGTTTTCAGCGGAAGATATTTCCTTTTTCACCATAGCCCTCTATGGGCTTCCAAATATCCCTTTGCCAATTCCACAATAACAGCCTTAGCGAAAGGCTTCTTGAAGGGAAAGATGTAACTCTGTGAGATGAATTAACAGAACACAGAGCAGTTTCTCAGAAAGCTTCTTTCCAGTTTTGAACGGAAGATATTTCCTTTTTCACCATAGCCCTCTATGTGCTTCCAAATATCCTTTTGCCAATTCCACAAGAACAGCCTTAGGGAAAGTCTTCTTGAAGGGAAATATGTAACTCTGTGAGATGAATTCACAGAACACAGAGCAGTTTCTCAGAAAGCTTCTTTCCAGTTTTGAACGGAAGATATTTCCTTTGTCACCATAGCCCTCTATGGGCTTCCAAATATCCCTTTGGCAATTCCACAAGAACAGCCTTAGCGAAAGGCTTCTTGAAGGGAAAGATGTAACTCTGTGAGATGAATTAAGAGAACACAGAGCAGTTTCTCAGAAAGCTTCTTTCCAGTTTTCAGGGGAAGATATTTCCTTTTTCACCATAGCCCTCTATGGGCTTTCAAATATCCCTTTGCCAATTCCACAAGAACAGCCTTAGCGAAAGGCTTCTTGAAGGGAAAGATGTAACTCTGTGAGATGAAATAACAGAACACAGAGCAGTTTCTCAGATAGCTTCTTTCCAGTTTTGAACGGAAGATATTTCCTTTTTCACCATAGCCCTCTATGGGCTTCCAAATATCCCTTTGCCAATTCCACAAGAACAGCCTTAGCGAAAGGCTTCTTGAAGGGAAAGATGTAACTCTGTGAGATGAATTAACAGAACACAGAGCAGTTTCTCAGAAAGCTTCTTTCCAGTTTTGAACGGAAGATATTTCCTTTTTCACCATAGCCCTCTATGGGCTTCCAAATATCCCTTTGCCAATTCCACAAGAACAGCCTTAGCGAAAGGCTTCTTGAAGGGAAAGATGTAACTCTGTGAGATGAATTCACAGAACACAGCGCAGTTTCTCA
Source organism: Chlorocebus sabaeus (assembly GCF_047675955.1). Classification (NCBI taxonomy): domain Eukaryota; kingdom Metazoa; phylum Chordata; class Mammalia; order Primates; family Cercopithecidae; genus Chlorocebus; species Chlorocebus sabaeus. The sequence goes on along the minus strand of NW_027327079.1, from coordinate 1,938,473 downwards.
GAAAGCTTCTTTCCAGTTTTCAGCGGAAGATGTTTCCTTTTTCACCATAGCCCTCTATGGGCTTCCAAATATCCCTTTGCCAATTCCACGAAAACAGCCTTAGCGAAAGGCTTCTTGAAGGGAAAGATGTAACTCTGTGAGATGAATTCACAGAACACAGAGCAGTTTCTCAGAAAGCTTCTTTCCAGTTTTGAACGGAAGATATTTCCTTTTTCACCATAGCCCTCTATTTGCTTTCAAATATCCCTTTGCCAATTCCACAAGAACAGCCTTAGGGAAAGTCTTCTTGAAGGGAAATATGTAACTCTGTGAGATGAATTCACAGAACACAGAGCAGTTTCTCAGAAAGCTTCTCTCCAGTTTTGAACGGAAGATATTTCCTTTGTCACCATAGCCCTCTATGGGCTTCCAAATATCCCTTTGCCAATTCCACAAGAACAGCCTTAGCGAAAGGCTTCTTGAAGGGAAAGATGTAACTCTGTGAGATGAATTAACAGAACACAGAGCAGTTTCTCAGAAAGCTTCTTTCCAGTTTTCAGGGGAAGATATTTCCTTTTTCACCATAGCCCTCTATGGGCTTCCAAATATCCCTTTGCCAATTCCACAAGAACAGCCTTAGCGAAAGGCTTCTTGAAGGGAAAGATGTAACTCTGTGAGATGAATTAACAGAACACAGAGCAGTTTCTCAGAAAGCTTCTTTCCAGTTTTCAGGGGAAGATATTTCCTTTTGCACCATAGCCCTCTATGGGCTTCCAAATATCCCTTTGCCAATTCCACAAGAACAGCCGTAGCGAAAGGCTTCTTGAAGGGAAAGATATAACTCTGTGAGATGAATTAACAGAACACAGAGCAGTTTCTCAGAAAGCTTCTTTCCAGTTTTCAGGGGAAGATACTTCCTTTTTCATCATAGCCCTCTATGGGCTTCCAAATATCCCTTTGCCAATTCCACGAGAACAGCCTTAGCGAAGGGCTTCTTGAAGGGAAAGATGTAACTCTGTGAGATGAATTAACAGAACACAGAGCAGTTTCTCAGAAAGCTTCTTTGCAGTTTTGAACGGAAGATATTTCCTTTTTCACCATAGCCCTCTATGGGCTTCCAAATATCCCTTTGCCAATTCCACAGGAACAGCCTTAGGGAAAGGCTTCTTGAAAGGAAAGTTGTAACTCTGTGAGATGAATTCACAGAACACAGCGCAGTTTCTCACAAAGCTTCTTTCCAGTTTTGAACGGAAGATATTTCCTTTTTCAACATAGCCCTCTATGGGCTTCCAAATATCCCTTTGCCAATTCCACAAGAACAGCCTTACAGAAAGGCTTCTTCAAGGCAAAGATGTAACTCTGTGAGATGAATTAACGGAACGCAGAGGAGTTTCTCAGAAAGCTTCTTTCCAGTTTTGAACGGAAGATATTTCCTTTTTCACCATAGCCCTCTATGGGCTTCCAAATATCCCTTTGCCAATTCCACAAGAACAGCCTTAGCGAAAGGCATCTTGAAGGGAAAGATGTAACTCTGTGAGATGAATTAAAAGAACACAGAGCAGTTTCTCAGAAAGCTTCTTTCCAGTTTTCAGCGGAAGATATTTCCTTTTTCACCATAGCCCTCTATGGGTTTCCAAATATCCCTTTGCCAATTCCACAAGAACAGCCTTAGCGAAAGGATTCTTGAAGGGAAAGATGTAACTCTGTGAGATGAATTCACAGAACACAGCGCAGTTTCTCAGAAAGCTTCTTTCCAGTTTTCAGCGGAAGATGTTTCCTTTTTCACCATAGCCCTCTATGGGCTTCCAAATATCCCTTTGCCAATTCCACGAAAACAGCCTTAGCGAAAGGCTTCTTGAAGGGAAAGATGTAACTCTGTGAGATGAATTCACAGAACACAGAGCAGTTTCTCAGAAAGCTTCTTTCCAGTTTTGAACGGAAGATATTTCCTTTTTCACCATAGCCCTCTATTTGCTTTCAAATATCCCTTTGCCAATTCCACAAGAACAGCCTTAGGGAAAGTCTTCTTGAAGGGAAATATGTAACTCTGTGAGATGAATTCACAGAACACAGAGCAGTTTCTCAGAAAGCTTCTCTCCAGTTTTGAACGGAAGATATTTCCTTTGTCACCATAGCCCTCTATGGGCTTCCAAATATCCCTTTGCCAATTCCACAAGAACAGCCTTAGAGAAAGGCTTCTTGAAGGGAAAGATGTAACTCTGTGAGATGAATTAACAGAACACAGAGCAGTTTCTCAGAAAGCTTCTTTCCAGTTTTCAGGGGAAGATATTTCCTTTTTCACCATAGCCCTCTATGGGCTTCCAAATATCCCTTTGCCAATTCCACAAGAACAGCCTTAGCGAAAGGCTTCTTGAAGGGAAAGATGTAACTCTGTGAGATGAATTAACAGAACACAGAGCAGTTTCTCAGAAAGCTTCTTTCCAGTTTTCAGGGGAAGATATTTCCTTTTGCACCATAGCCCTCTATGGGCTTCCAAATATCCCTTTGCAAATTCAACAAGAACAGCCGTAGCGAAAGGCTTCTTGAAGGGAAAGATATAACTCTGTGAGATGAATTAACAGAACACAGAGCAGTTTCTCAGAAAGCTTCTTTCCAGTTTTCAGGGGAAGATACTTCCTTTTTCATCATAGCCCTCTATGGGCTTCCAAATATCCCTTTGCCAATTCCACGAGAACAGCCTTAGCGAAGGGCTTCTTGAAGGGAAAGATGTAACTCTGTGAGATGAATTAACAGAACACAGAGCAGTTTCTCAGAAAGCTTCTTTGCAGTTTTGAACGGAAGATATTTCCTTTTTCACCATAGCCCTCTATGGGCTTCCAAATATCCCTTTGCCAATTCCACAGGAACAGCCTTAGGGAAAGGCTTCTTGAAAGGAAAGTTGTAACTCTGTGAGATGAATTCACAGAACACAGCGCAGTTTCTCACAAAGCTTCTTTCCAGTTTTGAACGGAAGATATTTCCTTTTTCACCATAGCCCTCTATGGGCTTCCAAATATCCCTTTGCCAATTCCACAAGAACAGCCTTAGCGAAAGGCTTCTTGAAGGGAAAGATGTAACTCTGTGAGATGAATTAACAGAACACAGAGCAGTTTCTCAGAAAGCTTCTTTCCAGTTTTGAACGGAAGATATTTCCTTTTTCACCATAGCCCTCTATGGGCTTCCAAATATCCCTTTGCCAATTCCACAAGAACAGCCTTAGGGAAAGTCTTCTTGAAGGGAAATATGTAACTCTGTGAGATGAATTCACAGAACACAGAGCAGTTTCTCAGAAAGCTTCTTTCCGGTTTTGAACGGAAGATATTTCCTTTGTCACCATAGCCCTCTATGGGCTTCCAAATATCCCTTTGCCAATTCCACAAGAACAGCCTTAGCGAAAGCCTTCTTGAAGGGAAAGATGTAACTCTGTGAGATGAATTAACAGAACACAGAGCAGTTTCTCAGAAAGCTTCTTTCCAGTTTTCAGGGGAAGATATTTCCTTTTTCACCATAGCCCTCTATGGGCTTCCAAATATCCCTTTGCCAATTCCACAAGAACAGCCTTAGCGAAAGGCTTCTTGAAGGGAAAGATGTAACTCTGTGAGATGAATTAACAGAACACAGAGCAATTTCTCAGAAAGCTTCTTTCCAGTTTTCAGGGGAAGATATTTCCTTTTTCACCATAGCCCTCTATGGGCTTCCAAATATCCCTTTGCCAATTCCACAAGAACAGCCGTAGCGAAAGGCTTCTTGAAGTGAAAGATATAACTCTGTGAGATGAATTAAGAGAACACAGAGCAGTTTCTCAGAAAGCTTCTTTCCAGTTTTCAGGGGAAGATATTTCCTTTTTCATCATAGCCCTCTATGGGCTTCCAAATATCCCTTTGCCAATTCCACAAGAACAGCCTTAGCGAAAGGCTTCTAGAAGGGAAAGTTGTAACTCTGTGAGATGAATTCACAGAACACAGCGCAGTTTCTCAGAAAACTTCTTTCCAGTTTTGAACGGAAGATATTTCCTTTTTCACCATAGCCCTCTATGGGCTTCCAAATATCCCTTTGCCAATTCCACAAGAACAGCCTTACAGAAAGGCTTCTTCAAGGCAAAGATGGAACTCTCTGAGATGAATTAACGGAACGCAGAGAAGTTTCTCAGAAAGCTTCTTTCCAGTTTTGAACGGAAGATATTTCCTTTTTCACCATAGCCCTCTATGGGCTTCCAAATATCCCTTTGCAAATTCCACAAGAACAGCCTTAGCGAAAGGCATCCTGAAGGGAAAATGTAACTCTTTGAGATGAATTAAAAGAACACAGAGCAGTTTCTCAGAAAGCTTCTTTCCAGTTTTCAGCGGAAGATATTTCCTTTTTCACCATAGCCCTCTATGGGTTTCCAAATATCCCTTTGCCAATTCCACAAGAACAGCCTTAGCGAAAGGCTTCTTGAAGGGAAAGATGTAACTCTGTGAGATGAATTAACAGAACACAGAGCAGTTTCTCAGAAAGCTTCTTTCCAGTTTTCAGGGGAAGATATTTCCTTTTTCACCATAGCCCTCTATGGGCTTCCAAATATCCCTTTGCCAATTCCACAAGAACAGCCTTAGCGAAAGGCTTCTTGAAGGGAAAGATGTAACTCTGTGAGATGAATTAACAGAACACAGAGCAGTTTCTCAGAAAGCTTCTTTCCAGTTTTCAGGGGAAGATATTTCCTTTTTCATCATAGCCCTCTATGGGCTTCCAAATATCCCTTTGCCAATTCCACGAGAACAGCCTTAGCGAAGGGCTTCTTGAAGGGAAAGATGTAACTCTGTGAGATGAATTAACAGAACACAGAGCAGTTTCTCAGAAAGCTTCTTTGCAGTTTTGAACGGAAGATATTTCCTTTTTCACCATAGCCCTCTATGGGCTTCCAAATATCCCTTTGCCAATTCCACAAGAACAGCCTTAGGGAAAGGCTTCTTGAAAGGAAAGTTGTAACTCTGTGAGATGAATTCACAGAACACAGCGCAGTTTCTCACAAAGCTTCTTTCCAGTTTTGAACGGAAGATATTTCCTTTTTCAACATAGCCCTCTATGGGCTTCCAAATATCCCTTTGGCAATTCCACAAGAACAGCCTTAGCGAAAGGCTTCTTGAAGGGAAAGATGTAACTCTGTGAGATGAAATAACAGAACACAGAGCAGTTTCTCAGATAGCTTCTTTCCAGTTTTGAACGGAAGATATTTCCTTTTTCACCATAGCCCTCTATGGGCTTCCAAATATCCCTTTGCCAATTCCACAAGAACAGCCTTAGCGAAAGGCTTCTTGAAGGGAAAGATGTAACTCTGTGAGATGAATTAACAGAACACAGAGCAGTTTCTCAGAAAGCTTCTTTCCAGTTTTGAACGGAAGATATTTCCTTTTTCACCATAGCCCTCTATGGGCTTCCAAATATCCCTTTGCCAATTCCACAAGAACAGCCTTAGCGAAAGGCTTCTTGAAGGGAAAGATGTAACTCTGTGAGATGAATTAACAGAACACAGAGCAGTTTCTCAGAAAGCTTCTTTCCAGTTTTGAACGGAAGATAATTCCTTTTTCACCATAGCCCTCTATGGGCTTCCAAATATCCCTTTGCCAATTCCACAAGAACAGCCTTAGGGAAAGTCCTCTTGAAGGGAAATATGTAACTCTGTGAGATGAATTCACAGAACACAGAGCAGTTTCTCAGAAAGCTTCTTTCCGGTTTTGAACGGAAGATATTTCCTTTGTCACCATAGCCCTCTATGGGCTTCCAAATATCCCTTTGCCAATTCCACAAGAACAGCCTTAGCGAAAGCCTTCTTGAAGGGAAAGATGTAACTCTGTGAGATGAATTAACAGAACACAGAGCAGTTTCTCAGAAAGCTTCTTTCCAGTTTTCAGGGGAAGATATTTCCTTTTTCACCATAGCCCTCTATGGGCTTCCAAATATCCCTTTGCCAATTCCACAAGAACAGCCTTAGCGAAAGGCTTCTTGAAGGGAAAGATGTAACTCTGTGAGATGAATTAACAGAACACAGAGCAGTTTCTCAGAAAGCTTCTTTCCAGTTTTGAACGGAAGATATTTCCTTTTTCACCATAGCCCTCTATGGGCTTCCAAATATCCCTTTGCCAATTCCACAAGAACAGCCTTAGCGAAAGGCTTCTTGAAGGGAAAGATGTAACTCTGTGAGATGAATTAACAGAACACAGAGCAGTTTCTCAGAAAGCTTCTTTCCAGTTTTGAACGGAAGATATTTCCTTTTTCACCATAGCCCTCTATGGGCTTCCAAATATCCCTTTGCCAATTCCACAAGAACAGCCTTAGGGAAAGTCCTCTTGAAGGGAAATATGTAACTCTGTGAGATGAATTCACAGAACACAGAGCAGTTTCTCAGAAAGCTTCTTTCCGGTTTTGAACGGAAGATATTTCCTTTGTCACCATAGCCCTCTATGGGCTTCCAAATATCCCTTTGCCAATTCCACAAGAACAGCCTTAGCGAAAGCCTTCTTGAAGGGAAAGATGTAACTCTGTGAGATGAATTAACAGAACACAGAGCAGTTTCTCAGAAAGCTTCTTTCCAGTTTTCAGGGGAAGATATTTCCTTTTTCACCATAGCCCTCTATGGGCTTCCAAATATCCCTTTGCCAATTCCACAAGAACAGCCTTAGCGAAAGGCTTCTTGAAGGGAAAGATGTAACTCTGTGAGATGAATTTACAGAACACAGAGCAGTTTCTCAGAAAGCTTCTTTCCAGTTTTCAGGGGAAGATATTTCCTTTTTCACCATAGCCCTCTATGGGCTTCCAAATATCCCTTTGCCAATTCCACAAGAACAGCCGTAGCGAAAGGCTTCTTGAAGTGAAAGATATAACTCTGTGAGATGAATTAAGAGAACACAGAGCAGTTTCTCAGAAAGCTTCTTTCCAGTTTTCAGGGGAAGATATTTCCTTTTTCATCATAGCCCTCTATGGGCTTCCAAATATCCCTTTGCCAATTCCACAAGAACAGCCTTAGCGAAAGGCTTCTAGAAGGGAAAGTTGTAACTCTGTGAGATGAATTCACAGAACACAGCGCAGTTTCTCAGAAAGCTTCTTTCCAGTTTTGAACGGAAGATATTTCCTTTTTCACCATAGCCCTCTTTGGGCTTCCAAATATCCCTTTGCCAATTCCACAAGAACAGCCTTACAGAAAGGCTTCTTCAAGGCAAAGATGGAACTCTGTGAGATGAATTAACGGAACGCAGAGAAGTTTCTCAGAAAGCTTCTTTCCAGTTTTGAACGGAAGATATTTCCTTTTTCACCATAGCCCTCTATGGGCTTCCAAATATCCCTTTGCCAATTCCACAAGAACAGCCTTAGCGAAAGGCATCCTGAAGGGAAAATGTAACTCTTTGAGATGAATTAAAAGAACACAGAGCAGTTTCTCAGAAAGCTTCTTTCCAGTTTTCAGCGGAAGATATTTCCTTTTTCACCATAGCCCTCTATGGGTTTCCAAATATCCCTTTGCCAATTCCACAAGAACAGCCTTAGCGAAAGGATTCTTGAAGGGAAAGATGTAACTCTGTGAGATGAATTCACAGAACACAGCGCAGTTTCTCAGAAAGCTTCTTTCCAGTTTTCAGCGGAAGATGTTTCCTTTTTCACCATAGCCCTCTATGGGCTTCCAAATATCCCTTTGCCAATTCCACGAAAACAGCCTTAGCGAAAGGCTTCTTGAAGGGAAAGATGTAACTCTGTGAGATGAATTCACAGAACACAGAGCAGTTTCTCAGAAAGCTTCTTTCCAGTTTTGAACGGAAGATATTTCCTTTTTCACCATAGCCCTCTATTTGCTTTCAAATATCCCTTTGCCAATTCCACAAGAACAGCCTTAGGGAAAGTCTTCTTGAAGGGAAATATGTAACTCTGTGAGATGAATTCACAGAACACAGAGCAGTTTCTCAGAAAGCTTCTCTCCAGTTTTGAACGGAAGATATTTCCTTTGTCACCATAGCCCTCTATGGGCTTCCAAATATCCCTTTGCCAATTCCACAAGAACAGCCTTAGCGAAAGGCTTCTTGAAGGGAAAGATGTAACTCTGTGAGATGAATTAAGAGAACACAGAGCAGTTTCTCAGAAAGCTTCTTTCCAGTTTTCAGGGGAAGATATTTCCTTTTTCACCATAGCCCTCTATGGGCTTCCAAATATCCCTTTGCCAATTCCACAAGAACAGCCTTAGCGAAAGGCTTCTTGAAGGGAAAGATGTAACTCTGTGAGATGAATTAACAGAACACAGAGCAGTTTCTCAGAAAGCTTCTTTCCAGTTTTCAGGGGAAGATATTTCCTTTTGCACCATAGCCCTCTATGGGCTTCCAAATATCCCTTTGCAAATTCAACAAGAACAGCCGTAGCGAAAGGCTTCTTGAAGGGAAAGATATAACTCTGTGAGATGAATTAACAGAACACAGAGCAGTTTCTCAGAAAGCTTCTTTCCAGTTTTCAGGGGAAGATACTTCCTTTTTCATCATAGCCCTCTATGGGCTTCCAAATATCCCTTTGCCAATTCCACGAGAACAGCCTTAGCGAAGGGCTTCTTGAAGGGAAAGATGTAACTCTGTGAGATGAATTAACAGAACACAGAGCAGTTTCTCAGAAAGCTTCTTTGCAGTTTTGAACGGAAGATATTTCCTTTTTCACCATAGCCCTCTATGGGCTTCCAAATATCCCTTTGCCAATTCCACAGGAACAGCCTTAGGGAAAGGCTTCTTGAAAGGAAAGTTGTAACTCTGTGAGATGAATTCACAGAACACAGCGCAGTTTCTCACAAAGCTTCTTTCCAGTTTTGAACGGAAGATATTTCCTTTTTCACCATAGCCCTCTATGGGCTTCCAAATATCCCTTTGCCAATTCCACAAGAACAGCCTTAGCGAAAGGCTTCTTGAAGGGAAAGATGTAACTCTGTGAGATGAATTAACAGAACACAGAGCAGTTTCTCAGAAAGCTTCTTTCCAGTTTTGAACGGAAGATATTTCCTTTTTCACCATAGCCCTCTATGGGCTTCCAAATATCCCTTTGCCAATTCCACAAGAACAGCCTTAGGGAAAGTCTTCTTGAAGGGAAATATGTAACTCTGTGAGATGAATTCACAGAACACAGAGCAGTTTCTCAGAAAGCTTCTTTCCGGTTTTGAACGGAAGATATTTCCTTTGTCACCATAGCCCTCTATGGGCTTCCAAATATCCCTTTGCCAATTCCACAAGAACAGCCTTAGCGAAAGCCTTCTTGAAGGGAAAGATGTAACTCTGTGAGATGAATTAACAGAACACAGAGCAGTTTCTCAGAAAGCTTCTTTCCAGTTTTCAGGGGAAGATATTTCCTTTTTCACCATAGCCCTCTATGGGCTTCCAAATATCCCTTTGCCAATTCCACAAGAACAGCCTTAGCGAAAGGCTTCTTGAAGGGAAAGATGTAACTCTGTGAGATGAATTAACAGAACACAGAGCAATTTCTCAGAAAGCTTCTTTCCAGTTTTCAGGGGAAGATATTTCCTTTTTCACCATAGCCCTCTATGGGCTTCCAAATATCCCTTTGCCAATTCCACAAGAACAGCCGTAGCGAAAGGCTTCTTGAAGTGAAAGATATAACTCTGTGAGATGAATTAAGAGAACACAGAGCAGTTTCTCAGAAAGCTTCTTTCCAGTTTTCAGGGGAAGATATTTCCTTTTTCATCATAGCCCTCTATGGGCTTCCAAATATCCCTTTGCCAATTCCACAAGAACAGCCTTAGCGAAAGGCTTCTAGAAGGGAAAGTTGTAACTCTGTGAGATGAATTCACAGAACACAGCGCAGTTTCTCAGAAAACTTCTTTCCAGTTTTGAACGGAAGATATTTCCTTTTTCACCATAGCCCTCTATGGGCTTCCAAATATCCCTTTGCCAATTCCACAAGAACAGCCTTACAGAAAGGCTTCTTCAAGGCAAAGATGGAACTCTCTGAGATGAATTAACGGAACGCAGAGAAGTTTCTCAGAAAGCTTCTTTCCAGTTTTGAACGGAAGATATTTCCTTTTTCACCATAGCCCTCTATGGGCTTCCAAATATCCCTTTGCAAATTCCACAAGAACAGCCTTAGCGAAAGGCATCCTGAAGGGAAAATGTAACTCTTTGAGATGAATTAAAAGAACACAGAGCAGTTTCTCAGAAAGCTTCTTTCCAGTTTTCAGCGGAAGATATTTCCTTTTTCACCATAGCCCTCTATGGGTTTCCAAATATCCCTTTGCCAATTCCACAAGAACAGCCTTAGCGAAAGGCTTCTTGAAGGGAAAGATGTAACTCTGTGAGATGAATTAACAGAACACAGAGCAGTTTCTCAGAAAGCTTCTTTCCAGTTTTCAGGGGAAGATATTTCCTTTTTCACCATAGCCCTCTATGGGCTTCCAAATATCCCTTTGCCAATTCCACAAGAACAGCCTTAGCGAAAGGCTTCTTGAAGGGAAAGATGTAACTCTGTGAGATGAATTAACAGAACACAGAGCAGTTTCTCAGAAAGCTTCTTTCCAGTTTTCAGGGGAAGATATTTCCTTTTTCATCATAGCCCTCTATGGGCTTCCAAATATCCCTTTGCCAATTCCACGAGAACAGCCTTAGCGAAGGGCTTCTTGAAGGGAAAGATGTAACTCTGTGAGATGAATTAACAGAACACAGAGCAGTTTCTCAGAAAGCTTCTTTGCAGTTTTGAACGGAAGATATTTCCTTTTTCACCATAGCCCTCTATGGGCTTCCAAATATCCCTTTGCCAATTCCACAAGAACAGCCTTAGGGAAAGGCTTCTTGAAAGGAAAGTTGTAACTCTGTGAGATGAATTCACAGAACACAGCGCAGTTTCTCACAAAGCTTCTTTCCAGTTTTGAACGGAAGATATTTCCTTTTTCAACATAGCCCTCTATGGGCTTCCAAATATCCCTTTGGCAATTCCACAAGAACAGCCTTAGCGAAAGGCTTCTTGAAGGGAAAGATGTAACTCTGTGAGATGAAATAACAGAACACAGAGCAGTTTCTCAGATAGCTTCTTTCCAGTTTTGAACGGAAGATATTTCCTTTTTCACCATAGCCCTCTATGGGCTTCCAAATATCCCTTTGCCAATTCCACAAGAACAGCCTTAGCGAAAGGCTTCTTGAAGGGAAAGATGTAACTCTGTGAGATGAATTAACAGAACACAGAGCAGTTTCTCAGAAAGCTTCTTTCCAGTTTTGAACGGAAGATATTTCCTTTTTCACCATAGCCCTCTATGGGCTTCCAAATATCCCTTTGCCAATTCCACAAGAACAGCCTTAGCGAAAGGCTTCTTGAAGGGAAAGATGTAACTCTGTGAGATGAATTAACAGAACACAGAGCAGTTTCTCAGAAAGCTTCTTTCCAGTTTTGAACGGAAGATAATTCCTTTTTCACCATAGCCCTCTATGGGCTTCCAAATATCCCTTTGCCAATTCCACAAGAACAGCCTTAGGGAAAGTCCTCTTGAAGGGAAATATGTAACTCTGTGAGATGAATTCACAGAACACAGAGCAGTTTCTCAGAAAGCTTCTTTCCGGTTTTGAACGGAAGATATTTCCTTTGTCACCATAGCCCTCTATGGGCTTCCAAATATCCCTTTGCCAATTCCACAAGAACAGCCTTAGCGAAAGCCTTCTTGAAGGGAAAGATGTAACTCTGTGAGATGAATTAACAGAACACAGAGCAGTTTCTCAGAAAGCTTCTTTCCAGTTTTCAGGGGAAGATATTTCCTTTTTCACCATAGCCCTCTATGGGCTTCCAAATATCCCTTTGCCAATTCCACAAGAACAGCCTTAGCGAAAGGCTTCTTGAAGGGAAAGATGTAACTCTGTGAGATGAATTAACAGAACACAGAGCAGTTTCTCAGAAAGCTTCTTTCCAGTTTTGAACGGAAGATATTTCCTTTTTCACCATAGCCCTCTATGGGCTTCCAAATATCCCTTTGCCAATTCCACAAGAACAGCCTTAGGGAAAGTCTTCTTGAAGGGAAATATGTAACTCTGTGAGATGAATTCACAGAACACAGAGCAGTTTCTCAGAAAGCTTCTTTCCGGTTTTGAACGGAAGATATTTCCTTTGTCACCATAGCCCTCTTTGGGCTTCCAAATATCCCTTTGCCAATTCCACAAGAACAGCCTTACAGAAAGGCTTCTTCAAGGCAAAGATGGAACTCTGTGAGATGAATTAACGGAACGCAGAGAAGTTTCTCAGAAAGCTTCTTTCCAGTTTTGAACGGAAGATATTTCCTTTTTCACCATAGCCCTCTATGGGCTTCCAAATATCCCTTTGCAAATTCCACAAGAACAGCCTTAGCGAAAGGCATCCTGAAGGGAAAATGTAACTCTTTGAGATGAATTAAAAGAACACAGAGCAGTTTCTCAGAAAGCTTCTTTCCAGTTTTCAGCGGAAGATGTTTCCTTTTTCACCATAGCCCTCTATGGGCTTCCAAATATCCCTTTGCCAATTCCACGAAAACAGCCTTAGCGAAAGGCTTCTTGAAGGGAATGATGTAACTCTGTGAGATGAATTCACAGAACACAGAGCAGTTTCTCAGAAAGCTTCTTTCCAGTTTTGAACGGAAGATATTTCCTTTTTCACCATAGCCCTCTATTTGCTTTCAAATATCCCTTTGCCAATTCCACAAGAACAGCCTTAGGGAAAGTCTTCTTGAAGGGAAATATGTAACTCTGTGAGATGAATTCACAGAACACAGAGCAGTTTCTCAGAAAGCTTCTCTCCAGTTTTGAACGGAAGATATTTCCTTTGTCACCATAGCCCTCTATGGGCTTCCAAATATCCCTTTGCCAATTCCACAAGAACAGCCTTAGCGAAAGGCTTCTTGAAGGGAAAGATGTAACTCTGTGAGATGAATTAACAGAACACAGAGCAGTTTCTCAGAAAGCTTCTTTCCAGTTTTCAGGGGAAGATATTTCCTTTTTCACCATAGCCCTCTATGGGCTTCCAAATATCCCTTTGCCAATTCCACAAGAACAGCCTTAGCGAAAGGCTTCTTGAAGGGAAAGATGTAACTCTGTGAGATGAATTAACAGAACACAGAGCAGTTTCTCAGAAAGCTTCTTTCCAGTTTTCAGGGGAAGATATTTCCTTTTGCACCATAGCCCTCTATGGGCTTCCAAATATCCCTTTGCAAATTCAACAAGAACAGCCGTAGCGAAAGGCTTCTTGAAGGGAAAGATATAACTCTGTGAGATGAATTAACAGAACACAGAGCAGTTTCTCAGAAAGCTTCTTTCCAGTTTTCAGGGGAAGATACTTCCTTTTTCATCATAGCCCTCTATGGGCTTCCAAATATCCCTTTGCCAATTCCACGAGGACAGCCTTAGCGAAGGGCTTCTTGAAGGGAAAGATGTAACTCTGTGAGATGAATTAACAGAACACAGAGCAGTTTCTCAGAAAGCTTCTTTGCAGTTTTGAACGGAAGATATTTCCTTTTTCACCATAGCCCTCTATGGGCTTCCAAATATCCCTTTGCCAATTCCACAGGAATAGCCTTAGGGAAAGGCTTCTTGAAAGGAAAGTTGTAACTCTGTGAGATGAATTCACAGAACACAGCGCAGTTTCTCACAAAGCTTCTTTCCAGTTTTGAACGGAAGATATTTCCTTTTTCACCATAGACCTCTATGGGCTTCCAAATATCCCTTTGCCAATTCCACAAGAACAGCCTTAGCAAAAGGCTTCTTGAAGGGAAAGATGTAACTCTGTGAGATGAATTAACAGAACACAGAGCAGTTTCTCAGAAAGCTTCTTTCCAGTTTTGAACGGAAGATATTTCCTTTTTCACCATAGCCCTCTATGGGCTTCCAAATATCCCTTTGCCAATTCCACAAGAACAGCCTTAGGGAAAGTCTTCTTGAAGGGAAATATGTAACTCTGTGAGATGAATTAACAGAACACAGAGCAGTTTCTCAGAAAGCTTCTTTCCGGTTTTGAACGGAAGATATTTCCTTTGTCACCATAGCCCTCTATGGGCTTCCAAATATCCCTTTGCCAATTCCACAAGAACAGCCTTAGCGAAAGCCTTCTTGAAGGGAAAGATGTAACTCTGTGAGATGAATTAACAGAACACAGAGCAGTTTCTCAGAAAGCTTCTTTCCAGTTTTCAGGGGAAGATATTTCCTTTTTCACCATAGCCCTCTATGGGCTTCCAAATATCCCTTTGCCAATTCCACAAGAACAGCCTTAGCGAAAGGCTTCTTGAAGGGAAAGATGTAACTCTGTGAGATGAATTAACAGAACACAGAGCAATTTCTCAGAAAGCTTCTTTCCAGTTTTCAGGGGAAGATATTTCCTTTTTCACCATAGCCCTCTATGGGCTTCCAAATATCCCTTTCCCAATTCCACAAGAACAGCCGTAGCGAAAGGCTTCTTGAAGTGAAAGATATAACTCTGTGAGATGAATTAAGAGAACACAGAGCAGTTTCTCAGAAAGCTTCTTTCCAGTTTTCAGGGGAAGATATTTCCTTTTTCATCATAGCCCTCTATGGGCTTCCAAATATCCCTTTGCCAATTCCACAAGAACAGCCTTAGCGAAAGGCTTCTAGAAGGGAAAGTTGTAACTCTGTGAGATGAATTCACAGAACACAGCGCAGTTTCTCAGAAAGCTTCTTTCCAGTTTTGAACGGAAGCTATTTCCTTTTTCACCATAGCCCTCTATGGGCTTCCAAATATCCCTTTGCCAATTCCACAAGAACAGCCTTACAGAAAGGCTTCTTCAAGGCAAAGATGGAACTCTCTGAGATGAATTAACGGAACGCAGAGAAGTTTCTCAGAAAGCTTCTTTCCAGTTTTGAACGGAAGATATTTCCTTTTTCACCATAGCTCTCTATGGGCTTCCAAATATCCCTTTGCCAATTCCACAAGAACAGCCTTAGCGAAAGGCATCCTGAAGGGAAAATGTAACTCTTTGAGATGAATTAAAAGAACACAGAGCAGTTTCTCAGAAAGCTTCTTTCCAGTTTTCAGCGGAAGATATTTCCTTTTTCACCATAGCCCTCTATGGGTTTCCAAATATCCCTTTGCCAATTCCACAAGAACAGCCTTAGCGAAAGGATTCTTGAAGGGAAAGATGTAACTCTGTGAGATGAATTCACAGAACACAGCGCAGTTTCTCAGAAAGCTTCTTTCCAGTTTTCAGCGGAAGATGTTTCCTTTTTCACCATAGCCCTCTATGGGCTTCCAAATATCCCTTTGCCAATTCCACGAAAACAGCCTTAGCGAAAGGCTTCTTGAAGGGAAAGATGTAACTCTGTGAGATGAATTCACAGAACACAGAGCAGTTTCTCAGAAAGCTTCTTTCCAGTTTTGAACGGAAGATATTTCCTTTTTCACCATAGCCCTCTATTTGCTTTCAAATATCCCTTTGCCAATTCCACAAGAACAGCCTTAGGGAAAGTCTTCTTGAAGGGAAATATGTAACTCTGTGAGATGAATTCACAGAACACAGAGCAGTTTCTCAGAAAGCTTCTCTCCAGTTTTGAACGGAAGATATTTCCTTTGTCACCATAGCCCTCTATGGGCTTCCAAATATCCCTTTGCCAATTCCACAAGAACAGCCTTAGCGAAAGGCTTCTTGAAGGGAAAGATGTAACTCTGTGAGATGAATTAACAGAACACAGAGCAGTTTCTCAGAAAGCTTCTTTCCAGTTTTCAGGGGAAGATATTTCCTTTTTCACCATAGCCCTCTATGGGCTTCCAAATATCCCTTTGCCAATTCCACAAGAACAGCCTTAGCGAAAGGCTTCTTGAAGGGAAAGATGTAACTCTGTGAGATTAATTAACAGAACACAGAGCAGTTTCTCAGAAAGCTTCTTTCCAGTTTTCAGGGGAAGATATTTCCTTTTTCACCATAGCCCTCTATGGGCTTCCAAATATCCCTTTGCCAATTCCACAAGAACAGCCGTAGCGAAAGGCTACTTGAAGGGAAAGATATAACTCTGTGAGATGAATTAACACAACACAGAGCAGTTTCTCAGAAACCTTCTTTCCAGTTTTCAGGGGAAGATACTTCCTTTTTCATCATAGCCCTCTATGGGCTTCCAAATATCCCTTTGCCAATTCCACGAGAACAGCCTTAGCGAAGGGCTTCTTGAAGTTAAAGATGTAACACTGTGAGATGAATTAACAGAACACAGAGCAGTTTCTCAGAAAGCTTCTTTGCAGTTTTGAACGGAAGATATTTCCTTTTTCACCATAGCCCTCTATGGGCTTCCAAATATCCCTTTGCCAATTCCACAGGAACAGCCTTAGGGAAAGGCTTCTTGAAAGGAAAGTTGTAACTCTGTGAGATGAATTCACAGAACACAGCGCAGTTTCTCACAAAGCTTCTTTCCAGTTTTGAACGGAAGATATTTCCTTTTTCAACATAGCCCTCTATGGGCTTCCAAATATCCCTTTGCCAATTCCACAAGAACAGCCTTACAGAAAGGCTTCTTCAAGGCAAAGATGTAACTCTGTGAGATGAATTAACGGAACGCAGAGGAGTTTCTCAGAAAGCTTCTTTCCAGTTTTGAACGGAAGATATTTCCTTTTTCACCATAGCCCTCTATGGGCTTCCAAATATCCCTTTGCCAATTCCACAAGAACAGCCTTAGCGAAAGGCATCTTGAAGGGAAAGATGTAACTCTGTGAGATGAATTAAAAGAACACAGAGCAGTTTCTCAGAAAGCTTCTTTCCAGTTTTCAGCGGAAGATATTTCCTTTTTCACCATAGCCCTCTATGGGCTTCCAAATATCCCTTTGCCAATTCCACAATAACAGCCTTAGCGAAAGGCTTCTTGAAGGGAAAGATGTAACTCTGTGACATGAATTAAGAGAACACAGAGCAGTTTCTCAGAAAGCTTCTTTCCAGTTTTCAGGGGAAGATATTTCCTTTTTCACCATAGCCCTCTATGGGCTTTCAAATATCCCTTTGCCAATTCCACAAGAACAGCCTTAGCGAAAGGCTTCTTGAAGGGAAAGATGTAACTCTGTGAGATGAATTCACAGAACACAGAGCAGTTTCTCAGAAAGCTTCTTTCCAGTTTTGAACGGAAGATATTTCCTTTTTCACCATAGCCCTCTATGGGCTTCCAAATATCGCTTTGCCAATTCCCCAAGAACAGCCTTAGCGAAAGGCTTCTTGAAGGGAAAGATGTAACTCTGTGAGATGAATTAACAGAACACAGAGCAGTTTCTCAGAAAGCTTCTTTCCAGTTTTCAGGGGAAGATATTTCCTTTTTCACCATAGCCCTCTTTGGGCTTCCAAATATCCCTTTGCCAATTCCACAAGAACAGCCTTACAGAAAGGCTTCTTCAAGGGAAAGATGTAACTCTGTGAGATGAATCAACGGAACGCAGAGAAGTTTCTCAGAAAGCTTCTTTCCAGTTTTGAACAGAAGATACTTCCTTTTTCACCATAGCCCTCTATGGGCTTCCAAATATCCCTTTGCCAATTCCACAAGAACAGCCTTAGCGAAAGGCATCTTGAAGGGAAAATGTAACTCTGTGAGATGAATTAGAAGAACACAGAGCAGTTTCTCAGAAAGCTTCTTTCCAGTTTTCAGCGGAAGATATTTCCTTTTTCACCATAGCCCTCTATGGGCTTCCAAATATCCCTTTGCCAATTCCACAAGAACAGCCTTAGCGAAAGGCTTCTTGAAGGGAAAGATGTAACTCTGTGAGATGAATTCACAGAACACAGCGCAGTTTCTCAGAAAGCTTCTTTCCAGTTTTCAGCGGAAGATGTTTCCTTCTTCACCATAGCCCTCTATGGGCTTCCAAATATCCCTTTGCCAATTCCACGAGAACAGCCTTAGCGAAAGGCTTCTTGAAGGGAAAGATGTAACTCTGTGAGATGAATTCACAGAACACAGAGCAGTTTCTCAGAAAGCTTCTTTCCAGTTTTGAACGGAAGATATTTCCTTTTTCACTATAGCCCTCTATGGGCTTCCACATATCCCTTTGCCAATTCCACAAGAACAGCCGTAGCGAAAGGCTTCTTGAAGTGAAAGATATAACTCTGTGAGATGAATTAACAGAACACAGAGCAGTTTCTCAGAAAGTTTCTTTCCAGTTTTCAGGGGAAGATATTTCCTTTTTCATCATAGCCCTCTATGGGCTTCCAAATATCCCTTTGCCAATTCCACAAGAACAGCCTTAGCGAAGGGCTTCTTGAAGGGAAAGATGTAACTCTGTGAGATGAATTAACAGAACACAGAGCAGTTTCTCAGAAAGCTTCTTTCCAGTTTTGAACGGAATATATTTCCTTTTTCACCATAGCCCTCTATGGGCTTCCAAATATCCCTTTGCCAATTCCACAAGAACAGCCTTAGCGAAAGGCTTCTAGAAGGGAAAGTTGTAACTCTGTGAGATGAATTCACAGAACACAGCGCAGTTTCTCAGAAAGCTTCTTTCCAGTTTTGAACGGAAGATATTTCCTTTTTCACCATAGCCCTCTATGGGCTTCCAAATATCCCTTTGCCAATTCCACAAGAACAGCCTTACAGAAAGGCTTCTTCAAGGCAAAGATGTAACTCTGTGAGATGAATTAACGGAACGCAGAGAAGTTTCTCAGAAAGCTTCTTTCCAGTTTTGAACGGAAGATATTTCCTTTTTCACCATAGCCCTCTATGGGCTTCCAAATATCCCTTTGCCAATTCCACAAGAACAGCCTTAGCGAAAGGCATCTTGAAGGGAAAGATGTAACTCTGTGAGATGAATTAAAAGAACACAGAGCAGTTTCTCAGAAAGCTTCTTTCCAGTTTTCAGCGGAAGATATTTCCTTTTTCACCATAGCCCTCTATGGGCTTCCAAATATCCCTTTGCCAATTCCACAATAACAGCCTTAGCGAAAGGCTTCTTGAAGGGAAAGATGTAACTCTGTGAGATGAATTAACAGAACACAGAGCAGTTTCTCAGAAAGCTTCTTTCCAGTTTTGAACGGAAGATATTTCCTTTTTCACCATAGACCTCTATGGGCTTCCAAATATCCCTTTGCCAATTCCACAAGAACAGCCTTAGGGAAAGTCTTCTTGAAGGGAAATATGTAACTCTGTGAGATGAATTCACAGAACACAGAGCAGTTTCTCAGAAAGCTTCTTTCCAGTTTTGAACGGAAGATATTTCCTTTGTCATCATAGCCCTCTATGGGCTTCCAAATATCCCTTTGGCAATTCCACAAGAACAGCCTTAGCGAAAGGCTTATTGAAGGGAAAGATGTAACTCTGTGAGATGAATTAACAGAACACAGAGCAGTTTCTCAGAAAGCTTCTTTCCAGTTTTCAGGGGAAGATATTTCCTTTTTCACCATAGCCCTCTATGGGCTTCCAAATATCCCTTTGCCAATTCCACAAGAACAGCCTTAGCGAAAGGCTTCTTGAAGGGAAAGATGTAACTCTGTGAGATTAATTAACAGAACACAGAGCAGTTTCTCAGAAAGCTTCTTTCCAGTTTTCAGGGGAAGATATTTCCTTTTTCACCATAGCCCTCTATGGGCTTCCAAATATCCCTTTGCCAATTCCACAAGAACAGCCGTAGCGAAAGGCTACTTGAAGGGAAAGATATAACTCTGTGAGATGAATTAACACAACACAGAGCAGTTTCTCAGAAACCTTCTTTCCAGTTTTCAGGGGAAGATACTTCCTTTTTCATCATAGCCCTCTATGGGCTTCCAAATATCCCTTTGCCAATTCCACGAGAACAGCCTTAGCGAAGGGCTTCTTGAAGTTAAAGATGTAACACTGTGAGATGAATTAACAGAACACAGAGCAGTTTCTCAGAAAGCTTCTTTGCAGTTTTGAACGGAAGATATTTCCTTTTTCACCATAGCCCTCTATGGGCTTCCAAATATCCCTTTGCCAATTCCACAGGAACAGCCTTAGGGAAAGGCTTCTTGAAAGGAAAGTTGTAACTCTGTGAGATGAATTCACAGAACACAGCGCAGTTTCTCACAAAGCTTCTTTCCAGTTTTGAACGGAAGATATTTCCTTTTTCAACATAGCCCTCTATGGGCTTCCAAATATCCCTTTGCCAATTCCACAAGAACAGCCTTACAGAAAGGCTTCTTCAAGGCAAAGATGTAACTCTGTGAGATGAATTAACGGAACGCAGAGGAGTTTCTCAGAAAGCTTCTTTCCAGTTTTGAACGGAAGATATTTCCTTTTTCACCATAGCCCTCTATGGGCTTCCAAATATCCCTTTGCCAATTCCACAAGAACAGCCTTAGCGAAAGGCATCTTGAAGGGAAAGATGTAACTCTGTGAGATGAATTAAAAGAACACAGAGCAGTTTCTCAGAAAGCTTCTTTCCAGTTTTCAGCGGAAGATATTTCCTTTTTCACCATAGCCCTCTATGGGCTTCCAAATATCCCTTTGCCAATTCCACAATAACAGCCTTAGCGAAAGGCTTCTTGAAGGGAAAGATGTAACTCTGTGAGATGAATTAAGAGAACACAGAGCAGTTTCTCAGAAAGCTTCTTTCCAGTTTTCAGGGGAAGATATTTCCTTTTTCACCATAGCCCTCTATGGGCTTTCAAATATCCCTTTGCCAATTCCACAAGAACAGCCTTAGCGAAAGGCTTCTTGAAGGGAAAGATGTAACTCTGTGAGATGAATTCACAGAACACAGAGCAGTTTCTCAGAAAGCTTCTTTCCAGTTTTGAACGGAAGATATTTCCTTTTTCACCATAGCCCTCTATGGGCTTCCAAATATCGCTTTGCCAATTCCCCAAGAACAGCCTTAGCGAAAGGCTTCTTGAAGGGAAAGATGTAACTCTGTGAGATGAATTAACAGAACACAGAGCAGTTTCTCAGAAAGCTTCTTTCCAGTTTTCAGGGGAAGATATTTCCTTTTTCACCATAGCCCTCTTTGGGCTTCCAAATATCCCTTTGCCAATTCCACAAGAACAGCCTTACAGAAAGGCTTCTTCAAGGGAAAGATGTAACTCTGTGAGATGAATCAACGGAACGCAGAGAAGTTTCTCAGAAAGCTTCTTTCCAGTTTTGAACAGAAGATACTTCCTTTTTCACCATAGCCCTCTATGGGCTTCCAAATATCCCTTTGCCAATTCCACAAGAACAGCCTTAGCGAAAGGCATCTTGAAGGGAAAATGTAACTCTGTGAGATGAATTAGAAGAACACAGAGCAGTTTCTCAGAAAGCTTCTTTCCAGTTTTCAGCGGAAGATATTTCCTTTTTCACCATAGCCCTCTATGGGCTTCCAAATATCCCTTTGCCAATTCCACAAGAACAGCCTTAGCGAAAGGCTTCTTGAAGGGAAAGATGTAACTCTGTGAGATGAATTCACAGAACACAGCGCAGTTTCTCAGAAAGCTTCTTTCCAGTTTTCAGCGGAAGATGTTTCCTTCTTCACCATAGCCCTCTATGGGCTTCCAAATATCCCTTTGCCAATTCCACGAGAACAGCCTTAGCGAAAGGCTTCTTGAAGGGAAAGATGTAACTCTGTGAGATGAATTCACAGAACACAGAGCAGTTTCTCAGAAAGCTTCTTTCCAGTTTTGAACGGAAGATATTTCCTTTTTCACTATAGCCCTCTATGGGCTTCCACATATCCCTTTGCCAATTCCACAAGAACAGCCGTAGCGAAAGGCTTCTTGAAGTGAAAGATATAACTCTGTGAGATGAATTAACAGAACACAGAGCAGTTTCTCAGAAAGTTTCTTTCCAGTTTTCAGGGGAAGATATTTCCTTTTTCATCATAGCCCTCTATGGGCTTCCAAATATCCCTTTGCCAATTCCACAAGAACAGCCTTAGCGAAGGGCTTCTTGAAGGGAAAGATGTAACTCTGTGAGATGAATTAACAGAACACAGAGCAGTTTCTCAGAAAGCTTCTTTCCAGTTTTGAACGGAATATATTTCCTTTTTCACCATAGCCCTCTATGGGCTTCCAAATATCCCTTTGCCAATTCCACAAGAACAGCCTTAGCGAAAGGCTTCTAGAAGGGAAAGTTGTAACTCTGTGAGATGAATTCACAGAACACAGCGCAGTTTCTCAGAAAGCTTCTTTCCAGTTTTGAACGGAAGATATTTCCTTTTTCACCATAGCCCTCTATGGGCTTCCAAATATCCCTTTGCCAATTCCACAAGAACAGCCTTACAGAAAGGCTTCTTCAAGGCAAAGATGTAACTCTGTGAGATGAATTAACGGAACGCAGAGAAGTTTCTCAGAAAGCTTCTTTCCAGTTTTGAACGGAAGATATTTCCTTTTTCACCATAGCCCTCTATGGGCTTCCAAATATCCCTTTGCCAATTCCACAAGAACAGCCTTAGCGAAAGGCATCTTGAAGGGAAAGATGTAACTCTGTGAGATGAATTAAAAGAACACAGAGCAGTTTCTCAGAAAGCTTCTTTCCAGTTTTCAGCGGAAGATATTTCCTTTTTCACCATAGCCCTCTATGGGCTTCCAAATATCCCTTTGCCAATTCCACAATAACAGCCTTAGCGAAAGGCTTCTTGAAGGGAAAGATGTAACTCTGTGAGATGAATTAACAGAACACAGAGCAGTTTCTCAGAAAGCTTCTTTCCAGTTTTGAACGGAAGATATTTCCTTTTTCACCATAGACCTCTATGGGCTTCCAAATATCCCTTTGCCAATTCCACAAGAACAGCCTTAGGGAAAGTCTTCTTGAAGGGAAATATGTAACTCTGTGAGATGAATTCACAGAACACAGAGCAGTTTCTCAGAAAGCTTCTTTCCAGTTTTGAACGGAAGATATTTCCTTTGTCATCATAGCCCTCTATGGGCTTCCAAATATCCCTTTGGCAATTCCACAAGAACAGCCTTAGCGAAAGGCTTATTGAAGGGAAAGATGTAACTCTGTGAGATGAATTAAGAGAACACAGAGCAGTTTCTCAGAAAGCTTCTTTCCAGTTTTCAGGGGAAGATATTTCCTTTTTCACCATAGCCCTCTATGGGGTTTCAAATATCCCTTTGCCAATTCCACAAGAACAGCCTTAGCGAAAGGCTTCTTGAAGGGAAAGATGTAACTCTGTGAGATGAAATAACAGAACACAGAGCAGTTTCCCAGATAGCTTCTTTCCAGTTTTGAACGGAAGATATTTCCTTTTTCACCATAGCCCTCTATGGGCTTCCAAATATCCCTTTGCCAATTCCACAAGAACAGCCTTAGCGAAAGGCTTCTTGAAGGGAAAGATGTAACTCTGTGAGATGAATTAACAGAACACAGAGCAGTTTCTCAGAAAGCTTCTTTCCAGTTTTGAACGGAAGATATTTCCTTTGTCACCATAGCCCTCTATGGGCTTCCAAATATCCCTTTGCCAATTCCACAAGAACAGCCTTAGGGAAAGGCTTCTTGAAGGGAAAGATGTAACTCTGTGAGATGAATTAACAGAACACAGAGCAGTTTCTCAGAAAGCTTCTTTCCAGTTTTGAACGGAAGATATTTCCTTTTTCACCATAGCCCTCTCTGGGCTTCCAAATATCCCTTTGCCAATTCCACAAGAACAGCCTTAGCGAAAGGCTTCTTGAAGGGAAAGATGTAACTCTGTGAGATGAATTAACAGAACACAGAGCAGTTTCTCAGAAAGCTTCTTTCCAGTTTTGAACGGAAGATATTTCCTTTTTCACCATAGCCCTCTATTGGCTTCCAAATATCCCTTTGCCAATTCCACAAGAACAGCCTTAGGGAAAGTCTTCTTGAAGGGAAATATGTAACTCTGTGAGATGAATTCACAGAACACAGAGCAGTTTCTCAGAAAGCTTCTTTCCGGTTTTGAACGGAAGATATTTCCTTTGTCACCATAGCCCTCTATGGGCTTCCAAATATCCCTTTGCCAATTCCACAAGAACAGCCTTAGCGAAAGCCTTCTTGAAGGGAAAGATGTAACTCTGTGAGATGAATTAACAGAACACAGAGCAGTTTCTCAGAAAGCTTCTTTCCAGTTTTCAGGGGAAGATATTTCCTTTTTCACCATAGCCCTCTATGGGCTTCCAAATATCCCTTTGCCAATTCCACAAGAACAGCCTTAGCGAAAGGCTTCTTGAAGGGAAAGATGTAACTCTGTGAGATGAATTAACAGAACACAGAGCAGTTTCTCAGAAAGCTTCTTTCCAGTTTTCAGGGGAAGATATTTCCTTTTTCACCATAGCCCTCTATGGGCTTCCAAATATCCCTTTGCCAATTCCACAAGAACAGCCGTAGCGAAAGGCTTCTTGAAGTGAAAGATATAACTCTGTGAGATGAATTAAGAGAACACAGAGCAGTTTCTCAGAAAGCTTCTTTCCAGTTTTCAGGGGAAGATATTTCCTTTTTCATCATAGCCCTCTATGGGCTTCCAAATATCCCTTTGCCAATTCCACAAGAACAGCCTTAGCGAAAGGCTTCTAGAAGGGAAAGTTGTAACTCTGTGAGATGAATTCACAGAACACAGCGCAGTTTCTCAGAAAGCTTCTTTCCAGTTTTGAACGGAAGATATTTCCTTTTTCACCATAGCCCTCTATGGGCTTCCAAATATCCCTTTGCCAATTCCACAAGAACAGCCTTACAGAAAGGCTTCTTCAAGGCAAAGATGGAACTCTCTGAGATGAATTAACGGAACGCAGAGAAGTTTCTCAGAAAGCTTCTTTCCAGTTTTGAACGGAAGATATTTCCTTTTTCACCATAGCCCTCTATGGGCTTCCAAATATCCCTTTGCCAATTCCACAAGAACAGCCTTAGCGAAAGGCATCCTGAAGGGAAAATGTAACTCTTTTAGATGAATTAAAAGAACACAGAGCAGTTTCTCAGAAAGCTTCTTTCCAGTTTTCAGCGGAAGATATTTCCTTTTTCACCATAGCCCTCTATGGGTTTCCAAATATCCCTTTGCCAATTCCACAAGAACAGCCTTAGCGAAAGGATTCTTGAAGGGAAAGATGTAACTCTGTGAGATGAATTCACAGAACACAGCGCAGTTTCTCAGAAAGCTTCTTTCCAGTTTTCAGCGGAAGATGTTTCCTTTTTCACCATAGCCCTCTATGGGCTTCCAAATATCCCTTTGCCAATTCCACGAAAACAGCCTTAGCGAAAGGCTTCTTGAAGGGAAAGATGTAACTCTGTGAGATGAATTCACAGAACACAGAGCAGTTTCTCAGAAAGCTTCTTTCCAGTTTTGAACGGAAGATATTTCCTTTTTCACCATAGCCCTCTATTTGCTTTCAAATATCCCTTTGCCAATTCCACAAGAACAGCCTTAGGGAAAGTCTTCTTGAAGGGAAATATGTAACTCTGTGAGATGAATTCACAGAACACAGAGCAGTTTCTCAGAAAGCTTCTCTCCAGTTTTGAACGGAAGATATTTCCTTTGTCACCATAGCCCTCTATGGGCTTCCAAATATCCCTTTGCCAATTCCACAAGAACAGCCTTAGCGAAAGGCTTCTTGAAGGGAAAGATGTAACTCTGTGAGATGAATTAACAGAACACAGAGCAGTTTCTCAGAAAGCTTCTTTCCAGTTTTCAGGGGAAGATATTTCCTTTTTCACCATAGCCCTCTATGGGCTTCCAAATATCCCTTTGCCAATTCCACAAGAACAGCCTTAGCGAAAGGCTTCTTGAAGGGAAAGATGTAACTCTGTGAGATGAATTAACAGAACACAGAGCAGTTTCTCAGAAAGCTTCTTTCCAGTTTTCAGGGGAAGATATTTCCTTTTTCACCATAGCCCTCTATGGGCTTCCAAATATCCCTTTGCCAATTCCACAAGAACAGCCGTAGCGAAAGGCTTCTTGAAGGGAAAGATATAACTCTGTGAGATGAATTAACAGAACACAGAGCAGTTTCTCAGAAAGCTTCTTTCCAGTTTTCAGGGGAAGATATTTCCTTTTTCATCATAGCCCTCTATGGGCTTCCAAATATCCCTTTGCCAATTCCACGAGAACAGCCTTAGCGAAGGGCTTCTTGAAGGGAAAGATGTAACTCTGTGAGATGAATTAACAGAACACAGAGCAGTTTCTCAGAAAGCTTCTTTGCAGTTTTGAACGGAAGATATTTCCTTTTTCACCATAGCCCTCTATGGGCTTCCAAATATCCCTTTGCCAATTCCACAAGAACAGCCTTAGGGAAAGGCTTCTTGAAAGGAAAGTTGTAACTCTGTGAGATGAATTCACAGAACACAGCGCAGTTTCTCACAAAGCTTCTTTCCAGTTTTGAACGGAAGATATTTCCTTTTTCAACATAGCCCTCTATGGGCTTCCAAATATCCCTTTGCCAATTCCACAAGAACAGCCTTACAGAAAGGCTTCTTCAAGGCAAAGATGTAACTCTGTGAGATGAATTAACGGAACGCAGAGGAGTTTCTCAGAAAGCTTCTTTCCAGTTTTGAACGGAAGATATTTCCTTTCTCACCATAGCCCTCTATGGGCTTCCAAATATCCCTTTGCCAATTCCACAAGAACAGCCTTAGCGAAAGGCATCTTGAAGGGAAAGATGTAACTCTGTGAGATGAATTAAAAGAACACAGAGCAGTTTCTCAGAAAGCTTCTTTCCAGTTTTCAGCGGAAGATATTTCCTTTTTCACCATAGCCCTCTATGGGCTTCCAAATATCCCTTTGCCAATTCCACAAGAACAGCCTTAGCGAAAGGCTTCTTGAAGGGAAAGATGTAACTCTGTGAGATGAATTAACAGAACACAGAGCAGTTTCTCAGAAAGCTTCTTTCCAGTTTTGAACGGAAGATATTTCCTTTTTCACCATAGCCCTCTATGTGCTTCCAAATATCCCTTTGCCAATTCCACAAGAACAGCCTTAGGAAAAGTCTTCTTGAAGGGAAATATGTAACTCTGTGAGATGAATTAACAGAACACAGAGCAGTTTCTCAGAAAGCTTCTTTCCAGTTTTGAACGGAAGATATTTCCTTTGTCACCATAGCCCTCTATGGGCTTCCAAATATCCCTTTGGCAATTCCACAAGAACAGCCTTAGCGAAAGGCTTCTTGAAGGGAAAGATGTAACTCTGTGAGATGAATTAAGAGAACACAGAGCAGTTTCTCAGAAAGCTTCTTTCCAGTTTTCAGGGGAAGATATTTCCTTTTTCACCATAGCCCTCTATGGGCTTTCAAATATCCCTTTGCCAATTCCACAAGAACAGCCTTAGCGAAAGGCTTCTTGAAGGGAAAGATGTAACTCTGTGAGATGAAATAACAGAACACAGAGCAGTTTCTCAGATAGCTTCTTTCCAGTTTTGAACGGAAGATATTTCCTTTTTCACCATAGCCCTCTATGGGCTTCCAAATATCCCTTTGCCAATTCCACAAGAACAGCCTTAGCGAAAGGCTTCTTGAAGGGAAAGATGTAACTCTGTGAGATGAATTAACAGAACACAGAGCAGTTTCTCAGAAAGCTTTTTTCCAGTTTTGAACGGAAGATATTTCCTTTTTCACCATAGCCCTCTATGGGCTTCCAAATATCCCTTTGCCAATTCCACAAGAACAGCCTTAGCGAAAGGCTTCTTGAAGGGAAAGATGTAACTCTGTGAGATGAATTAACAGAACACAGAGCAGTTTCTCAGAAAGCTTCTTTCCAGTTTTGAACGGAAGATATTTCCTTTTTCACCATAGCCCTCTATGGGCTTCCAAATATCCCTTTGCCAATTCCACAAGAACAGCCTTAGGGAAAGTCCTCTTGAAGGGAAATATGTAACTCTGTGAGATGAATTCACAGAACACAGAGCAGTTTCTCAGAAAGCTTCTTTCCGGTTTTGAACGGAAGATATTTCCTTTGTCACCATAGCCCTCTATGGGCTTCCAAATATCCCTTTGCCAATTCCACAAGAATAGCCTTAGCGAAAGCCTTCTTGAAGGGAAAGATGTAACTCTGTGAGATGAATTAACAGAACACAGAGCAGTTTCTCAGAAAGCTTCTTTCCAGTTTTCAGGGGAAGATATTTCCTTTGTCACCATAGCCCTCTATGGGCTTCCAAATATCCCTTTGCCAATTCCACAAGAACAGCCTTAGCGAAAGGCTTCTTGAAGGGAAAGATGTAACTCTGTGAGATGAATTAACAGAACACAGAGCAGTTTCTCAGAAATCTTCTTTCCAGTTTTCAGGGGAAGATATTTCCTTTTTCACCATAGCCCTCTATGGGCTTCCAAATATCCCTTTGCCAATTCCACAAGAACAGCCTTAGCGAAAGGCTTCTTGAAGGGAAAGATGTAACTCTGTGAGATGAATTAACAGAACACAGAGCAGTTTCTCAGAAAGCTTCTTTCCAGTTTTCAGGGGAAGATATTTCCTTTTGCACCATAGCCCTCTATGGGCTTCCAAATATCCCTTTGCCAATTCCACAAGAACAGCCGTAGCGAAAGGCTTCTTGAAGGGAAAGATATAACTCTGTGAGATGAATTAACAGAACACAGAGCAGTTTCTCAGAAAGCTTCTTTCCAGTTTTCAGGGGAAGATACTTCCTTTTTCATCATAGCCCTCTATGGGCTTCCAAATATCCCTTTGCCAATTCCACGAGAACAGCCTTAGCGAAGGGCTTCTTGAAGGGAAAGATGTAACTCTGTGAGATGAATTAACAGAACACAGAGCAGTTTCTCAGAAAGCTTCTTTGCAGTTTTGAACGGAAGATATTTCCTTTTTCACCATAGCCCTCTATGGGCTTCCAAATATCCCTTTGCCAATTCCACAGGAACAGCCTTAGGGAAAGGCTTCTTGAAAGGAAAGTTGTAACTCTGTGAGATGAATTCACAGAACACAGCGCAGTTTCTCACAAAGCTTCTTTCCAGTTTTGAACGGAAGATATTTCCTTTTTCAACATAGCCCTCTATGGGCTTCCAAATATCCCTTTGCCAATTCCACAAGAACAGCCTTACAGAAAGGCTTCTTCAAGGCAAAGATGTAACTCTGTGAGATGAATTAACGGAACGCAGAGGAGTTTCTCAGAAAGCTTCTTTCCAGTTTTGAACGGAAGATATTTCCTTTTTCACCATAGCCCTCTATGGGCTTCCAAATATCCCTTTGCCAATTCCACAAGAACAGCCTTAGCGAAAGGCATCTTGAAGGGAAAGATGTAACTCTGTGAGATGAATTAAAAGAACACAGAGCAGTTTCTCAGAAAGCTTCTTTCCAGTTTTCAGCGGAAGATATTTCCTTTTTCACCATAGCCCTCTATGGGCTTCCAAATATCCCTTTGCCAATTCCACAATAACAGCCTTAGCGAAAGGCTTCTTGAAGGGAAAGATGTAACTCTGTGAGATGAATTAACAGAACACAGAGCAGTTTCTCACAAAGCTTCTTTCCAGTTTTGAACGGAAGATATTTCCTTTTTCACCATAGCCCTCTATGTGCTTCCAAATATCCCTTTGCCAATTCCACAAGAACAGCCTTAGGGAAAGTCTTCTTGAAGGGAAATATGTAACTCTGTGAGATGAATTCACAGAACACAGAGCAGTTTCTCAGAAAGCTTCTTTCCAGTTTTGAACGGAAGATATTTCCTTTGTCACCATAGCCCTCTATGGGCTTCCAAATATCCCTTTGGCAATTCCACAAGAACAGCCTTAGCGAAAGGCTTCTTGAAGGGAAAGATGTAACTCTGTGAGATGAATTAAGAGAACACAGAGCAGTTTCTCAGAAAGCTTCTTTCCAGTTTTCAGGGGAAGATATTTCCTTTTTCACCATAGCCCTCTATGGGCTTTCAAATATCCCTTTGCCAATTCCACAAGAACAGCCTTAGCGAAAGGCTTCTTGAAGGGAAAGATGTAACTCTGTGAGATGAATTCACAAAACACAGAGCAGTTTCTCAGAAAGCTTCTTTCCAGTTTTGAACGGAAGATATTTCCTTTTTCACCATAGCCCTCTATGGGCTTCCAAATATCCCTTTGCCAATTCCCCAAGAACAGCCTTAGCGAAAGGCTTCTTGAAGGGAAAGATGTAACTCTGTGAGATGAATTAACAGAACACAGAGCAGTTTCTCAGAAAGCTTCTTTCCAGTTTTCAGGGGAAGATATTTCCTTTTTCACCATAGCCCTCTTTGGGCTTCCAAATATCCCTTTGCCAATTCCACAAGAACAGCCTTACAGAAAGGCTTCTTCAAGGGAAAGATGTAACTCTGTGAGATGAATCAACGGAACGCAGAGAAGTTTCTCAGAAAGCTTCTTTCCAGTTTTGAACAGAAGATACTTCCTTTTTCACCATAGCCCTCTATGGGCTTCCAAATATCCCTTTGCCAATTCCACAAGAACAGCCTTAGCGAAAGGCATCTTGAAGGGAAAATGTAACTCTGTGAGATGAATTAGAAGAACACAGAGCAGTTTCTCAGAAAGCTTCTTTCCAGTTTTCAGCGGAAGATATTTCCTTTTTCACCATAGCCCTCTATGGGCTTCCAAATATCCCTTTGCCAATTCCACAAGAACAGCCTTAGCGAAAGGCTTCTTGAAGGGAAAGATGTAACTCTGTGAGATGAATTCACAGAACACAGCGCAGTTTCTCAGAAAGCTTCTTTCCAGTTTTCAGCGGAAGATGTTTCCTTTTTCACCATAGCCCTCTATGGGCTTCCAAATATCCCATTGCCAATTCCACGAGAACAGCCTTAGCGAAAGGCTTCTTGAAGGGAAAGATGTAACTCTGTGAGATGAATTCACAGAACACAGAGCAGTTTCTCAGAAAGCTTCTTTCCAGTTTTGAACGGAAGATATTTCCTTTTTCACTATAGCCCTCTATGGGCTTCCACATATCCCTTTGCCAATTCCACAAGAACAGCCGTAGCGAAAGGCTTCTTGAAGTGAAAGATATAACTCTGTGAGATGAATTAACAGAACACAGAGCAGTTTCTCAGAAAGTTTCTTTCCAGTTTTCAGGGGAAGATATTTCCTTTTTCATCATAGCCCTCTATGGGCTTCCAAATATCCCTTTGCCAATTCCACAAGAACAGCCTTAGCGAAGGGCTTCTTGAAGGGAAAGATGTAACTCTGTGAGATGAATTAACAGAACACAGAGCAGTTTCTCAGAAAGCTTCTTTCCAGTTTTGAACGGAAGATATTTCCTTTTTCACCATAGCCCTCTATGGGCTTCCAAATATCCCTTTGCCAATTCCACAAGAACAGCCTTAGCGAAAGGCTTCTAGAAGGGAAAGTTGTAACTCTGTGAGATGAAATCACAGAACACAGCGCAGTTTCTCAGAAAGCTTCTTTCCAGTTTTGAACGGAAGATATTTCCTTTTTCACCATAGCCCTCTATGGGCTTCCAAATATCCCTTTGCCAATTCCACAAGAACAGCCTTACAGAAAGGCTTCTTCAAGGCAAAGATGTAACTCTGTGAGATGAATTAACGGAACGCAGAGAAGTTTCTCAGAAAGCTTCTTTCCAGTTTTGAACGGAAGATATTTCCTTTTTCACCATAGCCCTCTATGGGCTTCCAAATATCCCTTTGCCAATTCCACAAGAACAGCCTTAGCGAAAGGCATCTTGAAGGGAAAGATGTAACTCTGTGAGATGAATTAAAAGAACACAGAGCAGTTTCTCAGAAAGCTTCTTTCCAGTTTTCAGCGGAAGATATTTCCTTTTTCACCATAGCCCTCTATGGGCTTCCAAATATCCCTTTGCCAATTCCACAATAACAGCCTTAGCGAAAGGCTTCTTGAAGGGAAAGATGTAACTCTGTGAGATGAATTAACAGAACACAGAGCAGTTTCTCAGAAAGCTTCTTTCCAGTTTTGAACGGAAGATATTTCCTTTTTCACCATAGACCTCTATGGGCTTCCAAATATCCCTTTGCCAATTCCACAAGAACAGCCTTAGGGAAAGTCTTCTTGAAGGGAAATATGTAACTCTGTGAGATGAATTCACAGAACACAGAGCAGTTTCTCAGAAAGCTTCTTTCCAGTTTTGAACGGAAGATATTTCCTTTGTCATCATAGCCCTCTATGGGCTTCCAAATATCCCTTTGGCAATTCCACAAGAACAGCCTTAGCGAAAGGCTTATTGAAGGGAAAGATGTAACTCTGTGAGATGAATTAAGAGAACACAGAGCAGTTTCTCAGAAAGCTTCTTTCCAGTTTTCAGGGGAAGATATTTCCTTTTTCACCATAGCCCTCTATGGGCTTTCAAATATCCCTTTGCCAATTCCACAAGAACAGCCTTAGCGAAAGCCTTCTTGAAGGGAAAGATGTAACTCTGTGAGATGAAATAACAGAACACAGAGCAGTTTCCCAGATAGCTTCTTTCCAGTTTTGAACGGAAGATATTTCCTTCTTCACCATAGCCCTCTATGGGCTTCCAAATATCCCTTTGCCAATTCCACAAGAACAGCCTTAGCGAAAGGCTTCTTGAAGGGAAAGATGTAACTCTGTGAGATGAATTAACAGAACACAGAGCAGTTTCT
Organism: Chlorocebus sabaeus; assembly: GCF_047675955.1. Classification (NCBI taxonomy): domain Eukaryota; kingdom Metazoa; phylum Chordata; class Mammalia; order Primates; family Cercopithecidae; genus Chlorocebus; species Chlorocebus sabaeus. Next base: position 1,906,148 of record NW_027327079.1, on the reverse strand, counting down.
CAGAAAGCTTCTTTCCAGTTTTCAGGGGAAGATATTTCCTTTTGCACCATAGCCCTCTATGGGCTTCCAAATATCCCTTTGCCAATTCCACAAGAACAGCCGTAGCGAAAGGCTTCTTGAAGGGAAAGATATAACTCTGTGAGATGAATTAACAGAACACAGAGCAGTTTCTCAGAAAGCTTCTTTCCAGTTTTCAGGGGAAGATACTTCCTTTTTCATCATAGCCCTCTATGGGCTTCCAAATATCCCTTTGCCAATTCCACGAGAACAGCCTTAGCGAAGGGCTTCTTGAAGGGAAAGATGTAACTCTGTGAGATGAATTAACAGAACACAGAGCAGTTTCTCAGAAAGCTTCTTTGCAGTTTTGAACGGAAGATATTTCCTTTTTCACCATAGCCCTCTATGGGCTTCCAAATATCCCTTTGCCAATTCCACAGGAACAGCCTTAGGGAAAGGCTTCTTGAAAGGAAAGTTGTAACTCTGTGAGATGAATTCACAGAACACAGCGCAGTTTCTCACAAAGCTTCTTTCCAGTTTTGAACGGAAGATATTTCCTTTTTCAACATAGCCCTCTATGGGCTTCCAAATATCCCTTTGCCAATTCCACAAGAACAGCCTTACAGAAAGGCTTCTTCAAGGCAAAGATGTAACTCTGTGAGATGAATTAACGGAACGCAGAGGAGTTTCTCAGAAAGCTTCTTTCCAGTTTTGAACGGAAGATATTTCCTTTTTCACCATAGCCCTCTATGGGCTTCCAAATATCCCTTTGCCAATTCCACAAGAACAGCCTTAGCGAAAGGCATCTTGAAGGGAAAGATGTAACTCTGTGAGATGAATTAAAAGAACACAGAGCAGTTTCTCAGAAAGCTTCTTTCCAGTTTTCAGCGGAAGATATTTCCTTTTTCACCATAGCCCTCTATGGGCTTCCAAATATCCCTTTGCCAATTCCACAATAACAGCCTTAGCGAAAGGCTTCTTGAAGGGAAAGATGTAACTCTGTGAGATGAATTAACAGAACACAGAGCAGTTTCTCACAAAGCTTCTTTCCAGTTTTGAACGGAAGATATTTCCTTTTTCACCATAGCCCTCTATGTGCTTCCAAATATCCCTTTGCCAATTCCACAAGAACAGCCTTAGGGAAAGTCTTCTTGAAGGGAAATATGTAACTCTGTGAGATGAATTCACAGAACACAGAGCAGTTTCTCAGAAAGCTTCTTTCCAGTTTTGAACGGAAGATATTTCCTTTGTCACCATAGCCCTCTATGGGCTTCCAAATATCCCTTTGGCAATTCCACAAGAACAGCCTTAGCGAAAGGCTTCTTGAAGGGAAAGATGTAACTCTGTGAGATGAATTAAGAGAACACAGAGCAGTTTCTCAGAAAGCTTCTTTCCAGTTTTCAGGGGAAGATATTTCCTTTTTCACCATAGCCCTCTATGGGCTTTCAAATATCCCTTTGCCAATTCCACAAGAACAGCCTTAGCGAAAGGCTTCTTGAAGGGAAAGATGTAACTCTGTGAGATGAATTCACAGAACACAGAGCAGTTTCTCAGAAAGCTTCTTTCCAGTTTTGAACGGAAGATATTTCCTTTTTCACCATAGCCCTCTATGGGCTTCCAAATATCCCTTTGCCAATTCCCCAAGAACAGCCTTAGCGAAAGGCTTCTTGAAGGGAAAGATGTAACTCTGTGAGATGAATTAACAGAACACAGAGCAGTTTCTCAGAAAGCTTCTTTCCAGTTTTCAGGGGAAGATATTTCCTTTTTCACCATAGCCCTCTTTGGGCTTCCAAATATCCCTTTGCCAATTCCACAAGAACAGCCTTACAGAAAGGCTTCTTCAAGGGAAAGATGTAACTCTGTGAGATGAATCAACGGAACGCAGAGAAGTTTCTCAGAAAGCTTCTTTCCAGTTTTGAACAGAAGATACTTCCTTTTTCACCATAGCCCTCTATGGGCTTCCAAATATCCCTTTGCCAATTCCACAAGAACAGCCTTAGCGAAAGGCATCTTGAAGGGAAAATGTAACTCTGTGAGATGAATTAGAAGAACACAGAGCAGTTTCTCAGAAAGCTTCTTTCCAGTTTTCAGCGGAAGATATTTCCTTTTTCACCATAGCCCTCTATGGGCTTCCAAATATCCCTTTGCCAATTCCACAAGAACAGCCTTAGCGAAAGGCTTCTTGAAGGGAAAGATGTAACTCTGTGAGATGAATTCACAGAACACAGCGCAGTTTCTCAGAAAGCTTCTTTCCAGTTTTCAGCGGAAGATGTTTCCTTTTTCACCATAGCCCTCTATGGGCTTCCAAATATCCCTTTGCCAATTCCACGAGAACAGCCTTAGCGAAAGGCTTCTTGAAGGGAAAGATGTAACTCTGTGAGATGAATTCACAGAACACAGAGCAGTTTCTCAGAAAGCTTCTTTCCAGTTTTGAACGGAAGATATTTCCTTTTTCACTATAGCCCTCTATGGGCTTCCACATATCCCTTTGCCAATTCCACAAGAACAGCCGTAGCGAAAGGCTTCTTGAAGTGAAAGATATAACTCTGTGAGATGAATTAACAGAACACAGAGCAGTTTCTCAGAAAGTTTCTTTCCAGTTTTCAGGGGAAGATATTTCCTTTTTCATCATAGCCCTCTATGGGCTTCCAAATATCCCTTTGCCAATTCCACAAGAACAGCCTTAGCGAAGGGCTTCTTGAAGGGAAAGATGTAACTCTGTGAGATGAATTAACAGAACACAGAGCAGTTTCTCAGAAAGCTTCTTTCCAGTTTTGAACGGAAGATATTTCCTTTTTCACCATAGCCCTCTATGGGCTTCCAAATATCCCTTTGCCAATTCCACAAGAACAGCCTTAGCGAAAGGCTTCTAGAAGGGAAAGTTGTAACTCTGTGAGATGAAATCACAGAACACAGCGCAGTTTCTCAGAAAGCTTCTTTCCAGTTTTGAACGGAAGATATTTCCTTTTTCACCATAGCCCTCTATGGGCTTCCAAATATCCCTTTGCCAATTCCACAAGAACAGCCTTACAGAAAGGCTTCTTCAAGGCAAAGATGTAACTCTGTGAGATGAATTAACGGAACGCAGAGAAGTTTCTCAGAAAGCTTCTTTCCAGTTTTGAACGGAAGATATTTCCTTTTTCACCATAGCCCTCTATGGGCTTCCAAATATCCCTTTGCCAATTCCACAAGAACAGCCTTAGCGAAAGGCATCTTGAAGGGAAAGATGTAACTCTGTGAGATGAATTAAAAGAACACAGAGCAGTTTCTCAGAAAGCTTCTTTCCAGTTTTCAGCGGAAGATATTTCCTTTTTCACCATAGCCCTCTATGGGCTTCCAAATATCCCTTTGCCAATTCCACAATAACAGCCTTAGCGAAAGGCTTCTTGAAGGGAAAGATGTAACTCTGTGAGATGAATTAACAGAACACAGAGCAGTTTCTCAGAAAGCTTCTTTCCAGTTTTGAACGGAAGATATTTCCTTTTTCACCATAGACCTCTATGGGCTTCCAAATATCCCTTTGCCAATTCCACGAGAACAGCCTTAGCGAAGGGCTTCTTGAAGGGAAAGATGTAACTCTGTGAGATGAATTAACAGAACACAGAGCAGTTTCTCAGAAAGCTTCTTTCCAGTTTTCAGGGGAAGATATTTCCTTTTGCACCATAGCCCTCTATGGGCTTCCAAATATCCCTTTGCCAATTCCACAAGAACAGCCGTAGCGAAAGGCTTCTTGAAGGGAAAGATGTAACTCTGTGAGATGAATTAACAGAACACAGAGCAGTTTCTCAGAAAGCTTCTTTCCAGTTTTCAGGGGAAGATATTTCCTTTTGCACCATAGCCCTCTATGGGCTTCCAAATATCCCTTTGCCAATTCCACAAGAACAGCCGTAGCGAAAGGCTTCTTGAAGGGAAAGATATAACTCTGTGAGATGAATTAACAGAACACAGAGCAGTTTCTCAGAAAGCTTCTTTCCAGTTTTCAGGGGAAGATACTTCCTTTTTCATCATAGCCCTCTATGGGCTTCCAAATATCCCTTTGCCAATTCCACGAGAACAGCCTTAGCGAAGGGCTTCTTGAAGGGAAAGATGTAACTCTGTGAGATGAATTAACAGAACACAGAGCAGTTTCTCAGAAAGCTTCTTTGCAGTTTTGAACGGAAGATATTTCCTTTTTCACCATAGCCCTCTATGGGCTTCCAAATATCCCTTTGCCAATTCCACAGGAACAGCCTTAGGGAAAGGCTTCTTGAAAGGAAAGTTGTAACTCTGTGAGATGAATTCACAGAACACAGCGCAGTTTCTCACAAAGCTTCTTTCCAGTTTTGAACGGAAGATATTTCCTTTTTCAACATAGCCCTCTATGGGCTTCCAAATATCCCTTTGCCAATTCCACAAGAACAGCCTTACAGAAAGGCTTCTTCAAGGCAAAGATGTAACTCTGTGAGATGAATTAACGGAACGCAGAGGAGTTTCTCAGAAAGCTTCTTTCCAGTTTTGAACGGAAGATATTTCCTTTTTCACCATAGCCCTCTATGGGCTTCCAAATATCCCTTTGCCAATTCCACAAGAACAGCCTTAGCGAAAGGCATCTTGAAGGGAAAGATGTAACTCTGTGAGATGAATTAAAAGAACACAGAGCAGTTTCTCAGAAAGCTTCTTTCCAGTTTTCAGCGGAAGATATTTCCTTTTTCACCATAGCCCTCTATGGGCTTCCAAATATCCCTTTGCCAATTCCACAATAACAGCCTTAGCGAAAGGCTTCTTGAAGGGAAAGATGTAACTCTGTGAGATGAATTAACAGAACACAGAGCAGTTTCTCACAAAGCTTCTTTCCAGTTTTGAACGGAAGATATTCCCTTTTTCACCATAGCCCTCTATGTGCTTCCAAATATCCCTTTGCCAATTCCACAAGAACAGCCTTAGGGAAAGTCTTCTTGAAGGGAAATATGTAACTCTGTGAGATGAATTCACAGAACACAGAGCAGTTTCTCAGAAAGCTTCTTTCCAGTTTTGAACGGAAGATATTTCCTTTGTCACCATAGCCCTCTATGGGCTTCCAAATATCCCTTTGGCAATTCCACAAGAACAGCCTTAGCGAAAGGCTTCTTGAAGGGAAAGATGTAACTCTGTGAGATGAATTAAGAGAACACAGAGCAGTTTCTCAGAAAGCTTCTTTCCAGTTTTCAGGGGAAGATATTTCCTTTTTCACCATAGCCCTCTATGGGCTTTCAAATATCCCTTTGCCAATTCCACAAGAACAGCCTTAGCGAAAGGCTTCTTGAAGGGAAAGATGTAACTCTGTGAGATGAATTCACAGAACACAGAGCAGTTTCTCAGAAAGCTTCTTTCCAGTTTTGAACGGAAGATATTTCCTTTTTCACCATAGCCCTCTATGGGCTTCCAAATATCCCTTTGCCAATTCCCCAAGAACAGCCTTAGCGAAAGGCTTCTTGAAGGGAAAGATGTAACTCTGTGAGATGAATTAACAGAACACAGAGCAGTTTCTCAGAAAGCTTCTTTCCAGTTTTCAGGGGAAGATATTTCCTTTTTCACCATAGCCCTCTTTGGGCTTCCAAATATCCCTTTGCCAATTCCACAAGAACAGCCTTACAGAAAGGCTTCTTCAAGGGAAAGATGTAACTCTGTGAGATGAATCAACGGAACGCAGAGAAGTTTCTCAGAAAGCTTCTTTCCAGTTTTGAACAGAAGATACTTCCTTTTTCACCATAGCCCTCTATGGGCTTCCAAATATCCCTTTGCCAATTCCACAAGAACAGCCTTAGCGAAAGGCATCTTGAAGGGAAAATGTAACTCTGTGAGATGAATTAGAAGAACACAGAGCAGTTTCTCAGAAAGCTTCTTTCCAGTTTTCAGCGGAAGATATTTCCTTTTTCACCATAGCCCTCTATGGGCTTCCAAATATCCCTTTGCCAATTCCACAAGAACAGCCTTAGCGAAAGGCTTCTTGAAGGGAAAGATGTAACTCTGTGAGATGAATTCACAGAACACAGCGCAGTTTCTCAGAAAGCTTCTTTCCAGTTTTCAGCGGAAGATGTTTCCTTTTTCACCATAGCCCTCTATGGGCTTCCAAATATCCCTTTGCCAATTCCACGAGAACAGCCTTAGCGAAAGGCTTCTTGAAGGGAAAGATGTAACTCTGTGAGATGAATTCACAGAACACAGAGCAGTTTCTCAGAAAGCTTCTTTCCAGTTTTGAACGGAAGATATTTCCTTTTTCACTATAGCCCTCTATGGGCTTCCACATATCCCTTTGCCAATTCCACAAGAACAGCCGTAGCGAAAGGCTTCTTGAAGTGAAAGATATAACTCTGTGAGATGAATTAACAGAACACAGAGCAGTTTCTCAGAAAGTTTCTTTCCAGTTTTCAGGGGAAGATATTTCCTTTTTCATCATAGCCCTCTATGGGCTTCCAAATATCCCTTTGCCAATTCCACAAGAACAGCCTTAGCGAAGGGCTTCTTGAAGGGAAAGATGTAACTCTGTGAGATGAATTAACAGAACACAGAGCAGTTTCTCAGAAAGCTTCTTTCCAGTTTTGAACGGAAGATATTTCCTTTTTCACCATAGCCCTCTATGGGCTTCCAAATATCCCTTTGCCAATTCCACAAGAACAGCCTTAGCGAAAGGCTTCTAGAAGGGAAAGTTGTAACTCTGTGAGATGAAATCACAGAACACAGCGCAGTTTCTCAGAAAGCTTCTTTCCAGTTTTGAACGGAAGATATTTCCTTTTTCACCATAGCCCTCTATGGGCTTCCAAATATCCCTTTGCCAATTCCACAAGAACAGCCTTACAGAAAGGCTTCTTCAAGGCAAAGATGTAACTCTGTGAGATGAATTAACGGAACGCAGAGAAGTTTCTCAGAAAGCTTCTTTCCAGTTTTGAACGGAAGATATTTCCTTTTTCACCATAGCCCTCTATGGGCTTCCAAATATCCCTTTGCCAATTCCACAAGAACAGCCTTAGCGAAAGGCATCTTGAAGGGAAAGATGTAACTCTGTGAGATGAATTAAAAGAACACAGAGCAGTTTCTCAGAAAGCTTCTTTCCAGTTTTCAGCGGAAGATATTTCCTTTTTCACCATAGCCCTCTATGGGCTTCCAAATATCCCTTTGCCAATTCCACAATAACAGCCTTAGCGAAAGGCTTCTTGAAGGGAAAGATGTAACTCTGTGAGATGAATTAACAGAACACAGAGCAGTTTCTCAGAAAGCTTCTTTCCAGTTTTGAACGGAAGATATTTCCTTTTTCACCATAGACCTCTATGGGCTTCCAAATATCCCTTTGCCAATTCCACAAGAACAGCCTTAGGGAAAGTCTTCTTGAAGGGAAATATGTAACTCTGTGAGATGAATTCACAGAACACAGAGCAGTTTCTCAGAAAGCTTCTTTCCAGTTTTGAACGGAAGATATTTCCTTTGTCATCATAGCCCTCTATGGGCTTCCAAATATCCCTTTGGCAATTCCACAAGAACAGCCTTAGCGAAAGGCTTATTGAAGGGAAAGATGTAACTCTGTGAGATGAATTAAGAGAACACAGAGCAGTTTCTCAGAAAGCTTCTTTCCAGTTTTCAGGGGAAGATATTTCCTTTTTCACCATAGCCCTCTATGGGCTTTCAAATATCCCTTTGCCAATTCCACAAGAACAGCCTTAGCGAAAGCCTTCTTGAAGGGAAAGATGTAACTCTGTGAGATGAAATAACAGAACACAGAGCAGTTTCCCAGATAGCTTCTTTCCAGTTTTGAACGGAAGATATTTCCTTCTTCACCATAGCCCTCTATGGGCTTCCAAATATCCCTTTGCCAATTCCACAAGAACAGCCTTAGCGAAAGGCTTCTTGAAGGGAAAGATGTAACTCTGTGAGATGAATTAACAGAACACAGAGCAGTTTCTCAGAAAGCTTCTTTCCAGTTTTCAGGGGAAGATATTTCCTTTTGCACCATAGCCCTCTATGGGCTTCCAAATATCCCTTTGCCAATTCCACAAGAACAGCCGTAGCGAAAGGCTTCTTGAAGGGAAAGATATAACTCTGTGAGATGAATTAACAGAACACAGAGCAGTTTCTCAGAAAGCTTCTTTCCAGTTTTCAGGGGAAGATACTTCCTTTTTCATCATAGCCCTCTATGGGCTTCCAAATATCCCTTTGCCAATTCCACGAGAACAGCCTTAGCGAAGGGCTTCTTGAAGGGAAAGATGTAACTCTGTGAGATGAATTAACAGAACACAGAGCAGTTTCTCAGAAAGCTTCTTTGCAGTTTTGAACGGAAGATATTTCCTTTTTCACCATAGCCCTCTATGGGCTTCCAAATATCCCTTTGCCAATTCCACAGGAACAGCCTTAGGGAAAGGCTTCTTGAAAGGAAAGTTGTAACTCTGTGAGATGAATTCACAGAACACAGCGCAGTTTCTCACAAAGCTTCTTTCCAGTTTTGAACGGAAGATATTTCCTTTTTCAACATAGCCCTCTATGGGCTTCCAAATATCCCTTTGCCAATTCCACAAGAACAGTCTTACAGAAAGGCTTCTTCAAGGCAAAGATGTAACTCTGTGAGATGAATTAACGGAACGCAGAGGAGTTTCTCAGAAAGCTTCTTTCCAGTTTTGAACGGAAGATATTTCCTTTTTCACCATAGCCCTCTATGGGCTTCCAAATATCCCTTTGCCAATTCCACAAGAACAGCCTTAGCGAAAGGCATCTTGAAGGGAAAGATGTAACTCTGTGAGATGAATTAAAAGAACACAGAGCAGTTTCTCAGAAAGCTTCTTTCCAGTTTTCAGCGGAAGATATTTCCTTTTTCACCATAGCCCTCTATGGGCTTCCAAATATCCCTTTGCCAATTCCACAATAACAGCCTTAGCGAAAGGCTTCTTGAAGGGAAAGATGTAACTCTGTGAGGTGAATTAACAGAACACAGAGCAGTTTCTCACAAAGCTTCTTTCCAGTTTTGAACGGAAGATATTTCCTTTTTCACCATAGCCCTCTATGTGCTTCCAAATATCCCTTTGCCAATTCCACAAGAACAGCCTTAGGGAAAGTCTTCTTGAAGGGAAATATGTAACTCTGTGAGATGAATTCACAGAACACAGAGCAGTTTCTCAGAAAGCTTCTTTCCAGTTTTGAACGGAAGATATTTCCTTTGTCACCATAGCCCTCTATGGGCTTCCAAATATCCCTTTGGCAATTCCACAAGAACAGCCTTAGCGAAAGGCTTCTTGAAGGGAAAGATGTAACTCTGTGAGATGAATTAAGAGAACACAGAGCAGTTTCTCAGAAAGCTTCTTTCCAGTTTTCAGGGGAAGATATTTCCTTTTTCACCATAGCCCTCTATGGGCTTTCAAATATCCCTTTGCCAATTCCACAAGAACAGCCTTAGCGAAAGGCTTCTTGAAGGGAAAGATGTAACTCTGTGAGATGAATTCACAGAACACAGAGCAGTTTCTCAGAAAGCTTCTTTCCAGTTTTGAACGGAAGATATTTCCTTTTTCACCATAGCCCTCTATGGGCTTCCAAATATCCCTTTGCCAATTCCCCAAGAACAGCCTTAGCGAAAGGCTTCTTGAAGGGAAAGATGTAACTCTGTGAGATGAATTAACATAACACAGAGCAGTTTCTCAGAAAGCTTCTTTCCAGTTTTCAGGGGAAGATATTTCCTTTTTCACCATAGCCCTCTTTGGGCTTCCAAATATCCCTTTGCCAATTCCACAAGAACAGCCTTACAGAAAGGCTTCTTCAAGGGAAAGATGTAACTCTGTGAGATGAATCAACGGAACGCAGAGAAGTTTCTCAGAAAGCTTCTTTCCAGTTTTGAACAGAAGATACTTCCTTTTTCACCATAGCCCTCTATGGGCTTCCAAATATCCCTTTGCCAATTCCACAAGAACAGCCTTAGCGAAAGGCATCTTGAAGGGAAAATGTAACTCTGTGAGATGAATTAGAAGAACACAGAGCAGTTTCTCAGAAAGCTTCTTTCCAGTTTTCAGCGGAAGATATTTCCTTTTTCACCATAGCCCTCTATGGGCTTCCAAATATCCCTTTGCCAATTCCACAAGAACAGCCTTAGCGAAAGGCTTCTTGAAGGGAAAGATGTAACTCTGTGAGATGAATTCACAGAACACAGCGCAGTTTCTCAGAAAGCTTCTTTCCAGTTTTCAGCGGAAGATGTTTCCTTTTTCACCATAGCCCTCTATGGGCTTCCAAATATCCCTTTGCCAATTCCACGAGAACAGACTTAGCGAAAGGCTTCTTGAAGGGAAAGATGTAACTCTGTGAGATGAATTCACAGAACACAGAGCAGTTTCTCAGAAAGCTTCTTTCCAGTTTTGAACGGAAGATATTTCCTTTTTCACTATAGCCCTCTATGGGCTTCCACATATCCCTTTGCCAATTCCACAAGAACAGCCGTAGCGAAAGGCTTCTTGAAGTGAAAGATATAACTCTGTGAGATGAATTAACAGAACACAGAGCAGTTTCTCAGAAAGTTTCTTTCCAGTTTTCAGGGGAAGATATTTCCTTTTTCATCATAGCCCTCTATGGGCTTCCAAATATCCCTTTGCCAATTCCACAAGAACAGCCTTAGCGAAGGGCTTCTTGAAGGGAAAGATGTAACTCTGTGAGATGAATTAACAGAACACAGAGCAGTTTCTCAGAAAGCTTCTTTCCAGTTTTGAACGGAAGATATTTCCTTTTTCACCATAGCCCTCTATGGGCTTCCAAATATCCCTTTGCCAATTCCACAAGAACAGCCTTAGCGAAAGGCTTCTAGAAGGGAAAGTTGTAACTCTGTGAGATGAAATCACAGAACACAGCGCAGTTTCTCAGAAAGCTTCTTTCCAGTTTTGAACGGAAGATATTTCCTTTTTCACCATAGCCCTCTATGGGCTTCCAAATATCCCTTTGCCAATTCCACAAGAACAGCCTTACAGAAAGGCTTCTTCAAGGCAAAGATGTAACTCTGTGAGATGAATTAACGGAACGCAGAGAAGTTTCTCAGAAAGCTTCTTTCCAGTTTTGAACGGAAGATATTTCCTTTTTCACCATAGCCCTCTATGGGCTTCCAAATATCCCTTTGCCAATTCCACAAGAACAGCCTTAGCGAAAGGCATCTTGAAGGGAAAGATGTAACTCTGTGAGATGAATTAAAAGAACACAGAGCAGTTTCTCAGAAAGCTTCTTTCCAGTTTTCAGCGGAAGATATTTCCTTTTTCACCATAGCCCTCTATGGGCTTCCAAATATCCCTTTGCCAATTCCACAATAACAGCCTTAGCGAAAGGCTTCTTGAAGGGAAAGATGTAACTCTGTGAGATGAATTAACAGAACACAGAGCAGTTTCTCAGAAAGCTTCTTTCCAGTTTTGAACGGAAGATATTTCCTTTTTCACCATAGACCTCTATGGGCTTCCAAATATCCCTTTGCCAATTCCACAAGAACAGCCTTAGGGAAAGTCTTCTTGAAGGGAAATATGTAACTCTGTGAGATGAATTCACAGAACACAGAGCAGTTTCTCAGAAAGCTTCTTTCCAGTTTTGAACGGAAGATATTTCCTTTGTCATCATAGCCCTCTATGGGCTTCCAAATATCCCTTTGGCAATTCCACAAGAACAGCCTTAGCGAAAGGCTTATTGAAGGGAAAGATGTAACTCTGTGAGATGAATTAAGAGAACACAGAGCAGTTTCTCAGAAAGCTTCTTTCCAGTTTTCAGGGGAAGATATTTCCTTTTTCACCATAGCCCTCTATGGGCTTTCAAATATCCCTTTGCCAATTCCACAAGAACAGCCTTAGCGAAAGGCTTCTTGAAGGGAAAGATGTAACTCTGTGAGATGAAATAACAGAACACAGAGCAGTTTCCCAGATAGCTTCTTTCCAGTTTTGAACGGAAGATATTTCCTTTTTCACCATAGCCCTCTATGGGCTTCCAAATATCCCTTTGCCAATTCCACAAGAACAGCCTTAGCGAAAGGCTTCTTGAAGGGAAAGATGTAACTCTGTGAGATGAATTAACAGAACACAGAGCAGTTTCTCAGAAAGCTTCTTTCCAGTTTTGAACGGAAGATATTTCCTTTGTCACCATAGCCCTCTATGGGCTTCCAAATATCCCTTTGCCAATTCCACAAGAACAGCCTTAGCGAAAGGCTTCTTGAAGGGAAAGATGTAACTCTGTGAGATGAATTAACAGAACACAGAGCAGTTTCTCAGAAAGCTTCTTTCCAGTTTTGAACGGAAGATATTTCCTTTTTCACCATAGCCCTCTCTGGGCTTCCAAATATCCCTTTGCCAATTCCACAAGAACAGCCTTAGCGAAAGGCTTCTTGAAGGGAAAGATGTAACTCTGTGAGATGAATTAACAGAACACAGAGCAGTTTCTCAGAAAGCTTCTTTCCAGTTTTGAACGGAAGATATTTCCTTTTTCACCATAGCCCTCTATGGGCTTCCAAATATCCCTTTGCCAATTCCACAAGAACAGCCTTAGGGAAAGTCTTCTTGAAGGGAAATATGTAACTCTGTGAGATGAATTCACAGAACACAGAGTAGTTTCTCAGAAAGCTTCTTTCCGGTTTTGAACGGAAGATATTTCCTTTGTCACCATAGCCCTCTATGGGCTTCCAAATATCCCTTTGCCAATTCCACAAGAACAGCCTTAGCGAAAGCCTTCTTGAAGGGAAAGATGTAACTCTGTGAGATGAATTAACAGAACACAGAGCAGTTTCTCAGAAAGCTTCTTTCCAGTTTTCAGGGGAAGATATTTCCTTTTTCACCATAGCCCTCTATGGGCTTCCAAATATCCCTTTGCCAATTCCACAAGAACAGCCTTAGCGAAAGGCTTCTTGAAGGGAAAGATGTAACTCTGTGAGATGAATTCACAGAACACAGAGCAGTTTCTCAGAAAGCTTCTTTCCAGTTTTGAACGGAAGATATTTCCTTTTTCACCATAGCCCTCTATTTGCTTTCAAATATCCCTTTGCCAATTCCACAAGAACAGCCTTAGGGAAAGTCTTCTTGAAGGGAAATATGTAACTCTGTGAGATGAATTCACAGAACACAGAGCAGTTTCTCAGAAAGCTTCTCTCCAGTTTTGAACGGAAGATATTTCCTTTGTCACCATAGCCCTCTATGGGCTTCCAAATATCCCTTTGCCAATTCCACAAGAACAGCCTTAGCGAAAGGCTTCTTGAAGGGAAAGATGTAACTCTGTGAGATGAATTAACAGAACACAGAGCAGTTTCTCAGAAAGCTTCTTTCCAGTTTTCAGGGGAAGATATTTCCTTTTTCACCATAGCCCTCTATGGGCTTCCAAATATCCCTTTGCCAATTCCACAAGAACAGCCTTAGCGAAAGGCTTCTTGAAGGGAAAGATGTAACTCTGTGAGATGAATTAACAGAACACAGAGCAGTTTCTCAGAAAGCTTCTTTCCAGTTTTCAGGGGAAGATATTTCCTTTTTCACCATAGCCCTCTATGGGCTTCCAAATATCCCTTTGCCAATTCCACAAGAACAGCCTTACAGAAAGGCTTCTTCAAGGCAAAGATGTAACTCTGTGAGATGAATTAACGGAACGCAGAGGAGTTTCTCAGAAAGCTTCTTTCCAGTTTTGAACGGAAGATATTTCCTTTTTCACCATAGCCCTCTATGGGCTTCCAAATATCCCTTTGCCAATTCCACAAGAACAGCCTTAGCGAAAGGCATCTTGAAGGGAAAGATGTAACTCTGTGAGATGAATTAAAAGAACACAGAGCAGTTTCTCAGAAAGCTTCTTTCCAGTTTTCAGCGGAAGATATTTCCTTTTTCACCATAGCCCTCTATGGGCTTCCAAATATCCCTTTGCCAATTCCACAATAACAGCCTTAGCGAAAGGCTTCTTGAAGGGAAAGATGTAACTCTGTGAGATGAATTAACAGAACACAGAGCAGTTTCTCAGAAAGCTTCTTTCCAGTTTTGAACGGAAGATATTTCCTTTTTCACCATAGCCCTCTATGTGCTTCCAAATATCCCTTTGCCAATTCCACAAGAACAGCCTTAGGGAAAGTCTTCTTGAAGGGAAATATGTAACTCTGTGAGATGAATTCACGGAACACAGAGCAGTTTCTCAGAAAGCTTCTTTCCAGTTTTGAACGGAAGATATTTCCTTTGTCACCATAGCCCTCTATGGGCTTCCAAATATCCCTTTGGCAATTCCACAAGAACAGCCTTAGCGAAAGGCTTCTTGAAGGGAAAGATGTAACTCTGTGAGATGAATTAAGAGAACACAGAGCAGTTTCTCAGAAAGCTTCTTTCCAGTTTTCAGGGGAAGATATTTCCTTTTTCACCATAGCCCTCTATGGGCTTTCAAATATCCCTTTGCCAATTCCACAAGAACAGAATTAGCGAAAGGCTTCTTGAAGGGAAAGATGTAACTCTGTGAGATGAAATAACAGAACACAGAGCAGTTTCTCAGATAGCTTCTTTCCAGTTTTGAACGGAAGATATTTCCTTTTTCACCATAGCCCTCTATGGGCTTCCAAATATCCCTTTGCCAATTCCACAAGAACAGCCTTAGCGAAAGGCTTCTTGAAGGGAAAGATGTAACTCTGTGAGATGAATTAACAGAACACAGAGCAGTTTCTCAGAAAGCTTCTTTCCAGTTTTGAACGGAAGATATTTCCTTTTTCACCATAGCCCTCTATGGGCTTCCAAATATCCCTTTGCCAATTCCACAAGAACAGCCTTAGCGAAAGGCTTCTTGAAGGGAAAGATGTAACTCTGTGAGATGAATTAACAGAACACAGAGCAGTTTCTCAGAAAGCTTCTTTCCAGTTTTGAGCGGAAGATATTTCTTTTTTCACCATAGCCCTCTATGGGCTTCCAAATATCCCTTTGCCAATTCCACAAGAACAGCCTTAGGGAAAGTCCTCTTGAAGGGAAATATGTAACTCTGTGAGATGAATTCACAGAACACAGAGCAGTTTCTCAGAAAGCTTCTTTCCGGTTTTGAACGGAAGATATTTCCTTTGTCACCATAGCCCTCTATGGGCTTCCAAATATCCCTTTGCCAATTCCACAAGAACAGCCTTAGCGAAAGCCTTCTTGAAGGGAAAGATGTAACTCTGTGAGATGAATTAACAGAACACAGAGCAGTTCTCAGAAAGCTTCTTTCCAGTTTTCAGGGGAAGATATTTCCTTTTTCACCATAGCCCTCTATGGGCTTCCAAATATCCCTTTGCCAATTCCACAAGAACAGCCTTAGCGAAAGGCTTCTTGAAGGGAAAGAAGTAACTCTGTGAGATGAATTAACAGAACACAGAGCAGTTTCTCAGAAAGCTTCTTTCCAGTTTTCAGGGGAAGATATTTCCTTTTTCACCATAGCCCTCTATGGGCTTCCAAATATCCCTTTGCCAATTCCACAAGAACAGCCGTAGCGAAAGGCTTCTTGAAGTGAAAGATATAACTCTGTGAGATGAATTAAGAGAACACAGAGCAGTTTCTCTGAAAGCTTCTTTCCAGTTTTCAGGGGAAGATATTTCCTTTTTCATCATAGCCCTCTATGGGCTTCCAAATATCCCTTTGCCAATTCCACAAGAACAGCCTTAGCGAAAGACTTCTAGAAGGGAAAGTTGTAACTCTGTGAGATGAATTCACAGAACACAGCGCAGTTTCTCAGAAAGCTTCTTTCCAGTTTTGAACGGAAGATATTTCCTTTTTCACCATAGCCCTCTATGGGCTTCCAAATATCCCTTTGCCAATTCCACAAGAACAGCCTTACAGAAAGGCTTCTTCAAGGCAAAGATGGAACTCTGTGAGATGAATTAACGGAACGCAGAGAAGTTTCTCAGAAAGCTTCTTTCCAGTTTTGAACGGAAGATATTTCCTTTTTCACCATAGCCCTCTATGGGCTTCCAAATATCCCTTTGCCAATTCCACAAGAACAGCCTTAGCGAAAGGCATCCTGAAGGGAAAATGTAACTCTTTGAGATGAATTAAAAGAACACAGAGCAGTTTCTCAGAAAGCTTCTTTCCAGTTTTCAGCGGAAGATATTTCCTTTTTCACCATAGCCCTCTATGGGTTTCCAAATATCCCTTTGCCAATTCCACAAGAACAGCCTTAGCGAAAGGATTCTTGAAGGGAAAGATGTAACTCTGTGAGATGAATTCACAGAACACAGCGCAGTTTCTCAGAAAGCTTCTTTCCAGTTTTCAGCGGAAGATGTTTCCTTTTTCACCATAGCCCTCTATGGGCTTCCAAATATCCCTTTGCCAATTCCACAAGAACAGCCTTAGCGAAAGGCTTCTTGAAGGGAAAGATGTAACTCTGTGAGATGAATTCACAGAACACAGAGCAGTTTCTCAGAAAGCTTCTTTCCAGTTTTGAACGGAAGATATTTCCTTTTTCACCATAGCCCTCTATTTGCTTTCAAATATCCCTTTGCCAATTCCACAAGAACAGCCTTAGGGAAAGTCTTCTTGAAGGGAAATATGTAACTCTGTGAGATGAATTCACAGAACACAGAGCAGTTTCTCAGAAAGCTTCTCTCCAGTTTTGAACGGAAGATATTTCCTTTGTCACCATAGCCCTCTATGGGCTTTCAAATATCCCTTTGCCAATTCCACAAGAACAGCCTTAGCGAAAGGCTTCTTGAAGGGAAAGATGTAACTCTGTGAGATGAATTAACAGAACACAGAGCAGTTTCTCAGAAAGCTTCTTTCCAGTTTTCAGGGGAAGATATTTCCTTTTTCACCATAGCCCTCTATGGGCTTCCAAATATCCCTTTGCCAATTCCACAAGAACAGCCTTAGCGAAAGGCTTCTTGAAGGGAAAGATGTAACTCTGTGAGATGAATTAACAGAACACAGAGCAGTTTCTCAGAAAGCTTCTTTCCAGTTTTCAGGGGAAGATATTTCCTTTTGCACCATAGCCCTCTATGGGCTTCCAAATATCCCTTTGCAAATTCAACAAGAACAGCCGTAGCGAAAGGCTTCTTGAAGGGAAAGATATAACTCTGTGAGATGAATTAACAGAACACAGAGCAGTTTCTCAGAAAGCTTCTTTCCAGTTTTCAGGGGAAGATACTTCCTTTTTCATCATAGCCCTCTATGGGCTTCCAAATATCCCTTTGCCAATTCCACGAGAACAGCCTTAGCGAAGGGCTTCTTGAAGGGAAAGATGTAACTCTGTGAGATGAATTAACAGAACACAGAGCAGTTTCTCAGAAAGCTTCTTTGCAGTTTTGAACGGAAGATATTTCCTTTTTCACCATAGCCCTCTATGGGCTTCCAAATATCCCTTTGCCAATTCCACAGGAACAGCCTTAGGGAAAGGCTTCTTGAAAGGAAAGTTGTAACTCTGTGAGATGAATTCACAGAACACAGCGCAGTTTCTCACAAAGCTTCTTTCCAGTTTTGAACGGAAGATATTTCCTTTTTCAACATAGCCCTCTATGGGCTTCCAAATATCCCTTTGCCAATTCCACAAGAACAGCCTTACAGAAAGGCTTCTTCAAGGCAAAGATGTAACTCTGTGAGATGAATTAACGGAACGCAGAGGAGTTTCTCAGAAAGCTTCTTTCCAGTTTTGAACGGAAGATATTTCCTTTTTCACCATAGCCCTCTATGGGCTTCCAAATATCCCTTTGCCAATTCCACAAGAACAGCCTTAGCGAAAGGCATCTTGAAGGGAAAGATGTAACTCTGTGAGATGAATTAAAAGAACACAGAGCAGTTTCTCAGAAAGCTTCTTTCCAGTTTTCAGCGGAAGATATTTCCTTTTTCACCATAGCCCTCTATGGGCTTCCAAATATCCCTTTGCCAATTCCACAATAACAGCCTTAGCGAAAGGCTTCTTGAAGGGAAAGATGTAACTCTGTGAGATGAATTAACAGAACACAGAGCAGTTTCTCAGAAAGCTTCTTTCCAGTTTTGAACGGAAGATATTTCCTTTTTCACCATAGCCCTCTATGTGCTTCCAAATATCCCTTTGCCAATTCCACAAGAACAGCCTTAGGGAAAGTCTTCTTGAAGGGAAATATGTAACTCTGTGAGATGAATTCACAGAACACAGAGCAGTTTCTCAGAAAGCTTCTTTCCAGTTTTGAACGGAAGATATTTCCTTTGTCACCATAGCCCTCTATGGGCTTCCAAATATCCCTTTGGCAATTCCACAAGAACAGCCTTAGCGAAAGGCTTCTTGAAGGGAAAGATGTAACTCTGTGAGATGAATTAAGAGAACACAGAGCAGTTTCTCAGAAAGCTTCTTTCCAGTTTTCAGGGGAAGATATTTCCTTTTTCACCATAGCCCTCTATGGGCTTTCAAATATCCCTTTGCCAATTCCACAAGAACAGCCTTAGCGAAAGGCTTCTTGAAGGGAAAGATGTAATTCTGTGAGATGAATTCACAGAACACAGAGCAGTTTCTCAGAAAGCTTCTTTCCAGTTTTGAACGGAAGATATTTCCTTTTTCACCATAGCCCTCTTCGGGCTTCCAAATATCCCTTTGCCAATTCCACAAGAACAGACTTAGCGAAAGGCTTCTTGAAGGGAAAGATTTAACTGTGTGAGATGAATTAACAGAACACAGAGCAGTTTCTCAGAAAGTTTCTTTCCAGTTTTGAACGGAAGATATTTCCTTTTTCACCATAGCCCTCTATGGGCTTCCAAATATCCCTTTGCCAATTCCACAAGAACAGCCTTACAGAAAGGCTTCTTCAAGGCAAAGATGTAACTCTGTGAGATGAATTAACGGAACGCAGAGAAGTTTCTCAGAAAGCTTCTTTCCAGTTTTGAACGGAAGATATTTCCTTTTTCACCATAGCCCTCTATTTGCTTCCAAATATCCCTTTGCCAATTCCACAAGAACAGCCTTAGGGAAAGTCTTCTTGAAGGGAAATATGTAAATCTGTGAGATGAATTCACAGAACACAGAGCAGTTTCTCAGAAAGCTTCTTTCCAGTTTTGAACGGAAGATATTTCCTTTTTCACCATAGCCCTCTATGGGCTTCCAAATATCCCTTTGCCAATTCCACAAGAACAGCCTTAGCGAAAGGCTTCTTGAAGGGAAAGATGTAACTCGGTGAGATGAATTAACAGAACACAGAGCAGTTTCTCAGAAAGCTTCTTTCCAGTTTTCAGGGGAAGATATTTCCTTTTTCACCATAGCCCTCTATGGGCTTCCAAATATCCCTTTGCCAATTCCACAAGAACAGCCGTAGCGAAAGGCTTCTTGAAGGGAAAGATATAACTCTGTGAGATGAATTAACAGAACACAGAGCAGTTTCTCAGAAAGCTTCTTTCCAGTTTTCAGGGGAAGATATTTCCTTTTTCATCATAGCCCTCTATGGGCTTCCAAATATCCCTTTGCCAATTCCACAAGAACAGCCTTAGCGAAGGGCTTCTTGAAGGGAAAGATGTAACTCTGTGAGATGAATTAACAGAACACAGAGCAGTTTCTCAGAAAGCTTCTTTCCAGTTTTGAACGGAAGATATTTCCTTTTTCAACATAGCCCTCTATGGGCTTCCAAATATCCCTTTGCCAATTCCACAAGAACAGCCTTAGCGAAAGGCTTCTAGAAGGGAAAGTTGTAACTCTGTGAGATGAATTCACAGAACACAGCGCAGTTTCTCAGAAAGCTTCTTTCCAGTTTTGAACGGAAGATATTTCCTTTTTCACCATAGCCCTCTATGGGCTTCCAAATATCCCTTTGCCAATTCCACGAGAACAGCCTTAGCGAAAGGCTTCTTGAAGGGAAAGATGTAACTCTGTGAGATGAATTCAGAGAACACAGAGCAGTTTCTCAGAAAGCTTCTTTCCAGTTTTGAACGGAAGATATTTCCTTTTTCACCATAGCCCTCTATTTGCTTCCAAATATCCCTTTGCCAATTCCACAAGAACAGCCTTAGGGAAAGTCTTCTTGAAGGGAAATATGTAACTCTGTGAGATGAAT
Organism: Chlorocebus sabaeus; assembly: GCF_047675955.1. Lineage (NCBI taxonomy): Eukaryota > Metazoa > Chordata > Mammalia > Primates > Cercopithecidae > Chlorocebus > Chlorocebus sabaeus. The sequence continues at coordinate 1,886,224 of NW_027327079.1, read as the reverse complement.
TCACAGAACACAGAGCAGTTTCTCAGAAAGCTTCTTTCCAGTTTTGAACGGAAGATATTTCCTTTGTCACCATAGCCCTCTATGGGCTTCCAAATATCCCTTTGCCAATTCCACAAGAACAGCCTTAGCGAAAGGCTTCTTGAAGGGAAAGATGTAACTCTGTAAGATGAATTAACAGAACACAGAGCATTTTCTCAGAAAGCTTCTTTCCCGTTTTCAGGGGAAGATATTTCCTTTTTCACCATAGCCCTCTATGGGCTTCCAAATATCCCTTTGCCAATTCCACAAGAACAGCCTTAGCGAAAGGCTTCTTGAAGGGAAAGATGTAACTCTGTGAGATGAATTCACAGAACACAGAGCAGTTTCTCAGAAAGCTTCTTTCCAGTTTTGAACGGAAGATATTTCCTTTGTCACCATAGCCCTCTATGGGCTTCGAAATATACCTTTGCCAATTCCACAAGAACAGCCGTAGCGAAACGCTTCTTGAAGGGAAAGATATAACTCTGTGAGGTGAATTAACAGAACACAGAGCAGTTTCTCAGAAAGCTTCTTTCCAGTTTTCAGGGGAAGATATTTCCTTTTTCATCATAGCCCTCTATGGGCTTCCAAATATCCCTTTGCCAATTCCACAAGAACAGCCTTAGCGAAGGGCTTCTTGAAGGGAAAGATGTAACTCTGTGAGATGAATTAACAGAACACAGAGCAGTTTCTCAGAAAGCTTCTTTCCAGTTTTGAACGGAAGATATTTCCTTTTTCACCATAGCCCTCTATGGGCTTCCAAATATCCCTTTGCCAATTCCACAAGAACAGCCTTAGCGAAAGGCTTCTAGAAGGGAAAGTTGTAACTCTGTGAGATGAATTCACAGAACACAGCGCAGTTTCTCAGAAAGCTTCTTTCCAGTTTTGAACGGAAGATATTTCCTTTTTCACCATAGCCCTCTATGGGCTTCCAAATATCCCTTTGCCAATTCCACAAGAACAGCCTTACAGAAAGGCTTCTTCAAGGCAAAGATGTAACTCTGTGAGATGAATTAACGGAACGCAGAGAAGTTTCTCAGAAAGCTTCTTTCCAGTTTTGAACGGAAGATATTTCCTTTTTCACCATAGCCCTCTATGGGCTTCCAAATATCCCTTTGCTAATTCCACAAGAACAGCCTTAGCGAAAGGCATCTTGAAGGGATAGATGTAACTCTGTGAGATGAATTAAAAGAACACAGAGCAGTTTCTCAGAAAGCTTCTTTCCAGTTTTGAGCGGAAGATATTTCCTTTTTCACCATAGCCCTCTAGGGGCTTCCAAATATCCCTTTGCCAATTCCACAAGAACAGCCTTAGGGAAAGTCTTCTTGAAGGGAAATATGTAACTCTGTGAGATGAATTCACAGAACACAGAGCAGTTTCTCAGAAAGCTTCTTTCCAGTTTTGAACGGAAGATATTTCCTTTGTCACCATAGCCCTCTATGGGCTTCCAAATATCCCTTTGGCAATTCCACAAGAACAGCGAAAGGCTTCTTGAAGGGAAAGATGTAACTCTGTGAGATGAATTTACAGAACACAGAGCAGTTTCTCAGAAAGCTTCTTTCCAGTTTTCAGGGGAAGATATTTCCTTTGTCACCATAGCCCTCTATGGGCTTCCAAATATCCCTTTGCCAATTCCACAAGAACAGACTTAGCGAAAGGCTTCTTGAAGGGAAAGATGTAACTCTGTGAGATGAATTAACAGAACACAGAGCAGTTTCTCAGAAAGCTTCTTTCCAGTTTTGAACGGAAGATATTTCCTTTTTCACCATAGCCCTCTATGGGCTTCCAAATATGCCTTTGCCAATTCCACAAGAACAGCCTTGGCGAAGGGCTTCTTGAAGGGAAAGATGTAACTCTGTGAGATGAATTAACAGAACACAGAGCAGTTTCTCAGAAAGCTTCTTTCCAGTTTTGAACGGAAGATATTTCCTTTTTCACCATAGCCCTCTATGGGCTTTCAAATATCCCTTTGCCAATTCCACAAGAACAGCCTTAGCGAAAGGCTTCTTGAAGGGAAAGATGTAATTCTGTGAGATGAATTCACAGAACACAGAGCAGTTTCTCAGAAAGCTTCTTTCCAGTTTTGAACGGAAGATATTTCCTTTTTCACCATAGCCCTCTTCGGGCTTCCAAATATCCCTTTGCCAATTCCACAAGAACAGACTTAGCGAAAGGCTTCTTGAAGGGAAAGATTTAACTGTGTGAGATGAATTAACAGAACACAGAGCAGTTTCTCAGAAAGTTTCTTTCCAGTTTTGAACGGAAGATATTTCCTTTTTCACCATAGCCCTCTATGGGCTTCCAAATATCCCTTTGCCAATTCCACAAGAACAGCCTTACAGAAAGGCTTCTTCAAGGCAAAGATGTAACTCTGTGAGATGAATTAACGGAACGCAGAGAAGTTTCTCAGAAAGCTTCTTTCCAGTTTTGAACGGAAGATATTTCCTTTTTCACCATAGCCCTCTATTTGCTTCCAAATATCCCTTTGCCAATTCCACAAGAACAGCCTTAGGGAAAGTCTTCTTGAAGGGAAATATGTAAATCTGTGAGATGAATTCACAGAACACAGAGCAGTTTCTCAGAAAGCTTCTTTCCAGTTTTGAACGGAAGATATTTCCTTTTTCACCATAGCCCTCTATGGGCTTCCAAATATCCCTTTGCCAATTCCACAAGAACAGCCTTAGCGAAAGGCTTCTTGAAGGGAAAGATGTAACTCTGTGAGATGAATTAACAGAACACAGAGCAGTTTCTCAGAAAGCTTCTTTCCAGTTTTCAGGGGAAGATATTTCCTTTTTCACCATAGCCCTCTATGGGCTTCCAAATATCCCTTTGCCAATTCCACAAGAACAGCCGTAGCGAAAGGCTTCTTGAAGGGAAAGATATAACTCTGTGAGATGAATTAACAGAACACAGAGCAGTTTCTCAGAAAGCTTCTTTCCAGTTTTCAGGGGAAGATATTTCCTTTTTCATCATAGCCCTCTATGGGCTTCCAAATATCCCTTTGCCAATTCCACAAGAACAGCCTTAGCGAAGGGCTTCTTGAAGGGAAAGATGTAACTCTGTGAGATGAATTAACAGAACACAGAGCAGTTTCTCAGAAAGCTTCTTTCCAGTTTTGAACGGAAGATATTTCCTTTTTCAACATAGCCCTCTATGGGCTTCCAAATATCCCTTTGCCAATTCCACAAGAACAGCCTTAGCGAAAGGCTTCTAGAAGGGAAAGTTGTAACTCTGTGAGATGAATTCACAGAACACAGCGCAGTTTCTCAGAAAGCTTCTTTCCAGTTTTGAACGGAAGATATTTCCTTTTTCACCATAGCCCTCTATGGGCTTCCAAATATCCCTTTGCCAATTCCACGAGAACAGCCTTAGCGAAAGGCTTCTTGAAGGGAAAGATGTAACTCTGTGAGATGAATTCAGAGAACACAGAGCAGTTTCTCAGAAAGCTTCTTTCCAGTTTTGAACGGAAGATATTTCCTTTTTCACCATAGCCCTCTATTTGCTTCCAAATATCCCTTTGCCAATTCCACAAGAACAGCCTTAGGGAAAGTCTTCTTGAAGGGAAATATGTAACTCTGTGAGATGAATTCACAGAACACAGAGCAGTTTCTCAGAAAGCTTCTTTCCAGTTTTGAACGGAAGATATTTCCTTTGTCACCATAGCCCTCTATGGGCTTCCAAATATCCCTTTGCCAATTCCACAAGAACAGCCTTAGCGAAAGGCATCTTGAAGGGATAGATGTAACTCTGTGAGATGAATTAAAAGAACACAGAGCAGTTTCTCAGAAAGCTTCTTTCCAGTTTTGAGCGGAAGATATTTCCTTTTTCACCATAGCCCTCTAGGGGCTTCCAAATATCCCTTTGCCAATTCCACAAAAACAGCCTTAGCGAAAGGCTTCTTGAAGGGAAAGATGTAACTCTGGGAGATGAATTAACAGAACACAGAGCAGTTTCTCAGAAACTTCTTTCTAGTTTTGAACGGAAGATATTTCCTTTTTCACCATAGCCCTCTATGGGCTTCCAAATATCCCTTTGCCAATTCCACAAGAACAGCCTTAGGGAAAGTCTTCTTGAAGGGAAATATGTAACTCTGTGAGATGAATTCACAGAACACAGAGCAGTTTCTCAGAAAGCTTCTTTCCAGTTTTGAACGGAAGATATTTCCTTTGTCACCATAGCCCTCTATGGGCTTCCAAATATCCCTTTGGCAATTCCACAAGAACAGCGAAAGGCTTCTTGAAGGGAAAGATGTAACTCTGTGAGATGAATTTACAGAACACAGAGCAGTTTCTCAGAAAGCTTCTTTCCAGTTTTCAGGGGAAGATATTTCCTTTGTCACCATAGCCCTCTATGGGCTTCCAAATATCCCTTTGCCAATTCCACAAGAACAGACTTAGCGAAAGGCTTCTTGAAGGGAAAGATGTAACTCTGTGAGATGAATTAACAGAACACAGAGCAGTTTCTCAGAAAGCTTCTTTCCAGTTTTGAACGGAAGATATTTCCTTTTTCACCATAGCCCTCTATGGGCTTCCAAATATGCCTTTGCCAATTCCACAAGAACAGCCTTGGCGAAGGGCTTCTTGAAGGGAAAGATGTAACTCTGTGAGATGAATTAACAGAACACAGAGCAGTTTCTCAGAAAGCTTCTTTCCAGTTTTGAACGGAAGATATTTCCTTTTTCACCATAGCCCTCTATGGGCTTCCAAATATCCCTTTGCCAATTCCACAAGAACAGCCTTAGCGAAAGGCTTCTAGAATGGAAAGTTGTAACTCTGTGAGATGAATTCACAGAACACAGCGCAGTTTCTCAGAAAGCTTCTTTCCAGTTTTGAACGGAAGATATTTCCTTTTTCACCATAGCCCTCTATGGGCTTCCAAATATCCCTTTGCCAATTCCACAAGAACAGCCTTACAGAAATCCTTCTTCAAGGCAAAGATGTAACTCTGTGAGATGAATTAACGGAACGCAGAGAAGTTTCTCAGAAACTTCTTTCCAGTTTTGAACGGAAGATATTTCCTTTTTCAACATAGCCCTCTATGGGCTTCCAAATATCCCTTTGCCAATTCCACAAGAACAGCCTTAGCGAAAGGCTTCTTGAAGGGAAAGATGTAACTCTGTGAGATGAATTAACAGAACACAGAGCATTTTCTCAGAAAGCTTCTTTCCAGTTTTCAGGGGAAGATATTTCCTTTTTCACCATAGCCCTCTATGGGCTTCCAAATATCCCTTTGCCAATTCCACAAGAACAGCCTTAGCGAAAGGCTTCTTGAAGGGAAAGATGTAACTCTGTGAGATGAATTCACAGAACACAGAGCAGTTTCTCAGAAAGCTTCTTTCCAGTTTTGAACGGAAGATATTTCCTTTTTCACCATAGCCCTCTACGGGCTTCCAAATATCCCTTTGCCAATTCCACAAGAACTGCCTTAGCGAAAGGCTTCTTGAAGGGAAAGATGTAACTCTGTGAGATGAATTAACAGAACACAGAGCAGTTTCTCAGAAAGCTTCTTTCCAGTTTTCAGGGGAAGATATTTCCTTTTTCACCATAGCCCTCTATGGGCTTCCAAATATCCCTTTGCCAATTCCACAAGAACAGCCGTAGCGAAAGGCTTCTTGAAGGGAAAGATATAACTCTGTGAGATGAATTAACAGAACACAGAGCAGTTTCTCAGAAAGCTTCTTTCCAGTTTTCAGGGGAAGATATTTCCTTTTTCATCATAGCCCTCTATGGGCTTCCAAATATCCCTTTGCCAATTCCACAAGAACAGCCTTAGCGAAGGGCTTCTTGAAGGGAAAGATGTAACTCTGTGAGATGAATTAACAGAACACAGAGCAGTTTCTCAGAAAGCTTCTTTCCAGTTTTGAACGGAAGATATTTCCTTTTTCAACATAGCCCTCTATGGGCTTCCAAATATCCCTTTGCCAATTCCACAAGAACAGCCTTAGCGAAAGGCTTCTAGAAGGGAAAGTTGTAACTCTGTGAGATGAATTCACAGAACACAGCGCAGTTTCTCAGAAAGCTTCTTTCCAGTTTTGAACGGAAATATTTCCTTTTTCACCATAGCCCTCTATGGGCTTCCAAATATCCCTTTGCCAATTCCACGAGAACAGCCTTAGCGAAAGGCTTCTTGAAGGGAAAGATGTAACTCTGTGAGATGAATTCAGAGAACACAGAGCAGTTTCTCAGAAAGCTTCTTTCCAGTTTTGAACGGAAGATATTTCCTTTTTCACCATAGCCCTCTATTTGCTTCCAAATATCCCTTTGCCAATTCCACAAGAACAGCCTTAGGGAAAGTCTTCTTGAAGGGAAATATGTAACTCTGTGAGATGAATTCACAGAACACAGAGCAGTTTCTCAGAAAGCTTCTTTCCAGTTTTGAACGGAAGATATTTCCTTTGTCACCATAGCCCTCTATGGGCTTCCAAATATCCCTTTGCCAATTCCACAAGAACAGCCTTAGCGAAAGGCTTCTTGAAGGGAAAGATGTAACTCTGTAAGATGAATTAACAGAACACAGAGCATTTTCTCAGAAAGCTTCTTTCCAGTTTTCAGGGGAAGATATTTCGTTTTTCACCATAGCCCTCTATGGGCTTCCAAATATCCCTTTGCCAATTCCACAAGAACAGCCTTAGCGAAAGGCTTCTTGAAGGGAAAGATGTAACTCTGTGAGATGAATTCACAGAACACAGAGCAGTTTCTCAGAAAGCTTCTTTCCAGTTTTGAACGGAAGATATTTCCTTTGTCACCATAGCCCTCTATGGGCTTCCAAATATACCTTTGCCAATTCCACAAGAACAGCCGTAGCGAAACGCTTCTTGAAGGGAAAGATATAACTCTGTGAGGTGAATTAACAGAACACAGAGCAGTTTCTCAGAAAGCTTCTTTCCAGTTTTCAGGGGAAGATATTTCCTTTTTCATCATAGCCCTCTATGGGCTTCCAAATATCCCTTTGCCAATTCCACAAGAACAGCCTTAGCGAAGGGCTTCTTGAAGGGAAAGATGTAACTCTGTGAGATGAATTAACAGAACACAGAGCAGTTTCTCAGAAAGCTTCTTTCCAGTTTTGAACGGAAGATATTTCCTATTTCACCATAGCCCTCTATGGGCTTCCAAATATCCCTTTGCCAATTCCACAAGAACAGCCTTAGCGAAAGGCTTCTAGAAGGGAAAGTTGTAACTCTGTGAGATGAATTCACAGAACACAGCGCAGTTTCTCAGAAAGCTTCTTTCCAGTTTTGAACGGAAGATATTTCCTTTTTCACCATAGCCCTCTATGGGCTTCCAAATATCCCTTTGCCAATTCCACAAGAACAGACTTACAGAAAGGCTTCTTCAAGGCAAAGATGTAACTCTGTGAGATGAATTAACGGAACGCAGAGAAGTTTCTCAGAAAGCTTCTTTCCAGTTTTGAACGGAAGATATTTCCTTTTTCACCATAGCCCTCTATGGGCTTCCAAATATCCCTTTGCCAATTCCACAAGAACAGCCTTAGCGAAAGGCATCTTGAAGGGATAGATGTAACTCTGTGAGATGAATTAAAAGAACACAGAGCAGTTTCTCAGAAAGCTTCTTTCCAGTTTTGAGCGGAAGATATTTCCTTTTTCACCATAGCCCTCTATGGGCTTCCAAATATCCCTTTGCCAATTCCACAAGAACAGCCTTAGGGAAAGTCTTCTTGAAGGGAAATATGTAACTCTGTGAGATGAATTCACAGAACACAGAGCAGTTTCTCAGAAAGCTTCTTTCCAGTTTTGAACGGAAGATATTTCCTTTGTCACCATAGCCCTCTATGGGCTTCCAAATATCCCTTTGGCAATTCCACAAGAACAGCGAAAGGCTTCTTGAAGGGAAAGATGTAACTCTGTGAGATGAATTTACAGAACACAGAGCAGTTTCTCAGAAAGCTTCTTTCCAGTTTTCAGGGGAAGATATTTCCTTTGTCACCATAGCCCTCTATGGGCTTCCAAATATCCCTTTGCCAATTCCACAAGAACAGACTTAGCGAAAGGCTTCTTGAAGGGAAAGATGTAACTCTGTGAGATGAATTAACAGAACACAGAGCAGTTTCTCAGAAAGCTTCTTTCCAGTTTTGAACGGAAGATATTTCCTTTTTCACCATAGCCCTCTATGGGCTTCCAAATATGCCTTTGCCAATTCCACAAGAACAGCCTTGGCGAAGGGCTTCTTGAAGGGAAAGATGTAACTCTGTGAGATGAATTAACAGAACACAGAGCAGTTTCTCAGAAAGCTTCTTTCCAGTTTTGAACGGAAGATATTTCCTTTTTCACCATAGCCCTCTATGGGCTTCCAAATATCCCTTTGCCAATTCCACAAGAACAGCCTTAGCGAAAGGCTTCTAGAATGGAAAGTTGTAACTCTGTGAGATGAATTCACAGAACACAGCGCAGTTTCTCAGAAAGCTTCTTTCCAGTTTTGAACGGAAGATATTTCCTTTTTCACCATAGCCCTCTATGTGCTTCCAAATATCCCTTTGCCAATTCCACAAGAACAGCCTTACAGAAAGGCTTCTTCAAGGCAAAGATGGAACTCTGTGAGATGAATTAACGGAACGCAGAGAAGTTTCTCAGAAAGCTTCTTTCCAGTTTTGAACGGAAGATATTTCCTTTTTCACCATAGCCCTCTATGGGCTTCCAAATATCCCTTTGCCAATTCCACAAGAACAGCCTTAGCGAAAGGCATCCTGAAGGGAAAATGTAACTCTTTGAGATGAATTAAAAGAACACAGAGCAGTTTCTCAGAAAGCTTCTTTCCAGTTTTCAGCGGAAGATATTTCCTTTTTCACCATAGCCCTCTATGGGTTTCCAAATATCCCTTTGCCAATTCCACAAGAACAGCCTTAGCGAAAGGATTCTTGAAGGGAAAGATGTAACTCTGTGAGATGAATTCACAGAACACAGCGCAGTTTCTCAGAAAGCTTCTTTCCTGTTTTCAGCGGAAGATGTTTCCTTTTTCACCATAGCCCTCTATGGGCTTCCAAATATCCCTTTGCCAATTCCACAAGAACAGCCTTAGCGAAAGGCTTCTTGAAGGGAAAGATGTAACTCTGTGAGATGAATTCACAGAACACAGAGCAGTTTCTCAGAAAGCTTCTTTCCAGTTTTGAACGGAAGATATTTCCTTTTTCACCATAGCCCTCTATTTGCTTTCAAATATCCCTTTGCCAATTCCACAAGAACAGCCTTAGGGAAAGTCTTCTTGAAGGGAAATATGTAACTCTGTGAGATGAATTCACAGAACACAGAGCAGTTTCTCAGAAAGCTTCTCTCCAGTTTTGAACGGAAGATATTTCCTTTGTCACCATAGCCCTCTATGGGCTTTCAAATATCCCTTTGCCAATTCCACAAGAACAGCCTTAGCGAAAGGCTTCTTGAAGGGAAAGATGTAACTCTGTGAGATGAATTAACAGAACACAGAGCAGTTTCTCAGAAAGCTTCTTTCCAGTTTTCAGGGGAAGATATTTCCTTTTTCACCATAGCCCTCTATGGGCTTCCAAATATCCCTTTGCCAATTCCACAAGAACAGCCTTAGCGAAAGGCTTCTTGAAGGGAAAGATGTAACTCTGTGAGATGAATTAACAGAACACAGAGCAGTTTCTCAGAAAGCTTCTTTCCAGTTTTCAGGGGAAGATATTTCCTTTTGCACCATAGCCCTCTATGGGCTTCCAAATATCCCTTTGCAAATTCAACAAGAACAGCCGTAGCGAAAGGCTTCTTGAAGGGAAAGATATAACTCTGTGAGATGAATTAACAGAACACAGAGCAGTTTCTCAGAAAGCTTCTTTCCAGTTTTCAGGGGAAGATACTTCCTTTTTCATCATAGCCCTCTATGGGCTTCCAAATATCCCTTTGCCAATTCCACGAGAACAGCCTTAGCGAAGGGCTTCTTGAAGGGAAAGATGTAACTCTGTGAGATGAATTAACAGAACACAGAGCAGTTTCTCAGAAAGCTTCTTTGCAGTTTTGAACGGAAGATATTTCCTTTTTCACCATAGCCCTCTATGGGCTTCCAAATATCCCTTTGCCAATTCCACAGGAACAGCCTTAGGGAAAGGCTTCTTGAAAGGAAAGTTGTAACTCTGTGAGATGAATTCACAGAACACAGCGCAGTTTCTCACAAAGCTTCTTTCCAGTTTTGAACGGAAGATATTTCCTTTTTCAACATAGCCCTCTATGGGCTTCCAAATATCCCTTTGCCAATTCCACAAGAACAGCCTTACAGAAAGGCTTCTTCAAGGCAAAGATGTAACTCTGTGAGATGAATTAACGGAACGCAGAGGAGTTTCTCAGAAAGCTTCTTTCCAGTTTTGAACGGAAGATATTTCCTTTTTCACCATAGCCCTCTATGGGCTTCCAAATATCCCTTTGCCAATTCCACAAGAACAGCCTTAGCGAAAGGCATCTTGAAGGGAAAGATGTAACTCTGTGAGATGAATTAAAAGAACACAGAGCAGTTTCTCAGAAAGCTTCTTTCCAGTTTTCAGCGGAAGATATTTCCTTTTTCACCATAGCCCTCTATGGGCTTCCAAATATCCCTTTGCCAATTCCACAATAACAGCCTTAGCGAAAGGCTTCTTGAAGGGAAAGATGTAACTCTGTGAGATGAATTAACAGAACACAGAGCAGTTTCTCAGAAAGCTTCTTTCCAGTTTTGAACGGAAGATATTTCCTTTTTCACCATAGCCCTCTATGTGCTTCCAAATATCCCTTTGCCAATTCCACAAGAACAGCCTTAGGGAAAGGCTTCTTGAAGGGAAATATGTAACTCTGTGAGATGAATTCACAGAACACAGAGCAGTTTCTCAGAAAGCTTCTTTCCAGTTTTGAACGGAAGATATTTCCTTTGTCACCATAGCCCTCTATAGGCTTCCAAATATCCCTTTGGCAATTCCACAAGAACAGCCTTAGCGAAAGGCTTCTTGAAGGGAAAGATGTAACTCTGTGAGATGAATTAAGAGAACACAGAGCAGTTTCTCAGAAAGCTTCTTTCCAGTTTTCAGGGGAAGATATTTCCTTTTTCACCATAGCCCTCTATGGGCTTTCAAATATCCCTTTGCCAATTCCACAAGAACAGCCTTAGCGAAAGGCTTCTTGAAGGGAAAGATGTAATTCTGTGAGATGAATTCACAGAACACAGAGCAGTTTCTCAGAAAGCTTCTTTCCAGTTTTGAACGGAAGATATTTCCTTTTTCACCATAGCCCTCTTCGGGCTTCCAAATATCCCTTTGCCAATTCCACAAGAACAGACTTAGCGAAAGGCTTCTTGAAGGGAAAGATTTAACTGTGTGAGATGAATTAACAGAACACAGAGCAGTTTCTCAGAAAGTTTCTTTCCAGTTTTGAACGGAAGATATTTCCTTTTTCACCATAGCCCTCTATGGGCTTCCAAATATCCCTTTGCCAATTCCACAAGAACAGCCTTACAGAAAGGCTTCTTCAAGGCAAAGATGTAACTCTGTGAGATGAATTAACGGAACGCAGAGAAGTTTCTCAGAAAGCTTCTTTCCAGTTTTGAACGGAAGATATTTCCTTTTTCACCATAGCCCTCTATTTGCTTCCAAATATCCCTTTGCCAATTCCACAAGAACAGCCTTAGGGAAAGTCTTCTTGAAGGGAAATATGTAAATCTGTGAGATGAATTCACAGAACACAGAGCAGTTTCTCAGAAAGCTTCTTTCCAGTTTTGAACGGAAGATATTTCCTTTTTCACCATAGCCCTCTATGGGCTTCCAAATATCCCTTTGCCAATTCCACAAGAACAGCCTTAGCGAAAGGCTTCTTGAAGGGAAAGATGTAACTCTGTGAGATGAATTAACAGAACACAGAGCAGTTTCTCAGAAAGCTTCTTTCCAGTTTTCAGGGGAAGATATTTCCTTTTTCACCATAGCCCTCTATGGGCTTCCAAATATCCCTTTGCCAATTCCACAAGAACAGCCGTAGCGAAAGGCTTCTTGAAGGGAAAGATATAACTCTGTGAGATGAATTAACAGAACACAGAGCAGTTTCTCAGAAAGCTTCTTTCCAGTTTTCAGGGGAAGATATTTCCTTTTTCATCATAGCCCTCTATGGGCTTCCAAATATCCCTTTGCCAATTCCACAAGAACAGCCTTAGCGAAGGGCTTCTTGAAGGGAAAGATGTAACTCTGTGAGATGAATTAACAGAACACAGAGCAGTTTCTCAGAAAGCTTCTTTCCAGTTTTGAACGGAAGATATTTCCTTTTTCAACATAGCCCTCTATGGGCTTCCAAATATCCCTTTGCCAATTCCACAAGAACAGCCTTAGCGAAAGGCTTCTAGAAGGGAAAGTTGTAACTCTGTGAGATGAATTCACAGAACACAGCGCAGTTTCTCAGAAAGCTTCTTTCCAGTTTTGAACGGAAGATATTTCCTTTTTCACCATAGCCCTCTATGGGCTTCCAAATATCCCTTTGCCAATTCCACGAGAACAGCCTTAGCGAAAGGCTTCTTGAAGGGAAAGATGTAACTCTGTGAGATGAATTCAGAGAACACAGAGCAGTTTCTCAGAAAGCTTCTTTCCAGTTTTGAACGGAAGATATTTCCTTTTTCACCATAGCCCTCTATTTGCTTCCAAATATCCCTTTGCCAATTCCACAAGAACAGCCTTAGGGAAAGTCTTCTTGAAGGGAAATATGTAACTCTGTGAGATGAATTCACAGAACACAGAGCAGTTTCTCAGAAAGCTTCTTTCCAGTTTTGAACGGAAGATATTTCCTTTGTCACCATAGCCCTCTATGGGCTTCCAAATATCCCTTTGCCAATTCCACAAGAACAGCCTTAGCGAAAGGCTTCTTGAAGGGAAAGATGTAACTCTGTAAGATGAATTAACAGAACACAGAGCATTTTCTCAGAAAGCTTCTTTCCAGTTTTCAGGGGAAGATATTTCCTTTTTCACCATAGCCCTCTATGGGCTTCCAAATATCCCTTTGCCAATTCCACAAGAACAGCCTTAGCGAAAGGCTTCTTGAAGGGAAAGATGTAACTCTGTGAGATGAATTCACAGAACACAGAGCAGTTTCTCAGAAAGCTTCTTTCCAGTTTTGAACGGAAGATATTTCCTTTGTCACCATAGCCCTCTATGGGCTTCGAAATATACCTTTGCCAATTCCACAAGAACAGCCGTAGCGAAACGCTTCTTGAAGGGAAAGATATAACTCTGTGAGGTGAATTAACAGAACACAGAGCAGTTTCTCAGAAAGCTTCTTTCCAGTTTTCAGGGGAAGATATTTCCTTTTTCATCATAGCCCTCTATGGGCTTCCAAATATCCCTTTGCCAATTCCACAAGAACAGCCTTAGCGAAGGGCTTCTTGAAGGGAAAGATGTAACTCTGTGAGATGAATTAACAGAACACAGAGCAGTTTCTCAGAAAGCTTCTTTCCAGTTTTGAACGGAAGATATTTCCTTTTTCACCATAGCCCTCTATGGGCTTCCAAATATCCCTTTGCCAATTCCACAAGAACAGCCTTAGCGAAAGGCTTCTAGAAGGGAAAGTTGTAACTCTGTGAGATGAATTCACAGAACACAGCGCAGTTTCTCAGAAAGCTTCTTTCCAGTTTTGAACGGAAGATATTTACTTTTTCACCATAGCCCTCTATGGGCTTCCAAATATCCCTTTGCCAATTCCACAAGAACAGCCTTACAGAAAGGCTTCTTCAAGGCAAAGATGTAACTCTGTGAGATGAATTAACGGAACGCAGAGAAGTTTCTCAGAAAGCTTCTTTCCAGTTTTGAACGGAAGATATTTCCTTTTTCACCATAGCCCTCTATGGGCTTCCAAATATCCCTTTGCCAATTCCACAAGAACAGCCTTAGCGAAAGGCATCTTGAAGGGATAGATGTAACTCTGTGAGATGAATTAAAAGAACACAGAGCAGTTTCTCAGAAAGCTTCTTTCCAGTTTTGAGCGGAAGATATTTAATTTTTCACCATAGCCCTCTAGGGGCTTCCAAATATCCCTTTGCCAATTCCACAAAAACAGCCTTAGCGAAAGGCTTCTTGAAGGGAAAGATGTAACTCTGGGAGATGAATTAACAGAACACAGAGCAGTTTCTCAGAAACTTCTTTCCAGTTTTGAACGGAAGATATTTCCTTTTTCACCATAGCCCTCTATGGGCTTCCAAATATCCCTTTGCCAATTCCACAAGAACAGCCTTAGGGAAAGTCTTCTTGAAGGGAAATATGTAACTCTGTGAGATGAATTCACAGAACACAGAGCAGTTTCTCAGAAAGCTTCTTTCCAGTTTTGAACGGAAGATATTTCCTTTGTCACCATAGCCCTCTATGGGCTTCCAAATATCCCTTTGGCAATTCCACAAGAACAGCGAAAGGCTTCTTGAAGGGAAAGATGTAACTCTGTGAGATGAATTTACAGAACACAGAGCAGTTTCTCAGAAAGCTTCTTTCCAGTTTTCAGGGGAAGATATTTCCTTTGTCACCATAGCCCTCTATGGGCTTCCAAATATCCCTTTGCCAATTCCACAAGAACAGACTTAGCGAAAGGCTTCTTGAAGGGAAAGATGTAACTCTGTGAGATGAATTAACAGAACACAGAGCAGTTTCTCAGAAAGCTTCTTTCCAGTTTTGAACGGAAGATATTTCCTTTTTCACCATAGCCCTCTATGGGCTTCCAAATATGCCTTTGCCAATTCCACAAGAACAGCCTTGGCGAAGGGCTTCTTGAAGGGAAAGATGTAACTCTGTGAGATGAATTAACAGAACACAGAGCAGTTTCTCAGAAAGCTTCTTTCCAGTTTTGAACGGAAGATATTTCCTTTTTCACCATAGCCCTCTATGGGCTTCCAAATATCCCTTTGCCAATTCCACAAGAACAGCCTTAGCGAAAGGCTTCTAGAATGGAAAGTTGTAACTCTGTGAGATGAATTCACAGAACACAGCGCAGTTTCTCAGAAAGCTTCTTTCCAGTTTTGAACGGAAGATATTTCCTTTTTCACCATAGCCCTCTATGGGCTTCCAAATATCCCTTTGCCAATTCCACAAGAACAGCCTTACAGAAATCCTTCTTCAAGGCAAAGATGTAACTCTGTGAGATGAATTAACGGAACGCAGAGAAGTTTCTCAGAAACTTCTTTCCAGTTTTGAACGGAAGATATTTCCTTTTTCAACATAGCCCTCTATGGGCTTCCAAATATCCCTTTGCCAATTCCACAAGAACAGCCTTAGCGAAAGGCTTCTTGAAGGGAAAGATGTAACTCTGTGAGATGAATTAACAGAACACAGAGCATTTTCTCAGAAAGCTTCTTTCCAGTTTTCAGGGGAAGATATTTCCTTTTTCACCATAGCCCTCTATGGGCTTCCAAATATCCCTTTGCCAATTCCACAAGAACAGCCTTAGCGAAAGGCTTCTTGAAGGGAAAGATGTAACTCTGTGAGATGAATTCACAGAACACAGAGCAGTTTCTCAGAAAGCTTCTTTCCAGTTTTGAACGGAAGATATTTCCTTTTTCACCATAGCCCTCTACGGGCTTCCAAATATCCCTTTGCCAATTCCACAAGAACAGACTTAGCGAAAGGCTTCTTGAAGGGAAAGATTTAACTGTGTGAGATGAATTCACAGAACACAGAGCAGTTTCTCAGAAAGTTTCTTTCCAGTTTTGAACGGAAGATATTTCCTTTTTCACCATAGCCCTCTATGGGCTTCCAAATATCCCTTTGCCAATTCCACAAGAACAGCCTTACAGAAAGGCTTCTTCAAGGCAAAGATGTAACTCTGTGAGATGAATTAACGGAACGCAGAGAAGTTTCTCAGAAAGCTTCTTTCCAGTTTTGAACGGAAGATATTTCCTTTTTCACCATAGCCCTCTATTTGCTTCCAAATATCCCTTTGCCAATTCCACAAGAACAGCCTTAGGGAAAGTCTTCTTGAAGGGAAATATGTAAATCTGTGAGATGAATTCACAGAACACAGAGCAGTTTCTCAGAAAGCTTCTTTCCAGTTTTGAACGGAAGATATTTCCTTTTTCACCATAGCCCTCTATGGGCTTCCAAATATCCCTTTGCCAATTCCACAAGAACAGCCTTAGCGAAAGGCTTCTTGAAGGGAAAGATGTAACTCTGTGAGACGAATTAACAGAACACAGAGCAGTTTCTCAGAAAGCTTCTTTCCAGTTTTCAGGGGAAGATATTTCCTTTTTCACCATAGCCCTCTATGGGCTTCCAAATATCCCTTTGCCAATTCCACAAGAACAGCCGTAGCGAAAGGCTTCTTGAAGGGAAAGATATAACTCTGTGAGATGAATTAACAGAACACAGAGCAGTTTCTCAGAAAGCTTCTTTCCAGTTTTCAGGGGAAGATATTTCCTTTTTCATCATAGCCCTCTATGGGCTTCCAAATATCCCTTTGCCAATTCCACAAGAACAGCCTTAGCGAAGGGCTTCTTGAAGGGAAAGATGTAACTCTGTGAGATGAATTAACAGAACACAGAGCAGTTTCTCAGAAAGCTTCTTTCCAGTTTTGAACGGAAGATATTTCCTTTTTCAACATAGCCCTCTATGGGCTTCCAAATATCCCTTTGCCAATTCCACAAGAACAGCCTTAGCGAAAGGCTTCTAGAAGGGAAAGTTGTAACTCTGTGAGATGAATTCACAGAACACAGCGCAGTTTCTCAGAAAGCTTCTTTCCAGTTTTGAACGGAAATATTTCCTTTTTCACCATAGCCCTCTATGGGCTTCCAAATATCCCTTTGCCAATTCCACGAGAACAGCCTTAGCGAAAGGCTTCTTGAAGGGAAAGATGTAACTCTGTGAGATGAATTCAGAGAACACAGAGCAGTTTCTCAGAAAGCTTCTTTCCAGTTTTGAACGGAAGATATTTCCTTTTTCACCATAGCCCTCTATTTGCTTCCAAATATCCCTTTGCCAATTCCACAAGAACAGCCTTAGGGAAAGTCTTCTTGAAGGGAAATATGTAACTCTGTGAGATGAATTCACAGAACACAGAGCAGTTTCTCAGAAAGCTTCTTTCCAGTTTTGAACGGAAGATATTTCCTTTGTCACCATAGCCCTCTATGGGCTTCCAAATATCCCTTTGCCAATTCCACAAGAACAGCCTTAGCGAAAGGCTTCTTGAAGGGAAAGATGTAACTCTGTAAGATGAATTAACAGAACACAGAGCATTTTCTCAGAAAGCTTCTTTCCAGTTTTCAGGGGAAGATATTTCGTTTTTCACCATAGCCCTCTATGGGCTTCCAAATATCCCTTTGCCAATTCCACAAGAACAGCCTTAGCGAAAGGCTTCTTGAAGGGAAAGATGTAACTCTGTGAGATGAATTCACAGAACACAGAGCAGTTTCTCAGAAAGCTTCTTTCCAGTTTTGAACGGAAGATATTTCCTTTGTCACCATAGCCCTCTATGGGCTTCCAAATATACCTTTGCCAATTCCACAAGAACAGCCGTAGCGAAACGCTTCTTGAACGGAAAGATATAACTCTGTGAGGTGAATTAACAGAACACAGAGCAGTTTCTCAGAAAGCTTCTTTCCAGTTTTCAGGGGAAGATATTTCCTTTTTCATCATAGCCCTCTATGGGCTTCCAAATATCCCTTTGCCAATTCCACAAGAACAGCCTTAGCGAAGGGCTTCTTGAAGGGAAAGATGTAACTCTGTGAGATGAATTAACAGAACACAGAGCAGTTTCTCAGAAAGCTTCTTTCCAGTTTTGAACGGAAGATATTTCCTTTTTCACCATAGCCCTCTATGGGCTTCCAAATATCCCTTTGCCAATTCCACAAGAACAGCCTTAGCGAAAGGCTTCTAGAAGGGAAAGTTGTAACTCTGTGAGATGAATTCACAGAACACAGCGCAGTTTCTCAGAAAGCTTCTTTCCAGTTTTGAACGGAAGATATTTCCTTTTTCACCATAGCCCTCTATGGGCTTCCAAATATCCCTTTGCCAATTCCACAAGAACAGACTTACAGAAAGGCTTCTTCAAGGCAAAGATGTAACTCTGTGAGATGAATTAACGGAACGCAGAGAAGTTTCTCAGAAAGCTTCTTTCCAGTTTTGAACGGAAGATATTTCCTTTTTCACCATAGCCCTCTATGGGCTTCCAAATATCCCTTTGCCAATTCCACAAGAACAGCCTTAGCGAAAGGCATCTTGAAGGGATAGATGTAACTCTGTGAGATGAATTAAAAGAACACAGAGCAGTTTCTCAGAA
Source organism: Chlorocebus sabaeus (assembly GCF_047675955.1). Classification (NCBI taxonomy): domain Eukaryota; kingdom Metazoa; phylum Chordata; class Mammalia; order Primates; family Cercopithecidae; genus Chlorocebus; species Chlorocebus sabaeus. The sequence goes on along the minus strand of NW_027327079.1, from coordinate 1,867,995 downwards.
AGCTTCTTTCCAGTTTTGAGCGGAAGATATTTCCTTTTTCACCATAGCCCTCTAGGGGCTTCCAAATATCCCTTTGCCAATTCCACAAAAACAGCCTTAGCGAAAGGCTTCTTGAAGGGAAAGATGTAACTCTGTGAGATGAATTAACAGAACACAGAGCAGTTTCTCAGAAACTTCTTTCCAGTTTTGAACGGAAGATATTTCCTTTTTCACCATAGCCCTCTATGGGCTTCCAAATATCCCTTTGCCAATTCCACAAGAACAGCCTTAGGGAAAGTCTTCTTGAAGGGAAATATGTAACTCTGTGAGATGAATTCACAGAACACAGAGCAGTTTCTCAGAAAGCTTCTTTCCAGTTTTGAACGGAAGATATTTCCTTTGTCACCATAGCCCTCTATGGGCTTCCAAATATCCCTTTGGCAATTCCACAAGAACAGCGAAAGGCTTCTTGAAGGGAAAGATGTAACTCTGTGAGATGAATTTACAGAACACAGAGCAGTTTCTCAGAAAGCTTCTTTCCAGTTTTCAGGGGAAGATATTTCCTTTGTCACCATAGCCCTCTATGGGCTTCCAAATATCCCTTTGCCAATTCCACAAGAACAGACTTAGCGAAAGGCTTCTTGAAGGGAAAGATGTAACTCTGTGAGATGAATTAACAGAACACAGAGCAGTTTCTCAGAAAGCTTCTTTCCAGTTTTGAACGGAAGATATTTCCTTTTTCACCATAGCCCTCTATGGGCTTCCAAATATGCCTTTGCCAATTCCACAAGAACAGCCTTGGCGAAGGGCTTCTTGAAGGGAAAGATGTAACTCTGTGAGATGAATTAACAGAACACAGAGCAGTTTCTCAGAAAGCTTCTTTCCAGTTTTGAACGGAAGATATTTCCTTTTTCACCATAGCCCTCTATGGGCTTCCAAATATCCCTTTGCCAATTCCACAAGAACAGCCTTAGCGAAAGGCTTCTAGAATGGAAAGTTGTAACTCTGTGAGATGAATTCACAGAACACAGCGCAGTTTCTCAGAAAGCTTCTTTCCAGTTTTGAACGGAAGATATTTCCTTTTTCACCATAGCCCTCTATGTGCTTCCAAATATCCCTTTGCCAATTCCACAAGAACAGCCTTACAGAAAGGCTTCTTCAAGGCAAAGATGTAACTCTGTGAGATGAATTAACGGAACGCAGAGAAGTTTCTCAGAAACTTCTTTCCAGTTTTGAACGGAAGATATTTCCTTTTTCAACATAGCCCTCTATGGGCTTCCAAATATCCCTTTGCCAATTCCACAAGAACAGCCTTAGCGAAAGGCTTCTTGAAGGGAAAGATGTAACTCTGTGAGATGAATTAACAGAACACAGAGCATTTTCTCAGAAAGCTTCTTTCCAGTTTTCAGGGGAAGATATTTCCTTTTTCACCATAGCCCTCTATGGGCTTCCAAATATCCCTTTGCCAATTCCACAAGAACAGCCTTAGCGAAGGGCTTCTTGAAGGGAAAGATGTAACTCTGTGAGATGAATTAACAGAACACAGAGCAGTTTCTCAGAAAGCTTCTTTCCAGTTTTGAACGGAAGATATTTCCTTTTTCACCATAGCCCTCTATGGGCTTCCAAATATCCCTTTGCCAATTCCACAAGAACAGCCTTAGCGAAAGGCTTCTAGAAGGGAAAGTTGTAACTCTGTGAGATGAATTCACAGAACACAGCGCAGTTTCTCAGAAAGCTTCTTTCCAGTTTTGAACGGAAGATATTTCCTTTTTCACCATAGCCCTCTATGGGCTTCCAAATATCCCTTTGCCAATTCCACAAGAACAGCCTTACAGAAAGGCTTATTCAAGGCAAAGATGTAACTCTGTGAGATGAATTAACGGAACGCAGAGAAGTTTCTCAGAAAGCTTCTTTCCAGTTTTGAACGGAAGATATTTCCTTTTTCACCATAGCCCTCTATGGGCTTCCAAATATCCCTTTGCCAATTCCACAAGAACAGCCTTAGCGAAAGGCATCTTGAAGGGATAGATGTAACTCTGTGAGATGAATTAAAAGAACACAGAGCAGTTTCTCAGAAAGCTTCTTTCCAGTTTTGAGCGGAAGATATTTCCTTTTTCACCATAGCCCTCTATGGGCTTCCAAATATCCCTTTGCCAATTCCACAAGAACAGCCTTAGGGAAAGTCTTCTTGAAGGGAAATATGTAACTCTGTGAGATGAATTCACAGAACACAGAGCAGTTTCTCAGAAAGCTTCTTTCCAGTTTTGAACGGAAGATATTTCCTTTGTCACCATAGCCCTCTATGGGCTTCCAAATATCCCTTTGGCAATTCCACAAGAACAGCGAAAGGCTTCTTGAAGGGAAAGATGTAACTCTGTGAGATGAATTAACAGAACACAGAGCAGTTTCTCAGAAAGCTTCTTTCCAGTTTTCAGGGGAAGATATTTCCTTTGTCACCATAGCCCTCTATGGGCTTCCAAATATCCCTTTGCCAATTCCACAAGAACACACTTAGCGAAAGGCTTCTTGAAGGGAAAGATGTAACTCTGTGAGATGAATTAACAGAACACAGAGCAGTTTCTCAGAAAGCTTCTTTCCAGTTTTGAACGGAAGATATTTCCTTTTTCACCATAGCCCTCTATGGGCTTCCAAATATGCCTTTGCCAATTCCACAAGAACAGCCTTGGCGAAGGGCTTCTTGAAGGGAAAGATGTAACTCTGTGAGATGAATTAACAGAACACAGAGCAGTTTCTCAGAAAGCTTCTTTCCAGTTTTGAACGGAAGATATTTCCTTTTTCACCATAGCCCTCTATGGGCTTCCAAATATCCCTTTGCCAATTCCACAAGAACAGCCTTAGGGAAAGGCTTCTTGAAGGGAAATATGTAACTCTGTGAGATGAATTCACAGAACACAGAGCAGTTTCTCAGAAAGCTTCTTTCCAGTTTTGAACGGAAGATATTTCCTTTGTCACCATAGCCCTCTATGGGCTTCCAAATATCCCTTTGGCAATTCCACAAGAACAGCCTTAGCGAAAGGCTTCTTGAAGGGAAAGATGTAACTCTGTGACATGAATTAACAGAACACAGAGCAGTTTCTCAGAAAGCTTCTTTCCAGTTTTCAGGGGAAGATATTTCCTTTTTCACCATAGCCCTCTATAGGCTTTCAAATATCCCTTTGCCAATTCCACAAGAACAGCCTTAGCGAAAGGCTTCTTGAAGGGAAAGATGGAACTCTGTGAGATGAATTCACAGAACACAGAGCAGTTTCTCAGAAAGCTTCTTTCCAGTTTTGAACGGAAGATATTTCCTTTGTCACCATAGCCCTCTATGGGCTTCCAAATATCCCTTTGCCAATTCCACAAGAACAGCCTTAGCGAAAGGCTTCTTCAAGGCAAAGATGTAACTCTGTGAGATGAATTAACGGAACGCAGAGAAGTTTCTCAGAAAGCTTCTTTCCAGTTTTGAACGGAAGATATTTCCTTTTTCACCATAGCCCTCTATTTGCTTCCAAATATCCCTTTGCCAATTCCACAAGAACAGCCTTAGGGAAAGTCTTCTTGAAGGGAAATATGTAAATCTGTGAGATGAATTCACAGAACACAGAGCAGTTTCTCAGAAAGCTTCTTTCCAGTTTTGAACGGAAGATATTTCCTTTTTCACCATAGCCCTCTATGGGCTTCCAAATATCCCTTTGCCAATTCCACAAGAACAGCCTTAGCGAAAGTCTTCTTGAAGGGAAAGATGTAACTCTGTGAGATGAATTAACAGAACACAGAGCAGTTTCTCAGAAAGCTTCTTTCCAGTTTTCAGGGGTAGATATTTCCTTTTTCACCATAGCCCTCTATGGGCTTCCAAATATCCCTTTGCCAATTCCACAAGAACAGCCGTAGCGAAAGGCTTCTTGAAGGGAAAGATATAACTCTGTGAGATGAATTAACAGAACACAGAGCAGTTTCTCAGAAAGCTTCTTTCCAGTTTTCAGGGGAAGATATTTCCTTTTTCATCATGGCCCTCTATGGGCTTCCAAATATCCCTTTGCCAATTCCACAAGAACAGCCTTAGCGAAGGGCTTCTTGAAGGGAAAGATGTAACTCTGTGAGATGAATTAACAGAACACAGAGCAGTTTCTCAGAAAGCTTCTTTCCAGTTTTGAACGGAAGATATTTCCTTTTTCACCATAGCCCTCTATGGGCTTCCAAATATCCCTTTGCCAATTCCACAAGAACAGCCTTAGCGAAAGGCTTCTAGAAGGGAAAGTTGTAACTCTGTGAGATGAATTCACAGAACACAGCGCAGTTTCTCAGAAAGCTTCTTTCCAGTTTTGAACGGAAGATATTTCCTTTTTCACCATAGCCCTCTATTTGCTTCCAAATATCCCTTTGCCAACTCCACAAGAACAGCCTTAGGGAAAGTCTTCTTGAAGGGAAATATGTAACTCTGTGAGATGAATTCACAGAACACAGAGCAGTTTCTCAGAAAGCTTCTTTCCAGTTTTGAACGGAAGATATTTCCTTTGTCACCATAGCCCTCTATGGGCTTCCAAATATCCCTTTGCCAATTCCACAAGAACAGCCTTAGCGAAAGGCTTCTTGAAGGGAAAGATGTAACTCTGTGAGATGAATTAAAAGAACACAGAGCATTTTCTCAGAAAGCTTCTTTCCAGTTTTCAGGGGAAGATATTTCCTTTTTCACCACAGCCCTCTATGGGCTTCCAAATATCCCTTTGCCAATTCCACAAGAACAGCCTTAGCGAAAGGCTTCTTGAAGGGAGAGATGTAACTCTGTGAGATGAATTCACAGAACACAGAGCAGTTTCTCAGAAAGCTTCTTTCCAGTTTTGAACGGAAGATATTTCCTTTGTCACCATAGCCCTCTATGGGCTTCCAAATATCCCTTTGCCAATTCCACAAGAACAGCCGTAGCGAAAGGCTTCTTGAAGGGAAAGATATAACTCTGTGAGGTGAATTAACAGAACACAGAGCAGTTTCTCAGAAAGCTTCTTTCCAGTTTTCAGGGGAAGATATTTCCTTTTTCACCATAGCCCTCTATGGGCTTCCAAATATCCCTTTGCCAATTCCACAAGAACAGCCTTAGCGAAGGGCTTCTTGAAGGGAAAGATGTAACTCTGTGAGATGAATTAACAGAACACAGAGCAGTTTCTCAGAAAGCTTCTTTCCAGTTTTGAACGGAAGATATTTCCTTTTTCACCATAGCCCTCTATGGGCTTCCAAATATCCCTTTGCCAATTCCACAAGAACAGCCTTAGCGAAAGGCTTCTAGAAGGGAAAGTTGTAACTCTGTGAGATGAATTCACAGAACACAGCGCAGTTTCTCAGAAAGCTTCTTTCCAGTTTTGAACGGAAGATATTTCCTTTTTCACCATAGCCCTCTATGGGCTTCCAAATATCCCTTTGCCAATTCCACAAGAACAGCCTTACAGAAAGGCTTCTTCAAGGCAAAGATGTAACTCTGTGAGATGAATTAACGGAACGCAGAGAAGTTTCTCAGAAAGCTTCTTTCCAGTTTTGAACGGAAGATATTTCCTTTTTCACCATAGCCCTCTATGGGCTTCCAAATATCCCTTTGCCAATTCCACAAGAACAGCGTTAGCGAAAGGCATCTTGAAGGGAAAGATGTAACTCTGTGAGATGAATTAAAAGAACACAGAGCAGTTTCTCAGAAAGCTTCTTTCCAGTTTTGAGCGGAAGATATTTCCTTTTTCACCATAGCCCTCTATGGGCTTCCAAATATCCCTTTGCCAATTCCACAAAAACAGCCTTAGCGAAAGGCTTCTTGAAGGGAAATATGTAACTCTGTGAGATGAATTAACAGAACACAGAGCAGTTTCTCAGAAAGCTTCTTTCCAGTTTTGAACGGAAGATATTTCCTTTTTCACCATAGCCCTCTATGGGCTTCCAAATATCCCTTTGCCAATTCCACAAGAACAGCCTTAGGGAAAGTCTTCTTGAAGGGAAATATGTAACTCTGTGAGATGAATTCACAGAACACAGAGCAGTTTCTCAGAAAGCTTCTTTCCAGTTTTGAACGGAAGATATTTCCTTTGTCACCATAGCCCTCTATGGGCTTCCAAATATCCCCTTGGCAATTCCACAAGAACAGCGAAAGGCTTCTTGAAGGGAAAGATGTAACTCTGTGAGATGAATTAACAGAACACAGAGCAGTTTCTCAGAAAGCTTCTTTCCAGTTTTCAGGGGAAGATATTTTCTTTGTCACCATAGCCCTCTATGGGCTTCCAAATATCCCTTTGCCAATTCCACAAGAACAGACTTAGCGAAAGGCTTCTTGAAGGGAAAGATGTAACTCTGTGAGATGAATTAACAGAACACAGAGCAGTTTCTCAGAAAGCTTCTTTCCAGTTTTGAACGGAAGATATTTCCTTTTTCACCATAGCCCTCTATGGGCTTCCAAATATGCCTTTGCCAATTCCACAAGAACAGCCTTAGCGAAGGGCTTCTTGAAGGGAAAGATGTAACTCTGTGAGATGAATTAACAGAACACAGAGCAGTTTCTCAGAAAGCTTCTTTCCAGTTTTGAACGGAAGATATTTTCTTTTTCACCATAGCCCTCTATGGGCTTCCAAATATCCCTTTGCCAATTCCACAAGAACAGCCTTACAGAAAGGCTTCTTCAAGGCAAAGATATAACTCTGTGAGATGAATTAACAGAACACAGAGCAGTTTCTCAGAAAGCTTCTTTCCAGTTTTCAGGGGAAGATATTTCCTTTTTCATCATGGCCCTCTATGGGCTTCCAAATATCCCTTTGCCAATTCCACAAGAACAGCCTTAGCGAAGGGCTTCTTGAAGGGAAAGATGTAACTCTGTGAGATGAATTAAAAGAACACAGAGCAGTTTCTCAGAAAGCTTCTTTCCAGTTTTGAACGGAAGATATTTCCTTTTTCACCATAGCCCTCTATGGGCTTCCAAATATCCCTTTGCCAATTCCACAAGAACAGCCTTAGCGAAAGGCTTCTAGAAGAGAAAGTTTTAACTCTGTGAGATGAATTCACAGAACACAGCGCAGTTTCTCAGAAAGCTTCTTTCCAGTTTTGAACGGAAGATATTTCCTTTTTCACCATAGCCCTCTATGGGCTTCCAAATATCCCTTTGCCAATTCCACGAGAACAGCCTTAGCGAAAGGCTTCTTGAAGGGAAAGATGTAACTCTGTGAGATGAATTCACAGAACACAGAGCAGTTTCTCAGAAAGCTTCTTTCCAGTTTTGAACGGAAGATATTTCCTTTTTCACCATAGCCCTCTATTTGCTTCCAAATATCCCTTTGCCAATTCCACAAGAACAGCCTTAGGGAAAGTCTTCTTGAAGGGAAATATGTAACTCTGTGAGATGAATTCACAGAACACAGAGCAGTTTCTCAGAAAGCTTCTTTCCAGTTTTGAGCGGAAGATATTTCCTTTTTCACCATAGCCCTCTATGGGCTTCCAAATATCCCTTTGCCAATTCCACAAAAACAGCCTTAGCGAAAGGCTTCTTGAAGGGAAAGATGTAACTCTGTGAGATGAATTAACAGAACACAGAGCAGTTTCTCAGAAAGCTTCTTTCCAGTTTTGAACGGAAGATATTTCCTTTTTCACCATAGCCCTCTATGGGCTTCCAAATATCCCTTTGCCAATTCCACAAGAACAGCCTTAGGGAAAGTCTTCTTGAAGGGAAATATGTAACTCTGTGAGATGAATTCACAGAACACAGAGCAGTTTCTCAGAAAGCTTCTTTCCAGTTTTGAACGGAAGATATTTCCTTTGTCACCATAGCCCTCTATGGGCTTCCAAATATCCCCTTGGCAATTCCACAAGAACAGCGAAAGGCTTCTTGAAGGGAAAGATGTAACTCTGTGAGATGAATTAACAGAACACAGAGCAGTTTCTCAGAAAGCTTCTTTCCAGTTTTCAGGGGAAGATATTTTCTTTGTCACCATAGCCCTCTATGGGCTTCCAAATATCCCTTTGCCAATTCCACAAGAACAGACTTAGCGAAAGGCTTCTTGAAGGGAAAGATGTAACTCTGTGAGATGAATTAACAGAACACAGAGCAGTTTCTCAGAAAGCTTCTTTCCAGTTTTGAACGGAAGATATTTCCTTTTTCACCATAGCCCTCTATGGGCTTCCAAATATGCCTTTGCCAATTCCACAAGAACAGCCTTAGCGAAGGGCTTCTTGAAGGGAAAGATGTAACTCTGTGAGATGAATTAACAGAACACAGAGCAGTTTCTCAGAAAGCTTCTTTCCAGTTTTGAACGGAAGATATTTTCTTTTTCACCATAGCCCTCTATGGGCTTCCAAATATCCCTTTGCCAATTCCACAAGAACAGCCTTACAGAAAGGCTTCTTCAAGGCAAAGATATAACTCTGTGAGATGAATTAACAGAACACAGAGCAGTTTCTCAGAAAGCTTCTTTCCAGTTTTCAGGGGAAGATATTTCCTTTTTCATCATGGCCCTCTATGGGCTTCCAAATATCCCTTTGCCAATTCCACAAGAACAGCCTTAGCGAAGGGCTTCTTGAAGGGAAAGATGTAACTCTGTGAGATGAATTAACAGAACACAGAGCAGTTTCTCAGAAAGCTTCTTTCCAGTTTTGAACGGAAGATATTTCCTTTTTCACCATAGCCCTCTATGGGCTTCCAAATATCCCTTTGCCAATTCCACAAGAACAGCCTTAGCGAAAGGCTTCTAGAAGGGAAAGTTTTAACTCTGTGAGATGAATTCACAGAACACAGCGCAGTTTCTCAGAAAGCTTCTTTCCAGTTTTGAACGGAAGATATTTCCTTTTTCACCATAGCCCTCTATGGGCTTCCAAATATCCCTTTGCCAATTCCACGAGAACAGCCTTAGCGAAAGGCTTCTTGAAGGGAAAGATGTAACTCTGTGAGATGAATTCACAGAACACAGAGCAGTTTCTCAGAAAGCTTCTTTCCAGTTTTGAACGGAAGATATTTCCTTTTTCACCATAGCCCTCTATTTGCTTCCAAATATCCCTTTGCCAATTCCACAAGAACAGCCTTAGGGAAAGTCTTCTTGAAGGGAAATATGTAACTCTGTGAGATGAATTCACAGACCACAGAGCAGTTTCTCAGAAAGCTTCTTTCCAGTTTTGAACGGAAGATATTTCCTTTGTCACCATAGCCCTCTATGGGCTTCCAAATATCCCTTTGCCAATTCCACAAGAACAGCCTTAGCGAAAGGCTTCTTGAAGGGAAAGATGTAACTCTGTGAGATGAATTAACAGAACACAGAGCATTTTCTCAGAAAGCTTCTTTCCAGTTTTCAGGGGAAGATATTTCCTTTTTCACCATAGCCCTCTATGGGCTTCCAAATATCCCTTTGCCAATTCCACAAGAACAGCCTTAGCGAAAGGCTTCTTGAAGGGAGAGATGTAACTCTGTGAGATGAATTCACAGAACACAGAGCAGTTTCTCAGAAAGCTTCTTTCCAGTTTTGAACGGAAGATATTTCCTTTGTCACCATAGCCCTCTATGGGCTTCCAAATATCCCTTTGCCAATTCCACAAGAACAGCCGTAGCGAAAGGCTTCTTTAAGGGAAAGATATAACTCTGTGAGGTGAATTAACAGAACACAGAGCAGTTTCTCAGAAAGCTTCTTTCCAGTTTTCAGGGGAAGATATTTCCTTTTTCATCATAGCCCTCTATGGGCTTCCAAATATCCCTTTGCCAATTCCACAAGAACAGCCTTAGCGAAGGGCTTCTTGAAGGGAAAGATGTAACTCTGTGAGATGAATTAACAGAACACAGAGCAGTTTCTCAGAAAGCTTCTTTCCAGTTTTGAACGGAAGATATTTCCTTTTTCACCATAGCCCTCTATGGGCTTCCAAATATCCCTTTGCCAATTCCACAAGAACAGCCTTAGCGAAAGGCTTCTAGAAGGGAAAGTTGTAACTCTGTGAGATGAATTCACAGAATACAGCGCAGTTTCTCAGAAAGCTTCTTTCCAGTTTTGAACGGAAGATATTTCCTTTTTCACCATAGCCCTCTATGGGCTTCCAAATATCCCTTTGCCAATTCCACAAGAACAGCCTTAGCGAAAGTCTTCTTGAAGGGAAAGATGTAACTCTGTGAGATGAATTAACAGAACACAGAGCAGTTTCTCAGAAAGCTTCTTTCCAGTTTTCAGGGGAAGATATTTCCTTTGTCACCATAGCCCTCTATGGGCTTCCAAATATCCCTTTGCCAATTCCACAAGAACAGCCGTAGCGAAAGGCTTCTTGAAGGGAAAGATATAACTCTGTGAGATGAATTAACAGAACACAGAGCAGTTTCTCAGAAAGCTTCTTTCCAGTTTTCAGGGGAAGATATTTCCTTTTTCATCATGGCCCTCTATGGGCTTCCAAATATCCCTTTGCCAATTCCACAAGAACAGCCTTAGCGAAGGGCTTCTTGAAGGGAAAGATGTAACTCTGTGAGATGAATTAACAGAACACAGAGCAGTTTCTCAGAAAGCTTCTTTCCAGTTTTGAACGGAAGATATTTCCTTTTTCACCATAGCCCTCTATGGGCTTCCAAATATCCCTTTGCCAATTCCACAAGAACAGCCTTAGCGAAAGGCTTCTAGAAGGGAAAGTTGTAACTCTGTGAGATGAATTCACAGAACACAGCGCAGTTTCTCAGAAAGCTTCTTTCCAGTTTTGAACGGAAGATATTTCCTTTTTCACCATAGCCCTCTATGGGCTTCCAAATATCCCTTTGCCAATTCCACGAGAACAGCCTTAGCGAAAGGCTTCTTGAAGGGAAAGATGTAACTCTGTGAGATGAATTCACAGAACACAGAGCAGTTTCTCAGAATGCTTCTTTCCAGTTTTGAACGGAAGATATTTCCTTTTTCACCATAGCCCTCTATTTGCTTCCAAATATCCCTTTGCCAATTCCACAAGAACAGCCTTAGGGAAAGTCTTCTTGAAGGGAAATATGTAACTCTGTGAGATGAATTCACAGAACACAGAGCAGTTTCTCAGAAAGCTTCTTTCCAGTTTTGAACGGAAGATATTTCCTTTGTCACCATAGCCCTCTATGGGCTTCCAAATATCCCTTTGCCAATTCCACAAGAACAGCCTTAGCGAAAGGCTTCTTTAAGGGAAAGATGTAACTCTGTGAGATGAATTAAAAGAACACAGAGCATTTTCTCAGAAAGCTTCTTTCCAGTTTTCAGGGGAAGATATTTCCTTTTTCACCATAGCCCTCTATGGGCTTCCAAATATCCCTTTGCCAATTCCACAAGAACAGCCTTAGCGAAAGGCTTCTTGAAGGGAGAGATGTAACTCTGTGAGATGAATTCACAGAACACAGAGCAGTTTCTCAGAAAGCTTCTTTCCAGTTTTGAACGGAAGATATTTCCTTTGTCACCATAGCCCTCTATGGGCTTAAAATATCCCTTTGCCAATTCCACAAGAACAGCCGTAGCGAAAGGCTTCTTGAAGGGAAAGATATAACTCTGTGAGGTGAATTAACAGAACACAGAGCAGTTTCTCAGAAAGCTTCTTTCCAGTTTTCAGGGGAAGATATTTCCTTTTTCACCATAGCCCTCTATGGGCTTCCAAATATCCCTTTGCCAATTCCACGAGAACAGCCTTAGCGAAAGGCTTCTTGAAGGGAAAGATGTAACTCTGTGAGATGAATTCACAGAACACAGAGCAGTTTCTCAGAATGCTTCTTTCCAGTTTTGAACGGAAGATATTTCCTTTTTCACCATAGCCCTCTATTTGCTTCCAAATATCCCTTTGCCAATTCCACAAGAACAGCCTTAGGGAAAGTCTTCTTGAAGGGAAATATGTAACTCTGTGAGATGAATTCACAGAACACAGAGCAGTTTCTCAGAAAGCTTCTTTCCAGTTTTGAACGGAAGATATTTCCTTTGTCACCATAGCCCTCTATGGGCTTCCAAATATCCCTTTGCCAATTCCACAAGAACAGCCTTAGCGAAAGGCTTCTTGAAGGGAAAGATGTAACTCTGTGAGATGAATTAAAAGAACACAGAGCATTTTCTCAGAAAGCTTCTTTCCAGTTTTCAGGGGAAGATATTTCCTTTTTCACCATAGCCCTCTATGGGCTTCCAAATATCCCTTTGCCAATTCCACAAGAACAGCCTTAGCGAAAGGCTTCTTGAAGGGAGAGATGTAACTCTGTGAGATGAATTCACAGAACACAGAGCAGTTTCTCAGAAAGCTTCTTTCCAGTTTTGAACGGAAGATATTTCCTTTGTCACCATAGCCCTCTATGGGCTTAAAATATCCCTTTGCCAATTCCACAAGAACAGCCGTAGCGAAAGGCTTCTTGAAGGGAAAGATATAACTCTGTGAGGTGAATTAACAGAACACAGAGCAGTTTCTCAGAAAGCTTCTTTCCAGTTTTCAGGGGAAGATATTTCCTTTTTCACCATAGCCCTCTATGGGCTTCCAAATATCCCTTTGCCAATTCCACAAGAACAGCCTTAGCGAAGGGCTTCTTGAAGGGAAAGATGTAACTCTGTGAGATGAATTAACAGAACACAGAGCAGTTTCTCAGAAAGCTTCTTTCCAGTTTTGAACGGAAGATATTTCCTTTGTCACCATAGCCCTCTATGGGCTTCCAAATATCCCTTTGCCAATTCCACAAGAACAGCCTTAGCGAAAGGCTTCTAGAAGGGAAAGTTGTAACTCTGTGAGATGAATTCACAGAACACAGCGCAGTTTCTCAGAAAGCTTCTTTCCAGTTTTGAACGGAAGATATTTCCTTTTTCACCATAGCCCTCTATGGGCTTCCAAATATCCCTTTGCCAATTCCACAAGAACAGCCTTACAGAAAGGCTTCTTCAAGGCAAAGATGTAACTCTGTGAGATGAATTAACGGAACGCAGAGAAGTTTCTCAGAAAGCTTCTTTCCAGTTTTGAACGGAAGATATTTCCTTTTTCACCCTAGCCCTCTATGGGCTTCCAAATATCCCTTTGCCAATTCCACAAGAACAGCGTTAGCGAAAGGCATCTTGAAGGGAAAGATGTAACTCTGTGAGATGAATTAAAAGAACACAGAGCAGTTTCTCAGAAAGCTTCTTTCCAGTTTTGAGCGGAAGATATTTCCTTTTTCACCATAGCCCTCTATGGGCTTCCAAATATCCCTTTGCCAATTCCACAAAAACAGCCTTAGCGAAAGGCTTCTTGAAGGGAAAGATGTAACTCTGTGAGATGAATTAACAGAACACAGAGCAGTTTCTCAGAAAGCTTCTTTCCAGTTTTGAACGGAAGATATTTCCTTTTTCACCATAGCCCTCTATGGGCTTCCAAATATCCCTTTGCCAATTCCACAAGAACAGCCTTAGGGAAAGTCTTCTTGAAGGGAAATATGTAACTCTGTGAGATGAATTCACAGAACACAGAGCAGTTTCTCAGAAAGCTTCTTTCCAGTTTTGAACGGAAGATATTTCCTTTGTCACCATAGCCCTCTATGGGCTTCCAAATATCCCCTTGGCAATTCCACAAGAACAGCGAAAGGCTTCTTGAAGGGAAAGATGTAACTCTGTGAGATGAATTAACAGAACACAGAGCAGTTTCTCAGAAAGCTTCTTTCCAGTTTTCAGGGGAAGATATTTTCTTTGTCACCATAGCCCTCTATGGGCTTCCAAATATCCCTTTGCCAATTCCACAAGAACAGACTTAGCGAAAGGCTTCTTGAAGGGAAAGATGTAACTCTGTGAGATGAATTAACAGAACACAGAGCAGTTTCTCAGAAAGCTTCTTTCCAGTTTTGAACGGAAGATATTTCCTTTTTCACCATAGCCCTCTATGGGCTTCCAAATATGCCTTTGCCAATTCCACAAGAACAGCCTTAGCGAAGGGCTTCTTGAAGGGAAAGATGTAACTCTGTGAGATGAATTAACAGAACACAGAGCAGTTTCTCAGAAAGCTTCTTTCCAGTTTTGAACGGAAGATATTTTCTTTTTCACCATAGCCCTCTATGGGCTTCCAAATATCCCTTTGCCAATTCCACAAGAACAGCCTTACAGAAAGGCTTCTTCAAGGCAAAGATATAACTCTGTGAGATGAATTAACAGAACACAGAGCAGTTTCTCAGAAAGCTTCTTTCCAGTTTTCAGGGGAAGATATTTCCTTTTTCATCATGGCCCTCTATGGGCTTCCAAATATCCCTTTGCCAATTCCACAAGAACAGCCTTAGCGAAGGGCTTCTTGAAGGGAAAGATGTAACTCTGTGAGATGAATTAACAGAACACAGAGCAGTTTCTCAGAAAGCTTCTTTCCAGTTTTGAACGGAAGATATTTCCTTTTTCACCATAGCCCTCTATGGGCTTCCAAATATCCCTTTGCCAATTCCACAAGAACAGCCTTAGCGAAAGGCTTCTAGAAGGGAAAGTTGTAACTCTGTGAGATGAATTCACAGAACACAGCGCAGTTTCTCAGAAAGCTTCTTTCCAGTTTTGAACGGAAGATATTTCCTTTTTCACCATAGCCCTCTATGGGCTTCCAAATATCCCTTTGCCAATTCCACGAGAACAGCCTTAGCGAAAGGCTTCTTGAAGGGAAAGATGTAACTCTGTGAGATGAATTCACAGAACACAGAGCAGTTTCTCAGAAAGCTTCTTTCCAGTTTTGAACGGAAGATATTTCCTTTTTCACCATAGCCCTCTATTTGCTTCCAAATATCCCTTTGCCAATTCCACAAGAACAGCCTTAGGGAAAGTCTTTTTGAAGGGAAATATGTAACTCTGTGAGATGAATTCACAGAACACAGAGCAGTTTCTCAGAAAGCTTCTTTCCAGTTTTGAACGGAAGATATTTCCTTTGTCACCATAGCCCTCTATGGGCTTCCAAATATCCCTTTGCCAATTCCACAAGAACAGCCTTAGCGAAAGGCTTCTTGAAGGGAAAGATGTAAATCTGTGAGATGAATTAACAGAACACAGAGCATTTTCTCAGAAAGCTTCTTTCCAGTTTTCAGGGGAAGATATTTCCTTTTTCACCATAGCCCTCTATGGGCTTCCAAATATCCCTTTGCCAATTCCACAAGAACAGCCTTAGCGAAAGGCTTCTTGAAGGGAGAGATGTAACTCTGTGAGATGAATTCACAGAACACAGAGCAGTTTCTCAGAAAGCTTCTTTCCAGTTTTGAACGGAAGATATTTCCTTTGTCACCATAGCCCTCTATGGGCTTCCAAATATCCCTTTGCAAATTCCACAAGAACAGCCGTAGCGAAAGGCTTCTTGAAGGGAAAGATATAACTCTGTGAGGTGAATTAACAGAACACAGAGCAGTTTCTCAGAAAGCTTCTTTCCAGTTTTCAGGGGAAGATATTTCCTTTTTCATCATAGCCCTCTATGGGCTTCCAAATATCCCTTTGCCAATTCCACAAGAACAGCCTTAGCGAAGGGCTTCTTGAAGGGAAAGATGTAACTCTGTGAGATGAATTAACAGAACACAGAGCAGTTTCTCAGAAAGCTTCTTTCCAGTTTTGAACGGAAGATATTTCCTTTTTCACCATAGCCCTCTATGGGCTTCCAAATATCCCTTTGCCAATTCCACAAGAACAGCCTTAGCGAAAGGCTTCTAGAAGGGAAAGTTGTAACTCTGTGAGATGAATTCACAGAACACAGCGCAGTTTCTCAGAAAGCTTCTTTCCAGTTTTGAACGGAAGATATTTCCTTTTTCACCATAGCCCTCTATGGGCTTCCAAATATCCCTTTGCCAATTCCACAAGAACAGCCTTACAGAAAGGCTTCTTCAAGGCAAAGATGTAACTCTGTGAGATGAATTAACGGAACGCAGAGAAGTTTCTCAGAAAGCTTCTTTCCAGTTTTGAACGGAAGATATTTCCTTTTTCACCATAGCCCTCTATGGGCTTCCAAATATCCCTTTGCCAATTCCACAATAACAGCCTTAGCGAAAGGCATCTTGAAGGGAAAGATGTAACTCTGTGAGATGAATTAAAAGAACACAGAGCAGTTTCTCAGAAAGCTTCTTTCCAGTTTTGAGCGGAAGATATTTCCTTTTTCACCATAGCCCTCTATGGGCTTCCAAATATCCCTTTGCCAATTCCACAAAAACAGCCTTAGCGAAAGGCTTCTTGAAGGGAAAGATGTAACTCTGTGAGATGAATTCACAGAACACAGAGCAGTTTCTCAGAAAGCTTCTTTCCAGTTTTGAACGGAAGATATTTCCTTTGTCACCATAGCCCTCTATGGGCTTCCAAATATCCCTTTGGCAATTCCACAAGAACAGCGAAAGGCTTCTTGAAGGGAAAGATGTAACTCTGTGAGATGAATTAACAGAACACAGAGCACTTTCTCAGAAAGCTTCTTTCCAGTTTTCAGGGGAAGATATTTCCTTTTTCACCATAGCCCTCTATGGGCTTTCAAATATCCCTTTGCCAATTCCACAAGAACAGCCTTAGCGAAAGGCTTCTTGAAGGGAAAGATGGAACTCTGTGAGATGAATTCACAGAACACAGAGCAGTTTCTCAGAAAGCTTCTTTCCAGTTTTGAACGGAAGATATTTCCTTTGTCACCATAGCCCTCTATGGGCTTCCAAATATCCCTTTGCCAATTCCACAAGAACAGCCTTAGCGAAAGGCTTCTTCAAGGCAAAGATGTAACTCTGTGAGATGAATTAACGGAACGCAGAGAAGTTTCTCAGAAAGCTTCTTTCCAGTTTTGAACGGAAGATATTTCCTTTTTCAGCATAGCCCTCTATTTGCTTCCAAATATCCCTTTGCCAATTCCACAAGAACAGCCTTAGGGAAAGTCTTCTTGAAGGGAAATATGTAAATCTGTGAGATGAATTCACAGAACACAGAGCAGTTTCTCAGAAAGCTTCTTTCCAGTTTTGAACGGAAGATATTTCCTTTTTCACCATAGCCCTCTATGGGCTTCCAAATATGCCTTTGCCAATTCCACAAGAACAGCCTTAGCGAAAGTCTTCTTGAAGGGAAAGATGTAACTCTGTGAGATGAATTAACAGAACACAGAGCAGTTTCTCAGAAAGCTTCTTTCCAGTTTTCAGGGGAAGATATTTCCTTTTTCACCATAGCCCTCTATGGGCTTCCAAATATCCCTTTGCCAATTCCACAAGAACAGCCGTAGCGAAAGGCTTCTTGAAGGGAAAGATATAACTCTGTGAGATGAATTAACAGAACACAGAGCAGTTTCTCAGAAAGCTTCTTTCCAGTTTTCAGGGGAAGATATTTCCTTTTTCATCATGGCCCTCTATGGGCTTCCAAATATCCCTTTGCCAATTCCACAAGAACAGCCTTAGCGAAGGGCTTCTTGAAGGGAAAGATGTAACTCTGTGAGATGAATTAACAGAACACAGAGCAGTTTCTCAGAAAGCTTCTTTCCAGTTTTGAACGGAAGATATTTCCTTTTTCACCATAGCCCTCTATGGGCTTCCAAATATCCCTTTGCCAATTCCACAAGAACAGCCTTAGCGAAAGGCTTCTAGAAGGGAAAGTTGTAACTCTGTGAGATGAATTCACAGAACACAGCGCAGTTTCTCAGAAAGCTTCTTTCCAGTTTTGAACGGAAGATATTTCCTTTTTCACCATAGCCCTCTATGGGCTTCCAAATATCCCTTTGCCAATTCCACGAGAACAGCCTTAGCGAAAGGCTTCTTGAAGGAAAAGATGTAACTCTGTGAGATGAATTCACAGAACACAGAGCAGTTTCTCAGAAAGCTTCTTTCCAGTTTTGAACGGAAGATATTTCCTTTTTCACCATAGCCCTCTATTTGCTTCCAAATATCCCTTTGCCAATTCCACAAGAACAGCCTTAGGGAAAGTCTTCTTGAAGGGAAATATGTAACTCTGTGAGATGAATTCACAGAACACAGAGCAGTTTCTCAGAAAGCTTCTTTCCAGTTTTGAACGGAAGATATTTCCTTTGTCACCATAGCCCTCTATGGGCTTCCAAATATCCCTTTGCCAATTCCACAAGAACAGCCTTAGCGAAAGGCTTCTTGAAGGGAAAGATGTAACTCTGTGAGATGAATTAACAGAACACAGAGCATTTTCTCAGAAAGCTTCTTTCCAGTTTTCAGCGGAAGATATTTCCTTTTTCACCATAGCCCTCTATGGGCTTCCAAATATCCCTTTGCCAATTCCACAAGAACAGCCTTAGCGAAAGGCTTCTTGAAGGGAGAGATGTAACTCTGTGAGATGAATTCACAGAACACAGAGCAGTTTCTCAGAAAGCTTCTTTCCAGTTTTGAACGGAAGATATTTCCTTTGTCACCATAGCCCTCTATGGGCTTCCAAATATCCCTTTGCCAATTCCACAAGAACAGCCGTAGCGAAAGGCTTCTTGAAGGGAAAGATATAACTCTGTGAGGTGAATTAACAGAACACAGAGCAGTTTCTCCGAAAGCTTCTTTCCAGTTTTCAGGGGAAGATATTTCCTTTTTCATCATAGCCCTATATGGGCTTCCAAATATCCCTTTGCCAATTCCACAAGAACAGCCTTAGCGAAGGGCTTCTTGAAGGGAAAGATGTAACTCTGTGAGATGAATTAACAGAACACAGAGCAGTTTCTCAGAAAGCTTCTTTCCAGTTTTGAACGGAAGATATTTCCTTTTTCACCATAGCCCTCTATGGGCTTCCAAATATCCCTTTGCCAATTCCACAAGAACAGCCTTAGCGAAAGGCTTCTAGAAGGGAAAGTTGTAACTCTGTGAGATGAATTCACAGAACACAGCGCAGTTTCTCAGAAAGCTTCTTTCCAGTTTTGAACGGAAGATATTTCCTTTTTCACCGTAGCCCTCTATGGGCTTCCAAATATCCCTTTGCCAATTCCACAAGAACAGCCTTACAGAAAGGCTTCTTCAAGGCAAAGATGTAACTCTGTGAGATGAATTAACGGAACGCAGAGAAGTTTCTCAGAAAGCTTCTTTCCAGTTTTGAACGGAAGATATTTCCTTTTTCACCATAGCCCTCTATGGGCTTCCAAATATCCCTTTGCCAATTCCACAATAACAGCCTTAGCGAAAGGCATCTTGAAGGGAAAGATGTAACTCTGTGAGATGAATTAAAAGAACACAGAGCAGTTTCTCAGAAAGCTTCTTTCCAGTTTTGAGCGGAAGATATTTCCTTTTTCACCATAGCCCTCTATGGGCTTCCAAATATCCCTTTGCCAATTCCACAAAAACAGCCTTAGCGAAAGGCTTCTTGAAGGGAAAGATGTAACTCTGTGAGATGATTTCACAGAACACAGAGCAGTTTCTCAGAAAGCTTCTTTCCAGTTTTGAACGGAAGATATTTCCTTTGTCACCATAGCCCTCTATGGGCTTCCAAATATCCCTTTGGCAATTCCACAAGAACAGCGAAAGGCTTCTTGAAGGGAAAGATGTAACTCTGTGAGATGAATTAACAGAACACAGAGCACTTTCTCAGAAAGCTTCTTTCCAGTTTTCAGGGGAAGATATTTCCTTTTTCACCATAGCCCTCTATGGGCTTTCAAATATCCCTTTGCCAATTCCACAAGAACAGCCTTAGCGAAAGGCTTCTTGAAGGGAAAGATGGAACTCTGTGAGATGAATTCAGAGAACACAGAGCAGTTTCTCAGAAAGCTTCTTTCCAGTTTTGAACGGAAGATATTTCCTTTGTCACCATAGCCCTCTATGGGCTTCCAAATATCCCTTTGCCAATTCCACAAGAACAGCCTTAGCGAAAGGCTTCTTCAAGGCAAAGATGTAACTCTGTGAGATGAATTAACGGAACGCAGAGAAGTTTCTCAGAAAGCTTCTTTCCAGTTTTGAACGGAAGATATTTCCTTTTTCAGCATAGCCCTCTATTTGCTTCCAAATATCCCTTTGCCAATTCCACAAGAACAGCCTTAGGGAAAGTCTTCTTGAAGGGAAATATGTAAATCTGTGAGATGAATTCACAGAACACAGAGCAGTTTCTCAGAAAGCTTCTTTCCAGTTTTGAACGGAAGATATTTCCTTTTTCACCATAGCCCTCTATGGGCTTCCAAATATCCCTTTGCCAATTCCACAAGAACAGCCTTAGCGAAAGTCTTCTTGAAGGGAAAGATGTAACTCTGTGAGATGAATTAACAGAACACAGAGCAGTTTCTCAGAAAGCTTCTTTCCAGTTTTCAGCGGAAGATATTTCCTTTTTCACCATAGCCCTCTATGGGCTTCCAAATATCCCTTTGCCAATTCCACAAGAACAGCCGTAGCGAAAGGCTTCTTGAAGGGAAAGATATAACTCTGTGAGATGAATTAACAGAACACAGAGCAGTTTCTCAGAAAGCTTCTTTCCAGTTTTCAGGGGAAGATATTTCCTTTTTCATCATGGCCCTCTATGGGCTTCCAAATATCCCTTTGCCAATTCCACAAGAACAGCCTTAGCGAAGGGCTTCTTGAAGGGAAAGATGTAACTCTGTGAGATGAATTAACAGAACACAGAGCAGTTTCTCAGAAAGCTTCTTTCCAGTTTTGAACGGAAGATATTTCCTTTTTCACCATAGCCCTCTATGGGCTTCCAAATATCCCTTTGCCAATTCCACAAGAACAGCCTTAGCGAAAGGCTTCTAGAAGGGAAAGTTGTAACTCTGTGAGATGAATTCACAGAACACAGCGCAGTTTCTCAGAAAGCTTCTTTCCAGTTTTGAACGGAAGATATTTCCTTTTTCACCATAGCCCTCTATGGGCTTCCAAATATCCCTTTGCCAATTCCACGAGAACAGCCTTAGCGAAAGGCTTCTTGAAGGGAAAGATGTAACTCTGTGAGATGAATTCACAGAACACAGAGCAGTTTCTCAGAATGCTTCTTTCCAGTTTTGAACGGAAGATATTTCCTTTTTCACCATAGCCCTCTATTTGCTTCCAAATATCCCTTTGCCAATTCCACAAGAACAGCCTTAGGGAAAGTCTTCTTGAAGGGAAATATGTAACTCTGTGAGATGAATTCACAGAACACAGAGCAGTTTCTCAGAAAGCTTCTTTCCAGTTTTGAACGGAAGATATTTCCTTTGTCACCATAGCCCTCTATGGGCTTCCAAATATCCCTTTGCCAATTCCACAAGAACAGCCTTAGCGAAAGGCTTCTTGAAGGGAAAGATGTAACTCTGTGAGATGAATTAACAGAACACAGAGCATTTTCTCAGAAAGCTTCTTTCCAGTTTTCAGCGGAAGATATTTCCTTTTTCACCATAGCCCTCTATGGGCTTCCAAATATCCCTTTGCCAATTCCACAAGAACAGCCTTAGCGAAAGGCTTCTTGAAGGGAGAGATGTAACTCTGTGAGATGAATTCACAGAACACAGAGCAGTTTCTCAGAAAGCTTCTTTCCAGTTTTGAACGGAAGATATTTCCTTTGTCACCATAGCCCTCTATGGGCTTCCAAATATCCCTTTGCCAATTCCACAAGAACAGCCGTAGCGAAAGGCTTCTTGAAGGGAAAGATATAACTCTGTGAGGTGAATTAACAGAACACAGAGCAGTTTCTCAGAAAGCTTCTTTCCAGTTTTCAGGGGAAGATATTTCCTTTTTCATCATAGCCCTCTATGGGCTTCCAAATATCCCTTTGCCAATTCCACAAGAACAGCCTTAGCGAAGGGCTTCTTGAAGGGAAAGATGTAACTCTGTGAGATGAATTAACAGAACACAGAGCAGTTTCTCAGAAAGCTTCTTTCCAGTTTTGAACGGAAGATATTTCCTTTTTCACCATAGCCCTCTATGGGCTTCCAAATATCCCTTTGCCAATTCCACAAGAACAGCCTTAGCGAAAGGCTTCTAGAAGGGAAAGTTGTAACTCTGTGAGATGAATTCACAGAACACAGCGCAGTTTCTCAGAAAGCTTCTTTCCAGTTTTGAACGGAAGATATTTCCTTTTTCACCATAGCCCTCTATGGGCTTCCAAATATCCCTTTGCCAATTCCACAAGAACAGCCTTACAGAAAGGCTTCTTCAAGGCAAAGATGTAACTCTGTGAGATGAATTAACGGAACGCAGAGAAGTTTCTCAGAAAGCTTCTTTCCAGTTTTGAACGGAAGATATTTCCTTTTTCACCATAGCCCTCTATGGGCTTCCAAATATCCCTTTGCCAATTCCACAAGAACAGCCTTAGCGAAAGGCATCTTGAAGGGAAAGATGTAACTCTGTAAGATGAATTAAAAGAACACAGAGCAGTTTCTCAGAAAGCTTCTTTCCAGTTTTGAGCGGAAGATATTTCCTTTTTCACCATAGCCCTCTATGGGCTTCCAAATATCCCTTTGCCAATTCCACAAAAACAGCCTTAGCGAAAGGCTTCTTGAAGGGAAAGATGTAACTCTGTGAGATGAATTAACAGAACACAGAGCAGTTTCTCAGAAAGCTTCTTTCCAGTTTTGAACGGAAGATATTTCCTTTTTCACCATAGCCCTCTAAGGGCTTCCAAATATCCCTTTGCCAATTCCACAAGAACAGCCTTAGGGAAAGTCTTCTTGAAGGGAAATATGTAACTCTGTGAGATGAATTCACAGAACACAGAGCAGTTTCTCAGAAAGCTTCTTTCCAGTTTTGAACGGAAGATATTTCCTTTGTCACCATAGCCCTCTATGGGCTTCCAAATATCCCTTTGGCAATTCCACAAGAACAGCGAAAGGCTTCTTGAAGGGAAAGATGTAACTCTGTGAGATGAATTAACAGAACACAGAGCAGTTTCTCAGAAAGCTTCTTTCCAGTTTTTAGGGGAAGATATTTCCTTTGTCACAATAGCCCTCTATGGGCTTCCAAATATCCCTTTGCCAATTCCACAAGAACAGACTTAGCGAAAGGCTTCTTGAAGGGAAAGATGTAACTCTGTGAGATGAATTCACAGAACACAGAGCAGTTTCTCAGAAAGCTTCTTTCCAGTTTTGAACGGAAGATATTTCCTTTTTCACCATAGCCCTCTATGGGCTTCCAAATATGCCTTTGCCAATTCCACAAGAACAGCCTTAGCGAAGGGCTTCTTGAAGGGAAAAATGTAACTCTGTGAGATGAATTAACAGAACACAGAGCAGTTTCTCAGAAAGCTTCTTTCCAGTTTTGAACGGAAGATATTTTCTTTTTCACCATAGCCCTCTATGGGCTTCCAAATATCCCTTTGCCAATTCCACAAGAACAGCCTTACAGAAAGGCTTCTTCAAGGCAAAGATATAACTCTGTGAGATGAATTAACAGAACACAGAGCAGTTTCTCAGAAAGCTTCTTTCCAGTTTTCAGGGGAAGATATTTCCTTTTTCATCATGGCCCTCTATGGGCTTCCAAATATCCCTTTGCCAATTCCACAAGAACAGCCTTAGCGAAGGGCTTCTTGAAGGGAAAGATGTAACTCTGTGAGATGAATTAAGAGAACACAGAGCAGTTTCTCAGAAAGCTTCTTTCCAGTTTTGAACGGAAGATATTTCCTTTTTCACCATAGCCCTCTATGGGCTTCCAAATATCCCTTTGCCAATTCCACAAGAACAGCCTTAGCGAAAGGCTTCTAGAAGGGAAAGTTGTAACTCTGTGAGATGAATTCACAGAACACAGCGCAGTTTCTCAGAAAGCTTCTTTCCAGTTTTGAACGGAAGATATTTCCTTTTTCACCATAGCCCTCTATGGGCTTCCAAATATCCCTTTGCCAATTCCACGAGAACAGCCTTAGCGAAAGGCTTCTTGAAGGGAAAGATGTAACTCTGTGAGATGAATTCACAGAACACAGAGCAGTTTCTCAGAAAGCTTCCTTCCAGTTTTGAACGGAAGATATTTCCTTTTTCACCATAGCCCTCTATTTGCTTCCAAATATCCCTTTGCCAATTCCACAAGAACAGCCTTAGGGAAAGTCTTCTTGAAGGGAAATATGTAACTCTGTGAGATGAATTCACAGAACACAGAGCAGTTTCTCAGAAAGCTTCTTTCCAGTTTTGAACGGAAGATATTTCCTTTGTCACCATAGCCCTCTATGGGCTTCCAAATATCCCTTTGCCAATTCCACAAGAACAGCCGTAGCGAAAGGCTTCTTGAAGGGAAAGATATAACTCTGTGAGGTGAATTAACAGAACACAGAGCAGTTTCTCAGAAAGCTTCTTTCCAGTTTTGAACGGAAGATATTTCCTTTTTCATCATAGCCCTCTATGGGCTTCCAAATATCCCTTTGCCAATTCCACAAGAACAGCCTTAGCGAAGGGCTTCTTGAAGGGAAAGATGTAACTCTGTGAGATGAATTAACAGAACACAGAGCAGTTTCTCAGAAAGCTTCTTTCCAGTTTTGAACGGAAGATATTCCCTTTTTCACCATAGCCCTCTATGGGCTTCCAAATATCCCTTTGCCAATTCCACAAGAACAGCCTTAGCGAAAGGCTTCTAGAAGGGAAAGTTGTAACTCTGTGAGATGAATTCACAGAACACAGAGCAGTTTCTCAGAAAGCTTCTTTCCAGTTTTGAACGGAAGATATTTCCTTTTTCACCATAGCCCTCTATGGGCTTCCAAATATCCCTTTGCCAATTCCACAAGAACAGCCTTAGGGAAAGTCTTCTTGAAGGGAAATATGTAACTCTGTGAGATGAATTCACAGAACACAGAGCAGTTTCTCAGAAAGCTTCTTTCCAGTTTTGAACGGAAGATATTTCCTTTGTCACCATAGCCCTCTATGGGCTTCCAAATATCCCTTTGGCAATTCCACAAGAACAGCGAAAGGCTTCTTGAAGGGAAAGATGTAACTCTGTGAGATGAAT
Organism: Chlorocebus sabaeus; assembly: GCF_047675955.1. Taxonomy (NCBI): domain Eukaryota; kingdom Metazoa; phylum Chordata; class Mammalia; order Primates; family Cercopithecidae; genus Chlorocebus; species Chlorocebus sabaeus. The sequence continues at coordinate 1,843,313 of NW_027327079.1, read as the reverse complement.
TAACAGAACACAGAGCAGTTTCTCAGAAAGCTTCTTTCCAGTTTTCAGGGGAAGATATTTCCTTTGTCACCATAGCCCTCTAAGGGCTTCCAAATATCCCTTTGCCAATTCCACAAGAACAGACTTAGCGAAAGGCTTCTTGAAGGGAAAGATGTAACTCTGTGAGATGAATTAACAGAACACAGAGCAGTTTCTCAGGAACTTCTTTCCAGTTTTGAACGGAAGATATTTCCTTTTTCACCATAGCCCTCTATGGGCTTCCAAATATCCCTTTGCCAATTTCACAAGAACAGCCTTAGCGAAAGGCATCTTGAAGGGAAAGATGTAACTCTGTGAGATGAATTAAAAGAACACAGAGCAGTTTCTCAGAAAGCTTCTTTCCAGTTTTCAGCGGAAGATATTTCCTTTTTCACCATAGCCCTCTATGGGCTTCCAAATATCCCTTTGCCAATTCCACAAAAACAGCCTTAGCGAAAGGCTTCTTGAAGGGAAAGATGTAACTCTGTGAGATGAATTAACAGAACACAGAGCAGTTTCTCAGAAAGCTTCTTTCCAGTTTTGAACGGAAGCTATTTCCTTTTTCACCATAGCCCTCTATGGGCTTCCAAATATCATTTGCCAATTCCACAAGAACAGCCTTAGGGAAAGTCTTCTTGAAGGGAAATATGTAACTCTGTGAGATGAATTCACAGAACACAGAGCAGTTTCTCAGAAAGCTTCTTTCCAGTTTTGAACGGAAGATATTTCCTTTTTCACCATAGCCCTCTAAGGGTTTACAAATATCCCTTTGCCAATTCCACAAGAACAGCCTTAGCGAAAGGCTTCTTGAAGGGAAAGATGTAACTCTGTGAGATGAATTCACAGAACACAGAGCAGTTTCTCAGAAAGCTTCTTTCCAGTTTTCAGCGGAAGATGTTTCCTTTTTCACCATAGCCCTCTATGGGCTTCCAAATATCCCTTTGCCAATTCCACGAGAACAGCCTTAGCGAAAGTCTTTTGAAGGGAAAGATGTAACTTTGTGAGATGAATTCACAGAACACAGAGCAGTTTCTCAGAAAGCTTCTTTCCAGTTTTGAACGGAAGATATTTCCTTTTTCACCATAGCCCTCTATTTGCTTCCAAATATCCCTTTGCCAATTCCACAAGAACAGCCTTAGGGAAAGTCTACTTGAAGGGAAAGATGTAACTCTGTGAGATGAATTCACAGAACACAGAGCGGTTCTCAGAAAGCTTCTTTCCAGTTTTGAACGGAAGATATTTCCTTTGTCACCATAGCCCTCTATGGGCTTCCAAATATCCCTTTGCCAATTCCACAAGAACATCCGTAGCGAAATGCTTCTTGAAGGGAAAGATATAACTCTGTGAGATGAATTAACAGAACACAGAGCAGTTTCTCAGAATGCTTCTTTCCAGTTTTCAGGGGAAGATATTTCCTTTTTCATCATAGCCCTCTATGGGCTTCCAAATATCCCTTTGCCAATTCCACAAGAACAGCCTTAGCGAAGGGCTTCTTGAAGGGAAAGATGTAACTCTGTGAGATGAATTAACAGAACACAGAGCAGTTTCTCAGAAAGCTTCTTTCCAGTTTTGAACGGAAGATATTTCCTTTTTCACCATAGCCCTCTATGGGCTTCCAAATATCCCTTTGCCAATTCCACAAGAACAGCCTTAGCGAAAGGCTTCTAGAAGGGAAAGTTGTAACTCTGTGAGATGAATTCACAGAACACAGCGCAGTTTCTCAGAAAGCTTCTTTCCAGTTTTGAACGGAAGATATTTCCTTTTTCACCATAGCCCTCTATGGGCTTCCAAATATCCCTTTGCCAATTCCACGAGAACAGCCTTAGCGAAAGGCTTCTTGAAGGGAAAGATGTAACTCTGTGAGATGAATTCACAGAACACAGAGCAGTTTCTCAGAAAGCTTCTTTCCAGTTTTGAACGGAAGATATTTCCTTTTTCACCATAGCCCTCTATTTCCTTCCAAATATCCCTTTGCCAATTCCACAAGCACAGCCTTAGGGAAAGTCTTCTTGAAGGGAAATATGTAACTCTGTGAGATGAATTCACAGAACACAGAGCAGTTTCTCAGAAAGCTTCCTTCCAGTTTTGAACGGAAGATATTTCCTTTGTCACCATAGCCCTCTATGGGCTTCCAAATATCCCTTTGCCAATTCCACAAGAACAGCCTTAGCGAAAGGCTTCTTGAAGGGAAAGATGTAAATCTGTGAGATGAATTAACAGAACACAGAGCATTTTCTCAGAAAGCTTCTTTCCAGTTTTCAGGGGAAGATATTTCCTTTTTCACCATAGCCCTCTATGGGCTTCCAAATATCCCTTTGCCAATTCCACAAGAACAGCCTTAGCGAAAGGCTTCTTGAAGGGAGAGATGTAACTCTGTGAGATGAATTCACAGAACACAGAGCAGTTTCTCAGAAAGCTTCTTTCCAGTTTTGAACGGAAGATATTTCCTTTGTCACCATAGCCCTCTATGGGCTTCCAAATATCCCTTTGCCAATTCCACAAGAACAGCCGTAGCGAAAGGCTTCTTGAAGGGAAAGATATAACTCTGTGAGGTGAATTAACAGAACACAGAGCAGTTTCTCAGAAAGCTTCTTTCCAGTTTTCAGGGGAAGATATTTCCTTTTTCATCATAGCCCTCTATGGGCTTCCAAATATCCCTTTGCCAATTCCACAAGAACAGCCTTAGCGAAGGGCTTCTTGAAGGGAAAGATGTAACTCTGTGAGATGAATTAACAGAACACAGAGCAGTTTCTCAGAAAGCTTCTTTCCAGTTTTGAACGGAAGATATTTCCTTTTTCACCATAGCCCTCTATGGGCTTCCAAATATCCCTTTGCCAATTCCACAAGAACAGCCTTAGCGAAAGGCTTCTAGAAGGGAAAGTTGTAACTCTGTGAGATGAATTCACAGAACACAGCGCAGTTTCTCAGAAAGCTTCTTTCCAGTTTTGAACGGAAGATATTTCCTTTTTCACCATAGCCCTCTATGGGCTTCCAAATATCCCTTTGCCAATTCCACAAGAACAGCCTTACAGAAAGGCTTCTTCAAGGCAAAGATGTAACTCTGTGAGATGAATTAACGGAACGCAGAGAAGTTTCTCAGAAAGCTTCTTTCCAGTTTTGAACGGAAGATATTTCCTTTTTCACCATAGCCCTCTATGGGCTTCCAAATATCCCTTTGCCAATTCCACAATAACAGCCTTAGCGAAAGGCATCTTGAAGGGAAAGATGTAACTCTGTGAGATGAATTAAAAGAACACAGAGCAGTTTCTCAGAAAGCTTCTTTCCAGTTTTGAGCGGAAGATATTTCCTTTTTCACCATAGCCCTCTATGGGCTTCCAAATATCCCTTTGCCAATTCCACAAAAACAGCCTTAGCGAAAGGCTTCTTGAAGGGAAAGATGTAACTCTGTGAGATGAATTCACAGAACACAGAGCAGTTTCTCAGAAAGCTTCTTTCCAGTTTTGAACGGAAGATATTTCCTTTGTCACCATAGCCCTCTATGGGCTTCCAAATATCCCTTTGGCAATTCCACAAGAAAAGCGAAAGGCTTCTTGAAGGGAAAGATGTAACTCTGTGAGATGAATTAACAGAACACAGAGCACTTTCTCAGAAAGCTTCTTTCCAGTTTTCAGGGGAAGATATTTCCTTTTTCACCATAGCCCTCTATGGGCTTTCAAATATCCCTTTGCCAATTCCACAAGAACAGCCTTAGCGAAAGGCTTCTTGAAGGGAAAGATGGAACTCTGTGAGATGAATTCACAGAACACAGAGCAGTTTCTCAGAAAGCTTCTTTCCAGTTTTGAACGGAAGATATTTCCTTTGTCACCATAGCCCTCTATGGGCTTCCAAATATCCCTTTGCCAATTCCACAAGAACAGCCTTAGCGAAAGGCTTCTTCAAGGCAAAGATGTAACTCTGTGAGATGAATTAACGGAACGCAGAGAAGTTTCTCAGAAAGCTTCTTTCCAGTTTTGAACGGAAGATATTTCCTTTTTCAGCATAGCCCTCTATTTGCTTCCAAATATCCCTTTGCCAATTCCACAAGAACAGCCTTAGGGAAAGTCTTCTTGAAGGGAAATATGTAAATCTGTGAGATGAATTCACAGAACACAGAGCAGTTTCTCAGAAAGCTTCTTTCCAGTTTTGAACGGAAGCTATTTCCTTTTTCACCATAGCCCTCTATGGGCTTCCAAATATGCCTTTGCCAATTCCACAAGAACAGCCTTAGCGAAAGTCTTCTTGAAGGGAAAGATGTAACTCTGTGAGATGAATTAACAGAACACAGAGCAGTTTCTCAGAAAGCTTCTTTCCAGTTTTCAGGGGAAGATATTTCCTTTTTCACCATAGCCCTCTATGGGCTTCCAAATATCCCTTTGCCAATTCCACAAGAACAGCCGTAGCGAAAGGCTTCTTGAAGGGAAAGATATAACTCTGTGAGATGAATTAACAGAACACAGAGCAGTTTCTCAGAAAGCTTCTTTCCAGTTTTCAGGGGAAGATATTTCCTTTTTCATCATGGCCCTCTATGGGCTTCCAAATATCCCTTTGCCAATTCCACAAGAACAGCCTTAGCGAAGGGCTTCTTGAAGGGAAAGATGTAACTCTGTGAGATGAATTAACAGAACACAGAGCAGTTTCTCAGAAAGCTTCTTTCCAGTTTTGAACGGAAGATATTTCCTTTTTCACCATAGCCCTCTATGGGCTTCCAAATATCCCTTTGCCAATTCCACAAGAACAGCCTTAGCGAAAGGCTTCTAGAAGGGAAAGTTGTAACTCTGTGAGATGAATTCACAGAACACAGCGCAGTTTCTCAGAAAGCTTCTTTCCAGTTTTGAACGGAAGATATTTCCTTTTTCACCATAGCCCTCTATGGGCTTCCAAATATCCCTTTGCCAATTCCACGAGAACAGCCTTAGCGAAAGGCTTCTTGAAGGAAAAGATGTAACTCTGTGAGATGAATTCACAGAACACAGAGCAGTTTCTCAGAAAGCTTCTTTCCAGTTTTGAACGGAAGATATTTCCTTTTTCACCATAGCCCTCTATTTGCTTCCAAATATCCCTTTGCCAATTCCACAAGAACAGCCTTAGGGAAAGTCTTCTTGAAGGGAAATATGTAACTCTGTGAGATGAATTCACAGAACACAGAGCAGTTTCTCAGAAAGCTTCTTTCCAGTTTTGAACGGAAGATATTTCCTTTGTCACCATAGCCCTCTATGGGCTTCCAAATATCCCTTTGGCAATTCCACAAGAACAGCGAAAGGCTTCTTGAAGGGAAAGATGTAACTCTGTGAGATGAATTAACAGAACACAGAGCAGTTTCTCAGAAAGCTTCTTTCCAGTTTTCAGGGGAAGATATTTCCTTTGTCACAATAGCCCTCTATGGGCTTCCAAATATCCCTTTGCCAATTCCACAAGAACAGACTTAGCGAAAGGCTTCTTGAAGGGAAAGATGTAACTCTGTGAGATGAATTAACAGAACACAGAGCAGTTTCTCAGAAAGCTTCTTTCCAGTTTTGAACGGAAGATATTTCCTTTTTCACCATAGCCCTCTATGGGCTTCCAAATATGCCTTTGCCAATTCCACAAGAACAGCCTTAGCGAAGGGCTTCTTGAAGGGAAAAATGTAACTCTGTGAGATGAATTAACAGAACACAGAGCAGTTTCTCAGAAAGCTTCTTTCCAGTTTTGAACGGAAGATATTTTCTTTTTCACCATAGCCCTCTATGGGCTTCCAAATATCCCTTTGCCAATTCCACAAGAACAGCCTTACAGAAAGGCTTCTTCAAGGCAAAGATATAACTCTGTGAGATGAATTAACAGAACACAGAGCAGTTTCTCAGAAAGCTTCTTTCCAGTTTTCAGGGGAAGATATTTCCTTTTTCATCATGGCCCTCTATGGGCTTCCAAATATCCCTTTGCCAATTCCACAAGAACAGCCTTAGCGAAGGGCTTCTTGAAGGGAAAGATGTAACTCTGTGAGATGAATTAACAGAACACAGAGCAGTTTCTCAGAAAGCTTCTTTCCAGTTTTGAACGGAAGATATTTCCTTTTTCACCATAGCCCTCTATGGGCTTCCAAATATCCCTTTGCCAATTCCACAAGAACAGCCTTAGCGAAAGGCTTCTAGAAGGGAAAGTTGTAACTCTGTGAGATGAATTCACAGAACACAGCGCAGTTTCTCAGAAAGCTTCTTTCCAGTTTTGAACGGAAGATATTTCCTTTTTCACCATAGCCCTCTATGGGCTTCCAAATATCCCTTTGCCAATTCCACGAGAACAGCCTTAGCGAAAGGCTTCTTGAAGGGAAAGATGTAACTCTGTGAGATGAATTAACAGAACACAGAGCAGTTTCTCAGAAAGCTTCCTTCCAATTTTGAACGGAAGATATTTCCTTTTTCACCATAGCCCTCTATTTGCTTCCAAATATCCCTTTGCCAATTCCACAAGAACAGCCTTAGGGAAAGTCTTCTTGAAGGGAAATATGTAACTCTGTGAGATGAATTCACAGAACACAGAGCAGTTTCTCAGAAAGCTTCTTTCCAGTTTTGAACGGAAGATATTTCCTTTGTCACCATAGCCCTCTATGGGCTTCCAAATATCCCTTTGCCAATTCCACAAGAACAGCCGTAGCGAAAGGCTTCTTGAAGGGAAAGATATAACTCTGTGAGGTGAATTAACAGAACACAGAGCAGTTTCTCAGAAAGCTTCTTTCCAGTTTTCAGGGGAAGATATTTCCTTTTTCATCATAGCCCTCTATGGGCTTCCAAATATCCCTTTGCCAATTCCACAAGAACAGCCTTAGCGAAGGGCTTCTTGAAGGGAAAGATGTAACTCTGTGAGATGAATTAACAGAACACAGAGCAGTTTCTCAGAAAGCTTCTTTCCAGTTTTGAACGGAAGATATTTCCTTTTTCACCATAGCCCTCTATGGGCTTCCAAATATCCCTTTGCCAATTCCACAAGAACAGCCTTAGCGAAAGGCTTCTAGAAGGGAAAGTTGTAACTCTGTGAGATGAATTCACAGAACACAGCGCAGTTTCTCAGAAAGCTTCTTTCCAGTTTTGAACGGAAGATATTTCCTTTTTCACCATAGCCCTCTATGGGCTTCCAAATATCCCTTTGCCAATTCCACAAGAACAGCCTTACAGAAAGGCTTCTTCAAGGCAAAGATGTAACTCTGTGAGATGAATTAACGGAACGCAGAGAAGTTTCTCAGAAAGCTTCTTTCCAGTTTTGAACGGAAGATATTTCCTTTTTCACCATAGCCCTCTATGGGCTTCCAAATATCCCTTTGCCAATTCCACAAGAACAGCCTTAGCGAAAGGCATCTTGAAGGGAAAGATGTAACTCTGTGAGATGAATTCACAGAACACAGAGCAGTTTCTCAGAAAGCTTCTTTCCAGTTTTGAGCGGAAGATATTTCCTTTTTCACCATAGCCCTCTATGGGCTTCCAAATATCCCTTTGCCAATTCCACAAAAACAGCCTTAGCGAAAGGCTTCTTGAAGGGAAAGATGTAACTCTGTGAGATGAATTAACAGAACACAGAGCAGTTTCTCAGAAAGCTTCTTTCCAGTTTTGAACGGAAGATATTTCCTTTTTCACCATAGCCCTCTATGGGCTTCCAAATATCCCTTTGCCAATTCCACAAGAACAGCCTTAGGGAAAGTCTTCTTGAAGGGAAATATGTAACTCTGTGAGATGAATTCACAGAACACAGAGCAGTTTCTCAGAAAGCTTCTTTCCAGTTTTGAACGGAAGATATTTCCTTTGTCACCATATCCCTCTATGGGCTTCCAAATATCCCTTTGGCAATTCCACAAGAACAGCGAAAGGCTTCTTGAAGGGAAAGATGTAACTCTGTGAGATGAATTAACAGAACACAGAGCAGTTTCTCAGAAAGCTTCTTTCCAGTTTTCAGGGGAAGATATTTCCTTTGTCACCATAGCCCTCTAAGGGCTTCCAAATATCCCTTTGCCAATTCCACAAGAACAGACTTAGCGAAAGGCTTCTTGAAGGGAAAGATGTAACTCTGTGAGATGAATTAACAGAACACAGAGCAGTTTCTCAGAAAGCTTCTTTCCAGTTTTGAACGGAAGATATTTCCTTTTTCACCATAGCCCTCTATGGGCTTTCAAATATGCCTTTGCCAATTCCACAAGAACAGCCTTAGCGAAGGGCTTCTTGAAGGGAAAGATGTAACTCTGTGAGATGAATTAACAGAACACAGAGCAGTTTCTCAGAAAGCTTCTTTCCAGTTTTGAACGGAAGATATTTTCTTTTTCACCATAGCCCTCTATGGGCTTCCAAATATCCCTTTGCCAATTCCACAAGAACAGCCTTACAGAAAGGCTTCTTCAAGGCAAAGATGTAACTCTGTGAGATGAATTAACGGAACGCAGAGAAGTTTCTCAGGAACTTCTTTCCAGTTTTGAACGGAAGATATTTCCTTTTTCACCATAGCCCTCTATGGGCTTCCAAATATCCCTTTGCCAATTTCACAAGAACAGCCTTAGCGAAAGGCATCTTGAAGGGAAAGATGTAACTCTGTGAGATGAATTAAAAGAACACAGAGCAGTTTCTCAGAAAGCTTCTTTCCAGTTTTCAGCGGAAGATATTTCCTTTTTCACCATAGCCCTCTATGGGCTTCCAAATATCCCTTTGCCAATTCCACAAAAACAGCCTTAGCGAAAGGCTTCTTGAAGGGAAAGATGTAACTCTGTGAGATGAATTAACAGAACACAGAGCAGTTTCTCAGAAAGCTTCTTTCCAGTTTTGAACGGAAGCTATTTCCTTTTTCACCATAGCCCTCTATGGGCTTCCAAATATCATTTGCCAATTCCACAAGAACAGCCTTAGGGAAAGTCTTCTTGAAGGGAAATATGTAACTCTGTGAGATGAATTCACAGAACACAGAGCAGTTTCTCAGAAAGCTTCTTTCCAGTTTTGAACGGAAGATATTTCCTTTTTCACCATAGCCCTCTAAGGGTTTACAAATATCCCTTTGCCAATTCCACAAGAACAGCCTTAGCGAAAGGCTTCTTGAAGGGAAAGATGTAACTCTGTGAGATGAATTCACAGAACACAGAGCAGTTTCTCAGAAAGCTTCTTTCCAGTTTTCAGCGGAAGATGTTTCCTTTTTCACCATAGCCCTCTATGGGCTTCCAAATATCCCTTTGCCAATTCCACGAGAACAGCCTTAGCGAAAGTCTTTTGAAGGGAAAGATGTAACTTTGTGAGATGAATTCACAGAACACAGAGCAGTTTCTCAGAAAGCTTCTTTCCAGTTTTGAACGGAAGATATTTCCTTTTTCACCATAGCCCTCTATTTGCTTCCAAATATCCCTTTGCCAATTCCACAAGAACAGCCTTAGGGAAAGTCTACTTGAAGGGAAAGATGTAACTCTGTGAGATGAATTCACGGAACACAGAGCGGTTCTCAGAAAGCTTCTTTCCAGTTTTGAACGGAAGATATTTCCTTTGTCACCATAGCCCTCTATGGGCTTCCAAATATCCCTTTGCCAATTCCACAAGAACATCCGAAGCGAAATGCTTCTTGAAGGGCAAGATATAACTCTGTGAGATGAATTAACAGAACACAGAGCAGTTTCTCAGAATGCTTCTTTCCAGTTTTCAGGGGAAGATATTTCCTTTTTCATCATAGCCCTCTATGGGCTTCCAAATATCCCTTTGCCAATTCCACAAGAACAGCCTTAGCGAAGGGCTTCTTGAAGGGAAAGATGTAACTCTGTGAGATGAATTAACAGAACACAGAGCAGTTTCTCAGAAAGCTTCTTTCCAGTTTTGAACGGAAGATATTTCCTTTTTAACCATAGCCCTCTATGGGCTTCCAAATATCCCTTTGCCAATTCCACAAGAACAGCCTTAGCGAAAGGCATCTTGAAGGGAAAGATGTAACTCTGTGAGATGAATTAAAAGAACACAGAGCAGTTTCTCAGAAAGCTTCTTTCCAGTTTTGAGCGGAAGATATTTCCTTTTTCACCATAGCCCTCTATGGGCTTCCAAATATCCCTTTGCCAATTCCACAATAACAGCCTTAGCGAAAGGCTTCTTGAAGGGAAAGATGTAACACTGTGAGATGAATTAACAGAACACAGAGCAGTTTCTCAGAAAGCTTCTTTCCAGTTTTGAACGGAAGATATTTCCTTTTTCACCATAGCCCTCTATGGGCTTCCAAATATCCCTTTGCCAATTCCACAAGAACAGACTTACAGAAAGGCTTCTTCAAGGCAAAGATGTAACTCTGTGAGATGAATTAACGGAACGCAGAGAAGTTTCTCAGAAAGCTTCTTTCCAGTTTTGAACGGAAGATATTTCCTTTTTCACCATAGCCCTCTATGGGCTTCCAAATATCCCTTTGCCAATTCCACAATAACAGCCTTAGCGAAAGGCATCTTGAAGGGAAAGATGTAACTCTGTGAGATGAATTAAAAGAACACAGAGCAGTTTCTCAGAAAGCTTCTTTCCAGTTTTGAGCGGAAGATATTTCCTTTGTCACCATAGCCCTCTATTTGCTTCCAAATATCCCTTTGCCAATTCCACAAGAACAGCCGTAGCGAAAGGCTTCTTGAAGGGAAAGATATAACTCTGTGAGGTGAATTAACAGAACACAGAGCAGTTTCTCAGAAAGCTTCTTTCCAGTTTTCAGGGGAAGATATTTTCTTTTTCACCATAGCCCTCTATGGGCTTCCAAATATCCCTTTGCCAATTCCACAAGAACAGCCTTAGCGAAGGGCTTCTTGAAGGGAAAGATGTAACTCTGTGAGATGAATTAACAGAACACAGAGCAGTTTCTCAGAAAGCTTCTTTCCAGTTTTGAACGGAAGATATTTCCTTTGTCACCATAGCCCTCTATGGGCTTCCAAATATCCCTTTGGCAATTCCACAAGAACAGCGAAAGGCTTCTTGAAGGGAAAGATGTAACTCTGTGAGATGAATTAAGAGAACACAGAGCAGTTTCTCAGAAAGCTTCTTTCCAGTTTTCAGGGGAAGATATTTCCTTTGTCACCATAGCCCTCTATGGGCTTCCAAATATCCCTTTGCCAATTCCACAAGAACAGACTTAGCGAAAGGCTTCTTGAAGGGAAAGATGTAACTCTGTGAGATGAATTCACAGAACACAGAGCAGTTTCTCAGAAAGCTTCTTTCCAGTTTTGAACGGAAGATATTTCCTTTTTCACCATAGCCCTCTATGGGCTTCCAAATATGCCTTTGCCAATTCCACAAGAACAGCCTTAGCGAAGGGCTTCTTGAAGGGAAAGATGGAACTCTGTGAGATGAATTCACAGAACACAGAGCAGTTTCTCAGAAAGCTTCTTTCCAGTTTTGAACGGAAGATATTTCCTTTTTCACCATAGCCCTCTATGGGCTTCCAAATATCCCTTTGCCAATTCCACAAGAACAGCCTTAGCGAAAGGCTTCTTGAGGGGAAAGATGTAACTCTGTGAGATGAATTAAAAGAACACAGAGCAGTTTCTCAGAAAGCTTCTTTCCAGTTTTCAGCGGAAGATATTTCCTTTTTCACCATAGCCCTCTATGGGCTTCCAAATATCCCTTTGCCAATTCCACAATAACAGCCTTAGCGAAAGGCTTCTTGAAGGGAAAGATGTAACTCTGTGAGATGAATTCACAGAACACAGAGCAGTTTCTCAGAAAGCTTCTTTCCAGTTTTCAGCGGAAGATGTTTCCTTTTTCACCATAGCCCTCTATGGGCTTCCAAATATCCCTTTGCCAATTCCACGAGAACAGCCTTAGCGAAAGGCTTCTTGAAGGGAAAGATGTAACTCTGTGAGATGAATTCACAGAACACAGAGCAGTTTCTCAGAAAGCTTCTTTCCAGTTTTGAACGGAAGATATTTCCTTTTTCACCATAGCCCTCTATTTGCTTCCAAATATCCCTTTGCCAATTCCACCAGAACAGCCTTAGGGAAAGTCTTCTTGAAGGGAAATATGTAACTCTGTGAGATGAATTCACAGAACACAGAGCAGTTTCTCAGAAAGCTTCTTTCCAGTTTTGAACGGAAGATATTTTCTTTGTCACCATAGCCCTCTATGGGCTTCCAAATATCCCTTTGCCAATTCCACAAGAACAGCCTTAGCGAAAGGCTTCTTGAAGGGAAAGATGTAACTCTGTGAGATGAATTAACAGAACACAGAGCAGTTTCTCAGAAAGCTTCTTTCCAGTTTTCAGGGGAAGATATTTCCTTTTTCACCATAGCCCTCTATGGGCTTCCAAATATCCCTTTGCCAATTCCACAAGAACAGCCTTAGCGAAAGGCTTCTTGAAGGGAAAGATGTAACTCTGTGAGATGAATTCACAGAACACAGAGCAGTTTCTCAGAAAGCTTCTTTCCAGTTTTGAACGGAAGATATTTCCTTTGTCACCATAGCCCTCTATGGGCTTCCAAATATCCCTTTGCCAATTCCACAAGAACAGCCGTAGCGAAAGGCTTCTTGAAGGGAAAGATATAACTCTGTGAGGTGAATTAACAGAACACAGAGCAGTTTCTCAGAAAGCTTCTTTCCAGTTTTCAGGGGAAGATATTTCCTTTTTCACCATAGCCCTCTATGGGCTTCCAAATATCCCTTTGCCAATTCCACAAGAACAGCCTTAGCGAAGGGCTTCTTGAAGGGAAAGATGTAACTCTGTGAGATGAATTAACAGAACACAGAGCAGTTTCTCAGAATGCTTCTTTCCAGTTTTGAACGGAAGATATTTCCTTTGTCACCATAGCCCTCTATGGGCTTCCAAATATCCCTTTGGCAATTCCACAAGAACAGCGAAAGGCTTCTTGAAGGGAAAGATGTAACTCTGTGAGATGAATTAACAGAACACAGAGCAGTTTCTCAGAAAGCTTCTTTCCAGTTTTCAGGGGAAGATATTTCCTTTGTCACCATAGCCCTCTATGGGCTTCCAAATATCCCTTTGCCAATTCCACAAGAACAGCCTTAGCGAAAGGCTTCTATAAGGGAAAGTTGTAACTCTGTGAGATGAATTCACAGAACACAGCGCAGTTTCTCAGAAAGCTTCTTTCCAGTTTTGAACGGAAGATATTTCCTTTTTCACCATAGCCCTCTATGGGCTTCCAAATATCCCTTTGCCAATTCCACGAGAACAGCCTTAGCGAAAGGCTTCTTGAAGGGAAAGATGTAACTCTGTGAGATGAATTCACAGAACACAGAGCAGTTTCTCAGAATGCTTCTTTCCAGTTTTGAACGGAAGATATTTCCTTTTTCACCATAGCCCTCTATTTGCTTCCAAATATCCCTTTGCCAATTCCACAAGAACAGCCTTAGGGAAAGTCTTCTTGAAGGGAAATATGTAACTCTGTGAGATGAATTCACAGAACACAGAGCAGTTTCTCAGAAAGCTTCTTTCCAGTTTTGAACGGAAGATATTTCCTTTGTCACCATAGCCCTCTAAGGGCTTCCAAATATCCCTTTGCCAATTCCACAAGAACAGCCTTAGCGAAAGGCTTCTTGAAGGGAAAGATGTAACTCTGTGAGATGAATTAAAAGAACACAGAGCATTTTCTCAGAAAGCTTCTTTCCAGTTTTCAGGGGAAGATATTTCCTTTTTCACCATAGCCCTCTATGGGCTTCCAAATATCCCTTTGCCAATTCCACAAGAACAGCCTTAGCGAAAGGCTTCTTGAAGGGAGAGATGTAACTCTGTGAGATGAATTAACAGAACACAGAGCAGTTTCTCAGAAAGCTTCTTTCCAGTTTTGAACGGAAGATATTTCCTTTGTCACCATAGCCCTCTATGGGCTTCCAAATATCCCTTTGCCAATTCCACAAGAACAGCCGTAGCGAAAGGCTTCTTGAAGGGAAAGATATAACTCTGTGAGGTGAATTAACAGAACACAGAGCAGTTTCTCAGAAAGCTTCTTTCCAGTTTTCAGGGGAAGATATTTCCTTTTTCACCATAGCCCTCTATGGGCTTCCAAATATCCCTTTGGCAATTCCACAAGAACAGCGAAAGGCTTCTTGAAGGGAAAGATGTAACTCTGTGAGATGAATTAACAGAACACAGAGCACTTTCTCAGAAAGCTTCTTTCCAGTTTTCAGGGGAAGATATTTCCTTTTTCACCATAGCCCTCTATGGGCTTTCAAATATCCCTTTGCCAATTCCACAAGAACAGCCTTAGCGAAAGGCTTCTTGAAGGGAAAGATGGAACTCTGTGAGATGAATTCACAGAACACAGAGCAGTTTCTCAGAAAGCTTCTTTCCAGTTTTGAACGGAAGATATTTCCTTTGTCACCATAGCCCTCTATGGGCTTCCAAATATCCCTTTGCCAATTCCACAAGAACAGCCTTAGCGAAAGGCTTCTTCAAGGCAAAGATGTAACTCTGTGAGATGAATTAACGGAACGCAGAGAAGTTTCTCAGAAAGCTTCTTTCCAGTTTTGAACGGAAGATATTTCCTTTTTCAGCATAGCCCTCTATTTGCTTCCAAATATCCCTTTGCCAATTCCACAAGAACAGCCTTAGGGAAAGTCTTCTTGAAGGGAAATATGTAAATCTGTGAGATGAATTCACAGAACACAGAGCAGTTTCTCAGAAAGCTTCTTTCCAGTTTTGAACGGAAGATATTTCCTTTTTCACCATAGCCCTCTATGGGCTTCCAAATATGCCTTTGCCAATTCCACAAGAACAGCCTTAGCGAAAGTCTTCTTGAAGGGAAAGATGTAACTCTGTGAGATGAATTAACAGAACACAGAGCAGTTTCTCAGAAAGCTTCTTTCCAGTTTTCAGGGGAAGATATTTCCTTTTTCACCATAGCCCTCTATGGGCTTCCAAATATCCCTTTGCCAATTCCTCAAGAACAGCCGTAGCGAAAGGCTTCTTGAAGGGAAAGATATAACTCTGTGAGATGAATTAACAGAACACAGAGCAGTTTCTCAGAAAGCTTCTTTCCAGTTTTCAGGGGAAGATATTTCCTTTTTCATCATGGCCCTCTATGGGCTTCCAAATATCCCTTTGCCAATTCCACAAGAACAGCCTTAGCGAAGGGCTTCTTGAAGGGAAAGATGTAACTCTGTGAGATGAATTAACAGAACACAGAGCAGTTTCTCAGAAAGCTTCTTTCCAGTTTTGAACGGAAGATATTTCCTTTTTCACCATAGCCCTCTATGGGCTTCCAAATATCCCTTTGCCAATTCCACAAGAACAGCCTTAGCGAAAGGCTTCTAGAAGGGAAAGTTGTAACTCTGTCAGATGAATTCACAGAACACAGCGCAGTTTCTCAGAAAGCTTCTTTCCAGTTTTGAACGGAAGATATTTCCTTTTTCACCATAGCCCTCTATGGGCTTCCAAATATCCCTTTGCCAATTCCACGAGAACAGCCTTAGCGAAAGGCTTCTTGAAGGGAAAGATGTAACTCTGTGAGATGAATTCACAGAACACAGAGCAGTTTCTCAGAAAGCTTCTTTCCAGTTTTGAACGGAAGATATTTCCTTTTTCACCATAGCCCTCTATTTGCTTCCAAATATCCCTTTGCCAATTCCACAAGAACAGGCTTAGGGAAAGTCTTCTTGAAGGGAAATATGTAACTCTGTGAGATGAATTCACAGAACACAGAGCAGTTTCTCAGAAAGCTTCTTTCCAGTTTTGAACGGAAGATATTTCCTTTGTCACCATAGCCCTCTATGGGCTTCCAAATATCCCTTTGCCAATTCCACAAGAACAGCCTTAGCGAAAGGCTTCTTGAAGGGAAAGATGTAACTCTGTGAGATGAATTAACAGAACACAGAGCATTTTCTCAGAAAGCTTCTTTCCAGTTTTCAGCGGAAGATATTTCCTTTTTCACCATAGCCCTCTATGGGCTTCCATATATCCCTTTGCCAATTCCACAAGAACAGCCTTAGCGAAAGGCTTCTTGAAGGGAGAGATGTAACTCTGTGAGATGAATTCACAGAACACAGAGCAGTTTCTCAGAAAGCTTCTTTCCAGTTTTGAACGGAAGATATTTCCTTTGTCACCATAGCCCTCTATGGGCTTCCAAATATCCCTTTGCCAATTCCACAAGAACAGCCGTAGCGAAAGGCTTCTTGAAGGGAAAGATATAACTCTGTGAGGTGAATTAACAGAACACTGAGCAGTTTCTCAGAAAGCTTCTTTCCAGTTTTCAGGGGAAGATATTTCCTTTTTCATCATAGCCCTCTATGGGCTTCCAAATATCCCTTTGCCAATTCCACAAGAACAGCCTTAGCGAAGGGCTTCTTGAAGGGAAAGATGTAACTCTGTGAGATGAATTAACAGAACACAGAGCAGTTTCTCAGAAAGCTTCTTTCCAGTTTTGAACGGAAGATATTTCCTTCTTCACCATAGCCCTCTATGGGCTTCCAAATATCCCTTTGCCAATTCCACAAGAACAGCCTTAGCGAAAGGCTTCTAGAAGGGAAAGTTGTAACTCTGTGAGATGAATTCACAGAACACAGCGCAGTTTCTCAGAAAGCTTCTTTCCAGTTTTGAACGGAAGATATTTCCTTTTTCACCGTAGCCCTCTATGGGCTTCCAAATATCCCTTTGCCAATTCCACAAGAACAGCCTTACAGAAAGGCTTCTTCAAGGCAAAGATGTAACTCTGTGAGATGAATTAACGGAACGCAGAGAAGTTTCTCAGAAAGCTTCTTTCCAGTTTTGAACGGAAGATATTTCCTTTTTCACCATAGCCCTCTATGGGCTTCCAAATATCCCTTTGCCAATTCCACAATAACAGCCTTAGCGAAAGGCATCTTGAAGGGAAAGATGTAACTCTGTGAGATGAATTAAAAGAACACAGAGCAGTTTCTCAGAAAGCTTCTTTCCAGTTTTGAGCGGAAGATATTTCCTTTTTCACCATAGCCCTCTATGGGCTTCCAAATATCCCTTTGCCAATTCCACAAAAACAGCCTTAGCGAAAGGCTTCTTGAAGGGAAAGATGTAACTCTGTGAGATGAATTCACAGAACACAGAGCAGTTTCTCAGAAAGCTTCTTTCCAGTTTTGAACGGAAGATATTTCCTTTGTCACCATAGCCCTCTATGGGCTTCCAAATATCCCTTTGGCAATTCCACAAGAACAGCGAAAGGCTTCTTGAAGGGAAAGATGTAACTCTGTGAGATGAATTAACAGAACACAGAGCACTTTCTCAGAAAGCTTCTTTCCAGTTTTCAGGGGAAGATATTTCCTTTTTCACCATAGCCCTCTATGGGCTTTCAAATATCCCTTTGCCAATTCCACAAGAACAGCCTTAGCGAAAGGCTTCTTGAAGGGAAAGATGGAACTCTGTGAGATGAATTCACAGAACACAGAGCAGTTTCTCAGAAAGCTTCTTTCCAGTTTTGAACGGAAGATATTTCCTTTGTCACCATAGCCCTCTATGGGCTTCCAAATATCCCTTTGCCAATTCCACAAGAACAGCCTTAGCGAAAGGCTTCTTCAAGGCAAAGATGTAACTCTGTGAGATGAATTAACGGAACGCAGAGAAGTTTCTCAGAAAGCTTCTTTCCAGTTTTGAACGGAAGATATTTCCTTTTTCAGCATAGCCCTCTATTTGCTTCCAAATATCCCTTTGCCAATTCCACAAGAACAGCCTTAGGGAAAGTCTTCTTGAAGGGAAATATGTAAATCTGTGAGATGAATTCACAGAACACAGAGCAGTTTCTCAGAAAGCTTCTTTCCAGTTTTGAACGGAAGATATTACCTTTTTCACCATAGCCCTCTATGGGCTTCCAAATATCCCTTTGCCAATTCCACAAGAACAGCCTTAGCGAAAGACTTCTTGAAGGGAAAGATGTAACTCTGTGAGATGAATTAACAGAACACAGAGCAGTTTCTCAGAAAGCTTCTTTCCAGTTTTCAGCGGAAGATATTTCCTTTTTCACCATAGCCCTCTATGGGCTTCCAAATATCCCTTTGCCAATTCCACAAGAACAGCCGTAGCGAAAGGCTTCTTGAAGGGAAAGATATAACTCTGTGAGATGAATTAACAGAACACAGAGCAGTTTCTCAGAAAGCTTCTTTCCAGTTTTCAGGGGAAGATATTTCCTTTTTCATCATGGCCCTCTATGGGCTTCCAAATATCCCTTTGCCAATTCCACAAGAACAGCCTTAGCGAAGGGCTTCTTGAAGGGAAATATGTAACTCTGTGAGATGAATTCACAGAACACAGAGCAGTTTCTCAGAAAGCTTCTTTCCAGTTTTGAACGGAAGATATTTCCTTTTTCACCATAGCCCTCTAAGGGTTTACAAATATCCCTTTGCCAATTCCACAAGAACAGCCTTAGCGAAAGGCTTCTTGAAGGGAAAGATGTAACTCTGTGAGATGAATTCACAGAACACAGAGCAGTTTCTCAGAAAGCTTCTTTCCAGTTTTCAGCGGAAGATGTTTCCTTTTTCACCATAGCCCTCTATGGGCTTCCAAATATCCCTTTGCCAATTCCACGAGAACAGCCTTAGCGAAAGTCTTTTGAAGGGAAAGATGTAACTTTGTGAGATGAATTCACAGAACACAGAGCAGTTTCTCAGAAAGCTTCTTTCCAGTTTTGAACGGAAGATATTTCCTTTTTCACCATAGCCCTCTATTTGCTTCCAAATATCCCTTTGCCAATTCCACAAGAACAGCCTTAGGGAAAGTCTACTTGAAGGGAAAGATGTAACTCTGTGAGATGAATTCACGGAACACAGAGCGGTTCTCAGAAAGCTTCTTTCCAGTTTTGAACGGAAGATATTTCCTTTGTCACCATAGCCCTCTATGGGCTTCCAAATATCCCTTTGCCAATTCCACAAGAACATCCGTAGCGAAATGCTTCTTGAAGGGAAAGATATAACTCTGTGAGATGAATTAACAGAACACAGAGCAGTTTCTCAGAATGCTTCTTTCCAGTTTTCAGGGGAAGATATTTCCTTTTTCATCATAGCCCTCTATGGGCTTCCAAATATCCCTTTGCCAATTCCACAAGAACAGCCTTAGCGAAGGGCTTCTTGAAGGGAAAGATGTAACTCTGTGAGATGAATTAACAGAACACAGAGCAGTTTCTCAGAAAGCTTCTTTCCAGTTTTGAACGGAAGATATTTCCTTTTTCACCATAGCCCTCTCTGGGCTTCCAAATATCCCTTTGCCAATTCCACAAGAACAGCCTTAGCGAAAGGCATCTTGAAGGGAAAGATGTAACTCTGTGAGATGAATTAAAAGAACACAGCGCAGTTTCTCAGAAAGCTTCTTTCCAGTTTTGAGCGGAAGATATTTCCTTTTTCACCATAGCCCTCTATGGGCTTCCAAATATCCCTTTGCCAATTCCACAATAACAGCCTTAGCGAAAGGCTTCTTGAAGGGAAAGATGTAACACTGTGAGATGAATTAACAGAACACAGAGCAGTTTCTCAGAAAGCTTCTTTCCAGTTTTGAACGGAAGATATTTCCTTTTTCACCATAGCCCTCTATGGGCTTCCAAATATCCCTTTGCCAATTCCACAAGAACAGACTTACAGAAAGGCTTCTTCAAGGCAAAGATGTAACTCTGTGAGATGAATTAACGGAACGCAGAGAAGTTTCTCAGAAAGCTTCTTTCCAGTTTTGAACGGAAGATATTTCCTTTTTCACCATAGCCCTCTATGGGCTTCCAAATATCCCTTTGCCAATTCCACAATAACAGCCTTAGCGAAAGGCATCTTGAAGGGAAAGATGTAACTCTGTGAGATGAATTAAAAGAACACAGAGCAGTTTCTCAGAAAGCTTCTTTCCAGTTTTGAGCGGAAGATATTTCCTTTGTCACCATAGCCCTCTATTTGCTTCCAAATATCCCTTTGCCAATTCCACAAGAACAGCCGTAGCGAAAGGCTTCTTGAAGGGAAAGATATAACTCTGTGAGGTGAATTAACAGAACACAGAGCAGTTTCTCAGAAAGCTTCTTTCCAGTTTTCAGGGGAAGATATTTTCTTTTTCACCATAGCCCTCTATGGGCTTCCAAATATCCCTTTGCCAATTCCACAAGAACAGCCTTAGCGAAGGGCTTCTTGAAGGGAAAGATGTAACTCTGTGAGATGAATTAACAGAACACAGAGCAGTTTCTCAGAAAGCTTCTTTCCAGTTTTGAACGGAAGATATTTCCTTTGTCACCATAGCCCTCTATGGGCTTCCAAATATCCCTTTGGCAATTCCACAAGAACAGCGAAAGGCTTCTTGAAGGGAAAGATGTAACTCTGTGAGATGAATTAAGAGAACACAGAGCAGTTTCTCAGAAAGCTTCTTTCCAGTTTTCAGGGGAAGATATTTCCTTTGTCACCATAGCCCTCTATGGGCTTCCAAATATCCCTTTGCCAATTCCACAAGAACAGACTTAGCGAAAGGCTTCTTGAAGGGAAAGATGTAACTCTGTGAGATGAATTAACAGAACACAGAGCAGTTTCTCAGAAAGCTTCTTTCCAGTTTTGAACGGAAGATATTTCCTTTTTCACCATAGCCCTCTATGGGCTTCCAAATATGCCTTTGCCAATTCCACAAGAACAGCCTTAGCGAAGGGCTTCTTGAAGGGAAAGATGGAACTCTGTGAGATGAATTCACAGAACACAGAGCAGTTTCTCAGAAAGCTTCTTTCCAGTTTTGAACGGAAGATATTTCCTTTTTCACCATAGCCCTCTATGGGCTTCCAAATATCCCTTTGCCAATTCCACAAGAACAGCCTTAGCGAAAGGCTTCTTGAGGGGAAAGATGTAACTCTGTGAGCTGAATTAAAAGAACACAGAGCAGTTTCTCAGAAAGCTTCTTTCCAGTTTTCAGCGGAAGATATTTCCTTTTTCACCATAGCCCTCTATGGGCTTCCAAATATCCCTTTGCCAATTCCACAAGAACAGCCTTAGCGAAAGGCTTCTTGAAGGGAAAGATGTAACTCTGTGAGATGAATTAACAGAACACAGAGCAGTTTCTCAGAAAGCTTCTTTCCAGTTTTGAACGGAAGATATTTCCTTTGTCACCATAGCCCTCTATGGGCTTCCAAATATCCCTTTGCCAATTCCACAAGAACAGCCGTAGCGAAAGGCTTCTTGAAGGGAAAGATATAACTCTGTGAGGTGAATTAACAGAACACAGAGCAGTTTCTCAGAAAGCTTCTTTCCAGTTTTCAGGGGAAGATATTTCCTTTTTCACCATAGCCCTCTATGGGCTTCCAAATATCCCTTTGCCAATTCCACAAGAACAGCCTTAGCGAAGGGCTTCTTGAAGGGAAAGATGTAACTCTGTGAGATGAATTAACAGAACACAGAGCAGTTTCTCAGAATGCTTCTTTCCAGTTTTGAACGGAAGATATTTCCTTTGTCACCATAGCCCTCTATGGGCTTCCAAATATCCCTTTGGCAATTCCACAAGAACAGCGAAAGGCTTCTTGAAGGGAAAGATGTAACTCTGTGAGATGAATTAACAGAACACAGAGCAGTTTCTCAGAAAGCTTCTTTCCAGTTTTCAGGGGAAGATATTTCCTTTGTCACCATAGCCCTCTATGGGCTTCCAAATATCCCTTTGCCAATTCCACAAGAACAGCCTTAGCGAAAGGCTTCTATAAGGGAAAGTTGTAACTCTGTGAGATGAATTCACAGAACACAGCGCAGTTTCTCAGAAAGCTTCTTTCCAGTTTTGAACGGAAGATATTTCCTTTTTCACCATAGCCCTCTATGGGCTTCCAAATATCCCTTTGCCAATTCCACGAGAACAGCCTTAGCGAAAGGCTTCTTGAAGGGAAAGATGTAACTCTGTGAGATGAATTCACAGAACACAGAGCAGTTTCTCAGAATGCTTCTTTCCAGTTTTGAACGGAAGATATTTCCTTTTTCACCATAGCCCTCTATTTGCTTCCAAATATCCCTTTGCCAATTCCACAAGAACAGCCTTAGGGAAAGTCTTCTTGAAGGGAAATATGTAACTCTGTGAGATGAATTCACAGAACACAGCGCAGTTTCTCAGAAAGCTTCTTTCCAGTTTTGAACGGAAGATATTTCCTTTGTCACCATAGCCCTCTATGGGCTTCCAAATATCCCTTTGCCAATTCCACAAAAACAGCCTTAGCGAAAGGCTTCTTGAAGGGAAAGATGTAACTCTGTGAGATGAATTAACAGAACACAGAGCAGTTTCTCAGAAACTTCTTTCCAGTTTTGAACGGAAGATATTTCCTTTTTCACCATAGCCCTCTATGGGCTTCCAAATATCCCTTTGCCAATTCCACAAGAACAGCCTTAGGGAAAGTCTTCTTGAAGGGAAATATGTAACTCTGTGAGATGAATTCACAGAACACAGAGCAGTTTCTCAGAAAGCTTCTTTCCAGTTTTGAACGGAAGATATTTCCTTTGTCACCATAGCCCTCTATGGGCTTCCAAATATCCCTTTGGCAATTCCACAAGAACAGCGAAAGGCTTCTTGAAGGGAAAGATGTAACTCTGTGAGATGAATTAAGAGAACACAGAGCAGTTTCTCAGAAAGCTTCTTTCCAGTTTTCAGGGGAAGATATTTCCTTTGTCACCATAGCCCTCTATGGGCTTCCAAATATCCCTTTGCCAATTCCACAAGAACAGACTTAGCGAAAGGCTTCTTGAAGGGAAAGATGTAACTCTGTGAGATGAATTAACAGAACACAGAGCAGTTTCTCAGAAAGCTTCTTTCCAGTTTTGAACGGAAGATATTTCCTTTTTCACCATAGCCCTCTATGGGCTTCCAAATATGCCTTTGCCAATTCCACAAGAACAGCCTTAGCGAAGGGCTTCTTGAAGGGAAAGATGGAACTCTGTGAGATGAATTCACAGAACACAGAGCAGTTTCTCAGAAAGCTTCTTTCCAGTTTTGAACGGAAGATATTTCCTTTTTCACCATAGCCCTCTATGGGCTTCCAAATATCCCTTTGCCAATTCCACAAGAACAGCCTTAGCGAAAGGCTTCTTGAGGGGAAAGATGTAACTCTGTGAGCTGAATTAAAAGAACACAGAGCAGTTTCTCAGAAAGCTTCTTTCCAGTTTTCAGCGGAAGATATTTCCTTTTTCACCATAGCCCTCTATGGGCTTCCAAATATCCCTTTGCCAATTCCACAAGAACAGCCTTAGCGAAAGGCTTCTTGAAGGGAAAGATGTAACTCTGTGAGATGAATTAACAGAACACAGAGCAGTTTCTCAGAAAGCTTCTTTCCAGTTTTGAACGGAAGATATTTCCTTTGTCACCATAGCCCTCTATGGGCTTCCAAATATCCCTTTGCCAATTCCACAAGAACAGCCGTAGCGAAAGGCTTCTTGAAGGGAAAGATATAACTCTGTGAGGTGAATTAACAGAACACAGAGCAGTTTCTCAGAAAGCTTCTTTCCAGTTTTCAGGGGAAGATATTTCCTTTTTCACCATAGCCCTCTATGGGCTTCCAAATATCCCTTTGCCAATTCCACAAGAACAGCCTTAGCGAAGGGCTTCTTGAAGGGAAAGATGTAACTCTGTGAGATGAATTAACAGAACACAGAGCAGTTTCTCAGAATGCTTCTTTCCAGTTTTGAACGGAAGATATTTCCTTTGTCACCATAGCCCTCTATGGGCTTCCAAATATCCCTTTGGCAATTCCACAAGAACAGCGAAAGGCTTCTTGAAGGGAAAGATGTAACTCTGTGAGATGAATTAACAGAACACAGAGCAGTTTCTCAGAAAGCTTCTTTCCAGTTTTCAGGGGAAGATATTTCCTTTGTCACCATAGCCCTCTATGGGCTTCCAAATATCCCTTTGCCAATTCCACAAGAACAGCCTTAGCGAAAGGCTTCTATAAGGGAAAGTTGTAACTCTGTGAGATGAATTCACAGAACACAGCGCAGTTTCTCAGAAAGCTTCTTTCCAGTTTTGAACGGAAGATATTTCCTTTTTCACCATAGCCCTCTATGGGCTTCCAAATATCCCTTTGCCAATTCCACGAGAACAGCCTTAGCGAAAGGCTTCTTGAAGGGAAAGATGTAACTCTGTGAGATGAATTCACAGAACACAGAGCAGTTTCTCAGAATGCTTCTTTCCAGTTTTGAACGGAAGATATTTCCTTTTTCACCATAGCCCTCTATTTGCTTCCAAATATCCCTTTGCCAATTCCACAAGAACAGCCTTAGGGAAAGTCTTCTTGAAGGGAAATATGTAACTCTGTGAGATGAATTCACAGAACACAGAGCAGTTTCTCAGAAAGCTTCTTTCCAGTTTTGAACGGAAGATATTTCCTTTGTCACCATAGCCCTCTAAGGGCTTCCAAATATCCCTTTGCCAATTCCACAAGAACAGCCTTAGCGAAAGGCTTCTTGAAGGGAAAGATGTAACTCTGTGAGATGAATTAAAAGAACACAGAGCATTTTCTCAGAAAGCTTCTTTCCAGTTTTCAGGGGAAGATATTTCCTTTTTCACCATAGCCCTCTATGGGCTTCCAAATATCCCTTTGCCAATTCCACAAGAACAGCCTTAGCGAAAGGCTTCTTGAAGGGAGAGATGTAACTCTGTGAGATGAATTCACAGAACACAGAGCAGTTTCTCAGAAAGCTTCTTTCCAGTTTTGAACGGAAGATATTTCCTTTGTCACCATAGCCCTCTATGGGCTTCCAAATATCCCTTTGCCAATTCCACAAGAACAGCCGTAGCGAAAGGCTTCTTGAAGGGAAAGATATAACTCTGTGAGGTGAATTAACAGAACACAGAGCAGTTTCTCAGAAAGCTTCTTTCCAGTTTTCAGGGGAAGATATTTCCTTTTTCACCATAGCCCTCTATGGGCTTCCAAATATCCCTTTGGCAATTCCACAAGAACAGCGAAAGGCTTCTTGAAGGGAAAGATGTAACTCTGTGAGATGAATTAACAGAACACAGAGCACTTTCTCAGAAAGCTTCTTTCCAGTTTTCAGGGGAAGATATTTCCTTTTTCACCATAGCCCTCTATGGGCTTTCAAATATCCCTTTGCCAATTCCACAAGAACAGCCTTAGCGAAAGGCTTCTTGAAGGGAAAGATGGAACTCTGTGAGATGAATTCACAGAACACAGAGCAGTTTCTCAGAAAGCTTCTTTCCAGTTTTGAACGGAAGATATTTCCTTTGTCACCATAGCCCTCTATGGGCTTCCAAATATCCCTTTGCCAATTCCACAAGAACAGCCTTAGCGAAAGGCTTCTTCAAGGCAAAGATGTAACTCTGTGAGATGAATTAACGGAACGCAGAGAAGTTTCTCAGAAAGCTTCTTTCCAGTTTTGAACGGAAGATATTTCCTTTTTCAGCATAGCCCTCTATTTGCTTCCAAATATCCCTTTGCCAATTCCACAAGAACAGCCTTAGGGAAAGTCTTCTTGAAGGGAAATATGTAAATCTGTGAGATGAATTCACAGAACACAGAGCAGTTTCTCAGAAAGCTTCTTTCCAGTTTTGAACGGAAGATATTTCCTTTTTCACCATAGCCCTCTATGGGCTTCCAAATATGCCTTTGCCAATTCCACAAGAACAGCCTTAGCGAAAGTCTTCTTGAAGGGAAAGATGTAACTCTGTGAGATGAATTAACAGAACACAGAGCAGTTTCTCAGAAAGCTTCTTTCCAGTTTTCAGGGGAAGATATTTCCTTTTTCACCATAGCCCTCTATGGGCTTCCAAATATCCCTTTGCCAATTCCACAAGAACAGCCGTAGCGAAAGGCTTCTTGAAGGGAAAGATATAACTCTGTGAGATGAATTAACAGAACACAGAGCAGTTTCTCAGAAAGCTTCTTTCCAGTTTTCAGGGGAAGATATTTCCTTTTTCATCATGGCCCTCTATGGGCTTCCAAATATCCCTTTGCCAATTCCACAAGAACAGCCTTAGCGAAGGGCTTCTTGAAGGGAAAGATGTAACTCTGTGAGATGAATTAACAGAACACAGAGCAGTTTCTCAGAAAGCTTCTTTCCAGTTTTGAACGGAAGATATTTCCTTTTTCACCATAGCCCTCTATGGGCTTCCAAATATCCCTTTGCCAATTCCACAAGAACAGCCTTAGCGAAAGGCTTCTAGAAGGGAAAGTTGTAACTCTGTGAGATGAATTCACAGAACACAGCGCAGTTTCTCAGAAAGCTTCTTTCCAGTTTTGAACGGAAGATATTTCCTTTTTCACCATAGCCCTCTATGGGCTTCCAAATATCCCTTTGCCAATTCCACGAGAACAGCCTTAGCGAAAGGCTTCTTGAAGGGAAAGATGTAACTCTGTGAGATGAATTCACAGAACACAGAGCAGTTTCTCAGAAAGCTTCTTTCCAGTTTTGAACGGAAGATATTTCCTTTTTCACCATAGCCCTCTATTTGCTTCCAAATATCCCTTTGCCAATTCCACAAGAACAGGCTTAGGGAAAGTCTTCTTGAAGGGAAATATGTAACTCTGTGAGATGAATTCACAGAACACAGAGCAGTTTCTCAGAAAGCTTCTTTCCAGTTTTGAACGGAAGATATTTCCTTTGTCACCATAGCCCTCTATGGGCTTCCAAATATCCCTTTGCCAATTCCACAAGAACAGCCTTAGCGAAAGGCTTCTTGAAGGGAAAGATGTAACTCTGTGAGATGAATTAACAGAACACAGAGCATTTTCTCAGAAAGCTTCTTTCCAGTTTTCAGCGGAAGATATTTCCTTTTTCACCATAGCCCTCTATGGGCTTCCATATATCCCTTTGCCAATTCCACAAGAACAGCCTTAGCGAAAGGCTTCTTGAAGGGAGAGATGTAACTCTGTGAGATGAATTCACAGAACACAGAGCAGTTTCTCAGAAAGCTTCTTTCCAGTTTTGAACGGAAGATATTTCCTTTGTCACCATAGCCCTCTATGGGCTTCCAAATATCCCTTTGCCAATTCCACAAGAACAGCCGTAGCGAAAGGCTTCTTGAAGGGAAAGATATAACTCTGTGAGGTGAATTAACAGAACACTGAGCAGTTTCTCAGAAAGCTTCTTTCCAGTTTTCAGGGGAAGATATTTCCTTTTTCATCATAGCCCTCTATGGGCTTCCAAATATCCCTTTGCCAATTCCACAAGAACAGCCTTAGCGAAGGGCTTCTTGAAGGGAAAGATGTAACTCTGTGAGATGAATTAACAGAACACAGAGCAGTTTCTCAGAAAGCTTCTTTCCAGTTTTGAACGGAAGATATTTCCTTTTTCACCATAGCCCTCTATGGGCTTCCAAATATCCCTTTGCCAATTCCACAAGAACAGCCTTAGCGAAAGGCTTCTAGAAGGGAAAGTTGTAACTCTGTGAGATGAATTCACAGAACACAGCGCAGTTTCTCAGAAAGCTTCTTTCCAGTTTTGAACGGAAGATATTTCCTTTTTCACCGTAGCCCTCTATGGGCTTCCAAATATCCCTTTGCCAATTCCACAAGAACAGCCTTACAGAAAGGCTTCTTCAAGGCAAAGATGTAACTCTGTGAGATGAATTAACGGAACGCAGAGAAGTTTCTCAGAAAGCTTCTTTCCGGTTTTGAACGGAAGATATTTCCTTTTTCACCATAGCCCTCTATGGGCTTCCAAATATCCCTTTGCCAATTCCACAATAACAGCCTTAGCGAAAGGCATCTTGAAGGGAAAGATGTAACTCTGTGAGATGAATTAAAAGAACACAGAGCAGTTTCTCAGAAAGCTTCTTTCCAGTTTTGAGCGGAAGATATTTCCTTTTTCACCATAGCCCTCTATGGGCTTCCAAATATCCCTTTGCCAATTCCACAAAAACAGCCTTAGCGAAAGGCTTCTTGAAGGGAAAGATGTAACTCTGTGAGATGAATTCACAGAACACAGAGCAGTTTCTCAGAAAGCTTCTTTCCAGTTTTGAACGGAAGATATTTCCTTTGTCACCATAGCCCTCTATGGGCTTCCAAATATCCCTTTGGCAATTCCACAAGAACAGCGAAAGGCTTCTTGAAGGGAAAGATGTAACTCTGTGAGATGAATTAACAGAACACAGAGCACTTTCTCAGAAAGCTTCTTTCCAGTTTTCAGGGGAAGATATTTCCTTTTTCACCATAGCCCTCTATGGGCTTTCAAATATCCCTTTGCCAATTCCACAAGAACAGCCTTAGCGAAAGGCTTCTTGAAGGGAAAGATGGAACTCTGTGAGATGAATTCACAGAACACAGAGCAGTTTCTCAGAAAGCTTCTTTCCAGTTTTGAACGGAAGATATTTCCTTTGTCACCATAGCCCTCTATGGGCTTCCAAATATCCCTTTGCCAATTCCACAAGAACAGCCTTAGCGAAAGGCTTCTTCAAGGCAAAGATGTAACTCTGTGAGATGAATTAACGGAACGCAGAGAAGTTTCTCAGAAAGCTTCTTTCCAGTTTTGAACGGAAGATATTTCCTTTTTCAGCATAGCCCTCTATTTGCTTCCAAATATCCCTTTGCCAATTCCACAAGAACAGCCTTAGGGAAAGTCTTCTTGAAGGGAAATATGTAAATCTGTGAGATGAATTCACAGAACACAGAGCAGTTTCTCAGAAAGCTTCTTTCCAGTTTTGAACGGAAGATATTTCCTTTTTCACCATAGCCCTCTATGGGCTTCCAAATATCCCTTTGCCAATTCCACAAGAACAGCCTTAGCGAAAGTCTTCTTGAAGGGAAAGATGTAACTCTGTGAGATGAATTAACAGAACACAGAGCAGTTTCTCAGAAAGCTTCTTTCCAGTTTTCAGCGGAAGATATTTCCTTTTTCACCATAGCCCTCTATGGGCTTCCAAATATCCCTTTGCCAATTCCACAAGAACAGCCGTAGCGAAAGGCTTCTTGAAGGGAAAGATATAACTCTGTGAGATGAATTAACAGAACACAGAGCAGTTTCTCAGAAAGCTTCTTTCCAGTTTTCAGGGGAAGATATTTCCTTTTTCATCATGGCCCTCTATGGGCTTCCAAATATCCCTTTGCCAATTCCACAAGAACAGCCTTAGCGAAGGGCTTCTTGAAGGGAAAGATGTAACTCTGTGAGATGAATTAACAGAACACAGAGCAGTTTCTCAGAAAGCTTCTTTCCAGTTTTGAACGGAAGATATTTCCTTTTTCACCATAGCCCTCTATGGGCTTCCAAATATCCCTTTGCCAATTCCACAAGAACAGCCTTAGCGAAAGGCTTCTAGAAGGGAAAGTTGTAACTCTGTGAGATGAATTCACAGAACAAAGCGCAGTTTCTCAGAAAGCTTCTTTCCAGTTTTGAACGGAAGATATTTCCTTTTTCACCATAGCCCTCTATGGGCTTCCAAATATCCCTTTGCCAATTCCACGAGAACAGCCTTAGCGAAAGGCTTCTTGAAGGGAAAGATGTAACTCTGTGAGATGAATTCACAGAACACAGAGCAGTTTCTCAGAATGCTTCTTTCCAGTTTTGAACGGAAGATATTTCCTTTTTCACCATAGCCCTCTATTTGCTTCCAAATATCCCTTTGCCAATTCCACAAGAACAGCCTTAGGGAAAGTCTTCTTGAAGGGAAATATGTAACTCTGTGAGATGAATTCACAGAACACAGAGCAGTTTCTCAGAAAGCTTCTTTCCAGTTTTGAACGGAAGATATTTCCTTTGTCACCATAGCCCTCTATGGGCTTCCAAATATCCCTTTGCCAATTCCACAAGAACAGCCTTAGCGAAAGGCTTCTTGAAGGGAAAGATGTAACTCTGTGAGATGAATTAACAGAACACAGAGCATTTTCTCAGAAAGCTTCTTTCCAGTTTTCAGCGGAAGATATTTCCTTTTTCACCATAGCCCTCTATGGGCTTCCAAATATCCCTTTGCCAATTCCACAAGAACAGCCTTAGCGAAAGGCTTCTTGAAGGGAGAGATGTAACTCTGTGAGATGAATTCACAGAGCACAGAGCAGTTTCTCAGAAAGCTTCTTTCCAGTTTTGAACGGAAGATATTTCCTTTGTCACCATAGCCCTCTATGGGCTTCCAAATATCCTTTGCCAATTCCACAAGAACAGCCGTAGCGAAAGGCTTCTTGAAGGGAAAGATATAACTCTGTGAGGTGAATTAACAGAACACAGAGCAGTTTCTCAGAAAGCTTCTTTCCAGTTTTCAGGGGAAGATATTTCCTTTTTCATCATAGCCCTCTATGGGCTTCCAAATATCCCTTTGCCAATTCCACAAGAACAGCCTTAGCGAAGGGCTTCTTGAAGGGAAAGATGTAACTCTGTGAGATGAATTAACAGAACACAGAGCAGTTTCTCAGAAAGCTTCTTTCCAGTTTTGAACGGAAGATATTTCCTTTTTCACCATAGCCCTCTATGGGCTTCCAAATATCCCTTTGCCAATTCCACAAGAACAGCCTTAGCGAAAGGCTTCTAGAAGGGAAAGTTGTAACTCTGTGAGATGAATTCACAGAACACAGCGCAGTTTCTCAGAAAGCTTCTTTCCAGTTTTGAACGGAAGATATTTCCTTTTTCACCATAGCCCTCTATGGGCTTCCAAATATCCCTTTGCCAATTCCACAAGAACAGCCTTACAGAAAGGCTTCTTCAAGGCAAAGATGTAACTCTGTGAGATGAATTAACGGAACGCAGAGAAGTTTCTCAGAAAGCTTCTTTCCAGTTTTGAACGGAAGATATTTCCTTTTTCACCATAGCCCTCTATGGGCTTCCAAATATCCCTTTGCCAATTCCACAAGAACAGCCTTAGCGAAAGGCATCTTGAAGGGAAAGATGTAACTCTGTAAGATGAATTAAAAGAACACAGAGCAGTTTCTCAGAAAGCTTCTTTCCAGTTTTGAGCGGAAGATATTTCCTTTTTCACCATAGCCCTCTATGGGCTTCCAAATATCCCTTTGCCAATTCCACAAAAACAGCCTTAGCGAAAGGCTTCTTGAAGGGAAAGATGTAACACTGTGAGATGAATTAACAGAACACAGAGCAGTTTCTCAGAAAGCTTCTTTCCAGTTTTGAACGGAAGATATTTCCTTTTTCACCATAGCCCTCTATGGGCTTCCAAATATCCCTTTGCCAATTCCACAAGAACAGCCTTAGGGAAAGTCTTCTTGAATTGAAATATGTAACTCTGTGAGATGAATTCACAGAACACAGAGCAGTTTCTCAGAAAGCTTCTTTCCAGTTTTGAACGGAAGATATTTCCTTTGTCACCATAGCCCTCTATGGGCTTCCAAATATCCCTTTGGCAATTCCACAAGAACAGCGAAAGGCTTCTTGAAGGGAAAGATGTAACTCTGTGAGATGAATTAACAGAACACAGAGCAGTTTCTCAGAAAGCTTCTTTCCAGTTTTCAGGGGAAGATATTTCCTTTGTCACAATAGCCCTCTATGGGCTTCCAAATATCCCTTTGCCAATTCCACAAGAACAGACTTAGCGAAAGGCTTCTTGAAGGGAAAGATGTAACTCTGTGAGATGAATTAACAGAACACAGAGCAGTTTCTCAGAAAGCTTCTTTCCAGTTTTGAACGGAAGATATTTCCTTTTTCACCATAGCCCTCTATGGGCTTCCAAATATGCCTTTGCCAATTCCACAAGAACAGCCTTAGCGAAGGGCTTCTTGAAGGGAAAGATGTAACTCTGTGAGATGAATTAAAAGAACACAGAGCAGTTTCTCAGAAAGCTTCTTTCCAGTTTTGAGCGGAAGATATTTCCTTTGTCACCATAGCCCTCTATTTGCTTCCAAATATCCCTTTGCCAATTCCACAAGAACAGCCGTAGCGAAAGGCTTCTTGAAGGGAAAGATATAACTCTGTGAGGTGAATTAACAGAACACAGAGCAGTTTCTCAGAAAGCTTCTTTCCAGTTTTCAGGGGAAGATATTTTCTTTTTCACCATAGCCCTCTATGGGCTTCCAAATATCCCTTTGGCAATTCCACAAGAACAGCGAAAGGCTTCTTGAAGGGAAAGATGTAACTCTGTGAGATGAATTAACAGAACACAGAGCAGTTTCTCAGAAAGCTTCTTTCCAGTTTTCAGGGGAAGATATTTCCTTTGTCACCATAGCCCTCTATGGGCTTCCAAATATCCCTTTGCCAATTCCACAAGAACAGACTTAGCGAAAGGCTTCTTGAAGGGAAAGATGTAACTCTGTGAGATGAATTAACAGAACACAGAGCAGTTTCTCAGAAAGCTTCTTTCCAGTTTTGAACGGAAGATATTTCCTTTTTCACCATAGCCCTCTATGGGCTTCCAAATATGCCTTTGCCAATTCCACAAGAACAGCCTTAGCGAAGGGCTTCTTGAAGGGAAAGATGGAACTCTGTGAGATGAATTCACAGAACACAGAGCAGTTTCTCAGAAAGCTTCTTTCCAGTTTTGAACGGAAGATATTTCCTTTTTCACCATAGCCCTCTATGGGCTTCCAAATATCCCTTTGCCAATTCCACAAGAACAGCCTTAGCGAAAGGCTTCTTGAGGGGAAAGATGTAACTCTGTGAGATGAATTAAAAGAACACAGAGCAGTTTCTCAGAAAGCTTCTTTCCAGTTTTCAGCGGAAGATATTTCCTTTTTCACCATAGCCCTCTATGGGCTTCCAAATATCCCTTTGCCAATTCCACAATAACAGCCTTAGCGAAAGGCTTCTTGAAGGGAAAGATGTAACTCTGTGAGATGAATTCACAGAACACAGAGCAGTTTCTCAGAAAGCTTCTTTCCAGTTTTCAGCGGAAGATGTTTCCTTTTTCACCATAGCCCTCTATGGGCTTCCAAATATCCCTTTGCCAATTCCACGAGAACAGCCTTAGCGAAAGGCTTCTTGAAGGGAAAGATGTAACTCTGTGAGATGAATTCACAGAACACAGAGCAGTTTCTCAGAAAGCTTCTTTCCAGTTTTGAACGGAAGATATTTCCTTTTTCACCATAGCCCTCTATGGGCTTCCAAATATCACTTTGCCAATTCCACCAGAACAGCCTTAGGGAAAGTCTTCTTGAAGGGAAATATGTAACTCTGTGAGATGAATTCACAGAACACAGAGCAGTTTCTCAGAAAGCTTCTTTCCAGTTTTGAACGGAAGATATTTCCTTTGTCACCATAGCCCTCTATGGGCTTCCAAATATCCCTTTGCCAATTCCACAAGAACAGCCTTAGCGAAAGGCTTCTTGAAGGGAAAGATGTAACTCTGTGAGATGAATTAACAGAACACAGAGCAGTTTCTCAGAAAGCTTCTTTCCAGTTTTCAGGGGAAGATATTTCCTTTTTCACCATAGCCCCCTATGGGCTTCCAAATATCCCTTTGCCAATTCCACAAGAACAGCCTTAGCGAAAGGCTTCTTGAAGGGAAAGATGTAACTCTGTGAGATGAATTCACAGAACACAGAGCAGTTTCTCAGAAAGCTTCTTTCCAGTTTTGAACGGAAGATATTTCCTTTGTCACCATAGCCCTCTATGGGCTTCCAAATATCCCTTTGCCAATTCCACAAGAACAGCCGTAGCGAAAGGCTTCTTGAAGGGAAAGATATAACTCTGTGAGGTGAATTAACAGAACACAGAGCAGTTTCTCAGAAAGCTTCTTTCCAGTTTTCAGGGGAAGATATTTCCTTTTTCACCATAGCCCTCTATGGGCTTCCAAATATCCCTTTGCCAATTCCACAAGAACAGCCTTAGCGAAGGGCTTCTTGAAGGGAAAGATGTAACTCTGTGAGATGAATTAACAGAACACAGAGCAGTTTCTCAGAAAGCTTCTTTCCAGTTTTGAACGGAAGATATTTCCTTTGTCACCATAGCCCTCTATGGGCTTCCAAATATCCCTTTGGCAATTCCACAAGAACAGCGAAAGGCTTCTTGAAGGGAAAGATGTAACTCTGTGAGATGAATTCACAGAACACAGAGCAGTTTCTCAGAAAGCTTCTTTCCAGTTTTCAGGGGAAGATATTTCCTTTGTCACCATAGCCCTCTATGGGCTTCCAAATATCCCTTTGCCAATTCCACAAGAACAGACTTAGCGAAAGGCTTCTTGAAGGGAAAGATGTAACTCTGTGAGATGAATTAACAGAACACAGAGCAGTTTCTCAGAAAGCTTCTTTCCAGTTTTGAACGGAAGATATTTCCTTTTTCACCATAGCCCTCTATGGGCTTCCAAATATGCCTTTGCCAATTCCACAAGAACAGCCTTAGCGAAGGGCTTCTTGAAGGGAAAGATGGAACTCTGTGAGATGAATTCACAGAACACAGAGCAGTTTCTCAGAAAGCTTCTTTCCAGTTTTGAACGGAAGATATTTCCTTTTTCACCATAGCCCTCTATGGGCTTCCAAATATCCCTTTGCCAATTCCACAAGAACAGCCTTAGCGAAAGGCTTCTTGAGGGGAAAGATGTAACTCTGTGAGATGAATTAAAAGAACACAGAGCAGTTTCTCAGAAAGCTTCTTTCCAGTTTTCAGCGGAAGATATTTCCTTTTTCACCATAGCCCTCTATGGGCTTCCAAATATCCCTTTGCCAATTCCACAATAACAGCCTTAGCGAAAGGCTTCTTGAAGGGAAAGATGTAACTCTGAGAGATGAATTCACAGAACACAGAGCAGTTTCTCAGAAAGCTTCTTTCCAGTTTTCAGCGGAAGATGTTTCCTTTTTCACCATAGCCCTCTATGGGCTTCCAAATATCCCTTTGCCAATTCCACGAGAACAGCCTTAGCGAAAGGCTTCTTGAAGGGAAAGATGTAACTCTGTGAGATGAATTCACAGAACACAGAGCAGTTTCTCAGAAAGCTTCTTTCCAGTTTTGAACGGAAGATATTTCCTTTTTCACCATAGCCCTCTATTTGCTTCCAAATATCCCTTTGCCAATTCCACCAGAACAGCCTTAGGGAAAGTCTTCTTGAAGGGAAATATGTAACTCTGTGAGATGAATTCACAGAACACAGAGCAGTTTCTCAGAAAGCTTCTTTCCAGTTTTGAACGGAAGATATTTCCTTTGTCACCATAGCCCTCTATGGGCTTCCAAATATCCCTTTGCCAATTCCACAAGAACAGCCTTAGCGAAAGGCTTCTTGAAGGGAAAGATGTAACTCTGTGAGATGAATTAACAGAACACAGAGCAGTTTCTCAGAAAGCTTCTTTCCAGTTTTCAGGGGAAGATATTTCCTTTTTCACCATAGCCCTCTATGGGCTTCCAAATATCCCTTTGCCAATTCCACAAGAACAGCCTTAGCGAAAGGCTTCTTGAAGGGAAAGATGTAACTCTGTGAGATGAATTCACAGAACACAGAGCAGTTTCTCAGAAAGCTTCTTTCCAGTTTTGAACGGAAGATATTTCCTTTGTCACCATAGCCCTCTATGGGCTTCCAAATATCCCTTTGCCAATTCCACAAGAACAGCCGTAGCGAAAGGCTTCTTGAAGGGAAAGATATAACTCTGTGAGGTGAATTAACAGAACACAGAGCAGTTTCTCAGAAAGCTTCTTTCCAGTTTTCAGGGGAAGATATTTCCTTTTTCACCATAGCCCTCTATGGGCTTCCAAATATCCCTTTGCCAATTCCACAAGAACAGCCTTAGCGAAGGGCTTATTGAAGGGAAAGATGTAACTCTGTGAGATGAATTAACAGAACACAGAGCAGTTTCTCAGAAAGCTTCTTTCCAGTTTTGAACGGAAGATATTTCCTTTTTCACCATAGCCCTCTATGGGCTTCCAAATATCCCTTTGCCAATTCCACAAGAACAGCCTTAGCGAAAGGCTTCTAGAAGGGAAAGTTGTAACTCTGTGAGATGAATTCACAGAACACAGCGCAGTTTCTCAGAAAGCTTCTTTCCAGTTTTGAACGGAAGATATTTCCTTTTTCACCATAGCCCTCTATGGGCTTCCAAATATCCCTTTGCCAATTCCACGAGAACAGCCTTAGCGAAAGGCTTCTTGAAGGGAAAGATGTAACTCTGTGAGATGAATTCACAGAACACAGAGCAGTTTCTCAGAAAGCTTCTTTCCAGTTTTGAACGGAAGATATTTCCTTTGTCACCATAGCCCTCTATGGGCTTCCAAATATCCCTTTGCCAATTCCACAAGAACAGCCTTAGCGAAAGGCTTCTTGAAGGGAAAGATGTAACTCTGTGAGATGAATTAACAGAACACAGAGCATTTTCTCAGAAAGCTTCTTTCCAGTTTTCAGGGGAAGGTATTTCCTTTTTCACCATAGCCCTCTATGGGCTTCCAAATATCCCTTTGCCAATTCCACAAGAACAGCCTTAGCGAAAGGCTTCTTGAAGGGAGAGATGTAACTCTGTGAGATGAATTCACAGAACACAGAGCAGTTTCTCAGAAAGCTTCTTTCCAGTTTTGAACGGAAGATATTTCCTTTTTCACCATAGCCCTCTATGGGCTTCCAAATATCCCTTTGCCAATTCCACAAGAACAGCCGTAGCGAAAGGCTTCTTGAAGGGAAAGATATAACTCTGTGAGGTGAATTAACAGAACACAGAGCAGTTTCTCAGAAAGCTTCTTTCCAGTTTTCAGGGGAAGATATTTCCTTTTTCACCATAGCCCTCTATGGGCTTCCAAATATCCCTTTGCCAATTCCACAAGAACAGCCTTAGCGAAAGGCTTCTAGAAGGGAAAGTTGTAACTCTGTGAGATGAATTCACAGAACACAGCGCAGTTTCTCAGAAAGCTTCTTTCCAGTTTTGAACGGAAGATATTTCCTTTTTCACCATAGCCCTCTATGTGCTTCCAAATATCCCTTTGCCAATTCCACAAGAACAGCCTTACAGAAAGGCTTCTTGAAGGCAAAGATGTAACTCTATGAGATGAATTAACGGAACGCAGAGAAGTTTCTCAGAAAGCTTCTTTCCAGTTTTGAACGGAAGATATTTCCTTTTTCACCATAGCCCTCTATGGGCTTCCAAATATCCCTTTGCCAATTCCACAAGAACAGCCTTAGTGAAAGGCATCTTGAAGGGAAAGATGTAACTCTGTGAGATGAATTAAAAGAACACAGAGCAGTTTCTCAGAAAGCTTCTTTCCAGTTTTGAGCGGAAGATATTTCCTTTTTCACCATAGCCCTCTATGGGCTTCCAAATATCCCTTTGCCAATTCCACAAAAACACCCTTAGCGAAAGGCTTCTTGAAGGGAAAGATGTAACTCTGTGAGATGAATTAACAGAACACAGAGCAGTTTCTCAGAAAGCTTCTTTCCAGTTTTGAACGGAAGATATTTCCTTTTTCACCATAGCCCTCTATGGGCTTCCAAATATCCCTTTGCCAAT
This sequence comes from Chlorocebus sabaeus, assembly GCF_047675955.1. NCBI lineage: Eukaryota > Metazoa > Chordata > Mammalia > Primates > Cercopithecidae > Chlorocebus > Chlorocebus sabaeus. The sequence continues at coordinate 1,806,160 of NW_027327079.1, read as the reverse complement.
TCCACAAGAACAGCCTTAGGGAAAGTCTTCTTGAAGGGAAATATGTAACTCTGTGAGATGAATTCACAGAACACAGAGCAGTTTCTCAGAAAGCTTCTTTCCAGTTTTGAACGGAAGATATTTCCTTTGTCACCATAGCCCTCTATGGGCTTCCAAATATCCCTTTGGCAATTCCACAAGAACAGCGAAAGGCTTCTTGAAGGGAAAGATGTAACTCTGTGAGATGAATTAACAGAACACAGAGCAGTTTCTCAGAAAGCTTCTTTCCAGTTTTCAGGGGAAGATATTTCCTTTTTCACCATAGCCCTCTATGGGCTTCCAAATATCCCTTTGCCAATTCCACAAGAACAGACTTAGCGAAAGGCTTCTTGAAGGGAAACATGTAACTCTGTGAGATGAATTAACAGAACACAGAGCAGTTTCTCAGAAAGCTTCTTTCCAGTTTTGAACGGAAGATATTTCCTTTTTCACCATAGCCCTCTATGGGCTTCCAAATATGCCTTTGCCAATTCCACAAGAACAGCCTTAGCGAAGGGCTTCTTGAAGGGAAAGATGTAACTCTGTGAGATGAATTAACAGAACACAGAGCAGTTTCTCAGAAAGCTTCTTTCCAGTTTTGAACGGAAGATATTTCCTTTTTCACCATAGCCCTCTATGGGCTTCCAAATATCCCTTTGCCAATTCCACAAGAACAGCCTTACAGAAAGGCTTCTTCAAGGCAAAGATGTAACTCTGTGAGATGAATTAACGGAACGCAGAGAAGTTTCTCAGAAACTTCTTTCCAGTTTTGAACGGAAGATATTTCCTTTTTCACCATAGCCCTCTATGGGCTTCCAAATATCCCTTTGCCAATTTCACAAGAACAGCCTTAGCGAAAGGCATCTTGAAGGGAAAGATGTAACTCTGTGAGATGAATTAAAAGAACACAGAGCAGTTTCTCAGAAAGCTTCTTTCCAGTTTTCAGCGGAAGATATTTCGTTTTTCACCATAGCCCTCTATGGGCTTCCAAATATCCCTTTGCCAATTCCACAAAAACAGCCTTAGCGAAAGGCTTCTTGAAGGGAAAGATGTAACTCTGTGAGATGAATTCACAGAACACAGAGCAGTTTCTCAGAAAGCTTCTTTCCAGTTTTCAGCGGAAGATGTTTCCTTTTTCACCATAGCCCTCTATGGGCTTCCAAATATCCCTTTGCCAATTCCACGAGAACAGCCTTAGCGAAAGGCTTCTTGAAGGGAAAGATGTAACTCTGTGAGATGAATTAACAGAACACAGAGCAGTTTCTCAGAAAGCTTCTTTCCAGTTTTGAACGGAAGATATTTCCTTTTTCACCATAGCCCTCTATTTGCTTCCAAATATCCCTTTGCCAATTCCACCAGAACAGCCTTAGGGAAAGTCTTCTTGAAGGGAAATATGTAACTCTGTGAGATGAATTCACAGAACACAGAGCAGTTTCTCAGAAAGCTTCTTTCCAGTTTTGAACGGAAGATATTTCCTTTGTCACCATAGCCCTCTATGGGCTTCCAAATATCCCTTTGCCAATTCCACAAGAACAGCCTTAGCGAAAGGCTTCTTGAAGGGAAAGATGTAACTCTGTGAGATGAATTAACAGAACACAGAGCAGTTTCTCAGAAAGCTTCTTTCCAGTTTTCAGGGGAAGATATTTCCTTTTTCACCATAGCCCTCTATGGGCTTCCAAATATCCCTTTGCCAATTCCACAAGAACAGCCTTAGCGAAAGGCTTCTTGAAGGGAAAGATGTAACTCTGTGAGATGAATTAACAGAACACAGAGCAGTTTCTCAGAAAGCTTCTTTCCAGTTTTGAACGGAAGATATTTCCTTTGTCACCATAGCCCTCTATGGGCTTCCAAATATCCCTTTGCCAATTCCACAAGAACAGCCGTAGCGAAAGGCTTCTTGAAGGGAAAGATATAACTCTGTGAGATGAATTAAAAGAACACAGAGCAGTTTCTCAGAAAGCTTCTTTCCAGTTTTCAGGGGAAGATATTTCCTTTTTCACCATAGCCCTCTATGGGCTTCCAAATATCCCTTCGCCAATTCCACAAGAACAGCCGTAGCGAAAGGCTTCTTGAAGGGAAAGATATAACTCTGTGAGGTGAATTAACAGAACACAGAGCAGTTTCTCAGAAAGCTTCTTTCCAGTTTTCAGGGGAAGATATTTCCTTTTTCACCATAGCCCTCTATGGGCTTCCAAATATCCCTTTGCCAATTCCACAAGAACAGCCTTAGCGAAGGGCTTCTTGAAGGGAAAGATGTATCTCTGTGAGATGAATTCACAGAACACAGAGCTGTTTCTCAGAAAGCTTCTTTCCAGTTTTGAACGGAAGATATTTCCTTTTTCACCATAGCCCTCTATGGGCTTCCAAATATCCCTTTGCCAATTCCACAAGAACAGCCTTAGGGAAAGTCTTCTTGAAGGGAAATATGTAACTCTGTGAGATGAATTCACAGAACACAGAGCAGTTTCTCAGAAAGATTATTTCCAGTTTTGAACGGAAGATATTTCCTTTGTCACCATAGCCCTCTATGGGCTTCCAAATATCCCTTTGCCAATTCCACAAGAACAGCCTTAGCGAAAGGCTTCTTGAAGGGAAAGATGTAACTCTGTGAGATGAATTAACAGAACACAGAGCAGTTTCTCAGAAAGCTTCTTTCCAGTTTTCAGGGGAAGATATTTCCTTTTTCACCATAGCCCTCTATGGGCTTTCAAATATCCCTTTGCCAATTCCACAAGAACAGCCTTAGAGAAAGGCTTCTTGAAGGTAAAGATGGAACTCTGTGAGATGAAGTCACAGAACACAGAGCAGTTTCTCAGAAAGCTTCTTTCCAGTTTTGAACGGAAGATATTTCCTTTTTCACCATAGCCCTCTATGGGCTTCCAAATATCCCCTTGCCAATTCCACAAGAACCGCCTTAGCGAAAGGCTTCTTGAGGGGAAAGATGTAACTCTGTGAGATGAATTAAAAGAACACAGAGCAGTTTCTCAGAAAGCTTCTTTCCAGTTTTCAGCGGAAGATATTTCCTTTTTCACCATAGCCCTCTATGGGCTTCCAAATATCCCTTTGCCAATTCCACAATAACAGCCTTAGCGAAAGGCTTCTTGAAGGGAAAGATGTAACTCTGTGAGATGAATTCACAGAACACAGAGCAGTTTCTCAGAAAGCTTCTTTCCAGTTTTCAGCGGAAGATGTTTCCTTTTTCACCATAGCCCTCTATGGGCTTCCAAATATCCCTTTGCCAATTCCACGAGAACAGCCTTAGCGAAAGGCTTCTTGAAGGGAAAGATGTAACTCTGTGAGATGAATTCACAGAACACAGAGCAGTTTCTCAGAAAGCTTCTTTCCAGTTTTGAACGGAAGATATTTCCTTTTTCACCATAGCCCTCTATTTGCTTCCAAATATCCCTTTGCCAATTCCACAAGAACAGCCTTAGGGAAAGTCTTCTTGAAGGGAAATATGTAACTCTGTGAGATGAATTCACAGAACACAGAGCAGTTTCTCAGAAAGCTTCTTTCCAGTTTTGAACGGAAGATATTTCCTTTGTAACCATAGCCCTCTATGGGCTTCCAAATATCCCTTTGCCAATTCCACAAGAACAGCCTTAGCGAAAGGCTTCTTGAAGGGAAAGATGTAACTCTGTGAGATGAATTAACAGAACACAGAGCAGTTTCTCAGAAAGCTTCTTTCCAGTTTTCAGGGGAAGATATTTCCTTTTTCACCATAGCCCTCTATGGGCTTCCAAATATCCCTTTGCCAATTCCACAAGAACAGCCTTAGCGAAAGGCTTCTTGAAGGGAAAGATGTAACTCTGTGAGATGAATTCACAGAACACAGAGCAGTTTCTCAGAAAGCTTCTTTCCAGTTTTGAACGGAAGATATTTCCTTTGTCACCATAGCCCTCTATGGGCTTCCAAATATCCCTTTGCCAATTCCACAAGAACAGCCGTAGCGAAAGGCTTCTTGAAGGGAAAGATATAACTCTGTGAGGTGAATTAACAGAACACAGAGCAGTTTCTCAGAAAGCTTCTTTCCAGTTTTCAAGGGAAGATATTTCCTTTTTCACCATAGCCCTCTATGGGCTTCCAAATATCCCTTTGCCAATTCCACAAGAACAGCCTTAGCGAAGGGCTTATTGAAGGGAAAGATGTAACTCTGTGAGATGAATTAACAGAACACAGAGCAGTTTCTCAGAAAGCTTCTTTCCAGTTTTGAACGGAAGATATTTCCTTTTTCACCATAGCCCTCTATGGGCTTCCAAATATCCCTTTGCCAATTCCACAAGAACAGCCTTAGCGAAAGGCTTCTAGAAGGGAAAGTTGTAACTCTGTGAGATGAATTCACAGAACACAGCGCAGTTTCTCAGAAAGCTTCTTTCCAGTTTTGAACGGAAGATATTTCCTTTGTAACCATAGCCCTCTATGGGCTTCCAAATATCCCTTTGCCAATTACACGAGAACAGCCTTAGCGAAAGGCTTCTTGAAGGGAAAGATGTAACTCTGTGAGATGAATTCACAGAACACAGAGCAGTTTCTCAGAAAGCTTCTTTCCAGTTTTCAGGGGAAGATATTTCCTTTTTCACCATAGCCCTCTATGGGCTTCCAAATATCCCTTTGCCAATTCCACAAGAACAGCCTTACAGAAAGGCTTCTTCAAGGGAAAGATGTAACTCTGTGAGATGAATTAACGGAACGCAGAGAAGTTTCTCAGAAACTTCTTTCCAGTTTTGAACGGAAGATATTTCCTTTTTCACCATAGCCCTCTATGGGCTTCCAAATATCCCTTTGCCAATTTCACAAGAACAGCCTTAGCGAAAGGCATCTTGAAGGGAAAGATGTAACTCTGTGAGATGAATTAAAAGAACACAGAGCAGTTTCTCAGAAAGCTTCTTTCCAGTTTTCAGCGGAAGATATTTCCTTTTTCACCGTAGCCCTCTATGGGCTTCCAAATATCCCTTTGCCAATTCCACAAAAACAGCCTTAGCGAAAGGCTTCTTGAAGGGAAAGATGTAACTCTGTGAGATGAATTAACAGAACACAGAGCAGTTTCTCAGAAAGCTTCTTTCCAGTTTTGAACGGAAGATATTTCCTTTTTCACCATAGCCCTCTATGGGCTTCCAAATATCCCTTTGCCAATTCCACAAGAACAGCCTTAGGGAAAGTCTTCTTGAAGGGAAATATGTAACTCTGTGAGATGAATTCACAGAACACAGAGCAGTTTCTCAGAAAGCTTCTTTCCAGTTTTGAAAGGAAGATATTTCCTTTGTCACCATAGCCCTCTATGGGCTTCCAAATATCCCTTTGGCAATTCCACAAGAACAGCCTTAGCGAAAGGCTTCTTGAAGGGAAAGATGGAACTCTGTGAGATGAATTAACAGAACACAGAGCAGTTTCTCAGAAAGCTTCTTTCCAGTTTTCAGGGGAAGATATTTCCTTTTTTACCATAGCCCTCTATGGGCTTTCAAATATCCCTTTGCCAATTCCACAAGAACAGCCTTAGCGAAGGGCTTCTTGAAGGGAAAGATGGAACTCTGTGAGATGAATTAACAGAACACAGAGCAGTTTCTCAGAAAGCTTCTTTCCAGTTTTGAACGGAAGATATTTCCTTTTTCACCATAGCCCTCTATGGGCTTCCAAATATCCCTTTGCCAATTCCACAAGAACAGCCTTAGGGAAAGTCTTCTTGAAGGGAAATATGTAACTCTGTGAGATGAATTCACAGAACACAGAGCAGTTTCTCAGAAAGATTCTTTCCAGTTTTTGAACGGAAGATATTTCCTTTGTCACCATAGCCCTCTATGGGCTTCCAAATATCCCTTTGCCAATTCCACAAGAACAGCCTTAACGAAAGGCTTCTTGAAGGGAAAGATGTAACTCTGTGAGATGAATTAACAGAACACAGAGCAGTTTCTCAGAAAGCTTCTTTCCAGTTTTCAGGGGAAGATATTTCCTTTTTCACCATAGCCCTCTATGGGCTTTCAAATATCCCTTTGCCAATTCCACAAGAACAGCCTTAGAGAAAGGCTTCTTGAAGGTAAAGATGGAACTCTGTGAGATGAATTCACAGAACACAGAGCAGTTTCTCAGAAAGCTTCTTTCCAGTTTTGAACGGAAGATATTTCCTTTTTCACCATAGCCCTCTATGGGCTTCCAAATATCCCTTTGCCAATTCCACAAGAACAGCCTTAGCGAAAGGCTTCTTGAGGGGAAAGATGTAACTCTGTGAGATGAATTAAAAGAACACAGAGCAGTTTCTCAGAAAGCTTCTTTCCAGTTTTCAGCGGAAGATATTTCCTTTTTCACCATAGCCCTCTATGGGCTTCCAAATATCCCTTTGCCAATTCCACAATAACAGCCTTAGCGAAAGGCTTCTTGAAGGGAAAGATGTAACTCTGTGAGATGACTTCACAGAACACCGAGCAGTTTCTCAGAAAGCTTCTTTCCAGTTTTCAGCGGAAGATGTTTCCTTTTTCACCATAGCCCCCTATGGGCTTCCAAATATCCCTTTGCGAATTCCACGAGAACAGCCTTAGCGAAAGGCTTCTTGAAGGGAAAGATGTAACTCTGTGAGATGAATTCACAGAACACAGAGCAGTTTCTCAGAAAGCTTCTTTCCAGTTTTGAACGGAAGATATTTCCTTTTTCACCATAGCCCTCTATTTGCTTCCAAATATCCCTTTGCCAATTCCACAAGAACAGCCTTAGGGAAAGTCTTCTTGAAGGGAAATATGTAACTCTGTGAGATGAATTCACAGAACACAGAGCAGTTTCTCAGAAAGCTTCTTTCCAGTTTTGAACGGAAGTTATTTCCTTTGTCACCATAGCCCTCTATGGGCTTCCAAATATCCCTTTGCCAATTCCACAAGAACAGCCTTAGCGAAAGGCTTCTTGAAGGGAAAGATGTAACTCTGTGAGATGAATTCACAGAACACAGAGCAGTTTCTCAGAAAGCTTCTTTCCAGTTTTGAACGGAAGATATTTCCTTTTTCACCATAGCCCTCTATGGGCTTCCAAATATCCCTTTGCCAATTCCACAAGAACAGCCTTAGCGAAAGGCTTCTAGAAGGGAAAGTTGTAACTCTGTGAGATGAATTCACAGAACACAGCGCAGTTTCTCAGAAAGCTTCTTTCCAGTTTTGAACGGAAGATATTTCCTTTTTCACCATAGCCCTCTATGGGCTTCCAAATATCCCTTTGCCAATTCCACAAGAACAGCCTTAGCGAAAGGCTTCTAGAAGGGAAAGTTGTAACTCTGTGAGATGAATTCACAGAACACAGCGCAGTTTCTCAGAAAGCTTCTTTCCAGTTTTGAACGGAAGATATTTCCTTTTTCACCATAGCCCTCTATGGGCTTCCAAATATCCCTTTGCCAATTCCACGAGAACAGCCTTAGCGAAAGGCTTCTTGAAGGGAAAGATGTAACTCTGTGAGATGAATTCACAGAACACAGAGCAGTTTCTCAGAAAGCTTCTTTCCAGTTTTGAACGGAAGATATTTCCTTTTTCACCATAGCCCTCTATTTGCTTCCAAATATCCCTTTGCCAATTCCACAAGAACAGCCTTAGGGAAAGTCTTCTTGAAGGGAAATATGTAACTCTGTGAGATGAATTCACAGAACACAGAGCAGTTTCTCAGAAAGCTTCTTTCCAGTTTTGAACGGAAGATATTTCCTTTGTCACCATAGCCCTCTATGGGCTTCCAAATATCCCTTTGCCAATTCCACAAGAAGAGCCTTAGCGAAAGGCTTCTTGAAGGGAAAGATGTAACTCTGTGAGATGAATTAACAGAACACAGAGCAGTTTCTCAGAAAGCTTCTTTCCAGTTTTCAGGGGAAGATATTTCCTTTGTCACCATAGCCCTCTATGGGCTTCCAAATATCCCTTTGCCAATTCCACAAGAACAGACTTAGCGAAAGGCTTCTTGAAGGGAAAGATGTAACTCTGTGAGATGAATTCACAGAACACAGAGCAGTTTCTCAGAAAGCTTCTTTCCAGTTTTGAACGGAAGATATTTCCTTTTTCACCATAGCCCTCTATGGGCTTCCAAATATGCCTTTGCCAATTCCACAAGAACAGCCTTAGCGAAGGGCTTCTTGAAGGGAACGATGTAACTCTGTGAGATGAATTCACAGAACACAGAGCAGTTTCTCAGAAAGCTTCTTTCCAGTTTTGAACGGAAGATATTTCCTTTTTCACCATAGCCCTCTATGGGCTTCCAAATATCCCTTTGCCAATTCCACAAGAACAGCCTTACAGAAAGACTTCTTCAAGGCAAAGATGTAACTCTGTGAGATGAATTAACGGAACGCAGAGAAGTTTCTCAGAAACTTCTTTCCAGTTTTGAACGGAAGATATTTCCTTTTTCACCATAGCCCTCTATGGGCTTCCAAATATCCCTTTGCCAATTTCACAAGAACAGCCTTAGCGAAAGGCATCTTGAAGGGAAAGATGTAACTCTGTGAGATGAATTAAAAGAACACAGAGCAGTTTCTCAGAAAGCTTCTTTCCAGTTTTCAGCGGAAGATATTTCCTTTTTCACCATAGCCCTCTATGGGCTTCCAAATATCCCTTTGCCAATTCCACAAAAACAGCCTTAGCGAAAGGCTTCTTGAAGGGAAAGATGTAACTCTGTGAGATGAATTAACAGAACACAGAGCAGTTTCTCAGAAAGCTTCTTTCCAGTTTTGAACGGAAGATATTTCCTTTTTCACCATAGCCCTCTATGGGCTTCCAAATATCCCTTTGCCAATTCCACAAGAACAGCCTTAGGGAAAGTCTTCTTGAAGGGAAATATGTAACTCTGTGAGATGAATTCACAGAACACAGAGCAGTTTCTCAGAAAGCTTCTTTCCAGTTTTGAACGGAAGATATTTCCTTTGTCACCATAGCCCTCTATGGGCTTCCAAATATCCCTTTGGCAATTCCACAAGAACAGCCTTAGCGAAAGGCTTCTTGAAGGGAAAGATGTAACTCTGTGAGATGAATTAACAGAACACAGAGCAGTTTCTCAGAAAGCTTCTTTCCAGTTTTCAGGGGAAGATATTTCCTTTTTCACCATAGCCCTCTATGGGCTTTCAAATATCCCTTTGCCAATTCCACAAGAACAGCCTTAGAGAAAGGCTTCTTGAAGGGAAAGATGGAACTCTGTGAGATGAATTCACAGAACACAGAGCAGTTTCTCAGATAGCTTCTTTCCAGTTTTGAACGGAAGATATTTCCTTTGTCACCATAGCCCTCTATGGGCTTCCAAATATCCCTTTGCCAATTCCACAAGAACAGACTTAGCGAAAGGCTTCTTGAAGGGAAAGATGTAACTCTGTGAGATGAATTAACAGAACACAGAGCAGTTTCTCAGAAAGCTTCTTTCCAGTTTTGAGCGGAAGATATTTCCTTTTTCACCATAGCCCTCTATGGGCTTCCAAATATCCCTTTGCCAATTCCACAAGAACAGCCTTAGAGAAAGGCTTCTTCAAGGCAAAGATGTAACTCTGTGAGATGAATTAACGGAACGCAGAGAAGTTTCTCAGAAAGCTTCTTTCCAGTTTTGAACGGAAGATATTTCCTTTTTCACCATAGCCCTCTATGGGCTTCCAAATATCCCTTTGCCAATTCCACAAGAACAGCCTTAGCGAAAGGCTTCTTGAAGGGAAAGATGTAACTCTGTGAGATGAATTCACAGAACACAGAGCAGTTTCTCAGAAAGCTTCTTTCCAGTTTTGAACGGAAGATATTTCCTTTGTCACCATAGCCCTCTATGGGCTTCCAAATATCCCTTTGCCAATTCCACAAGAACAGCCGTAGCGAAAGGCTTCTTGAAGGGAAAGATATAACTCTGTGAGGTGAATTAACAGAACACAGAGCAGTTTCTCAGAAAGCTTCTTTCCAGTTTTCAAGGGAAGATATTTCCTTTTTCACCATAGCCCTCTATGGGCTTCCAAATATCCCTTTGCCAATTCCACAAGAACAGCCTTAGCGAAGGGCTTATTGAAGGGAAAGATGTAACTCTGTGAGATGAATTAACAGAACACAGAGCAGTTTCTCAGAAAGCTTCTTTCCAGTTTTGAACGGAAGATATTTCCTTTTTCACCATAGCCCTCTATGGGCTTCCAAATATCCCTTTGCCAATTCCACAAGAACAGCCTTAGCGAAAGGCTTCTAGAAGGGAAAGTTGTAACTCTGTGAGATGAATTCACAGAACACAGCGCAGTTTCTCAGAAAGCTTCTTTCCAGTTTTGAACGGAAGATATTTCCTTTGTAACCATAGCCCTCTATGGGCTTCCAAATATCCCTTTGCCAATTCCACGAGAACAGCCTTAGCGAAAGGCTTCTTGAAGGGAAAGATGTAACTCTGTGAGATGAATTCACAGAACACAGAGCAGTTTCTCAGAAAGCTTCTTTCCAGTTTTCAGGGGAAGATATTTCCTTTGTCACCATAGCCCTCTATGGGCTTCCAAATATCCCTTTGCCAATTCCACAAGAACAGACTTAGCGAAAGGCTTCTTGAAGGGAAAGATGTAACTCTGTGAGATGAATTAACAGAACACAGAGCAGTTTCTCAGAAAGCTTCTTTCCAGTTTTGAACGGAAGATATTTCCTTTTTCACCATAGCCCTCTATGGGCTTCCAAATATGCCTTTGCCAATTCCACAAGAACAGCCTTAGCGAAGGGCTTCTCGAAGGGAAAGATGTAACTCTGTGAGATGAATTAACAGAACACAGAGCAGTTTCTCAGAAAGCTTCTTTCCAGTTTTGAACGGAAGATATTTCCTTTTTCACCATAGCCCTCTATGGGCTTCCAAATATCCCTTTGCCAATTCCACAAGAACAGCCTTAGGGAAAGTCTTCTTGAAGGGAAATATGTAACTCTGTGAGATGAATTAACAGAACACAGAGCAGTTTCTCAGAAAGCTTCTTTCCAGTTTTGAACGGAAGATATTTCCTTTGTCACCATAGCCCTCTATGGGATTCCAAATATCCCTTTGGCAATTCCACAAGAACAGCCTTAGCGAAAGGCTTCTTGAAGGGAAAGATGTAACTCTGTGAGATGAATTAACAGAACACAGAGCAGTTTCTCAGAAAGCTTCTTTCCAGTTTTCAGGGGAAGATATTTCCTTTTTTACCATAGCCCTCTATGGGCTTTCAAATATCCCTTTGCCAATTCCACAAGAACAGCCTTAGCGAAGGGCTTCTTGAAGGGAAAGATGGAACTCTGTGAGATGAATTAACAGAACACAGAGCAGTTTCTCAGAAAGCTTCTTTCCAGTTTTGAACGGAAGATATTTCCTTTTTCACCATAGCCCTCTATGGGCTTCCAAATATCCCTTTGCCAATTCCACAAGAACAGCCTTAGGGAAAGTCTTCTTGAAGGGAAATATGTAACTCTGTGAGATGAATTCACAGAACACAGAGCAGTTTCTCAGAAAGATTCTTTCCAGTTTTTGAACGGAAGATATTTCCTTTGTCACCATAGCCCTCTATGGGCTTCCAAATATCCCTTTGCCAATTCCACAAGAACAGCCTTAACGAAAGGCTTCTTGAAGGGAAAGATGTAACTCTGTGAGATGAATTAACAGAACACAGAGCAGTTTCTCAGAAAGCTTCTTTCCAGTTTTCAGGGGAAGATATTTCCTTTTTCACCATAGCCCTCTATGGGCTTTCAAATATCCCTTTGCCAATTCCACAAGAACAGCCTTAGAGAAAGGCTTCTTGAAGGTAAAGATGGAACTCTGTGAGATGAATTCACAGAACACAGAGCAGTTTCTCAGAAAGCTTCTTTCCAGTTTTGAACGGAAGATATTTCCTTTTTCACCATAGCCCTCTATGGGCTTCCAAATATCCCTTTGCCAATTCCACAAGAACAGCCTTAGCGAAAGGCTTCTTGAGGAGAAAGATGTAACTCTGTGAGATGAATTAAAAGAACACAGAGCAGTTTCTCAGAAAGCTTCTTTCCAGTTTTCAGCGGAAGATATTTCCTTTTTCACCATAGCCCTCTATGGGCTTCCAAATATCCCTTTGCCAATTCCACAATAACAGCCTTAGCGAAAGGCTTCTTGAAGGGAAAGATGTAACTCTGTGAGATGAATTCACAGAACACCGAGCAGTTTCTCAGAAAGCTTCTTTCCAGTTTTCAGCGGAAGATGTTTCCTTTTTCACCATAGCCCCCTATGGGCTTCCAAATATCCCTTTGCGAATTCCACGAGAACAGCCTTAGCGAAAGGCATCTTGAAGGGAAAGATGTAACTCTGTGAGATGAATTCACAGAACACAGAGCAGTTTCTCAGAAAGCTTCTTTCCAGTTTTGAACGGAAGATATTTCCTTTTTCACCATAGCCCTCTATTTGCTTCCAAATATCCCTTTGCCAATTCCACAAGAACAGCCTTAGGGAAAGTCTTCTTGAAGGGAAATATGTAACTCTGTGAGATGAATTCACAGAACACAGAGCAGTTTCTCAGAAAGCTTCTTTCCAGTTTTGAACGGAAGATATTTCCTTTGTCACCATAGCCCTCTATGGGCTTCCAAATATCCCTTTGCCAATTCCACAAGAACAGCCTTAGCGAAAGGCTTCTTGAAGGGAAAGATGTAACTCTGTGAGATGAATTAACAGAACACAGAGCAGTTTCTCAGAAAGCTTCTTTCCAGTTTTCAGGGGAAGATATTTCCTTTTTCACCATAGCCCTCTATGGGCTTCCAAATATCCCTTTGCCAATTCCACAAGAACAGCCTTAGCGAAAGGCTTCTTGAAGGGAAAGATGTAACTCTGTGAGATGAATTCACAGAACACAGAGCAGTTTCTCAGAAAGCTTCTTTCCAGTTTTGAACGGAAGATATTTCCTTTGTCACCATAGCCCTCTATGGGCTTCCAAATATCCCTTTGCCAATTCCACAAGAACAGCCGTAGCGAAAGGCTTCTTGAAGGGAAAGATATAACTCTGTGAGGTGAATTAACAGAACACAGAGCAGTTTCTCAGAAAGCTTCTTTCCAGTTTTCAGGGGAAGATATTTCCTTTTTCACCATAGCCCTCTATGGGCTTCCAAATATCCCTTTGCCAATTCCACAAGAACAGCCTTAGCGAAGGGCTTATTGAAGGGAAAGATGTAACTCTGTGAGATGAATTAACAGAACACAGAGCAGTTTCTCAGAAAGCTTCTTTCCAGTTTTGAACGGAAGATATTTCCTTTTTCACCATAGCCCTCTATGGGCTTCCAAATATCCCTTTGCCAATTCCACAAGAACAGCCTTAGCGAAAGGCTTCTAGAAGGGAAAGTTGTAACTCTGTGAGATGAATTCACAGAACACAGCGCAGTTTCTCAGAAAGCTTCTTTCCAGTTTTGAACGGAAGATATTTCCTTTTTCACCATAGCCCTCTATGGGCTTCCAAATATCCCTTTGCCAATTCCACGAGAACAGCCTTAGCGAAAGGCTTCTTGAAGGGAAAGATGTAACTCTGTGAGATGAATTCACAGAACACAGAGCAGTTTCTCAGAAAGCTTCTTTCCAGTTTTGAACGGAAGATATTTCCTTTTTCACCATAGCCCTCTATTTGCTTCCAAATATCCCTTTGCCAATTCCACAAGAACAGCCTTAGGGAAAGTCTTCTTGAAGGGAAATATGTAACTCTGTGAGATGAATTCACAGAACACAGAGCAGTTTCTCAGAAAGCTTCTTTCCAGTTTTGAACGGAAGATATTTCCTTTGTCACCATAGCCCTCTATGGGCTTCCAAATATCCCTTTGCCAATTCCACAAGAAGAGCCTTAGCGAAAGGCTTCTTGAAGGGAAAGATGTAACTCTGCGAGATGAATTAACAGAACACAGTGCATTTTCTCAGAAAGCTTCTTTCCAGTTTTCAGGGGAAGATATTTCCTTTTTCACCATAGCCCTCTATGGGCTTCCAAATATCCCTTTGCCAATTCCACAAGAACAGCCTTAGCGAAAGGCTTCTTGAAGGGAGAGATGTAACTCTGTGAGATGAATTCAGAGAACACAGAGCAGTTTCTCAGAAAGCTTCTTTCCAGTTTTGAACGGAAGATATTTCCTTTGTCACCATAGACCTCTATGGGCTTCCAAATATCCCTTTGCCAATTCCACAATAACAGCCTTAGGGAAAGGCTTCTTGAAGGGAAAGATGTAACTCTGTGAGATGAATTAACAGAACACAGAGCAGTTTCTCAGAAAGCTTCTTTCCAGTTTTGAACGGAAGATATTTCCTTTGTCACCATAGCCCTCTATGGGCTTCCAAATATCACTTTGCCAATTCCAAAAGAACAGCCTTAGCGAAAGGCTTCTTGAAGGGAAAGATGTAACTCTGTGAGATGAATTAACAGAACACAGAGCAGTTTCTCAGAAAGCTTCTTTCCAGTTTTCAGGGGAAGATATTTCCTTTTTCACCATAGCCCTCTATGGGCTTCCAAATATCCCTTTGCCAATTCCACAAGAACAGCCTTAGCGAAAGGCTTCTTGAAGGGAAAGATGTAACTCTGTGAGATGAATTCACAGAACACAGAGCAGTTTCTCAGAAAGCTTCTTTCCAGTTTTGAACGGAAGATATTTCCTTTGTCACCATAGCCCTCTATGGGCTTCCAAATATCCCTTTGCCAATTCCACAAGAACAGCCGTAGCGAAAGGCTTCTTGAAGGGAAAGATATAACTCTGTGAGGTGAATTAACAGAACACAGAGCAGTTTCTCAGAAAGCTTCTTTCCAGTTTTCAGGGGAAGATATTTCCTTTTTCATCATAGCCCTCTATGGGCTTCCAAATATCCCTTTGCCAATTCCACAAGAACAGCCGTAGCGAAGGGCTTCTTGAAGGGAAAGATGTAACTCTGTGAGATGAATTAACAGAACACAGAGCAGTTTCTCAGAAAGCTTCTTTCCAGTTTGAACGGAAGATATTTCCTTTTGCACCATAGCCCTCTATGGGCTTCCAAATATCCCTTTGCCAATTCCACAAGAACAGCCTTAGCGAAAGGCTTCTAGAAGGGAAAGTTGTTACTCTGTGAGATGAATTCACAGAACACAGCGCATTTTCTCAGAAAGCTTCTTTCCAGTTTTGAACGGAAGATATTTCCTTTTTCACCATAGCCCTCTATGGGCTTCCAAATATCCCTTTGCCAATTCCACAAGAACAGCCTTACAGAAAGGCTTCTTCAAGGCAAAGATGTAACTCTGTGAGATGAATTAACGGAACGCAGAGAAGTTTCTCAGAAAGCTTCTTTCCAGTTTTGAACGGAAGATATTTCCTTTTTCACCATAGCCCTCTATGGGCTTCCAAATATCCCTTTGCCAATTCCACAAGAACAGCCTTAGCGAAAGGCATCTTGAAGGGAAAGATGTAACTCTGTGAGATGAATTAAAAGAACACAGAGCAGTTTCTCAGAAAGCTTCTTTCCAGTTTTCAGCGGAAGATATTTCCTTTTTCACCATAGCCCTCTATGGGCTTCCAAATATCCCTTTGCCAATTCCACAAGAACAGCCGTAGCGAAAGGCTTCTTGAAGGGAAAGATATAACTCTGTGAGGTGAATTAACAGAACACAGAGCAGTTTCTCAGAAAGCTTCTTTCCAGTTTTCAAGGGAAGATATTTAATTTTTCACCATAGCCCTCTATGGGCTTCCAAATATCCCTTTGCCAATTCCACAAGAACAGCCTTAGCGAAGGGCTTATTGAAGGGAAAGATGTAACTCTGTGAGATGAATTAACAGAACACAGAGCAGTTTCTCAGAAAGCTTCTTTCCAGTTTTGAACGGAAGATATTTCCTTTTTCACCATAGCCCTCTATGGGCTTCCAAATATCCCTTTGCCAATTCCACAAGAACAGCCTTAGCGAAAGGCTTCTAGAAGGGAAAGTTGTAACTCTGTGAGATGAATTCACAGAACACAGCGCAGTTTCTCAGAAAGCTTCTTTCCAGTTTTGAACGGAAGATATTTCCTTTGTAACCATAGCCCTCTATGGGCTTCCAAATATCCCTTTGCCAATTCCACGAGAACAGCCTTAGCGAAAGGCTTCTTGAAGGGAAAGATGTAACTCTGTGAGATGAATTCACAGAACACAGAGCAGTTTCTCAGAAAGCTTCTTTCCAGTTTTCAGGGGAAGATATTTCCTTTGTCACCATAGCCCTCTATGGGCTTCCAAATATCCCTTTGCCAATTCCACAAGAACAGACTTAGCGAAAGGCTTCTTGAAGGGAAAGATGTAACTCTGTGAGATGAATTAACAGAACACAGAGCAGTTTCTCAGAAAGCTTCTTTCCAGTTTTGAACGGAAGATATTTCCTTTTTCACCATAGCCCTCTATGGGCTTCCAAATATGCCTTTGCCAATTCCACAAGAACAGCCTTAGCGAAGGGCTTCTTGAAGGGAAAGATGTAACTCTGTGAGATGAATTAACAGAACACAGAGCAGTTTCTCAGAAAGCTTCTTTCCAGTTTTGAACGGAAGATATTTCCTTTTTCACCATAGCCCTCTATGGGCTTCCAAATATCCCTTTGCCAATTCCACAAGAACAGCCTTAGGGAAAGTCTTCTTGAAGGGAAATATGTAACTCTGTGAGATGAATTAACAGAACACAGAGCAGTTTCTCAGAAAGCTTCTTTCCAGTTTTGAACGGAAGATATTTCCTTTGTCACCATAGCCCTCTATGGGATTCCAAATATCCCTTTGGCAATTCCACAAGAACAGCCTTAGCGAAAGGCTTCTTGAAGGGAAAGATGTAACTCTGTGAGATGAATTAACAGAACACAGAGCAGTTTCTCAGAAAGCTTCTTTCCAGTTTTCAGGGGAAGATATTTCCTTTTTTACCATAGCCCTCTATGGGCTTTCAAATATCCCTTTGCCAATTCCACAAGAACAGCCTTAGCGAAGGGCTTCTTGAAGGGAAAGATGGAACTCTGTGAGATGAATTAACAGAACACAGAGCAGTTTCTCAGAAAGCTTCTTTCCAGTTTTGAACGGAAGATATTTCCTTTTTCACCATAGCCCTCTATGGGCTTCCAAATATCCCCTTGCCAATTCCACAAGAACAGCCTTAGGGAAAGTCTTCTTGAAGGGAAATATGTAACTCTGTGAGATGAATTCACAGAACACAGAGCAGTTTCTCAGAAAGATTCTTTCCAGTTTTTGAACGGAAGATATTTCCTTTGTCACCATAGCCGTCTATGGGCTTCCAAATATCCCTTTGCCAATTCCACAAGAACAGCCTTAACGAAAGGCTTCTTGAAGGGAAAGATGTAACTCTGTGAGATGAATTAACAGAACACAGAGCAGTTTCTCAGAAAGCTTCTTTCCAGTTTTCAGGGGAAGATATTACCTTTTTCACCATAGCCCTCTATGGGCTTTCAAATATCCCTTTGCCAATTCCACAAGAACAGCCTTAGAGAAAGGCTTCTTGAAGGTAAAGATGGAACTCTGTGAGATGAATTCACAGAACACAGAGCAGTTTCTCAGAAAGCTTCTTTCCAGTTTTGAACGGAAGATATTTCCTTTTTCACCATAGCCCTCTATGGGCTTCCAAATATCCCTTTGCCAATTCCACAAGAACAGCCTTAGCGAAAGGCTTCTTGAGGGGAAAGATGTAACTCTGTGAGATGAATTAAAAGAACACAGAGCAGTTTCTCAGAAAGCTTCTTTCCAGTTTTCAGCGGAAGATATTTCCTTTTTCACCATAGCCCTCTATGGGCTTCCAAATATCCCTTTGCCAATTCCACAATAACAGCCTTAGCGAAAGGCTTCTTGAAGGGAAAGATGTAACTCTGTGAGATGAATTCACAGAACACCGAGCAGTTTCTCAGAAAGCTTCTTTCCAGTTTTCAGCGGAAGATGTTTCCTTTTTCACCATAGCCCCCTATGGGCTTCCAAATATCCCTTTGCGAATTCCACGAGAACAGCCTTAGCGAAAGGCATCTTGAAGGGAAAGATGTAACTCTGTGAGATGAATTCACAGAACACAGAGCAGTTTCTCAGAAAGCTTCTTTCCAGTTTTGAACGGAAGATATTTCCTTTTTCACCATAGCCCTCTATTTGCTTCCAAATATCCCTTTGCCAATTCCACAAGAACAGCCTTAGGGAAAGTCTTCTTGAAGGGAAATATGTAACTCTGTGAGATGAATTCACAGAACACAGAGCAGTTTCTCAGAAAGCTTCTTTCCAGTTTTGAACGGAAGATATTTCCTTTGTCACCATAGCCCTCTATGGGCTTCCAAATATCCCTTTGCCAATTCCACAAGAACAGCCTTAGCGAAAGGCTTCTTGAAGGGAAAGATGTAACTCTGTGAGATGAATTCACAGAACACAGAGCAGTTTCTCAGAAAGCTTCTTTCCAGTTTTCAGGGGAAGATATTTCCTTTTTCACCATAGCCCTCTATGGGCTTCCAAATATCCCTTTGCCAATTCCACAAGAACAGCCTTAGCGAAAGGCTTCTTGAAGGGAAAGATGTAACTCTGTGAGATGAATTCACAGAACACAGAGCAGTTTCTCAGAAAGCTTCTTTCCAGTTTTGAACGGAAGATATTTCCTTTGTCACCATAGCCCTCTATGGGCTTCCAAATATCCCTTTGCCAATTCCACAAGAACAGCCGTAGCGAAAGGCTTCTTGAAGGGAAAGATATAACTCTGTGAGGTGAATTAACAGAACACAGAGCAGTTTCTCAGAAAGCTTCTTTCCAGTTTTCAGGGGAAGATATTTCCTTTTTCACCATAGCCCTCTATGGGCTTCCAAATATCCCTTTGCCAATTCCACAAGAACAGCCTTAGCGAAGGGCTTATTGAAGGGAAAGATGTAACTCTGTGAGATGAATTAACAGAACACAGAGCAGTTTCTCAGAAAGCTTCTTTCCAGTTTTGAACGGAAGATATTTCCTTTTTCACCATAGCCCTCTATGGGCTTCCAAATATCCCTTTGCCAATTCCACAAGAACAGCCTTAGCGAAAGGCTTCTAGAAGGGAAAGTTGTAACTCTGTGAGATGAATTCACAGAACACAGCGCAGTTTCTCAGAAAGCTTCTTTCCAGTTTTGAACGGAAGATATTTCCTTTTTCACCATAGCCCTCTATGGGCTTCCAAATATCCCTTTGCCAATTCCACGAGAACAGCCTTAGCGAAAGGCTTCTTGAAGGGAAAGATGTAACTCTGTGAGATGAATTCACAGAACACAGAGCAGTTTCTCAGAAAGCTTCTTTCCAGTTTTGAACGGAAGATATTTCCTTTTTCACCATAGCCCTCTATTTGCTTCCAAATATCCCTTTGCCAATTCCACAAGAACAGCCTTAGGGAAAGTCTTCTTGAAGGGAAATATGTAACTCTGTGAGATGAATTCACAGAACACAGAGCAGTTTCTCAGAAAGCTTCTTTCCAGTTTTGAACGGAAGATATTTCCTTTGTCACCATAGCCTTCTTTGGGCTTCCAAATATCCCTTTGCCAATTCCACAAGAAGAGCCTTAGCGAAAGGCTTCTTGAAGGGAAAGATGTAACTCTGTGAGATGAATTAACAGAACACAGTGCATTTTCTCAGAAAGCTTCTTTCCAGTTTTCAGGGGAAGATATTTCCTTTTTCACCATAGCCCTCTATGGGCTTCCAAATATCCCTTTGCCAATTCCACAAGAACAGCCTTAGCGAAAGGCTTCTTGAAGGGAGAGATGTAACTCTGTGAGATGAATTCACAGAACACAGAGCAGTTTCTCAGAAAGCTTCTTTCCAGTTTTGAACGGAAGATATTTCCTTTGTCACCATAGACCTCTATGGGCTTCCAAATATCCCTTTGCCAATTCCACAATAACAGCCTTAGCGAAAGGCTTCTTGAAGGGAAAGATGTAACTCTGTGAGATGAATTCACAGAACACAGAGCAGTTTCTCAGAAAGCTTCTTTCCAGTTTTCAGCGGAAGATGTTTCCTTTTTCACCATAGCCCTCTATGGGCTTCCAAATATCCCTTTGCCAATTCCACGAGAACAGCCTTAGCGAAAGGCTTCTTGAAGGGAAAGATGTAACTCTGTGAGATGAATTCACAGAACACAGAGCAGTTTCTCAGAAAGCTTCTTTCCAGTTTTGAACGGAAGATATTTCCTTTTTCACCATAGCCCTCTATTTGCTTCCAAATATCCCTTTGCCAATTCCACAAGAACAGCCTTAGGGAAAGTCTTCTTGAAGGGAAATATGTAACTCTGTGAGATGAATTCACAGAACCCAGAGCAGTTTCTCAGAAAGCTTCTTTCCAGTTTTGAACGGAAGATATTTCCTTTGTCACCATAGCCCTCTATGGGCTTCCAAATATCCCTTTGCCAATTCCACAAGAACAGCCTTAGCGAAAGGCTTCTTGAAGGGAAAGATGTAACTCTGTGAGATGAATTAATAGAACACAGAGCAGTTTCTCAGAAAGCTTCTTTCCAGTTTTCAGGGGAAGATATTTCCTTTTTCACCATAGCCCTCTATGGGCTTCCAAATATCCCTTTGCCAATTCCACAAGAACAGCCTTAGCGAAAGGCTTCTTGAAGGGAAAGATGTAACTCTGTGAGATGAATTCACAGAACACAGAGCAGTTTCTCAGAAAGCTTCTTTCCAGTTTTGAACGGAAGATATTTCCTTTGTCACCATAGCCCTCTATGGGCTTCCAAATATCCCTTTGCCAATTCCACAAGAACAGCCGTAGCGAAAGGCTTCTTGAAGGGAAAGATATAACTCTGTGAGGTGAATTAACAGAACACAGAGCAGTTTCTCAGAAAGCTTCTTTCCAGTTTTCAGGGGGAGATATTTCCTTTTTCATCATAGCCCTCTATGGGCTTCCAAATATCCCTTTGCCAATTCCACAAGAACAGCCGTAGCGAAGGGCTTCTTGAAGGGAAAGATGTAACTCTGTGAGATGAATTAACAGAACACAGAGCAGTTTCTCAGAAAGCTTCTTTCCAGTTTGAACGGAAGATATTTCCTTTTTCACCATAGCCCTCTATGGGCTTCCAAATATCCCTTTGCCAATTCCACAAGAACAGCCTTAGCGAAAGGCTTCTAGAAGGGAAAGTTGTTACTCTGTGAGATGAATTCACAGAACACAGCGCATTTTCTCAGAAAGCTTCTTTCCAGTTTTGAACGGAAGATATTTCCTTTTTCACCATGGCCCTCTATGGGCTTCCAAATATCCCTTTGCCAATTCCACAAGAACAGCCTTACAGAAAGGCTTCTTCAAGGCAAAGATGTAACTCTGTGAGATGAATTAACGGAACGCAGAGAAGTTTCTCAGAAAGCTTCTTTCCAGTTTTGAACGGAAGATATTTCCTTTTTCACCATAGCCCTCTATGGGCTTCCAAATATCCCTTTGCCAATTCCACAAGAACAGCCTTAGCGAAAGGCATCTTGAAGGGAAAGATGTAACTCTGTGAGATGAATTAAAAGAACACAGAGCAGTTTCTCAGAAAGCTTCTTTCCAGTTTTCAGCGGAAGATATTTCCTTTTTCACCATAGCCCTCTATGGGCTTCCAAATATCCCTTTGCCAATTCCACAATAACAGCCTTAGCGAAAGGCTTCTTGAAGGGAAAGATGTAACTCTGTGAGATGAATTAACAGAACACAGAGCAGTTTCTCAGAAAGCTTCTTTCCAGTTTTGAACGGAAGATATTTCCTTTTTCGCCATAGACCTCTATGGGCTTCCAAATATCCCTTTGCCAATTCCACAAGAACAGCCTTAGGGAAAGTCTTCTTGAAGGGAAATATGTAACTCTGTGAGATGAATTCACAGAACACAGAGCAGTTTCTCAGAAAGCTTCTTTCCAGTTTTCAGGGGAAGATATTTCCTTTTTTACCATAGCCCTCTATGGGCTTTCAAATATCCCTTTGCCAATTCCACAAGAACAGCCTTAGCGAAGGGCTTCTTGAAGGGAAAGATGGAACTCTGTGAGATGAATTAACAGAACACAGAGCAGTTTCTCAGAAAGCTTCTTTCCAGTTTTGAACGGAAGATATTTCCTTTTTCACCATAGCCCTCTATGGGCTTCCAAATATCCCTTTGCCAATTCCACAAGAACAGCCTTAGCGAAAGTCTTCTTGAAGGGAAATATGTAACTCTGTGAGATGAATTCACAGAACACAGAGCAGTTTCTCAGAAAGATTCTTTCCAGTTTTTGAACGGAAGATATTTCCTTTGTCACCATAGCCCTCTATGGGCTTCCAAATATCCCTTTGCCAATTCCACAAGAACAGCCGTAGCGAAAGGCTTCTTGAAGGGAAAGATATAACTCTGTGCGGTGAATTAACAGAACACAGAGCAGTTTCTCAGAAAGCTTCTTTCCAGTTTTCAGGGGAAGATATTTCCTTTTTCATCATAGCCCTCTATGGGCTTCCAAATATCCCTTTGCCAATTCCACAAGAACAGCCGTAGCGAAGGGCTTCTTGAAGGGAAAGATGTAACTCTGTGAGATGAATTAACAGAACACAGAGCAGTTTCTCAGAAAGCTTCTTTCCAGTTTGAACGGAAGATATTTCCTTTTTCACCATAGCCCTCTATGGGCTTCCAAATATCCCTTTGCCAATTCCACAAGAACAGCCTTAGCGAAAGGCTTCTAGAAGGGAAAGTTGTTACTCTGTGAGATGAATTCACAGAACACAGCGCATTTTCTCAGAAAGCTTCTTTCCAGTTTTGAACGGAAGATATTTCCTTTTTCACCATAGCCCTCTATGGGCTTCCAAATATCCCTTTGCCAATTCCACAAGAACAGCCTTAGCGAAAGGCTTCTTGAAGGGAAAGATGTAACTCTGTGAGATGAATTCACAGAACACAGAGCAGTTTCTCAGAAAGCTTCTTTCCAGTTTTGAACGGAAGATATTTCCTTTGTCACCATAGCCCTCTATGGGCTTCCAAATATCCCTTTGCCAATTCCACAAGAACAGCCGTAGCGAAAGGCTTCTTGAAGGGAAAGATATAACTCTGTGAGGTGAATTAACAGAACACAGAGCAGTTTCTCAGAAAGCTTCTTTCCAGTTTTCAGGGGAAGATATTTCCTTTTTCACCATAGCCCTCTATGGGCTTCCAAATATCCCTTTGCCAATTCCACAAGAACAGCCTTAGCGAAGGGCTTATTGAAGGGAAAGATGTAACTCTGTGAGATGAATTAACAGAACACAGAGCAGTTTCTCAGAAAGCTTCTTTCCAGTTTTGAACGGAAGATATTTCCTTTTTCACCATAGCCCTCTATGGGCTTCCAAATATCCCTTTGCCAATTCCACAAGAACAGCCTTAGCGAAAGGCTTCTAGAAGGGAAAGTTGTAACTCTGTGAGATGAATTCACAGAACACAGCGCAGTTTCTCAGAAAGCTTCTTTCCAGTTTTGAACGGAAGATATTTCCTTTTTCACCATAGCCCTCTATGGGCTTCCAAATATCCCTTTGCCAATTCCACGAGAACAGCCTTAGCGAAAGGCTTCTTGAAGGGAAAGATGTAACTCTGTGAGATGAATTCACAGAACACAGAGCAGTTTCTCAGAAAGCTTCTTTCCAGTTTTGAACGGAAGATATTTCCTTTTTCACCATAGCCCTCTATTTGCTTCCAAATATCCCTTTGCCAATTCCACAAGAACAGCCTTAGGGAAAGTCTTCTTGAAGGGAAATATGTAACTCTGTGAGATGAATTCACAGAACACAGAGCAGTTTCTCAGAAAGCTTCTTTCCAGTTTTGAACGGAAGATATTTCCTTTGTCACCATAGCCTTCTTTGGGCTTCCAAATATCCCTTTGCCAATTCCACAAGAAGAGCCTTAGCGAAAGGCTTCTTGAAGGGAAAGATGTAACTCTGTGAGATGAATTAACAGAACACAGTGCATTTTCTCAGAAAGCTTCTTTCCAGTTTTCAGGGGAAGATATTTCCTTTTTCACCATAGCCCTCTATGGGCTTCCAAATATCCCTTTGCCAATTCCACAAGAACAGCCTTAGCGAAAGGCTTCTTGAAGGGAGAGATGTAACTCTGTGAGATGAATTCACAGAACACAGAGCAGTTTCTCAGAAAGCTTCTTTCCAGTTTTGAACGGAAGATATTTCCTTTGTCACCATAGACCTCTATGGGCTTCCAAATATCCCTTTGCCAATACCACAATAACAGCCTTAGCGAAAGGCTTCTTGAAGGGAAAGATGTAACTCTGTGAGATGAATTCACAGAACACAGAGCAGTTTCTCAGAAAGCTTCTTTCCAGTTTTCAGCGGAAGATGTTTCCTTTTTCACCATAGCCCTCTATGGGCTTCCAAATATCCCTTTGCCAATTCCACGAGAACAGCCTTAGCGAAAGGCTTCTTGAAGGGAAAGATGTAACTCTGTGAGATGAATTCACAGAACACAGAGCAGTTTCTCAGAAAGCTTCTTTCCAGTTTTGAACGGAAGATATTTCCTTTTTCACCATAGCCCTCTATTTGCTTCCAAATATCCCTTTGCCAATTCCACAAGAACAGCCTTAGGGAAAGTCTTCTTGAAGGGAAATATGTAACTCTGTGAGATGAATTCACAGAACCCAGAGCAGTTTCTCAGAAAGCTTCTTTCCAGTTTTGAACGGAAGATATTTCCTTTGTCACCATAGCCCTCTATGGGCTTCCAAATATCCCTTTGCCAATTCCACAAGAACAGCCTTAGCGAAAGGCTTCTTGAAGGGAAAGATGTAACTCTGTGAGATGAATTAATAGAACACAGAGCAGTTTCTCAGAAAGCTTCTTTCCAGTTTTCAGGGGAAGATATTTCCTTTTTCACCATAGCCCTCTATGGGCTTCCAAATATCCCTTTGCCAATTCCACAAGAACAGCCTTAGCGAAAGGCTTCTTGAAGGGAAAGATGTAACTCTGTGAGATGAATTCACAGAACACAGAGCAGTTTCTCAGAAAGCTTCTTTCCAGTTTTGAACGGAAGATATTTCCTTTGTCACCATAGCCCTCTATGGGCTTCCAAATATCCCTTTGCCAATTCCACAAGAACAGCCGTAGCGAAAGGCTTCTTGAAGGGAAAGATATAACTCTGTGAGGTGAATTAACAGAACACAGAGCAGTTTCTCAGAAAGCTTCTTTCCAGTTTTCAGGGGGAGATATTTCCTTTTTCATCATAGCCCTCTATGGGCTTCCAAATATCCCTTTGCCAATTCCACAAGAACAGCCGTAGCGAAGGGCTTCTTGAAGGGAAAGATGTAACTCTGTGAGATGAATTAACAGAACACAGAGCAGTTTCTCAGAAAGCTTCTTTCCAGTTTGAACGGAAGATATTTCCTTTTTCACCATAGCCCTCTATGGGCTTCCAAATATCCCTTTGCCAATTCCACAAGAACAGCCTTAGCGAAAGGCTTCTAGAAGGGAAAGTTGTTACTCTGTGAGATGAATTCACAGAACACAGCGCATTTTCTCAGAAAGCTTCTTTCCAGTTTTGAACGGAAGATATTTCCTTTTTCACCATAGCCCTCTATGGGCTTCCAAATATCCCTTTGCCAATTCCACAAGAACAGCCTTACAGAAAGGCTTCTTCAAGGCAAAGATGTAACTCTGTGAGATGAATTAACGGAACGCAGAGAAGTTTCTCAGAAAGCTTCTTTCCAGTTTTGAACGGAAGATATTTCCTTTTTCACCATAGCCCTCTATGGGCTTCCAAATATCCCTTTGCCAATTCCACAAGAACAGCCTTAGCGAAAGGCATCTTGAAGGGAAAGATGTAACTCTGTGAGATGAATTAAAAGAACACAGAGCAGTTTCTCAGAAAGCTTCTTTCCAGTTTTCAGCGGAAGATATTTCCTTTTTCACCATAGCCCTCTATGGGCTTCCAAATATCCCTTTGCCAATTCCACAATAACAGCCTTAGCGAAAGGCTTCTTGAAGGGAAAGATGTAACTCTGTGAGATGAATTAACAGAACACAGAGCAGTTTCTCAGAAAGCTTCTTTCCAGTTTTGAACGGAAGATATTTCCTTTTTCGCCATAGACCTCTATGGGCTTCCAAATATCCCTTTGCCAATTCCACAAGAACAGCCTTAGGGAAAGTCTTCTTGAAGGGAAATATGTAACTCTGTGAGATGAATTCACAGAACACAGAGCAGTTTCTCAGAAAGCTTCTTTCCAGTTTTCAGGGGAAGATATTTCCTTTTTTACCATAGCCCTCTATGGGCTTTCAAATATCCCTTTGCCAATTCCACAAGAACAGCCTTAGCGAAGGGCTTCTTGAAGGGAAAGATGGAACTCTGTGAGATGAATTAACAGAACACAGAGCAGTTTCTCAGAAAGCTTCTTTCCAGTTTTGAACGGAAGATATTTCCTTTTTCACCATAGCCCTCTATGGGCTTCCAAATATCCCTTTGCCAATTCCACAAGAACAGCCTTAGCGAAAGTCTTCTTGAAGGGAAATATGTAACTCTGTGAGATGAATTCACAGAACACAGAGCAGTTTCTCAGAAAGATTCTTTCCAGTTTTTGAACGGAAGATATTTCCTTTGTCACCATAGCCCTCTATGGGCTTCCAAATATCCCTTTGCCAATTCCACAAGAACAGCCGTAGCGAAAGGCTTCTTGAAGGGAAAGATATAACTCTGTGCGGTGAATTAACAGAACACAGAGCAGTTTCTCAGAAAGCTTCTTTCCAGTTTTCAGGGGAAGATATTTCCTTTTTCATCATAGCCCTCTATGGGCTTCCAAATATCCCTTTGCCAATTCCACAAGAACAGCCGTAGCGAAGGGCTTCTTGAAGGGAAAGATGTAACTCTGTGAGATGAATTAACAGAACACAGAGCAGTTTCTCAGAAAGCTTCTTTCCAGTTTGAACGGAAGATATTTCCTTTTTCACCATAGCCCTCTATGGGCTTCCAAATATCCCTTTGCCAATTCCACAAGAACAGCCTTAGCGAAAGGCTTCTAGAAGGGAAAGTTGTTACTCTGTGAGATGAATTCACAGAACACAGCGCATTTTCTCAGAAAGCTTCTTTCCAGTTTTGAACGGAAGATATTTCCTTTTTCACCATAGCCCTCTATGGGCTTCCAAATATCCCTTTGCCAATTCCACAAGAACAGCCTTACAGAAAGGCTTCTTCAAGGCAAAGATGTAACTCTGTGAGATGAATTAACGGAACGCAGAGAAGTTTCTCAGAAAGCTTCTTTCCAGTTTTGAACGGAAGATATTTCCTTTTTCACCATAGCCCTCTATGGGCTTCCAAATATCCCTTTGCCAATTCCACAAGAACAGCCTTAGCGAAAGGCATCTTGAAGGGAAAGATGTAACTCTGTGAGATGAATTAAAAGAACACAGAGCAGTTTCTCAGAAAGCTTCTTTCCAGTTTTCAGCGGAAGATATTTCCTTTTTCACCATAGCCCTCTATGGGCTTCCAAATATCCCTTTGCCAATTCCACAATAACAGCCTTAGCGAAAGGCTTCTTGAAGGGAAAGATGTAACTCTGTGAGATGAATTAACAGAACACAGAGCAGTTTCTCAGAAAGCTTCTTTCCAGTTTTGAACGGAAGATATTTCCTTTTTCGCCATAGACCTCTATGGGCTTCCAAATATCCCTTTGCCAATTCCACAAGAACAGCCTTAGGGAAAGTCTTCTTGAAGGGAAATATGTAACTCTGTGAGATGAATTCACAGAACACAGAGCAGTTTCTCAGAAAGCTTCTTTCCAGTTTTCAGGGGAAGATATTTCCTTTTTTACCATAGCCCTCTATGGGCTTTCAAATATCCCTTTGCCAATTCCACAAGAACAGCCTTAGCGAAGGGCTTCTTGAAGGGAAAGATGGAACTCTGTGAGATGAATTAACAGAACACAGAGCAGTTTCTCAGAAAGCTTCTTTCCAGTTTTGAACGGAAGATATTTCCTTTTTCACCATAGCCCTCTATGGGCTTCCAAATATCCCTTTGCCAATTCCACAAGAACAGCCTTAGGGAAAGTCTTCTTGAAGGGAAATATGTAACTCTGTGAGATGAATTCACAGAACACAGAGCAGTTTCTCAGAAAGATTCTTTCCAGTTTTTGAACGGAAGATATTTCCTTTGTCACCATAGCCCTCTATGGGCTTCCAAATATCCCTTTGCCAATTCCACAAGAACAGCCTTAGCGAAAGGCTTCTTGAGGGGAAAGATGTAACTCTGTGAGATGAATTAAAAGAACACAGAGCAGTTTCTCAGAAAGCTTCTTTCCAGTTTTCAGCGGAAGATATTTCCTTTTTCACCATAGCCCTCTATGGGCTTCCAAATATCCCTTTGCCAATTCCACAATAACAGCCTTAGCGAAAGGCTTCTTGAAGGGAAAGATGTAACTCTGTGAGATGAATTCACAGAACACCGAGCAGTTTCTCAGAAAGCTTCTTTCCAGTTTTCAGCGGAAGATGTTTCCTTTTTCACCATAGCCCCCTATGGGCTTCCAAATATCCCTTTGCGAATTCCACGAGAACAGCCTTAGCGAAAGGCATCTTGAAGGGAAAGATGTAACTCTGTGAGATGAATTCACAGAACACAGAGCAGTTTCTCAGAAAGCTTCTTTCCAGTTTTGAACGGAAGATATTTCCTTTTTCACCATAGCCCTCTATTTGCTTCCAAATATCCCTTTGCCAATTCCACAAGAACAGCCTTAGGGAAAGTCTTCTTGAAGGGAAATATGTAACTCTGTGAGATGAATTCACAGAACACAGAGCAGTTTCTCAGAAAGCTTCTTTCCAGTTTTGAACGGAAGATATTTCCTTTGTCACCATAGCCCTCTATGGGCTTCCAAATATCCCTTTGCCAATTCCACAAGAACAGCCTTAGCGAAAGGCTTCTTGAAGGGAAAGATGTAACTCTGTGAGATGAATTAACAGAACACAGAGCAGTTTCTCAGAAAGCTTCTTTCCAGTTTTCAGGGGAAGATATTTCCTTTTTCACCATAGCCCTCTATGGGCTTCCAAATATCCCTTTGCCAATTCCACAAGAACAGCCTTAGCGAAAGGCTTCTTGAAGGGAAAGATGTAACTCTGTGAGATGAATTCACAGAACACAGAGCAGTTTCTCAGAAAGCTTCTTTCCAGTTTTGAACGGAAGATATTTCCTTTGTCACCATAGCCCTCTATGGGCTTCCAAATATCCCTTTGCCAATTCCACAAGAACAGCCGTAGCGAAAGGCTTCTTGAAGGGAAAGATATAACTCTGTGAGGTGAATTAACAGAACACAGAGCAGTTTCTCAGAAAGCTTCTTTCCAGTTTTCAGGGGAAGATATTTCCTTTTTCACCATAGCCCTCTATGGGCTTCCAAATATCCCTTTGCCAATTCCACAAGAACAGCCTTAGCGAAGGGCTTATTGAAGGGAAAGATGTAACTCTGTGAGATGAATTAACAGAACACAGAGCAGTTTCTCAGAAAGCTTCTTTCCAGTTTTGAACGGAAGATATTTCCTTTTTCACCATAGCCCTCTATGGGCTTCCAAATATCCCTTTGCCAATTCCACAAGAACAGACTTAGCGAAAGGCTTCTAG
Source organism: Chlorocebus sabaeus (assembly GCF_047675955.1). Classification (NCBI taxonomy): domain Eukaryota; kingdom Metazoa; phylum Chordata; class Mammalia; order Primates; family Cercopithecidae; genus Chlorocebus; species Chlorocebus sabaeus. The sequence continues at coordinate 1,776,723 of NW_027327079.1, read as the reverse complement.
AAGGGAAAGTTGTAACTCTGTGAGATGAATTCACAGAACACAGCGCAGTTTCTCAGAAAGCTTCTTTCCAGTTTTGAACGGAAGATATTTCCTTTTTCACCATAGCCCTCTATGGGCTTCCAAATATCCCTTTGCCAATTCCACGAGAACAGCCTTAGCGAAAGGCTTCTTGAAGGGAAAGATGTAACTCTGTGAGATGAATTCACAGAACACAGAGCAGTTTCTCAGAAAGCTTCTTTCCAGTTTTGAACGGAAGATATTTCCTTTTTCACCATAGCCCTCTATTTGCTTCCAAATATCCCTTTGCCAATTCCACAAGAACAGCCTTAGGGAAAGTCTTCTTGAAGGGAAATATGTAACTCTGTGAGATGAATTAACAGAACACAGAGCAGTTTCTCAGAAAGCTTCTTTCCAGTTTTGAACGGAAGATATTTCCTTTGTCACCATAGCCCTCTATGGGCTTCCAAATATCCCTTTGCCAATTCCACAAGAAGAGCCTTAGCGAAAGGCTTCTTGAAGGGAAAGATGTAACTCTGTGAGATGAATTAACAGAACACAGTGCATTTTCTCAGAAAGCTTCTTTCCAGTTTTCAGGGGAAGATATTTCCTTTTTCACCATAGCCCTCTATGGGCTTCCAAATATCCCTTTGCCAATTCCACAAGAACAGCCTTAGCGAAAGGCTTCTTGAAGGGAGAGATGTAACTCTGTGAGATGAATTCACAGAACACAGAGCAGTTTCTCAGAAAGCTTCTTTCCAGTTTTGAACGGAAGATATTTCCTTTGTCACCATAGACCTCTATGGGCTTCCAAATATCCCTTTGCCAATTCCACAATAACAGCCTTAGCGAAAGGCTTCTTGAAGGGAAAGATGTAACTCTGTGAGATGAATTCACAGAACACAGAGCAGTTTCTCAGAAAGCTTCTTTCCAGTTTTCAGCGGAAGATGTTTCCTTTTTCACCATAGCCCTCTATGGGCTTCCAAATATCCCTTTGCCAATTCCACGAGAACAGCCTTAGCGAAAGGCTTCTTGAAGGGAAAGATGTAACTCTGTGAGATGAATTCACAGAACACAGAGCAGTTTCTCAGAAAGCTTCTTTCCAGTTTTGAACGGAAGATATTTCCTTTTTCACCATAGCCCTCTATTTGCTTCCAAATATCCCTTTGCCAATTCCACAAGAACAGCCTTAGGGAAAGTCTTCTTGAAGGGAAATATGTAACTCTGTGAGATGAATTCACAGAACCCAGAGCAGTTTCTCAGAAAGCTTCTTTCCAGTTTTGAACGGAAGATATTTCCTTTGTCACCATAGCCCTCTATGGGCTTCCAAATATCCCTTTGCCAATTCCACAAGAACAGCCTTAGCGAAAGGCTTCTTGAAGGGAAAGATGTAACTCTGTGAGATGAATTAACAGAACACAGAGCAGTTTCTCAGAAAGCTTCTTTCCAGTTTTCAGGGGAAGATATTTCCTTTTTCACCATAGCCCTCTATGGGCTTCCAAATATCCCTTTGCCAATTCCACAAGAACAGCCTTAGCGAAAGGCTTCTTGAAGGGAAAGATGTAACTCTGTGAGATGAATTCACAGAACACAGAGCAGTTTCTCAGAAAGCTTCTTTCCAGTTTTGAACGGAAGATATTTCCTTTGTCACCATAGCCCTCTATGGGCTTCCAAATATCCCTTTGCCAATTCCACAAGAACAGCCGTAGCGAAAGGCTTCTTGAAGGGAAAGATATAACTCTGTGAGGTGAATTAACAGAACACAGAGCAGTTTCTCAGAAAGCTTCTTTCCAGTTTTCAGGGGAAGATATTTCCTTTTTCATCATAGCCCTCTATGGGCTTCCAAATATCCCTTTGCCAATTCCACAAGAACAGCCGTAGCGAAGGGCTTCTTGAAGGGAAAGATGTAACTCTGTGAGATGAATTAACAGAACACAGAGCAGTTTCTCAGAAAGCTTCTTTCCAGTTTGAACGGAAGATATTTCCTTTTTCACCATAGCCCTCTATGGGCTTCCAAATATCCCTTTGCCAATTCCACAAGAACAGCCTTAGCGAAAGGCTTCTAGAAGGGAAAGTTGTTACTCTGTGAGATGAATTCACAGAACACAGCGCATTTTCTCAGAAAGCTTCTTTCCAGTTTTGAACGGAAGATATTTCCTTTTTCACCATAGCCCTCTATGGGCTTCCAAATATCCCTTTGCCAATTCCACAAGAACAGCCTTACAGAAAGGCTTCTTCAAGGCAAAGATGTAACTCTGTGAGATGAATTAACGGAACGCAGAGAAGTTTCTCAGAAAGCTTCTTTCCAGTTTTGAACGGAAGATATTTCCTTTTTCACCATAGCCCTCTATGGGCTTCCAAATATCCCTTTGCCAATTCCACAAGAACAGCCTTAGCGAAAGGCATCTTGAAGGGAAAGATGTAACTCTGTGAGATGAATTAAAAGAACACAGAGCAGTTTCTCAGAAAGCTTCTTTCCAGTTTTCAGCGGAAGATATTTCCTTTTTCACCATAGCCCTCTATGGGCTTCCAAATATCCCTTTGCCAATTCCACAATAACAGCCTTAGCGAAAGGCTTCTTGAAGGGAAAGATGTAACTCTGTGAGATGAATTAACAGAACACAGAGCAGTTTTTCAGAAAGCTTATTTCCAGTTTTGAACGGAAGATATTTCCTTTTTCGCCATAGACCTCTATGGGCTTCCAAATATCCCTTTGCCAATTCCACAAGAACAGCCTTAGGGAAAGTCTTCTTGAAGGGAAATATGTAACTCTGTGAGATGAATTCACAGAACACAGAGCAGTTTCTCAGAAAGCTTCTTTCCAGTTTTGAACGGAAGATATTTCCTTTGTCACCATAGCCCTCTATGGGCTTCCAAATATCCCTTTGGCAATTCCACAAGAACAGCCTTAGCGAAAGGCTTCTTGAAGGGAAAGATGTAACTCTGAGATGAATTAACAGAACACAGAGCAGTTTCTCAGAAAGCTTCTTTCCAGTTTTCAGGGGAAGATATTTCCTTTTTCATCATAGCCCTCTATGGGCTTCCAAATATCCCTTTGCCAATTCCACAAGAACAGCTTAGCGAAGGGCTTCTTGAAGGAAAGATGTAACTCTGTGAGATGAATTAACAGAACACAGAGCAGTTTCTCAGAAAGCTTCTTTCCCGTTTTGAACGGAAGATATTTCCTTTTTCACCATAGCCCTCTACGGTGATCCAAATATCCCTTTGCCAATTCCACAAGAACAGCCTTAGCGAAAGGCTTCTAGAAGGGAAAGTTGTAACTCTGTGAGATGAATTCACAGAACACAGCGCAGTTTCTCAGAAAGCTTCTTTCCAGTTTTGAACGGAAGATATTTCCTTTTTCACCATAGAACTCTATGGGCTTCCAAATATCCCTTTGCCAATTCCACAAGAACAGCCTTACAGAAAGGCTTCTTCAAGGCAAAGATGTAACTCTGTGAGATGAATTAACGGAACGCAGAGAAGTTTCTCAGAAAGCTTCTTTCCAGTTTTGAACGGAAGATATTTCCTTTTTCACCATAGCCCTCTATGGGCTTCCAAATATCCCTTTCCCAATTCCACAAGAACAGCCTTAGCGAAAGGCATCTTGAAGGGAAAGATGTAACTCTGTGAGATGAATTAAAAGAACACGGAGCAGTTTCTCAGAAAGCTTCTTTCCAGTTTTCAGCGGAAGATATTTCCTTTTTCACCATAGCCCTCTATGGGCTTCCAAATATCCCTTTGCCAATTCCACAATAACAGCCTTAGCGAAAGGCTTCTTGAAGGGAAAGATGTAACTCTGTGAGATGAATTCACAGAACACAGAGCAGTTTCTCAGAAAGCTTCTTTCCAGTTTTCAGCGGAAGATGTTTCCTTTTTCACCATAGCCCTCTATGGGCTTCCAAATATCCCTTTGCCAATTCCACGAGAACAGCCTTAGCGAAAGGCTTCTTGAAGGGAAAGATGTAACTCTGTGAGATGAATTCACAGAACACAGAGCAGTTTCTCAGAAAGCTTCTTTCCAGTTTTGAACGGAAGATATTTCCTTTTTCACCATAGCCCTCTATTTGCTTCCAAATATCCCTTTGCCAATTCCACAAGAACAGCCTTAGGGAAAGTCTTCTTGAAGGGAAATATGTAACTCTGTGAGATGAATTCACAGAACACAGAGCAGTTTCTCAGAAAGCTTCTTTCCAGTTTTGAACGGAAGATATTTCCTTTGTCACCATAGCCCTCTATGGGCTTCCAAATATCCCTTTGGCAATTCCACAAGAACAGCCTTAGCGAAAGGCTTCTTGAAGGGAAAGATGTAACTCTGTGAGATGAATTAACAGAACACAGAGCAGTTTCTCAGAAAGCTTCTTTCCAGTTTTCAGGGGAAGATATTTCCTTTTTCACCATAGCCCTCTATGGGCTTCCAAATATCCCTTTGCCAATTCCACAAGAACAGCCGTAGCGAAAGGCTTCTTGAAGGGAAAGATATAACTCTGTGAGATGAATTAACAGAACACAGAGCAGTTTCTCAGAAAGCTTCTTTCCAGTTTTCAGGGGAAGATATTTCCTTTTTCATCATAGCCCTCTATGGGCTTCCAAATATGCCTTTGCCAATTGCACAAGAACAGCCTTAGCGAAGGGCTTCTTGAAGGGAAAGATGTAACTCTGTGAGATGAATTAGCAGAACACAGAGCAGTTTCTCAGAAAGCTTCTTTCCAGTTTTGAACGGAAGATATTTCCTTTTTCACCATAGCCCTCTATGGGCTTCCAAATATCCCTTTGCCAATTCCACAAGAACAGCCTTAGCGAAAGGCTTCTGGAAGGGAAAGTTGTAACTCTGTGAGATGAATTCACAGAACACAGCGCAGTTTCTCAGAAAGCTTCTTTCCAGTTTTGAACGGAAGATATTTCCGTTTTCACCATAGCCCTCTATGGGCTTCCAAATATCCCTTTGCCAATTCCACAAGAACAGCCTTAGGGAAAGTCTTCTTGAAGGGAAATATGTAACTCTGTGAGATGAATTCACAGAACACAGAGCAGTTTCTCAGAAAGCTTCTTTCCAGTTTTGAACGGAAGATATTTCCTTTGTCACCATAGCCCTCTATGGGCTTCCAAATATCCCTTTGCCAATTCCACAAGAACAGCCTTAGCGAAAGGCTTCTTGAAGGGAAAGATGTAACTCTGTGAGATGAATTAACAGAACACAGAGCAGTTTCTCAGAAAGCTTCTTTCCAGTTTTCAGGGGAAGATATTTCCTTTTTCACCATAGCCCTCTATGGGCTTCCAAATATCCCTTTGCCAATTCCACAAGAACAGCCTTAGCGAAAGGCTTCTTGAAGGAAAAGATGTAACTCTGTGAGATGAATTCACAGAACACAGAGCAGTTTCTCAGAAAGCTTCTTTCCAGTTTTGAACGGAAGATATTTCCTTTTTCACCATAGCCCTCTATGGGCTTCCAAATATCCCTTTGCCAATTCCACAAGAACAGCCGTAGCGAAAGGCTTCTTGAAGGGAAAGATATAACTCTGTGAGATGAATTAACAGAACACAGAGCAGTTTCTCAGAAAGCTTCTTTCCAGTTTTCAGGGGAAGGTATTTCCTTTTTCATCATAGCCCTCTATGGGCTTCCAAATATCCCTTTGCCAATTCCACAAGAACAGCCTTAGCGAAGGGCTTCTTGAAGGGAAAGATGTAACTCTGTGAGATGAATTAACAGAACACAGAGCAGTTTCTCAGAAAGCTTCTTTCCAGTTTTGAACGGAAGATATTTGCTTTTTCACCATAGCCCTCTATGGGCTTCCAAATATCCCTTTGCCAATTCCACAAGAACAGCCTTACAGAAAGGCTACTTCAAGGCAAAGATGTAACTCTGTGAGATGAATTAACCGAACGCAGAAAAGTTTCTCAGAAAGCTTCTTTCCAGTTTTGAACGGAAGATATTTCCTTTTTCACCATAGCCCTCTATGGGCTTCCAAATATCCCTTTCCCAATTCCACAAGAACAGCCTTAGCGAAAGGCATCTTGAAGGGAAAGATGTAACTCTGTGAGATGAATTAAAAGAACACGGAGCAGTTTCTCAGAAAGCTTCTTTCCAGTTTTCAGCGGAAGATATTTCCTTTTTCACCATAGCCCTCTATGGGCTTCCATATATCCCTTTGCCAATTCCACAATAACAGCCTTAGCGAAAGGCTTCTTGAAGGGAAAGATGTAACTCTGTGAGATGAATTCACAGAACACAGAGCAGTTTCTCAGAAAGCTTCTTTCCAGTTTTCAGCGGAAGATGTTTCCTTTTTCACCATAGCCCTCTATGGGCTTCCAAATATCCCTTTGCCAATTCCACGAGAACACCCTTAGCGAAAGGCTTCTTGAAGGGAAAGATGTAACTCTGTGAGATGAATTCACAGAACACAGAGTAGTTTCTCAGAAAGCTTCTTTCCAGTTTTGAACGGAAGATATTTCCTTTTTCACCATAGCCCTCTATTTGCTTCCAAATATCCCTTTGCCAATTCCACAAGAACAGCCTTAGGGAAAGTCTTCTTGAAGGGAAATATGTAACTCTGTGAGATGAATTCACAGAACACAGAGCAGTTTCTCAGAAAGCTTCTTTCCAGTTTTGAACGGAAGATATTTCCTTTGTCACCATAGCTCTCTAAGGGCTTCCAAATATCCCTTTGGCAATTCCACAAGAACAGCCTTAGCGAAAGGCTTCTTGAAGGGAAAGATGTAACTCTGTGAGATGAATTAACAGAACACAGAGCAGTTTCTCAGAAAGCTTCTTTCCAGTTTTCAGGGGAAGATATTTCCTTTTTCACCATAGCCCTCTATGGGCTTCCAAATATCCCTTTGCCAATTCCACAAGAACAGCCGTAGCGAAAGGCTTCTTGAAGGGAAAGATATAACTCTGTGAGATGAATTAACAGAACACAGAGCAGTTTCTCAGAAAGTTTCTTTCCAGTTTTGAACGGAAGATATTTCCTTTTTCACCATAGCCCTCTATGGGCTTCCAAATATCCCTTTGCCAATTCCACAAGAACAGCCTTAGCGAAAGGCTTCTGGAAGGGAAAGTTGTAACTCTGTGAGATGAATTCACAGAACACACCGCAGTTTCTCAGAAAGCTTCTTTCCAGTTTTGAACGGAAGATATTTCCTTTTTCACCATAGCCCTCTATGGGCTTCCAAATATCCCTTTGCCAATTCCACAAGAACAGCCTTACAGAAAGGCTTCTTCAAGGCAAAGATGTAACTCTGTGAGATGAATTAACGGAACGCAGAGAAGTTTCTCAGAAAGCTTCTTTCCACTTTTGAACGGAAGATATTTCCTTTTTCACCATAGCCCTCTATGGGCTTCCAAATATCCCTTTGCCAATTCCACAAGAACAGCCTTAGCGAAAGGCATCTTGAAGGGAAAGATGTAACTCTGTGAGATGAATTAAAAGAACACAGAGCAGTTTCTCAGAAAGCTTCTTTCCAGTTTTCAGCGGAAGATATTTCCTTTTTCACCATAGCCCTCTATGGGCTTCCAAATATCCCTTTGCCAATTCCACAAGAACAGCCTTAGCGAAAGGCTTCTTGAAGGGAAAGATGTAACTCTGTGAGATGAATTAACAGAACACAGAGCAGTTTCTCAGAAAGCTTCTTTCCAGTTTTGAACGGAAGATATTTCCTTTTTCACCATAGCCCTCTATGGGCTTCCAAATATGCCTTTGCCAATTCCACAAGAACAGCCTTAGCGAAAGGCATCTTGAAGGGAAAGATGTAACTCTGTGAGATGAATTAAAAGAACACAGAGCAGTTTCTCAGAAAGCTTCTTTCCAGTTTTCAGCGGAAGATATTTCCTTTTTCACCATAGCCCTCTATGGGCTTCCAAATATCCCTTTGCCAATTCCACAATAACAGCCTTAGCGAAAGGCTTCTTGAAGGGAAAGATGTAACTCTGTGAGATGAATTAACAGAACACAGAGCAGTTTCTCAGAAAGCTTCTTTCCAGTTTTGAACGGAAGATATTTCCTTTTTCACCATAGCCCTCTAAGTGCTTCCAAATATCCCTTTGCCAATTCCACAAGAACAGCCTTAGGGAAAGTCTTCTTGAAGGGAAAGATGTAACTCTGTGAGGTGAATTAACAGAACACAGAGCAGTTTCTCAGAAAGCTTCTTTCCAGTTTTCAGGGGAAGATATTTCCGTTTTCAAAATAGCCCTCTATGGGCTTTCAAATATCCCTTTGCCAATTCCACAAGAACAGCCTTAGCGAAAGGCTTCTTGAAGGGAAAGATGGAACTCTGTGAGATGAATTCACAGAACACAGAGCAGTTTCTCAGAAAGCTTCTTTCCAGTTTTGAACGGAAGATATTTCCTTTGTCACCATAGCCCTCTATGGGCTTCCAAATATCCCTTTGCCAATTCCACAAGAACAGACTTAGCGAAAGGCTTCTTGAAGGGAAAGATGTAACTCTGTGAGATGAATTAACAGAACACAGAGCAGTTTCTCAGAAAGCTTCTTTCCAGTATTGAGCGGAAGATATTTCCTTTTTCACCATAGCCCTCTATGGGCTTCCAAATATCCCTTTGCCAATTCCACAAGAACAGCCTTACAGAAAGGCTTCTTCAAGGCAAAGATGTAACTCTGTGAGATGAATTAACGGAACGCAGAGAAGTTTCTCAGAAAGCTTCTTTCCAGTTTTGAACGGAAGATATTTCCTTTTTCACCATAGCCCTCTATGGGCTTCCAAATATCCCTTTGCCAATTCCACAAGAACAGCCTTAGCGAAAGGCATCTTGAGGGGAAAGATGTAACTCTGTGAGATGAATTAAAAGAACACAGAGCAGTTTCTCAGAAAGCTTCTTTCCAGTTTTCAGCGGAAGATATTTCCTTTTTCACCATAGCCCTCTATGGGCTTCCAAATATCCCTTTCCCAATTCCACAATAACAGCCTTAGCGAAAGGCTTCTTGAAGGGAAATATGTAACTCTGTGAGATGAATTCACAGAACACAGAGCAGTTTCTCAGAAAGCTTCTTTCCAGTTTTGAACGGAAGATATTTCCTTTGTCACCATAGCCCTCTATGGGCTTCCAAATATCCCTTTGCCAATTCCACAAGAACAGCCTTAGCGAAAGGCTTCTTGAAGGGAAAGATGTAACTCTGTGAGATGAATTAACAGAACACAGAGCAGTTTCTCAGAAAGCTTCTTTCCAGTTTTCAGGGGAAGATATTTCCTTTTTCACCATAGCCCTCTATGGGCTTCCAAATATCCCTTTGCCAATTCCACAAGAACAGCCGTAGCGAAAGGCTTCTTGAAGGGAAAGATATAACTCTGTGAGATGAATTAACAGAACACAGAGCAGTTTCTCAGAAAGTTTCTTTCCAGTTTTGAACGGAAGATATTTCCTTTTTCACCATAGCCCTCTATGGGCTTCCAAATATCCCTTTGCCAATTCCACAAGAACAGCCTTAGCGAAAGGCTTCTGGAAGGGAAAGTTGTAACTCTGTGAGATGAATTCACAGAACACAGCGCAGTTTCTCAGAAAGCTTCTTTCCAGTTTTGAACGGAAGATATTTCCTTTTTCACCATAGCCCTCTATGGGCTTCCAAATATCCCTTTGCCAATTCCACAAGAACAGCCTTACAGAAAGGCTTCTTCAAGGCAAAGATGTAACTCTGTGAGATGAATTAACGGAACGCAGAGAAGTTTCTCAGAAAGCTTCTTTCCACTTTTGAACGGAAGATATTTCCTTTTTCACCATAGCCCTCTATGGGCTTCCAAATATCCCTTTGCCAATTCCACAAGAACAGCCTTAGCGAAAGGCATCTTGAAGGGAAAGATGAAACTCTGTGAGATGAATTAAAAGAACACAGAGCAGTTTCTCAGAAAGCTTCTTTCCAGTTTTCAGCGGAAGATATTTCCTTTTTCACCATAGCCCTCTATGGGCTTCCAAATATCCCTTTGCCAATTCCACAAGAACAGACTTAGCGAAAGGCTTCTTGAAGGGAAAGATGTAACTCTGTGAGATGAATTAACAGAACACAGAGCAGTTTCTCAGAAAGCTTCTTTCCAGTTTTGAACGGAAGATATTTCCTTTTTTACCATAGCCCTCTATGGGCTTCCAAATATGCCTTTGCCAATTCCACAAGAACAGCCTTAGCGAAGGGCTTCTTGAAGGGAAAGATGTAACTCTGTGAGATGAATTAACAGAACACAGAGCAGTTTGTCAGAAAGCTTCTTTCCAGTTTTGAACGGAAGATATTTCCTTTTTCACCATAGCCCTCTATGGGCTTCCAAATATCCCTTTGCCAATTCCACAAGAACAGCCATAGCGAAAGGCTTCTAGAAGGGAAAGTTGTAACTCTGTGAGATGAATTAACAGAACACAGAGCAGTTTCTCAGAAAGCTTCTTTCCAGTTTCGAACGGAAGATATTTCCTTTTTCACCATAGCCCTCTATGGGCTTCCAAATATGCCTTTGCCAATTCAACAAGAACAGCCTTACAGAAAGGCTTCTTCAAGGCAAAGATGTAACTCTGTGAGATGAATTAACGGAACGCAGAGAAGTTTCTCAGAAAGCTTCTTTCCAGTTTTGAACGGAAGATATTTCCTTTTTCACCATAGCCCTCTATGGGCTTCCAAATATCCCTTTGCCAATTCCACAAGAACAGCCTTAGCGAAAGGCATCTTGAAGGGAAAGATGTAACTCTGTGAGATGAATTAAAAGAACACAGAGCAGTTTCTCAGAAAGCTTCTTTCCAGTTTTCAGCGGAAGATATTTCCTTTTTCACCATAGCCCTCTATGGGCTTCCAAATATCCCTTTGCCAATTCCACAATAACAGCCTTAGCGAAAGGCTTCTTGAAGGGAAAGATGTAACTCTGTGAGATGAATTAACAGAACACAGAGCAGTTTCTCAGAAAGCTTCTTTCCAGTTTTGAACGGAAGATATTTCCTTTTTCACCATAGCCCTCTAAGTGCTTCCAAATATCCCTTTGCCAATTCCACAAGAACAGCCTTAGGGAAAGTCTTCTTGAAGGGAAAGATGTAACTCTGTGAGGTGAATTAACAGAACACAGAGCAGTTTCTCAGAAAGCTTCTTTCCAGTTTTCAGGGGAAGATATTTCCGTTTTCAAAATAGCCCTCTATGGGCTTTCAAATATCCCTTTGCCAATTCCACAAGAACAGCCTTAGCGAAAGGCTTCTTGAAGGGAAAGATGGAACTCTGTGAGATGAATTCACAGAACACAGAGCAGTTTCTCAGAAAGCTTCTTTCCAGTTTTGAACGGAAGATATTTCCTTTGTCACCATAGCCCTCTATGGGCTTCCAAATATCCCTTTGCCAATTCCACAAGAACAGACTTAGCGAAAGGCTTCTTGAAGGGAAAGATGTAACTCTGTGAGATGAATTAACAGAACACAGAGCAGATTCTCAGAAAGCTTCTTTCCAGTATTGAGCGGAAGATATTTCCTTTTTCACCATAGCCCTCTATGGGCTTCCAAATATCCCTTTGCCAATTCCACAAGAACAGCCTTACAGAAAGGCTTCTTCAAGGCAAAGATGTAACTCTGTGAGATGAATTAACGGAACGCAGAGAAGTTTCTCAGAAAGCTTCTTTCCAGTTTTGAACGGAAGATATTTCCTTTTTCACCATAGCCCTCTATGGGCTTCCAAATATCCCTTTGCCAATTCCACAAGAACAGCCTTAGCGAAAGGCATCTTGAGGGGAAAGATGTAACTCTGTGAGATGAATTAAAAGAACACAGAGCAGTTTCTCAGAAAGCTTCTTTCCAGTTTTCAGCGGAAGATATTTCCTTTTTCACCATAGCCCTCTATGGGCTTCCAAATATCCCTTTCCCAATTCCACAATAACAGCCTTAGCGAAAGGCTTCTTGAAGGGAAATATGTAACTCTGTGAGATGAATTCACAGAACACAGAGCAGTTTCTCAGAAAGCTTCTTTCCAGTTTTGAACGGAAGATATTTCCTTTGTCACCATAGCCCTCTATGGGCTTCCAAATATCCCTTTGCCAATTCCACAAGAACAGCCTTAGCGAAAGCTTCTTGAAGGGAAAGATGTAACTCTGTGAGATGAATTAACAGAACACAGAGCAGTTTCTCAGAAAGCTTCTTTCCAGTTTTCAGGGGAAGATATTTCCTTTTTCACCATAGCCCTCTATGGGCTTCCAAATATCCCTTTGCCAATTCCACAAGAACAGCCTTAGCGAAAGGCTTCTTGAAGGGAAAGATGTAACTCTGTGAGATGAATTCACAGAACACAGAGCAGTTTCTCAGAAAGCTTCTTTCCAGTTTTGAACGGAAGATATTTCCTTTTTCACCATAGCCCTCTATGGGCTTCCAAATATCCCTTTGCCAATTCCACAAGAACAGCCTTAGCGAAAGGCTTCTGGAAGGGAAAGTTGTAACTCTGTGAGATGAATTCACAGAACACAGCGCAGTTTCTCAGAAAGCTTCTTTCCAGTTTTGAACGGAAGATATTTCCTTTTTCACCATAGCCCTCTATGGGCTTCCAAATATCCCTTTGCCAATTCCACAAGAACAGCCTTACAGAAAGGCTTCTTCAAGGCAAAGATGTAACTCTGTGAGATGAATTAACGGAACGCAGAGAAGTTTCTCAGAAAGCTTCTTTCCACTTTTGAACGGAAGATATTTCCTTTTTCACCATAGCCCTCTATGGGCTTCCAAATATCCCTTTGCCAATTCCACAAGAACAGCCTTAGCGAAAGGCATCTTGAAGGGAAGGATGTAACTCTGTGAGATGAATTAAAAGAACACAGAGCAGTTTCTCAGAAAGCTTCTTTCCAGTTTTCAGCGGAAGATATTTCCTTTTTCACCATAGCCCTCTATGGGCTTCCAAATATCCCTTTGCCAATTCCACAAGAACAGACTTAGCGAAAGGCTTCTTGAAGGGAAAGATGTAACTCTGTGAGATGAATTAACAGAACACAGAGCAGTTTCTCAGAAAGCTTCTTTCCAGTTTTGAACGGAAGATATTTCCTTTTTCACCATAGCCCTCTATGGGCTTCCAAATATGCCTTTGCCAATTCCACAAGAACAGCCTTAGCGAAGGGCTTCTTGAAGGGAAAGATGTAACTCTGTGAGATGAATTAACAGAACACAGAGCAGTTTCTCAGAAAGCTTCTTTCCAGTTTCGAACGGAAGATATTTCCTTTTTCACCATAGCCCTCTATGGGCTTCCAAATATCCCTTTGCCAATTCAACAAGAACAGCCTTACAGAAAGGCTTCTTCAAGGCAAAGATGTAACTCTGTGAGATGAATTAACGGAACGCAGAGAAGTTTCTCAGAAAGCTTCTTTCCAGTTTTGAACGGAAGATATTTCCTTTTTCACCATAGCCCTCTATGGGCTTCCAAATATCCCTTTGCCAATTCCACAAGAACAGCCTTAGCGAAAGGCATCTTAAAGGGAAAGATGTAACTCTGTGAGATGAATTAAAAGAACACAGAGCAGTTTCTCAGAAAGCTTCTTTCCAGTTTTCAGCGGAAGATATTTCCTTTTTCACCATAGCCCTCTATGGGCTTCCAAATATCCCTTTGCCAATTCCACAATAACAGCCTTAGCGAAAGGCTTCTTGAAGGGAAAGATGTAACTCTGTGAGATGAATTAACAGAACACAGAGCAGTTTCTCAGAAAGCTTCTTTCCAGTTTTGAACGGAAGATATTTCCTTTTTCACCATAGCCCACTAAGTGCTTCCAAATATCCCTTTGCCAATTCCACAAGAACAGCCTTAGGGAAAGTCTTCTTGAAGGGAAAGATGTAACTCTGTCAGATGAATTCACAGAACACAGAGCAGTTTCTCAGAAAGCTTCTTTCCAGTTTTGAACGGAAGATATTTCCTTTGTCACCATAGCCCTCTATGGGCTTCCAAATATCCCTTTGGCAATTCCACAAGAACAGCCTTAGGGAAAGGCTTCTTGAATGGAAAGATGTAACTCTGTGAGGTGAATTAACAGAACACAGAGCAGTTTCTCAGAAAGCTTCTTTCCAGTTTTCAGGGGAAGATATTTCCGTTTTCAAAATAGCCCTCTATGGGCTTTCAAATATCCCTTTGCCAATTCCACAAGAACAGCCTTAGCGAAAGGCTTCTTGAAGGGAAAGATGGAACTCTGTGAGATGAATTCACAGAACACAGAGCAGTTTCTCAGAAAGCTTCTTTCCAGTTTTGAACGGAAGATATTTCCTTTGTCACCATAGCCCTCTATGGGCTTCCAAATATCCCTTTGCCAATTCCACAAGAACAGCCTTAGCGAAAGGCATCTTGAGGGGAAAGATGTAACTCTGTGAGATGAATTAAAAGAACACAGAGCAGTTTCTCAGAAAGCTTCTTTCCAGTTTTCAGCTTAAGATATTTCCTTTTTCACCATAGCCCTCTATGGGCTTCCAAATATCCCTTTGCCCATTCCACGAGAACAGCCTTAGCGAAAGGCTTCTTGAAGGGAAAGATGTAACTCTGTGAGATGACTTCACAGAACACAGAGCAGTTTCTCAGAAAGCTTCTTTCCAGTTTTGAACGGAAGATATTTCCTTTTTCACCATAGCCCTCTATTTGCTTCCAAATATCCCTTTGCCAATTCCACAAGAACAGCCTTAGGGAAAGTCTTCTTGAAGGGAAATATGTAACTCTGTGAGATGAATTCACAGAACACAGAGCAGTTTCTCAGAAAGCTTCTTTCCAGTTTTGAACGGAAGATATTTCCTTTTTCACCATAGCCCTCTATGGGCTTCCAAATATCCCTTTGCCAATTCCACAAGAACAGCCTTAGCGAAAGGCTTCTTGAAGGGAAAGATGTAACTCTGTGAGATGAATTAACAGAACACAGAGCAGTTTCTCAGAAAGCTTCTTTCCAGTTTTCAGGGGAAGATATTTCCTTTTTCACCATAGCCCTCTATGGGCTTCCAAATATCCCTTTGCCAATTCCACAAGAACAGCCTTAGCGAAAGGCTTCTTGAAGGGAAATATGTAACTCTGTGAGATGAATTCACAGAAGACAGAGCAGTTTCTCAGAAAGCTTCTTTCCAGTTTTGAACGGAAGATATTTCCTTTGTCACCATAGCCCTCTATGGGCTTCCAAATATCCCTTTGCCAATTCCACAAGAACAGCCTTAGGGAAAGGCTTCTAGAAGGGAAAGTTGTAACTCTGTGAGATGAATTCACAGAACACAGCGCATTTTCTCAGAAAGCTTCTTTCCAGTTTTGAACGGAAGATATTTCCTTTTTCACCATAGCCCTCTATGGGCTTCCAAATATCCCTTTGGCAATTCCACAAGAACAGCATTACAGAAAGGCTTCTTCAAGGCAAAGATGTAACTCTGTGAGATGAATTAACGGAACGCAGAGAAGTTTCTCAGAAAGCTTCTTTCCAGTTTTGAACGGAAGATATTTCCTTTTTCACCATAGCCCTCTATGGGCTTCCAAATATCCCTTTGCCAATTCCACAACAACAGCCTCAGCGAAAGGCATCTTGAAGGGAAAGATGTAACTCTGTGAGATGAATTAAAAGAACACAGAGCAGTTTCTCAGAAAGCTTCTTTCCAGTTTTCAGCGGAAGATATTTCCTTTTTCACCATAGCCCTCTATTTGCTTCCAAATATCTCTATGCCAATTCCACAAAAACAGCCTTAGGGAAAATCTTCTTGAAGGGAAATATGTAACTCTGTGAGATGAATTCACAGAACACAGAGCAGTTTCTCAGAAAGCTTCTTTCCAGTTTTGAACGGAAGATATTTCCTTTGTCACCATAGCCCTCTATGGGCTTCCAAATATCCCTTTGCCAATTCCACAAGAACAGCCTTAGCGAAAGGCTTCTTGAAGGGAAAGATGTAACTCTGTGAGATGAATTCACAGAACACAGAGCAGTTTCTCAGAAAGCTTCTTTCCAGTTTTCAGGGGAAGATATTTCCTTTTCCACCATAGCCCTCTATGGGCTTCCAAATATCCCTTTGCCAATTCCACAAGAACAGACTTAGCGAAAGGCTTCTTGAAGGGAAAGATATAACTCTGTGAGATGAATTAACAGAACACAGAGCAGTTTCTCAGAAAGCTTTTTTACAGTTTTGAACGGAAGATATTTCCTTTTTCATCATAGCCCTCTAAGGGCTTCCAAATATGCCTTTGCCAATTCCACAAGAACAGACTTAGCGAAAGGCTTCTTGAAGGGAAAGATGTAACTCTGTGAGATGAATTAACAGAACACAGAGCAGTTTCTCAGAAAGCTTCTTTCCAGTTTTGAACGGAAGATATTTCCTTTGTCACCATAGCCCTCTATGGGCTTCCAAATATCCCTTTGCCAATTCCACAAGAACAGACTTAGCGAAAGGCTTCTTGAAGGGAAAGATGTAACTCTGTGAGATGAATTAACAGAACACAGAGCAGTTTCTCAGAAAGCTTCTTTCCAGTATTGAGCGGAAGATATTTCCTTTTTCACCATAGCCCTCTATGGGCTTCCAAATATCCCTTTGCCAATTCCACAAGAACAGCCTTACAGAAAGGCTTCTTCAAGGCAAAGATGTAACTCTGTGAGATGAATTAACGGAACGCAGAGAAGTTTCTCAGAAAGCTTCTTTCCAGTTTTGAACGGAAGATATTTCCTTTTTCACCATAGCCCTCTATGGGCTTCCAAATATCCCTTTGCAAATTCCACAAGAACAGCCTTAGCGAAAGGCATCTTGAGGGGAAAGATGTAACTCTGTGAGATGAATTAAAAGAACACAGAGCAGTTTCTCAGAAAGCTTCTTTCCAGTTTTCAGCGGAAGATATTTCCTTTTTCACCATAGCCCTCTATGGGCTTCCAAATATCCCTTTCCCAATTCCACAATAACAGCCTTAGCGAAAGGCTTCTTGAAGGGAAATATGTAACTCTGTGAGATGAATTCACAGAACACAGAGCAGTTTCTCAGAAAGCTTCTTTCCAGTTTTGAACGGAAGATATTTCCTTTGTCACCATAGCCCTCTATGGGCTTCCAAATATCCCTTTGCCAATTCCACAAGAACAGCCTTAGCGAAAGGCTTCTTGAAGGGAAAGATGTAACTCTGTGAGATGAATTAACAGAACACAGAGCAGTTTCTCAGAAAGCTTCTTTCCAGTTTTCAGGGGAAGATATTTCCTTTTTCACCATAGCCCTCTATGGGCTTCCAAATATCCCTTTGCCAATTCCACAAGAACAGCCGTAGCGAAAGGCTTCTTGAAGGGAAAGATATAACTCTGTGAGATGAATTAACAGAACACAGAGCAGTTTCTCAGAAAGTTTCTTTCCAGTTTTGAACGGAAGATATTTCCTTTTTCACCATAGCCCTCTATGGGCTTCCAAATATCCCTTTGCCAATTCCACAAGAACAGCCTTAGCGAAAGGCTTCTGGAAGGGAAAGTTGTAACTCTGTGAGATGAATTCACAGAACACAGCGCAGTTTCTCAGAAAGCTTCTTTCCAGTTTTGAACGGAAGATATTTCCTTTTTCACCATAGCCCTCTATGGGCTTCCAAATATCCCTTTGGCAATTCCACAAGAACAGCCTTACAGAAAGGCTTCTTCAAGGCAAAGATGTAACTCTGTGAGATGAATTAACGGAACGCAGAGAAGTTTCTCAGAAAGCTTCTTTCCACTTTTGAACGGAAGATATTTCCTTTTTCACCATAGCCCTCTATGGGCTTCCAAATATCCCTTTGCCAATTCCACAAGAACAGCCTTAGCGAAAGGCATCTTGAAGGGAAAGATGTAACTCTGTGAGATGAATTAAAAGAACACAGAGCAGTTTCTCAGAAAGCTTCTTTCCAGTTTTCAGCGGAAGATATTTCCTTTTTCACCATAGCCCTCTATGGGCTTCCAAATATCCCTTTGCCAATTCCACAAGAACAGACTTAGCGAAAGGCTTCTTGAAGGGAAAGATGTAACTCTGTGAGATGAATTAACAGAACACAGAGCAGTTTCTCAGAAAGCTTCTTTCCAGTTTTGAACGGAAGATATTTCCTTTTTCACCATAGCCCTCTATGGGCTTCCAAATATGCCTTTGCCAATTCCACAAGAACAGCCTTAGCGAAGGGCTTCTTGAAGGGAAAGATGTAACTCTGTGAGATGAATTAACAGAACACAGAGCAGTTTGTCAGAAAGCTTCTTTCCAGTTTTGAACGGAAGATATTTCCTTTTTCACCATAGCCCTCTATGGGCTTCCAAATATCCCTTTGCCAATTCCACAAGAACAGCCATAGCGAAAGGCTTCTAGAAGGGAAAGTTGTAACTCTGTGAGATGAATTAACAGAACACAGAGCAGTTTCTCAGAAAGCTTCTTTCCAGTTTCGAACGGAAGATATTTCCTTTTTCACCATAGCCCTCTATGGGCTTCCAAATATGCCTTTGCCAATTCAACAAGAACAGCCTTACAGAAAGGCTTCTTCAAGGCAAAGATGTAACTCTGTGAGATGAATTAACGGAACGCAGAGAAGTTTCTCAGAAAGCTTCTTTCCAGTTTTGAACGGAAGATATTTCCTTTTTCACCATAGCCCTCTATGGGCTTCCAAATATCCCTTTGCCAATTCCACAAGAACAGCCTTAGCGAAAGGCATCTTGAAGGGAAAGATGTAACTCTGTGAGATGAATTAAAAGAACACAGAGCAGTTTCTCAGAAAGCTTCTTTCCAGTTTTCAGCGGAAGATATTTCCTTTTTCACCATAGCCCTCTATGGGCTTCCAAATATCCCTTTGCCAATTCCACAATAACAGCCTTAGCGAAAGGCTTCTTGAAGGGAAAGATGTAACTCTGTGAGATGAATTAACAGAACACAGAGCAGTTTCTCAGAAAGCTTCTTTCCAGTTTTGAACGGAAGATATTTCCTTTTTCACCATAGCCCTCTAAGTGCTTCCAAATATCCCTTTGCCAATTCCACAATAACAGCCTTAGGGAAAGTCTTCTTGAAGGGAAAGATGTAACTCTGTGAGGTGAATTAACAGAACACAGAGCAGTTTCTCAGAAAGCTTCTTTCCAGTTTTCAGGGGAAGATATTTCCGTTTTCAAAATAGCCCTCTATGGGCTTTCAAATATCCCTTTGCCAATTCCACAAGAACAGCCTTAGCGAAAGGCTTCTTGAAGGGAAAGATGGAACTCTGTGAGATGAATTCACAGAACACAGAGCAGTTTCTCAGAAAGCTTCTTTCCAGTTTTGAACGGAAGATATTTCCTTTGTCACCATAGCCCTCTATGGGCTTCCAAATATCCCTTTGCCAATTCCACAAGAACAGACTTAGCGAAAGGCTTCTTGAAGGGAAAGATGTAACTCTGTGAGATGAATTAACAGAACACAGAGCAGTTTCTCAGAAAGCTTCTTTCCAGTATTGAGCGGAAGATATTTCCTTTTTCACCATAGCCCTCTATGGGCTTCCAAATATCCCTTTGCCAATTCCACAAGAACAGCCTTACAGAAAGGCTTCTTCAAGGCAAAGATGTAACTCTGTGAGATGAATTAACGGAACGCAGAGAAGTTTCTCAGAAAGCTTCTTTCCAGTTTTGAACGGAAGATATTTCCTTTTTCACCATAGCCCTCTATGGGCTTCCAAATATCCCTTTGCCAATTCCACAAGAACAGCCTTAGCGAAAGGCATCTTGAGGGGAAAGATGTAACTCTGTGAGATGAATTAAAAGAACACAGAGCAGTTTCTCAGAAAGCTTCTTTCCAGTTTTCAGCGGAAGATATTTCCTTTTTCACCATAGCCCTCTATGGGCTTCCAAATATCCCTTTCCCAATTCCACAATAACAGCCTTAGCGAAAGGCTTCTTGAAGGGAAATATGTAACTCTGTGAGATGAATTCACAGAACACAGAGCAGTTTCTCAGAAAGCTTCTTTCCAGTTTTGAACGGAAGATATTTCCTTTGTCACCATAGCCCTCTATGGGCTTCCAAATATCCCTTTGCCAATTCCACAAGAACAGCCTTAGCGAAAGGCTTCTTGAAGGGAAAGATGTAACTCTGTGAGATGAATTAACAGAACACAGAGCAGTTTCTCAGAAAGCTTCTTTCCAGTTTTCAGGGGAAGATATTTCCTTTTTCACCATAGCCCTCTATGGGCTTCCAAATATCCCTTTGCCAATTCCACAAGAACAGCCTTAGCGAAAGGCTTCTTGAAGGGAAAGATGTAACTCTGTGAGATGAATTCACAGAACACAGAGCAGTTTCTCAGAAAGCTTCTTTCCAGTTTTGAACGGAAGATATTTCCTTTTTCACCATAGCCCTCTATGGGCTTCCAAATATCCCTTTGCCAATTCCACAAGAACAGCCGTAGCGAAAGGCTTCTTGAAGGGAAAGATATAACTCTGTGAGATGAATTAACAGAACACAGAGCAGTTTCTCAGAAAGCTTCTTTCCAGTTTTCAGGGGAAGATATTTCCTTTTTCACCATAGCCCTCTATGGGCTTCCAAATATCCCTTTGCCAATTCCACAAGAACAGCCGTAGCGAAAGTCTTCTTGAAGGGAAAGATATAACTCTGTGAGATGAATTAACAGAACACAGAGCAGTTTCTCAGAAAGTTTCTTTCCAGTTTTGAACGGAATATATTTCCTTTTTCACCATAGCCCTCTATGGGCTTCCAAATATCCCTTTGCCAATTCCACAAGAACAGCCTTAGCGAAAGGCTTCTGGAAGGGAAAGTTGTAACTCTGTGAGATGAATTCACAGAACACAGCGCAGTTTCTCAGAAAGCTTCTTTCCAGTTTTGAACGGAAGATATTTCCTTTTTCACCATAGCACTCTATGGGCTTCCAAATATCCCTTTGCCAATTCCACAAGAACAGCCTTACAGAAAGGCTTCTTCAAGGCAAAGATGTAACTCTGTGAGATGAATTAACGGAACGCAGAGAAGTTTCTCAGAAAGCTTCTTTCCACTTTTGAACGGAAGATATTTCCTTTTTCACCATAGCCCTCTATGGGCTTCCAAATATCCCTTTGCCAATTCCACAAGAACAGCCTTAGCGAAAGGCATCTTGAAGGGAAGGATGTAACTCTGTGAGATGAATTAAAAGAACACAGAGCAGTTTCTCAGAAAGCTTCTTTCCAGTTTTCAGCGGAAGATATTTCCTTTTTCACCATAGCCCTCTATGGGCTTCCAAATATCCCTTTGCCAATTCCACAAGAACAGACTTAGCGAAAGGCTTCTTGAAGGGAAAGATGTAACTCTGTGAGATGAATTAACAGAACACAGAGCAGTTTCTCAGAAAGCTTCTTTCCAGTTTTGAACGGAAGATATTTCCTTTTTCACCATAGCCCTCTATGGGCTTCCAAATATGCCTTTGCCAATTCCACAAGAACAGCCTTAGCGAAGGGCTTCTTGAAGGGAAAGATGTAACTCTGTGAGATGAATTAACAGAACACAGAGCAGTTTCTCAGAAAGCTTCTTTCCAGTTTCGAACGGAAGATATTTCCTTTTTCACCATAGCCCTCTATGGGCTTCCAAATATCCCTTTGCCAATTCAACAAGAACAGCCTTACAGAAAGGCTTCTTCAAGGCAAAGATGTAACTCTGTGAGATGAATTAACGGAACGCAGAGAAGTTTCTCAGAAAGCTTCTTTCCAGTTTTGAACGGAAGATATTTCCTTTTTCACCATAGCCCTCTATGGGCTTCCAAATATCCCTTTGCCAATTCCACAAGAACAGCCTTAGCGAAAGGCATCTTAAAGGGAAAGATGTAACTCTGTGAGATGAATTAAAAGAACACAGAGCAGTTTCTCAGAAAGCTTCTTTCCAGTTTTCAGCGGAAGATATTTCCTTTTTCACCATAGCCCTCTATGGGCTTCCAAATATCCCTTTGCCAATTCCACAATAACAGCCTTAGCGAAAGGCTTCTTGAAGGGAAAGATGTAACTCTGTGAGATGAATTAACAGAACACAGAGCAGTTTCTCAGAAAGCTTCTTTCCAGTTTTGAACGGAAGATATTTCCTTTTTCACCATAGCCCACTAAGTGCTTCCAAATATCCCTTTGCCAATTCCACAAGAACAGCCTTAGGGAAAGTCTTCTTGAAGGGAAAGATGTAACTCTGTCAGATGAATTCACAGAACACAGAGCAGTTTCTCAGAAAGCTTCTTTCCAGTTTTGAACGGAAGATATTTCCTTTGTCACCATAGCCCTCTATGGGCTTCCAAATATCCCTTTGGCAATTCCACAAGAACAGCCTTAGGGAAAGGCTTCTTGAATGGAAAGATGTAACTCTGTGAGGTGAATTAACAGAACACAGAGCAGTTTCTCAGAAAGCTTCTTTCCAGTTTTCAGGGGAAGATATTTCCGTTTTCAAAATAGCCCTCTATGGGCTTTCAAATATCCCTTTGCCAATTCCACAAGAACAGCCTTAGCGAAAGGCTTCTTGAAGGGAAAGATGGAACTCTGTGAGATGAATTCACAGAACACAGAGCAGTTTCTCAGAAAGCTTCTTTCCAGTTTTGAACGGAAGATATTTCCTTTGTCACCATAGCCCTCTATGGGCTTCCAAATATCCCTTTGCCAATTCCACAAGAACAGCCTTAGCGAAAGGCATCTTGAGGGGAAAGATGTAACTCTGTGAGATGAATTAAAAGAACACAGAGCAGTTTCTCAGAAAGCTTCTTTCCAGTTTTCAGCTTAAGATATTTCCTTTTTCACCATAGCCCTCTATGGGCTTCCAAATATCCCTTTGCCCATTCCACGAGAACAGCCTTAGCGAAAGGCTTCTTGAAGGGAAAGATGTAACTCTGTGAGATGAATTCACAGAACACAGAGCAGTTTCTCAGAAAGCTTCTTTCCAGTTTTGAACGGAAGATATTTCCTTTTTCACCATAGCCCTCTATTTGCTTCCAAATATCCCTTTGCCAATTCCACAAGAACAGCCTTAGGGAAAGTCTTCTTGAAGGGAAATATGTAACTCTGTGAGATGAATTCACAGAACACAGAGCAGTTTCTCAGAAAGCTTCTTTCCAGTTTTGAACGGAAGATATTTCCTTTTTCACCATAGCCCTCTATGGGCTTCCAAATATCCCTTTGCCAATTCCACAAGAACAGCCTTAGCGAAAGGCTTCTTGAAGGGAAAGATGTAACTCTGTGAGATGAATTAACAGAACACAGAGCAGTTTCTCAGAAAGCTTCTTTCCAGTTTTCAGGGGAAGATATTTCCTTTTTCACCATAGCCCTCTATGGGCTTCCAAATATCCCTTTGCCAATTCCACAAGAACAGCCTTAGCGAAAGGCTTCTTGAAGGGAAATATGTAACTCTGTGAGATGAATTCACAGAAGACAGAGCAGTTTCTCAGAAAGCTTCTTTCCAGTTTTGAACGGAAGATATTTCCTTTGTCACCATAGCCCTCTATGGGCTTCCAAATATCCCTTTGCCAATTCCACAAGAACAGCCTTAGGGAAAGGCTTCTAGAAGGGAAAGTTGTAACTCTGTGAGATGAATTCACAGAACACAGCGCATTTTCTCAGAAAGCTTCTTTCCAGTTTTGAACGGAAGATATTTCCTTTTTCACCATAGCCCTCTATGGGCTTCCAAATATCCCTTTGGCAATTCCACAAGAACAGCATTACAGAAAGGCTTCTTCAAGGCAAAGATGTAACTCTGTGAGATGAATTAACGGAACGCAGAGAAGTTTCTCAGAAAGCTTCTTTCCAGTTTTGAACGGAAGATATTTCCTTTTTCACCATAGCCCTCTATGGGCTTCCAAATATCCCTTTGCCAATTCCACAACAACAGCCTCAGCGAAAGGCATCTTGAAGGGAAAGATGTAACTCTGTGAGATGAATTAAAAGAACACAGAGCAGTTTCTCAGAAAGCTTCTTTCCAGTTTTCAGCGGAAGATATTTCCTTTTTCACCATAGCCCTCTATTTGCTTCCAAATATCTCTATGCCAATTCCACAAAAACAGCCTTAGGGAAAATCTTCTTGAAGGGAAATATGTAACTCTGTGAGATGAATTCACAGAACACAGAGCAGTTTCTCAGAAAGCTTCTTTCCAGTTTTGAACGGAAGATATTTCCTTTGTCACCATAGCCCTCTATGGGCTTCCAAATATCCCTTTGCCAATTCCACAAGAACAGCCTTAGCGAAAGGCTTCTTGAAGGGAAAGATGTAACTCTGTGAGATGAATTCACAGAACACAGAGCAGTTTCTCAGAAAGCTTCTTTCCAGTTTTCAGGGGAAGATATTTCCTTTTCCACCATAGCCCTCTATGGGCTTCCAAATATCCCTTTGCCAATTCCACAAGAACAGACTTAGCGAAAGGCTTCTTGAAGGGAAAGATATAACTCTGTGAGATGAATTAACAGAACACAGAGCAGTTTCTCAGAAAGCTTTTTTACAGTTTTGAACGGAAGATATTTCCTTTTTCATCATAGCCCTCTAAGGGCTTCCAAATATGCCTTTGCCAATTCCACAAGAACAGCCTTAGCGAAGGGCTTCTTGAAGGGAAAGATGTAACTCTGTGAGATGAATTAACAGAACACAGAGCAGTTTCTCAGAAAGCTTCTTTCCAGTTTTGAACGGAAGATATTTCCTTTTTCACCATAGCCCTCTATGGGCTTCCAAATATCCCTTTGCCAATTCCACGAGAACAGCCTTAGCGAAAGGCTTCTTGAAGGGAAAGATGTAACTCTGTGAGATGAATTAAGAGAACACAGAGCAGTTTCTCAGAAAGCTTCTTTCCAGTTTTGAACGGAAGATATTTCCTTTGTCACCATAGCCCTCTATGGGCTTCCAAATATCCCTTTGCCAATTACACAAGAACAGACTTAGCGAAAGGCTTCTTGAAGGGAAAGATGTAACTCTGTGAGATGAATTAACAGAACACAGAGCAGTTTCTCAGAAAGCTTCTTTCCAGTTTTCAGCGGAAGATATTTCCTTTTTCACCATAGCCCTCTATGGGCTTCCAAATATCCCTTTGCCAATTCCACAAGAACAGCCTTAGCGAAAGGCTTCTTGAAGGGAAAGATGTAACTCTGTGAGATGAATTAACAGAACACAGAGCAGTTTCTCAGAAAGCTTCTTTCCAGTTTTCAGGGGAAGATATTTCCTTTTTCACCATAGCCCTCTATGGGCTTCCAAATATCCCTTTGGCAATTCCACAAGAACAGCCTTAGCGAAAGGCTTCTTGAAGGGAAAGATGTAACTCTGTGAGATGAATTAACAGAACACAGAGCAGTTTCTCAGAAAGCTTCTTTCCAGTTTTGAACGGAAGATATTTCATTTTTCACCATGGCCCTCTATGGGCTTCCAAATATCCCTTTGCCAATTCCAGAAGAACAGCCTGAGCGAAAGGCTTCTTGAAGGGAAAGATGTAACTCTGTGAGATGAATTCACAGAACACAGAGCAGTTTCTCAGAAAGCTTCTTTCCAGTTTTGAGCGGAAGATATTTCCTTTTTCACCATAGCCCTCTATGGGCTTCCAAATATCCCATTGCCAATTCCACAAGAACAGCCTTAGCGAAAGTCTTCTTGAAGGGAAAGATGCAACTCTGTGAGATGAATTAACAGAACACAGAGCAGTTTCTCAGAAAGCTTCTTTCCAGTTTTGAACGGAAGATATTTCCTTTTTCACCATAGCCCTCTATGGACTTCCAAATATCCCTTTGCCAATTCCACAAGAACAGCCTTAGCGAAAGGCTTTTTGAAGGGAAAGATGTAACTCTGTGAGATGAATTAACAGAACACAGAGCAGTTTCTCCGAAAGCTTCTTTCCAGTTTTGAACGGAAGACATTTCCTTTTTCACCATAACCCTCTATGGGCTTCCAAATATCCCTTTGCCAATTCCACAAGAACAGCCTCAGCGAAAGGCTTCTTGAAGGGAAAGATGTAACTCTGTGAGATGAATTAACAGAACACAGAGCAGTTTCTCAGAAAGCTTCTTTCCAGTTTTGAACGGAAGATATTTCCTTTTTCACCATAGCCCTCTATGGGCTTCCAAATATCCCTTTGCCAATTCCACAATAACAGCCTTAGCGAACGGCTTCTTGAAGGGAAAGATGTAACTCTGTGAGATGAATTAACAGAACACAGAGCAGTTTCTCAGAAAGCTTCTTTCCAGTTTTGAACGGAAGATATTTCCTTTTTCACCATAGCCCTCTATGGGCTTCCAAATATCCCTTTGCCAATTCCACAAGAACAGCCTTAGGGAAAGGCTTCTTGAAGGGAAAGATGTAACTCTGTGAGATGAATTCACAGAACACAGAGCAGTTTCTCAGAAAGCTTCTTTCCAGTTTTGAACGGAAGATATTTCCTTTTTCACCATAGCCCTCTATGGGCTTCCAAATATCCCATTGCCAATTCCACAAGAACAGCCTTAGCGAAAGGCTTCTTGAAGGGAAAGATGTAACTCTGTGAGATGAATTAACAGAACACAGAGCAGTTTCTCAGAAAGCTTCTTTCCAGTTTTGAGCGGAAGTTATTTCCTTTTTCACCATAGCCCTCTATGGGCTTCCAAATATCCCTTTGCCAATTCCACAATAACAGCCTTAGCGAAAGTCTTCTTGAAGGGAAAGATGTAACTCTGTGAGATGAATTAACAGAACACAGAGCAGTTTCTCAGAAAGCTTCTTTCCAGTTTTGAACGGAAGATATTTTCTTTTTCACCATAGCCCTCTATGGGCTTCCAAATATCCCTTTGACAATACCACAAGAACAGCATTACAGAAAGGCTTCTTCAAGGCAAAGATGTAACTCGGTGAGATGAATTAAAACAACACAGAGCAGTTTCTCAGAAAGCTTCTTTCCAGTTTTGAGCGGAAGATATTTCCTTTTTCACCATAGCCCTCTATGGGCTTCCAAATATCCCTTTGCCAATTCCACGAGAACAGCCTTAGCGAAAGGCTTCTAGAGGGGAAAGTTGTAACTCTGTGAGATGAATTCACAGAACACAGAGCAGTTTCTCAGAAAGCTTCTTTCCAGTTTTGAACGGAAGATATTTCCTTTTTCACCATAGCCCTCTATGGGCTTCCAAATATCCCTTTGCCAATTCCACGAGAACAGCCTTAGCGAAAGGCTTCTAGAGGGGAAAGTTGTAACTCTGTGAGATGAATTCACAGAACACAGCGCAGTTTCTCAGAAAGCTTCTTTCCAGTTTTGAACGGAAGATATTTCCCTTTTCACCATAGCCCTCTATGGGCTTCCAAATATCCCTTTGCCAATTCCACAAGAACAGCCTTACAGAAAGGCTTCTTCAAGGCAAAGATGTAACTCTGTGAGATGAATTAACGGAACGCAGAGAAGTTTCTCAGAAAGCTTCTTTCCAGATTTGAACGGAAGATATTTCCTTTTTCACCATAGCCCTCTATGGGCTTCCAAATATCCCTTTGCCAATTCCACAAGAACAGCCTTAGCGAAAGGCATCTTGAAGGGAAAGATGTAACTCTGTGAGATGAATTAAAAGAACACAGAGCAGTTTCTCAGAAAGCTTCTTTCCAGTTTTGAGCGGAAGATATTTCCTTTTTCACCATAGCCCTCTATGGGCTTCCAAATATCCCTTTGCCAATTCCACAATAACAGCCTTAGCGAAAGGCTTCTTGAAGGGAAAGATGTAACTCTGTGAGATGAATTAACAGAACACAGAGCAGTTTCTCAGAAAGCTTCTTTCCAGTTTTGAACGGAAGATATTTCCTTTTTCACCATAGCCCCCTATCGGCTTCCAAATATCCCTTTGCCAATTCCACAAGAACAGCATTAGGGAAAGTCTTCTTGAAGGGAAATATGTAACTCTGTGAGATGAATTCACAAAACACAGAGCAGTTTCTCAGAAAGCTTCTTTCCAGTTTTGAACGGAAGATATTTCCTTTGTCACCATAGCCCTCTATGGGCTTCCAAATATCCCTTTGCCAATTCCACAAGAACAGCCTTAGCGAAAGGCTTCTTGAAGGGAAAGATGTAACTCTGTGAGATGAATTAACAGAACACAGAGCAGTTTCTCAGAAAGCTTCTTTCCAGTTTTGAACGGAAGATATTTCATTTTTCACCATGGCCCTCTTTGGGCTTCCAAATATCCCTTTGCCAATTCCAGAAGAACAGCCTGAGCGAAAGGCTTCTTGAAGGGAAAGATGTAACTCTGTGAGATGAATTCACAGAACACAGAGCAGTTTCTCAGAAAGCTTCTTTCCAGTTTTGAGCGGAAGATATTTCCTTTTTCACCATAGCCCTCTATGGGCTTCCAAATATCCCATTGCCAATTCCACAAGAACAGCCTTAGCGAAAGTCTTCTTGAAGGGAAAGATGCAACTCTGTGAGATGAATTAACAGAACACAGAGCAGTTTCTCAGAAAGCTTCTTTCCAGTTTTGAACGGAAGATATTTCCTTTTTCAACATAGCCCTCTATGGGCTTCCAAATATCCCTTTGCCAATTCCACAAGAACAGCCTTAGCGAAAGGCTTTTTGAAGGGAAAGATGTAACTCTGTGAGATGAATTAACAGAACACAGAGCAGTTTCTCCGAAAGCTTCTTTCCAGTTTTGAACGGAAGACATTTCCTTTTTCACCATAGCCCTCTATGGGCTTCCAAATATCCCTTTGCCAATTCCACAAGAACAGCCTCAGCGAAAGGCTTCTTGAAGGGAAAGATGTAACTCTGTGAGATGAATTAACAGAACACAGAGCAGTTTCTCAGAAAGCTTCTTTCCAGTTTTGAACGGAAGATATTTCCTTTTTCACCATAGCCCTCTATGGGCTTCCAAATATCCCTTTGCCAATTCCACAAGAACAGCCTTAGCGAAAGGCTTCTTGGAGGGAAAGATGTAACTCTGTGTGATGAATTAAAAGAACACAGAGCAGTTTCTCAGAAAGCTTCTTTCCAGTTTTCAGCGGAAGATATTTCCTTTTTCACCATAGCCCTCTATGGGCTTCCAAATATCCCTTTGCCAATTCCACAATAACAGCCTTAGCGAAAGGCTTCTTGAAGGGAAAGATGTAACTCTGTGAGATGAATTCACAGAACACAGAGCAGTTTCTCAGAAAGCTTCTTTCCAGTTTTCAGCGGAAGATGTTTCCTTTTTCACCATAGCCCTCTATGGGCTTCCAAATATCCCTTTGCCAATTCCACGAGAACAGCCTTAGCGAAAAGCTTCTTGAAGGGAAAGATGTAACTCTGTGAGATGAATTAACAGAACACAGAGCAGTTTCTCAGAAAGCTTCTTTCCAGTTTTGAACGGAAGATATTTCCTTTTTCACCATAGCCCTCTATTTGCTTCCAAATATCTCTTTGCCAATTCCACAAGAACAGCCTTAGGGAAAATCTTCTTGAAGGGAAATATGTAACTCTGTGAGATGAATTCACAGAACACAGAGCAGTTTCTCAGAAAGCTTCTTTCCAGTTTTGAACGGAAGATATTTCCTTTGTCACCATAGCCCTCTATGGGCTTCCAAATATCCCTTTGCCAATTCCACAAGAACAGCCTTAGCGAAAGGCTTCTTGAAGGGAAAGATGTAACTCTGTGAGATGAATTCACAGAACACAGAGCAGTTTCTCAGAAAGCTTCTTTCCAGTTTTCAGGGGAAGATATTTCCTTTTCCACCATAGCCCTCTATGGGCTTCCAAATATCCCTTTGCCAATTCCACAAGAACAGCCGTAGCGAAAGGCTTCTTGAAGGGAAAGATATAACTCTGTGAGATGAATTAACAGAACACAGAGCAGTTTCTCAGAAAGCTTCTTTCCAGTTTTGAACGGAAGATATTTCCTTTTTCATCATAGCCCTCTATGGGCTTCCAAATATGCCTTTGCCAATTCCACAAGAACAGCCTTAGCGAAGGGCTTCTTGAAGGGAAAGATGTAACTCTGTGAGATGAATTAACAGAACACAGAGCAGTTTCTCAGAAAGCTTCTTTCCAGTTTTGAACGGAAGATATTTCCTTTTTCACCATAGCCCTCTATGGGCTTCCAAATATCCCTTTGCCAATTCCACGAGAACAGCCTTAGCGAAAGGCTTCTAGAAGGGAAAGTTGTAACTCTGTGAGATGAATTCACAGAACACAGCGCAGTTTCTCAGAAAGCTTCTTTCCAGTTTTGAACGGAAGATATTTCCCTTTTCACCATAGCCCTCTATGGGCTTCCAAATATCCCTTTGCCAATTCCACAAGAACAGCCTTACAGAAAGGCTTCTTGAAGGCAAAGATGTAACTCTGTGAGATGAATTAACGGAACGCAGAGAAGTTTCTCAGAAAGCTTCTTTCCAGATTTGAACGGAAGATATTTCCTTTTTCACCATAGCCCTCTATGGGCTTCCAAATATCCCTTTGCCAATTCCACAAGAACAGCCTTAGCGAAAGGCATCTTGAAGGGAAAGATGTAACTCTGTGAGATGAATTAAAAGAACACAGAGCAGTTTCTCAGAAAGCTTCTTTCCAGTTTTGAGCGGAAGATATTTCCTTTTTCACCATAGCCCTCTATGGGCTTCCAAATATCCCTTTGCCAATTCCACAATAACAGCCTTAGCGAAAGGCTTCTTGAAGGGAAAGATGTAACTCTGTGAGATGAATTAACAGAACACAGAGCAGTTTCTCAGAAAGCTTCTTTCCAGTTTTGAACGGAAGATATTTCCTTTTTCACCATAGCCCTCTATGGGCTTCCAAATATCCCTTTGCCAATTCCACAAGAACAGCATTAGGGAAAGTCTTCTTGAAGGGAAATATGTAACTCTGTGAGATGAATTCACAGAACACAGAGCAGTTTCTCAGAAAGCTTCTTTCCAGTTTTGAACGGAAGATATTTCCTTTGTCACCATAGCCCTCTATGGGCTTCCAAATATCCCTTTTCCAATTCCACAAGAACAGCCTTAGCGAAAGGCTTTTTGAAGGGAAAGATGTAACTCTGTGAGATGAATTAACAGAACACAGAGCAGTTTCTCCGAAAGCTTCTTTCCAGTTTTGAACGGAAGACATTTCCTTTTTCACCATAGCCCTCTATGGGCTTCCAAATATCCCTTTGCCAATTCCACAAGAACAGCCTCAGCGAAAGGCTTCTTGAAGGGAAAGATGTAACTCTGTGAGATGAATTAACAGAACACAGAGCAGTTTCTCAGAAAGCTTCTTTCCAGTTTTGAACGGAAGATATTTCCTTTTTCACCATAGCCCTCTATGGGCTTCCAAATATCCCTTTGCCAATTCCACAATAACAGCCTTAGCGAAAGGCTTCTTCAAGGGAAAGATGTAACTCTGTGAGATGAATTAACAGAACACAGAGCCGTTTCTCAGAAAGCTTCTTTCCAGTTTTGAACGGAAGATATTTCCTTTTTCACCATAGCCCTCTATGGGCTTCCAAATATCCCTTTGCCAATTCCACAAGAACAGCCTTAGGGAAAGGCTTCTTGAAGGGAAAGATGTAACTCTGTGAGATGAATTCACAGAACACAGAGCAGTTTCTCAGAAAGCTTCTTTCCAGTTTTGAACGGAAGATATTTCCTTTTTCACCATAGCCCTCTATGGGCTTCCAAATATCCCTTTGCCAATTCCACAAGAACAGCCTTAGCGAAAGGCTTCTTGAAGGGAAAGATGTAACTCTGTGAGATGAATTAACAGAACACAGAGCAGTTTCTCAGAAAGCTTCTTTCCAGTTTTGAGCGGAAGTTATTTCCTTTTTCACCATAGACCTCTATGGGCTTCCAAATATCCCTTTGACAATTACACAAGAACAGCCTTAGCGAAAGTCTTCTTGAAGGGAAAGATGTAACTCTGTGAGATGAATTAACAGAACACAGAGCAGTTTCTCAGAAAGCTTCTTTCCAGTTTTGAACGGAAGATATTTTCTTTTTCACCATAGCCCTCTATGGGCTTCCAAATATCCCTTTGCCAATACCACAAGAACAGCCTTAGCGAAAGGCTTCTTGAATGGAAAGATGTAACTCGGTGAGATGAATTAACAGAACACAGAGCAGTTTGTCAGAAAGCTTCTTTCCAGTTTTGAACGGAAGATATTTCCTTTTTCACCATAGCCCTCTATGGGCTTCCAAATATCCCTTTGCCAATTCCACAAGAACAGCCTTAGCGAAAGTCTTCTTGAAGGGAAAGATGTAACTCTGTGAGATGAATTAACAGAACACAGAGCAGTTTCTCAGAAAGCTTCTTTCCAGTTTTCAGCGAAAGATATTTCCTTTTTCATCATAGCCCTCTATGGGCTTCCAAATATCCCTTTGCCAATTCCACAAGAACAGCCTTAGCGAAAGGCTTCTTGAAGGGAAAGATGTAACTCTGTGAGATGAATTAACAGAGCACAGAGCAGTTTCTCAGAAAGCTTCTTTCCAGTTTTGAACGGAAGATATTTCCTTTTTCACCATAGCCCTCTATGGGCTTCCAAATATAGCTTTGCCAATTCCACAAGAACAGCCTTAGGGAAAGGCTTCTTGAAGGGAAAGATGTAACTCTGTGAGATGAATTAACAGAACACAGAGCAGTTTCTCAGAAAGCTTCTTTCCAGTTTTGAACGGAAGATATTTCCTTTGTCACCATAGCCCTCTATGGGCTTCTAAATATCCCATTGCCAATTCCACAAGAACAGCCTTAGCAAAAGGCTTCTTGAAGGGAAAGATGTAACTCTGTGAGATGAATTAACAGAACACAGAGCAGTTTCTCAGAAAGCTTCTTTCCAGTTGTCAGCGGAAGATATTTCCTTTTTCACCATAGCCTTCTATGGGCTTCCAAATATCCCTTTGCCAATTCCACAAGAACAGCCTTAGCGAAAGGCTTCTTGAAGGGAAAGATGTAACTCTGTGAGATGAATTCACAGAACACAGAGCAGTTTCTCAGAAAGCTTCTTTCCAGTTTTGAACGGAAGATATTTCCTTTTTCACCATAGCCCTCTATGGGCTTCCAAATATCCCTTTGCCAATTCCACAAGAACAGCCTTAGCGAAAGGCTTCCTGAAGGGAAACATGTAACTCTGTGAGATGAATTAAGAGAACACAGAGCAGTTTCTCAGAAAGTTTCTTTCCAGTTTTGAACTGAAGATATTTCCTTTTTCACCATAGCCCTCTATGGGCTTCCAAATATCCCTTTGCCAATTCCACAAGAACAGCCTTAGGGAAAGGCTTCTTGAAGGGAAAGATGTAACTCTGTGAGATGAATTCACAGAACACAGAGCAGTTTCTCAGAAAGCTTCTTTCCAGTTTTGAACGGAAGATATTTCCTTTTTCACCATAGCCCTCTCTGGGCTTCCAAATATCCCTTTGCCAATTCCACAAGAACAGCCTTAGCGAAAGGCGTCTTGAAGGGAAAGATGTAACTCTGTGAGGTGAATTAACAGAACACAGAGCAGTTTCTCAGAAAGCTTCTTTCCAGTTTTGAGCGGAAGTTATTTCCTTTTTCACCATAGCCCTCTATGGGCTTCCAAATATCCCTTTGCCAATTCCACAATAACAGCCTTAGCGAAAGTCTTCTTGAAGGGAAAGATGTAACTCTGTGAGATGAATTAACAGAACACAGAGCAGTTTCTCAGAAAGCTTCTTTCCAGTTTTGAACGGAAGATATTTCCTTTTTCACCATAGCCCTCTATGGGCTTCCAAATATCCCTTTGCCAATTCCACAAGAACAGCCTTAGCGAAAGGCTTCTTGAAGGGAAAGATGTAACTCTGTGAGATGAATTAAAAGAACACAGAGCAGTTTCTCAGAAAGCTTCTTTCCAGTTTTCAGCGGAAGATATTTCCTTTTTCACCATAGCCCTCTATGGGCTTCCAAATATCCCTTTGCCAATTCCACAATAACAGCCTTAGCGAAAGGCTTCTTGAAGGGAAAGATGTAACTCTCTGAGATGAATTAACAGAAGACAGAGCAGTTTCTCAGAAAGCTTCTTTCCAGTTTTCAGCGGAAGATATTTCCTTTTTCATCATAGCCCTCTATGGGCTTCCAAATATCCCTTTGCCAATTCCACAAGAACAGCCTTAGCGAAAGGCTTCTTGAAGTTAAAGATGTAACTCTGTGAGATGAATTAACAGAACACAGAGCAGTTTCTCAGAAAGCTTCTTTCCAGTTTTGAACGGAAGATATTTCCTTTTTCACCATAGCCCTCTACGGGCTTCCAAATATACCTTTGCCAATTCCACAAGAACAGCCTTAGGAAAAGGCTTCTTGAAGGGAAAGATGTAACTCTGTGAGATGAATTAAGAGAACACAGAGCAGTTTCTCAGAAAGCTTCTTTCCAGTTTTCAGGGGAAGATATTTCCTTTTTCACCATAGCCCTCTATGGGCTTCCAAATATACCTTTGCCAATTCCACAAGAACAGCCTTAGCGAAAGGTTTCTTGAAGGGAAACATGTAACTCTGTGAGTTGAATTAAGAGAACACAGAGCAGTTTCTCAGAAAGCTTCTTTCCAGTTTTGAACGGAAGATATTTCATTTTTCACCATGGCCCTCTATGGGCTTCCAAATATCCCTTTGCCAATTCCACAAGAACAGCCTGAGCGAAAGGCTTCTTGAAGGGAAAGATGTAACTCTGTGAGATGAATTCACAGAACACAGAGCAGTTTCTCAGAAAGCTTCTTTCCAGTTTTGAGCGGAAGATATTTCCTTTTTCACCATAGCCCTCTATGGGCTTCCAAATATCCCTTTGCCAATTCCACAAGAACAGCCTTAACGAAAGTCTTCTTGAAGGGAAAGATGTAACTCTCTGAGATGAATTAACAGAACACAGAGCAGTTTCTCAGAAAGCTTCTTTCCAGTTTTGAACGGAAGATATTTCCTTTTTCAACATAGCCCTCTATGGGCTTCCAAATATCCCTTTGCCAATTCCACAAGAACAGCCTTAGCGAAAGGCTTTTTGAAGGGAAAGATGTAACTCTGTGAGATGAATTAACAGAACACAGAGCAGTTTCTCCGAAAGCTTCTTTCCAGGTTTGAACGGAAGATATTTCCTTTTTCACCATAGCCCTCTATGGGCTTCCAAATATCCCTTTGCCAATTCCACAAGAACAGCCTCAGCGAAAGGCTTCTTGAAGGGAAAGATGTAACTCTGTGAGATGAATTAACAGAACACAGAGCAGTTTCTCAGAAAGCTTCTTTCCAGTTTTGAACGGAAGATATTTCCTTTTTCACCATAGCCCTCTATGGGCTTCCAAATATCCCTTTGCCAATTCCACAATAACAGCCTTAGTGAAAGGCTTCTTGAAGGGAAAGATGTAACTCTGTGAGATGAATTAACAGAACACAGAGCCATTTCTCAGAAAGCTTCTTTCCAGTTTTGAACGGAAGATATTTCCTTTTTCACCATAGCCCTCTATGGGCTTCCAAATATCCCTTTGACAATTCCACAAGAACAGCCTTAGGGAAAGGCTTCTTGAAGGGAAAGATGTAACTCTGTGAGATGAATTCACAGAACACAGAGCAGTTTCTCAGAAAGCTTCCTTCCAGTTTTGAGCGGAAGATATTTCCTTTTTCACCATAGCCCTCTATGGGCTTCCAAATATCCCTTTGCCAATTCCACAAGAACAGCCTTAGCGAAAAGCTTCTTGAAGGGAAAGATGTAACTCTGTGAGATGAATTAAAAAAACACAGAGCAGTTTCTCAGAAAGCTTCTTTCCAGTTTTCAGCGGAAGATATTTCCTTTTTCACCATAGCCCTCTAAGGGCTTCCAAATATCCCTTTGCCAATTCCACAATAACAGCCTTAGCGAAAGGCTTCTTGAAGGGAAAGATGTAACTCTCTGAGATGAATTAACAGAAGACAGAGCAGTTTCTCAGAAAGCTTCTTTCCAGTTTTCAGCGGAAGATATTTCCTTTTTCACCATAGCCTTCTATGGGCTTCCAAATATCCCTTTGCCAATTCCACAAGAACAGCCTTAGCGAGAGGCTTCTAGAAGGGAAAGTTGTAACTCTGTGAGACGAATTCACAGAACACAGCGCAGTTTCTCAGAAAGCTTCTTTCCAGTTTTGAACGGGAGATATTTCCTTTTTCACCATAGCCCTCTATGGGCTTCCAAATATCCCTTTGCCAATTCCACAAGAACAGCCTTACAGAAAGGCTTCTTCAAGGCAAAGATGTAACTCTGTGAGATGAATTAACGGAACGCAGAGAAGTTTCTCAGAAAGCTTCTTTCCAGTTTTGAACGGAAGATATTTCCTTTTTCACCATAGCCCTCTATGGGCTTCCAAATATCCCTTTGCCAATTCCACAAGAACAGCCTTAGCGAAAGGCATCTTGAAGGGAAAGATGTAACTCTGTGAGATGAATTAAAAGAACACAGAGCAGTTTCTCAGAAAGCTTCTTTCCAGTTTTCAGCGGAAGATATTTCCTTTTTCACCATAGCCCTCTATGGGCTTCCAAATATCCCTTTGCCAATTCCACAATAACAGCCTTAGCGAAAGGCTTCTTGAAGGGAAAGATGTAACTCTGTGAGATGAATTAACAGAACACAGAGCAGTTTCTCAGAAAGCTTCTTTCCAGTTTTGAACGGAAGATATTTCCTTTTTCACCATAGCCCTCTATGGGCTTCCAAATATCCCTTTGCCAATTCCACAAGAACAGCCTTAGGGAAAGTCTTCTTGAAGGGAAATATGTAACTCTGTGAGATGAGTTCACAGAACACAGAGCAGTTTCTCAGAAAGCTTCTTTCCAGTTTTGAACGGAAGATATTTCCTTTGTCACCATAGACCTCTATGGGCTTCCAAATATCCCTTTGGCAATTCCACAAGAACAGCCTTAGCGAAAGGCTTCTTAAAGGGAAAGATGTAACTCTGTGAGATGAATTAACAGAACACAGAGCAGTTTCTCAGAAAGTTTCTTTCCAATTTTCAGGGGAAGATATTTCCTTTTTCACCATAGCCCTCTAAGGGCTTCCAAATATCCCTTTGCCAATTCCACAAGAACAGCCTTAGCGAAAGGCTTCTTGAAGGGAAAGATGTAACTCTGTGAGATGAATTCACAGAACACAGAGCAGTTTCTCAGAAAGCTTCTTTCCAGTTTTGGACGGAAGATATTTCCTTTGTCACCATAGCCCTCTATGGGCTTCCAAATATCCCTTTGCCAATTCCACAAGAACAGACTTAGCGAAATGCTTCTTGAAGGGAAAGATGTAACTCTGTGAGATGAATTAACAGAACACAGAGCAGTTTCTCAGAAAGCTTCTTTCCAGTTTTGAGCGGAAGATATTTCCTTTTTCACCATAGCCCTCTATGGGCTTCCAAATATCCCTTTGCCAATTCCACAAGAACAGCCTTAGCGAAAGTCTTCTTGAAGGGAAAGATGTAACTCTGTGAGATGAATTAACAGAACACAGAGCAGGTTCTCAGAAAGCTTGTTTCCAGTTTTGAACGGAAGACATATCCTTTTTCACCATAGCCCTTTATGGGCTTCCAAATATCCCTTTGCCAATTCCACAAGAACAGCCTTAGCGAAAGGCTTCTTGAAGGGAAAGATGTAACTCTGTGAGATGAATTAAGAGAACACAGAGCAGTTTCTCAGAAAGCTTCTTTCCAGTTTTGAGCGGAAGTTATTTCCTTTTTCACCATAGCCCTCTATGGGCTTCCAAATATCCCTTTGCCAATTCCACAATAACAGCCTTAGCGAAAGTCTTCTTGAAGGGAAAGATGTAACTCTGTGTGATGAATTAACAGAGCACAGAGCAGTTTCTCAGAAAGCTTCTTTCCAGTTTTGAACGGAAGATATTTCCTTTTTCACCATAGCCCTCTATGGGCTTCCAAATATCCCTTTGCCAATACCACAAGAACAGCCTTAGCGAAAGGCTTCTTGAAGGGAAAGATGTAACTCTGTGAGATGAATTAACAGAACACAGAGCAGTTTTTCAGAAAGCTTCTTTCCAGTTTTGAACGGAAGATATTTCCTTTTTCACCATAGCCCTCTATGGGCTTCCAAATATCCCTTTGCCAATTCCACAATAACAGCCTTAGCGAAAGGCTTCTTGAAGGGAAAGATGTAACTCTCTGAGATGAATTAACAGAACACAGAGCAGTTTCTCAGAAAGCTTCTTTCCAGTTGTCAGCGGAAGATATTTCCTTTTTCATCATAGCCCTCTATGGGCTTCCAAATAACCCTTTGCCAATTCCACAAGAACAGCCTTAGCGAAAGGCTTCTTGAAGGGAAAGATGTAACTCTGTGAGATGAATTAACAGAACACAGAGCAGTTTCTCAGAAAGCTTCTTTCCAGTTTTGAACGGAAGATATTTCCTTTTTCACCATAGCCCTCTATGGGCTTCCAAATATCCCTTTGCCAATTCCACAAGAACAGACTTTGGGAAAGGCTTCTTGAAGGGAAAGATGTAACTCTGTGAGATGAATTAACAGAACACAGAGCAGTTTCTCAGAAAGCTTCTTTCCAGTTTTGAACGGAAGATATTTCCTTTGTCACCATAGCCCTCTATGGGCTTCCAAATATCCCTTTGCCAATTCCACAAGAACAGCCTTAGCGAAAGGCTTCTTGAAGGGAAAGATGTAACTCTGTGAGATGAATTATCAGAACACAGAGCAGTTTCTCAGAAAGCTTCTTTCCAGTTTTCAGCGGAAGATATTTCCTTTTTCACCATAGCCTTCTATGGGCTTCCAAATATCCCTTTGCCAATTCCACAAGAACAGCCTTAGCGAAAGGCTTCTTGAAGGGAAAGATGTAACTCTGTGAGATGAATTCACAGAACACAGAGCAGTTTCTCAGAAAGCTTCTTTCCAGTTTTGAACGGAAGATATTTCCTTTTTCACCATAGCCCTCTATGGGCTTCCAAATATCCCTTTGCCAATTCCACAAGAACAGCCTTAGCGAAAGGCTTCTTGAAGGGAAAGATGTAACTCTGTGAGATGAATTAAGAGAACACAGAGCAGTTTCTCAGAAAGCTTCTTTCCAGTTTTGAACGGAAGATATTTCCTTTTTCACCATAGCCCTCTATGGGCTTCCAAATATCCCTTTGCCAATTCCACAAGAACAGATTGAGCGAAAGGCTGCTTGAAGGGAAAGATGTAACTCTGTGAGATGAATTCACAGAACACAGAGAAGTTTCTCAGAAAGCTTCTTTCCAGTTTTGAGCGGAAGATATTTCCTTTTTCACCATAGCCCTCTATGGGCTTCCAAATATCAATTGCCAATTCCACAAGAACAGCCTTAGCGAAAGTCTTCTTGAAGGGAAAGATGTAACGCTGTGAGATGAATTAACAGAACACAGAGCAGTTTCTCAGAAAGCTTCTTTCCAGTTTTGAACGGAAGATATTTCCTTTTTCACCATAGCCCTCTATGGGCTTCCAAATATCCCTTTGCCAATTCCACAAGAACAGCCTTAGCGAAAGGCTTCTTGAATGGAAAGATGTAACTCTGTGAGATGAATTAACAGAACACAGCGCAGTTTCTCAGAAAGCTTCTTTCCAGTTTTGAACGGAAAATATTTTCTTTTTCACCATAGCCCTCTAAGGGCTTCCAAATATCCCTTTGCCAATTCCACAAGAACAGCCTTAGCGAAAGGCTTCTTGAAGGGAAAGATGTAACTCTGTGAGATGAATTAACAAACACAGAGCAGTTTCTCAGAAAGCTTCTTTCCAGTTTTGAGCGGAAGATATTTCCTCTTTCACCATAGCCCTCTACGGGCTTCCAAATATCCCTTTGCCAATTCCACAATAACAGCCTTAGCGAAAGTCTTCTTGAAGGGAAAGATGTAACTCTGTGAGATGAATTAACAGAACACAGAGCAGTTTCTCAGAAAGCTTCTTTCCAGTTTTGAACGGAAGATATTTCCTTTTTCACCATAGCCCTCTATGGGCTTCCAAATATCCCTTTGCCAATTGCACAAGAACAGCCTTAGCGAAAGGCTTCTTGAAGGGAAAGATGTAACTCTGTGAGATGAATTAACAGAACACAGAGCAGTTTCTCAGAAAGCTTCTTTCCAGTTTTGAACGGAAGATATTTCCTTTTTCACCATAGCCCTCTATGGGCTTCCAAATATCCCTTTGCCAATTCCACAAGAACAGCCTTAGCGAAAGGCTTCTTGAAGGGAAACATGTAACTCTGTGAGATGAATTAAGAGAACACAGAGCAGTTTCTCAGAAAGCTTCTTTCCAGTTTTGAACGGAAGATATTTCCTTTTTCACCATAGCCCTCTATCGGCTTCCAAATATCCCTTTGCCAATTCCACAAGAACAGATTGAGCGAAAGGCTGCTTGAAGGGAAAGATGTAACTCTGTGAGATGAATTCACAGAACACAGAGAAGTTTCTCAGAAAGCTTCTTTCCAGTTTTGAGCGGAAGATATTTCCTTTTTCACCATAGCCCTCTATGGGCTTCCAAATATCCCTTTGCCAATTACACAAGAACAGCCTTAGCGAAAGGCTTCTTGAAGGGAAAGATGTAACTCTGTGAGATGAATTAACAGAACACAGAGCAGTTTCTCTGAAAGCTTCTTTCCAGTTTTCAGCTAAAGATATTTCCTTTTTCACCATAGCCCTCTATGGGCTTCCAAATATCCCTTTGCCAATTCCACAAGAACAGCCTTAGGGAAAGGCTTCTTGAAGGGAAAGATGTAACTCTGTGAGATGAAATAACAGAACACAGAGCAGTTTCTCAGAAAGCTTCTTTCCAGTTTTGAACGGAAGATATTTCCTTTTTCACCATAGCCCTCTATGGGCTTCCAAATATCCCTTTGGCAATTCCACAAGAACAGCCTTAGGGAAAGGCTTCTTGAAGGGAAAGATGTAACTCTGTGAGATGAACTCA
This sequence comes from Chlorocebus sabaeus, assembly GCF_047675955.1. Taxonomy (NCBI): domain Eukaryota; kingdom Metazoa; phylum Chordata; class Mammalia; order Primates; family Cercopithecidae; genus Chlorocebus; species Chlorocebus sabaeus. Next base: position 1,736,106 of record NW_027327079.1, on the reverse strand, counting down.
CAGAACACAGAGCAGTTTCTCAGAAAGATTCTTTCCAGTTTTGAACGGAAGATATTTCCTTTTTCACCATAGCCCTCTATGGGCTTCCAAATATCCCTTTGCCAATTCCACAAGAACAGCCTTAGCGAAAGGCTTCTTGAAGGGAAAGATGTAACTCTGTGAGATGAATTAACAGAACACAGAGCAGTTTCTCAGAAAGCTTCTTGCCAGTTTTCAGCTAAAGATATTTCCTTTTTCACCATAGCCCTCTATGGGCTTCCAAATATCCCTTTGCCAATTCCACAAGAACAGCCTTAGCGAAAGGCTTCTTGAAGGGAAAGATGTAATTCTGTGAGATGAATTAACACAACACAGAGCCGTTTCTCAGAAAGCTTCTTTCCAGTTTTGAACGGAAGATATTTCCTTTTTCACCATAGCCCTCTATGGGCTTCCAAATATCCCTTTGCCAATTCCACAAGAACAGCCTTAGCGAAAGGCTTCTGGAAGGGAAAGATGTAACTCTGTGAGATGAATTCACGGAACACAAAGAAGTTTCTCAGAAAGCTTCTTTCCAGTTTTGAACGGAAGATATTTCCTTTTACACCATAGCCCTCTATGGGCTTCCAAATAACCCTTTGCCAATTCCACAAGAACAGCCTTAGCGAAAGGCTTCTTGAAGGGAAATATGTAACTCTGTGAGATGAATTCACAGAACACAGAGCAGTTTCTCAGAAAGCTTCTTTCCAGTTTTGAACGGAAGATATTTCCTTTTTCACCATAGCCCTCTATGGGCTTCCAAATATCCCCTTGCCAATTCCACAAGAACAGCCTTAGCGAAAGGCTTCTTGAAGGGAAAGATGTAACTCTGTGAGATGAATTAACAGAACACAGAGCAGTTTCTCAGAAAGCTTCTTTCCACTTTTGAACGGAAGATATTTCCTTTTTCACCATAGCCCTCTATGGGCTTCAAAATATCCCTTTGCCAATTCCACAAGAACAGCCTTAGCGAAAGGCTTCTTGAAGGGAAAGATGTAACTCTGTGAGATGAATTAACAGAACACAGAGCAGTTTCTCAGAAAGCTTCTTTCCAGTTTTCAGCGGAAGATATTTCCTTTTTCACCATAGCCCTCTATGCGCTTGCAAATATCCCTTTGCCAATTCCAAAAGAACAGGCTTAGCGAAAGGCTTCTTGAAGGGAAAGATGTAACTCTGTGAGATGAATTAACAGAACACAGAGCAGTTTCTCAGAAAGCTTCTTTCCAGTTTTGAACGGAAGATATTTCCTTCTTCACCATAGCCCTCTATGGGCTTCCAAATATCCCTTTGCCAATTCCAGAAGAACAGCCTGAGCGAATGGCTTCTTGAAGGGAAAGATGTAACTCTGTGAGATGAATTCACAGAACACAGAGAAGTTTCTCAGAAAGCTTCTTTCCAGTTTTGAGCGGAAGATATTTCATTTTTCACCATAGCCCTCTATGGGCTTCCAAATATCCCTTTGCCAATTCCACAAGAACAGCCTTAGCGAAAGTCTTCTTGAAGGGAAAGATGTAACTCTGTGAGATGAATTCACAGAACACAGAGCAGTTTCTCAGAAAGCTTCTTTCCAGTTTTGAACGGAAGATATTTCCTTTTTCACCATAGCCCTCTATGGGCTTCCAAATATCCCTTTGCCAATTCCACAAGAATAGCCTTAGCGAAAGGCTTCTTGAAGGGAAAGATGTAACTCTGTGGGATGAATTAACAGAACACAGAGCAGTTTCTCAGAAAGCTTCTTTCCAGTTTTGAACGGAAGATATTTCCTTTTTCACCATGGCCCTCTATGGGCTTCCAAATATCCCTTTGCCAATTCCAGAAGAACAGCCTGAGCGAAAGGCTTCTTGAAGGGAAAGATGTAACTCTGTGAGATGAATTCACAGAACACAGAGCAGTTTCTCCGAAAGCTTCTTTCCAGTTTTGAACGGAAGATATTTCCTTTTTCACCATAGCCCTCTATGGGCTTCCAAATATCCCTTTGCCAATTCCACAAGAAAAGCCTCAGCGAAAGGCTTCTTTAAGGGAAAGATGTAACTCTGTGAGATGAATTAACAGAACACAGAGCAGTTTCTCAGAAAGCTTCTTTCCAGTTTTGTGCGGAAGATATTTCCTTTTTCACCATAGCACTCTATGGGCTTCCAAATATCCCTTTGCCAATTCCACAATAACAGCCTTAGCGAAAGGCTTCTTGAAGGGAAAGATGTAACTCTGTGAGATGAATTAAGAGAACACAGAGCAGTTACTCAGAAAGCTTCTTTCCAGTTTTGAACAGAAGATATTTCCTTTTTCACCATAGCCCTCTATGGGCTTCCAAATATCACTATGCCAATTCCATAATAACAGCCTTAGCGAAAGGCTTCTTGAAGGGAAAGATGTAACTCTGTGACATGAATTAACAGAACACAGAGCAGTTTCTCAGAAAGCTTCTTTCCAGTTTTGATCGGAAGATATTTCCTTTTTCACCATAGCCCTCTATGGGCTTCCAAATATCCCTTTGCCAATTCCACAAGAACAGCCTTACAGAAAGGCTTCTTCAAGGCAAAGATGTAACTCTGTGAGATGAATTAACGGAACGTAGAGAAGTTTCTCAGAAAGCTTCTTTAGAGTTTTGAACGGAAGATATTTCCTTTTTCACCATAGCCCTCTATGGGCTTCCAAATATCCCTTTCCCAATTCCACAAGAACAGCCTTAGCGAAAGGCTTCTTGAAGGGAAAGATGTAACTCTGTGAGATGAATTAAAAGAACACAGAGCAGTTTCTCAGAAAGCTTCTTTCCAATTTTCAGCGGAAGATATTTCCTTTTTCACCATAGCCCTCTATGGGCTTCCAAATATCCCTTTGCCAATTCCACAAGAACAGCCTTAGGGAAAGTCTTCTTGAAAGGAAATATGTAACTCTGTGAGATGAATTCACAGAACACAGAGCAGTTTCTCAGAAAGCTTCTTTCCAGTTTTGAACGGAAGATATTTCCTTTGTCACCATAGCCCTCTACGGGCTTCCAAATATCCCTTTGCCAATTCCACAAGAACAGCCTTAGCGAAAGGCTTCTTGAAGGGAAAGATGTAACTCTGTGAGATGAATTCACAGAACACAGAGCAGTTTCTCAGAAAGTTTCTTTCCAGTTTTGAACAGAAGATATTTCCTTTGTCACCATAGCCCTCTATGGGCTTCCAAATATCCCTTTGCCAATTCCACAAGAACAGCCTTAGCGAAAGGCTTCTTGAAGGGAAAGATGTAACTCTGTGAGATGAATTAACAGAACACAGAGCAGTTTCTCAGAAAGCTTCTTTCCAGATTTCAGCGGAAGATATTTCCTTTTTCACCATAGCCCTCTATGCGCTTGCAAATATCCCTTTGCCAATTCCAAAAGAACAGGGTTAGCGAAAGGCTTCTTGAAGGGAAAGATGTAACTCTGTGAGATGAATTAACAGAACACAGAGCAGTTTCTCAGAAAGCTTCTTTCCAGTTTTGAACGGAAGATATTTCCTTTTTCACCATAGCCCTCTATGGGCTTCCAAATATCCCTTTGCCAATTCCACAAGAACAGCCTTAGGGAAAGGCTTCTTGAACCGAAAGATGTAACTCTGTGAGATGAATTCACAGAACACAGAGCAGTTTCTCAGAAAGCTTCTTTCCAGTTTTGAACGGAAGATATTTCCTTTTTCACCATAGCCCTCTTTGGGCTTCCAAATATCCCTTTGCCAATTCCACAAGAACAGCCTTAGCGAACGGCTTCTTCAAGGCAAAGATGTAACTCTGTGAGGTGAATTAACGGAACGCAGAGAAGTTTCTCAGAAAGCTTCTTTCCAGTTTTGAACGGAAGATATTTCCTTTTTCACCATAGCCCTCTATGGGCTTCCAAATATCCCTTTGCCAATTCCACAAGAACAGATTGAGCGAAAGGCTGCTTGAAGGGAAAGATGTAACTCTGTGAGATGAATTCACAGAACACAGAGAAGTTTCTCAGAAAGCTTCTTTCCAGTTTTGAGCGGAAGATATTTCCTTTTTCACCATAGCCCTCTATGGGCTTCCAAATATCCCTTTGCCAATTACACAAGAACAGCCTTAGCGAAAGGCTTCTTGAAGGGAAAGATGTAACTCTGTGAGATGAATTAACAGAACACAGAGCAGTTTCTCTGAAAGCTTCTTTCCAGTTTTCAGCTAAAGATATTTCCTTTTTCACCATAGCCCTCTATGGGCTTCCAAATATCCCTTTGCCAATTCCACAAGAACAGCCTTAGGGAAAGGCTTCTTGAAGGGAAAGATGTAACTCTGTGAGATGAAATAACAGAACACAGAGCAGTTTCTCAGAAAGCTTCTTTCCAGTTTTGAACGGAAGATATTTCCTTTTTCACCATAGCCCTCTATGGGCTTCCAAATATCCCTTTGCCAATTCCACAAGAACAGCCTTAGGGAAAGGCTTCTTGAAGGGAAAGATGTAACTCTGTGAGATGAACTCACAGAACACAGAGCAGTTTCTCAGAAAGCTTCTTTCCAGTTTTGAACGGAAGATATTTCCTTTTTCACCATAGCCCTCTATGGGCTTCCAAATATCCCTTTGCCAATTCCACAAGAACAGCCTTAGCGAAAGGCTTCTTGAAGGGAAAGATGTAACTCTGTGAGATGAATTAACAGAACACAGAGCAGTTTCTCAGAAAGCTTCTTGCCAGTTTTCAGCTAAAGATATTTCCTTTTTCACCATAGCCCTCTATGGGCTTCCAAATATCCCTTTGCCAATTCCACAAGAACAGCCTTAGGGAAAGGCTTCTTGAAGGGAAAGATGTAACTCTGTGAGATGAACTCACAGAACACAGAGCAGTTTCTCAGAAAGCTTCTTTCCAGTTTTGAACGGAAGATATTTCCTTTTTCACCATAGCCCTCTATGGGCTTCCAAATATCCCTTTGCCAATTCCACAAGAACAGCCTTAGCGAAAGGCTTCTGGAAGGGAAAGATGTAACTCTGTGAGATGAATTCACGGAACACAAAGAAGTTTCTCAGAAAGCTTCTTTCCAGTTTTGAACGGAAGATATTTCCTTTTACACCATAGCCCTCTATGGGCTTCCAAATAACCCTTTGCCAATTCCACAAGAACAGCCTTAGCGAAAGGCTTCTTGAAGGGAAATATGTAACTCTGTGAGATGAATTCACAGAACACAGAGCAGTTTCTCAGAAAGCTTCTTTCCAGTTTTGAACGGAAGATATTTCCTTTTTCACCATAGCCCTCTATGGGCTTCCAAATATCCCCTTGCCAATTCCACAAGAACAGCCTTAGCGAAAGGCTTCTTGAAGGGAAAGATGTAACTCTGTGAGATGAATTAACAGAACACAGAGCAGTTTCTCAGAAAGCTTCTTTCCACTTTTGAACGGAAGATATTTCCTTTTTCACCATAGCCCTCTATGGGCTTCAAAATATCCCTTTGCCAATTCCACAAGAACAGCCTTAGCGAAAGGCTTCTTGAAGGGAAAGATGTAACTCTGTGAGATGAATTAACAGAACACAGAGCAGTTTCTCAGAAAGCTTCTTTCCAGTTTTGAACGGAAGATATTTCCTTTTTCACCATAGCCCTCTATGGGCTTCCAAATATCCCTTTGCCAATTCCACAAGAACAGCCTTAGCGAAAGGCTTTTTGAAGGGAAAGATGTAACTCTGTGAGATGAATTAACAGAACACAGCGCAGTTTCTCCGAAAGCTTCTTTCCAGTTTTGAACGGAATATATTTCCTTTTTCACCATAGCCCTCTATGGGCTTCCAAATATCCCATTGCCAATTCCACAAGAACAGCCTCAGCGAAAGGCTTCTTGAAGGGAAAGATGTAACTCTGTGAGATGAATTCACAGAACACAGAGCAGTTTCTCAGAAAGCTTCTTTCCAGTTTTGAACGGAAGATATTTCCTTTTTCAACATAGCCCTCTATGGGCTTCCAAATATCCCTTTGCCAATTCCAGAAGAACAGCCTGAGCGAATGGCTTCTTGAAGGGAAAGATGTAACTCTGTGAGATGAATTCACAGAACACAGAGAAGTTTCTCAGAAAGCTTCTTTCCAGTTTTGAGCGGAAGATATTTCATTTTTCACCATAGCCCTCTATGGGCTTCCAAATATCCCTTTGCCAATTCCACAAGAACAGCCTTAGCGAAAGTCTTCTTGAAGGGAAAGATGTAACTCTGTGAGATGAATTAAGAGAACCCAGAGCAGTTTCTCAGAAAGCTTCTTTCCAGTTTTGAACGGAAGATATTTCCTTTTTCACCATAGCCCTCTATGGGCTTCCAAATATCCCTTTGCCAATTCCACAAGAATAGCCTTAGCGAAAGGCTTCTTGAAGGGAAAGATGTAACTCTGTGGGATGAATTAACAGAACACAGAGCAGTTTCTCAGAAAGCTTCTTTCCAGTTTTGAACGGAAGATATTTCCTTTTTCACCATGGCCCTCTATGGGCTTCCAAATATCCCTTTGCCAATTCCAGAAGAACAGCCTGAGCGAAAGGCTTCTTGAAGGGAAAGATGTAACTGTGTGAGATGAATTCACAGAACACAGAGCAGTTTCTCCGAAAGCTTCTTTCCAGTTTTGAACGGAAGATATTTCCTTTTTCACCATAGCCCTCTATGGGCTTCCAAATATCCCTTTGCCAATTCCACAAGAAAAGCCTCAGCGAAAGGCTTCTTTAAGGGAAAGATGTAACTCTGTGAGATGAATTAACAGAACACAGAGCAGTTTCTCAGAAAGCTTCTTTCCAGTTTTGTGCGGAAGATATTTCCTTTTTCACCATAGCACTCTATGGGCTTCCAAATATCCCTTTGCCAATTCCACAATAACAGCCTTAGCGAAAGGCTTCTTGAAGGGAAAGATGTAACTCTGTGAGATGAATTAAGAGAACACAGAGCAGTTACTCAGAAAGCTTCTTTCCAGTTTTGAACAGAAGATATTTCCTTTTTCACCATAGCCCTCTATGGGCTTCCAAATATCACTATGCCAATTCCATAATAACAGCCTTAGCGAAAGGCTTCTTGAAGGGAAAGATGTAACTCTGTGACATGAATTAACAGAACACAGAGCAGTTTCTCAGAAAGCTTCTTTCCAGTTTTGAACGGAAGATATTTCCTTTTTCACCATAGCCCTCTATGGGCTTCCAAATATCCCTTTGCCAATTCCACAAGAACAGCCTTAGCGAAGGGCTTCTTGAAGGGAAAGATGTAACTCTATGAGATGAATTAACAGAACACAGAGCAGTTTCTCAGAAAGCTTCTTTCCAGTTTTGAACGGAAGATATTTCCTTTTTCACCATAGCCCTCTATGGGCTTCCAAATAACCCTTTGCCAATTCCACAAGAACAGCCTTAGCGAAAGGCTTCTTGAAGGGAAAGATGTAACTCTGTGAGATGAATTCACAGAACACAGCGCAGTTTCTCAGAAAGCTTCTTTCCAGTTTTGATCGGAAGATATTTCCTTTTTCACCATAGCCCTCTATGGGCTTCCAAATATCCCTTTGCCAATTCCACAAGAACAGCCTTACAGAAAGGCTTCTTGAAGGGAAAGATGTAACTCTGTGAGATGAATTAAAAGAACACAGAGCAGTTTCTCAGAAAGCTTCTTTCCAATTTTCAGCGGAAGATATTTCCTTTTTCACCATAGCCCTCTATGGGCTTCCAAATATCCCTTTGCCAATTCCACAAGAACAGCCTTAGGGAAAGTCTTCTTGAAAGGAAATATGTAACTCTGTGAGATGAATTCACAGAACACAGAGCAGTTTCTCAGAAAGCTTCTTTCCAGTTTTGAACGGAAGATATTTCCTTTGTCACCATAGCCCTCTACGGGCTTCCAAATATCCCTTTGCCAATTCCACAAGAACAGCCTTAGCGAAAGGCTTCTTGAAGGGAAAGATGTAACTCTGTGAGATGAATTCACAGAACACAGAGCAGTTTCTCAGAAAGTTTCTTTCCAGTTTTGAACAGAAGATATTTCCTTTGTCACCATAGCCCTCTATGGGCTTCCAAATATCCCTTTGCCAATTCCACAAGAACAGCCTTAGCGAAAGGCTTCTTGAAGGGAAAGATGTAACTCTGTGAGATGAATTCACAGAACACAGAGCAGTTTCTCAGAAAGCTTCTTTCCAGATTTCAGCGGAAGATATTTCCTTTTTCACCATAGCCCTCTATGCGCTTGCAAATATCCCTTTGCCAATTCCAAAAGAACAGGGTTAGCGAAAGGCTTCTTGAAGGGAAAGATGTAACTCTGTGAGATGAATTAACAGAACACAGAGCAGTTTCTCAGAAAGCTTCTTTCCAGTTTTGAACGGAAGATATTTCCTTTTTCACCATAGCCCTCTATGGGCTTCCAAATATCCCTTTGCCAATTCCACAAGAACAGCCTTAGGGAAAGGCTTCTTGAACCGAAAGATGTAACTCTGTGAGATGAATTCACAGAACACAGAGCAGTTTCTCAGAAAGCTTCTTTCCAGTTTTGAACGGAAGATATTTCCTTTTTCACCATAGCCCTCTATGGGCTTCCAAATATCCCTTTGCCAATTCCACAAGAACAGCCTTAGCGAAAGGCTTCTTCAAGGCAAAGATGTAACTCTGTGAGGTGAATTAACGGAACGCAGAGAAGTTTCTCAGAAAGCTTCTTTCCAGTTTTGAACGGAAGATATTTCCTTTTTCACCATAGCCCTCTATCGGCTTCCAAATATCCCTTTGCCAATTCCACAAGAACAGATTGAGCGAAAGGCTGCTTGAAGGGAAAGATGTAACTCTGTGAGATGAATTCACAGAACACAGAGAAGTTTCTCAGAAAGCTTCTTTCCAGTTTTGAGCGGAAGATATTTCCTTTTTCACCATAGCCCTCTATGGGCTTCCAAATATCCCTTTGCCAATTACACAAGAACAGCCTTAGCGAAAGGCTTCTTGAAGGGAAAGATGTAACTCTGTGAGATGAATTAACAGAACACAGAGCAGTTTCTCTGAAAGCTTCTTTCCAGTTTTCAGCTAAAGATATTTCCTTTTTCACCATAGCCCTCTATGGGCTTCCAAATATCCCTTTGCCAATTAAACAAGAACAGCCTTAGGGGAAGGCTTCTTGAAGGGAAAGATGTAACTCTGTGAGATGAAATAACAGAACACAGAGCAGTTTCTCAGAAAGCTTCTTTCCAGTTTTGAACGGAAGATATTTCCTTTTTCACCATAGCCCTCTATGGGCTTCCAAATATCCCTTTGCCAATTCCACAAGAACAGCCTTAGCGAAAGGCTTCTTGAAGGGAAAGATGTAACTCTGTGAGATGAATTAACAGAACACAGAGCAGTTTCTCAGAAAGCTTCTTGCCAGTTTTCAGCTAAAGATATTTCCTTTTTCACCATAGCCCTCTATGGGCTTCCAAATATCCCTTTGCCAATTCCACAAGAACAGCCTTAGCGAAAGGCTTCTTGAAGGGAAAGATGTAATTCTGTGAGATGAATTAACACAACACAGAGCCGTTTCTCAGAAAGCTTCTTTCCAGTTTTGAACGGAAGATATTTCCTTTTTCACCATATCCCTCTATGGGCTTCCAAATATCCCTTTGCCAATTCCACAAGAACAGCCTTAGCGAAAGGCTTCTGGAAGGGAAAGATGTAACTCTGTGAGATGAATTCACGGAACACAAAGAAGTTTCTCAGAAAGCTTCTTTCCAGTTTTGAACGGAAGATATTTCCTTTTACACCATAGCCCTCTATGGGCTTCCAAATAACCCTTTGCCAATTCCACAAGAACAGCCTTAGCGAAAGGCTTCTTGAAGGGAAATATGTAACTCTGTGAGATGAATTCACAGAACACAGAGCAGTTTCTCAGAAAGCTTCTTTCCAGTTTTGAACGGAAGATATTTCCTTTTTCACCATAGCCCTCTATGGGCTTCCAAATATCCCCTTGCCAATTCCACAAGAACAGCCTTAGCGAAAGGCTTCTTGAAGGGAAAGATGTAACTCTGTGAGATGAATGAACAGAACACAGAGCAGTTTCTCAGAAAGCTTCTTTCCACTTTTGAACGGAAGATATTTCCTTTTTCACCATAGCCCTCTATGGGCTTCAAAATATCCCTTTGCCAATTCCACAAGAACAGCCTTAGCGAAAGGCTTCTTGAAGGGAAAGATGTAACTCTGTGAGATGAATTAACAGAACACAGAGCAGTTTCTCAGAAAGCTTCTTTCCAGTTTTCAGCGGAAGATATTTCCTTTTTCACCATAGCCCTCTATGCGCTTGCAAATATCCCTTTGCCAATTCCAAAAGAACAGGCTTAGCGAAAGGCTTCTTGAAGGGAAAGATGTAACTCTGTGAGATGAATTAACAGAACACAGAGCAGTTTCTCAGAAAGCTTCTTTCCAGTTTTCAACGGAAGATATTTCCTTTTTCACCATAGCCCTCTATGGGCTTCCAAATATCCCTTTGCCAATTCCACAAGAACAGCCTTAGCGAAAGGCTTTTTGAAGGGAAAGATGTAACTCTGTGAGATGAATTAACAGAACACAGAGCAGTTTCTCCGAAAGCTTCTTTCCAGTTTTGAACGGAATATATTTCCTTTTTCACCATAGCCCTCTATGGGCTTCCAAATATCCCATTGCCAATTCCACAAGAACAGCCTCAGCGAAAGGCTTCTTGAAGGGAAAGATGTAACTCTGTGAGATGAATTTACAGAACACAGAGCAGTTTCTCAGAAAGCTTCTTTCCAGTTTTGAACGGAAGATATTTCCTTTTTCACCATAGCCCTCTATGGGCTTCCAAATATCCCTTTGCCAATTCCAGAAGAACAGCCTGAGCGAATGGCTTCTTGAAGGGAAAGATGTAACTCTGTGAGATGAATTCACAGAACACAGAGAAGTTTCTCAGAAAGCTTCTTTCCAGTTTTGAGCGGAAGATATTTCATTTTTCACCATAGCCCTCTATGGGCTTCCAAATATCCCTTTGCCAATTCCACAAGAACAGCCTTAGCGAAAGTCTTCTTGAAGGGAAAGATGTAACTCTGTGAGATGAATTCACAGAACACAGAGCAGTTTCTCAGAAAGCTTCTTTCCAGTTTTGAACGGAAGATATTTCCTTTTTCACCATAGCCCTCTATGGGCTTCCAAATATCCCTTTGCCAATTCCACAAGAATAGCCTTAGCGAAAGGCTTCTTGAAGGGAAAGATGTAACTCTGTGGGATGAATTAACAGAACACAGAGCAGTTTCTCAGAAAGCTTCTTTCCAGTTTTGAACGGAAGACATTTCCTTTTTCACCATGGCCCTCTATGGGCTTCCAAATATCCCTTTGCCAATTCCAGAAGAACAGCCTGAGCGAAAGGCTTCTTGAAGGGAAAGATGTAACTCTGTGAGATGAATTCACAGAACACAGAGCAGTTTCTCCGAAAGCTTCTTTCCAGTTTTGAACGGAAGATATTTCCTTTTTCACCATAGCCCTCTATGGGCTTCCAAATATCCCTTTGCCAATTCCACAAGAAAAGCCTCAGCGAAAGGCTTCTTTAAGGGAAAGATGTAACTCTGTGAGATGAATTAACAGAACACAGAGCAGTTTCTCAGAAAGCTTCTTTCCAGTTTTGTGCGGAAGATATTTCCTTTTTCACCATAGCACTCTATGGGCTTCCAAATATCCCTTTGCCAATTCCACAATAACAGCCTTAGCGAAAGGCTTCTTGAAGGGAAAGATGTAACTCTGTGAGATGAATTAAGAGAACACAGAGCAGTTACTCAGAAAGCTTCTTTCCAGTTTTGAACAGAAGATATTTCCTTTTTCACCATAGCCCTCTATGGGCTTCCAAATATCACTATGCCAATTCCATAATAACAGCCTTAGCGAAAGGCTTCTTGAAGGGAAAGATGTAACTCTGTGACATGAATTAACAGAACACAGAGCAGTTTCTCAGAAAGCTTCTTTCCAGTTTTGAACGGAAGATATTTCCTTTTTCACCATAGCCCTCTATGGGCTTCCAAATATCCCTTTGCCAATTCCACAAGAACAGCCTTAGCGAAGGGCTTCTTGAAGGGAAAGATGTAACTCTATGAGATGAATTAACAGAACACAGAGCAGTTTCTCAGAAAGCTTCTTTCCAGTTTTGAACGGAAGATATTTCCTTTTTCACCATAGCCCTCTATGGGCTTCCAAATAACCCTTTGCCAATTCCACAAGAACAGCCTTAGCGAAAGGCTTCTTGAAGGGAAAGATGTAACTCTGTGAGATGAATTCACAGAACACAGCGCAGTTTCTCAGAAAGCTTCTTTCCAGTTTTGATCGGAAGATATTTCCTTTTTCACCATAGCCCTCTATGGGCTTCCAAATATCCCTTTGCCAATTCCACAAGAACAGCCTTACAGAAAGGCTTCTTCAAGGCAAAGATGTAACTCTGTGAGATGAATTAACGGAACGTAGAGAAGTTTCTCAGAAAGCTTCTTTCCAGTTTTGAACGGAAGATATTTCCTTTTTCACCATAGCCCTCTATGGGCTTCCAAATATCCCTTTCCCAATTCCACAAGAACAGCCTTAGCGAAAGGCTTCTTGAAGGGAAAGATGTAACTCTGTGAGATGAATTAAAAGAACACAGAGCAGTTTCTCAGAAAGCTTCTTTCCAATTTTCAGCGGAAGATATTTCCTTTTTCACCATAGCCCTCTATGGGCTTCCAAATATCCCTTTGCCAATTCCACAAGAACAGCCTTAGGGAAAGTCTTCTTGAAAGGAAATATGTAACTCTGTGAGATGAATTCACAGAACACAGAGCAGTTTCTCAGAAAGCTTCTTTCCAGTTTTGAACGAAAGATATTTCCTTTGTCACCATAGCCCTCTACGGGCTTCCAAATATCCCTTTGCCAATTCCACAAGAACAGCCTTAGCGAAAGGCTTCTTTAAGGGAAAGATGTAACTCTGTGAGACGAATTCACAGAACACAGAGCAGTTTCTCAGAAAGTTTCTTTCCAGTTTTGAACAGAAGATATTTCCTTTGTCACCATAGCCCTCTATGGGCTTCCAAATATCCCTTTGCCAATTCCACAAGAACAGCCTTAGCGAAAGGCTTCTTGAAGGGAAAGATGTAACTCTGTGAGATGAATTAACAGAACACAGAGCAGTTTCTCAGAAAGCTTCTTTCCAGATTTCAGCGGAAGATATTTCCTGTTTCACCATAGCCCTCTATGCGCTTGCAAATATCCCTTTGCCAATTCCAAAAGAACAGGGTTAGCGAAAGGCTTCTTGAAGGGAAAGATGTAACTCTGTGAGATGAATTAACAGAACACAGAGCAGTTTCTCAGAAAGCTTCTTTCCAGTTTTGAACGGAAGATATTTCCTTTTTCACCATAGCCCTCTATGGGCTTCCAAATATCCCTTTGCCAATTCCACAAGAACAGCCTTAGGGAAAGGCTTCTTGAACCGAAAGATGTAACTCTGTGAGATGAATTCACAGAACACAGAGCAGTTTCTCAGAAAGCTTCTTTCCAGTTTTGAACGGAAGATATTTCCTTTTTCACCATAGCCCTCTATGGGCTTCCAAATATCCCTTTGCCAATTCCACAAGAACAGCCTTAGCGAAAGGCTTCTTCAAGGCAAAGATGTAACTCTGTGAGGTGAATTAACGGAACGCAGAGAAGTTTCTCAGAAAGCTTCTTTCCAGTTTTGAACGGAAGATATTTCCTTTTTCACCATAGCCCTCTATGGGCTTCCAAATATCCCTTTCCCAATTCCACAAGAACAGCCTTAGCGAAAGGCTTCTTGAAGGGAAAGATGTAACTCTGTGAGATGAATTAAAAGAACACAGAGCAGTTTCTCAGAAAGCTTCTTTCCAGTTTTCAGCGGAAGATATTTCCTTTTTCACCATAGCCCTCTATGGGCTTCCAAATATCCCTTTGCCAATTCCACGAGAACAGCCTTAGCGAAAGACTTCTTGAAGGGAAAGATGTAACTCTGTGAGATGAATTCACAGAACACAGAGCAGTTTCTCAGAAAGCTTTTTTCCAGTTTTCAGCGGAAGATGTTTCCTTTTTCACCATAGCCCTCTATGGGCTTCCAAATATCCCTTTGCCAATTCCACGAGAACAGCCTTAGTGAAAGGCTTCTTGAAGGGAAAGATGTAACTCTGTGAGATGAATTCACAGAACACAGAGCAGTTTCTCAGAAAGCTTCTTTCCAGTTTTGAACGGAAGATATTTCCTTTTTCACCATAGCCCTCTATTTGCTTCCAAATATCCCTTTGCCAATTCCACAAGAACAGCCTTAGGGAAAGTCTTCTTGAAGGGAAATATGTAACACTGTGAGATGAATTCACAGAACACAGAGCAGTTTCTCGGAAAGCTTCTTTCCATTTTTGAACGGAAGATATTTCCTTTGTCACCATAGCCCTCTATGGGCTTCCAAATATCCCTTTGCCAATTCCACAAGAACAGCCTTAGAGAAAGGCTTCTTGAAGGGGAAGATGTAACTCTGTGAGATGAATTAACAGAACACAGAGCAGTTTCTCAGAAAGCTTCTTTCCAGTTTTCAGGGGAAGATATTTCCTTTTTCACCATAGCCCTCTATGGGCTTCCAAATATTCCTTTGCCAATTCCACAAGAACAGCCTTAGCGAAAGGCTTCTTGCAGGGAAAGATGTAACTCTGTGAGATGAATTCACAGAACACAGAGCAGTTTCTCAGAAAGCTTCTTTCCAGTTTTGAACGGAAGATATTTCCTTTGTCACCATAGCCCTCTATGGGCTTCCAAATATCCCTTTGCCAATTCCACAAGAACAGCCTTAGCGAAAGGCTTCTTGAAGGGAAAGATGTAACTCTGTGAGATGAATTAACAGAACACAGAGCAGTTTCTCAGAAAGCTTCTTTCCTGTTTTCAGGGGAAGATATTTCCTTTTTCACCATAGCCCTCTATGGGCTTCCAAATATCCCTTTGCCAATTCCACAAGAACAGCCGTAGCGAAAGGCTTCTTGAAGGGAAAGATATAACTCTGTGAGATGAATTAACAGAACACAGAGCAGTTTCTCAGAAAGCTTCTTTCCAGTTTTCAGGGGAAGATATTTCCTTTTTCATCATAGCCCTCTATGGGCTTCCAAATATCCCTTTGCCAATTCCACAAGAACAGCCTTAGCGAAAGGCTTCTTGAAGGGAAACATGTAACTCTGTGAGATGAATTAAGAGAACACAGAGCAGTTTCTCAGAAAGCTTCTTTCCAGTTTTGAACGGAAGATATTTCCTTTTTCACCATGGCCCTCTATGGGCTTCCAAATATCCCTTTGCCAATTCCAGAAGAACAGCCTGAGCGGAAGGCTTCTTAAAGGGAAAGATGTAACTCTGTGAGATGAATTAACAGAACAAAGAGCAGTTTCTCAGAAAGCTTCTTTCCAGTTTTCTGCGGAAGATATTTCCTTTTTCACCATAGCCCTCTATGGGCTTCCAAATATCCCTTTGCCAATTCCAAAAGAACAGGCTTAGCGAAAGGCTTCCTGAAAGGAAAGATGTACCTCTGTGAGATGAATTCACAGAACACAGAGCAGTTTCTCAGAAAGCTTCTTTCCAGTTTTGAACGGAAGATATTTCCTTTGTCACCATAGCCCTCTATGGGCTTCCAAATATCCCTTTGCCAATTGCACAAGAACAGCCTTAGCGAAAGGCTTCTTGAAGGGAAAGATGTAACTCTGTGAGATGAATTCACCGAACACAGAGCAGTTTCTCAGAAAGCTTCTTTCCAGTTTTGAACGGAAGATATTTCCTTTTTCAACATAGCCCTCTATGGGCTTCCAAATATCCCTTTGCCAATTCCACAAGAACAGCCTTAGCGAAAGGCTTCTTGAAGGGAAACATGTAACTCTGTGAGATGAATTAAGAGAACAAAGAGCAGTTTCTCAGAAAGCTTCTTTCCAGTTTTGAACGGAAGATATTTCCTTTTTCACCATAGCCCTCTAAGGGTTTACAAATATCCCTTTGACAATTCCCCAAGAACAGCCTTAGCGAAAGGCTTCTTGAAGGGAAAGATGTAACTCTGTGAGATGAATTCACAGAACACAGAGCAGTTTCTCAGAAAGCTTCTTTCCAGTTTTCAGCGGAAGATGTTTCCTTTTTCACCATAGCCCTCTATGGGCTTCCAAATATCCCTTTGCCAATTCCACGAGAACAGCCTTAGCGAAAGGCTTCTTGAAGGGAAAGATGTAACTCTGTGAGATGAATTAACAGAACACAGAGCCGTTTCTCAGAAAGTTTCTTTCCAGTTTTGAACGGAAGATATTTCCTTTTTCACCATAGCCCTCTATTTGCTTCCAAATATCCCTTTGCCAATTCCACAAGAACAGCCTTAGGGAAAGTCTTCTTGAAGGGAAATATGTAACTCTGTGAGATGAATTCACAGAACACAGAGCAGTTTCTCGGAAAGCTTCTTTCCATTTTTGAACGGAAGATATTTCCTTTGTCACCATAGCCCTCTATGGGCTTCCAAATATCCCTTTGCCAATTCCACAAGAACAGCCTTAGAGAAAGGCTTCTTGAAGGGGAAGATGTAACTCTGTGAGATGAATTAACAGAACACAGAGCAGTTTCTCAGAAAGCTTCTTTCCAGTTTTCAGGGGAAGATGTTTCCTTTTTCACCATAGCCCTCTATGGGCTTCCAAATATTCCTTTGCCAATTCCACAAGAACAGCCTTAGCGAAAGGCTTCTTGAAGGGAAAGATGTAACTCTGTGAGATGAATTCACAGAACACAGAGCAGTTTCTCAGAAAGCTTCTTTCCAGTTTTGAACGGAAGATATTTCCTTTGTCACCATAGCCCTCTATGGGCTTCCAAATATCCCTTTGCCAATTCCACAAGAACAGCCTTAGCGAAAGGCTTCTTGAAGGGAAAGATGTAACTCTGTGAGATGAATTAACAGAACACAGAGCAGTTTCTCAGAAAGCTTCTTTCCTGTTTTCAGGGGAAGATATTTCCTTTTTCACCATAGCCCTCTATGGGCTTCCAAATATCCCTTTGCCAATTCCACAAGAACAGCCTTAGCGAAAGGCTTCTTGAAGGGAAACATGTAACTCTGTGAGATGAATTAAGAGAACACAGAGCAGTTTCTCAGAAAGCTTCTTTCCAGTTTTGAACGGAAGATATTTCCTTTTTCACCATGGCCCTCTATGGGCTTCCAAATATCCCTTTGCCAATTCCACAAGAACAGCCTGAGCGAAAGGCTTCTTGAAGGGAAAGATGTAACTCTGTGAGATGAATTCACAGAACACAGAGCAGTTTCTCAGAAAGCTTCTTTCCAGTTTTGAGCGGAAGATATTTCCTTTTTCACCATAGCCCTCTATGGGCTTCCAAATATCCCTTTGCCAATTCCACAAGAACAGCCTTAGCGAAAGGCTTCTTGAAGGGAAAGATGTAACTCTGTGAAATGAATTAACAGAACACAGAGCAGTTTCTCAGAAGGCTTCTTTCCAGTTTTCAGCGGAAGATATTTCCTTTTTCACCATAGCCCTCTATGGGCTTCCAAATATCCCTTTGCCAATTCCAAAAGAACAGGCTTAGCGAAAGGCTTCTTGAAAGGAAAGATGTACCTCTGTGAGATGAATTAACAGAACACAGAGCAGTTTCTCAGAAAGCTTCTTTCCAGTTTTGAACGGAAGATATTTCCTTTTTCACCATAGCCCTCTATGGGCTTCCAAATATCCCTTTGCCAATTCCACAAGAACAGCCTTAGGGAAAGGCTTCTTGAATCGAAAGATGTAACTCTGTGAGATGAATTCACAGAACACAGAGCAGTTTCTCAGAAAGCTTCTTTCCAGTTTTGAACGGAAGATATTTCCTTTGTCACCATAGCCCTCTATGGGCTTCCAAATATCCCTTTGCCAATTCCACAAGAACAGCCTTAGCGAAAGGCTTCTTGAAGGGAAAGATGTAACTCTGTGAGATGAATTCACAGAACACAGAGCAGTTTCTCAGAAAGCTTCTTTCCAGTTTTGAACGGAAGATATTTCCTATTTCAACATAGCCCTCTATGGGCTTCCAAATATCCCTTTGCCAATTCCACAAGAACAGCCTTAGCGAAAGGCTTCTTGAAGGGAAACATGTAACTCTGTGAGATGAATTAAGAGAACACAGAGCAGTTTCTCAGAAAGCTTCTTTCCAGTTTTGAACGGAAGATATTTCCTTTTTCACCATAGCCCTCTAAGGGTTTACAAATATCCCTTTGCCAATTCCACAAGAACAGCCTTAGCGAAAGGCTTCTTGAAGGGAAAGATGTAACTCTGTGAGATGAATTCACAGAACACAGAGCAGTTTCTCAGAAAGCTTCTTTCCAGTTTTCAGCGGAAGATGTTACCTTTTTCCCGATAGCCCTCTATGGGCTTCCAAATATCCCTTTGCCAATTCCATGAGAACAGCCTTAGCGAAAGGCTTCTTGAAGGGAAAGATGTAACTCTGTGAGATGAATTAACAGAACACAGAGCAGTTTCTCAGAAAGCTTCTTTCCAGTTTTCAGCGGAAGATATTTCCTTTTTCACCATAGCCCTCTATGCGCTTGCAAATATCCCTTTGCCAATTCCAAAAGAACAGGCTTAGCGAAAGGCTTCTTGAAGGGAAAGATGTAACTCTGTGAGATGAATTAACAGAACACAGAGCAGTTTCTCAGAAAGCTTCTTTCCAGTTTTGAACGGAAGATATTTCCTTTTTCACCATAGCCCTCTATGGGCTTCCAAATATCCCTTTGCCAATTCCACAAGAACAGCCTTAGCGAAAGGCTTTTTGAAGGGAAAGATGTAACTCTGTGAGATGAATTAACAGAACACAGAGCAGTTTCTCCGAAAGCTTCTTTCCAGTTTTGAACGGAATATATTTCCTTTTTCACCATAGCCCTCTATGGGCTTCCAAATATCCCATTGCCAATTCCACAAGAACAGCCTCAGCGAAAGGCTTCTTGAAGGGAAAGATGTAACTCTGTGAGATGAATTTACAGAACACAGAGCAGTTTCTCAGAAAGCTTCTTTCCAGTTTTGAACGGAAGATATTTCCTTTTTCACCATAGCCCTCTATGGGCTTCCAAATATCCCTTTGCCAATTCCAGAAGAACAGCCTGAGCGAATGGCTTCTTGAAGGGAAAGATGTAACTCTGTGAGATGAATTCACAGAACACAGAGAAGTTTCTCAGAAAGCTTCTTTCCAGTTTTGAGCGGAAGATATTTCATTTTTCACCATAGCCCTCTATGGGCTTCCAAATATCCCTTTGCCAATTCCACAAGAACAGCCTTAGCGAAAGTCTTCTTGAAGGGAAAGATGTAACTCTGTGAGATGAATTCACAGAACACAGAGCAGTTTCTCAGAAAGCTTCTTTCCAGTTTTGAACGGAAGATATTTCCTTTTTCACCATAGCCCTCTATGGGCTTCCAAATATCCCTTTGCCAATTCCACAAGAATAGCCTTAGCGAAAGGCTTCTTGAAGGGAAAGATGTAACTCTGTGGGATGAATTAACAGAACACAGAGCAGTTTCTCAGAAAGCTTCTTTCCAGTTTTGAACGGAAGACATTTCCTTTTTCACCATGGCCCTCTATGGGCTTCCAAATATCCCTTTGCCAATTCCAGAAGAACAGCCTGAGCGAAAGGCTTCTTGAAGGGAAAGATGTAACTCTGTGAGATGAATTCACAGAACACAGAGCAGTTTCTCCGAAAGCTTCTTTCCAGTTTTGAACGGAAGATATTTCCTTTTTCACCATAGCCCTCTATGGGCTTCCAAATATCCCTTTGCCAATTCCACAAGAAAAGCCTCAGCGAAAGGCTTCTTTAAGGGAAAGATGTAACTCTGTGAGATGAATTAACAGAACACAGAGCAGTTTCTCAGAAAGCTTCTTTCCAGTTTTGTGCGGAAGATATTTCCTTTTTCACCATAGCACTCTATGGGCTTCCAAATATCCCTTTGCCAATTCCACAATAACAGCCTTAGCGAAAGGCTTCTTGAAGGGAAAGATGTAACTCTGTGAGATGAATTAAGAGAACACAGAGCAGTTACTCAGAAAGCTTCTTTCCAGTTTTGAACAGAAGATATTTCCTTTTTCACCATAGCCCTCTATGGGCTTCCAAATATCACTATGCCAATTCCATAATAACAGCCTTAGCGAAAGGCTTCTTGAAGGGAAAGATGTAACTCTGTGACATGAATTAACAGAACACAGAGCAGTTTCTCAGAAAGCTTCTTTCCAGTTTTGAACGGAAGATATTTCCTTTTTCACCATAGCCCTCTATGGGCTTCCAAATATCCCTTTGCCAATTCCACAAGAACAGCCTTAGCGAAGGGCTTCTTGAAGGGAAAGATGTAACTCTATGAGATGAATTAACAGAACACAGAGCAGTTTCTCAGAAAGCTTCTTTCCAGTTTTGAACGGAAGATATTTCCTTTTTCACCATAGCCCTCTATGGGCTTCCAAATAACCCTTTGCCAATTCCACAAGAACAGCCTTAGCGAAAGGCTTCTTGAAGGGAAAGATGTAACTCTGTGAGATGAATTCACAGAACACAGCGCAGTTTCTCAGAAAGCTTCTTTCCAGTTTTGATCGGAAGATATTTCCTTTTTCACCATAGCCCTCTATGGGCTTCCAAATATCCCTTTGCCAATTCCACAAGAACAGCCTTACAGAAAGGCTTCTTCAAGGCAAAGATGTAACTCTGTGAGATGAATTAACGGAACGTAAGAGAAGTTTCTCAGAAAGCTTCTTTCCAGTTTTGAACGGAAGATATTTCCTTTTTCACCATAGCCCTCTATGGGCTTCCAAATATCCCTTTCCCAATTCCACAAGAACAGCCTTAGCGAAAGGCTTCTTGAAGGGAAAGATGTAACTCTGTGAGATGAATTAAAAGAACACAGAGCAGTTTCTCAGAAAGCTTCTTTCCAATTTTCAGCGGAAGATATTTCCTTTTTCACCATAGCCCTCTATGGGCTTCCAAATATCCCTTTGCCAATTCCACAAGAACAGCCTTAGGGAAAGTCTTCTTGAAAGGAAATATGTAACTCTGTGAGATGAATTCACAGAACACAGAGCAGTTTCTCAGAAAGCTTCTTTCCAGTTTTGAACGAAAGATATTTCCTTTGTCACCATAGCCCTCTACGGGCTTCCAAATATCCCTTTGCCAATTCCACAAGAACAGCCTTAGCGAAAGGCTTCTTTAAGGGAAAGATGTAACTCTGTGAGACGAATTCACAGAACACAGAGCAGTTTCTCAGAAAGTTTCTTTCCAGTTTTGAACAGAAGATATTTCCTTTGTCACCATAGCCCTCTATGGGCTTCCAAATATCCCTTTGCCAATTCCACAAGAACAGCCTTAGCGAAAGGCTTCTTGAAGTGAAAGATGTAACTCTGTGAGATGAATTAACAGAACACAGAGCAGTTTCTCAGAAAGCTTCTTTCCAGATTTCAGCGGAAGATATTTCCTGTTTCACCATAGCCCTCTATGCGCTTGCAAATATCCCTTTGCCAATTCCAAAAGAACAGGGTTAGCGAAAGGCTTCTTGAAGGGAAAGATGTAACTCTGTGAGATGAATTAACAGAACACAGAGCAGTTTCTCAGAAAGCTTCTTTCCAGTTTTGAACGGAAGATATTTCCTTTTTCACCATAGCCCTCTATGGGCTTCCAAATATCCCTTTGCCAATTCCACAAGAACAGCCTTAGGGAAAGGCTTCTTGAACCGAAAGATGTAACTCTGTGAGATGAATTCACAGAACACAGAGCAGTTTCTCAGAAAGCTTCTTTCCAGTTTTGAACGGAAGATATTTCCTTTTTCACCATAGCCCTCTATGGGCTTCCAAATATCCCTTTGCCAATTCCACAAGAACAGCCTTAGCGAAAGGCTTCTTCAAGGCAAAGATGTAACTCTGTGAGGTGAATTAACGGAACGCAGAGAAGTTTCTCAGAAAGCTTCTTTCCAGTTTTGAACGGAAGATATTTCCTTTTTCACCATAGCCCTCTATGGGCTTCCAAATATCCCTTTCCCAATTCCACAAGAACAGCCTTAGCGAAAGGCTTCTTGAAGGGAAAGATGTAACTCTGTGAGATGAATTAAAAGAACACAGAGCAGTTTCTCAGAAAGCTTCTTTCCAGTTTTCAGCGGAAGATATTTCCTTTTTCACCATAGCCCTCTATGGGCTTCCAAATATCCCTTTGCCAATTCCACGAGAACAGCCTTAGCGAAAGACTTCTTGAAGGGAAAGATGTAACTCTGTGAGATGAATTCACAGAACACAGAGCAGTTTCTCAGAAAGCTTTTTTCCAGTTTTCAGCGGAAGATGTTTCCTTTTTCACCATAGCCCTCTATGGGCTTCCAAATATCCCTTTGCCAATTCCACGAGAACAGCCTTAGTGAAAGGCTTCTTGAAGGGAAAGATGTAACTCTGTGAGATGAATTCACAGAACACAGAGCAGTTTCTCAGAAAGCTTCTTTCCAGTTTTGAACGGAAGATATTTCCTTTTTCACCATAGCCCTCTATTTGCTTCCAAATATCCCTTTGCCAATTCCACAAGAACAGCCTTAGGGAAAGTCTTCTTGAAGGGAAATATGTAACACTGTGAGATGAATTCACAGAACACAGAGCAGTTTCTCGGAAAGCTTCTTTCCATTTTTGAACGGAAGATATTTCCTTTGTCACCATAGCCCTCTATGGGCTTCCAAATATCCCTTTGCCAATTCCACAAGAACAGCCTTAGAGAAAGGCTTCTTGAAGGGGAAGATGTAACTCTGTGAGATGAATTAACAGAACACAGAGCAGTTTCTCAGAAAGCTTCTTTCCAGTTTTCAGGGGAAGATATTTCCTTTTTCACCATAGCCCTCTATGGGCTTCCAAATATTCCTTTGCCAATTCCACAAGAACAGCCTTAGCGAAAGGCTTCTTGCAGGGAAAGATGTAACTCTGTGAGATGAATTCACAGAACACAGAGCAGTTTCTCAGAAAGCTTCTTTCCAGTTTTGAACGGAAGATATTTCCTTTGTCACCATAGCCCTCTATGGGCTTCCAAATATCCCTTTGCCAATTCCACAAGAACAGCCTTAGCGAAAGGCTTCTTGAAGGGAAAGATGTAACTCTGTGAGATGAATTAACAGAACACAGAGCAGTTTCTCAGAAAGCTTCTTTCCTGTTTTCAGGGGAAGATATTTCCTTTTTCACCATAGCCCTCTATGGGCTTCCAAATATCCCTTTGCCAATTCCACAAGAACAGCCGTAGCGAAAGGCTTCTTGAAGGGAAAGATATAACTCTGTGAGATGAATTAACAGAACACAGAGCAGTTTCTCAGAAAGCTTCTTTCCAGTTTTCAGGGGAAGATATTTCCTTTTTCATCATAGCCCTCTATGGGCTTCCAAATATCCCTTTGCCAATTCCACAAGAACAGCCTTAGCGAAAGGCTTCTTGAAGGGAAACATGTAACTCTGTGAGATGAATTAAGAGAACACAGAGCAGTTTCTCAGAAAGCTTCTTTCCAGTTTTGAACGGAAGATATTTCCTTTTTCACCATGGCCCTCTATGGGCTTCCAAATATCCCTTTGCCAATTCCAGAAGAACAGCCTGAGCGGAAGGCTTCTTAAAGGGAAAGATGTAACTCTGTGAGATGAATTAACAGAACAAAGAGCAGTTTCTCAGAAAGCTTCTTTCCAGTTTTCTGCGGAAGATATTTCCTTTTTCACCATAGCCCTCTATGGGCTTCCAAATATCCCTTTGCCAATTCCAAAAGAACAGGCTTAGCGAAAGGCTTCCTGAAAGGAAAGATGTACCTCTGTGAGATGAATTCACAGAACACAGAGCAGTTTCTCAGAAAGCTTCTTTCCAGTTTTGAACGGAAGATATTTCCTTTGTCACCATAGCCCTCTATGGGCTTCCAAATATCCCTTTGCCAATTGCACAAGAACAGCCTTAGCGAAAGGCTTCTTGAAGGGAAAGATGTAACTCTGTGAGATGAATTCACCGAACACAGAGCAGTTTCTCAGAAAGCTTCTTTCCAGTTTTGAACGGAAGATATTTCCTTTTTCAACATAGCCCTCTATGGGCTTCCAAATATCCCTTTGCCAATTCCACAAGAACAGCCTTAGCGAAAGGCTTCTTGAAGGGAAACATGTAACTCTGTGAGATGAATTAAGAGAACAAAGAGCAGTTTCTCAGAAAGCTTCTTTCCAGTTTTGAACGGAAGATATTTCCTTTTTCACCATAGCCCTCTAAGGGTTTACAAATATCCCTTTGACAATTCCCCAAGAACAGCCTTAGCGAAAGGCTTCTTGAAGGGAAAGATGTAACTCTGTGAGATGAATTCACAGAACACAGAGCAGTTTCTCAGAAAGCTTCTTTCCAGTTTTCAGCGGAAGATGTTTCCTTTTTCACCATAGCCCTCTATGGGCTTCCAAATATCCCTTTGCCAATTCCACGAGAACAGCCTTAGCGAAAGGCTTCTTGAAGGGAAAGATGTAACTCTGTGAGATGAATTAACAGAACACAGAGCCGTTTCTCAGAAAGTTTCTTTCCAGTTTTGAACGGAAGATATTTCCTTTTTCACCATAGCCCTCTATTTGCTTCCAAATATCCCTTTGCCAATTCCACAAGAACAGCCTTAGGGAAAGTCTTCTTGAAGGGAAATATGTAACTCTGTGAGATGAATTCACAGAACACAGAGCAGTTTCTCGGAAAGCTTCTTTCCATTTTTGAACGGAAGATATTTCCTTTGTCACCATAGCCCTCTATGGGCTTCCAAATATCCCTTTGCCAATTCCACAAGAACAGCCTTAGAGAAAGGCTTCTTGTAGGGGAAGATGTAACTCTGTGAGATGAATTAACAGAACACAGAGCAGTTTCTCAGAAAGCTTCTTTCCAGTTTTCAGGGGAAGATGTTTCCTTTTTGACCATAGCCCTCTATGGGCTTCCAAATATTCCTTTGCCAATTCCACAAGAACAGCCTTAGCGAAAGGCTTCTTGAAGGGAAAGATGTAACTCTGTGAGATGAATTCACAGAACACAGAGCAGTTTCTCAGAAAGCTTCTTTCCAGTTTTGAACGGAAGATATTTCCTTTGTCACCATAGCCCTCTATGGGCTTCCAAATATCCCTTTGCCAATTCCACAAGAACAGCCTTAGCGAAAGGCTTCTTGAAGGGAAAGATGTAACTCTGTGAGATGAATTAACAGAACACAGAGCAGTTTCTCAGAAAGCTTCTTTCCTGTTTTCAGGGGAAGATATTTCCTTTTTCACCATAGCCCTCTATGGGCTTCCAAATATCCCTTTGCCAATTCCACAAGAACAGCCTTAGCGAAAGGCTTCTTGAAGGGAAACATGTAACTCTGTGAGATGAATTAAGAGAACACAGAGCAGTTTCTCAGAAAGCTTCTTTCCAGTTTTGAACGGAAGATATTTCCTTTTTCACCATGGCCCTCTATGGGCTTCCAAATATCCCTTTGCCAATTCCACAAGAACAGCCTGAGCGAAAGGCTTCTTGAAGGGAAAGATGTAACTCTGTGAGATGAATTCACAGAACACAGAGCAGTTTCTCAGAAAGCTTCTTTCCAGTTTTGAGCGGAAGATATTTCCTTTTTCACCATAGCCCTCTATGGGCTTCCAAATATCCCTTTGCCAATTCCACAAGAACAGCCTTAGCGAAAGGCTTCTTGAAGGGAAAGATGTAACTCTGTGAGATGAATTAACAGAACACAGAGCAGTTTCTCAGAAGGCTTCTTTCCAGTTTTCAGCGGAAGATATTTCCTTTTTCACCATAGCCCTCTATGGGCTTCCAAATATCCCTTTGCCAATTCCAAAAGAACAGGCTTAGCGAAAGGCTTCTTGAAAGGAAAGATGTACCTCTGTGAGATGAATTAACAGAACACAGAGCAGTTTCTCAGAAAGCTTCTTTCCAGTTTTGAACGGAAGATATTTCCTTTTTCACCATAGCCCTCTATGGGCTTCCAAATATCCCTTTGCCAATTCCACAAGAACAGCCTTAGGGAAAGGCTTCTTGAATCGAAAGATGTAACTCTGTGAGATGAATTCACAGAACACAGAGCAGTTTCTCAGAAAGCTTCTTTCCAGTTTTGAACGGAAGATATTTCCTTTGTCACCATAGCCCTCTATGGGCTTCCAAATATCCCTTTGCCAATTCCACAAGAACAACCTTAGCGAAAGGCTTCTTGAAGGGAAAGATGTAACTCTGTGAGATGAATTCACAGAACACAGAGCAGTTTCTCAGAAAGCTTCTTTCCAGTTTTGAACGGAAGATATTTCCTATTTCAACATAGCCCTCTATGGGCTTCCAAATATCCCTTTGCCAATTCCACAAGAACAGCCTTAGCGAAAGGCTTCTTGAAGGGAAACATGTAACTCTGTGAGATGAATTAAGAGAACACAGAGCAGTTTCTCAGAAAGCTTCTTTCCAGTTTTGAACGGAAGATATTTCCTTTTTCACCATAGCCCTCTAAGGGTTTACAAATATCCCTTTGCCAATTCCACAAGAACAGCCTTAGCGAAAGGCTTCTTGAAGGGAAAGATGTAACTCTGTGAGATGAATTCACAGAACACAGAGCAGTTTCTCAGAAAGCTTCTTTCCAGTTTTCAGCGGAAGATGTTACCTTTTTCCCGATAGCCCTCTATGGGCTTCCAAATATCCCTTTGCCAATTCCATGAGAACAGCCTTAGCGAAAGGCTTCTTGAAGGGAAAGATGTAACTCTGTGAGATGAATTAACAGAACACAGAGCAGTTTCTCAGAAAGCTTCTTTCCAGTTTTCAGGGGAAGATATTTCCTTTTTCATCATAGCCCTCTATGGGCTTCCAAATATCCCTTTGCCAATTCCACAAGAACAGCCTTAGCGAAAGGCTTCTTGAAGGGAAATATGTAACTCTGTGAGATGAATTAACAGAACACAGAGCAGTTTCTCAGAAAGCTTCTTTCCAGTTTTCAGGGGAAGATATTTCATTTTTCACCATAGGACTCTATGGGCTTCCAAATATTCCTTTGCCAATTCCACAAGAACAGCCTTAGCGAAAGGCTTCTTGAAGGGAAAGATGTAAATCTGTGAGATGAATTCACAGAACACAGAGCAGTTTCTTAGAAAGCTTCTTTCCAGTTTTGAACGTAAGATATTTCCTTTGTCACCATAGCCCTCTATGGGCTTCCAAATATCCCTTTGCCAATTCCACAAGAACAGCCTTATCGAAAGGCTTCTTGAAAGCAAAGATGTAACTCTGTGAGATGAATTAACAGAACACAGAGCAGTTTCTCAGAAAGCTTCTTTCCAGTTTTCAGGGGATTATATTTCCTTTTTCACCATAGCCCTCTATGGGCTTCCAAATATCCCTTTGCCAATTCCACAAGAACAGCCGTAGCGAAAGGCTTCTTGAAGGGAAAGATATAACTCTGTGAGATGAATTAACAGAACACAGAGCAGTTTCTCAGAAAGCTTCTTTCCAGTTTTCAGGGGAAGATATTTCCTTTTTCATCATAGCCCTCTATGGGCTTCCAAATATCCCTTTGCCAATTCCACAAGAACAGCCTTAGCGAAAGGCTTTTTGAAGGGAAAGATGTAACTCTGTGAGATGAATTAACAGAACACAGAGCAGTTTCTCCGAAAGCTTCTTTCCAGTTTTGAACGGAAGATATTTCCTTTTTCACCTTAGCCCTCTATGGGCTTCCAAATATCCCATTGCCAATTCCACAAGAACAGCCTCAGCGAAAGGCTTCTTGAAGGGAAAGATGTAACTCTGTGAGATGAATTAACAGAACACAGAGCAGTTTCTCAGAAAGCTTCTTTCCAGTTTTGAACGGAAGATATTTCCTTTTTCAACATAGCACTCTATGGGCTTCCAAATATCCCTTTGCCAATTCCACAAGAACAGCCTTAGCGAAAGGCTTCTTGAAGGGAGAGATGTAACTCTGTGAGATGAATTCACAGAACACAGAGCAGTTTCTCAGAAAGCTTCTTTCCAGTTTTCAGGGGAAGATATTTCCTTTTTCACCATACCCCTCTATGGGCTTCCAAATATCCCTTTGCCAATTCCACAAGAACAGCCGTAGCGAAAGGCTTCTTGAAGGGAAAGATGTAACTCTGTAAGATGAATTAACAGAACACAGAGCAGTTTCTCAGAAAGCTTCTTTCCAGTTTTGAACGGAAAATATTTTCTTTTTCACCATAGCCCTCTATGGGCTTCCAAATATCCCTTTGCCAATTCCACAAGAACAGCCTTAGCGAAAGGCTTCTTGAAGGGAAAGATGTAACTCTGTGAGATGAATTAACAAACACAGAGCAGTTTCTCAGAAAGCTTCTTTCCAGTTTTAAGCAGAAGATATTTCCTCTTTCACCATAGCCCTCTATAGGCTTCCAAATATCCCTTTGCCAATTCCACAATAACAGCCTTAGCGAAAGTCTTCTTGAAGGGAAAGATGTAACTCTGTGAGATGAATTAACAGAACACAGAGCAGTTTCTCAGAAAGCTTCTTTCCAGTTTTCAGCTAAAGATATTTCCTTTTTCACCATAGCCCTCTATGGGCTTCCAAATATCCCTTTGCCAATTCCACAAGAACAGCCTTAGCGAAAGGCTTCTTGAAGGGAAAGATGTAACTCTGTGAGATGAATTAACAGAACACAGAGCAGTTTCTCAGAAAGCTTCTTTCCAGTTTTGAACGAAAGATATTTCCTTTTTCACCATGGCCCTCTATGGGCTTCCAAATATCCCTTTGCCAATTCCACAAGAACAGCCTTAGCGAAAGGCTTCTTGAAGGGAAAGATGTAACTCTGAGAGATGAATTAACAGAACACAGAGCAGTTTCTCAGAAAGCTTCTTTCCAGTTTTCAGCGGAAGATATTTCCTTTTTCACCATAGCCCTCTATGCGCTTGCAAATATCCCTTTGCCAATTCCAAAAGAACAGGCTTAGCGAAAGGCTTCTTGAAGGGAAAGATGTAACTCTGTGAGATGAATTAACAGAACACAGAGCAGTTTCTCAGAAAGGTTCTTTCCAGTTTTGAACGGAAGATATTTCCTTTTTCACCATAGCCCTCTATGGGCTTCCAAATATCCCTTTGCCAATTCCACAAGAACAGCCTTAGGGAAAGGCTTCTTGAATCGAAAGATGTAACTCTGTGAGATGAATTCACAGAACACAGAGCAGTTTCTCAGAAAGCTTCTTTCCAGTTTTGAACGGAAGATATTTCCTTTGTCACCATAGCCCTCTATGGGCTTCCAAATATCCCTTTGCCAATTGCACAAGAACAGCCTTAGCGAAAGGCTTCTTGAAGGGAAAGATGTAACTCTGTGAGATGAATTCACAGAACACAGAGCAGTTTCTCAGAAAGCTTCTTTCCAGTTTTGAACGGAAGATATTTCCTTTTTCAACATAGCCCTCTATGGGCTTCCAAATATCCCTTTGCCAATTCCACAAGAACAGCCATAGCGAAAGGCTTCTTGAAGGGAAAGATGTAACTCTGTGAGATGAATTAAGAGAACACAGAGCAGTTTCTCAGAAAGCTTCTTTCCAGTTTTGAACGGAAGATATTTCCTTTTTCACCATAGCCCTCTAAGGGTTTACAAATATCCCTTTGCCTATTCCACAAGAACAGCCTTAGCGAAAGGCTTCTTGAAGGGAAAGATGTAACTAGGTGAGATGAATTCACAGAACACAGAGCAGTTTCTCAGAAAGCTTCTTTCCAGTTT
The DNA here is from genome assembly GCF_047675955.1 of Chlorocebus sabaeus. NCBI lineage: Eukaryota > Metazoa > Chordata > Mammalia > Primates > Cercopithecidae > Chlorocebus > Chlorocebus sabaeus. Next base: position 1,706,481 of record NW_027327079.1, on the reverse strand, counting down.
TCAGCGGAAGATGTTTCCTTTTTCACCATAGCCCTCTATGGGCTTCCAAATATCCCTTTGCCAATTCCACGAGAACAGCCTTAGCGAAGGCTTCTTGAAGGGAAAGATGTAACTCTGTGAGATGAATTCACAGAACACAGAGCAGTTTCTCGGAAAGCTTCTTTCCAGTTTTGAACGGAAGATATTTCCTTTGTCACCATAGCCCTCTATGGGCTTCCAAATATCCCTTTGCCAATTCCACAAGAAGAGCCTTAGAGAAAGGCTTCTTGAAGGGAAAGATGTAACTCTGTGAGATGAATTAACAGAACACAGAGCAGTTTCTCAGAAAGCTTCTTTCCAGTTTTCAGGGGAAGATATTTCATTTTTCACCATAGCCCTCTATGGGCTTCCAAATATTCCTTTGCCAATTCCACAAGAACAGCCTTAGCGAAAGGCTTCTTGAAGGGAAAGATGTAACTCTGTGAGATGAATTCACAGAACACAGAGCAGTTTCTCAGAAAGCTTCTTTCCAGTTTTGAACGTAAGGTATTTCCTTTGTCACCATAGCCCTCTATGGGCTTCCAAATATCCCTTTGCCAATTCCACAAGAACAGCCTTATCGAAAGGCTTCTTGAAGGGAAAGATGTAACTCTGTGAGATGAATTAACAGAACACAGAGCAGTTTCTCAGAAAGCTTCTTTCCAGTTTTCAGGGGAATATATTTCCTTTTCCACCATAGCCCTCTATGGGCTTCCAAATATCCCTTTGCCAATTCCACAAGAACAGCCGTAGCGAAAGGCTTCTTGAAGGGAAAGATATAACTCTGTGAGATGAATTAACAGAACACAGAGCAGTTTCTCAGAAAGCTTCTTTCCAGTTTTCAGGGGAAGATATTTCCTTTTTCATCATAGCCCTCTATGGGCTTCCAAATATCCCTTTGCCAATTCCACAAGAACAGCCTTAGCGAAAGGCTTTTTGAAGGGAAAGATGTAACTCTGTGAGATGAATTAATAGAACACAGAGCAGTTTCTCCGAAAGCTTCTTTCCAGTTTTGAACGGAAGATATTTCCTTTTTCACCTTAGCCCTCTATGGGCTTCCAAATATCCCATTGCCAATTCCACAAGAACAGCCTCAGCGAAAGGCTTCTTGAAGGGAAAGATGTAAATCTGTGAGATGAATTAACAGAACACAGAGCAGTTTCTCAGAAAGCTTCTTTCCAGTTTTGAACGGAAGATATTTCCTTTTTCAACATAGCACTCTATGGGCTTCCAAATATCCCTTTGCCAATTCCACAATAACAGCCTTAGCGAAAGGCTTCTTGAAGGGAAAGATGTAACTCTGTGAGATGAATTAACAGAACACAGAGCAGTTTCTCACAAAGCTTCTTTCCAGTTTTCAGGGGAAGATATTTCCTTTTTCACCATAGCCCTCTATGGGCTTCCAAATATCCCTTTGCCAATTCCACAAGAACAGCCTTAGCGAAAGGCTTCTTGAAGGGAGAGATGTAACTCTGTGAGATGAATTCACAGAACACAGAACAGTTTCTCAGAAAGCTTCTTTCCAGTTTTGAACGGAAGATATTTCCTTTGTCACCATAGCCCTCTCTGGGCTTCCAAATATCCCTTTGCCAATTCCACAAGAACAGCCTTAGCGAAAGGCTTCTTGAAGGGAAAGATGTAACTCTGTGAGATGAATTAACAGAACACAGAGCAGTTTCTCAGAAAGCTTCTTTCCAGTTTTCAGGGGAAGATATTTCCTTTTTCACCATACCCCTCTATGGGCTTCCAAATATCCCTTTGCCAATTCCACAAGAACAGCCGTAGCGAAAGGCTTCTTGAAGGGAAAGATGTAACTCTGTGAGATGAATTAACAGAACACAGAGCAGTTTCTCAGAAAGCTTCTTTCCAGTTTTGAACGGAAAATATTTTCTTTTTCACCATAGCCCTCTATGGGCTTCCAAATATCCCTTTGCCAATTCCACAAGAACAGCCTTAGAGAAAGGCTTCTTGAAGGGAAAGATGTAACTCTGTGAGATGAATTAACAAACACAGAGCAGTTTCTCAGAAAGCTTCTTTCCAGTTTTGAGCGGAAGATATTTCCTCTTTCACCATAGCCCTCTATAGGCTTCCAAATATCCCTTTGCCAATTCCACAATAACAGCCTTAGCGAAAGTCTTCTTGAAGGGAAAGATGTAACTCTGTGAGATGAATTAACAGAACAAAGAGCAGTTTCTCAGAAAGCTTCTTTCCAATTTTGAACGGAAGATATTTCCTTTTTCACCATAGCCCTCTATGGGCTTCCAAATATCCCTTTGCCAATTCCACAAGAACAGCCTTAGCGAAAGGCTTCTTGAAGGGAAAGATGTAACTCTGTGAGATGAATTAACAGAACACAGAGCAGTTTCTCAGAAAGCTTCTTTCCAGTTTTGAACGGAAGATATTTCCTTTTTCACCATAGCCCTCTATGGGCTTCCAAATATCCCTTTGCCAATTACACAAGAACAGCCTTAGCGAAAGGCTTCTTGAAGGGAAAGATGTAACTCTGTGAGATGAATTAACAGAACACAGAGCAGTTTCTCAGAAAGCTTCTTTCCAGTTTTCAGCTAAAGATATTTCCTTTTTCACCATAGCCCTCTATGGGCTTCCAAATATCCCTTTGCCAATTCCACAAGAACAGCCTTAGCGAAAGGCTTCTTGAAGGGAAAGATGTAACTCTGTGAGATGAATTAACAGAACACAGAGCAGTTTCTCAGAAAGCTTCTTTCCAGTTTTGAACGAAAGATATTTCCTTTTTCACCATAGCCCTCCATGGGCTTCCAAATATCCCTTTGCCAATTCCACAAGAACAGCCTTAGGGAAAGGCTTCTTGAAGGGAAAGATTTAACTCTGTGAGATGAATTCACAGAACACAGAGCAGTTTCTCAGAAAGCTTCTTTCCAGCTTTGAACGGAAGATATTTCCTTTTTCACCATAGCCCTCTATGGGCTTCCAAATAATCCTTTGCCAATTCCACAAGAACAGCCTTAGCGAAAGGCTTCTTGAAGGGAAAGATGTAACTCTTTGAGATGAATTCACAGAACACAGAGCAGTTTCTCAGAAAGCTTCTTTCCAGTTTTGAACGGAAGATATTTCCTTTTTCACCATAGCCCTCTATGGGCTTCCAAATATCCCCTTGCCAATTCCACAAGAACAGCCTAAGCCAAAGGCTTCTTGAAGGGAAAGATGTAACTCTGTGAGATGAATTAACAGAACACAGAGGAGTTTCTCAGAAAGCTTCTTTCCAGTTTTGAACGGAAGATATTTCCTTTTTCACCATAGCCCTCTATGGGCTTCCAAATATCCCTTTGCCAATTCCACAAGAACAGCCTTAGCGAAAGGCTTCTTGAAGGGAAAGATGTAACTCTGAGAGATGAATTAACAGAACACAGAGCAGTTTCTCAGAAAGCTTCTTTCCAGTTTTCAGCGGAAGATATTTCCTTTTTCACCATAGCCCTCTATGCGCTTGCAAATATCCCTTTGCCAATTCCAAAAGAACAGGCTTAGCGAAAGGCTTCTTGAAGGGAAAGATGTAACCCTGTGAGATGAATTAACAGAACACAGAGCAGTTTCTCAGAAAGCTTCTTTCCAGTTTTGAACGGAAGATATTTCCTTTTTCACCATAGCCCTCTAGGGGCTTCCAAATATCCCTTTGCCAATTCCACAAGAACAGCCTTAGGGAAAGGCTTCTTGAATCGAAAGATGTAACTCTGTGAGATGAATTCACAGAACACAGAGCAGTTTCTCAGAAAGCTTCTTTCCAGTTTTGAACGGAAGATATTTCCTTTGTCACCATAGCCCTCTATGGGCTTCCAAATATCCCTTTGCCAATTGCACAAGAACAGCCTTAGCGAAAGGCTTCTTGAAGGGAAAGATGTAACTCTGTGAGATGAATTCACAGAACACAGAGCAGTTTCTCAGAAAGCTTCTTTCCAGTTTTGAACGGAAGATATTTCCTTTTTCAACATAGCCCTCTATGGGCTTCCAAATATCCCTTTGCCAATTCCACAAGAACAGCCATAGCGAAAGGCTTCTTGAAGGGAAACATGTAACTCTGTGAGATGAATTAAGAGAACACAGAGCAGTTTCTCAGAAAGCTTCTTTCCAGTTTTGAACGGAAGATATTTCCTTTTTCACCATAGCCCTCTAAGGGTTTACAAATATCCCTTTGCCAATTCCACAAGAACAGCCTTAGCGAAAGGCTTCTTGAAGGGAAAGATGTAACTCTGTGAGATGAATTCACAGAACACAGAGCAGTTTCTCAGAAAGCTTCTTTCCAGTTTTCAGCGGAAGATGTTTCCTTTTTCACCATAGCCCTCTATGGGCTTCCAAATATCCCTTTGCCAATTCCACGAGAACAGCCATAGCGAAAGGCTTCTTGAAGGGAAAGATGTAACTCTGTGAGATGAATTCACAGAACACAGAGCAGTTTCTCAGAAAGCTTCTTTCCAGTTTTGAACGGAAGATATTTCCTTTTTCACCATAGCCCTCTATTTGCTTCCAAATATCCCTTTGCCAATTCCACGAGAACAGCCTTAGGGAAAGTCTTCTTGAAGGGAAATATGTAACTCTGTGAGATGAATTCACAGAACACAGAGCAGTTTCTCGGAAAGCTTCTTTCCAGTTTTGAACGGAAGATATTTCCTTTGTCACCTTAGCCCTCTATGGGCTTCCAAATATCCCTTTGTCAATTCCACAAGAAGAGCCTTAGAGAAAGGCTTCTTGAAGGGAAAGATGTAACTCTGTGAGATGAATTAACAGAACACAGAGCAGTTTCTCAGAAAGCTTCTTTCCAGTTTTCAGGGGAATATATTTCCTTTTTCACCATAGCCCTCTATGGGCTTCCAAATATCCCTTTGCCAATTCCACAAGAACAGCCGTAGCGAAAGGCTTCTTGAAGGGAAAGATATAACTCTGTGAGATGAATTAACAGAACACAGAGCAGTTTCTCAGAAAGCTTCTTTCCAGTTTTCAGGGGAAGATATTTCCTTTTTCATCATAGCCCTCTATGGGCTTCCAAATATCCCTTTGCCAATTCCACAAGAACAGCCTTAGCGAAAGGCTTTTTGAAGGGAAAGATGTAACTCTGTGAGATGAATTAACAGAACACAGAGCAGTTTCTCCGAAAGCTTCTTCCCAGTTTTGAACGGAAGATATTTCCTTTTTCACCTTAGCCCTCTATGGGCTTCCAAATATCCCATTGCCAATTCCACAAGAACAGCCTCAGCGAAAGGCTTCGTGAAGGGAAAGATGTAACTCTGTGAGATGAATTCACAGAACACAGAGCAGTTTCTCAGAAAGCTTCTTTCCAGTTTTGAACGGAAGATATTTCCTTTGTCACCATAGCCCTCTCTGGGCTTCCAAATATCCCTTTGCCAATTCCACAAGAACAGCCTTAGCGAAAGGCTTCTTGAAGGGAAAGATGTAACTCTGTGAGATGAATTAACAGAACACAGAGCAGTTTCTCAGAAAGCTTCTTTCCAGTTTTCAGGGGAAGATATTTCCTTTTTCACCATACCCATCTATGGGCTTCCAAATAACCCTTTGCCAATTCCACAAGAACTGCCGTAGCGAAAGGCTTCTTGAAGGGAAAGATGTAACTCTGTGAGATGAATTAACAGAACACAGAGCAGTTTCTCAGAAAGCTTCTTTCCAGTTTTGAACGGAAAATATTTTCTTTTTCACCATAGCCCTCTATGGGCTTCCAAATATCCCTTTGCCAATTCCACAAGAACAGCCTTAGCGAAAGGCTTCTTGAAGGGAAAGATGTAACTCTGTGAGATGAATTAACAGAACACAGAGCAGTTTCTCAGAAAGCTTCTTTCCAGTTTTCAGCTAAAGATATTTCCTTTTTCACCATAGCCCTCTATGGGCTTCCAAATATCCCTTTGCCAATTCCACAAGAACAGCCTTAGCGAAAGGCTTCTTGAAGGGAAAGATGTAACTCTGTGAGATGAATTAACAGAACACAGAGCAGTTTCTCAGAAAGCTTCTTTCCAGTTTTGAACGAAAGATATTTCCTTTTTCACCATAGCCCTCTATGGGCTTCCAAATATCCCTTTGCCAATTCCACAAGAACAGCCTTAGGGAAAGGCTTCTTGAAGCGAAAGGTGTAACTCTGTGAGATGAATTCACAGAACACAGAGCAGTTTCTCAGAAAGCTTCTTTCCAGCTTTGAACGGAAGATATTTCCTTTTTCACCATAGCCCTCTATGGGCTTCCAAATATCCCTTTGCCAATTCCACAAGAACAGCCTTAGCGAAAGGCTTCTTGAAGGGAAAGATGTAACTCTGTGAGATGAATTAACAGAACACAGAGCAGTTTCTCAGAAAGCTTCTTGCCAGTTTTCAGCTAAAGATATTTCCTTTTTCACCATAGCCCTCTATGGGCTTCCAAATATCCCTTTGCCAATTCCACAAGAACAGCCTTAGGGAACGGCTTCTTGAAGGGAAAGATGTAACTCTGTGAGATGAATTCACAGAACACAGAGTAGTTTCTCAGAAAGCTTGTTTCCAGTTTTGAACGGAAGATATTTCCTTTTTCACCATAGCCCTCTAGGGGCTTCCAAATATCCCTTTGCCAATTCCACAAGAACAGCCTTAGCGAAAGGCTACTTGAAGGGAAAGATGTAACTCTGTGAGATGAATTCACGGAACACAAAGAAGTTTCTCAGAAAGCTTCTTTCCAGTTTTGAACGGAAGATATTTCCTTTTTCACCATAGCCCTCTATGGGCTTCCAAATAATCCTTTGCCAATTCCACAAGAACAGCCTTAGCGAAAGGCTTCTTGAAAGGAAATATGTAACTCTGTGAGATGAATTCACAGAACACAGAGCAGTTTCTCAGAAAGCTTCTTTCCAGTTTTGAACGGAAGATATTTCCTTTTTCACCATAGCCCTCTATGGGCTTCCAAATATCCCCTTGCCAATTCCACAAGAACAGCCTTAGCGAAAGGCTTCTTGAAGGGAAAGATGTAACTCTGTGAGATGAATTAACAGAACACAGAGGAGTTTCTCAGAAAGCTTCTTTCCAGTTTTGAACGGAAGATATTTCCTTTTTCACCATTGCCCTCTATGGGTTTCCAAATATCCCTTTGCCAATTCCACAAGAACAGCCTTAGCGAAAGGCTTCTTGAAGGGAAAGATGTAACTCTGAGAGATGAATTAACAGAACACAGAGCAGTTTCTCAGAAAGCTTCTTTCCAGTTTTCAGCGGAAGATATTTCCTTTTTCACCATAGCCCTCTATGCGCTTGCAAATATCCCTTTGCCAATTCCACGAGAAGAGCCTTAGCGAAAGGCTTCTTGAAGGGAAAGATGTAACTCTGTGAGATGAATTAACAGAACACAGAGCAGTTTCTCGGAAAGCTTCTTTCCAGTTTTGAACGGAAGATATTTCCTTTGTCACCATAGCCCTCTATGGGCTTCCAAATATCCCTTTGCCAATTCCACAAGAAGAGCCTTAGAGAAAGGCTTCTTGAAGGGAAAGATGTAACTCTGTGAGATGAATTAACAGAACACAGAGCAGTTTCTCAGAAAGCTTCTTTCCAGTTTTCAGCGGAAGATATTTCCTTTTTCACCATAGCCCTCTATGCGCTTGCAAATATCCCTTTGCCAATTCCAAAAGAACAGGCTTAGCGAAAGGCTTCTTGAAGGGAAAGATGTAACTCTGTGAGATGAATTAACAGAACACAGAGCAGTTTCTCAGAAAGCTTCTTTCAAGTTTTGAACGGAAGATATTTCCTTTTTCAACATAGCCCTCTATGGGCTTCCAAATATCCCTTTGCCAATTCCACAAGAACAGCCATAGCGAAAGGCTTCTTGAAGGGAAACATGTAACTCTGTGAGATGAATTAAGAGAACACAGAGCAGTTTCTCAGAAAGCTTCTTTCCAGTTTTGAACGGAAGATATTTCCTTTTTCACCATAGCCCTCTAAGGGTTTACAAATATCCCTTTGCCAATTCCACAAGAACAGCCTTAGCGAAAGGCTTCTTGAAGGGAAAGATGTAACTCTGTGAGATGAATTCACAGAACACAGAGCAGTTTCTCAGAAAGCTTCTTTCCAGTTTTCAGCGGAAGATGTTTCCTTTTTCACCATAGCCCTCTATGGGCTTCCAAATATCCCTTTGCCAATTCCACGAGAAGAGCCTTAGCGAAAGGCTTCTTGAAGGGAAAGATGTAACTCTGTGAGATGAATTCACAGAACACAGAGCAGTTTCTCGGAAAGCTTCTTTCCAGTTTTGAACGGAAGATATTTCCTTTGTCACCATAGCCCTCTATGGGCTTCCAAATATCCCTTTGCCAATTCCACAAGAAGAGCCTTAGAGAAAGGCTTCTTGAAGGGAAAGATGTAACTCTGTGAGATGAATTAACAGAACACAGAGCAGTTTCTCAGAAAGCTTCTTTCCAGTTTTCAGGGGAAGATATTTCATTTTTCACCATAGCCCTCTATGGGCTTCCAAATATTCCTTTGCCAATTCCACAAGAACAGCCTTAGCGAAAGGCTTCTTGAAGGGAAAGATGTAACTCTGTGAGATGAATTCACAGAACACAGAGCAGTTTCTCAGAAAGCTTCTTTCCAGTTTTGAACGGAAGATATTTCCTTTTTCACCATAGCCCTCTATGGGCTTCCAAATATCCCTTTGCCAATTCCACAAGAACAGCCTTATCGAAAGGCTTCTTGAAGGGAAAGATGTAACTCTGTGAGATGAATTAACAGAACACAGAGCAGTTTCTCAGAAAGCTTCTTTTCAGTTTTCAGGGGAATATATTTCCTTTTTCACCGTAGCCCTCTATGGGCTTCCAAATATCCCTTTGCCAATTCCACAAGAACAGCCGTAGCGAAAGGCTTCTAGAAGGGAAAGATATAACTCTGTGAGATGAATTAACAGAACACAGAGCAGTTTCTCAGAAAGCTTCTTTCCAGTTTTCAGGGGAAGATATTTCCTTTTTCATCATAGCCCTCTATGGGCTTCCAAATATCCCTTTGCCAATTCCACAAGAACAGCCTTAGCGAAAGGCTTTTTGAAGGGAAAGATGTAACTCTGTGAGATGAATTAACAGAACACAGAGCAGTTTCTCCGAAAGCTTCTTTCCAGTTTTGAAGGGAAGATATTTCCTTTTTCACCTTAGCCCTCTATGGGCTTCCAAATATCCCATTGCCAATTCCACAAGAACAGCCTCAGCGAAAGGCTTCTTGAAGGGAAAGATGTAACTCTGTGAGATGAATTAACAGAACACAGAGCAGTTTCTCAGAAAGCTTCTTTCCAGTTTTGAACGGAAGATATTTCCTTTTTCAACATAGCACTCTATGGGCTTCCAAATATCCCTTTGCCAATTCCACAATAACAGCCTTAGCGAAAGGCTTCCTGAAGGGAAAGATGTAACTCTGTGAGATGAATTAACAGAACACAGAGCAGTTTCTCAGAAAGCTTCTTTCCAGTTTTCAGGGGAAGATATTTCCTTTTTCACCATAGCCCTCTATGGGCTTCCAAATATCCCTTTGCCAATTCCACAAGAACAGCCTTAGCGAAAGGCTTCTTGAAGGGAGAGATGTAACTCTGTGAGATGAATTCACAGAACACAGAGCAGTTTCTCAGAAAGCTTCTTTCCAGTTTTGAACGGAAGATATTTCCTTCTTCACCATAGCCCTGTATGGGCTTCCAAATATCCCTTTGCCAATTCCACAAGAACAGCCTTAGCGAAAGGCTTCTTGAAGGGAAAGATGTAACTCTGTGAGATGAATTTACAGAACACAGAGCAGTTTCTCAGAAAGCTTCTTTCCAGTTTTCAGGGGAAGATATTTCCTTTTTCACCATACCCCTCTATGGGCTTCCAAATATCCCTTTGCCAATTCCACAAGAACAGCCGTAGCGAAAGGCTTCTTGAAGGGAAAGATATAACTCTGTGAGATGAATTAACAGAACACAGAGCAGTTTCTCAGAAAGCTTCTTTCCAGTTTTCAGGGGAAGATATTTCCTTTTTCATCATAGCCCTCTATGGGCTTCCAAATATCCCTTTGCCAATTCCACAAGAACAGCCTTAGCGAAAGGCTTTTTGAAGGGAAAGATGTAACTCTGTGAGATGAATTAACAGAACACAGAGCAGTTTCTCAGAAAGCTTCTTTCCAGTTTTGAAGGGAAGATATTTCCTTTTTCACCTTAGCCCTCTATGGGCTTCCAAATATCCCATTGCCAATTCCACAAGAACAGCCTCAGCGAAAGGCTTCTTGAAGGGAAAGATGTAACTCTGTGAGATGAATTAACAGAACACAGAGCAGTTTCTCAGAAAGCTTCTTTCCAGTTTTGAACGGAAGATATTTCCTTTTTCAACATAGCACTCTATGGGCTTCCAAATATCCCTTTGCCAATTCCACAATAACAGCCTTAGCGAAAGGCTTCTTGAAGGGAAAGATGTAACTCTGTGAGATGAATTAACAGAACACAGAGCAGTTTCTCAGAAAGCTTCTTTCCAGTTTTCAGGGGAAGATATTTCCTTTTTCACCGTAGCCCTCTATGGGCTTCCAAATATCCCTTTGCCAATTCCACAAGAACAGCCTTAGCGAAAGGCTTCTTGAAGGGAGAGATGTAACTCTGTGAGATGAATTCACAGAACACAGAGCAGTTTCTCAGAAAGCTTCTTTCCAGTTTTGAACGGAAGATATTTCCTTTGTCACCATAGCCCTCTCTGGGCTTCCAAATATCCCTTTGCCAATTCCACAAGAACAGCCTTAGCGAAAGGCTTCTTGAAGGGAAAGATGTAACTCTGTGAGATGAATTTACAGAACACAGAGCAGTTTCTCAGAAAGCTTCTTTCCAGTTTTCAGGGGAAGATATTTCCTTTTTCACCATACCCCTCTATGGGCTTCCAAATATCCCTTTGCCAATTCCACAAGAACAGCCGTAGCGAAAGGCTTCTTGAAGGGAAAGATATAACTCTGTGAGATGAATTAACAGAACACAGAGTAGTTTCTCAGAAAGCTTCTTTCCTGTTTTCAGGGGAAGATATTTCCTTTTTCATCATAGCCCTCTATGGGCTTCCAAATATCCCTTTGCCAATTCCACAAGAACAGCCTTAGCGAAAGGCTTCTTGAATGGAAACATGTAACTCTGTGAGATGAATTAAGAGAACACAGAGCAGTTTCTCAGAAAGCTTCTTTCCAGTTTTGAACTGAAGATATTTCCTTTTTCACCATGGCAATCTATGGGCTTCCAAATATCCCTTTGCCAATTCCAGAAGAACAGCCTGAGCGAAAGGCTTCTTGAAGGGAAAGATGTAACTCTGTGAGATGAATTCACAGAACACAGAGCAGTTTCTCAGAAAGCTTCTTTCCAGTTTTGAGCGGAAGATATTTCCTTTTTCACCATACCCCTCTATGGGCTTCCAAATATCCCTTTGCCAATTCCACAAGAACAGCCTTAGCGAAAGGCTTCTTGAAGGGAAAGATGTAACTCTGTGAGATGAATTCACAGAACACAGCGCAGTTTCTCAGAAAGCTTCTTTCCAGTTTTGAACGGAAGATATTTCCTTTTTCACCATAGCCCTCTAGGGGCTTCCAAATATCCCTTTGCCAATTCCACAAGAACAGCCTTAGCGAAAGGCTTCTTGAAGGGAAGATGTAACTCTGTGAGATGAATTCACGGAACACAAAGAAGTTTCTCAGAAAGCTTCTTTCCAGTTTTGAACGGAAGATATTTCCTTTTTCACCATAGCCCTCTATGGGCTTCCAAATAATCCTGTGCCAATTCCACAAGAACAGCCTTAGCGAAAGGCTTCTTGAAGGGAAATATGTAACTCTGTGAGATGAATTCACAGAACACAGAGCAGTTTCTCAGAAAGCTTCTTTCCAGTTTTGAACGGAAGATATTTCCTTTTTCACCATAGCCCTCTATGGGCTTCCAAATATCCCCTTGCCAATTCCACAATAACAGCCTTAGCGAAAGGCTTCTTGAAGGGAAAGATGTAACTCTGTGAGATGAATTAACAGAACACAGAGGAGTTTCTCAGAAAGCTTCTTTCCAGTTTTGAACGGAAGATATTTCCTTTTTCACCATAGCCCTCTATGGGCTTCCAAATATCCCTTTGCCAATTCCACAAGAACAGCCTTAGCGAAAGGCTTCTTGAAGGGAAAGATGTAACTCTGAGAGATGAATTAACAGAACACAGAGCAGTTTCTCAGAAAGCTTCTTTCCAGTTTTCAGCGGAAGATATTTCCTTTTTCACCATAGCCCTCTATGCGCTTGCAAATATCCCTTTGCCAATTCCAAAAGAACAGGCTTAGCGAAAGGCTTCTTGAAGGGAAAGATGTAACTCTGTGAGATGAATTAACAGAACACAGAGCAGTTTCTCAGAAAGCTTCTTTCCAGTTTTCAGGGGAAGATATTTCATTTTTCACCATAGCCCTCTATGGGCTTCCAAATATCCCTTTGCCAATTCCACAAGAACAGCCTTATCGAAAGGCTTCTTGAAGGGAAAGATGTAACTCTGTGAGATGAATTAACAGAACACAGAGCAGTTTCTCAGAAAGCTTCTTTCCAGTTTTCAGGGGAATATATTTCCTTTTTCACCATAGCCCTCTATGGGCTTCCAAATATCCCTTTGCCAATTCCACAAGAACAGCCGTAGCGAAAGGCTTCTTGAAGGGAAAGATGTAACTCTGTGAGATGAATTCACAGAACACAGAGCAGTTTCTCAGAAAGCTTCTTTCCAGTTTTGAACGGAAGATATTTCCTTTTTCACCATAGCCCTCTATGGGCTTCCAAATATCCCTTTGCCAATTCCACAAGAACAGCCTCAGCGAAAGGCTTCTTGAAGGGAAAGATGTAACTCTGTGAGATGAATTAACAGAACACAGAGCAGTTTCTCAGAAAGCTTCTTTCCAGTTTTGAACGGAAGATATTTCCTTTTTCACCATAGCCCTCTATGGGCTTCCAAATATCCCTTTGCCAATTCCACAAGAACAGCCTTAGCGAAAGGCTTCTTGAAGGGAAAGATGTAACTCTGTGGGATGAATTAACAGAACACAGAGCAGTTTCTCAGAAAGCTTCTTTCCAGTTTTGAACGGAAAATATTTTCTTTTTCACCATAGCCCTCTATGGGCTTCCAAATATCCCTTTGCCAATTCCACAAGAACAGCCTTAGCGAAAGGCTTCTTGAAGGGAAAGATGTAACTCTGTGAGATGAATTAACAAACACAGAGCAGTTTCTCAGAAAGCTTCTTTCCAGTTTTGAGCGGAAGATATTTCCTCTTTCACCATAGCCCTCTATAAGCTTCCAAATATCCCTTTGCCAATTCCAAAAGAACAGCCTTAGCGAAAGTCTTCTTGAAGGGAAAGATGTAACTCTGTGAGATGAATTAACAGAACAAAGAGCAGTTTCTCAGAAAGCTTCTTTCCAGTTTTGAACGGAAGATATTTCCTTTTTCACCATAGCCCTCTATGGTCTTCCAAATATCCCTTTGCCAATTCCACAAGAACAGCCTTAGCGAAAGGCTTCTTGAAGGGAAAGATGTAACTCTGTGAGATGAATTAACAGAACACAGAGCAGTTTCTCAGAAAGCTTCTTTCCAGTTTTGAACGGAAGATATTTCCTTTTTCACCATAGCCCTCTATGGTCTTCCAAATATCCCTTTGCCAATTCCACAAGAACAGCCTTAGCGAAAGGCTTCTTGAAGGGAAAGATGTAACTCTGTGAGATGAATTCACAGAACACAGAGCAGTTTCTCAGAAAGCTTCTTTCCTGCTTTGAACGGAAGATACTTCCTTTTTCACCATAGCCCTCTATGGGCTTCCAAATATCCCTTTGCCAATTCCACAAGAACAGCCTTAGCGAAAGGCTTCTTGAAGGGAAACATGTAACTCTGTGAGATGAATTAACAGAACACAGAGCAGTTTCTCAGAAAGCTTCTTGCCAGTTTTCAGCTAAGGATATTTCCTTTTTCACCATAGCCCTCTATGGGCTTCCAAATATCCCTTTGCCAATTCCACAAGAACAGCCTTAGCGAAAGGCTTTTTGAAGGGAAAGATGTAACTCTGTGAGATGAATTCACGGAACACAAAGAAGTTTCTCAGAAAGCTTCTTTCCAGTTTTGAACGGAAGATATTTCCTTTTTCACCATAGCCCTCTAGGGGCTTCCAAATAATCCTTTGCCAATTCCACAAGAACAGCCTTAGCGAAAGGCTTCTTGAAGGGAAATATGTAACTCTGTGAGATGAATTCACAGAACACAGAGCAGTTTCTCAGAAAGCTTCTTTCCAGTTTTGAACGGAAGATATTTCCTTTGTCACCATAGCCCTCTATGGGTTTCCAAATATCCCTTTGCCAATTGCACAAGAACAGCCTTAGCGAAAGGGTTCTTGAAGGGAAAGATGTAACTCTGTGAGATGAATTCACAGAACACAGAGCAGTTTCTCAGAAAGCTTCTTTCCAGTTTTGAACGGAAGATATTTCCTTTTTCAACATAGCCCTCTATGGGCTTCCAAATATCCCTTTGCCAATTCCACAAGAACAGCCATAGCGAAAGGCTTCTTGAAGGGAAACATGTAACTCTGTGAGATGAATTAAGAGAACACAGAGCAGTTTCTCAGAAAGCTTCTTTCCAGTTTTGAACGGAAGATATTTCCTTTTTCACCATAGCCTTCTAAGGGTTTACAAATATCCCTTTGCCAATTCCACAAGAACAGCCTTAGCGAAAGGCTTCTTGAAGGGAAAGATGTAACTCTGTGAGATGAATTCACAGAACACAGAGCAGTTTCTCAGAAAGCTTCTTTCCAGTTTTCAGCGGAAGATGTTTCCTTTTTCACCATAGCCCTCTATGGGCTTCCAAATATCCCTTTGCCAATTCCACGAGAACAGCCTTAGCGAAAGGCTTCTTGAAGGGAAAGATGTAACTCTGTGAGATGAATTCACAGAACACAGAGCAGTTTCTCAGAAAGCTTCTTTCCAGTTTTGAACGTAAGATATTTCCTTTGTCACCGTAGCCCTCTATGGGCTTCCAAATATCCCTTTGCCAATTCCACAAGAACAGCCTTAGCGAAAGGCTTCTTGAAGGGAAAGATGTAACTCTGTGAGATGAATTAACAGAACACAGAGCAGTTTCTCAGAAAGCTTCTTTCCAGTTTTCAGGGGAAGATATTTCCTTTTTCACCATAGCCCTCTATGGGCTTCCAAATATCCCTTTGCCAATTCCACAAGAACAGCCGTAGCGAAAGTCTTCTTGAAGGGAAAGATATAACTCTGTGAGATGAATTAACAGAACACAGAGCAGTTTCTCAGAAAGCTTCTTTCCAGTTTTCAGGGGAAGATATTTCCTTTTTCATCATAGCCCTCTATGGGGTTCCAAATATCCCTTTGCCAATTCCACAAGAACAGCCTTAGCGAAAGGCTTCTTGAAGGGAAACATGTAACTCTGTGAGATGAATTAAGAGGACACAGACCAGTTTCTCAGAAAGCTTCTTTCCAGTTTTGAACGGAAGATATTTCCTTTTTCACCATGGCCCTCTATGGGCTTCCAAATATCCCTTTGACAATTCCAGAAGAACAGCCTGAGCGAAAGGCTTCTTGAAGGGAAACATGTAACTCTGTGAGATGAATTCACAGAACACAGAGCAGTTTCTCAGAAAGCTTCTTTCCAGTTTTGAGCGGAAGATATTTCCTTTTTCACCATAGCCCTCTATGGGCTTCCAAATATCCCTTTGCCAATTCCACAAGAACAGCCTTAGCGAAAGGCTTCTTGAAGGGAAATATGTAACTCTGTGAGATGAATTCACAGAACACAGAGCAGTTTCTCAGAAAGCTTCTTTCCAGTTTTGAACGGAAGATATTTCCTTTTTCACCATAGCCCTCTATGGGCTTCCAAATATCCCTTTGCCAATTCCACAAGAACAGCCTTAGCGAAAGGCTTCTTGAAGGGAAAGATGTAACTCTGTGAGATGAATTAAAAGAACACAGAGCAGTTTCTCAGAAAGCTTCTTTCCAGTTTTCAGCTAAAGATATTTCCTTTTTCATCATAGCCCTCTATGGGCTTCCAAATATCCCTTTGCCAATTCCACAAGAACAGCCTCAGCGAAAGGCTTCTTGAAGGGAAAGATGTAACTCTGTGAGATGAATTCACAGAACACAGAGAAGTTTCTCAGAAAGGTTCTTTCCAGTTTTGAGCGGAAGATATTTCCTTTTTCACCATAGCCCTCTATGGGCTTCCAAATATCCCTTTGCCAATTCCACAAGAACAGCCTTAGCGAAAGTCTTCTTGAAGGGAAAGATGTAACTCTGTGAGATGAATTAACAGAGCACAGAGCAGTTTCTCAGAAAGCTTCTTTCCAGTTTTCAGCTAAAGATATTTCCTTTTTCATCATAGCCCTCTATGGCCTTCCAAATATCCCTTTGCCAATTCCACAAGAACAGCCTTAGCTAAAGGCTTCTTGAAGGGAAAGATGTAACTCTGTGAGATGAATTAACAGAACACAGAGCCGTTTCTCAGAAAGCTTCTTTCCAGTTTTGAACGGAAGATATTTCCTTTTTCACCATAGCCCTCTATGGGCTTCCAAATATCCCTTTGCCAATTCCACAAGAACAGCCTTAGGGAAAGGCTTCTTGAAGGGAAAGATGTAACTCTGTGAGATGAATTCACAGAACACAGAGCAGTTTCTCAGAAAGCTTCTTTCCAGTTTTGAACGGAAGATATTACCTTTTTCACCACAGCCCTCTATGGGC
Organism: Chlorocebus sabaeus; assembly: GCF_047675955.1. NCBI lineage: Eukaryota > Metazoa > Chordata > Mammalia > Primates > Cercopithecidae > Chlorocebus > Chlorocebus sabaeus. The sequence continues at coordinate 1,689,758 of NW_027327079.1, read as the reverse complement.
TTCCAAATATCCCTTTGCCAATTCCACAAGAACAGCCTTAGCGAAAGGCTTCTTGAAGGGAAAGATGTAACTCTGTGAGATGAATTAACAGAACACAGAGCCGTTTCTCAGAAAGCTTCTTTCCAGTTTTGAACGGAAGATATTTCCTTTTTCACCATAGCCCTCTATGGGCTTCCAAATATCCCTTTGCCAATTCCACAAGAACAGCCTCAGCGAAAGGCTTCTTGAAGGGAAAGATGTAACTCTGTGAGATGAATTCACAGAACACAGAGAAGTTTCTCAGAAAGGTTCTTTCCAGTTTTGAGCGGAAGATATTTCCTTTTTCACCATAGCCCTCTATGGGCTTCCAAATATCCCTTTGCCAATTCCACAAGAACAGCCTTAGCGAAAGTCTTCTTGAAGGGAAAGATGTAACTCTGTGAGATGAATTAACAGAACACAGAGCAGTTTCTCAGAAAGCTTCTTTCCAGTTTTCAGCTAAAGATATTTCCTTTTTCATCATAGCCCTCTACGGCCTTCCAAATATCCCTTTGCCAATTCCACAAGAACAGCCTTAGCTAAAGGCTTCTTGAAGGGAAAGATGTAACTCTGTGAGATGAATTCACAGAACACAGAGCAGTTTCTCAGAAAGCTTCTTTCCAGTTTTGAACGGAAGATATTACCTTTTTCACCACAGCCCTCTATGGGCTTCCAAATATCCCTTTGCCAATTCCACAAGAACAGCCTTAGCGAAAGGCTTCTTGAAGGGAAAGATGTAACTCTGTGAGATGAATTAACAGAACACAGAGCCGTTTCTCAGAAAGCTTCTTTCCAGTTTTGAACGGAAGATATTTCCTTTTTCACCATAGCCCTCTATGGGCTTCCAAATATCCCTTTGCCAATTCCATAAGAACAGCCTTAGCGAAAGGCTTCTTGAAGGGAAAGATGTAACTCTGTGAGATGAATTAACAGAACATAGAGCAGTTTCTCAGAAAGCTTCTTTCCAGTTTTGAACGGAAGATATTTCCTTTTTCAACATAGCCCTCTATGGGCTTCCAAATATCCCTTTGCCAATTGCACAAGAACAGCCTTAGCGATAGGCTTCTTGAAGGGAAAGATGTAACTCTGTGAGATGAATTCACAGAACACAGAGCAGTTTCTCAGAAAGCTTCTTTCCAGTTTTGAACGGAAGATATTTCCTTTTTCACCGTAGCCCTCTAAGGGCTTCCAAATATCCCTTTGCCAACTCCACAACAACAGCCTTACCGAAAGGCTTCTTGAAGGGAAAGATGTAACTCTGTGAGATGAATTAACAGAACACAGAGCAGTTTCTCAGAAAGCTTCTTTCCAGTTTTCAGCTAAAGATATTCCCTTTTTCACCATAGCCCTCTATGGGCTTCCAAATATCCCTTTGCCAATTCCACAAGAACAGCCTTAGCGAAAGGCTTCTTGAAGGGAAAGATGTAACTCTGTGAGATGAATTAACAGAACACAGAGCCGTTTCTCAGAAAGCTTCTTTCCAGTTTTGAACGGAAGATATTTCCTTTTTCACCATAGCCCTCTATGGGCTTCCAAATATCCCTTTGCCAATTCCACAAGAACAGCCTTAGCGAAAGGCTTCTTGAAGGGAAAGATGTAACTCTGTGAGATGAATTCACAGAACACAGCGCCGTTTCTCAGAAAGCTTCTTTCCAGTTTTGAACGGAAGATATTTCCTTTTTCACCATAGCCCTCTATGGGCTTCGAAATATCCCTTTGCCAATTCCACAAGAACAGCCTTAGGGAAAGGCTTCCTGAAGGGAAAGATGTAATTCTGTGAGATGAATTCACAGAACACAGAGCAGTTTCTCAGAAAGCTTCTTTCCAGTTTTGAACGGAAGATATTTCCTTTTTCACCATAGCCCTCTATGGGCTTCCAAATATCCCTTTGCCAATTCCACAAGAACAGCCTTAGCGAAAGGCTTCTTGAAGGGAAAGACGTAACTCTGTGAGATGAATTAACAGAACACAGAGCAGTTTCTCAGAAAGCTTCTTTCCAGTTTTCAGCTAAAGATATTTCCTTTTTCATCATAGCCCTCTATGGGCTTCGAAATATCCCTTTGCCAATTCCACAAGAACAGCCTTAGCGAAAGGCTTCTTGAAGGGAAAGATGTAACTCTGTGAGATGAATTAACAGAATACAGAGCCGTTTCTCAGTAAGCTTCTTTCCAGTTTAGAACGGAAGATATTTCCTTTTTCACCATAGCCCTCTATGGGCTTCCAAATATCCCTTTGCCAATTCCACAAGAACAGCCTTAGGGAAAGGCTTCTTGAAGGGAAAGATGTAACTCTGTGAGATGAATTCACAGAACACAGAGCAGTTTCTCAGAAAGCTTCTTTCCAGTTTTGAACGGAAGATATTTCCTTTTTCACCATAGCCCTCTATGGGCTTCCAAATATCCCTTTGCCAATTCCACAAGAACAGCCTTAGCGAAAGTCTTCTTGAAGGGAAAGATGTAACTCTGTGAGATGAATTCACAGAACACAGAGCAGTTTCTCACAAAGCTTCTTTCCAGTTTTGAACGGAAGATATTTCCTTTTTCAACATAGCCCTCTATGGGCTTCCAAATATCCCTTTGCCAATTCCACAAGAACAGCCTTAGCGAAAGGCTTCTTGAAGGGAAAGATGTAACTCTGTGAGATGAATTAACAGAACACAGAGCAGTTTCTCAGAAAGCTTCTTTCCAGTTTTGAAAGGAAAATATTTCCTTTTTCACCATAGCCCTCTATGGGCTTCCAAATATCCCTTTGCCAATTCCACAAGAACAGCCTTACAGAAAGGCTTCTTCAAGGCAAAGATGTAACTCTGTGAGATGAATTAACGGAACGCAGAGAAGTTTCTCAGAAAGCTTCTTTCCAGTTTTGAACGGAAGATATTTCCTTTTTCACCATAGCCCTCTATGGGCTTCCAAATATCCCTTTGCCAATTCCACAAGAACAGCCTTAGCGAAAGGCTTCTTGAAGGGAAAGATGTAACTCTGTGAGATGAATTAAAAGAACACAGAGCAGTTTCTCAGAAAGCTTCTTTCCAGGTTTCAGCGGAAGATATTTTCTTTTTCACCATAGCCCTCTATGGGCTTCCAAATATCCCTTTGCCAATTACACAATAACAGCCTTAGCGAAAGGCTTCTTGAAGGGAAAGATGTAACTCTGTGAGATGAATTAACAGAACACAGAGCAGTTTCTCAGAAAGCTTCTTTCCAGTTTTCAGCTAAAGATATTTCCTTTTTCATCATAGCCCTCTATGGCCTTCCAAATATCCCTTTGCCAAATCCACAAGAACAGCCTTAGCGAAAGGCTTCTTGAAGGGAAAGATGTAACTCTGTGAGATGAAGTCAGAGAACACAGAGCAGTTTCTCAGAAAGCTTATTTCCAGTTTTGAACGGAAGATATTTCCTTTTTCACCATAGCCCTCTATTTGCTTCCAAATATCCTTTTGCCAATTCCACAAGAACAGCCTTAGGGAAAGTCTTCTTGAAGGGAAATATGTAACTCTGTGAGATGAATTCACAGAACACAGAGCAGTTTCTCAGAAAGCTTCTTTCCAGTTTTGAACGGAAGATATTTCCTTTGTCACCATAGCCCTCTACGGGCTTCCAAATATCCCTTTGTCAATTCCACAAGAACAGCCTTAGCGAAAGGCTTCTTGAAGGGAAAGATGTAACTCTGTGAGATGAATTCACAGAACACAGAGCAGTTTCTCAGAAAGCTTCTTTCCAGTTTTGAACGGAAGATATTTCCTTTGTCACCATAGCGCTCTAGGGGCTTCCAAATATCCCTTTGCCAATTCCACAAGAACAGCCTTAGAGAAAGGCTTCTTGAAGGGGAAGATGTAACTCTGTGAGATGAATTAACAGAACACAGAGCAGTTTCTCAGAAAGCTTCTTTCCAGTTTTCAGGGGAAGATATTTCCTTTTTCACCATAGCCCTCTATGGGCTTCCAAATATTCCTTTGCCAATTCCACAAGAACAGCCTTAGCGAAAGGCTTCTTGAAGGGAAAGATGTAACTCTGTGAGATGAATTCACGGAACACAAAGAAGTTTCTCAGAAAGCTTCTTTCCAGTTTTGAACGGAAGATATTTCCTTTTTCACCATAGCCCTCTATGGGCTTCCAAATAATCCTTTGCCAATTCCACAAGAACAGCCTTAGCGAAAGGCTTCTTGAAGGGAAATATGTAACTCTGTGAGATGAATTCACAGAACACAGAGCAGTTTCTCAGAAAGCTTCTTTCCAGTTTTGAACGGAAGATATTTCCTTTTTCACCATAGCCCTCTATGGGCTTCCAAATATCCCCTTGCCAATTCCACAAGAACAGCCTTAGCGAAAGGCTTCTTGAAGGGAAAGATGTAACTCTGTGAGATGAATTAACAGAACACAGAGGAGTTTCTCAGAAAGCTTCTTTCCAGTTTTGAACGGAAGATATTTCCTTTTTCACCATGGCCCTCTATGGGCTTCCAAATATCCCTTTGCCAATTCCACAAGAACAGCCTTAGCGAAAGGCTTCTTGAAGGGAAAGATGTAACTCTGAGAGATGAATTAACAGAACACAGAGCAGTTTCTCAGAAAGCTTCTTTCCAGTTTTCAGCGGAAGATATTTCCTTTTTCACCATAGCCCTCTATGCGCTTGCAAATATCCCTTTGCTAATTCCAAAAGAACAGGCTTAGCGAAAGGCTTCTTGAAGGGAAAGATGTAACTCTGTGAGATGAATTAACAGAACACAGAGCAGTTTCTCAGAAAGCTTCTTTCCAGTTTTGAACGGAAGATATTTCCTTTTTCACCATAGCCCTCTATGGGCTTCCAAATATCCCTTTGCCAATTCCACAAGAACAGCCTTAGGGAAAGGCTTCTTGAATCGAAAGATGTAACTCTGTGAGATGAATTCACAGAACACAGAGCAGTTTCTCAGAAAGCTTCTTTCCAGTTTTGAACGGAAGATATTTCCTTTGTCACCATAGCCCTCTATGGGCTTCCAAATATCCCTTTGCCAATTGCACAAGAACAGCCTTAGCGAAAGGCTTCTTGAAGGGAAAGATGTAACTCTGTGAGATGAATTCACAGAACACAGAGCAGTTTCTCAGAAAGCTTCTTTCCAGTTTTGAACGGAAGATACTTCCTTTTTCAACATAGCCCTCTATGGGCTTCCAAATATCCCTTTGCCAATTCCACAAGAACAGCCATAGCGAAAGGCTTCTTGAAGGGAAACATGTAACTCTGTGAGATGAATTAAGAGAACACAGAGCAGTTTCTCAGAAAGCTTCTTTCCAGTTTTGAACGGAAGATATTTCCTTTTTCACCATAGCCCTCTATTTGCTTCCAAATATCCCTTTGCCAATTCCACGAGAACAGCCTTAGGGAAAGTCTTCTTGAAGGGAAATATGTAACTCTGAGAGATGAATTCACAGAACACAGAGCAGTTTCTCGGAAAGCTTCTTTCCAGTTTTGAACGGAAGATATTTCCTTTGTCACCATAGCCCTCTATGGGCTTCCAAATATCCCTTTGCCAATTCCACAAGAAGAGCCTTAGAGAAAGGCTTCTTGAAGGGAAAGATGTAACTCTGTGAGATGAATTAACAGAACACAGAGCAGTTTCTCAGAAAGCTTCTTTCCAGTTTTCAGGGGAAGATATTTCATTTTTCACCATAGCCCTCTATGGGCTTCCAAATATTCCTTTGCCAATTCCACAAGAACAGCCTTAGCGAAAGGCTTCTTGAAGGGAAAGATGTAAATCTGTGAGATGAATTCACAGAACACAGAGCAGTTTCTCAGAAAGCTTCTTTCCAGTTTTGAACGTAAGATATTTCCTTTGTCACCATAGCCCTCTATGGGCTTCCAAATATCCCTTTGCCAATTCCACAAGAACAGCCTTATCGAAAGGCTTCTTGAAAGCAAAGATGTAACTCTGTGAGATGAATTAACAGAACACAGAGCAGTTTCTCAGAAAGCTTCTTTCCAGTTTTCAGGGGATTATATTTCCTTTTTCACCATAGCCCTCTATGGGCTTCCAAATATCCCTTTGCCAATTCCAGAAGAACAGCCGTAGCGAAAGGCTTCTTGAAGGGAAAGATATAACTCTGTGAGATGAATTAAGAGAACACAGAGCAGTTTCTCAGAAAGCTTCTTTCCAGTTTTCAGGGGAAGATATTTCCTTTTTCATCATAGCCCTCTATGGGCTTCCAAATATCCCTTTGCCAATTCCACAAGAACAGCCTTAGCGAAAGGCTTTTTGAAAGGAAAGATGTAACTCTGTGAGATGAATTAACAGAACACAGAGCAGTTTCTCCGAAAGCTTCTTTCCAGTTTTGAACGGAAGATATTTCCTTTTTCACCTTAGCCCTCTATGGGCTTCCAAATATCCCATTGCCAATTCCACAAGAACAGCCTCAGCGAAAGGCTTCTTGAAGGGAAAGATGTAACTCTGTGAGATGAATTAACAGAACACAGAGCAGTTTCTCAGAAAGCTTCTTTCCAGTTTTGAACGGAAGATATTTCCTTTTTCAACATAGCACTCTATGGGCTTCCAAATATCCCTTTGCCAATTCCACAAGAACAGCCTTAGCGAAAGGCTTCTTGAAGGGAGAGATGTAACTCTGTGAGATGAATTCACAGAACACAGAGCAGTTTCTCAGAAAGCTTCTTTCCAGTTTTCAGGGGAAGATATTTCCTTTTTCACCATACCCCTCTATGGGCTTCCAAATATCCCTTTGCCAATTCCACAAGAACAGCCTTAGCGAAAGGCTTCTTGAAGGGAAGATGTAACTCTGTGAGATGAATTCACGGAACACAAAGAAGTTTCTCAGAAAGCTTCTTTCCAGTTTTGAACGGAAGATATTTCCTTTTTCACCATAGCCCTCTATGGGCTTCCAAATAATCCTGTGCCAATTCCACAAGAACAGCCTTAGCGAAAGGCTTCTTGAAGGGAAATATGTAACTCTGTGAGATGAATTCACAGAACACAGAGCAGTTTCTCAGAAAGCTTCTTTCCAGTTTTGAACGGAAGATATTTCCTTTTTCACCATAGCCCTCTATGGGCTTCCAAATATCCCCTTGCCAATTCCACAATAACAGCCTTAGCGAAAGGCTTCTTGAAGGGAAAGATGTAACTCTGTGAGATGAATTAACAGAACACAGAGGAGTTTCTCAGAAAGCTTCTTTCCAGTTTTGAACGGAAGATATTTCCTTTTTCACCATAGCCCTCTATGGGCTTCCAAATATCCCTTTGCCAATTCCACAAGAACAGCCTTAGCGAAAGGCTTCTTGAAGGGAAAGATGTAACTCTGAGAGATGAATTAACAGAACACAGAGCAGTTTCTCAGAAAGCTTCTTTCCAGTTTTCAGCGGAAGATATTTCCTTTTTCACCATAGCCCTCTATGCGCTTGCAAATATCCCTTTGCCAATTCCAAAAGAACAGGCTTAGCGAAAGGCTTCTTGAAGGGAAAGATGTAACTCTGTGAGATGAATTAACAGAACACAGAGCAGTTTCTCAGAAAGCTTCTTTCCAGTTTTCAGGGGAAGATATTTCATTTTTCACCATAGCCCTCTATGGGCTTCCAAATATCCCTTTGCCAATTCCACAAGAACAGCCTTATCGAAAGGCTTCTTGAAGGGAAAGATGTAACTCTGTGAGATGAATTAACAGAACACAGAGCAGTTTCTCAGAAAGCTTCTTTCCAGTTTTCAGGGGAATATATTTCCTTTTTCACCATAGCCCTCTATGGGCTTCCAAATATCCCTTTGCCAATTCCACAAGAACAGCCGTAGCGAAAGGCTTCTTGAAGGGAAAGATGTAACTCTGTGAGATGAATTAACAGAACACAGAGCAGTTTCTCAGAAAGCTTCTTTCCAGTTTTGAACGGAAGATATTTCCTTTTTCACCATAGCCCTCTATGGGCTTCCAAATATCCCTTTGCCAATTCCACAAGAACAGCCGTAGCGAAAGGCTTCTTGAAGGGAAAGATGTAACTCTGTGAGATGAATTCACAGAACACAGAGCAGTTTCTCAGAAAGCTTCTTTCCAGTTTTGAACGGAAGATATTTCCTTTTTCACCATAGCCCTCTATGGGCTTCCAAATATCCCTTTGCCAATTCCACAAGAACAGCCTCAGCGAAAGGCTTCTTGAAGGGAAAGATGTAACTCTGTGAGATGAATTAACAGAACACAGAGCAGTTTCTCAGAAAGCTTCTTTCCAGTTTTGAACGGAAGATATTTCCTTTTTCACCATAGCCCTCTATGGGCTTCCAAATATCCCTTTGCCAATTCCACAAGAACAGCCTTAGCGAAAGGCTTCTTGAAGGGAAAGATGTAACTCTGTGGGATGAATTAACAGAACACAGAGCAGTTTCTCAGAAAGCTTCTTTCCAGTTTTGAACGGAAAATATTTTCTTTTTCACCATAGCCCTCTATGGGCTTCCAAATATCCCTTTGCCAATTCCACAAGAACAGCCTTAGCGAAAGGCTTCTTGAAGGGAAAGATGTAACTCTGTGAGATGAATTAACAAACACAGAGCAGTTTCTCAGAAAGCTTCTTTCCAGTTTTGAGCGGAAGATATTTCCTCTTTCACCATAGCCCTCTATAGGCTTCCAAATATCCCTTTGCCAATTCCAAAAGAACAGCCTTAGCGAAAGTCTTCTTGAAGGGAAAGATGTAACTCTGTGAGATGAATTAACAGAACAAAGAGCAGTTTCTCAGAAAGCTTCTTTCCAGTTTTGAACGGAAGATATTTCCTTTTTCACCATAGCCCTCTATGGTCTTCCAAATATCCCTTTGCCAATTCCACAAGAACAGCCTTAGCGAAAGGCTTCTTGAAGGGAAAGATGTAACTCTGTGAGATGAATTAACAGAACACAGAGCAGTTTCTCAGAAAGCTTCTTTCCAGTTTTGAACGGAAGATATTTCCTTTTTCACCATAGCCCTCTATGGTCTTCCAAATATCCCTTTGCCAATTCCACAAGAACAGCCTTAGCGAAAGGCTTCTTGAAGGGAAAGATGTAACTCTGTGAGATGAATTCACAGAACACAGAGCAGTTTCTCAGAAAGCTTCTTTCCTGCTTTGAACGGAAGATACTTCCTTTTTCACCATAGCCCTCTATGGGCTTCCAAATATCCCTTTGCCAATTCCACAAGAACAGCCTTAGCGAAAGGCTTCTTGAAGGGAAACATGTAACTCTGTGAGATGAATTAACAGAACACAGAGCAGTTTCTCAGAAAGCTTCTTGCCAGTTTTCAGCTAAGGATATTTCCTTTTTCACCATAGCCCTCTATGGGCTTCCAAATATCCCTTTGCCAATTCCACAAGAACAGCCTTAGCGAAAGGCTTTTTGAAGGGAAAGATGTAACTCTGTGAGATGAATTCACGGAACACAAAGAAGTTTCTCAGAAAGCTTCTTTCCAGTTTTGAACGGAAGATATTTCCTTTTTCACCATAGCCCTCTAGGGGCTTCCAAATAATCCTTTGCCAATTCCACAAGAACAGCCTTAGCGAAAGGCTTCTTGAAGGGAAATATGTAACTCTGTGAGATGAATTCACAGAACACAGAGCAGTTTCTCAGAAAGCTTCTTTCCAGTTTTGAACGGAAGATATTTCCTTTGTCACCATAGCCCTCTATGGGTTTCCAAATATCCCTTTGCCAATTGCACAAGAACAGCCTTAGCGAAAGGGTTCTTGAAGGGAAAGATGTAACTCTGTGAGATGAATTCACAGAACACAGAGCAGTTTCTCAGAAAGCTTCTTTCCAGTTTTGAACGGAAGATATTTCCTTTTTCAACATAGCCCTCTATGGGCTTCCAAATATCCCTTTGCCAATTCCACAAGAACAGCCATAGCGAAAGGCTTCTTGAAGGGAAACATGTAACTCTGTGAGATGAATTAAGAGAACACAGAGCAGTTTCTCAGAAAGCTTCTTTCCAGTTTTGAACGGAAGATATTTCCTTTTTCACCATAGCCTTCTAAGGGTTTACAAATATCCCTTTGCCAATTCCACAAGAACAGCCTTAGCGAAAGGCTTCTTGAAGGGAAAGATGTAACTCTGTGAGATGAATTCACAGAACACAGAGCAGTTTCTCAGAAAGCTTCTTTCCAGTTTTCAGCGGAAGATGTTTCCTTTTTCACCATAGCCCTCTATGGGCTTCCAAATATCCCTTTGCCAATTCCACGAGAACAGCCTTAGCGAAAGGCTTCTTGAAGGGAAAGATGTAACTCTGTGAGATGAATTCACAGAACACAGAGCAGTTTCTCAGAAAGCTTCTTTCCAGTTTTGAACGTAAGATATTTCCTTTGTCACCGTAGCCCTCTATGGGCTTCCAAATATCCCTTTGCCAATTCCACAAGAACAGCCTTAGCGAAAGGCTTCTTGAAGGGAAAGATGTAACTCTGTGAGATGAATTAACAGAACACAGAGCAGTTTCTCAGAAAGCTTCTTTCCAGTTTTCAGGGGAAGATATTTCCTTTTTCACCATAGCCCTCTATGGGCTTCCAAATATCCCTTTGCCAATTCCACAAGAACAGCCGTAGCGAAAGTCTTCTTGAAGGGAAAGATATAACTCTGTGAGATGAATTAACAGAACACAGAGCAGTTTCTCAGAAAGCTTCTTTCCAGTTTTCAGGGGAAGATATTTCCTTTTTCATCATAGCCCTCTATGGGGTTCCAAATATCCCTTTGCCAATTCCACAAGAACAGCCTTAGCGAAAGGCTTCTTGAAGGGAAACATGTAACTCTGTGAGATGAATTAAGAGGACACAGACCAGTTTCTCAGAAAGCTTCTTTCCAGTTTTGAACGGAAGATATTTCCTTTTTCACCATGGCCCTCTATGGGCTTCCAAATATCCCTTTGACAATTCCAGAAGAACAGCCTGAGCGAAAGGCTTCTTGAAGGGAAACATGTAACTCTGTGAGATGAATTCACAGAACACAGAGCAGTTTCTCAGAAAGCTTCTTTCCAGTTTTGAGCGGAAGATATTTCCTTTTTCACCATAGCCCTCTATGGGCTTCCAAATATCCCTTTGCCAATTCCACAAGAACAGCCTTAGCGAAAGGCTTCTTGAAGGGAAATATGTAACTCTGTGAGATGAATTCACAGAACACAGAGCAGTTTCTCAGAAAGCTTCTTTCCAGTTTTGAACGGAAGATATTTCCTTTTTCACCATAGCCCTCTATGGGCTTCCAAATATCCCTTTGCCAATTCCACAAGAACAGCCTTAGCGAAAGGCTTCTTGAAGGGAAAGATGTAACTCTGTGAGATGAATTAAAAGAACACAGAGCAGTTTCTCAGAAAGCTTCTTTCCAGTTTTCAGCTAAAGATATTTCCTTTTTCATCATAGCCCTCTATGGGCTTCCAAATATCCCTTTGCCAATTCCACAAGAACAGCCTCAGCGAAAGGCTTCTTGAAGGGAAAGATGTAACTCTGTGAGATGAATTCACAGAACACAGAGAAGTTTCTCAGAAAGGTTCTTTCCAGTTTTGAGCGGAAGATATTTCCTTTTTCACCATAGCCCTCTATGGGCTTCCAAATATCCCTTTGCCAATTCCACAAGAACAGCCTTAGCGAAAGTCTTCTTGAAGGGAAAGATGTAACTCTGTGAGATGAATTAACAGAGCACAGAGCAGTTTCTCAGAAAGCTTCTTTCCAGTTTTCAGCTAAAGATATTTCCTTTTTCATCATAGCCCTCTATGGCCTTCCAAATATCCCTTTGCCAATTCCACAAGAACAGCCTTAGCTAAAGGCTTCTTGAAGGGAAAGATGTAACTCTGTGAGATGAATTAACAGAACACAGAGCCGTTTCTCAGAAAGCTTCTTTCCAGTTTTGAACGGAAGATATTTCCTTTTTCACCATAGCCCTCTATGGGCTTCCAAATATCCCTTTGCCAATTCCACAAGAACAGCCTTAGGGAAAGGCTTCTTGAAGGGAAAGATGTAACTCTGTGAGATGAATTCACAGAACACAGAGCAGTTTCTCAGAAAGCTTCTTTCCAGTTTTGAACGGAAGATATTACCTTTTTCACCACAGCCCTCTATGGGCTTCCAAATATCCCTTTGCCAATTCCACAAGAACAGCCTTAGCGAAAGGCTTCTTGAAGGGAAAGATGTAACTCTGTGAGATGAATTAACAGAACACAGAGCCGTTTCTCAGAAAGCTTCTTTCCAGTTTTGAACGGAAGATATTTCCTTTTTCACCATAGCCCTCTATGGGCTTCCAAATATCCCTTTGCCAATTCCACAAGAACAGCCTCAGCGAAAGGCTTCTTGAAGGGAAAGATGTAACTCTGTGAGATGAATTCACAGAACACAGAGAAGTTTCTCAGAAAGGTTCTTTCCAGTTTTGAGCGGAAGATATTTCCTTTTTCACCATAGCCCTCTATGGGCTTCCAAATATCCCTTTGCCAATTCCACAAGAACAGCCTTAGCGAAAGTCTTCTTGAAGGGAAAGATGTAACTCTGTGAGATGAATTAACAGAACACAGAGCAGTTTCTCAGAAAGCTTCTTTCCAGTTTTCAGCTAAAGATATTTCCTTTTTCATCATAGCCCTCTACGGCCTTCCAAATATCCCTTTGCCAATTCCACAAGAACAGCCTTAGCTAAAGGCTTCTTGAAGGGAAAGATGTAACACTGTGAGATGAATTCACAGAACACAGAGCAGTTTCTCAGAAAGCTTCTTTCCAGTTTTGAACGGAAGATATTACCTTTTTCACCACAGCCCTCTATGGGCTTCCAAATATCCCTTTGCCAATTCCACAAGAACAGCCTTAGCGAAAGGCTTCTTGAAGGGAAAGATGTAACTCTGTGAGATGAATTAACAGAACACAGAGCCGTTTCTCAGAAAGCTTCTTTCCAGTTTTGAACGGAAGATATTTCCTTTTTCACCATAGCCCTCTATGGGCTTCCAAATATCCCTTTGCCAATTCCATAAGAACAGCCTTAGCGAAAGGCTTCTTGAAGGGAAAGATGTAACTCTGTGAGATGAATTAACAGAACATAGAGCAGTTTCTCAGAAAGCTTCTTTCCAGTTTTGAACGGAAGATATTTCCTTTTTCAACATAGCCCTCTATGGGCTTCCAAATATCCCTTTGCCAATTGCACAAGAACAGCCTTAGCGATAGGCTTCTTGAAGGGAAAGATGTAACTCTGTGAGATGAATTCACAGAACACAGAGCAGTTTCTCAGAAAGCTTCTTTCCAGTTTTGAACGGAAGATATTTCCTTTTTCACCGTAGCCCTCTAAGGGCTTCCAAATATCCCTTTGCCAACTCCACAACAACAGCCTTACCGAAAGGCTTCTTGAAGGGAAAGATGTAACTCTGTGAGATGAATTAACAGAACACAGAGCAGTTTCTCAGAAAGCTTCTTTCCAGTTTTCAGCTAAAGATATTCCCTTTTTCACCATAGCCCTCTATGGGCTTCCAAATATCCCTTTGCCAATTCCACAAGAACAGCCTTAGCGAAAGGCTTCTTGAAGGGAAAGATGTAACTCTGTGAGATGAATTAACAGAACACAGAGCCGTTTCTCAGAAAGCTTCTTTCCAGTTTTGAACGGAAGATATTTCCTTTTTCACCATAGCCCTCTATGGGCTTCCAAATATCCCTTTGCCAATTCCACAAGAACAGCCTTAGCGAAAGGCTTCTTGAAGGGAAAGATGTAACTCTGTGAGATGAATTCACAGAACACAGCGCCGTTTCTCAGAAAGCTTCTTTCCAGTTTTGAACGGAAGATATTTCCTTTTTCACCATAGCCCTCTATGGGCTTCGAAATATCCCTTTGCCAATTCCACAAGAACAGCCTTAGGGAAAGGCTTCCTGAAGGGAAAGATGTAATTCTGTGAGATGAATTCACAGAACACAGAGCAGTTTCTCAGAAAGCTTCTTTCCAGTTTTGAACGGAAGATATTTCCTTTTTCACCATAGCCCTCTATGGGCTTCCAAATATCCCTTTGCCAATTCCACAAGAACAGCCTTAGCGAAAGGCTTCTTGAAGGGAAAGACGTAACTCTGTGAGATGAATTCACAGAACACAGAGCAGTTTCTCAGAAAGCTTCTTTCCAGTTTTCAGCTAAAGATATTTCCTTTTTCATCATAGCCCTCTATGGGCTTCGAAATATCCCTTTGCCAATTCCACAAGAACAGCCTTAGCGAAAGGCTTCTTGAAGGGAAAGATGTAACTCTGTGAGATGAATTAACAGAATACAGAGCCGTTTCTCAGTAAGCTTCTTTCCAGTTTAGAACGGAAGATATTTCCTTTTTCACCATAGCCCTCTATGGGCTTCCAAATATCCCTTTGCCAATTCCACAAGAACAGCCTTAGGGAAAGGCTTCTTGAAGGGAAAGATGTAACTCTGTGAGATGAATTCACAGAACACAGAGCAGTTTCTCAGAAAGCTTCTTTCCAGTTTTGAACGGAAGATATTTCCTTTTTCACCATAGCCCTCTATGGGCTTCCAAATATCCCTTTGCCAATTCCACAAGAACAGCCTTAGCGAAAGTCTTCTTGAAGGGAAAGATGTAACTCTGTGAGATGAATTCACAGAACACAGAGCAGTTTCTCACAAAGCTTCTTTCCAGTTTTGAACGGAAGATATTTCCTTTTTCAACATAGCCCTCTATGGGCTTCCAAATATCCCTTTGCCAATTCCACAAGAACAGCCTTAGCGAAAGGCTTCTTGAAGGGAAAGATGTAACTCTGTGAGATGAATTAACAGAACACAGAGCAGTTTCTCAGAAAGCTTCTTTCCAGTTTTGAAAGGAAAATATTTCCTTTTTCACCATAGCCCTCTATGGGCTTCCAAATATCCCTTTGCCAATTCCACAAGAACAGCCTTACAGAAAGGCTTCTTCAAGGCAAAGATGTAACTCTGTGAGATGAATTAACGGAACGCAGAGAAGTTTCTCAGAAAGCTTCTTTCCAGTTTTGAACGGAAGATATTTCCTTTTTCACCATAGCCCTCTATGGGCTTCCAAATATCCCTTTGCCAATTCCACAAGAACAGCCTTAGCGAAAGGCTTCTTGAAGGGAAAGATGTAACTCTGTGAGATGAATTAAAAGAACACAGAGCAGTTTCTCAGAAAGCTTCTTTCCAGGTTTCAGCGGAAGATATTTCCTTTTTCACCATAGCCCTCTATGGGCTTCCAAATATCCCTTTGCCAATTACACAATAACAGCCTTAGCGAAAGGCTTCTTGAAGGGAAAGATGTAACTCTGTGAGATGAATTAACAGAACACAGAGCAGTTTCTCAGAAAGCTTCTTTCCAGTTTTCAGCTAAAGATATTTCCTTTTTCATCATAGCCCTCTATGGCCTTCCAAATATCCCTTTGCCAAATCCACAAGAACAGCCTTAGCGAAAGGCTTCTTGAAGGGAAAGATGTAACTCTGTGAGATGAAGTCAGAGAACACAGAGCAGTTTCTCAGAAAGCTTATTTCCAGTTTTGAACGGAAGATATTTCCTTTTTCACCATAGCCCTCTATTTGCTTCCAAATATCCTTTTGCCAATTCCACAAGAACAGCCTTAGGGAAAGTCTTCTTGAAGGGAAATATGTAACTCTGTGAGATGAATTCACAGAACACAGAGCAGTTTCTCAGAAAGCTTCTTTCCAGTTTTGAACGGAAGATATTTCCTTTGTCACCATAGCGCTCTAGGGGCTTCCAAATATCCCTTTGCCAATTCCACAAGAACAGCCTTAGAGAAAGGCTTCTTGAAGGGGAAGATGTAACTCTGTGAGATGAATTAACAGAACACAGAGCAGTTTCTCAGAAAGCTTCTTTCCAGTTTTCAGGGGAAGATATTTCCTTTTTCACCATAGCCCTCTATGGGCTTCCAAATATTCCTTTGCCAATTCCACAAGAACAGCCTTAGCGAAAGGCTTCTTGAAGGGAAAGATGTAACTCTGTGAGATGAATTCACGGAACACAAAGAAGTTTCTCAGAAAGCTTCTTTCCAGTTTTGAACGGAAGATATTTCCTTTTTCACCATAGCCCTCTATGGGCTTCCAAATAATCCTTTGCCAATTCCACAAGAACAGCCTTAGCGAAAGGCTTCTTGAAGGGAAATATGTAACTCTGTGAGATGAATTCACAGAACACAGAGCAGTTTCTCAGAAAGCTTCTTTCCAGTTTTGAACGGAAGATATTTCCTTTTTCACCATAGCCCTCTATGGGCTTCCAAATATCCCCTTGCCAATTCCACAAGAACAGCCTTAGCGAAAGGCTTCTTGAAGGGAAAGATGTAACTCTGTGAAATGAATTAACAGAACACAGAGGAGTTTCTCAGAAAGCTTCTTTCCAGTTTTGAACGGAAGATATTTCCTTTTTCACCATGGCCCTCTATGGGCTTCCAAATATCCCTTTGCCAATTCCACAAGAACAGCCTTAGCGAAAGGCTTCTTGAAGGGAAAGATGTAACTCTGAGAGATGAATTAACAGAACACAGAGCAGTTTCTCAGAAAGCTTCTTTCCAGTTTTCAGCGGAAGATATTTCCTTTTTCACCATAGCCCTCTATGCGCTTGCAAATATCCCTTTGCTAATTCCAAAAGAACAGGCTTAGCGAAAGGCTTCTTGAAGGGAAAGATGTAACTCTGTGAGATGAATTAACAGAACACAGAGCAGTTTCTCAGAAAGCTTCTTTCCAGTTTTCAACGGAAGATATTTCCTTTTTCACCATAGCCCTCTATGGGCTTCCAAATATCCCTTTGCCAATTCCACAAGAACAGCCTTAGGGAAAGGCTTCTTGAATCGAAAGATGTAACTCTGTGAGATGAATTCACAGAACACAGAGCAGTTTCTCAGAAAGCTTCTTTCCAGTTTTGAACGGAAGATATTTCCTTTGTCACCATAGCCCTCTATGGGCTTCCAAATATCCCTTTGCCAATTGCACAAGAACAGCCTTAGCGAAAGGCTTCTTGAAGGGAAAGATGTAACTCTGTGAGATGAATTCACAGAACACAGAGCAGTTTCTCAGAAAGCTTCTTTCCAGTTTTGAACGGAAGATATTTCCTTTTTCAACATAGCCCTCTATGGGCTTCCAAATATCCCTTTGCCAATTCCACAAGAACAGCCTTAGCGAAAGGCTTTTTGAAAGGAAAGATGTAACTCTGTGAGATGAATTAACAGAACACAGAGCAGTTTCTCCGAAAGCTTCTTTCCAGTTTTGAACGGAAGATATTTCCTTTTTCACCTTAGCCCTCTATGGGCTTCCAAATATCCCATTGCCAATTCCACAAGAACAGCCTCAGCGAAAGGCTTCTTGAAGGGAAAGATGTAACTCTGTGAGATGAATTAACAGAACACAGAGCAGTTTCTCAGAAAGCTTCTTTCCAGTTTTGAACGGAAGATATTTCCTTTTTCAACATAGCACTCTATGGGCTTCCAAATATCCCTTTGCCAATTCCACAAGAACAGCCTTAGCGAAAGGCTTCTTGAAGGGAGAGATGTAACTCTGTGAGATGAATTCACAGAACACAGAGCAGTTTCTCAGAAAGCTTCTTTCCAGTTTTCAGGGGAAGATATTTCCTTTTTCACCATACCCCTCTATGGGCTTCCAAATATCCCTTTGCCAATTCCACAAGAACAGCCTTAGCGAAAGGCTTCTTGAAGGGAAAGATGTAACTCTGTGAGATGAATTAACAGAACACAGAGCAGTTTCTCAGAAAGCTTCTTTCCAGTTTTGAACGGAAAATATTTTCTTTTTCACCATAGCCCTCTATGGGCTTCCAAATATCCCTTTGCCAATTCCACAAGAACAGCCTTAGCGAAAGGCTTCTTGAAGGGAAAGATGTAACTCTGTGAGATGAATTAACAAACACAGAGCAGTTTCTCAGAAAGCTTCTTTCCAGTTTTGAGCGGAAGATATTTCCTCTTTCACCATAGCCCTCTATAGGCTTCCAAATATCCCTTTGCCAATTCCACAATAACAGCCTTAGCGAAAGTCTTCTTGAAGGGAAAGATGTAACTCTGTGAGATGAATTAACAGAACAAAGAGCAGTTTCTCAGAAAGCTTCTTTCCAGTTTTGAACGGAAGATATTTCCTTTTTCACCATAGCCCTCTATGGGCTTCCAAATATCACTTTGCCAATTCCACAAGAACAGCCTTAGCGAAAGGCTTCTTGAAGGGAAAGATGTAACTCTGTGAGATGAATTAACAGAACACAGAGCAGTTTCTCAGAAAGCTTCTTTCCAGTTTTGAACGGAAGATATTTCCTTTTTCACCATAGCCCTCTATGGGCTTCCAAATATCCCTTTGCCAATTACACAAGAACAGCCTTAGCGAAAGGCTTCTTGAAGGGAAAGATGTAACTCTGTGAGATGAATTAACAGAACACAGAGCAGTTTCTCAGAAAGCTTCTTTCCAGTTTTCAGCTAAAGATATTTCCTTTTTCACCATAGCCCTCTATGGGCTTCCAAATATCCCTTTGCCAATTCCACAAGAACAGCCTTAGCGAAAGGCTTCTTGAAGGGAAAGATGGAACTCTGTGAGATGAATTAACAGAACACAGAGCAGTTTCTCAGAAAGCTTCTTTCCAGTTTTGAACGAAAGATATTTCCTTTTTCACCATGGCCCTCTATGGGCTTCCAAATATCCCTTTGCCAATTCCACAAGAACAGCCTTAGCGAAAGGCTTCTTGAAGGGAAAGATGTAACTATGAGAGATGAATTAACAGAACACAGAGCAGTTTCTCAGAAAGCTTCTTTCCAGTTTTCAGCGGAAGATATTTCCTTTTTCACCATAGCCCTCTATGCGCTTGCAAATATCCCTTTGCCAATTCCAAAAGAACAGGCTTAGCGAAAGGCTTCTTGAAGGGAAAGATGTAACTCTGTGAGATGAATTAACAGAACACAGAGCAGTTTCTCAGAAAGCTTCTTTCCAGTTTTGAACGGAAGATATTTCCTTTTTCACCATAGCCCTCTATGGGCTTCCAAATATCCCTTTGCCAATTCCACAAGAACAGCCTTAGGGAAAGGCTTCTTGAATCCAAAGATGTAACTCTGTGAGATGAATTCACAGAACACAGAGCAGTTTCTCAGAAAGCTTCTTTCCAGTTTTGAACGGAAGATATTTCCTTTGTCACCATAGCCCTCTATGGGCTTCCAAATATCCCTTTGCCAATTGCACAAGAACAGCCTTAGCGAAAGGCTTCTTGAAGGGAAAGATGTAACTCTGTGAGATGAATTCACAGAACACAGAGCAGTTTCTCAGAAAGCTTCTTTCCAGTTTTGAACGGAAGATATTTCCTTTTTCAACATAGCCCTCTATGGGCTTCCAAATATCCCTTTGCCAATTCCACAAGAACAGCCATAGCGAAAGGCTTCTTGAAGGGAAAGATGTAACTCTGTGAGATGAATTAAGAGAACACAGAGCAGTTTCTCAGAAAGCTTCTTTCCAGTTTTGAACGGAAGATATTTCCTTTTTCACCATAGCCCTCTAAGGGTTTACAAATATCCCTTTGCCAATTCCACAAGAACAGCCTTAGCGAAAGGCTTCTTGAAGGGAAAGATGTAACTAGGTGAGATGAATTCACAGAACACAGAGCAGTTTCTCAGAAAGCTTCTTTCCAGTTTTCAGCGGAAGATGTTTCCTTTTTCACCATAGCCCTCTATGGGCTTCCAAATATCCCTTTGCCAATTCCACGAGAACAGCCTTAGCGAAGGCTTCTTGAAGGGAAAGATGTAACTCTGTGAGATGAATTCACAGAACACAGAGCAGTTTCTCAGAAAGCTTCTTTCCAGTTTTGAACGGAAGATATTTCCTTTTTCACCATAGCCCTCTATTTGCTTCCAAATATCCCTTTGCCAATTCCACGAGAACAGCCTTAGGGAAAGTCTTCTTGAAGGGAAATATGTAACTCTGTGAGATGAATTCACAGAACACAGAGCAGTTTCTCGGAAAGCTTCTTTCCAGTTTTGAACGGAAGATATTTCCTTTGTCACCATAGCCCTCTATGGGCTTCCAAATATCCCTTTGCCAATTCCACAAGAAGAGCCTTAGAGAAAGGCTTCTTGAAGGGAAAGATGTAACTCTGTGAGATGAATTCACAGAACACAGAGCAGTTTCTCAGAAAGCTTCTTTCCAGTTTTGAACGTAAGATATTTCCTTTGTCACCATAGCCCTCTATGGGCTTCCAAATATCCCTTTGCCAATTCCACAAGAACAGCCTTATCGAAAGGCTTCTTGAAGGGAAAGATGTAACTCTGTGAGATGAATTAACAGAACACAGAGCAGTTTCTCAGAAAGCTTCTTTCCAGTTTTCAGGGGAATATATTTCCTTTTTCACCACAGCCCTCTATGGGCTTCCAAATATCCCTTTTCCAATTCCACAAGAACAGCCGTAGCGAAAGGCTTCTTGAAGGGAAAGATATAACTCTGTGAGATGAATTAACAGAACACAGAGCAGTTTCTCAGAAAGCTTCTTTCCAGTTTTCAGGGGAAGATATTTCCTTTTTCATCATAGCCCTCTATGGGCTTCCAAATATCCCTTTGCCAATTCCACAAGAACAGCCTTAGCGAAAGGCTTTTTGAAGGGAAAGATGTAACTCTGTGAGATGAATTAATAGAACACAGAGCAGTTTCTCCGAAAGCTTCTTTCCAGTTTTGAACGGAAGATATTTCCTTTTTCACCTTAGCCCTCTATGGGATTCCAAATATCCCATTGCCAATTCCACAAGAACAGCCTCAGCGAAAGGCTTCTTGAAGGGAAAGATGTAACTCTGTGAGATGAATTAACAGAACACAGAGCAGTTTCTCAGAAAGCTTCTTTCCAGTTTTGAACGGAAGATATTTCCTTTTTCAACATAGCACTCTATGGGCTTCCAAATATCCCTTTGCCAATTCCACAATAACAGCCTTAGCGAAAGGCTTCTTGAAGGGAAAGATGTAACTCTGTGAGATGAATTAACAGAACACAGAGCAGTTTCTCAGAAAGCTTCTTTCCAATTTTCAGGGGAAGATATTTCCTTTTTCACCATAGCCCTCTATGGGCTTCCAAATATCCCTTTGCCAATTCCACAAGAACAGCCTTAGCGAAAGGCTTCTTGAAGGGAAAGATGTAACTCTGTGAGATGAATTCACAGAACACAGAACAGTTTCTCAGAAAGCTTCTTTCCAGTTTTGAACGGAAGATATTTCCTTTGTCACCATAGCCCTCTCTGGGCTTCCAAATATCCCTTTGCCAATTCCACAAGAACAGCCTTAGCGAAAGGCTTCTTGAAGGGAAAGATTTAACTCTGTGAGATGAATTAACAGAACACAGAGCAGTTTCTCAGAAAGCTTCTTTCCAGTTTTCAGGGGAAGATATTTCCTTTTTCACCATACCCCTCTATGGGCTTCCAAATATCCCTTTGCCAATTCGACAAGAACAGCCGTATCGAAAGGCTTCTTGAAGGGAAAGATGTAACTCTGTGAGATGAATTAACAGAACACAGAGCAGTTTCTCAGAAAGCTTCTTTCCAGTTTTGAACGGAAAATATTTTCTTTTTCACCATAGCCCTCTATGGGCTTCCAAATATCCCTTTGCCAATTCCACAAGAACAGCCTTAGCGAAAGGCTTCTTGAAGGGAAAGATGTAACTCTGTGAGATGAATTAACAAACACAGAGCAGTTTCTCAGAAAGCTTCTTTCCAGTTTTGAGCGGAAGATATTTCCTCTTTCACCATAGCCCTCTATAGGCTTCCAAATATCCCTTTGCCAATTCCACAATAACAGCCTTAGCGAAAGTCTTCTTGAAGGGAAAGATGTAACTCTGTGAGATGAATTAACAGAACAAAGAGCAGTTTCTCAGAAAGCTTCTTTCCAGTTTTGAACGGAAGATATTTCCTTTTTCACCATAGCCCTCTATGGGCTTCCAAATATCCCTTTGCCAATTCCACAAGAACAGCCTTAGCGAAAGGCTTCTTGAAGGGAAAGATGTAACTCTGTGAGATGAATTAACAGAACACAGAGCAGTTTCTCAGAAAGCTTCTTTCTAGTTTTGAACGGAAGATATTACCTTTTTCACCATAGCCCTCTATGGGCTTCCAAATATCCCTTTGCCAATTACACAAGAACAGCCTTAGCGAAAGGCTTCTTGAAGGGAAAGATGTAACTCTGTGAGATGAATTAACAGAACACAGAGCAGTTTCTCAGAAAGCTTCTTTCCAGTTTTCAGCTAAAGATATTTCCTTTTTCACCATAGCCCTCTATGGGCTTCCAAATATCCCTTTGCCAATTCCACAAGAACAGCCTTAGCGAAAGGCTTCTTGAAGGGAAAGATGTAACTCTGTGAGATGAATTAACAGAACACAGAGCAGTTTCTCAGAAAGCTTCTTGCCAGTTTTCAGCTAAAGATATTTCCTTTTTCACCATAGCCCTCTATGGGCTTCCAAATATCCCTTTGCCAATTCCACAAGAACAGCCTTAGGGAAAGGCTTCTTGAAGGGAAAGATGTAACTCTGTGAGATGAATTCACAGAACACAGAGTAGTTTCTCAGAAAGCTTGTTTCCAGTTTTGAACGGAAGATATTTCCTTTTTCACCATAGCCCTCTATGGGCTTCCAAATATCCCTTTGCCAATTCCACAAGAACAGCCTTAGCGAAAGGCTTCTTGAAGGGAAAGATGTAACTCTGTGAGATGAATTCACAGAACACAGCGCAGTTTCTCAGAAAGCTTCTTTCCAGTTTTGAACGGAAGATATTTCCTTTTTCACCATAGCCCTCTAGGGGCTTCCAAATATCCCTTTGCCAATTCCACAAGAACAGCCTTAGCGAAAGGCTTCTTGAAGGGAAACATGTAACTCTGTGAGATGAATTCACGGAACACAAAGAAGTTTCTCAGAAAGCTTCTTTCCAGTTTTGAACGGAAGATATTTCCTTTTTCACCATAGCCCTCTATGGGCTTCCAAATAATCCTTTGCCAATTCCACAAGAACAGCCTTAGCGAAAGGCTTCTTGAAGGGAAATATGTAACTCTTTGAGATGAATTCACAGAACACAGAGCAGTTTCTCAGAAAGCTTCTTTCCAGTTTTGAACGGAAGATATTTCCTTTTTCACCATAGCCCTCTATGGGCTTCCAAATATCCCCTTGCCAATTCCACAAGAACAGCCTTAGCGAAAGGCTTCTTGAAGGGAAAGATGTAACTCTGTGAGATGAATTAACAGAACACAGAGGAGTTTTTCAGAAAGCTTCTTTCCAGTTTTGAACGGAAGATATTTCCTTTTTCACCATAGCCCTCTATGGGCTTCCAAATATCCCTTGGCCAATTCCACAAGAACAGCCTTAGCGAAAGGCTTCTTGAAGGGGAAGATGTAACTCTGAGAGATGAATTAACAGAACACAGAGCAGTTTCTCAGAAAGCTTCTTTCCAGTTTTCAGCGGAAGATATTTCCTTTTTTACCATAGCCCTCTATGCGCTTGCAAATATCCCTTTGCCAATTCCAAAAGAACAGGCTTAGCGAAAGGCTTCTTGAAGGGAAAGATGTAACTCTGTGAGATGAATTAACAGAACACAGAGCAGTTTCTCAGAAAGCTTCTTTCCAGTTTTCAGGGGAATATATTTCCTTTTTCACCATAGCCCTCTATGGGCTTCCAAATATCCCTTTGCCAATTCCACAAGAACAGCCGTAGCGAAAGGCTTCTTGAAGGGAAAGATATAACTCTGTGAGATGAATTAACAGAACACAGAGCAGTTTCTCAGAAAGCTTCTTTCCAGTTTTCAGGGGAAGATATTTCCTTTTTCATCATAGCCCTCTATGGGCTTCCAAATATCCCTTTGCCAATTCCACAAGAACAGCCTTAGCGAAAGGCTTTTTGAAGGGAAAGATGTAACTCTGTGAGATGAATTAACAGAACACAGAGCAGTTTCTCCGAAAGCTTCTTTCCAGTTTTGAACGGAAGATATTTCCTTTTTCACCTTAGCCCTCTATGGGCTTCCAAATATCCCATTGCCAATTCCACAAGAACAGCCTCAGCGAAAGGCTTCTTGAAGGGAAAGATGTAACTCTGTGAGATGAATTCACAGAAAACAGAGCAGTTTCTCAGAAAGCTTCTTTCCAGTTTTGAACGGAAGATATTTCCTTTGTCACCATAGCCCTCTCTGGGCTTCCAAATATCCCTTTGCCAATTCCACAAGAACAGCCTTAGCGAAAGGCTTCTTGAAGGGAAAGATGTAACTCTGTGAGATGAATTAACAGAACACAGAGCAGTTTCTCAGAAAGCTTCTTTCCAGTTTTCAGGGGAAGATATTTCCTTTTTCACCATACCCATCTATGGGCTTCCAAATAACCCTTTGCCAATTCCACAAGAACTGCCGTAGCGAAAGGCTTCTTGAAGGGAAAGATGTAACTCTGTGAGATGAATTAACAGAACACAGAGCAGTTTCTCAGAAAGCTTCTTTCCAGTTTTGAACGGAAAATATTTTCTTTTTCACCATAGCCCTCTATGGGCTTCCAAATATCCCTTTGCCAATTCCACAAGAACAGCCTTAGCGAAAGGCTTCTTGAAGGGAAAGATGTAACTCTGTGAGATGAATTAACAAACACAGCGCAGTTTCTCAGAAAGCTTCTGTCCAGTTTTGAGCGGAAGATATTTCCTCTTTCACCATAGCCCTCTATAGGCTTCCAAATATCCCTTTGCCAATTCCACGAGAAGAGCCTTAGCGAAAGTCTTCTTGAAGGGAAAGATGTAATTCTGTGAGATGAATTAACAGAACAAAGAGCAGTTTCTCAGAAAGCTTCTTTCCAGTTTTGAACGGAAGATATTTCCTTTTTCACCATAGCCCTCTATGGGCTTCCAAATATCCCTTTGCCATTTACACAAGAACAGCCTTAGCGAAAGGCTTCTTGAAGGGAAAGATGTAACTCTGTGAGATGAATTAACAGAACACAGAGCAGTTTCTCAGAAAGCTTCTTTCCAGTTTTGAACGAAAGATATTTCCTTTTTCACCATAGCCCTCTATGGGCTTCCAAATATCCCTTTGCCAATTCCACAAGAACAGCCTTAGGGAAACGCTTCTTGAAGCGAAAGATGTAACTCTGTGAGATGAATTCACAGAACACAGAGCAGTTTCTCAGAAAGCTTCTTTCCAGCTTTGAACGGAAGATATTTCCTTTTTCACCATAGCCCTCTATGGGCTTCCAAATATCCCTTTGCCAATTCCACAAGAACAGCCTTAGCGAAAGGCTTCTTGAAGGGAAAGACGTAACTCTGTGAGATGAATTAACAGAACACAGAGCAGTTTCTCAGAAAGCTTCTTGCCAGTTTTCAGCTAAAGATATTTCCTTTTTCACCATAGCCCTCTATGGGCTTCCAAATATCCCTTTGCCAATTCCACAAGAACAGCCTTAGGGAACGGCTTCTTGAAGGGAAAGATGTAACTCTGTGAGATGAATTCACAGAACACAGAGTAGTTTCTCAGAAAGCTTGTTTCCAGTTTTGAACGGAAGATATTTCCTTTTTCACCATAGCCCTCTATGGGCTTCCAAATATCCCTTTGCCAATTCCACAAGAACAGCCTTAGCGAAAGGCTTCTTGAAGGGAAAGATGTAACTCTGTGAGATGAATTCACGGAACACAAAGAAGTTTCTCAGAAAGCTTCTTTCCAGTTTTGAACGGAAGATATTTCCTTTTTCACCATAGCCCTCTATGGGCTTCCAAATAATCCTTTGCCAATTCCACAAGAACAGCCTTAGCGAAAGGCTTCTTGAAAGGAAATATGTAACTCTGTGAGATGAATTCACAGAACACAGAGCAGTTTCTCAGAAAGCTTCTTTCCAGTTTTGAACGGAAGATATTTCCTTTTTCACCATAGCCCTCTATGGGCTTCCAAATATCCCCTTGCCAATTCCACAAGAACAGCCTTAGCGAAAGGCTTCTTGAAGGGAAAGATGTAACTCTGTGAGATGAATTAACAGAACACAGAGGAGTTTCTCAGAAAGCTTCTTTCCAGTTTTGAACGGAAGATATTTCCTTTTTCACCCTAGCCCTCTATGGGCTTCCAAATATCCCTTTGCCAATTCCACAAGAACAGCCTTAGCGAAAGGCTTCTTGAAGGGAAAGATGTAACTCTGAGAGATGAATTAACAGAACACAGAGCAGTTTCTCAGAAAGCTTCTTTCCAGTTTTCAGCGGAAGATATTTCCTTTTTCACCATAGCCCTCTATGCGCTTGCAAATATCCCTTTGCCAATTCCAAAAGAACAGGCTTAGCGAAAGGCTTCTTGAAGGGAAAGATGTAACTCTGTGAGATGAATTAACAGAACACAGATCAGTTTCTCAGAAAGCTTCTTTCCAGTTTTGAACGGAAGATATTTCCTTTTTCACCATAGCCCTCTATGGGCTTCCAAATATCCCTTTGCCAATTCCACAAGAACAGCCTTAGGGAAAGGCTTCTTGAATCGAAAGATGTAACTCTGTGAGATGAATTCACAGAACACAGAGCAGTTTCTCAGAAAGCTTCTTTCCAGTTTTGAACGGAAGATATTTCCTTTGTCACCATAGCCCTCTATGGGCTTCCAAATATCCCTTTGCCAATTGCACAAGAACAGCCTTAGCGAAAGGCTTCTTGAAGGGAAAGATGTAACTCTGTGAGATGAATTCACAGAACACAGAGCAGTTTCTCAGAAAGCTTCTTTCCAGTTTTGAACGGAAGATATTTCCTTTTTCAACATAGCCCTCTATGGGCTTCCAAATATCCCTTTGCCAATTCCACAAGAACAGCCATAGCGAAAGGCTTCTTGAAGGGAAACATGTAACTCTGTGAGATGAATTAAGAGAACACAGAGCAGTTTCTCAGAAAGCTTCTTTCCAGTTTTGAACGGAAGATATTTCCTTTTTCACCATAGCCCTCTAAGGGTTTACAAATATCCCTTTGCCAATTCCACAAGAACAGCCTTAGCGAAAGGCTTCTTGAAGGGAAAGATGTAACTCTGTGAGATGAATTCACAGAACACAGAGCAGTTTCTCAGAAAGCTTCTTTCCAGTTTTCAGCGGAAGATGTTTCCTTTTTCACCATAGCCCTCTATGGGCTTCCAAATATCCCTTTGCCAATTCCACGAGAAGAGCCTTAGCGAAAGGCTTCTTGAAGGGAAAGATGTAACTCTGTGAGATGAATTCACAGAACACAGAGCAGTTTCTCAGAAAGCTTCTTTCCAGTTTTGAACGTAAGATATTTCCTTTTTCACCATAGCCCTCTATGGGCTTCCAAATATCCCTTTGCCAATTCCACAAGAACAGCCTTATCGAAAGGCTTCTTGAAGGGAAAGATGTAACTCTGTGAGATGAATTAACAGAACACAGAGCAGTTTCTCAGAAAGCTTCTTTTCAGTTTTCAGGGGAATATATTTCCTTTTTCACCGTAGCCCTCTATGGGCTTCCAAATATCCCTTTGCCAATTCCACAAGAACAGCCGTAGCGAAAGGCTTCTTGAAGGGAAAGATATAACTCTGTGAGATGAATTAACAGAACACAGAGCAGTTTCTCAGAAAGCTTCTTTCCAGTTTTCAGGGGAAGATATTTCCTTTTTCATCATAGCCCTCTATGGGCTTCCAAATATCCCTTTGCCAATTCCACAAGAACAGCCTTAGCGAAAGGCTTTTTGAAGGGAAAGATGTAACTCTGTGAGATGAATTAACAGAACACAGAGCAGTTTCTCCGAAAGCTTCTTTCCAGTTTTGAAGGGAAAATATTTCCTTTTTCACCTTAGCCCTCTATGGGCTTCCAAATATCCCATTGCCAATTCCACAAGAACAGCCTCAGCGAAAGGCTTCTTGAAGGGAAAGATGTAACTCTGTGAGATGAATTAACAGAACACAGAGCAGTTTCTCAGAAAGCTTCTTTCCAGTTTTCAGCTAAAGATATTTCCTTTTTCACCATAGCCCTCTATGGGCTTCCAAATATCCCTTTGCCAATTCCACAAGAACAGCCTTAGCGAAAGGCTTCTTGAAGGGAAAGATGTAACTCTGTGAGATGAATTAACAGAACACAGAGCAGTTTCTCAGAAAGCTTCTTTCCAGTTTTGAACGAAAGATATTTCCTTTTTCACCATAGCCCTCTATGGGCTTCCAAATATCCCTTTGCCAATTCCACAAGAACAGCCTTAGGGAAAGGCTTCTTGAAGCGAAAGATGTAACTCTGTGAGATGAATTCACAGAACACAGAGCAGTTTCTCAGAAAGCTTCTTTCCAGCTTTGAACGGAAGATATTTCCTTTTTCACCATAGACCTCTATGGGCTTCCAAATATCCCTTTGCCAATTCCACAAGAACAGCCTTAGCGAAAGGCTTCTTGAAGGGAAAGATGTAACTCTGTGAGATGAATTAACAGAACACAGAGCAGTTTCTCAGAAAGCTTCTTGCCAGTTTTCAGCTAAAGATATTTCCTTTTTCACCATAGCCCTCTATGGGCTTCCAAATATCCCTTTGCCAATTCCACAAGAACAGCCTTAGGGAACGGCTTCTTGAAGGGAAAGATGTAACTCTGTGAGATGAATTCACAGAACACAGAGTAGTTTCTCAGAAAGCTTGTTTCCAGTTTTGAACGGAAGATATTTCCTTTTTCACCATAGCCCTCTATGGGCTTCCAAATATCCCTTTGCCAATTCCACAAGAACAGCCTTAGCGAAAGGCTTCTTGAAGGGAAAGATGTAACTCTGTGAGATGAATTCACAGAACACAGCGCAGTTTCTCAGAAAGCTTCTTTCCAGTTTTGAACGGAAGATATTTCCTTTTTCACCATAGCCCTCTAGGGGCTTCCAAATATCCCTTTGCCAATTCCACAAGAACAGCCTTAGCGAAAGGCTTCTTGAAGGGAAAGATGTAACTCCGTGAGATGAATTCACGGAACACAAAGAAGTTTCTCAGAAAGCTTCTTTCCAGTTTTGAACGGAAGATATTTCCTTTTTCACCATAGCCCTCTATGGGCTTCCAAATAATCCTTTGCCAATTCCACAAGAACAGCCTTAGCGAAAGGCTTCTTGAAAGGAAATATGTAACTCTGTGAGATGAATTCACAGAACACAGAGCAGTTTCTCAGAAAGCTTCTTTCCAGTTTTCAGCGGAAGATATTTCCTTTTTCACCATAGCCCTCTATGCGCTTGCAAATATCCCTTTGCCAATTCCAAAAGAACAGGCTTAGCGAAAGGCTTCTTGAAGGGAAAGATGTAACTCTGTGAGATGAATTAACAGAACACAGATCAGTTTCTCAGAAAGCTTCTTTCCAGTTTTGAACGGAAGATATTTCCTTTTTCACCATAGCCCTCTATGGGCTTCCAAATATCCCTTTGCCAATTCCACAAGAACAGCCTTAGGGAAAGGCTTCTTGAATCGAAAGATGTAACTCTGTGAGATGAATTCACAGAACACAGAGCAGTTTCTCAGAAAGCTTCTTTCCAGTTTTGAACGGAAGATATTTCCTTTGTCACCATAGCCCTCTATGGGCTTCCAAATATCCCTTTGCCAATTGCACAAGAACAGCCTTAGCGAAAGGCTTCTTGAAGGGAAAGATGTAACTCTGTGAGATGAATTCACAGAACACAGAGCAGTTTCTCAGAAAGCTTCTTTCCAGTTTTGAACGGAAGATATTTCCTTTTTCAACATAGCCCTCCATGGGCTTCCAAATATCCCTTTGCCAATTCCACAAGAACAGCCATAGCGAAAGGCTTCTTGAAGGGAAACATGTAACTCTGTGAGATGAATTAAGAGAACACAGAGCAGTTTCTCAGAAAGCTTCTTTCCAGTTTTGAACGGAAGATATTTCCTTTTTCACCATAGCCCTCTAAGGGTTTACAAATATCCCTTTGCCAATTCCACAAGAACAGCCTTATCGAAAGGCTTCTTGAAGGGAAAGATGTAACTCTGTGAGATGAATTCACAGAACACAGAGCAGTTTCTCAGAAAGCTTCTTTCCAGTTTTCAGCGGAAGATGTTTCCTTTTTCACCATAGCCCTCTATGGGCTTCCAAATATCCCTTTGCCAATTCCACGAGAAGAGCCTTAGCGAAAGGCTTCTTGAAGGGAAAGATGTAACTCTGTGAGATGAATTCACAGAACACAGAGCAGTTTCTCAGAAAGCTTCTTTCCAGTTTTGAACGGAAGATATTTCCTTTTTCACCATAGCCCTCTATGGGCTTCCAAATATCCCTTTGCCAATTCCACAAGAACAGCCTTATCGAAAGGCTTCTTGAAGGGAAAGATGTAACTCTGTGAGATGAATTAACAGAACACAGAGCAGTTTCTCAGAAAGCTTGTTTTCAGTTTTCAGGGGAATATATTTCCTTTTTCACCGTAGCCCTCTATGGGCTTCCAAATATCCCTTTGCCAATTCCACAAGAACAGCCGTAGCGAAAGGCTTCTTGAAGGGAAAGATATAACTCTGTGAGATGAATTAACAGAACACAGAGCAGTTTCTCAGAAAGCTTCTTTCCAGTTTTCAGGGGAAGATATTTCCTTTTTCATCATAGCCCTCTATGGGCTTCCAAATATCCCTTTGCCAATTCCACAAGAACAGCCTTAGCGAAAGGCTTTTTGAAGGGAAAGATGTAACTCTGTGAGATGAATTAACAGAACACAGAGCAGTTTCTCCGAAAGCTTCTTTCCAGTTTTGAAGGGAAAATATTTCCTTTTTCACCTTAGCCCTCTATGGGCTTCCAAATATCCCATTGCCAATTCCACAAGAACAGCCTCAGCGAAAGGCTTCTTGAAGGGAAAGATGTAACTCTGTGAGATGAATTAACAGAACACAGAGCAGTTTCTCAGAAAGCTTCTTTCCAGTTTTCAGCTAAAGATATTTCCTTTTTCACCATAGCCCTCTATGGGCTTCCAAATATCCCTTTGCCAATTCCACAAGAACAGCCTTAGCGAAAGGCTTCTTGAAGGGAAAGATGTAACTCTGTGAGATGAATTAACAGAACACAGAGCAGTTTCTCAGAAAGCTTCTTTCCAGTTTTGAACGAAAGATATTTCCTTTTTCACCATAGCCCTCTATGGGCTTCCAAATATCCCTTTGCCAATTCCACAAGAACAGCCTTAGGGAAAGGCTTCTTGAAGCGAAAGATGTAACTCTGTGAGATGAATTCACAGAACACAGAGCAGTTTCTCAGAAAGCTTCTTTCCAGCTTTGAACGGAAGATATTTCCTTTTTCACCATAGACCTCTATGGGCTTCCAAATATCCCTTTGCCAATTCCACAAGAACAGCCTTAGCGAAAGGCTTCTTGAAGGGAAAGATGTAACTCTGTGAGATGAATTAACAGAACACAGAGCAGTTTCTCAGAAAGCTTCTTGCCAGTTTTCAGCTAAAGATATTTCCTTTTTCACCATAGCCCTCTATGGGCTTCCAAATATCCCTTTGCCAATTCCACAAGAACAGCCTTAGGGAACGGCTTCTTGAAGGGAAAGATGTAACTCTGTGAGATGAATTCACAGAACACAGAGTAGTTTCTCAGAAAGCTTGTTTCCAGTTTTGAACGGAAGATATTTCCTTTTTCACCATAGCCCTCTATGGGCTTCCAAATATCCCTTTGCCAATTCCACAAGAACAGCCTTAGCGAAAGGCTTCTTGAAGGGAAAGATGTAACTCTGTGAGATGAATTAACAGAACACAGAGCAGTTTCTCAGAAAGCTTCTTGCCAGTTTTCAGCTAAAGATATTTCCTTTTTCACCATAGCCCTCTATGGGCTTCCAAATATCCCTTTGCCAATTCCACAAGAACAGCCTTAGGGAACGGCTTCTTGAAGGGAAAGATGTAACTCTGTGAGATGAATTCACAGAACACAGAGTAGTTTCTCAGAAAGCTTGTTTCCAGTTTTGAACGGAAGATATTTCCTTTTTCACCATAGCCCTCTATGGGCTTCCAAATATCCCTTTGCCAATTCCACAAGAACAGCCTTAGGGAAAGGCTTCTTGAATCGAAAGATGTAACTCTGTGAGATGAATTCACAGAACACAGAGCAGTTTCTCAGAAAGCTTCTTTCCAGTTTTGAACGGAAGATATTTCCTTTGTCACCATAGCCCTCTATGGGCTTCCAAATATCCCTTTGCCAATTGCACAAGAACAGCCTTAGCGAAAGGCTTCTTGAAGGGAAAGATGTAACTCTGTGAGATGAATTCACAGAACACAGAGCAGTTTCTCAGAAAGCTTCTTTCCAGTTTTGAACGGAAGATATTTCCTTTTTCAACATAGCCCTCCATGGGCTTCCAAATATCCCTTTGCCAATTCCACAAGAACAGCCATAGCGAAAGGCTTCTTGAAGGGAAACATGTAACTCTGTGAGATGAATTAAGAGAACACAGAGCAGTTTCTCAGAAAGCTTCTTTCCAGTTTTGAACGGAAGATATTTCCTTTTTCACCATAGCCCTCTAAGGGTTTACAAATATCCCTTTGCCAATTCCACAAGAACAGCCTTATCGAAAGGCTTCTTGAAGGGAAAGATGTAACTCTGTGAGATGAATTCACAGAACACAGAGCAGTTTCTCAGAAAGCTTCTTTCCAGTTTTCAGCGGAAGATGTTTCCTTTTTCACCATAGCCCTCTATGGGCTTCCAAATATCCCTTTGCCAATTCCACGAGAAGAGCCTTAGCGAAAGGCTTCTTGAAGGGAAAGATGTAACTCTGTGAGATGAATTCACAGAACACAGAGCAGTTTCTCGGAAAGCTTCTTTCCAGTTTTGAACGGAAGATATTTCCTTTGTCACCATAGCCCTCTATGGGCTTCCAAATATCCCTTTGCCAATTCCACAAGAAGAGCCTTAGAGAAAGGCTTCTTGAAGGGAAAGATGTAACTCTGTGAGATGAATTAACAGAACACAGAGCAGTTTCTCAGAAAGCTTCTTTCCAGTTTTCAGGGGAAGATATTTCATTTTTCACCATAGCCCTCTATGGGCTTCCAAATATTCCTTTGCCAATTCCACAAGAACAGCCTTAGCGAAAGGCTTCTTGAAGGGCAAGATGTAACTCTGTGAGATGAATTCACAGAACACAGAGCAGTTTCTCAGAAAGCTTCTTTCCAGTTTTGAACGGAAGATATTTCCTTTTTCACCATAGTCCTCTATGGGCTTCCAAATATCCCTTTGCCAATTCCACAAGAACAGCCTTATCGAAAGGCTTTTTGAAGGGAAAGATGTAACTCTGTGAGATGAATTAACAGAACACAGAGCAGTTTCTCCGAAAGCTTCTTTCCAGTTTTGAAGGGAAGATATTTCCTTTTTCACCTTAGCCCTCTATGGGCTTCCAAATATCCCATTGCCAATTCCACAAGAACAGCCTCAGCGAAAGGCTTCTTGAAGGGAAAGATGTAACTCTGTGAGATGAATTAACAGAACACAGAGCAGTTTCTCAGAAAGCTTCTTTCCAGTTTTGAACGGAAGATATTTCCTTTTTCAACATAGCACTCTATGGGCTTCCAAATATCCCTTTGCCAATTCCACAATAACAGCCTTAGCGAAAGGCTTCCTGAAGGGAAAGATGTAACTCTGTGAGATGAATTAACAGAACACAGAGCAGTTTCTCAGAAAGCTTCTTTCCAGTTTTCAGGGGAAGATATTTCCTTTTTCACCATAGCCCTCTATGGGCTTCCAAATATCCCTTTGCCAATTCCACAAGAACAGCCTTAGCGAAAGGCTTCTTGAAGGGAGAGATGTAACTCTGTGAGATGAATTAACAGAACACAGAGCAGTTTCTCAGAAAGCTTCTTTCCAGTTTTGAACGGAAGATATTTCCTTTTTCACCATAGCCCTGTATGGGCTTCCAAATATCCCTTTGCCAATTCCACAAGAACAGCCTTAGCGAAAGGCTTCTTGAAGGGAAAGATGTAACTCTGTGAGATGAATTTACAGAACACAGAGCAGTTTCTCAGAAAGCTTCTTTCCAGTTTTCAGGGGAAGATATTTCCTTTTTCACCATACCCCTCTATGGGCTTCCAAATATCCCTTTGCCAATTCCACAAGAACAGCCGTAGCGAAAGGCTTCTTGAAGGGAAAGATATAACTCTGTGAGATGAATTAACAGAACACAGAGTAGTTTCTCAGAAAGCTTCTTTCCTGTTTTCAGGGGAAGATATTTCCTTTTTCATCATAGCCCTCTATAGGCTTCCAAATATCCCTTTGCCAATTCCACAAGAACAGCCTTAGCGAAAGGCTTCTTGAAGGGAAACATGTAACTCTGTGAGATGAATTAAGAGAACACAGAGCAGTTTCTCAGAAAGCTTCTTTCCAGTTTTGAACGGAAGATATTTCCTTTTTCACCATGGCAATCTATGGGCTTCCAAATATCCCTTTGCCAATTCCAAAAGAACAGGCTTAGCGAAAGGCTTCTTGAAGGGAAAGATGTAACTCTGTGAGATGAATTCACAGAACACAGAGCAGTTTCTCAGAAAGCTTCTTTCCAGTTTTGAACGGAAGATATTTCCTTTTTCACCATAGCCCTCTATGGGCTTCCAAATATCCCTTTGCCAATTCCACAAGAACAGCCTTAGGGAAAGGCTTCTTGAATCGAAAGATGTAACTCTGTGAGATGAATTCACAGAACACAGAGCAGTTTCTCAGAAAGCTTCTTTCCAGTTTTGAACGGAAGATATTTCCTTTGTCACCATAGCCCTCTATGGGCTTCCAAATATCCCTTTGCCAATTCCACAAGAACAGCCTTATCGAAAGGCTTCTTGAAGGGAAAGATATAACTCTGTGAGATGAATTAACAGAACACAGAGCAGTTTCTCAGAAAGCTTCTTTCCAGTTTTCAGGGGAATATATTTCCTTTTTCACCATAGCCCTCTATGGCCTTCCAAATATCCCTTTGCCAATTCCACAAGAACAGCCGTAGCGAAAGGCTTCTTGAAGGGAAAGATATAACTCTGTGAGATGAATTAACAGAACACAGAGCAGTTTCTCAGAAAGCTTCTTTCCAGTTTTCAGGGGAAGATATTTCCTTTTTCATCATAGCCCTCTATGGGCTTCCAAATATCCCTTTGCCAATTCCACAAGAACAGCCTTAGCGAAAGGCTTTTTGAAGGGAAAGATGTAACTCTGTGAGATGAATTAACAGAACACAGAGCAGTTTCTCAGAAAGCTTCTTTCCAGTTTTGAAGGGAAGATATTTCCTTTTTCACCTTAGCCCTCTATGGGCTTCCAAATATCCCATTGCCAATTCCACAAGAACAGCCTCAGCGAAAGGCTTCTTGAAGGGAAAGATGTAACTCTGTGAGATGAATTAACAGAACACAGAGCAGTTTCTCAGAAAGCTTCTTTCCAGTTTTGAACGGAAGATATTTCCTTTTTCAACATAGCACTCTATGGGCTTCCAAATATCCCTTTGCCAATTCCACAATAACAGCCTTAGCGAAAGGCTTCTTGAAGGGAAAGATGTAACTCTGTGAGATGAATTAACAGAACACAGAGCAGTTTCTCAGAAAGCTTCTTTCCAGTTTTCAGGGGAAGATATTTCCTTTTTCACCATAGCCCTCTATGGGCTTCCAAATATCCCTTTGCCAATTCCACAAGAACAGCCTTAGCGAAAGGCTTCTTGAAGGGAGAGATGTAACTCTGTGAGATGAATTCACAGAACACAGAGCAGTTTCTCAGAAAGCTTCTTTCCAGTTTTCAGCGGAAGATATTTCCTTTTTCACCATAGCCCTCTATGCGCTTGCAAATATCCCTTTGCCAATTCCAAAAGAACAGGCTTAGCGAAAGGCTTCTTGAAGGGAAAGATGTAACTCTGTGAGATGAATTAACAGAACACAGATCAGTTTCTCAGAAAGCTTCTTTCCAGTTTTGAACGGAAGATATTTCCTTTTTCACCATAGCCCTCTATGGGCTTCCAAATATCCCTTTGCCAATTCCACAAGAACAGCCTTAGGGAAAGGCTTCTTGAATCGAAAGATGTAACTCTGTGAGATGAATTCACAGAACACAGAGCAGTTTCTCAGAAAGCTTCTTTCCAGTTTTGAACGGAAGATATTTCCTTTGTCACCATAGCCCTCTATGGGCTTCCAAATATCCCTTTGCCAATTGCACAAGAACAGCCTTAGCGAAAGGCTTCTTGAAGGGAAAGATGTAACTCTGTGAGATGAATTCACAGAACACAGAGCAGTTTCTCAGAAAGCTTCTTTCCAGTTTTGAACGGAAGATATTTCCTTTTTCAACATAGCCCTCCATGGGCTTCCAAATATCCCTTTGCCAATTCCACAAGAACAGCCATAGCGAAAGGCTTCTTGAAGGGAAACATGTAACTCTGTGAGATGAATTAAGAGAACACAGAGCAGTTTCTCAGAAAGCTTCTTTCCAGTTTTGAACGGAAGATATTTCCTTTTTCACCATAGCCCTCTAAGGGTTTACAAATATCCCTTTGCCAATTCCACAAGAACAGCCTTATCGAAAGGCTTCTTGAAGGGAAAGATGTAACTCTGTGAGATGAATTCACAGAACACAGAGCAGTTTCTCAGAAAGCTTCTTTCCAGTTTTCAGCGGAAGATGTTTCCTTTTTCACCATAGCCCTCTATGGGCTTCCAAATATCCCTTTGCCAATTCCACGAGAAGAGCCTTAGCGAAAGGCTTCTTGAAGGGAAAGATGTAACTCTGTGAGATGAATTCACAGAACACAGAGCAGTTTCTCGGAAAGCTTCTTTCCAGTTTTGAACGGAAGATATTTCCTTTGTCACCATAGCCCTCTATGGGCTTCCAAATATCCCTTTGCCAATTCCACAAGAAGAGCCTTAGAGAAAGGCTTCTTGAAGGGAAAGATGTAACTCTGTGAGATGAATTAACAGAACACAGAGCAGTTTCTCAGAAAGCTTCTTTCCAGTTTTCAGGGGAAGATATTTCATTTTTCACCATAGCCCTCTATGGGCTTCCAAATATTCCTTTGCCAATTCCACAAGAACAGCCTTAGCGAAAGGCTTCTTGAAGGGCAAGATGTAACTCTGTGAGATGAATTCACAGAACACAGAGCAGTTTCTCAGAAAGCTTCTTTCCAGTTTTGAACGGAAGATATTTCCTTTTTCACCATAGTCCTCTATGGGCTTCCAAATATCCCTTTGCCAATTCCACAAGAACAGCCTTATCGAAAGGCTTCTTGAAGGGAAAGATGTAACTCTGTGAGATGAATTAACAGAACACAGAGCAGTTTCTCAGAAAGCTTCTTTTCAGTTTTCAGGGGAATATATTTCCTTTTTCACCGTAGCCCTCTATGGGCTTCCAAATATCCCTTTGCCAATTCCACAAGAACAGCCGTAGCGAAAGGCTTCTTGAAGGGAAAGATATAACTCTGTGAGATGAATTAACAGAACACAGAGCAGTTTCTCAGAAAGCTTCTTTCCAGTTTTCAGGGGAAGATATTTCCTTTTTCGTCATAGCCCTCTATGGGCTTCCAAATATCCCTTTGCCAATTCCACAAGAACAGCCTTAGCGAAAGGCTTTTTGAAGGGAAAGATGTAACTCTGTGAGATGAATTAACAGAACACAGAGCAGTTTCTCCGAAAGCTTCTTTCCAGTTTTGAAGGGAAGATATTTCCTTTTTCACCTTAGCCCTCTATGGGCTTCCAAATATCCCATTGCCAATTCCACAAGAACAGCCTCAGCGAAAGGCTTCTTGAAGGGAAAGATGTAACTCTGTGAGATGAATTAACAGAACACAGAGCAGTTTCTCAGAAAGCTTCTTTCCAGTTTTGAACGGAAGATATTTCCTTTTTCAACATAGCACTCTATGGGCTTCCAAATATCCCTTTGCCAATTCCACAATAACAGCCTTAGCGAAAGGCTTCCTGAAGGGAAAGATGTAACTCTGTGAGATGAATTAACAGAACACAGAGCAGTTTCTCAGAAAGCTTCTTTCCAGTTTTCAGGGGAAGATATTTCCTTTTTCACCATAGCCCTCTATGGGCTTCCAAATATCCCTTTGCCAATTCCACAAGAACAGCCTTAGCGAAAGGCTTCTTGAAGGGAGAGATGTAACTCTGTGAGATGAATTCACAGAACACAGAGCAGTTTCTCAGAAAGCTTCTTTCCAGTTTTGAACGGAAGATATTTCCTTTTTCACCATAGCCCTGTATGGGCTTCCAAATATCCCTTTGCCAATTCCACAAGAACAGCCTTAGCGAAAGGCTTCTTGAAGGGAAAGATGTAACTCTGTGAGATGAATTTACAGAACACAGAGCAGTTTCTCAGAAAGCTTCTTTCCAGTTTTCAGGGGAAGATATTTCCTTTTTCACCATACCCCTCTATGGGCTTCCAAATATCCCTTTGCCAATTCCACAAGAACAGCCGTAGCGAAAGGCTTCTTGAAGGGAAAGATATAACTCTGTGAGATGAATTAACAGAACACAGAGTAGTTTCTCAGAAAGCTTCTTTCCTGTTTTCAGGGGAAGATATTTCCTTTTTCATCATAGCCCTCTATAGGCTTCCAAATATCCCTTTGCCAATTCCACAAGAACAGCCTTAGCGAAAGGCTTCTTGAAGGGAAACATGTAACTCTGTGAGATGAATTAAGAGAACACAGAGCAGTTTCTCAGAAAGCTTCTTTCCAGTTTTGAACGGAAGATATTTCCTTTTTCACCATGGCAATCTATGGGCTTCCAAATATCCCTTTGCCAATTCCAAAAGAACAGGCTTAGCGAAAGGCTTCTTGAAGGGAAAGATGTAACTCTGTGAGATGAATTCACAGAACACAGAGCAGTTTCTCAGAAAGCTTCTTTGCAGTTTTGAACGGAAGATATTTCCTTTTTCACCATAGCCCTCTATGGGCTTCCAAATATCCCTTTGCCAATTCCACAAGAACAGCCTTAGGGAAAGGCTTCTTGAATCGAAAGATGTAACTCTGTGAGATGAATTCACAGAACACAGAGCAGTTTCTCAGAAAGCTTCTTTCCAGTTTTGAACGGAAGATATTTCCTTTGTCACCATAGCCCTCTATGGGCTTCCAAATATCCCTTTGCCAATTCCACAAGAACAGCCTTATCGAAAGGCTTCTTGAAGGGAAAGATATAACTCTGTGAGATGAATTAACAGAACACAGAGCAGTTTCTCAGAAAGCTTCTTTCCAGTTTTCAGGGGAATATATTTCCTTTTTCACCATAGCCCTCTATGGCCTTCCAAATAACCCTTTGCCAATTCCACAAGAACAGCCGTAGCGAAAGGCTTCTTGAAGGGAAAGATATAACTCTGTGAGATGAATTAACAGAACACAGAGCAGTTTCTCAGAAAGCTTCTTTCCAGTTTTCAGGGGAAGATATTTCCTTTTTCATCATAGCCCTCTATGGGCTTCCAAATATCCCTTTGCCAATTCCACAAGAACAGCCTTAGCGAAAGGCTTTTTGAAGGGAAAGATGTAACTCTGTGAGATGAATTAACAGAACACAGAGCAGTTTCTCAGAAAGCTTCTTTCCAGTTTTGAAGGGAAGATATTTCCTTTTTCACCTTAGCCCTCTATGGGCTTCCAAATATCCCATTGCCAATTCCACAAGAACAGCCTCAGCGAAAGGCTTCTTGAAGGGAAAGATGTAACTCTGTGAGATGAATTAACAGAACACAGAGCAGTTTCTCAGAAAGCTTCTTTCCAGTTTTGAACGGAAGATATTTCCTTTTTCAACATAGCACTCTATGGGCTTCCAAATATCCCTTTGCCAATTCCACAATAACAGCCTTAGCGAAAGGCTTCTTGAAGGGAAAGATGTAACTCTGTGAGATGAATTAACAGAACACAGAGCAGTTTCTCAGAAAGCTTCTTTCCAGTTTTCAGGGGAAGATATTTCCTTTTTCACCATAGCCCTCTATGGGCTTCCAAATATCCCTTTGCCAATTCCACAAGAACAGCCTTAGCGAAAGGCTTCTTGAAGGGAGAGATGTAACTCTGTGAGATGAATTCACAGAACACAGAGCAGTTTCTCAGAAAGCTTCTTTCCAGTTTTGAACGGAAGATATTTCCTTTGTCACCATAGCCCTCTCTGGGCTTCCAAATATCCCTTTGCCAATTCCACAAGAACAGCCTTAGCGAAAGGCTTCTTGAAGGGAAAGATGTAACTCTGTGAGATGAATTTACAGAACACAGAGCAGTTTCTCAGAAAGCTTCTTTCCAGTTTTCAGGGGAAGATATTTCCTTTTTCACCATACCCCTCTATGGGCTTCCAAATATCCCTTTGCCAATTCCACAAGAACAGCCGTAGCGAAAGGCTTCTTGAAGGGAAAGATATAACTCTGTGAGATGAATTAACAGAACACAGAGTAGTTTCTCAGAAAGCTTCTTTCCTGTTTTCAGGGGAAGATAATTTCCTTTTTCATCATAGCCCTCTATGGGCTTCCAAATATCCCTTTGCCAATTCCACAAGAACAGCCTTAGCGAAAGGCTTCTTGAAGGGAAAGATGTAACTCTGTGAGATGAATTAAGAGAACACAGAGCAGTTTCTCAGAAAGCTTCTTTCCAGTTTTGAACGGAAGATATTTCCTTTTTCACCATGGCAATCTATGGGCTTCCAAATATCCCTTTGCCAATTCCAGAAGAACAGCCTGAGCGAAAGGCTTCTTGAAGGGAAAGATGTAACTCTGTGAGATGAATTCACAGAACACAGAGCAGTTTCTCAGAAAGCTTCTTTCCAGTTTTGAGC
The DNA here is from genome assembly GCF_047675955.1 of Chlorocebus sabaeus. Lineage (NCBI taxonomy): Eukaryota > Metazoa > Chordata > Mammalia > Primates > Cercopithecidae > Chlorocebus > Chlorocebus sabaeus. The sequence goes on along the minus strand of NW_027327079.1, from coordinate 1,649,209 downwards.
GGAAGATATTTCCTTTTTCACCATACCCCTCTATGGGCTTCCAAATATCCCTTTGCCAATTCCACAAGAACAGCCTTAGCGAAAGTCTTCTTGAAGGGAAACATGTAACTCTGTGAGATGAATTCACAGAACACAGCGCAGTTTCTCAGAAAGCTTCTTTCCAGTTTTGAACGGAAGATATTTCCTTTTTCACCATAGCCCTCTAGGGGCTTCCAAATATCCCTTTGCCAATTCCACAAGAACAGCCTTAGCGAAAGGCTTCTTGAAGGGAAGATGTAACTCTGTGAGATGAATTCACGGAACACAAAGAAGTTTCTCAGAAAGCTTCTTTCCAGTTTTGAACGGAAGATATTTCCTTTTTCACCATAGCCCTCTATGGGCTTCCAAATAATCCTTTGCCAATTCCACAAGAACAGCCTTAGCGAAAGGCTTCTTGAAGGGAAATATGTAACTCTGTGAGATGAATTCACAGAACACAGAGCAGTTTCTCAGAAAGCTTCTTTCCAGTTTTGAACGGAAGATATTTCCTTTTTCACCATAGCCCTCTATGGGCTTCCAAATATCCCCTTGCCAATTCCACAAGAACAGCCTTAGCGAAAGGCTTCTTGAAGGGAAAGATGTAACTCTGTGAGATGAATTAACAGAACACAGAGGAGTTTCTCAGAAAGCTTCTTTCCAGTTTTGAACGGAAGATATTTCCTTTTTCACCATAGCCCTCTATGGGCTTCCAAATATCCCTTTGCCAATTCCACAAGAACAGCCTTAGCGAAAGGCTTCTTGAAGGGAAAGATGTAACTCTGAGAGATGAATTAACAGAACACAGAGCAGTTTCTCAGAAAGCTTCTTTCCAGTTTTCAGCGGAAGATATTTCCTTTTTCACCATAGCCCTCTATGCGCTTGCAAATATCCCTTTGCCAATTCCAAAAGAACAGGCTTAGCGAAAGGCTTCTTGAAGGGAAAGATGTAACTCTGTGAGATGAATTAACAGAACACAGAGCAGTTTCTCAGAAAGCTTCTTTCCAGTTTTCAGGGGAAGATATTTCATTTTTCACCATAGCCCTCTATGGGCTTCCAAATATCCCTTTGCCAATTCCACAAGAACAGCCTTATCGAAAGGCTTCTTGAAGGGAAAGATGTAACTCTGTGAGATGAATTAACAGAACACAGAGCAGTTTCTCAGAAAGCTTCTTTCCAGTTTTCAGGGGAATATATTTCCTTTTTCACCATAGCCCTCTATGGGCTTCCAAATATCCCTTTGCCAATTCCACAAGAACAGCCGTAGCGAAAGGCTTCTTGAAGGGAAAGATGTAACTCTGTGAGATGAATTAACAGAACACAGAGCAGTTTCTCAGAAAGCTTCTTTCCAGTTTTGAACGGAAGATATTTCCTTTTTCACCATAGCCCTCTATGGGCTTCCAAATATCCCTTTGCCAATTCCACAAGAACAGCCGTAGCGAAAGGCTTCTTGAAGGGAAAGATGTAACTCTGTGAGATGAATTAACAGAACACAGAGCAGTTTCTCAGAAAGCTTCTTTCCAGTTTTGAACGGAAGATATTTCCTTTTTCACCATAGCCCTCTATGGGCTTCCAAATATCCCTTTGCCAATTCCACAAGAACAGCCTCAGCGAAAGGCTTCTTGAAGGGAAAGATGTAACTCTGTGAGATGAATTAACAGAACACAGAGCAGTTTCTCAGAAAGCTTCTTTCCAGTTTTGAACGGAAGATATTTCCTTTTTCACCATAGCCCTCTATGGGCTTCCAAATATCCCTTTGCCAATTCCACAAGAACAGCCTTAGCGAAAGGCTTCTTGAAGGGAAAGATGTAACTCTGTGGGATGAATTAACAGAACACAGAGCAGTTTCTCAGAAAGCTTCTTTCCAGTTTTGAACGGAAAATATTTTCTTTTTCACCATAGCCCTCTATGGGCTTCCAAATATTCCTTTGCCAATTCCACAAGAACAGCCTTAGCGAAAGGCTTCTTGAAGGGAAAGATGTAACTCTGTGAGATGAATTCACAGAACACAGAGCAGTTTCTCAGAAAGCTTCTTTCCAGTTTTGAACGGAAGATATTTCCTTTTTCACCATAGCCCTCTATGGGCTTCCAAATATCCCTTTGCCAATTCCACAAGAACAGCCTTATCGAAAGGCTTCTTGAAGGGAAAGATGTAACTCTGTGAGATGAATTAACAGAACACAGAGCAGTTTCTCAGAAGGCTTCTTTTCAGTTTTCAGGGGAATATATTTCCTTTTTCACCGTAGCCCTCTATGGGCTTCCAAATATCCCTTTGCCAATTCCACAAGAACAGCCGTAGCGAAAGGCTTCTTGAAGGGAAAGATATAACTCTGTGAGATGAATTAACAGAACACAGAGCAGTTTCTCAGAAAGCTTCTTTCCAGTTTTCAGGGGAAGATATTTCCTTTTTCGTCATAGCCCTCTATGGGCTTCCAAATATCCCTTTGCCAATTCCACAAGAACAGCCTTAGCGAAAGGCTTTTTGAAGGGAAAGATGTAACTCTGTGAGATGAATTAACAGAACACAGAGCAGTTTCCCCGAAAGCTTCTTTCCAGTTTTGAAGGGAAGATATTTCCTTTTTCACCTTAGCCCTCTATGGGCTTCCAAATATCCCATTGCCAATTCCACAAGAACAGCCTCAGCGAAAGGCTTCTTGAAGGGAAAGATGTAACTCTGTGAGATGAATTAACAGAACACAGAGCAGTTTCTCAGAAAGCTTCTTTCCAGTTTTGAACGGAAGATATTTCCTTTTTCAACATAGCACTCTATGGGCTTCCAAATATCCCTTTGCCAATTCCACAATAACAGCCTTAGCGAAAGGCTTCCTGAAGGGAAAGATGTAACTCTGTGAGATGAATTAACAGAACACAGAGCAGTTTCTCAGAAAGCTTCTTTCCAGTTTTCAGGGGAAGATATTTCCTTTTTCACCATAGCCCTCTATGGGCTTCCAAATATCCCTTTGCCAATTCCACAAGAACAGCCTTAGCGAAAGGCTTCTTGAAGGGAGAGATGTAACTCTGTGAGATGAATTCACAGAACACAGAGCAGTTTCTCAGAAAGCTTCTTTCCAGTTTTGAACGGAAGATATTTCATTTTTCACCATAGCCCTGTATGGGCTTCCAAATATCCCTTTGCCAATTCCACAAGAACAGCCTTAGCGAAAGGCTTCTTGAAGGGAAAGATGTAACTCTGTGAGATGAATTAACAGAACACAGAGCAGTTTCTCAGAAAGCTTCTTTCCAGTTTTCAGGGGAATATATTTCCTTTTTCACCATAGCCCTCTATGGGCTTCCAAATATCCCTTTGCCAATTCCACAAGAACAGCCGTAGCGAAAGGCTTCTTGAAGGGAAAGATGTAACTCTGTGAGATGAATTAACAGAACACAGAGCAGTTTCTCAGAAAGCTTCTTTCCAGTTTTGAACGGAAGATATTTCCTTTTTCACCATAGCCCTCTATGGGCTTCCAAATATCCCTTTGCCAATTCCACAAGAACAGCCGTAGCGAAAGGCTTCTTGAAGGGAAAGATGTAACTCTGTGAGATGAATTCACAGAACACAGAGCAGTTTCTCAGAAAGCTTCTTTCCAGTTTTGAACGGAAGATATTTCCTTTTTCACCATAGCCCTCTATGGGCTTCCAAATATCCCTTTGCCAATTCCACAAGAACAGCCTTAGGGAAAGGCTTCTTGAATCGAAAGATGTAACTCTGTGAGATGAATTCACAGAACACAGAGCAGTTTCTCAGAAAGCTTCTTTCCAGTTTTGAACGGAAGATATTTCCTTTGTCACCATAGCCCTCTATGGGCTTCCAAATATCCCTTTGCCAATTCCACAAGAACAGCCTTAGCGAAAGGCTTCTTGAAGGGAAAGATATAACTCTGTGAGATGAATTAACAGAACACAGAGCAGTTTCTCAGAAAGCTTCTTTCCAGTTTTCAGGGGAATATATTTCCTTTTTCACCATAGCCCTCTATGGCCTTCCAAATATCCCTTTGCCAATTCCACAAGAACAGCCGTAGCGAAAGGCTTCTTGAAGGGAAAGATATAACTCTGTGCGATGAATTAACAGAACACAGAGCAGTTTCTCAGAAAGCTTCTTTCCAGTTTTCAGGGGAAGATATTTCCTTTTTCATCATAGCCCTCTATGGGCTTCCAAATATCCCTTTGCCAATTCCACAAGAACAGCCTTAGCGAAAGGCTTTTTGAAGGGAAAGATGTAACTCTGTGAGATGAATTAACAGAACACAGAGCAGTTTCTCAGAAAGCTTCTTTCCAGTTTTGAAGGGAAGATATTTCCTTTTTCACCTTAGCCCTCTATGGGCTTCCAAATATCCCATTGCCAATTCCACAAGAACAGCCTCAGCGAAAGGCTTCTTGAAGGGAAAGATGTAACTCTGTGAGATGAATTAACAGAACACAGAGCAGTTTCTCAGAAAGCTTCTTTCCAGTTTTGAACGGAAGATATTTCCTTTTTCAACATAGCACTCTATGGGCTTCCAAATATCCCTTTGCCAATTCCACAATAACAGCCTTAGCGAAAGGCTTCTTGAAGGGAAAGATGTAACTCTGTGAGATGAATTAACAGAACACAGAGCAGTTTCTCAGAAAGCTTCTTTCCAGTTTTCAGGGGAAGATATTTCCTTTTTCACCATAGCCCTCTATGGGCTTCCAAATATCCCTTTGCCAATTCCACAAGAACAGCCTCAGCGAAAGGCTTCTTGAAGGGAAAGATGTAACTCTGTGAGATGAATTAACAGAACACAGAGCAGTTTCTCAGAAAGCTTCTTTCCAGTTTTGAACGGAAGATATTTCCTTTTTCACCATAGCCCTCTATGGGCTTCCAAATATCCCTTTGCCAATTCCACAAGAACAGCCTTAGCGAAAGGCTTCTTGAAGGGAAAGATGTAACTCTGTGGGATGAATTAACAGAACACAGAGCAGTTTCTCAGAAAGCTTCTTTCCAGTTTTGAACGGAAGATATTTCCTTTTTCACCGTTGCCCTCTATGGTCTTCCAAATATCCCTTTGCCAATTCCACAAGAACAGCCTTAGCGAAAGGCTTCTTGAAGGGAAAGATGTAACTCTGTGAGATGAATTAACAGAACACAGAGCAGTTTCTCAGAAAGCTTCTTTCCAGTTTTGAACGGAAGATATTTCCTTTTTCACCATAGCCCTCTATGGTCTTCCAAATATCCCTTTGCCAATTCCACAAGAACAGCCTTAGCGAAAGGCTTCTTGAAGGGAAAGATGTAACTCTGTGAGATGAATTCACAGAACACAGAGCAGTTTCTCAGAAAGCTTCTTTCCAGCTTTGAACGGAAGATACTTCCTTTTTCACCATAGCCCTCTATGGGCTTCCAAATATCCCTTTGCCAATTCCACAAGAACAGCCTTAGCGAAAGGCTTCTTGAAGGGAAAGACGTAACTCTGTGAGATGAATTAACAGAACACAGAGCAGTTTCTCAGAAAGCTTCTTGCCAGTTTTCAGCTAAAGATATTTCCTTTTTCACCATAGCCCTCTATGGGCTTCCAAATATCCCTTTGCCAATTCCACAAGAACAGCCTTAGCGAAAGGCTTTTTGAAGGGAAAGATGTAACTCTGTGAGATGAATTCACAGAACACAGCGCAGTTTCTCAGAAAGCTTCTTTCCAGTTTTGAACGGAAGATATTTCCTTTTTCACCATAGCCCTCTAGGGGCTTCCAAATATCCCTTTGCCAATTCCACAAGAACAGCCTTAGCGAAAGGCTTCTTGAAGGGAAAGATGTAACTCTGTGAGATGAATTCACGGAACACAAAGAAGTTTCTCAGAAAGCTTCTTTCCAGTTTTGAACGGAAGATATTTCCTTTTTCACCATAGCCCTCTATGGGCTTCCAAATAATCCTTTGCCAATTCCACAAGAACAGCCTTAGCGAAAGGCTTCTTGAAGGGAAATATGTAACTCTGTGAGATGAATTCACAGAACACAGAGCAGTTTCTCAGAAAGCTTCTTTCCAGTTTTGAACGGAAGATATTTCCTTTTTCACCATAGCCCTCTATGGGCTTCCAAATATCCCCTTGCCAATTCCACAAGAACAGCCTTAGCGAAAGGCTTCTTGAAGGGAAAGATGTAACTCTGTGAGATGAATTAACAGAACACAGAGGAGTTTCTCAGAAAGCTTCTTTCCAGTTTTGAACGGAAGATATTTCCTTTTTCACCATAGCCCTCTATGGGCTTCCAAATATCCCTTTGCCAATTCCACAAGAACAGCCTTAGCGAAAGGCTTCTTGAAGGGAAAGATGTAACTCTGAGAGATGAATTAACAGAACACAGAGCAGTTTCTCAGAAAGCTTCTTTCCAGTTTTCAGCGGAAGATATTTCCTTTTTCACCATAGCCCTCTATGCGCTTGCAAATATCCCTTTGCCAATTCCAAAAGAACAGGCTTAGCGAAAGGCTTCTTGAAGGGAAAGATGTAACTCTGTGAGATGAATTAACAGAACACAGAGCAGTTTCTCAGAAAGCTTCTTTCCAGTTTTGAACGGAAGATATTTCCTTTTTCACCATAGCCCTCTATGGGCTTCCAAATATCCCTTTGCCAATTCCACAAGAACAGCCTTAGGGAAAGGCTTCTTGAATCGAAAGATGTAACTCTGTGAGATGAATTCACAGAACACAGAGCAGTTTCTCAGAAAGCTTCTTTCCAGTTTTGAACGGAAGATATTTCCTTTGTCACCATAGCCCTCTATGGGTTTCCAAATATCCCTTTGCCAATTGCACAAGAACAGCCTTAGCGAAAGGCTTCTTGAAGGGAAAGATGTAACTCTGTGAGATGAATTCACAGAACACAGAGCAGTTTCTCAGAAAGCTTCTTTCCAGTTTTGAACGGAAGATATTTCCTTTTTCAACATAGCCCTCTATGGGCTTCCAAATATCCCTTTGCCAATTCCACAAGAACAGCCATAGCGAAAGGCTTCTTGAAGGGAAACATGTAACTCTGTGAGATGAATTAAGAGAACACAGAGCAGTTTCTCAGAAAGCTTCTTTCCAGTTATGAACGGAAGATATTTCCTTTTTCACCATAGCCCTCTAAGGGTTTACAAATATCCCTTTGCCAATTCCACAAGAACAGCCTTAGCGAAAGGCTTCTTGAAGGGAAAGATGTAACTCTGTGAGATGAATTCACAGAACACAGAGCAGTTTCTCAGAAAGCTTCTTTCCAGTTTTCAGCGGAAGATGTTTCCTTTTTCACCATAGCCCTCTATGGGCTTCCAAATATCCCTTTGCCAATTCCACGAGAACAGCCTTAGCGAAAGGCTTCTTGAAGGGAAAGATGTAACTCTGTGAGATGAATTCACAGAACACAGAGCAGTTTCTCGGAAAGCTTCTTTCCAGTTTTGAACGGAAGATATTTCCTTTGTCACCATAGCCCTCTATGGGCTTCCAAATATCCCTTTGCCAATTCCACAAGAAGAGCCTTAGAGAAAGGCTTCTTGAAGGGAAAGATGTAACTCTGTGAGATGAATTAACAGAACACAGAGCAGTTTCTCAGAAAGCTTCTTTCCAGTTTTCAGGGGAAGATATTTCATTTTTCACCATAGCCCTCTATGGGCTTCCAAATATTCCTTTGCCAATTCCACAAGAACAGCCTTAGCGAAAGGCTTCCTGAAGGGAAAGATGTAACTCTGTGAGATGAATTCACAGAACACAGAGCAGTTTCTCAGAAAGCTTCTTTCCAGTTTTGAACGTAAGATATTTCCTTTGTCACCATAGCCCTCTATGGGCTTCCAAATATCCCTTTGCCAATTCCACAAGAACAGCCTTATCGAAAGGCTTCTTGAAGGGAAAGATGTAACTCTGTGAGATGAATTAACAGAACACAGAGCAGTTTCTCAGAAAGCTTCTTTCCAGTTTTCAGGGGAATATATTTCCTTTTTCACCATAGCCCTCTATGGGCTTCCAAATATCCCTTTGCCAATTCCACAAGAACAGCCGTAGCGAAAGGCTTCTTGAAGGGAAAGATATAACTCTGTGAGATGAATTAACAGAACACAGAGCAGTTTCTCAGAAAGCTTCTTTCCAGTTTTCAGGGGAAGATATTTCCTTTTTCATCTTAGCCCTCTATGGGCTTCCAAATATCCCTTTGCCAATTCCACAAGAACAGCCTTAGCGAAAGGCTTTTTGAAGGGAAAGATGTAACTCTGTGAGATGAATTCACAGAACACAGAGCAGTTTCTCCGAAAGCTTCTTTCCAGTTTTGAACGGAAGATATTTCCTTTTTCACCTTAGCCCTCTATGGGCTTCCAAATATCCCATTGCCAATTCCACAAGAACAGCCTCAGCGAAAGGCTTCTTGAAGGGAAAGATGTAACTCTGTGAGATGAATTAACAGAACACAGAGCAGTTTCTCAGAAAGCTTCTTTCCAGTTTTGAACGGAAGATATTTCCTTTTTCAACATAGCACTCTATGGGCTTCCAAATATCCCTTTGCCAATTCCACAATAACAGCCTTAGCGAAAGGCTTCTTGAAGGGAAAGATGTAACTCTGTGAGATGAATTAACAGAACACAGAGCAGTTTCTCAGAAAGCTTCTTTCCAGTTTTCAGGGGAAGATATTTCCTTTTTCACCATAGCCCTCTATGGGCTTCCAAATATCCCTTTGCCAATTCCACAAGAACAGCCTTAGCGAAAGGCTTCTTGAAGGGAGAGATGTAACTCTGTGAGATGAATTCACAGAACACAGAGCAGTTTCTCAGAAAGCTTCTTTCCAGTTTTGAACGGAAGATATTTCCTTTGTCACCATAGCCCTCTCTGGGCTTCCAAATATCCGTTTGCCAATTCCACAAGAACAGCCTTAGCGAAAGGCTTCTTGAAGGGAAAGATGTAACTCTGTGAGATGAATTAACAGAACACAGAGCAGTTTCTCAGAAAGCTTCTTTCCAGTTTTCAGGGGAAGATATTTCCTTTTTCACCATACCCCTCTATGGGCTTCCAAATATCCCTTTGCCAATTCCACAAGAACAGCCGTAGCGAAAGGCTTCTTGAAGGGAAAGATATAACTCTGTGAGATGAATTAACAGAACACAGAGCAGTTTCTCAGAAAGCTTCTTTCCAGTTTTCAGGGGAAGATATTTCCTTTTTCATCATAGCCCTCTATGGGCTTCCAAATATCCCTTTGCCAATTCCACAAGAACAGCCTTAGCGAAAGGCTTCTTGAAGGGAAACATGTAACTCTGTGAGATGAATTAAGAGAACACAGAGCAGTTTCTCAGAAAGCTTCTTTCCAGTTTTGAACGGAAGATATTTCCTTTTTCACCATGGCAATCTATGGGCTTCCAAATATCCCTTTGCCAATTCCAGAAGAACAGCCTGAGCGAAAGGCTTCTTGAAGGGAAAGATGTAACTCTGTGAGATGAATTCACAGAACACAGAGCAGTTTCTCAGAAAGCTTCTTTCCAGTTTTGAGCGGAAGATATTTCCTTTTTCACCATACCCCTCTATGGGCTTCCAAATATCCCTTTGCCAATTCCACAAGAACAGCCTTAGCGAAAGTCTTCTTGAAGGGAAAGATGTAACTCTGTGAGATGAATTAACAGAACAAAGAGCAGTTTCTCAGAAAGCTTCTTTCCAGTTTTGAACGGAAGATATTTCCTTTTTCACCATAGCCCTCTATGGGCTTCCAAATATCCCTTTGCCAATTCCACAAGAACAGCCGTAGCGAAAGGCTTCTTGAAGGGAAAGATGTAACTCTGTGAGATGAATTAACAGAACACAGAGCAGTTTCTCAGAAAGCTTCTTTCCAGTTTTGAACGGAAGATATTTCCTTTTTCACCATAGCCCTCTATGGGCTTCCAAATATCCCTTTGCCAATTCCACAAGAACAGCCGTAGCGAAAGGCTTCTTGAAGGGAAAGATATAACTCTGTGAGATGAATTAACAGAACACAGAGCAGTTTCTCAGAAAGCTTCTTTCCAGTTTTCAGGGGAAGATATTTCCTTTTTCATCTTAGCCCTCTATGGGCTTCCAAATATCCCTTTGCCAATTCCACAAGAACAGCCTTAGCGAAAGGCTTTTTGAAGGGAAAGATGTAACTCTGTGAGATGAATTCACAGAACACAGAGCAGTTTCTCCGAAAGCTTCTTTCCAGTTTTGAACGGAAGATATTTCCTTTTTCACCTTAGCCCTCTATGGGCTTCCAAATATCCCATTGCCAATTCCACAAGAACAGCCTCAGCGAAAGGCTTCTTGAAGGGAAAGATGTAACTCTGTGAGATGAATTAACAGAACACAGAGCAGTTTCTCAGAAAGCTTCTTTCCAGTTTTGAACGGAAGATATTTCCTTTTTCAACATAGCACTCTATGGGCTTCCAAATATCCCTTTGCCAATTCCACAATAACAGCCTTAGCGAAAGGCTTCTTGAAGGGAAAGATGTAACTCTGTGAGATGAATTAACAGAACACAGAGCAGTTTCTCAGAAAGCTTCTTTCCAGTTTTCAGGGGAAGATATTTCCTTTTTCACCATAGCCCTCTATGGGCTTCCAAATATCCCTTTGCCAATTCCACAAGAACAGCCTTAGCGAAAGGCTTCTTGAAGGGAGAGATGTAACTCTGTGAGATGAATTCACAGAACACAGAGCAGTTTCTCAGAAAGCTTCTTTCCAGTTTTGAACGGAAGATATTTCCTTTGTCACCATAGCCCTCTCTGGGCTTCCAAATATCCGTTTGCCAATTCCACAAGAACAGCCTTAGCGAAAGGCTTCTTGAAGGGAAAGATGTAACTCTGTGAGATGAATTAACAGAACACAGAGCAGTTTCTCAGAAAGCTTCTTTCCAGTTTTCAGGGGAAGATATTTCCTTTTTCACCATACCCCTCTATGGGCTTCCAAATATCCCTTTGCCAATTCCACAAGAACAGCCGTAGCGAAAGGCTTCTTGAAGGGAAAGATATAACTCTGTGAGATGAATTAACAGAACACAGAGCAGTTTCTCAGAAAGCTTCTTTCCAGTTTTCAGGGGAAGATATTTCCTTTTTCATCATAGCCCTCTATGGGCTTCCAAATATCCCTTTGCCAATTCCACAAGAACAGCCTTAGCGAAAGGCTTCTTGAAGGGAAACATGTAACTCTGTGAGATGAATTAAGAGAACACAGAGCAGTTTCTCAGAAAGCTTCTTTCCAGTTTTGAACGGAAGATATTTCCTTTTTCACCATGGCAATCTATGGGCTTCCAAATATCCCTTTGCCAATTCCAGAAGAACAGCCTGAGCGAAAGGCTTCTTGAAGGGAAAGATGTAACTCTGTGAGATGAATTCACAGAACACAGAGCAGTTTCTCAGAAAGCTTCTTTCCAGTTTTGAGCGGAAGATATTTCCTTTTTCACCATACCCCTCTATGGGCTTCCAAATATCCCTTTGCCAATTCCACAAGAACAGCCTTAGCGAAAGTCTTCTTGAAGGGAAAGATGTAACTCTGTGAGATGAATTAACAGAACAAAGAGCAGTTTCTCAGAAAGCTTCTTTCCAGTTTTGAACGGAAGATATTTCCTTTTTCACCATAGCCCTCTATGGGCTTCCAAATATCCCTTTGCCAATTCCACAAGAACAGCCGTAGCGAAAGGCTTCTTGAAGGGAAAGATGTAACTCTGTGAGATGAATTAACAGAACACAGAGCAGTTTCTCAGAAAGCTTCTTTCCAGTTTTGAACGGAAGATATTTCCTTTTTCACCATACCCCTCTATGGGCTTCCAAATATCCCTTTGCCAATTCCACAAGAACAGCCTTAGCGAAAGTCTTCTTGAAGGGAAAGATGTAACTCTGTGAGATGAATTAACAGAACACAGAGCAGTTTCTCAGAAAGCTTCTTTCCAGTTTTGAACGGAAGATATTTCCTTTTTCACCATAGCCCTCTATGGGCTTCCAAATATCCCTTTTCCAATTCCACAAGAACAGCCTGAGCGAATGGCTTCTTGAAGGGAAAGATGTAACTCTGTGAGATGAATTCACAGAACACAGAGCAGTTTCTCAGAAAGCTTCTTTCCAGTTTTGAGCGGAAGATATTTCACTTTTCACCATAGCCCTCTATGGGCTTCCAAATATCCCTTTGCCAATTCCACAAGAACAGCCTTAGCGAAAGTCTTCTTGAAGGGAAAGATGTAACTCTGTGAGATGAATTAACAGAACACAGAGCAGTTTCTCAGAAAGCTTCTTTCCAGTTTTGAACGGAAGATATTTCCTTTTTCACCATAGCCCTCTATGGGCTTCCAAATATCCCTTTGCCAATTCCACAAGAACAGCCTTAGCGAAAGGCTTCTTGAAGGGAAAGATGTAACTCTGTGGGATGAATTAACAGAACACAGAGCAGTTTCTCAGAAAGCTTCTTTCCAGTTTTGAACGGAAAATATTTTCTTTTTCACCATAGCCCTCTATGGGCTTCCAAATATCCCTTTGCCAATTCCACAAGAACAGCCTTAGCGAAAGGCTTCTTGAAGGGAAAGATGTAACTCTGTGAGATGAATTAACAAACACAGAGCAGTTTCTCAGAAAGCTTCTTTCCAGTTTTGAGCGGAAGATATTTCCTCTTTCACCATAGCCCTCTATGGGCCTCCAAATATCCCTTTGCCAATTCCAGAAGAACAGCCTGAGCGAAAGGCTTCTTGAAGGGAAAGATGTAACTCTGTGAGATGAATTCACAGAACACAGAGCAGTTTCTCAGAAAGGTTCTTTCCAGATTTGAGCGGAAGATATTTCCTTTTTCACCATAGCCCTCTATGGGCTTACAAATATCCCTTTGCCAATTCCACAAGAACAGCCTCAGCGAAAGGCTTCTTGAAGGGAAAGATGTAACTCTGTGAGATGAATTAACAGAACACAGAGCAGTTTCTCAGAAAGCTTCTTTCCAGTTTTGAACGGAAGATATTTCCTTTTTCACAATAGCACTCTATGTTCTTCCAAATATCCCTTTGCCAATTCCACAATAACAGCCTTAGCGAAAGGCTTCTTGAAGGGAAAGATGTAACTCTGTGAGATGAATTAAGAGAACACAGAGCAGTTACTCAGAAAGCTTCTTTCCATTTTTGAACAGAAGATATTTCCTTTTTCACCATAGCCCTCTATGGGCTTCCAAATATCACTATGACAATTCCATAATAACAGCCTTAGCGAAAGGCTTCTTGAAGGGAAAGATGTAACTCTGTGACATGAATTAACAGAACACAGAGCAGTTTCTCAGAAAGCTTCTTTCCAGTTTTGAACGGAAGATATTTCCTTTTTCACCATAGCCCTCTATGGGCTTCCAAATATCCCTTTGCCAATTCCACAAGAACAGCCTTACAGACAGGCTTCTTCAAGGCAAAGATGTAACTCTGTGAGATGAATTAACGGAAAGCAGAGAAGTTTCTCAGAAAGCTTCTTTCCAGTTTTGAACGGAAGATATTTCCTTTTTCACCATAGCCCTCTATGGGCTTCCAAATATCCCTTTGCCAATTCCACAAGAACAGCCTTAGCGAAAGGCTTCTTGAAGGGAAAGATGTAACTCTGTGAGATGAATTAAAAGAACACAGAGCAGTTTCTCAGAAAGCTTCTTTCCAGTTTTCAGCGGAAGATATTTCCTTTTTCACCATAGCCCTCTATGGGCTTCCAAATATCCCTTTGCCAATTCCACGAAAACAGCCTTAGCGAAAGGCTTCTTGAAGGGAAAGATGTAACTCTGTGAGATGAATTAACAGAACACAGAGCAGTTTCTCAGAAAGCTTCTTTCCAGTTTTGAACGGAAGATATTTCCTTTTTCACAATAGCCCTCTATTTGCTTCCAAATATCCCTTTGCCAATTCCACAAGAACAGCCTTAGCGAAAGGCTTCTTGAAAGGAAATATGTAACTCTGTGAGATGAATTCACAGAACACAGAGCAGTTTCTCAGAAAGCTTCTTTCCAGTTTTGAACGGAAGATATTTCCTTTGTCACCATAGCCCTCTACGGGCTTCCAAATATCCCTTTGCCAATTCCACAAGAACAGCCTTAGCGAAAGGCTTCTTGAAGGGAAAGATGTAACTCTGTGAGATGAATTCACAGAACAGAGAGCAGTTTCTCAGAAAGCTTCTTTCCAGTTTTGAACGGAAGATATTTCCTTTGTCACCATAGCCCTCTATGGGCTTCCAAATATCCCTTTGCCAATTCCACAAGAACAACCTTAGCGAAAGGCTTCTTGAAGGGAAAGATGTAACTCTGTGAGATGAATTAACAGAACACAGAGCAGTTTCTCAGAAAGCTTCTTTCCAGTTTTGAACGGAAGATATTTCCTTTTTCACCATAGCCCTCTATGGGCTTCCAAATATCCCTTGGCCAATTCCACAAGATCAGCCTTAGGGAAAGGCTTCTTTAACCGAAAGATGTAACTCTGTGAGATGAATTCACAGAACACAGAGCAGTTTCTCAGAAAGCTTCTTTCCAGTTTTGAACGGAAGATATTTCCTTTGTCACCATAGCCCTCTATGGGCTTCCAAATATCCCTTTGCCAATTCCACAAGAACAGCCTTAGCGAAAGGCTTCTTGAAGGGAAAGATGTAACTCTGTGAGATGAATTCACAGAACACAGAGCAGTTTCTCAGAAAGCTTCTTTCCAGTTTTGAACGGAAGATATTTCCTTTTTCAACATAGCCCTCTATGGGCTTCCAAATATCCCTTTGCCAATTCCACAAGAACAGCCTTAGCGAAAGGCTTCTTGAAGGGAAACATGTAACTCTGTGAGATGAATTAAGAGAACACAGAGCAGTTTCTCAGAAAGCTTCTTTCCAGTTTTGAACGGAAGATATTTCCTTTTTCACCATAGCCCTCTAAGGGTTTACAAAAATCCCTTTGCCAATTCCACAAGAACAGCCTTAGCGAAAGGCTTCTTGAAGGGAAAGATGTAACTCTCTGAGATGAATTCACAGAACACAGAGCAGTTTCTCAGAAAGCTTTTTTCCAGTTTTCAGCGGAAGATGTTTCCTTTTTCAACGTAGCCCTCTATGGGCTTCCAAATATCCCTTTGCCAATTCCACGAGAACAGCCTTAGCGAAAGGCTTCTTGAAGGGAAAGATGTAACTCTGTGAGATGAATTCACAGAACACAGAGCAGTTTCTCAGAAAGCTTCTTTCCAGTTTTGAACGGAAGATATTTCCTTTTTCACCATAGCCCTCTATTTGCTTCCAAATATCCCTTTGCCAATTCCACAAGAACATCCTTAGGGAAAGTCTTCTTGAAGGAAAAGATGTAACTCTGTGAGATGAATTCACAGAACACAGCGCAGTTTCTCAGAAAGCTTCTTTGCAGTTTTGATCGGAAGATATTTACTTTTTCACCATAGCCCTCTATGGGCTTCCAAATATCCCTTTGCCAATTCCACAAGAACAGCCTTACAGAAAGGCTTCTTCAAGGCAAAGATGTAACTCTGTGAGATGAATTAACGGAACGCAGAGAAGTTTCTCAGAAAGCTTCCTTCCAGTTTTGAACGGAAGATATTTCCTTTTTCACCATAGCCCTCTATGGGCTTCCAAATATCCCTTTCCCAATTCCACAAGAACAGCCTTAGCGAAAGGCTTCTTGAAGGGAAAGATGTAACTCTGTGAGATGAATTAAAAGAACACAGAGCAGTTTCTCAGAAAGCTTCTTTCCAGTTTTCAGCGGAAGATATTTCCTTTTTCACCATAGCCCTCTATGGGCTTCCAAATATCCCTTTGCCAATTCCACGAGAACAGCCTTAGCGAAAGGCTTCTTGAAGGGAAAGATGTAACTCTGTGAGATGAAGTCACAGAACACAGAGCAGTTTCTCAGAAAGCTTCTTTCCAGTTTTGAACGGAAGATATTTCCTTTTTCACCATAGCCCTCTATTTGCTTCCAAATATCCTTTTGCCAATTCCACAAGAACAGCCTTAGGGAAAGTCTTCTTGAAGGGAAATATGTAACTCTGTGAGATGAATTCACAGAACACGGAGCAGTTTCTCAGAAAGCTTCTTTCCAGTTTTGAACGGAAGATATTTCCTTTGTCACCATAGCCCTCTACGGGCTTCCAAATATCCCTTTGTCAATTCCACAAGAACAGCCTTAGCGAAAGGCTTCTTGAAGGGAAAGATGTAACTCTGTGAGATGAATTCACAGAACACAGAGCAGTTTCTCTGAAAGCTTCTTTCCAGTTTTGAACGGAAGATATTTCCTTTGTCACCATAGCCCTCTATGGGCTTCCAAATATCCCTTTGCCAATTCCACAAGAACAGCCTTAGCGAAAGGCTTCTTGAAGGGAAAGATGTAACTCTGTGAGATGAATTAACAGAACACAGAGCAGTTTCTCAGAAAGCTTCTTTCCAGTTTTCAGCGGAAGATATTTCCTTTTTCACCATAGCCCTCCATGCGCTTGCAAATATCCCTTTGCCAATTCCAAAAGAACAGGCTTAGCGAAAGGCTTCTTGAAGGGAAAGATGTAACTCTGTGAGATGAATTAACAGAACACAGAGCAGTTTCTCAGAAAGCTTCTTTCCAGTTTTGAACGGAAGATATTTCCTTTTTCACCATAGCCCTCTATGGGCTTCCAAATATCCCTTTGCCAATTCCACAAGAACAGCCTTAGGGAAAGGCTTCTTGAATAGAAAGATGTAACTCTGTGAGATGAATTCACAGAACACAGAGCAGTTTCTCAGAAAGCTTCTTTCCAGTTTTGAACGGAAGATATTTCCTTTGTCACCATAGCCCTCTATGGGCTTCCAAATATCCCTTTGCCAATTCCACGAGAACAGCCTTAGCGAAAGGCTTCTTGAAGGGAAAGATGTAACTCTGTGAGATGAATTCACAGAACACAGAGCAGTTTCTCAGAAAGCTTCTTTCCAGTTTTGAACGGAAGATATTTCCTTTTTCACCATAGCCCTCTATTTGCTTCCAAATATCCCTTTGCCAATTCCACAAGAACAGCCTTAGGGAAAGTCTTCTTGAAGGGAAATATGTAACTCTGTGAGATGAATTCACAGAACACAGAGCAGTTTCTCGGAAAGCTTCTTTCCAGTTTTGAACGGAAGATATTTCCTTTGTCACCATAGCGCTCTAGGGGCTTCCAAATATCCCTTTGCCAATTCCACAAGAACAGCCTTAGAGAAAGACTTCTTGAAGGGGAAGATGTAACTCTGTGAGATGAATTAACAGAACACAGAGCAGTTTCTCAGAAAGCTTCTTTCCAGTTTTGAACGGAAGATATTTCCTTTTTCACCATAGCCCTCTATGGGCTTCCAAATATCCCTTTTCCAATTCCACAAGAACAGCCTGAGCGAATGGCTTCTTGAAGGGAAAGATGTAACTCTGTGAGATGAATTCACAGAACACAGAGCAGTTTCTCAGAAAGCTTCTTTCCAGTTTTGAGCGGAAGATATTTCACTTTTCACCATAGCCCTCTATGGGCTTCCAAATATACCTTTGCCAATTCCACAAGAACAGCCTTAGCGAAAGTCTTCTTGAAGGGAAAGATGTAACTCTGTGAGATGAATTAACAGAACACAGAGCAGTTTCTCAGAAAGCTTCTTTCCAGTTTTGAACGGAAGATATTTCCTTTTTCACCATAGCCCTCTATGGGCTTCCAAATATCCCTTTGCCAATTCCACAAGAACAGCCTTAGCGAAAGTCTTCTTGAAGGGAAAGATGTAACTCTGTGGGATGAATTAACAGAACACAGAGCAGTTTCTCAGAAAGCTTCTTTCCAGTTTTGAACGGAAAATATTTTCTTTTTCACCATAGCCCTCTATGGGCTTCCAAATATCCCTTTGCCAATTCCACAAGAACAGCCTTAGCGAAAGGCTTCTTGAAGGGAAAGATGTAACTCTGTGAGATGAATTAACAAACACAGAGCAGTTTCTCAGAAAGCTTCTTTCCAGTTTTGAACGGAAGATATTTCCTTTTTCACCATAGCCCTCTATGGGCTTCCAAATATCCCTTTGCCAATTCCACAAGAACAGCCTTAGCGAAAGGCTTCTTGAAGGGAAATATGTAACTCTGTGAGATGAATTCACAGAACACAGCGCAGTTTCTCAGAAAGCTTCTTTCCAGTTTTGATCGGAAGATATTTCCTTTTTCACCATAGCCCTCTATGGGCTTCCAAATATCCCTTTGCCAATTCCACAAGAACAGCCTTACAGACAGGCTTCTTCAAGGCAAAGATGTAACTCTGTGAGATGAATTAACGGAAAGCAGAGAAGTTTCTCAGAAAGCTTCTTTCCAGTTTTGAACGGAAGATATTTCCTTTTTCACCATAGCCCTCTATGGGCTTCCAAATATCCCTTTGCCAATTCCACAAGAACAGCCTTAGCGAAAGGCTTCTTGAAGGGAAAGATGTAACTCTGTGAGATGAATTAAAAGAACACAGAGCAGTTTCTCAGAAAGCTTCTTTCCAGTTTTCAGCGGAAGATATTTCCTTTTTCACCATAGCCCTCTATGGGCTTCCAAATATCCCTTTGCCAATTCCACGAAAACAGCCTTAGCGAAAGGCTTCTTGAAGGGAAAGATGTAACTCTGTGAGATGAATTAACAGAACACAGAGCAGTTTCTCAGAAAGCTTCTTTCCAGTTTTGAACGGAAGATATTTCCTTTTTCACAATAGCCCTCTATTTGCTTCCAAATATCCCTTTGCCAATTCCACAAGAACAGCCTTAGCGAAAGGCTTCTTGAAGGGAAATATGTAACTCTGTGAGATGAATTCACAGAACACAGAGCAGTTTCTCAGAAAGCTTCTTTCCAGTTTTGAACGGAAGATATTTCCTTTGTCACCATAGCCCTCTACGGGCTTCCAAATATCCCTTTGCCAATTCCACAAGAACAGCCTTAGCGAAAGGCTTCTTGAAGGGAAAGATGTAACTCTGTGAGATGAATTCACAGAACAGAGAGCAGTTTCTCAGAAAGCTTCTTTCCAGTTTTGAACGGAAGATATTTCCTTTGTCACCATAGCCCTCTATGGGCTTCCAAATATCCCTTTGCCAATTCCACAAGAACAACCTTAGCGAAAGGCTTCTTGAAGGGAAAGATGTAACTCTGTGAGATGAATTAACAGAACACAGAGCAGTTTCTCAGAAAGCTTCTTTCCAGTTTTGAACGGAAGATATTTCCTTTTTCACCATAGCCCTCTATGGGCTTCCAAATATCCCTTGGCCAATTCCACAAGATCAGCCTTAGGGAAAGGCTTCTTTAACCGAAAGATGTAACTCTGTGAGATGAATTCACAGAACACAGAGCAGTTTCTCAGAAAGCTTCTTTCCAGTTTTGAACGGAAGATATTTCCTTTGTCACCATAGCCCTCTATGGGCTTCCAAATATCCCTTTGCCAATTCCACAAGAACAGCCTTAGCGAAAGGCTTCTTGAAGGGAAAGATTTAACTCTGTGAGATGAATTCACAGAACACAGAGCAGTTTCTCAGAAAGCTTCTTTCCAGTTTTGAACGGAAGATATTTCCTTTTTCAACATAGCCCTCTATGGGCTTCCAAATATCCCTTTGCCAATTCCACAAGAACAGCCTTAGCGAAAGGCTTCTTGAAGGGAAACATGTAACTCTGTGAGATGAATTAAGAGAACACAGAGCAGTTTCTCAGAAAGCTTCTTTCCAGTTTTGAACGGAAGATATTTCCTTTTTCACCATAGCCCTCTAAGGGTTTACAAAAATCCCTTTGCCAATTCCACAAGAACAGCCTTAGCGAAAGGCTTCTTGAAGGGAAAGATGTAACTCTCTGAGATGAATTCACAGAACACAGAGCAGTTTCTCAGAAAGTTTTTTCCAGTTTTCAGCGGAAGATGTTTCCTTTTTCACCGTAGCCCTCTATGGGCTTCCAAATATCCCTTTGCCAATTCCACGAGAACAGCCTTAGCGAAAGGCTTCTTGAAGGGAAAGATGTAACTCTGTGAGATGAATTCACAGAACACAGAGCAGTTTCTCAGAAAGCTTCTTTCCAGTTTTGAACGGAAGATATTTCCTTTTTCACCATAGCCCTCTATTTGCTTCCAAATATCCCTTTGCCAATTCCACAAGAACATCCTTAGGGAAAGTCTTCTTGAAGGGAAAGATGTAACTCTGTGAGATGAATTCACAGAACACAGCGCAGTTTCTCAGAAAGCTTCTTTGCAGTTTTGATCGGAAGATATTTACTTTTTCACCATAGCCCTCTATGGGCTTCCAAATATCCCTTTGCCAATTCCACAAGAACAGCCTTACAGAAAGGCTTCTTCAAGGCAAAGATGTAACTCTGTGAGATGAATTAACGGAACGCAGAGAAGTTTCTCAGAAAGCTTCCTTCCAGTTTTGAACGGAAGATATTTCCTTTTTCACCATAGCCCTCTATGGGCTTCCAAATATCCCTTTCCCAATTCCACAAGAACAGCCTTAGCGAAAGGCTTCTTGAAGGGAAAGATGTAACTCTGTGAGATGAAGTCACAGAACACAGAGCAGTTTCTCAGAAAGCTTCTTTCCAGTTTTGAACGGAAGATATTTCCTTTTTCACCATAGCCCTCTATTTGCTTCCAAATATCCTTTTGCCAATTCCACAAGAACAGCCTTAGGGAAAGTCTTCTTGAAGGGAAATATGTAACTCTGTGAGATGAATTCACAGAACACAGAGCAGTTTCTCAGAAAGCTTCTTTCCAGTTTTGAACGGAAGATATTTCCTTTGTCACCATAGCCCTCTACGGGCTTCCAAATATCCCTTTGTCAATTCCACAAGAACAGCCTTAGCGAAAGGCTTCTTGAATGGAAAGATGTAACTCTGTGAGATGAATTCACAGAACACAGAGCAGTTTCTCAGAAAGCTTCTTTCCAGTTTTGAACGGAAGATATTTCCTTTGTCACCATAGCCCTCTATGGGCTTCCTAATATCCCTTTGCCAATTCCACAAGAACAGCCTTAGCGAAAGGCTTCTTGAAGGGAAAGATGTAACTCTGTGAGATGAATTAACAGAACACAGAGCAGTTTCTCAGAAAGCTTCTTTCCAGTTTTCAGCGGAAGATATTTCCTTTTTCACCATAGCCCTCCATGCGCTTGCAAATATCCCTTTGCCAATTCCAAAAGAACAGGCTTAGCGAAAGGCTTCTTGAAGGGAAAGATGTAACTCTGTGAGATGAATTAACAGAACACAGAGCAGTTTCTCAGAAAGCTTCTTTCCAGTTTTGAACGGAAGATATTTCCTTTTTCACCATAGCCCTCTATGGGCTTCCAAATATCCCTTTGCCAATTCCACAAGAACAGCCTTAGGGAAAGGCTTCTTGAATAGAAAGATGTAACTCTGTGAGATGAATTCACAGAACACAGAGCAGTTTCTCAGAAAGCTTCTTTCCAGTTTTGAACGGAAGATATTTCCTTTGTCACCATAGCCCTCTATGGGCTTCCAAATATCCCTTTGCCAATTCCACGAGAACAGCCTTAGCGAAAGGCTTCTTGAAGGGAAAGATGTAACTCTGTGAGATGAATTCACAGAACACAGAGCAGTTTCTCAGAAAGCTTCTTTCCAGTTTTGAACGGAAGATATTTCCTTTTTCACCATAGCCCTCTATTTGCTTCCAAATATCCCTTTGCCAATTCCACAAGAACAGCCTTAGGGAAAGTCTTCTTGAAGGGAAATATGTAACTCTGTGAGATGAATTCACAGAACACAGAGCAGTTTCTCGGAAAGCTTCTTTCCAGTTTTGAACGGAAGATATTTCCTTTGTCACCATAGCGCTCTAGGGGCTTCCAAATATCCCTTTGCCAATTCCACAAGAACAGCCTTAGAGAAAGACTTCTTGAAGGGGAAGATGTAACTCTGTGAGATGAATTAACAGAATACAGAGCAGTTTCTCAGAAAGCTTCTTTCCAGTTTTCAGGGGAAGATATTTCCTTTTTCACCATAGCCCTCTATGGGCTTCCAAATATTCCTTTGCCAATTCCACAAGAACAGCCTTAGCGAAAGGCTTCTTGAAGGGAAAGATGTAACTCTGTGAGATGAATTCACAGAACACAGAGCAGTTTCTCAGAAAGCTTCTTTCCAGTTTTGAACGGAAGATATTTCCTTTGTCACCATAGCCCTCTATGGGCTTCCAAATATCCCTTTGCCAATTCCACAAGAACAGCCTTAGCGAAAGGCTTCTTGAAGGGAAAGATGTAACTCTGTGAGATGAATTAACAGAACACAGAGCAGTTTCTCAGAAAGCTTCTTTCCAGTTTTCAGGGGAAGATATTTCCTTTTTCACCATAGCCCTCAATGGGCTTCCAAATATCCCTTTGCCAATTCCACAAGAACAGCCGTAGCGAAAGGCTTCTTGAAGGGAAAGGTATAATTCTGTGAGATGAATTAACAGAACACAGAGCAGTTTCTCAGAAAGCTTCTTTCCAGTTTTCAGGGGAAGATATTTCCTTTTTCATCATAGCCCTCTATGGGCTTCCAAATATCCCTTTGCCAATTCCACAAGAACAGCCTTAGCGAAAGGCTTCTTGAAGGGAAAGATGTAACTCTGTGAGATGAATTCACAGAACACAGAGAAGTTTCTCAGAAAGGTTCTTTCCAGTTTTGAGCGGAAGATATTTCCTTTTTCACCATAGCCCTCTATGGGCTTCCAAATATCCCTTTGCCAATTCCACAAGAACAGCCTTAGCGAAAGTCTTCTTGAAGGGAAAGATGTAACTCTGTGAGATGAATTAACAGAACACAGAGCAGTTTCTCAGAAAGCTTCTTTCCAGTTTTCAGCTAAAGATATTTCCTTTTTCATCATAGCCCTCTATGGCCTTCCAAATATCCCTTTGCCAATTCCACAAGAACAGCCTTAGCTAAAGGCTTCTTGAAGGGAAAGATGTAACTCTGTGAGATGAATTAACAGAACACAGAGCCGTTTCTCAGAAAGCTTCTTTCCAGTTTTGAACGGAAGATATTTCCTTTTTCACCATAGCCCTCTATGGGCTTCCAAATATCCCTTTGCCAATTCCACAAGAACAGCCTTAGGGAAAGGCTTCTTGAAGGGAAAGATGTAACTCTGTGAGATGAATTCACAGAACACAGAGCAGTTTCTCAGAAAGCTTCTTTCCAGTTTTGAACGGAAGATATTACCTTTTTCACCACAGCCCTCTATGGGCTTCCAAATATCCCTTTGCCAATTCCACAAGAACAGCCTTAGCGAAAGGCTTCTTGAAGGGAAAGATGTAACTCTGTGAGATGAATTAACAGAACACAGAGCCGTTTCTCAGAAAGCTTTTTCCAGTTTTGAACGGAAGATATTTCCTTTTTCACCTTAGCCCTCTATGGGCTTCCAAATATCCCTTTGCCAATTCCACAAGAACAGCCTCAGCGAAAGGCTTCTTGAAGGGAAAGATGTAACTCTGTGAGATGAATTCACAGAACACAGAGAAGTTTCTCAGAAAGGTTCTTTCCAGTTTTGAGCGGAAGATATTTCCTTTTTCACCATAGCCCTCTATGGGCTTCCAAATATCCCTTTGCCAATTCCACAAGAACAGCCTTAGCGAAAGTCTTCTTGAAGGGAAAGATGTAACTCTGTGAGATGAATTAACAGAACACAGAGCAGTTTCTCAGAAAGCTTCTTTCCAGTTTTCAGCTAAAGATATTTCCTTTTTCATCATAGCCCTCTATGGCCTTCCAAATATCCCTTTGCCAATTCCACAAGAACAGCCTTAGCTAAAGGCTTCTTGAAGGGAAAGATGTAACTCTGTGAGATGAATTAACAGAACACAGAGCCGTTTCTCAGAAAGCTTCTTTCCAGTTTTGAACGGAAGATATTTCCTTTTTCACCATAGCCCTCTATGGGCTTCCAAATATCCCTTTGCCAATTCCACAAGAACAGCCTTAGGGAAAGGCTTCTTGAAGGGAAAGATGTAACTCTGTGAGATGAATTCACAGAACACAGAGCAGTTTCTCAGAAAGCTTCTTTCCAGTTTTGAACGGAAGATATTACCTTTTTCACCACAGCCCTCTATGGGCTTCCAAATATCCCTTTGCCAATTCCACAAGAACAGCCTTAGCGAAAGGCTTCTTGAAGGGAAAGATGTAACTCTGTGAGATGAATTAACAGAACACAGAGCCGTTTCTCAGAAAGCTTCTTTCCAGTTTTGAACGGAAGATATTTCCTTTTTCACCATAGCCCTCTATGGGCTTCCAAATATCCCTTTGCCAATTCCATAAGAACAGCCTTAGCGAAAGGCTTCTTGAAGGGAAAGATGTAACTCTGTGAGATGAATTAACAGAACATAGAGCAGTTTCTCAGAAAGCTTCTTTCCAGTTTTGAACGGAAGATATTTCCTTTTTCACCATAGCCCTCTATGGGCTTCCAAATATCCCTTTGCCAATTGCACAAGAACAGCCTTAGCGATAGGCTTCTTGAAGGGAAAGATGTAACTCTGTGAGATGAATTAACAGAACACAGAGCAGTTTCTCAGAAAGCTTCTTTCCAGTTTTGAACGGAAGATATTTCCTTTTTCACCGTAGCCCTCTAAGGGCTTCCAAATATCCCTTTGCCAACTCCACAACAACAGCCTTACCGAAAGGCTTCTTGAAGGGAAAGATGTAACTCTGTGAGATGAATTAACAGAACACAGAGCAGTTTCTCAGAAAGCTTCTTTCCAGTTTTCAGCTAAAGGTATTCCCTTTTTCACCATAGCCCTCTATGGGCTTCCAAATATCCCTTTGCCAATTCCACAAGAACAGCCTTAGCGAAAGGCTTCTTGAAGGGAAAGATGTAACTCTGTGAGATGAATTAACAGAACACAGAGCCGTTTCTCAGAAAGCTTCTTTCCAGTTTTGAACGGAAGATATTTCCTTTTTCACCATAGCCCTCTATGGGCTTCCAAATATCCCTTTGCCAATTCCACAAGAACAGCCTTAGCGAAAGACTTCTTGAAGGGAAAGATGTAACTCTGTGAGATGAATTCACAGAACACAGCGCCGTTTCTCAGAAAGCTTCTTTCCAGTTTTGAACGGAAGATATTTCCTTTTTCACCATAGCCCTCTATGGGCTTCGAAATATCCCTTTGCCAATTCCACAAGAACAGCCTTAGGGAAAGGCTTCCTGAAGGGAAAGATGTAATTCTGTGAGATGAATTCACAGAACACAGAGCAGTTTCTCAGAAAGCTTCTTTCCAGTTTTGAACGGAAGATATTTCCTTTTTCACCATAGCCCTCTATGGGCTTCCAAATATCCCTTTGCCAATTCCACAAGAACAGCCTTAGCGAAAGGCTTCTTGAAGGGAAAGACGTAACTCTGTGAGATGAATTAACAGAACACAGAGCAGTTTCTCAGAAAGCTTCTTTCCAGTTTTCAGCTAAAGATATTTCCTTTTTCATCATAGCCCTCTATGGGCTTCGAAATATCCCTTTGCCAATTCCACAAGAACAGCCTTAGCGAAAGGCTTCTTGAAGGGAAAGATGTAACTCTGTGAGATGAATTAACAGAATACAGAGCCGTTTCTCAGAAAGCTTCTTTCCAGTTTAGAACGGAAGATATTTCCTTTTTCACCATAGCCCTCTATGGGCTTCCAAATATCCCTTTGCCAATTCCACAAGAACAGCCTTAGGGAAAGGCTTCTTGAAGGGAAAGATGTAACTCTGTGAGATGAATTCACAGAACACAGAGCAGTTTCTCAGAAAGCTTCTTTCCAGTTTTGAACGGAAGATATTTCCTTTTTCACCATAGCCCTCTATGGGCTTCCAAATATCCCTTTGCCAATTCCACAAGAACAGCCTTAGCGAAAGTCTTCTTGAAGGGAAAGATGTAACTCTGTGAGATGAATTCACAGAACACAGAGCAGTTTCTCAGAAAGCTTCTTTCCAGTTTTGAACGGAAAATATTTCCTTTTTCACCATAGCCCTCTATGGGCTTCCAAATATCCCTTTGCCAATTCCACAAGAACAGCCTTACAGAAAGGCTTCTTCAAGGCAAAGATGTAACTCTGTGAGATGAATTAACGGAACGCAGAGAAGTTTCTCAGAAAGCTTCTTTCCAGTTTTGAACGGAAGATATTTCCTTTTTCACCATAGCCCTCTATGGGCTTCCAAATATCCCTTTGCCAATTCCACAAGAACAGACTTAGCGAAAGGCTTCTTGAAGGGAAAGATGTAACTCTGTGAGATGAATTAAAAGAACACAGAGCAGTTTCTCAGAAAGCTTCTTTCCAGGTTTCAGCGGAAGATATTTCCTTTTTCACCATAGCCCTCTATGGGCTTCCAAATATCCCTTTGCAATTCCACAATAACAGCCTTAGCGAAAGGCTTCTTGAAGGGAAAGATGTAACTCTGTGAGATGAATTAACAGAACACAGAGCAGTTTCTCAGAAAGCTTCTTTCCAGTTTTCAGCTAAAGATATTTCCTTTTTCATCATAGCCCTCTATGGCCTTCCAAATATCCCTTTGCAAATTCCACAAGAACAGCCTTAGCGAAAGGCTTCTTGAAGGGAAAGATGTAACTCTGTGAGATGAAGTCACAGAACACAGAGCAGTTTCTCAGAAAGCTTATTTCCAGTTTTGAACGGAAGATATTTCCTTTTTCACCATAGCCCTCTATTTGCTTCCAAATATCCTTTTGCCAATTCCACAAGAACAGCCTTAGGGAAAGTCTTCTTGAAGGGAAATATGTAACTCTGTGAGATGAATTCACAGAACACAGAGCAGTTTCTCAGAAAGCTTCTTTCCAGTTTTGAACGGAAGACATTTCCTTTGTCACCATAGCCCTCTACGGGCTTCCAAATATCCCTTTGTCAATTCCACAAGAACAGCCTTAGCGAAAGGCTTCTTGAAGGGAAAGATGTAACTCTGTGAGATGAATTCACAGAACACAGAGCAGTTTTTCAGAAAGCTTCTTTCCAGTTTTGAACGGAAGATATTTCCTTTGTCACCATAGCCCTCTATGGGCTTCCAAATATCCCTTTGCCAATTCCACAAGAACAGCCTTAGCGAAAGGCTTCTTGAAGGGAAAGATGTAACTCTGTGAGATGAATTAACAGAACACAGAGCAGTTTCTCAGAAAGCTTCTTTCCAGTTTTCAGCGGAAGATATTTCCTTTTTCACCATAGCCCTCCATGCGCTTGCAAATATCCCTTTGCCAATTCCAAAAGAACAGGCTTAGCGAAAGGCTTCTTGAAGGGAAAGATGTAACTCTGTGAGATGAATTAACAGAACACAGAGCAGTTTCTCAGAAAGCTTCTTTCCAGTTTTGAACGGAAGATATTTCCTTTTTCACCATAGCCCTCTATGGGCTTCCAAATATCCCTTTGCCAATTCCACAAGAACAGCCTTAGGGAAAGGCTTCTTGAATGGAAAGATGTAACTCTGTGAGATGAATTCACAGAACACAGAGCAGTTTCTCAGAAAGCTTCTTTCCAGTTTTGAACGGAAGATATTTCCTTTGTCACCATAGCCCTCTATGGGCTTCCAAATATCCCTTTGCCAATTCCACGAGAACAGCCTTAGCGAAAGGCTTCTTGAAGGGAAAGATGTAACTCTGTGAGATGAATTAACAGAACACAGAGCAGTTTCTCAGAAAGCTTCTTTCCAGTTTTGAACGGAAGATATTTCCTTTTTCACCATAGCCCTCTATGGGCTTCCAAATATCCCTTTGCCAATTCCACAAGAACAGCCTTAGGGAAAGTCTTCTTGAAGGGAAATATGTAACTCTGTGAGATGAATTCACAGAACACAGAGCAGTTTCTCGGAAAGCTTCTTTCCAGTTTTGAACGGAAGATATTTCCTTTGTCACCATAGCGCTCTAGGGGCTTCCAAATATCCCTTTGCCAATTCCACAAGAACAGCCTTAGCGAAAGGCTTCTTGAAGGGGAAGATGTAACTCTGTGAGATGAATTAACAGAACACAGAGCAGTTTCTCAGAAAGCTTCTTTCCAGTTTTCAGGGGAAGATATTTCCTTTTTCACCATAGCCCTCTATGGGCTTCCAAATATTCCTTTGCCAATTCCACAAGAACAGCCTTAGCGAAAGGCTTCTTGAAGGGAAAGATGTAACTCTGTGAGATGAATTCACAGAACACAGAGCAGTTTCTCAGAAAGCTTCTTTCCAGTTTTGAACGTAAGATATTTCCTTTGTCACCATAGCCCTCTATGGGCTTCCAAATATCCCTTTGCCAATTCCACAAGAACAGCCTTAGCGAAAGGCTTCTTGAAGGGAAAGATGTAACTCTGTGAGATGAATTAACAGAACACAGAGCAGTTTCTCAGAAAGCTTCTTTCCAGTTTTCAGGGGAAGATATTTCCTTTTTCACCATAGCCCTCTATGGGCTTCCAAATATCCCTTTGCCAATTCCACAAGAACAGCCGTAGCGAAAGTCTTCTTGAAGGGAAAGATATAACTCTGTGAGATGAATTAACAGAACACAGAGCAGTTTCTCAGAAAGCTTCTTTCCAGTTTTCAGGGGAAGATATTTCCTTTTTCATCATAGCCCTCTATGGGCTTCCAAATATCCCTTTGCCAATTCCACAAGAACAGCCTTAGCGAAAGGCTTCTTGAAGGGAAACATGTAACTCTGTGAGATGAATTAAGAGAACACAGAGCAGTTTCTCAGAAAGCTTCTTTCCAGTTTTGAACGGAAGATATTTCCTTTTTCACCATGGCCCTCTATGGGCTTCCAAATATCCCTTTGACAATTCCAGAAGAACAGCCTGAGCGAAAGGCTTCTTGAAGGGAAAGATGTAACTCTGTGAGATGAATTCACAGAACACAGAGCAGTTTCTCAGAAAGCTTCTTTCCAGTTTTGAGCGGAAGATATTTCCTTTTTCACCATAGCCCTCTATGGGCTTCCAAATATCCCTTTGCCAATTCCACAAGAACAGCCTTAGCGAACGGCTTCTTGAAGGGAAAGATGTAACTCTGTGAGATGAATTAACAGAACACAGAGCAGTTTCTCAGAAAGCTTCTTTCCAGTTTTGAACGTAAGATATTTCCTTTGTCACCATAGCCCTCTATGGGCTTCCAAATATCCCTTTGCCAATTCCACAAGAACAGCCTTAGCGAAAGGCTTCTTGAAGGGAAAGATGTAACTCTGTGAGATGAATTAACAGAACACAGAGCAGTTTCTCAGAAAGCTTCTTTCCAGTTTTCAGGGGAAGATATTTCCTTTTTCACCATAGCCCTCTATGGGCTTCCAAATATCCCTTTGCCAATTCCACAAGAACAGCCGTAGCGAAAGTCTTCTTGAAGGGAAAGATATAACTCTGTGAGATGAATTAACAGAACACAGAGCAGTTTCTCAGAAAGCTTCTTTCCAGTTTTCAGGGGAAGATATTTCCTTTTTCATCATAGCCCTCTATGGGCTTCCAAATATCCCTTTGCCAATTCCACAAGAACAGCCTTAGCGAAAGGCTTCTTGAAGGGAAACATGTAACTCTGTGAGATGAATTAAGAGAACACAGAGCAGTTTCTCAGAAAGCTTCTTTCCAGTTTTGAACAGAAGATATTTCCTTTTTCACCATGGCCTTCTATGGGCTTCCAAATATCCCTTTGACAATTCCAGAAGAACAGCCTGAGCGAAAGGCTTCTTGAAGGGAAAGATGTAACTCTGTGAGATGAATTCACAGAACACAGAGCAGTTTCTCAGAAAGCTTCTTTCCAGTTTTGAGCGGAAGATATTTCCTTTTTCACCATAGCCCTCTATGGGCTTCCAAATATCCCTTTGCCAATTCCACAAGAACAGCCTTAGCGAAAGGCTTCTTGAAGGGAAATATGTAACTCTGTGAGATGAATTCACAGAACACAGAGCAGTTTCTCAGAAAGCTTCTTTCCAGTTTTGAACGGAAGATATTTCCTTTTTCACCATAGCCCTCTATGGGCTTCCAAATATCCCTTTGCCAATTCCACAAGAACAGCCTTAGCGAAAGGCTTCTTGAAGGGAAAGATGTAACTCTGTGAGATGAATTAACAGAACACAGAGCAGTTTCTCAGAAAGCTTCTTTCCAGTTTTCAGCTAAAGATATTTCCTTTTTCATCATAGCCCTCTATGGGCTTCCAAATATCCCTTTGCCAATTCCACAAGAACAGCCTTAGCGAAAGGCTTCTTGAAGGGAAAGATGTAACTCTGTGAGATGAATTCACAGAACACAGAGAAGTTTCTCAGAAAGGTTCTTTCCAGTTTTGAGCAGAAGATATTTCCTTTTTCACCATAGCCCTCTATGGGCTTCCAAATATCCCTTTGCCAATTCCACAAGAACAGCCTTAGCGAAAGGCTTCTTGAAGGGAAAGATGTAACTCTGTGAGATGAATTAACAGAACACAGAGCCGTTTCTCAGAAAGCTTCTTTCCAGTTTTGAACGGAAGATATTTCCTTTTTCACCATAGCCCTCTATGGGCTTCCAAATATCCCTTTGCCAATTCCACAAGAACAGCCTTAGCGAAAGGCTTCTTAAGGGAAAGATGTAACTCTGTGAGATGAATTAACAAAACATAGAGCAGTTTCTCAGAAAGCTTCTTTCCAGTTTTGAACGGAAGATATTTCCTTTTTCACCATAGCCCTCTATGGGCTTCCAAATATCCCTTTGCCAATTGCACAAGAACAGCCTTAGCGATAGGCTTCTTGAAGGGAAAGATGTAACTCTGTGAGATGAATTAACAGAACACAGAGCAGTTTCTCAGAAAGCTTCTTTCCAGTTTTGAACGGAAGATATTTCCTTTTTCACCGTAGCCCTCTAAGGGCTTCCAAATATCCCTTTGCCAACTCCACAACAACAGCCTTAGCGAAAGGCTTCTTGAAGGGAAAGATGTAACTCTGTGAGATGAATTAACAGAACACAGAGCAGTTTCTCAGAAAGCTTCTTTCCAGTTTTCAGCTAAAGATATTCCCTTTTTCACCATAGCCCTCTATGGGCTTCCAAATATCCCTTTGCCAATTCCACAAGAACAGCCTTAGCGAAAGGCTTCTTGAAGGGAAAGATGTAACTCTGTGAGATGAATTAACAGAACACAGAGCCGTTTCTCAGAAAGCTTCTTTCCAGTTTTGAACGGAAGATATTTCCTTTTTCACCATAGCCCTCTATGGGCTTCCAAATATCCCTTTGCCAATTCCACAAGAACAGCCTTAGGGAAAGGCTTCTTGAAGGGAAAGATGTAACTCTGTGAGATGAATTCACAGAACACAGAGCAGTTTCTCAGAAAGCTTCTTTCCAGTTTTGAACGGAAGATATTACCTTTTTCACCACAGCCCTCTATGGGCTTCCAAATATCCCTTTGCCAATTCCACAAGAAAAGCCTTAGCGAAAGGCTTCTTGAAGGGAAAGATGTAACTCTGTGAGATGAATTAACAGAACACAGAGCCGTTTCTCAGAAAGCTTCTTTCCAGTTTTGAACGGAAGATATTTCCTTTTTCACCATAGCCCTCTATGGGCTTCCAAATATCCCTTTCCCAATTCCACAAGAACAGCCTTAGCGAAAGGCTTCTTGAAGGGAAAGATGTAACTCTGTGAGATGAATTAACAGAACATAGAGCAGTTTCTCAGAAAGCTTCTTTCCAGTTTTGAACGGAAGATATTTTCTTTTTCACCATAGCCCTCTATGGGCTTCCAAATATCCCTTTGCCAATTGCACAAGAACAGCCTTAGCGAAAGGCTTCTTGAAGGGAAAGATGTAACTCTGTGAGATGAATTAACAGAACACAGAGCAGTTTCTCAGAAAGCTTCTTTCCAGTTTTGAACGGAAGATATTTCCTTTTTCACCGTAGCCCTCTAAGGGCTTCCAAATATCCCTTTGCCAACTACACAACAACAGCCTTAGCGAAAGGCTTCTTGAAGGGAAAGATGTAACTCTGTGAGATGAATTAACAGAACACAGAGCAGTTTCTCAGAAAGCTTCTTTCCAGTTTTCAGCTAAAGATATTCCCTTTTTCACCATAGCCCTCTATGGGCTTCCAAATATCCCTTTGCCAATTCCACAAGAACAGCCTTAGCGAAAGGCTTCTTGAAGGGAAAGATGTAACTCTGTGAGATGAATTAACAGAACACAGAGCCGTTTCTCAGAAAGCTTCTTTCCAGTTTTGAACGGAAGATATTTCCTTTTTCACCATAGCCCTCTAAGGGTTTACAAAAATCCCTTTGCCAATTCCACAAGAACAGCCTTAGCGAAAGGCTTCTTGAAGGGAAAGATGTAACTCTGTGAGATGAATTCACAGAACACAGAGAAGTTTCTCAGAAAGGTTCTTTCCAGTTTTGAGCGGAAGATATTTCCTTTTTCACCATAGCCCTCTATGGGCTTCCAAATATCCCTTTGCCAATTCCACAAGAACAGCCTTAGGGAAAGGCTTCTTGAAGGGAAAGATGTAACTCTGTGAGATGAATTAACAGAACACAGAGCCGTTTCTCAGAAAGCTTCTTTCCAGTTTTGAACGGAAGATATTTCCTTTTTCACCATAGCCCTCTATGGGCTTCCAAATATCCCTTTGCCAATTCCACAAGAACAGCCTTAGCGAAAGGCTTCTTAAGGGAAAGATGTAACTCTGTGAGATGAATTAACAGAACATAGAGCAGTTTCTCAGAAAGCTTCTTTCCAGTTTTGAACGGAAGATATTTCCTTTTTCACCATAGCCCTCTATGGGCTTCCAAATATCCCTTTGCCAATTGCACAAGAACAGCCTTAGCGATAGGCTTCTTGAAGGGAAAGATGTAACTCTGTGAGATGAATTAACAGAACACAGAGCAGTTTCTCAGAAAGCTTCTTTCCAGTTTTGAACGGAAGATATTTCCTTTTTCACCGTAGCCCTCTAAGGGCTTCCAAATATCCCTTTGCCAACTCCACAACAACAGCCTTAGCGAAAGGCTTCTTGAAGGGAAAGATGTAACTCTGTGAGATGAATTAACAGAACACAGAGCAGTTTCTCAGAAAGCTTCTTTCCAGTTTTCAGCTAAAGATATTCCCTTTTTCACCATAGCCCTCTATGGGCTTCCAAATATCCCTTTGCCAATTCCACAAGAACAGCCTTAGCGAAAGGCTTCTTGAAGGGAAAGATGTAACTCTGTGAGATGAATTAACAGAACACAGAGCCGTTTCTCAGAAAGCTTCTTTCCAGTTTTGAACGGAAGATATTTCCTTTTTCACCATAGCCCTCTATGGGCTTCCAAATATCCCTTTGCCAATTCCACAAGAACAGCCTTAGGGAAAGGCTTCTTGAAGGGAAAGATGTAACTCTGTGAGATGAATTCACAGAACACAGAGCAGTTTCTCAGAAAGCTTCTTTCCAGTTTTGAACGGAAGATATTACCTTTTTCACCACAGCCCTCTATGGGCTTCCAAATATCCCTTTGCCAATTCCACAAGAAAAGCCTTAGCGAAAGGCTTCTTGAAGGGAAAGATGTAACTCTGTGAGATGAATTAACAGAACACAGAGCCGTTTCTCAGAAAGCTTCTTTCCAGTTTTGAACGGAAGATATTTCCTTTTTCACCATAGCCCTCTATGGGCTTCCAAATATCCCTTTGCCAATTCCACAAGAACAGCCTTAGCGAAAGGCTTCTTGAAGGGAAAGATGTAACTCTGTGAGATGAATTAACAGAACATAGAGCAGTTTCTCAGAAAGCTTCTTTCCAGTTTTGAACGGAAGATATTTTCTTTTTCACCATAGCCCTCTATGGGCTTCCAAATATCCCTTTGCCAATTGCACAAGAACAGCCTTAGCGAAAGGCTTCTTGAAGGGAAAGATGGAACTCTGTGAGATGAATTAACAGAACACAGAGCAGTTTCTCAGAAAGCTTCTTTCCAGTTTTGAACGGAAGATATTTCCTTTTTCACCGTAGCCCTCTAAGGGCTTCCAAATATCCCTTTGCCAACTACACAACAACAGCCTTAGCGAAAGGCTTCTTGAAGGGAAAGATGTAACTCTGTGAGATGAATTAACAGAACACAGAGCAGTTTCTCAGAAAGCTTCTTTCCAGTTTTCAGCTAAAGATATTCCCTTTTTCACCATAGCCCTCTATGGGCTTCCAAATATCCCTTTGCCAATTCCACAAGAACAGCCTTAGCGAAAGGCTTCTTGAAGGGAAAGATGTAACTCTGTGAGATGAATTAACAGAACACAGAGCCGTTTCTCAGAAAGCTTCTTTCCAGTTTTGAACGGAAGATATTTCCTTTTTCACCATAGCCCTCTAAGGGTTTACAAAAATCCCTTTGCCAATTCCACAAGAACAGCCTTAGCGAAAGGCTTCTTGAAGGGAAAGATGTAACTCTGTGAGATGAATTCACAGAACACAGAGAAGTTTCTCAGAAAGGTTCTTTCCAGTTTTGAGCGGAAGATATTTCCTTTTTCACCATAGCCCTCTATGGGCTTCCAAATATCCCTTTGCCAATTCCACAAGAACAGCCTTAGGGAAAGGCTTCTTGAAGGGAAAGATGTAACTCTGTGAGATGAATTAACAGAACACAGAGCCGTTTCTCAGAAAGCTTCTTTCCAGTTTTGAACGGAAGATATTTCCTTTTTCACCATAGCCCTCTATGGGCTTCCAAATATCCCTTTGCCAATTCCACAAGAACAGCCTTAGCGAAAGGCTTCTTAAGGGAAAGATGTAACTCTGTGAGATGAATTAACAGAACATAGAGCAGTTTCTCAGAAAGCTTCTTTCCAGTTTTGAACGGAAGATATTTCCTTTTTCACCATAGCCCTCTATGGGCTTCCAAATATCCCTTTGCCAATTGCACAAGAACAGCCTTAGCGATAGGCTTCTTGAAGGGAAAGATGTAACTCTGTGAGATGAATTAACAGAACACAGAGCAGTTTCTCAGAAAGCTTCTTTCCAGTTTTGAACGGAAGATATTTCCTTTTTCACCGTAGCCCTCTAAGGGCTTCCAAATATCCCTTTGCCAACTCCACAACAACAGCCTTAGCGAAAGGCTTCTTGAAGGGAAAGATGTAACTCTGTGAGATGAATTAACAGAACACAGAGCAGTTTCTCAGAAAGCTTCTTTCCAGTTTTCAGCTAAAGATATTCCCTTTTTCACCATAGCCCTCTATGGGCTTCCAAATATCCCTTTGCCAATTCCACAAGAACAGCCTTAGCGAAAGGCTTCTTGAAGGGAAAGATGTAACTCTGTGAGATGAATTAACAGAACACAGAGCCGTTTCTCAGAAAGCTTCTTTCCAGTTTTGAACGGAAGATATTTCCTTTTTCACCATAGCCCTCTATGGGCTTCCAAATATCCCTTTGCCAATTCCACAAGAACAGCCTTAGGGAAAGGCTTCTTGAAGGGAAAGATGTAACTCTGTGAGATGAATTCACAGAACACAGAGCAGTTTCTCAGAAAGCTTCTTTCCAGTTTTGAACGGAAGATATTACCTTTTTCACCACAGCCCTCTATGGGCTTCCAAATATCCCTTTGCCAATTCCACAAGAAAAGCCTTAGCGAAAGGCTTCTTGAAGGGAAAGATGTAACTCTGAGAGATGAATTAACAGAACACAGAGCCATTTCTCAGAAAGCTTCTTTCCAGTTTTGAACGGAAGATATTTCCTTTTTCACCATAGCCCTCTATGGGCTTCCAAATATCCCTTTGCCAATTCCACAAGAACAGCCTTAGCGAAAGGCTTCTTGAAGGGAAAGATGTAACTCTGTGAGATGAATTAACAGAACATAGAGCAGTTTCTCAGAAAGCTTCTTTCCAGTTTTGAACGGAAGATATTTTCTTTTTCACCATAGCCCTCTATGGGCTTCCAAATATCCCTTTGCCAATTGCACAAGAACAGCCTTAGCGAAAGGCTTCTTGAAGGGAAAGATGTAACTCTGTGAGATGAGTTAACAGAACACAGAGCAGTTTCTCAGAAAGCTTCTTTCCAGTTTTGAACGGAAGATATTTCCTTTTTCACCGTAGCCCTCTAAGGGCTTCCAAATATCCCTTTGCCAACTCCACAACAACAGCCTTAGCGAAAGGCTTCTTGAAGGGAAAGATGTAACTCTGCGAGATGAATTAACAGAACACAGAGCAGTTTCTCAGAAAGCTTCTTTCCAGTTTTCAGCTAAAGATATTCCCTTTTTCACCATAGCCCTCTATGGGCTTCCAAATATCCCTTTGCCAATTCCACAAGAACAGCCTTAGCGAAAGGCTTCTTGAAGGGAAAGATGTAACTCTGTGAGATGAATTAACAGAACACAGAGCCGTTTCTCAGAAAGCTTCTTTCCAGTTTTGAACGGAAGATATTTCCTTTTTCACCATAGCCCTCTAAGGGTTTACAAAAATCCCTTTGCCAATTCCACAAGAACAGCCTTAGCGAAAGGCTTCTTGAAGGGAAAGATGTAACTCTCTGAGATGAATTCACAGAACACAGAGCAGTTTCTCAGAAAGCTTTTTTCCAGTTTTCAGCGGAAGATGTTTCCTTTTTCACCATAGCCCTCTA
Organism: Chlorocebus sabaeus; assembly: GCF_047675955.1. Classification (NCBI taxonomy): domain Eukaryota; kingdom Metazoa; phylum Chordata; class Mammalia; order Primates; family Cercopithecidae; genus Chlorocebus; species Chlorocebus sabaeus. Next base: position 1,612,893 of record NW_027327079.1, on the reverse strand, counting down.
TGGGCTTCCAAATATCCCTTTGCCAATTCCACAAGAACAGCCTTACAGAAAGGCTTCTTCAAGGCAAAGATGTAACTCTGTGAGATGAATTAACGGAACGCAGAGAAGTTTCTCAGAAAGCTTCCTTCCAGTTTTGAACGGAAGATATTTCCTTTTTCACCATAGCTCTCTATGGGCTCCCAAATATCCCTTTCCCAATTCCACAAGAACAGCCTTAGCGAAAGGCTTCTTGAAGGGAAAGATGTAACTCTGTGAGATGAATTAAAAGAACACAGAGCAGTTTCTCAGAAAGCTTCTTTCCAGTTTTCAGCGGAAGATATTTCCTTTTTCACCATAGCCCTCTATGGGCTTCCAAATATCCCTTTGCCAATTCCACGAGAACAGCCTTAGCGAAAGGCTTCTTGAAGGGAAAGATGTAACTCTGTGAGATGAAGTCACAGAACACAGAGCAGTTTCTCAGAAAGCTTCTTTCCAGTTTTGAACGGAAGATATTTCCTTTTTCACCATAGCCCTCTATTTGCTTCCAAATATCCTTTTGCCAATTCCACAAGAACAGCCTTAGGGAAAGTCTTCTTGAAGGGAAATATGTAACTCTGTGAGATGAATTCACAGAACACAGAGCAGTTTCTCAGAAAGCTTCTTTCCAGTTTTGAACGGAAGATATTTCCTTTGTCACCATAGCCCTCTACGGGCTTCCAAATATCCCTTTGTCAATTCCACAAGAACAGCCTTAGCGAAAGGCTTCTTGAAGGGAAAGATGTAACTCTGTGAGATGAATTCACAGAACACAGAGCAGTTTCTCAGAAAGCTTCTTTCCAGTTTTGAACGGAAGATATTTCCTTTGTCACCATAGCCCTCTATGGGCTTCCAAATATCCCTTTGCCAATTCCACAAGAACAGCCTTTGCGAAAGGCTTCTTGAAGGGAAAGATGTAACTCTGTGAGATGAATTAACAGAACACAGAGCAGTTTCTCAGAAAGCTTCTTTCCAGTTTTCAGCGGAAGATATTTCCTTTTTCACCATAGCCCTCCATGCGCTTGCAAATATCCCTTTGCCAATTCCAAAAGAACAGGCTTAGCGAAAGGCTTCTTGAAGGGAAAGATGTAACTCTGTGAGATGAATTAACAGAACACAGAGCAGTTTCTCAGAAAGCTTCTTTCCAGTTTTGAACGGAAGATATTTCCTTTTTCACCATAGCCCTCTATGGGCTTCCAAATATCCCTTTGCCAATTCCACAAGAACAGCCTTAGGGAAAGGCTTCTTGAATAGAAAGATGTAACTCTGTGAGATGAATTCACAGAACACAGAGCAGTTTCTCAGAAAGCTTCTTTCCAGTTTTGAACGGAAGATATTTCCTTTGTCACCATAGCCCTCTATGGGCTTCCAAATATCCCTTTGCCAATTCCACGAGAACAGCCTTAGCGAAAGGCTTCTTGAAGGGAAAGATGTAACTCTGTGAGATGAATTCACAGAACACAGAGCAGTTTCTCAGAAAGCTTCTTTCCAGTTTTGAACGGAAGATATTTCCTTTTTCACCATAGCTCTCTATTTGCTTCCAAATATCCCTTTGCCAATTCCACAAGAACAGCCTTAGGGAAAGTCTTCTTGAAGGGAAATATGTAACTCTGTGAGATGAATTCACAGAACACAGAGCAGTTTCTCGGAAAGCTTCTTTCCAGTTTTGAACGGAAGATATTTCCTTTGTCACCATAGCGCTCTAGGGGCTTCCAAATATCCCTTTGCCAATTCCACAAGAACAGCCTTAGAGAAAGGCTTCTTGAAGGGGAAGTTGTAACTCTGTGAGATGAATTAACAGAACACAGAGCAGTTTCTCAGAAAGCTTCTTTCCAGTTTTCAGGGGAAGATATTTCCTTTTTCACCATAGCCCTCTATGGGCTTCCAAATATTCCTTTGCCAATTCCACAAGAACAGCCTTAGCGAATGGCTTCTTGAAGGGAAAGATGTAACTCTGTGAGATGAATTAACAGAACACAGAGCAGTTTCTCAGAAAGCTTCTTTCCAGTTTTCAGGGGAAGATATTTCCTTTTTCACCATAGCCCTCTATGGGCTTCCAAATATCCCTTTGCCAATTCCACAAGAACAGCCGTAGCGAAAGGCTTCTTGAAGGGAAAGATATAACTCTGTGAGATGAATTAACAGAACACAGAGCAGTTTCTCAGAAAGCTTCTTTCCAGTTTTCAGGGGAAGATATTTCCTTTTTCATCATAGCCCTCTATGGGCTTCCAAATATCCCTTTGCCAATTCCACAAGAACAGCCTTAGCGAAAGGCTTCTTGAAGGGAAACATGTAACTCTGTGAGATGAATTAAGAGAACACAGAGCAGTTTCTCAGAAAGCTTCTTTCCAGTTTTGAACGGAAGATATTTCCTTTTTCACCATGGCCCTCTATGGGCTTCCAAATATCCCTTTGACAATTCCAGAAGAACAGCCTGAGCGAAAGGCTTCTTGAAGGGAAAGATGTAACTCTGTGAGATGAATTCACAGAACACAGAGCAGTTTCTCAGAAAGCTTCTTTCCAGTTTTGAGCGGAAGATATTTCCTTTTTCACCATAGCCCTCTATGGGCTTCCAAATATCCCTTTGCCAATTCCACAAGAACAGCCTTAGCGAAAGGCTTCTTGAAGGGAAAGATGTAACTCTGTGAGATGAATTAACAGAACACAGAGCAGTTTCTCAGAAAGCTTCTTTCCAGTTTTGAACGGAAGATATTTCCTTTTTCACCATAGCCCTCTATGGGCTTCCAAATATCCCTTTGCCAATTCCACAAGAACAGCCTTAGCGAAAGGCTTCTTGAAGGGAAAGATGTAACTCTGTGAGATGAATTCACAGAACACAGAGCAGTTTCTCAGAAAGCTTCTTTCCAGTTTTGAACGGAAGATATTTCCTTTTTCACCATAGCCCTCTATGGGCTTCCAAATATCCCTTTGCCAATTCCACAAGAACAGCCTTAGCGAAAGGCTTCTTGAAGGGAAAGATGTAACTCTGTGAGATGAATTAACAGAACACAGAGCAGTTTCTCAGAAAGCTTCTTTCCAGTTTTCAGCTAAAGATATTTCCTTTTTCATCATAGCCCTCTATGGGCTTCCAAATATCGCTTTGCCAATTCCACAAGAACAGCCTTAGCGAAAGGCTTCTTGAAGGGAAAGATGTAACTCTGTGAGATGAATTCACAGAACACAGAGAAGTTTCTCAGAAAGGTTCTTTCCAGTTTTGAGCGGAAGATATTTCCTTTTTCACCATAGCCCTCTATGGGCTTCCAAATATCCCTTTGCCAATTCCACAAGAACAGCCTTAGCGAAAGTCTTCTTGAAGGGAAAGATGTAACTCTGTGAGATGAATTCACAGAACACAGAGCAGTTTCTCAGAAAGCTTCTTTCCAGTTTTGAACGGAAGATATTTCCTTTTTCAACATAGCCCTCTATGGGCTTCCAAATATCCCTTTGCCAATTCCACAAGAACAGCCTTAGCGAAAGGCTTCTTGAAGGGAAAGATGTAACTCTGTGAGATGAATTAACAGAACACAGAGCAGTTTCTCAGAAAGCTTCTTTCCAGTTTTGAACGGAAAATATTTCCTTTTTCACCATAGCCTCTATGGGCTTCCAAATATCCCTTTGCCAATTCCACAAGAACAGCCTTACAGAAAGGCTTCTTCAAGGCAAAGATGTAACTCTGTGAGATGAATTAACGGAACGCAGAGAAGTTTCTCAGAAAGCTTCTTTCCAGTTTTGAACGGAAGATATTTCCTTTTTCACCATAGCCCTCTATGGGCTTCCAAATATCCCTTTGCCAATTCCACAAGAACAGCCTTAGCGAAAGGCTTCTTGAAGGGAAAGATGTAACTCTGTGAGATGAATTAAAAGAACACAGAGCAGTTTCTCAGAAAGCTTCTTTCCAGGTTTCAGCGGAAGATATTTCCTTTTTCACCATAGCCCTCTATGGGCTTCCAAATATCCCTTTGCCAATTCCACAATAACAGCCTTAGCGAAAGGCTTCTTGAAGGGAAAGATGTAACTCTGTGAGATGAATTAACAGAACACAGAGCAGTTTCTCAGAAAGCTTCTTTTCAGTTTTCAGCTAAAGATATTTCCTTTTTCATCATAGCCCTCTATGGCCTTCCAAATATCCCTTTGCCAATTCCACAAGAACAGCCTTAGCGAAAGGCTTCTTGAAGGGAAAGATGTAACTCTGTGAGATGAAGTCACAGAACACAGAGCAGTTTCTCAGAAAGCTTAATTCCAGTTTTGAACGGAAGATATTTCCTTTTTCACCATAGCCCTCTATTTGCTTCCAAATATCCTTTTGCCAATTCCACAAGAACAGCCTTAGGGAAAGTCTTCTTGAAGGGAAATATGTAACTCTGTGAGATGAATTCACAGAACACAGAGCAGTTTCTCAGAAAGCTTCTTTCCAGTTTTGAACGGAAGATATTTCCTTTGTCACCATAGCCCTCTACGGGCTTCCAAATATCCCTTTGTCAATTCCACAAGAACAGCCTTAGCGAAAGGCTTCTTGAAGGGAAAGATGTAACTCTGTGAGATGAATTCACAGAACACAGAGCAGTTTCTCAGAAAGCTTCTTTCCAGTTTTGAACGGAAGATATTTCCTTTGTCACCATAGCCCTCTATGGGCTTCCAAATATCCCTTTGCCAATTCCACAAGAACAGCCTTAACGAAAGGCTTCTTGAAGGGAAAGATGTAACTCTGTGAGATGAATTAACAGAACACAGAGCAGTTTCTCAGAAAGCTTCTTTCCAGTTTTCAGCGGAAGATATTTCCTTTTTCACCATAGCCCTCCATGCGCTTGAAAATATCCCTTTGCCAATTCCAAAAGAACAGGCTTAGCGAAAGGCTTCTTGAAGGGAAAGATGTAACTCTGTGAGATGAATTAACAGAACACAGAGCAGTTTCTCAGAAAGCTTCTTTCCAGTTTTGAACGGAAGATATTTCCTTTTTCACCATAGCCCTCTATGGGCTTCCAAATATCCCTTTGCCAATTCCACAAGAACAGCCTTAGGGAAAGGCTTCTTGAATCGAAAGATGTAACTCTGTGAGATGAATTCACAGAACACAGAGCAGTTTCTCAGAAAGCTTCTTTCCAGTTTTGAACGGAAGATATTTCCTTTGTCACCATAGCCCTCTATGGGCTTCCAAATATCCCTTTGCCAATTCCACGAGAACAGCCTTAGCGAAAGGCTTCTTGAAGGGAAAGATGTAACTCTGTGAGATGAATTCACAGAACACAGAGCAGTTTCTCAGAAAGCTTCTTTCCAGTTTTGAACGGAAGATATTTCCTTTTTCACCATAGCCCTCTATTTGCTTCCAAATATCCCTTTGCCAATTCCACAAGAACAGCCTTAGGGAAAGTCTTCTTGAAGGGAAATATGTAACTCTGTGAGATGAATTCACAGAACACAGAGCAGTTTCTCGGAAAGCTTCTTTCCAGTTTTGAACGGAAGATATTTCCTTTGTCACCATAGCGCTCTAGGGGCTTCCAAATATCCCTTTGCCAATTCCACAAGAACAGCCTTAGAGAAAGGCTTCTTGAAGGGGAAGATGTAACTCTGTGAGATGAATTAACAGAACACAGAGCAGTTTCTCAGAAAGCTTCTTTCCAGTTTTCAGGGGAAGATATTTCCTTTTTCACCATAGCCCTCTATGGGCTTCCAAATATTCCTTTGCCAATTCCACAAGAACAGCCTTAGCGAAAGGCTTCTTGAAGGGAAAGATGTAACTCTGTGAGATGAATTCACAGAACACAGAGCAGTTTCTCAGAAAGCTTCTTTCCAGTTTTGAACGTAAGATATTTCCTTTGTCACCATAGCCCTCTATGGGCTTCCAAATATCCCTTTGCCAATTCCACAAGAACAGCCTTAGCGAAAGGCTTCTTGAAGGGAAAGATGTAACTCTGTGAGATGAATTAACAGAACACAGAGCAGTTTCTCAGAAAGCTTCTTTCCAGTTTTCAGGGGAAGATATTTCCTTTTTCACCATAGCCCTCTATGGGCTTCCAAATATCCCTTTGCCAATTCCACAAGAACAGCCGTAGCGAAAGTCTTCTTGAAGGGAAAGATATAACTCTGTGAGATGAATTAACAGAACACAGAGCAGTTTCTCAGAAAGCTTCTTTCCAGTTTTCAGGGGAAGATATTTCCTTTTTCATCATAGCCCTCTATGGGGTTCCAAATATCCCTTTGCCAATTCCACAAGAACAGCCTTAGCGAAAGGCTTCTTGAAGGGAAACATGTAACTCTGTGAGATGAATTAAGAGAACACAGAGCAGTTTCTCAGAAAGCTTCTTTCCAGTTTTGAACGGAAGATATTTCCTTTTTCACCATGGCCCTCTATGGGCTTCCAAATATCCCTTTGACAATTCCAGAAGAACAGCCTGAGCGAAAGGCTTCTTGAAGGTAAAGATGTAACTCTGTGAGATGAATTCACAGAACACAGAGCAGTTTCTCAGAAAGCTTCTTTCCAGTTTTGAGCGGAAGATATTTCCTTTTTCACCATAGCCCTCTATGGGCTTACAAATATCCCTTTGCCAATTCCACAAGAACAGCCTTAGCGAAAGGCTTCTTGAAGGGAAATATGTAACTCTGTGAGATGAATTCACAGAACACAGAGCAGTTTCTCAGAAAGCTTCTTTCCAGTTTTGAACGGAAGATATTTCCTTTTTCACCATAGCCCTCTATGGGCTTCCAAATATCCCTTTGCCAATTCCACAAGAACAGCCTTAGCGAAAGGCTTCTTGAAGGGAAAGATGTAACTCTGTGAGATGAATTAACAGAACACAGAGCAGTTTCTCAGAAAGCTTCTTTCCAGTTTTCAGCTAAAGATATTTCCTTTTTCATCATAGCCCTCTATGGGCTTCCAAATATCCCTTTGCCAATTCCACAAGAACAGCCTCAGCGAAAGGCTTCTTGAAGGGAAAGATGTAACTCTGTGAGATGAATTCACAGAACACAGAGAAGTTTCTCAGAAAGGTTCTTTCCAGTTTTGAGCGGAAGATATTTCCTTTTTCACCATAGCCCTCTATGGGCTTCCAAATATCCCTTTGCCAATTCCACAAGAACAGCCTTAGCGAAAGTCTTCTTGAAGGGAAAGATGTAACTCTGTGAGATGAATTAACAGAACACAGAGCAGTTTCTCAGAAAGCTTCTTTCCAGTTTTCAGCTAAAGATATTTCCTTTTTCATCATAGCCCTCTATGGCCTTCCAAATATCCCTTTGCCAATTCCACAAGAACAGCCTTAGCTAAAGGCTTCTTGAAGGGAAAGATGTAACTCTGTGAGATGAATTAACAGAACACAGAGCCGTTTCTCAGAAAGCTTCTATCCAGTTTTGAACGGAAGATATTTCCTTTTTCACCATAGCCCTCTATGGGCTTCCAAATATCCCTTTGCCAATTCCACAAGAACAGCCTTAGGGAAAGGCTTCTTGAAGGGAAAGATGTAACTCTGTGAGATGAATTCACAGAACACAGAGCAGTTTCTCAGAAAGCTTCTTTCCAGTTTTGAACGGAAGATATTACCTTTTTCACCACAGCCCTCTATGGGCTTCCAAATATCCCTTTGCCAATTCCACAAGAACAGCCTTAGCGAAAGGCTTCTTGAAGGGAAAGATGTAACTCTGTGAGATGAATTAACAGAACACAGAGCCGTTTCTCAGAAAGCTTCTTTCCAGTTTTGAACGGAAGATATTTCCTTTTTCACCTTAGCCCTCTATGGGCTTCCAAATATCCCTTTGCCAATTCCACAAGAACAGCCTCAGCGAAAGGCTTCTTGAAGGGAAAGATGTAACTCTGTGAGATGAATTCACAGAACACAGAGAAGTTTCTCAGAAAGGTTCTTTCCAGTTTTGAGCGGAAGATATTTCCTTTTTCACCATAGCCCTCTATGGGCTTCCAAATATCCCTTTGCCAATTCCACAAGAACAGCCTTAGCGAAAGTCTTCTTGAAGGGAAAGATGTAACTCTGTGAGATGAATTAACAGAACACAGAGCAGTTTCTCAGAAAGCTTCTTTCCAGTTTTCAGCTAAAGATATTTCCTTTTTCATCATAGCCCTCTATGGCCTTCCAAATATCCCTTTGCCAATTCCACAAGAACAGCCTTAGCTAAAGGCTTCTTGAAGGGAAAGATGTAACTCTATGAGATGAATTAACAGAACACAGAGCCGTTTCTCAGAAAGCTTCTTTCCAGTTTTGAACGGAAGATATTTCCTTTTTCACCATAGCCCTCTATGGGCTTCCAAGTATCCCTTTGCCAATTCCACAAGAACAGCCTTAGGGAAAGGCTTCTTGAAGGGAAAGATGTAACTCTGTGAGATGAATTCACAGAACACAGAGCAGTTTCTCAGAAAGCTTCTTTCCAGTTTTGAACGGAAGATATTACCTTTTTCACCACAGCCCTCTATGGGCTTCCAAATATCCCTTTGCCAATTCCACAAGAACAGCCTTAGCGAAAGGCTTCTTGAAGGGAAAGATATAACTCTGTGAGATGAATTAACAGAACACAGAGCCGTTTCTCAGAAAGCTTCTTTCCAGTTTTGAACGGAAGATATTTCCTTTTTCACCATAGCCCTCTATGGGCTTCCAAATATCCCTTTGCCAATTCCATAAGAACAGCCTTAGCGAAAGGCTTCTTGAAGGGAAAGATGTAACTCTGTGAGATGAATTAACAGAACATAGAGCAGTTTCTCAGAAAGCTTCTTTCCAGTTTTGAACGGAAGATATTTCCTTTTTCACCATAGCCCTCTATGGGCTTCCAAATATCCCTTTGCCAATTGCACAAGAACAGCCTTAGCGATAGGCTTCTTGAAGGGAAAGATGTAACTCTGTGAGATGAATTAACAGAACACAGAGCAGTTTCTCAGAAAGCTTCTTTCCAGTTTTGAACGGAAGATATTTCCTTTTTCACCGTAGCCCTCTAAGGGCTTCCAAATATCCCTTTGCCAACTCCACAACAACAGCCTTACCGAAAGGCTTCTTGAAGGGAAAGATGTAACTCTGTGAGATGAATTAACAGAACACAGAGCAGTTTCTCAGAAAGCTTCTTTCAAGTTTTCAGCTAAAGATATTCCCTTTTTCACCATAGCCCTCTATGGGCTTCCAAATATCCCTTTGCCAATTCCACAAGAACAGCCTTAGCGAAAGGCTTCTTGAAGGGAAAGATGTAACTCTGTGAGATGAATTAACAGAACACAGAGCCGTTTCTCAGAAAGCTTCTTTCCAGTTTTGAATGGAAGATATTTCCTTTTTCACCATAGCCCTCTATGGGCTTCCAAATATCCCTTTGCCAATTCCACAAGAACAGCCTTAGCGAAAGGCTTCTTGAAGGGAAAGATGTAACTCTGTGAGATGAATTCACAGAACACAGCGCCGTTTCTCAGAAAGCTTCTTTCCAGTTTTGAACGGAAGATATTTCCTTTTTCACCATAGCCCTCTATGGGCTTCGAAATATCCCTTTGCCAATTCCACAAGAACAGCCTTAGGGAAAGGCTTCCTGAAGGGAAAGATGTAATTCTGTGAGATGAATTCACAGAACACAGAGCAGTTTCTCAGAAAGCTTCTTTCCAGTTTTGAACGGAAGATATTTCCTTTTTCACCATAGCCCTCTATGGGCTTCCAAATATCCCTTTGCCAATTCCACAAGAACAGCCTTAGCGAAAGGCTTCTTGAAGGGAAAGACGTAACTCTGTGAGATGAATTAACAGAACACAGAGCAGTTTCTCAGAAAGCTTCTTTCCAGTTTTCAGCTAAAGATATTTCCTTTTTAATCATAGCCCTCTATGGGCTTCGAAATATCCCTTTGCCAATTCCACAAGAACAGCCTTAGCGAAAGGCTTCTTGAAGGGAAAGATGTAACTCTGTGAGATGAATTAACAGAATACAGAGCCGTTTCTCAGAAAGCTTCTTTCCAGTTTAGAACGGAAGATATTTCCTTTTTCACCATAGCCCTCTATGGGCTTCCAAATATCCCTTTGCCAATTCCACAAGAACAGCCTTAGGGAAAGGCTTCTTGAAGGGAAAGATGTAACTCTGTGAGATGAATTCACAGAACACAGAGCAGTTTCTCAGAAAGCTTCTTTCCAGTTTTGAACGGAAGATATTTCCTTTTTCACCATAGCCCTCTATGGGCTTCCAAATATCCCTTTGCCAATTCCACAAGAACAGCCTTAGCGAAAGTCTTCTTGAAGGGAAAGATGTAACTCTGTGAGATGAATTCACAGAACACAGAGCAGTTTCTCAGAAAGCTTCTTTCCAGTTTTGAACGGAAGATATTTCCTTTTTCAACATAGCCCTCTATGGGCTTCCAAATATCCCTTTGCCAATTCCACAAGAACAGCCTTAGCGAAAGGCTTCTTGAAGGGAAAGATGTAACTCTGTGAGATGAATTAACAGAACACAGAACAGTTTCTCAGAAAGCTTCTTTCCAGTTTTGAACGGAAAATATTTCCTTTTTCACCATAGCCCTCTATGGGCTTCCAAATATCCCTTTGCCAATTCCACAAGAACAGCCTTACAGAAAGGCTTCTTCAAGGCAAAGATGTAACTCTGTGAGATGAATTAACGGAACGCAGAGAAGTTTCTGAGAAAGCTTCTTTCCAGTTTTGAACGGAAGATATTTCCTTTTTCACCATAGCCCTCTATGGGCTTCCAAATATCCCTTTGCCAATTCCACAAGAACAGCCTTAGCGAAAGGCTTCTTGAAGGGAAAGATGTAACTCTGTGAGATGAATTAAAAGAACACAGAGCAGTTTCTCAGAAAGCTTCTTTCCAGGTTTCAGCGGAAGATATTTCCTTTTTCACCATAGCCCTCTATGGGCTTCCAAATATCCCTTTGCAATTCCACAATAACAGCCTTAGCGAAAGGCTTCTTGAAGGGAAAGATGTAACTCTGTGAGATGAATTAACAGAACACAGAGCAGTTTCTCAGAAAGCTTCTTTCCAGTTTTCAGCTAAAGATATTTCCTTTTTCATCATAGCCCTCTATGGCCTTCCAAATATCCCTTTGCAAATTCCACAAGAACAGCCTTAGCGAAAGGCTTCTTGAAGGGAAAGATGTAACTCTGTGAGATGAAGTCACAGAACACAGAGCAGTTTCTCAGAAAGCTTTTTTCCAGTTTTGAACGGAAGATATTTCCTTTTTCACCATAGCCCTCTATTTGCTTCCAAATATCCTTTTGCCAATTCCACAAGAACAGCCTTAGGGAAAGTCTTCTTGAAGGGAAATATGTAACTCTGTGAGATGAATTCACAGAACACAGAGCAGTTTCTCAGAAAGCTTCTTTCCAGTTTTGAACGGAAGATATTTCCTTTGTCACCATAGCCCTCTACGGGCTTCCAAATATCCCTTTGTCAATTCCACAAGAACAGCCTTAGCGAAAGGCTTCTTGAAGGGAAAGATGTAACTCTGTGAGATGAATTCACAGAACACAGAGCAGTTTTTCAGAAAGCTTCTTTCCAGTTTTGAACGGAAGATATTTCCTTTGTCACCATAGCCCTCTATGGGCTTCCAAATATCCCTTTGCCAATTCCACAAGAACAGCCTTAGCGAAAGGCTTCTTGAAGGGAAAGATGTAACTCTGTGAGATGAATTAACAGAACACAGAGCAGTTTCTCAGAAAGCTTCTTTCCAGTTTTCAGCGGAAGATATTTCCTTTTTCACCATAGCCCTCCATGCGCTTGCAAATATCCCTTTGCCAATTCCAAAAGAACAGGCTTAGCGAAAGGCTTCTTGAAGGGAAAGATGTAACTCTGTGAGATGAATTAACAGAACACAGAGCAGTTTCTCAGAAAGCTTCTTTCCAGTTTTGAACGGAAGATATTTCCTTTTTCACCATAGCCCTCTATGGGCTTCCAAATATCCCTTTGCCAATTCCACAAGAACAGCCTTAGGGAAAGGCTTCTTGAATGGAAAGATGTAACTCTGTGAGATGAATTCACGGAACACAGAGCAGTTTCTCAGAAAGCTTCTTTCCAGTTTTGAACGGAAGATATTTCCTTTGTCACCATAGCCCTCTATGGGCTTCCAAATATCCCTTTGCCAATTCCACGAGAACAGCCTTAGCGAAAGGCTTCTTGAAGGGAAAGATGTAACTCTGTGAGATGAATTCACAGAACACAGAGCAGTTTCTCAGAAAGCTTCTTTCCAGTTTTGAACGGAAGATATTTCCTTTTTCACCATAGCCCTCTATTTGCTTCCAAATATCCCTTTGCCAATTCCACAAGAACAGCCTTAGGGAAAGTCTTCTTGAAGGGAAATATGTAACTCTGTGAGATGAATTCACAGAACACAGAGCAGTTTCTCGGAAAGCTTCTTTCCAGTTTTGAACGGAAGATATTTCCTTTGTCACCATAGCGCTCTAGGGGCTTCCAAATATCCCTTTGCCAATTCCACAAGAACAGCCTTAGAGAAAGGCTTCTTGAAGGGGAAGATGTAACTCTGTGAGATGAATTAACAGAACACAGAGCAGTTTCTCAGAAAGCTTCTTTCCAGTTTTCAGGGGAAGATATTTCCTTTTTCACCATAGCCCTCTATGGGCTTCCAAATATTCCTTTGCCAATTCCACAAGAACATCCTTAGCGAAAGGCTTCTTGAAGGGAAAGATGTAACTCTGTGAGATGAATTCACAGAACACAGAGCAGTTTCTCAGAAAGCTTCTTTCCAGTTTTGAACGTAAGATATTTCCTTTGTCACCATAGCCCTCTATGGGCTTCCAAATATCCCTTTGCCAATTCCACAAGAACAGCCTTAGCGAAAGGATTCTTGAAGGGAAAGATGTAACTCTGTGAGATGAATTAACAGAACACAGAGCAGTTTCTCAGAAAGCTTCTTTCCAGTTTTCAGGGGAAGATATTTCCTTTTTCACCATAGCCCTCTATGGGCTTCCAAATATCCCTTTGCCAATTCCACAAGAACAGCCGTAGCGAAAGTCTTCTTGAAGGGAAAGATATAACTCTGTGAGATGAATTAACAGAACACAGAGCAGTTTCTCAGAAAGCTTCTTTCCAGTTTTCAGGGGAAGATATTTCCTTTTTCATCATAGCCCTCTATGGGCTTCCAAATATCCCTTTGCCAATTCCACAAGAACAGCCTTAGCGAAAGGCTTCTTGAAGGGAAACATGTAACTCTGTGAGATGAATTAAGAGAACACAGAGCAGTTTCTCAGAAAGCTTCTTTCCAGTTTTGAACGGAAGATATTTCCTTTTTCACCATGGCCCTCTATGGGCTTCCAAATATCCCTTTGACAATTCCAGAAGAACAGCCTGAGCGAAAGGCTTCTTGAAGGGAAAGATGTAACTCTGTGAGATGAATTCACAGAACACAGAGCAGTTTCTCAGAAAGCTTCTTTCCAGTTTTGAGCGGAAGATATTTCCTTTTTCACCATAGCCCTCTATGGGCTTCCAAATATCCCTTTGCCAATTCCACAAGAACAGCCTTAGCGAAAGGCTTCTTGAAGGGAAATATGTAACTCTGTGAGATGAATTCACAGAACACAGAGCAGTTTCTCAGAAAGCTTCTTTCCAGTTTTGAACGGAAGATATTTCCTTTGTCACCATAGCCCTCTATGGGCTTCCAAATATCCCTTTGCCAATTCCACGAGAACAGCCTTAGCGAAAGGCTTCTTGAAGGGAAAGATGTAACTCTGTGAGATGAATTCACAGAACACAGAGCAGTTTCTCAGAAAGCTTCTTTCCAGTTTTGAACGGAAGATATTTCCTTTTTCACCATAGCCCTCTATTTGCTTCCAAATATCCCTTTGCCAATTCCACAAGAACAGCCTTAGCGAAAGTCTTCTTGAAGGGAAATATGTAACTCTGTGAGATGAATTCACAGAACACAGAGCAGTTTCTCGGAAAGCTTCTTTCCAGTTTTGAACGGAAGATATTTCCTTTGTCACCATAGCGCTCTAGGGGCTTCCAAATATCCCTTTGCCAATTCCACAAGAACAGCCTTAGAGAAAGGCTTCTTGAAGGGGAAGATGTAACTCTGTGAGATGAATTAACAGAACACAGAGCAGTTTCTCAGAAAGCTTCTTTCCAGTTTTCAGGGGAAGATATTTCCTTTTTCACCATAGCCCTCTATGGGCTTCCAAATATTCCTTTGCCAATTCCACAAGAACAGCCTTAGCGAAAGGCTTCTTGAAGGGAAAGATGTAACTCTGTGAGATGAATTCACAGAACACAGAGCAGTTTCTCAGAAAGCTTCTTTCCAGTTTTGAACGTAAGATATTTCCTTTGTCACCATAGCCCTCTATGGGCTTCCAAATATCCCTTTGCCAATTCCACAAGAACAGCCTTAGCGAAAGGCTTCTTGAAGGGAAAGATGTAACTCTGTGAGATGAATTAACAGAACACAGAGCAGTTTCTCAGAAAGCTTCTTTCCAGTTTTCAGGGGAAGATATTTCCTTTTTCACCATAGCCCTCTATGGGCTTCCAAATATCCCTTTGCCAATTCCACAAGAACAGCCGTAGCGAAAGTCTTCTTGAAGGGAAAGATATAACTCTGTGAGATGAATTAACAGAACACAGAGCAGTTTCTCAGAAAGCTTCTTTCCAGTTTTCAGGGGAAGATATTTCCTTTTTCATCATAGCCCTCTATGGGCTTCCAAATATCCCTTTGCCAATTCCACAAGAACAGCCTTAGCGAAAGGCTTCTTGAAGGGAAACATGTAACTCTGTGAGATGAATTAAGAGAACACAGAGCAGTTTCTCAGAAAGCTTCTTTCCAGTTTTGAACGGAAGATATTTCCTTTTTCACCATGGCCCTCTATGGGCTTCCAAATATCCCTTTGACAATTCCAGAAGAACAGCCTGAGCGAAAGGCTTCTTGAAGGGAAAGATGTAACTCTGTGAGATGAATTCACAGAACACAGAGCAGTTTCTCAGAAAGCTTCTTTCCAGTTTTGAGCGGAAGATATTTCCTTTTTCACCATAGCCCTCTATGGGCTTCCAAATATCCCTTTGCCAATTCCACAAGAACAGCCTTAGCGAAAGGCTTCTTGAAGGGAAATATGTAACTCTGTGAGATGAATTCACAGAACACAGAGCAGTTTCTCAGAAAGCTTCTTTCCAGTTTTGAACGGAAGATATTTCCTTTTTCACCATAGCCCTCTATGGGCTTCCAAATATCCCTTTGCCAATTCCACAAGAACAGCCTTAGCGAAAGGCTTCTTGAAGGGAAAGATGTAACTCTGTGAGATGAATTAACAGAACACAGAGCAGTTTCTCAGAAAGCTTCTTTCCAGTTTTCAGCTAAAGATATTTCCTTTTTCATCATAGCCCTCTATGGGCTTCCAAATATCCCTTTGCCAATTCCACAAGAACAGCCTCAGCGAAAGGCTTCTTGAAGGGAAAGATGTAACTCTGTGAGATGAATTCACAGAACACAGAGAAGTTTCTCAGAAAGGTTCTTTCCAGTTTTCAACGGAAGATATTTCATTTTTCACCATAGCCCTCTATGGGCTTCCAAATATCCCTTTGCCAATTCTACAAGAACAGCCTTAGCGAAACTCTTCTTGAAGGGAAAGATGTAACTCTGTGAGATGAATTAACAGAACACAGAGCAGTTTCTCAGAAAGCTTCTTTCCAGTTTTCAGCTAAAGATATTTCCTTTTTCATCATAGCCCTCTATGGCCTTCCAAATATCCCTTTGCCAATTCCACAAGAACAGCCTTAGCTAAAGGCTTCTTGAAGGGAAAGATGTAACTCTGTGAGATGAATTAACAGAACACAGAGCCGTTTCTCAGAAAGCTTCTTTCCAGTTTTGAACGGAAGATATTTCCTTTTTCACCATAGCCCTCTATGGGCTTCCAAATATCCCTTTGCCAATTCCACAAGAACAGCCTTAGGGAAAGGCTTCTTGAAGGGAAAGATGTAACTCTGTGAGATGAATTCACAGAACACAGAGCAGTTTCTCAGAAAGCTTCTTTCCAGTTTTGAACGGAAGATATTACCTTTTTCACCACAGCCCTCTATGGGCTTCCAAATATCCCTTTGCCAATTCCACAAGAACAGCCTTAGCGAAAGGCTTCTTGAAGGGAAAGATGTAACTCTGTGAGATGAATTAACAGAACACAGAGCCGTTTCTCAGAAAGCTTCTTTCCAGTTTTGAACGGAAGATATTTCCTTTTTCACCTTAGCCCTCTATGGGCTTCCAAATATCCCTTTGCCAATTCCACAAGAACAGCCTCAGCGAAAGGCTTCTTGAAGGGAAAGATGTAACTCTGTGAGATGAATTCACAGAACACAGAGAAGTTTCTCAGAAAGGTTCTTTCCAGTTTTGAGCGGAAGATATTTCCTTTTTCACCATAGCCCTCTATGGGCTTCCAAATATCCCTTTGCCAATTCCACAAGAACAGCCTTAGCGAAAGTCTTCTTGAAGGGAAAGATGTAACTCTGTGAGATGAATTAACAGAACACAGAGCAGTTTCTCAGAAAGCTTCTTTCCAGTTTTCAGCTAAAGATATTTCCTTTTTCATCATAGCCCTCTATGGCCTTCCAAATATCCCTTTGCCAATTCCACAAGAACAGCCTTAGCTAAAGGCTTCTTGAAGGGAAAGATGTAACTCTGTGAGATGAATTAACAGAACACAGAGCCGTTTCTCAGAAAGCTTCTTTCCAGTTTTGAACGGAAGATATTTCCTTTTTCACCATAGCCCTCTATGGGCTTCCAAATATCCCTTTGCCAATTCCACAAGAACAGCCTTAGGGAAAGGCTTCTTGAAGGGAAAGATGTAACTCTGTGAGATGAATTCACAGATCACAGAGCAGTTTCTCAGAAAGCTTCTTTCCAGTTTTGAACGGAAGATATTACCTTTTTCACCACAGCCCTCTATGGGCTTCCAAATATCCCTTTGCCAATTCCACAAGAACAGCCTTAGGGAAAGGCTTCTTGAAGGGAAAGATGTAACTCTGTGAGATGAATTCACAGAACACAGAGCAGTTTCTCAGAAAGCTTCTTTCCAGTTTTGAACGGAAGATATTTCCTTTTTCACCATAGCCCTCTATGGGCTTCCAAATATCCCTTTGCCAATTCCACAAGAACAGCCTTAGCGAAAGTCTTCTTGAAGGGAAAGATGTAACTCTGTGAGATGAATTCACAGAACACAGAGCAGTTTCTCAGAAAGCTTCTTTCCAGTTTTGAACGGAAGATATTTCCTTTTTCAACATAGCCCTCTATGGGCTTCCAAATATCCCTTTGCCAATTCCACAAGAACAGCCTTAGCGAAAGGCTTCTTGAAGGGAAAGATGTAACTCTGTGAGATGAAGTCAGAGAACACAGAGCAGTTTCTCAGAAAGCTTATTTCCAGTTTTGAACGGAAGATATTTCCTTTTTCACCATAGCCCTCTATTTGCTTCCAAATATCCTTTTGCCAATTCCACAAGAACAGCCTTAGGGAAAGTCTTCTTGAAGGGAAATATGTAACTCTGTGAGATGAATTCACAGAACACAGAGCAGTTTCTCAGAAAGCTTCTTTCCAGTTTTGAACGGAAGATATTTCCTTTGTCACCATAGCCCTCTACGGGCTTCCAAATATCCCTTTGTCAATTCCACAAAAACAGCCTTAGCGAAAGGCTTCTTGAAGGGAAAGATGTAACTCTGTGAGATGAATTCACAGAACACAGAGCCGTTTCTCAGAAAGCTTCTTTCCAGTTTTGAACGGAAGATATTTCCTTTGTCACCATAGCGCTCTAGGGGCTTCCAAATATCCCTTTGCCAATTCCACAAGAACAGCCTTAGAGAAAGGCTTCTTGAAGGGGAAGATGTAACTCTGTGAGATGAATTAACAGAACACAGAGCAGTTTCTCAGAAAGCTTCTTTCCAGTTTTCAGGGGAAGATATTTCCTTTTTCACCATAGCCCTCTATGGGCTTCCAAATATTCCTTTGCCAATTCCACAAGAACAGCCTTAGCGAAAGGCTTCTTGAAGGGAAAGATGTAACTCTGTGAGATGAATTCACAGAACACAGAGCAGTTTCTCAGAAAGCTTCTTTCCAGTTTTGAACGTAAGATATTTCCTTTGTCACCATAGCCCTCTATGGGCTTCCAAATATCCCTTTGCCAATTCCACAAGAACAGCCTTAGCGAAAGGCTTCTTGAAGGGAAAGATGTAACTCTGTGAGATGAATTAACAGAACACAGAGCAGTTTCTCAGAAAGCTTCTTTCCAGTTTTCAGGGGAAGATATTTCCTTTTTCACCATAGCCCTCTATGGGCTTCCAAATATCCCTTTGCCAATTCCACAAGAACAGCCGTAGCGAAAGACTTCTTGAAGGGAAAGATATAACTCTGTGAGATGAATTAACAGAACACAGAGCAGTTTCTCAGAAAGCTTCTTTCCAGTTTTCAGGGGAAGATATTTCCTTTTTCATCATAGCCCTCTATGGGCTTCCAAATATCCCTTTGCCAATTCCACAAGAACAGCCTTAGCGAAAGGCTTCTTGAAGGGAAACATGTAACTCTGTGAGATGAATTAAGAGAACACAGAGCAGTTTCTCAGAAAGCTTCTTTCCAGTTTTGAACGGAAGATATTTCCTTTTTCACCATGGCCCTCTATGGGCTTCCAAATATCCCTTTGACAATTCCAGAAGAACAGCCTGAGCGAAAGGCTTCTTGAAGGGAAAGATGTAACTCTGTGAGATGAATTCACAGAACACAGAGCAGTTTCTCAGAAAGCTTCTTTCCAGTTTTGAGCGGAAGATATTTCCTTTTTCACCATAGCCCTCTATGGGCTTCCAAATATCCCTTTGCCAATTCCACAAGAACAGCCTTAGGGAAAGGCTTCCTGAAGGGAAAGATGTAATTCTGTGAGATGAATTCACAGAACACAGAGCAGTTTCTCAGAAAGCTTCTTTCCAGTTTTGAACGGAAGATATTTCCTTTTTCACCATAGCCCTCTATGGGCTTCCAAATATCCCTTTGCCAATTCCACAAGAACAGCCTTAGCGAAAGGCTTCTTGAAGGGAAAGACGTAACTCTGTGAGATGAATTAACAGAACACAGAGCAGTTTCTCAGAAAGCTTCTTTCCAGTTTTCACCTAAGAAATTTCCTTTTTCAACATAGCCCTCTATGGGCTTCGAAATATCCCTTTGCCAATTCCACAAGAACAGCCTTAGCGAAAGGCTTCTTGAAGGGAAAGATGTAACTCTGTGAGATGAATTATCAGAATACAGAGCCGTTTCTCAGAAAGCTTCTTTCCAGTTTTGAACGGAAGATATTTCCTTTTTCACCATAGCCCTCTATGGGCTTCCAAATATCCCTTTGCCAATTCCACAAGAACAGCCTTAGGGAAAGGCTTCTTGAAGGGAAAGATGTAACTCTGTGAGATGAATTCACAGAACACAGAGCAGTTTCTCAGAAAGCTTCTTTCCAGTTTTGAACGGAAGATATTTCCTTTTTCACCATAGCCCTCTATGGGCTTCCAAATATCCCTTTGCCAATTCCACAAGAGCAGCCATAGCGAAAGTCTTCTTGAAGGGAAAGATGTAACTCTGTGAGATGAATTCACAGAACACAGAGCAGTTTCTCAGAAAGCTTCTTTCCAGTTTTGAACGGAAGGTATTTCCTTTTTCAACATAGCCCTCTATGGGCTTCCAAATATCCCTTTGCCAATTCCACAAGAACAGCCTTAGCGAAAGGCTTCTTGAAGGGAAAGATGTAACTCTGTGAGATGAATTAACAGAACACAGAGCAGTTTCTCAGAAAGCTTCTTTCCAGTTTTGAACGGAAAATATTTCCTTTTTCACCATAGCCCTCTATGGGCTTCCAAATATCCCTTTGCCAATTCCACAAGAACAGCCTTACAGAAAGGCTTCTTCAAGGCAAAGATGTAACTCTGTGAGATGAATTAACGGAACGCAGAGAAGTTTCTCTGAAAGCTTCTTTCCAGTTTTGAACGGAAGATATTTCCTTTTTCACCATAGCCCTCTATGGGCTTCCAAATATCCCTTTGCCAATTCCACAAGAACAGCCTTAGCGAAAGGCTTCTTGAAGGGAAAGATGTAACTCTGTGAGATGAATTAAAAGAACACAGAGCAGTTTCTCAGAAAGCTTCTTTCCAGGTTTCAGCGGAAGATATTTCCTTTTTCACCATAGCCCTCTATGGGCTTCCAAATATCCCTTTGCCAATTCCACAATAACAGCCTTAGCGAAAGGCTTCTTGAAGGGAAAGATGTAACTCTGTGAGATGAATTAACAGAACACAGAGCAGTTTCTCAGAAAGCTTCTTTCCAGTTTTCAGCTAAAGATATTTCCTTTTTCATCATAGCCCTCTATGGCCTTCCAAATATCCCTTTGCCAATTCCACAAGAACAGCCTTAGCGAAAGGCTTCTTGAAGGGAAAGATGTAACTCTGTGAGATGAAGTCAGAGAACACAGAGCAGTTTCTCAGAAAGCTTATTTCCAGTTTTGAACGGAAGATATTTCCTTTTTCACCATAGCCCTCTATTTGCTTCCAAATATCCTTTTGCCAATTCCACAAGAACAGCCTTAGGGAAAGTCTTCTTGAAGGGAAATATGTAACTCTGTGAGATGAATTCACAGAACACAGAGCAGTTTCTCAGAAAGCTTCTTTCCAGTTTTGAACGGAAGATATTTCCTTTGTCACCATAGCCCTCTACGGGCTTCCAAATATCCCTTTGTCAATTCCACAAGAACAGCCTTAGCGAAAGGCTTCTTGAAGGGAAAGATGTAACTCTGTGAGATGAATTCACAGAACACAGAGCCGTTTCTCAGAAAGCTTCTTTCCAGTTTTGAACGGAAGATATTTCCTTTGTCACCATAGCGCTCTAGGGGCTTCCAAATATCCCTTTGCCAATTCCACAAGAACAGCCTTAGAGAAAGGCTTCTTGAAGGGGAAGATGTAACTCTGTGAGATGAATTAACAGAACACAGAGCAGTTTCTCAGAAAGCTTCTTTCCAGTTTTCAGGGGAAGATATTTCCTTTTTCACTATAGCCCTCTATGGGCTTCCAAATATTCCTTTGCCAATTCCACAAGAACAGCCTTAGCGAAAGGCTTCTTGAAGGGAAAGATGTAACTCTGTGAGATGAATTCACAGAACACAGAGCAGTTTCTCAGAAAGCTTCTTTCCAGTTTTGAACGTAAGATATTTCCTTTGTCACCATAGCCCTCTATGGGCTTCCAAATATCCCTTTGCCAATTCCACAAGAACAGCCTTAGCGAAAGGCTTCTTGAAGGGAAAGATGTAACTCTGTGAGATGAATTAACAGAACACAGAGCAGTTTCTCAGAAAGCTTCTTTCCAGTTTTCAGGGGAAGATATTTCCTTTTTCACCATAGCCCTCTATGGGCTTCCAAATATCCCTTTGCCAATTCCACAAGAACAGCCGTAGCGAAAGACTTCTTGAAGGGAAAGATATAACTCTGTGAGATGAATTAACAGAACACAGAGCAGTTTCTCAGAAAGCTTCTTTCCAGGTTTCAGGGGAAGATATTTCCTTTTTCATCATAGCCCTCTATGGGCTTCCAAATATCCCTTTGCCAATTCCACAAGAACAGCCTTAGCGAAAGGCTTCTTGAAGGGAAACATGTAACTCTGTGAGATGAATTAAGAGAACACAGAGCAGTTTCTCAGAAAGCTTCTTTCCAGTTTTGAACGGAAGATATTTCCTTTTTCACCATGGCCCTCTATGGGCTTCCAAATATCCCTTTGACAATTCCAGAAGAACAGCCTGAGCGAAAGGCTTCTTGAAGGGAAAGATGTAACTCTGTGAGATGAATTCACAGAACACAGAGCAGTTTCTCAGAAAGCTTCTTTCCAGTTTTGAGCGGAAGATATTTCCTTTTTCACCATAGCCCTCTATGGGCTTCCAAATATCCCTTTGCCAATTCCACAAGAACAGCCTTAGCGAAAGGCTTCTTGAAGGGAAAGATGTAACTCTGTGAGATGAATTAACAGAACACAGAGCAGTTTCTCAGAAAGCTTCTTTCCAGTTTTCAGCTAAAGATATTTCCTTTTTCATCATAGCCCTCTATGGGCTTCCAAATATCCCTTTGCCAATTCCACAAGAACAGCCTTAGCGAAAGGCTTCTTGAAGGGAAAGATGTAACTCTGTGAGATGAATTCACAGAACACAGAGAAGTTTCTCAGAAAGGTTCTTTCCAGTTTTGAGCGGAAGATATTTCCTTTTTCACCATAGCCCTCTATGGGCTTTCAAATATCCCTTTGCCAATTCCACAAGAACAGCCTTAGCGAAAGTCTTCTTGAAGGGAAAGATGTAACTCTGTGAGATGAATTAACAGAACACAGAGCAGTTTCTCAGAAAGCTTCTTTCCAGTTTTCAGCTAAAGATATTTCCTTTTTCATCATAGCCCTCTATGGCCTTCCAAATATCCCTTTGCCAATTCCACAAGAACAGCCTTAGCTAAAGGCTTCTTGAAGGGAAAGATGTAACTCTGTGAGATGAATTAACAGAACACAGAGCCGTTAATCAGAAAGCTTCTTTCCAGTTTTGAACGGAAGATATTTCCTTTTTCACCATAGCCCTCTATGGGCTTCCAAATATCCCTTTGCCAATTCCACAAGAACAGCCTTAGGGAAAGGCTTCTTGAAGGGAAAGATGTAACTCTGTGAGATGAATTCACAGAACACAGAGCAGTTTCTCAGAAAGCTTCTTTCCAGTTTTGAACGGAAGATATTACCTTTTTCACCACAGCCCTCTATGGGCTTCCAAATATCCCTTTGCCAATTCCACAAGAACAGCCTTAGCGAAAGGCTTCTTGAAGGGAAAGATGTAACTCTGTGAGATGAATTAACAGAACACATAGCCGTTTCTCAGAAAGCTTCTTTCCAGTTTTGAACGGAAGATATTTCCTTTTTCACCATAGCCCTCTATGGGCTTCCAAATATCCCTTTGCCAATTCCACAAGAACAGCCTTAGCGAAAGGCTTCTTGAAGGGAAAGATGTAACTCTGTGAGATGAATTAACAGAACATAGAGCAGTTTCTCAGAAAGCTTCTTTCCAGTTTTGAACGGAAGATATTTCCTTTTTCACCATAGCCCTCTATGGGCTTCCAAATATCCCTTTGCCAATTGCACAAGAACAGCCTTAGCGATAGGCTTCTTGAAGGGAAAGATGTAACTCTGTGAGATGAATTAACAGAACACAGAGCAGTTTCTCAGAAAGCTTCTTTCCAGTTTTGAACGGAAGATATTTCCTTTTTCACCGTAGCCCTCTAAGGGCTTCCAAATATCCCTTTGCCAACTCCACAACAACAGCCTTAGCGAAAGGCTTCTTGAAGGGAAAGATGTAACTCTGTGAGATGAATTAACAGAACACAGAGCAGTTTCTCAGAAAGCTTCTTTCCAGTTTTCAGCTAAAGATATTCCCTTTTTCACCATAGCCCTCTATGGGCTTCCAAATATCCCTTTGCCAATTCCACAAGAACAGCCTTAGCGAAAGGCTTCTTGAAGGGAAAGATGTAACTCTGTGAGATGAATTAACAGAATACAGAGCCGTTTCTCAGAAAGCTTCTTTCCAGTTTTGAACGGAAGATATTTCCTTTTTCACCATAGCCCTCTATGGGCTTCCAAATATCCCTTTGCCAATTCCACAAGAACAGCCTTAGGGAAAGGCTTCTTGAAGGGAAAGATGTAACTCTGTGAGATGAATTCACAGAACACAGAGAAGTTTCTCAGAAAGGTTCTTTCCAGTTTTGAGCGGAAGATATTTCCTTTTTCACCATAGCCCTCTATGGGCTTCCAAATATCCCTTTGCCAATTCCACAAGAACAGCCTTAAGGAAAGGCTTCTTGAAGGGAAAGATGTAACTCTGTGAGATGAATTCACAGAACACAGAGCAGTTTCTCAGAAAGCTTCTTTCCAGTTTTGAACGGAAGATATTTCCTTTTTCAACATAGCCCTCTATGGGCTTCCAAATATCCCTTTGCCAATTACACAAGAACAGCCTTAGCGAAAGGCTTCTTGAAGGGAAAGATGTAACTCTGTGAGATGAATTAACAGAACACAGAGCAGTTTCTCAGAAAGCTTCTTTCCAGTTTTGAACGGAAAATATTTCCTTTTTCACCATAGCCCTCTATGGGCTTCCAAATATCCCTTTGCCAATTCCACAAGAACAGCCTTACAGAAAGGCTTCTTCAAGGCAAAGATGTAACTCTGTGAGATGAATTAACGGAACGCAGAGATGTTTCTCAGAAAGCTTCTTTCCAGTTTTGAACGGAAGATATTTCCTTTTTCACCATAGCCCTCTATGGGCTTCCAAATATCCCTTTGCCAATTCCACAAGAACAGCCTTAGCGAAAGGCTTCTTGAAGGGAAAGATGTAACTCTGTGAGATGAATTAAAAGAACACAGAGCAGTTTCTCAGAAAGCTTCTTTCCAGGTTTCAGCGGAAGATATTTCCTTTTTCACCATAGCCCTCTATGGGCTTCCAAATATCCCTTTGCCAATTCCACAATAACAGCCTTAGCGAAAGGCTTCTTGAAGGGAAAGATGTAACTCTGTGAGATGAATTAACAGAACACAGAGCAGTTTCTCAGAAAGCTTCTTTCCAGTTTTCAGCTAAAGATATTTCCTTTTTCATCATAGCCCTCTATGGCCTTCCAAATATCCCTTTGCCAATTCCACAAGAACAGCCTTAGCGAAAGGCTTCTTGAAGGGAAAGATGTAACTCTGTGAGATGAATTCACAGAACACAGAGCAGTTTCTCAGAAAGCTTCTTTCCAGTTTTGAACGTAAGATATTTCCTTTGTCACCATAGCCCTCTATGGGCTTCCAAATATCCCTTTGCCAATTCCACAAGAACAGCCTTAGCGAAAGGCTTCTTGAAGGGAAAGATGTAACTCTGTGAGATGAATTAACAGAACACAGAGCAGTTTCTCAGAAAGCTTCTTTCCAGTTTTCAGGGGAAGATATTTCCTTTTTCACCATAGCCCTCTATGGGCTTCCAAATATCCCTTTGCCAATTCCACAAGAACAGCCGTAGCGAAAGTCTTCTTGAAGGGAAAGATATAACTCTGTGAGATGAATTAACAGAACACAGAGCAGTTTCTCAGAAAGCTTCTTTCCAGTTTTCAGGGGAAGATATTTCCTTTTTCATCATAGCCCTCTATGGGCTTCCAAATATCCCTTTGCCAATTCCACAAGAACAGCCTTAGCGAAAGGCTTCTTGAAGGGAAACATGTAACTCTGTGAGATGAATTAAGAGAACACAGAGCAGTTTCTCAGAAAGCTTCTTTCCAGTTTTGAACGGAAGATATTTCCTTTTTCACCATGGCCCTCTATGGGCTTCCAAATATCCCTTTGACAATTCCAGAAGAACAGCCTGAGCGAAAGGCTTCTTGAAGGGAAAGATGTAACTCTGTGAGATGAATTCACAGAACACAGAGCAGTTTCTCAGAAAGCTTCTTTCCAGTTTTGAGCGGAAGATATTTCCTTTTTCACCATAGCCCTCTATGGGCTTCCAAATATCCCTTTTCCAATTCCACAAGAACAGCCTTAGCGAAAGGCTTCTTGAAGGGAAATATGTAACTCTGTGAGATGAATTCACAGAACACAGAGCAGTTTCTCAGAAAGCTTCTTTCCAGTTTTGAACGGAAGATATTTCCTTTTTCACCATAGCCCTCTATGGGCTTCCAAATATCCCTTTGCCAATTGCACAAGAACAGCCTTAGCGATGGGCTTCTTGAAGGGAAAGATGTAACTCTGTGAGATGAATTAACAGAACACAGAGCAGTTTCTCAGAAAGCTTCTTTCCAGTTTTGAACGGAAGATATTTCCTTTTTCACCGTAGCCCTCTAAGGGCTTCCAAATATCCCTTTGCCAACTCCACAACAACAGCCTTAGCGAAAGGCTTCTTGAAGGGAAAGATGTAACTCTGTGAGATGAATTAACAGAACACAGAGCAGTTTCTCAGAAAGCTTCTTTCCAGTTTTCAGCTAAAGATATTCCCTTTTTCACCATAGCCCTCTATGGGCTTCCAAATATCCCTTTGCCAATTCCACAAGAACAGCCTTAGCGAAAGGCTTCTTGAAGGGAAAGATGTAACTCTGTGAGATGAATTAACAGAACACAGAGCCGTTTCTCAGAAAGCTTCTTTCCAGTTTTGAACGGAAGATATTTCCTTTTTCACCATAGCCCTCTATGGGCTTCCAAATATCCCTTTGCCAATTCCACAAGAACAGCCTTAGCGAAAGGCTTCTTGAAGGGAAAGATGTAACTCTGTGAGATGAATTCACAGAACACAGCGCCGTTTCTCAGAAAGCTTCTTTCCAGTTTTGAACGGAAGATATTTCCTTTTTCACCATAGCCCTCTATGGGCTTCGAAATATCCCTTTGCCAATTCCACAAGAACAGCCTTAGGGAAAGGCTTCCTGAAGGGAAAGATGTAATTCTGTGAGATGAATTCACAGAACACAGAGCAGTTTCTCAGAAAGCTTCTTTCCAGTTTTGAACGGAAGATATTTCCTTTTTCACCATAGCCCTCTATGGGCTTCCAAATATCCCTTTGCCAATTCCACAAGAACAGCCTTAGCGAAAGGCTTCTTGAAGGGAAAGACGTAACTCTGTGAGATGAATTAACAGAACACAGAGCAGTTTCTCAGAAAGCTTCTTTCCAGTTTTCACCTAAGAAATTTCCTTTTTCAACATAGCCCTCTATGGGCTTCGAAATATCCCTTTGCCAATTCCACAAGAACAGCCTTAGCGAAAGGCTTCTTGAAGGGAAAGATGTAACTCTGTGAGATGAATTATCAGAATACAGAGCCGTTTCTCAGAAAGCTTCTTTCCAGTTTTGAACGGAAGATATTTCCTTTTTCACCATAGCCCTCTATGGGCTTCCAAATATCCCTTTGCCAATTCCACAAGAACAGCCTTAGGGAAAGGCTTCTTGAAGGGAAAGATGTAACTCTGTGAGATGAATTCACAGAACACAGAGCAGTTTCTCAGAAAGCTTCTTTCCAGTTTTGAACGGAAGATATTTCCTTTTTCACCATAGCCCTCTATGGGCTTCCAAATATCCCTTTGCCAATTCCACAAGAACAGCCATAGCGAAAGTCTTCTTGAAGGGAAAGATGTAACTCTGTGAGATGAATTCACAGAACACAGAGCAGTTTCTCAGAAAGCTTCTTTCCAGTTTTGAACGGAAGGTATTTCCTTTTTCAACATAGCCCTCTATGGGCTTCCAAATATCCCTTTGCCAATTCCACAAGAACAGCCTTAGCGAAAGGCTTCTTGAAGGGAAAGATGTAACTCTGTGAGATGAATTAACAGAACACAGAGCAGTTTCTCAGAAAGCTTCTTTCCAGTTTTGAACGGAAAATATTTCCTTTTTCACCATAGCCCTCTATGGGCTTCCAAATATCCCTTTGCCAATTCCACAAGAACAGCCTTACAGAAAGGCTTCTTCAAGGCAAAGATGTAACTCTGTGAGATGAATTAACGGAACGCAGAGAAGTTTCTCAGAAAGCTTCTTTCCAGTTTTGAACGGAAGATATTTCCTTTTTCACCATAGCCCTCTATGGGCTTCCAAATATCCCTTTGCCAATTCCACAAGAACAGCCTTAGCGAAAGGCTTCTTGAAGGGAAAGATGTAACTCTGTGAGATGAATTAAAAGAACACAGAGCAGTTTCTCAGAAAGCTTCTTTCCAGGTTTCAGCGGAAGATATTTCCTTTTTCACCATAGCCCTCTATGGGCTTCCAAATATCCCTTTGCCAATTCCACAATAACAGCCTTAGCGAAAGGCTTCTTGAAGGGAAAGATGTAACTCTGTGAGATGAATTAACAGAACACAGAGCAGTTTCTCAGAAAGCTTCTTTCCAGTTTTCAGCTAAAGATATTTCCTTTTTCATCATAGCCCTCTATGGCCTTCCAAATATCCCTTTGCCAATTCCACAAGAACAGCCTTAGCGAAAGGCTTCTTGAAGGGAAAGATGTAACTCTGTGAGATGAAGTCAGAGAACACAGAGCAGTTTCTCAGAAAGCTTATTTCCAGTTTTGAACGGAAGATATTTCCTTTTTCACCATAGCCCTCTATTTGCTTCCAAATATCCTTTTGCCAATTCCACAAGAAAAGCCTTAGGGAAAGTCTTCTTGAAGGGAAATATGTAACTCTGTGAGATGAATTCACAGAACACAGAGCAGTTTCTCAGAAAGCTTCTTTCCAGTTTTGAACGGAAGATATTTCCTTTGTCACCATAGCCCTCTACGGGCTTCCAAATATCCCTTTGTCAATTCCACAAGAACAGCCTTAGCGAAAGGCTTCTTGAAGGGAAAGATGTAACTCTGTGAGATGAATTCACAGAACACAGAGCCGTTTCTCAGAAAGCTTCTTTCCAGTTTTGAACGGAAGATATTTCCTTTGTCACCATAGCGCTCTAGGGGCTTCCAAATATCCCTTTGCCAATTCCACAAGAACAGCCTTAGAGAAAGGCTTCTTGAAGGGGAAGATGTAACTCTGTGAGATGAATTAACAGAACACAGAGCAGTTTCTCAGAAAGCTTCTTTCCAGTTTTCAGGGGAAGATATTTCCTTTTTCACCATAGCCCTCTATGGGCTTCCAAATATTCCTTTGCCAATTCCACAAGAACAGCCTTAGCGAAAGGCTTCTTGAAGGGAAAGATGTAACTCTGTGAGATGAATTCACAGAACACAGAGCAGTTTCTCAGAAAGCTTCTTTCCAGTTTTGAACGTAAGATATTTCCTTTGTCACCATAGCCCTCTATGGGCTTCCAAATATCCCTTTGCCAATTGCACAAGAACAGCCTTAGCGATAGGCTTCTTGAAGGGAAAGATGTAACTCTGTGAGATGAATTAACAGAACACAGAGCAGTTTCTCAGAAAGCTTCTTTCCAGTTTTGAACGGAAGATATTTCCTTTTTCACCGTAGCCCTCTAAGGGCTTCCAAATATCCCTTTGCCAACTCCACAACAACAGCCTCAGCGAAAGGCTTCTTGAAGGGAAAGATGTAACTCTGTGAGATGAATTAACAGAACACAGAGCAGTTTCTCAGAAAGCTTCTTTCCAGTTTTCAGCTAAAGATATTCCCTTTTTCACCATAGCCCTCTATGGGCTTCCAAATATCCCTTTGCCAATTCCACAAGAACAGCCTTAGCGAAAGGCTTCTTGAAGGGAAAGATGTAACTCTGTGAGATGAATTAACAGAACACAGAGCCGTTTCTCAGAAAGCTTCTTTCCAGTTTTGAACGGAAGATATTTCCTTTTTCACCATAGCCCTCTATGGGCTTCCAAATATCCCTTTGCCAATTCCACAAGAACAGCCTTAGGGAAAGGCTTCCTGAAGGGAAAGATGTAATTCTGTGAGATGAATTCACAGAACACAGAGCAGTTTCTCAGAAAGCTTCTTTCCAGTTTTGAACGGAAGATATTTCCTTTTTCACCATAGCCCTCTATGGGCTTCCAAATATCCCTTTGCCAATTCCACAAGAACAGCCTTAGCGAAAGGCTTCTTGAAGGGAAAGACGTAACTCTGTGAGATGAATTAACAGAACACAGAGCAGTTTCTCAGAAAGCTTCTTTCCAGTTTTCAGCTAAAGGTATTTCCTTTTTCATCATAGCCCTCTATGGGCTTCGAAATATCCCTTTGCCAATTCCACAAGAACAGCCTTAGCGAAAGGCTTCTTGAAGGGAAAGATGTAACTCTGTGAGATGAATTAACAGAATACAGAGCCGTTTCTCAGAAAGCTTCTTTCCAGTTTTGAACGGAAGATATTTCCTTTTTCACCATAGCCCTCTATGGGCTTCCAAATATCCCTTTGCCAATTCCACAAGAACAGCCTTAGGGAAAGGCTTCTTGAAGGGAAAGATGTAACTCTGTGAGATGAATTCACAGAACACAGAGAAGTTTCTCAGAAAGGTTCTTTCCAGTTTTGAGCGGAAGATATTTCCTTTTTCACCATAGCCCTCTATGGGCTTCCAAATATCCCTTTGCCAATTCCACAAGAACAGCCTTAGCGAAAGTCTTCTTGAAGGGAAAGATGTAACTCTGTGAGATGAATTCACAGAACACAGAGCAGTTTCTCAGAAAGCTTCTTTCCAGTTTTGAACGGAAGATATTTCCTTTTTCAACATAGCCCTCTATGGGCTTCCAAATATCCCTTTGCCAATTACACAAGAACAGACTTAGCGAAAGGCTTCTTGAAGGGAAAGATGTAACTCTGTGAGATGAATTAACAGAACACAGAGCAGTTTCTCAGAAAGCTTCTTTCCAGTTTTGAACGGAAAATATTTCCTTTTTCACCATAGCCCTCTATGGGCTTCCAAATATCCCTTTGCCAATTCCACAAGAACAGCCTTACAGAAAGGCTTCTTCAAGGCAAAGATGTAACTCTGTGAGATGAATTAACGGAACGCAGAGATGTTTCTCAGAAAGCTTCTTTCCAGTTTTGAACGGAAGATATTTCCTTTTTCACCATAGCCCTCTATGGGCTTCCAAATATCCCTTTGCCAATTCCACAAGAACAGCCTTAGCGAAAGGCTTCTTGAAGGGAAAGATGTAACTCTGTGAGATGAATTAAAAGAACACAGAGCAGTTTCTCAGAAAGCTTCTTTCCAGGTTTCAGCGGAAGATATTTCCTTTTTCACCATAGCCCTCTATGGGCTTCCAAATATCCCTTTGCCAATTCCACAAGAACAGCCTTAGCGAAAGGCTTCTTGAAGGGAAAGATGTAACTCTGTGAGATGAATTCACAGAACACAGAGCAGTTTCTCAGAAAGCTTCTTTCCAGTTTTGAACGTAAGATATTTCCTTTGTCACCATAGCCCTCTATGGGCTTCCAAATATCCCTTTGCCAATTCCACAAGAACAGCCTTAGCGAAAGGCTTCTTGAAGGGAAAGATGTAACTCTGTGAGATGAATTAACAGAACACAGAGCAGTTTCTCAGAAAGCTTCTTTCCAGTTTTCAGGGGAAGATATTTCCTTTTTCACCATAGCCCTCTATGGGCTTCCAAATATCCCTTTGCCAATTCCACAAGAACAGCCGTAGCGAAAGTCTTCTTGAAGGGAAAGATATAACTCTGTGAGATGAATTAACAGAACACAGAGCAGTTTCTCAGAAAGCTTCTTTCCAGTTTTCAGGGGAAGATATTTCCTTTTTCATCATAGCCCTCTATGGGCTTCCAAATATCCCTTTGCCAATTCCACAAGAACAGCCTTAGCGAAAGGCTTCTTGAAGGGAAACATGTAACTCTGTGAGATGAATTAAGAGAACACAGAGCAGTTTCTCAGAAAGCTTCTTTCCAGTTTTGAACGGAAGATATTTCCTTTTTCACCATGGCCCTCTATGGGCTTCCAAATATCCCTTTGACAATTCCAGAAGAACAGCCTGAGCGAAAGGCTTCTTGAAGGGAAAGATGTAACTCTGTGAGATGAATTCACAGAACACAGAGCAGTTTCTCAGAAAGCTTCTTTCCAGTTTTGAGCGGAAGATATTTCCTTTTTCACCATAGCCCTCTATGGGCTTCCAAATATCCCTTTGCCAATTCCACAAGAACAGCCTTAGCGAAAGGCTTCTTGAAGGGAAATATGTAACTCTGTGAGATGAATTCACAGAACACAGAGCAGTTTCTCAGAAAGCTTCTTTCCAGTTTTGAACGGAAGATATTTCCTTTTTCACCATAGCCCTCTATGGGCTTCCAAATATCCCTTTGCCAATTGCACAAGAACAGCCTTAGCGATAGGCTTCTTGAAGGGAAAGATGTAACTCTGTGAGATGAATTAACAGAACACAGAGCAGTTTCTCAGAAAGCTTCTTTCCAGTTTTGAACGGAAGATATTTCCTTTTTCACCGTAGCCCTCTAAGGGCTTCCAAATATCCCTTTGCCAACTCCACAACAACAGCCTTAGCGAAAGGCTTCTTGAAGGGAAAGATGTAACTCTGTGAGATGAATTAACAGAACACAGAGCAGTTTCTCAGAAAGCTTCTTTCCAGTTTTCAGCTAAAGATATTCCCTTTTTCACCATAGCCCTCTATGGGCTTCCAAATATCCCTTTGCCAATTCCACAAGAACAGCCTTAGCGAAAGGCTTCCTGAAGGGAAAGATGTAACTCTGTGAGATGAATTCACAGAACACAGAGCAGTTTCTCAGAAAGCTTCTTTCCAGTTTTGAACGGAAGATATTTCCTTTTTCACCATAGCCCTCTATGGGCTTCCAAATATCCCTTTGCCAATTCCACAAGAACAGCCTTAGCGAAAGGCTTCTTGAAGGGAAAGATGTAACTCTGTGAGATGAATTCACAGAACACAGCGCCGTTTCTCAGAAAGCTTCTTTCCAGTTTTGAACGGAAGATATTTCCTTTTTCACCATAGCCCTCTATGGGCTTCGAAATATCCCTTTGCCAATTCCACAAGAACAGCCTTAGCGAAAGGCTTCTTGAAGGGAAAGATGTAATTCTGTGAGATGAATTCACAGAACACAGAGCAGTTTCTCAGAAAGCTTCTTTCCAGTTTTGAACGGAAGATATTTCCTTTTTCACCATAGCCCTCTATGGGCTTCCAAATATCCCTTTGCCAATTCCACAAGAACAGCCTTAGCGAAAGGCTTCTTGAAGGGAAAGACGTAACTCTGTGAGATGAATTAACAGAACACAGAGCAGTTTCTCAGAAAGCTTCTTTCCAGTTTTCAGCTAAAGATATTTCCTTTTTCATCATAGCCCTCTATGGGCTTCGAAATATCCCTTTGCCAATTCCACAAGAACAGCCTTAGCGAAAGGCTTCTTGAAGGGAAAGATGTAACTCTGTGAGATGAATTAACAGAATACAGAGCCGTTTCTCAGAAAGCTTCTTTCCAGTTTTGAACGGAAGATATTTCCTTTTTCACCATAGCCCTCTATGGGC
The DNA here is from genome assembly GCF_047675955.1 of Chlorocebus sabaeus. NCBI lineage: Eukaryota > Metazoa > Chordata > Mammalia > Primates > Cercopithecidae > Chlorocebus > Chlorocebus sabaeus. Next base: position 1,580,040 of record NW_027327079.1, on the reverse strand, counting down.
TTCCAAATATCCCTTTGCCAATTCCACAAGAACAGCCTTAGGGAAAGGCTTCTTGAAGGGAAAGATGTAACTCTGTGAGATGAATTCACAGAACACAGAGAAGTTTCTCAGAAAGGTTTTTTCCAGTTTTGAGCGGAAGATATTTCCTTTTTCACCATAGCCCTCTATGGGCTTCCAAATATCCCTTTGCCAATTCCACAAGAACAGCCTTAGCGAAAGTCTTCTTGAAGGGAAAGATGTAACTCTATGAGATGAATTCACAGAACACAGAGCAGTTTCTCAGAAAGCTTCTTTCCAGTTTTGAACGGAAGATATTTCCTTTTTCAACATAGCCCTCTATGGGCTTCCAAATATCCCTTTGCCAATTACACAAGAACAGCCTTAGCGAAAGGCTTCTTGAAGGGAAAGATGTAACTCTGTGAGATGAATTAACAGAACACAGAGCAGTTTCTCAGAAAGCTTCTTTCCAGTTTTGAACGGAAAATATTTCCTTTTTCACCATAGCCCTCTATGGGCTTCCAAATATCCCTTTGCCAATTCCACAAGAACAGCCTTACAGAAAGGCTTCTTCAAGGCAAAGATGTAACTCTGTGAGATGAATTAACGGAACGCAGAGATGTTTCTCAGAAAGCTTCTTTCCAGTTTTGAACGGAAGATATTTCCTTTTTCACCATAGCCCTCTATGGGCTTCCAAATATCCCTTTGCCAATTCCACAAGAACAGCCTTAGCGAAAGGCTTCTTGAAGGGAAAGATGTAACTCTGTGAGATGAATTAAAAGAACACAGAGCAGTTTCTCAGAAAGCTTCTTTCCAGGTTTCAGCGGAAGATATTTCCTTTTTCACCATAGCCCTCTATGGGCTTCCAAATATCCCTTTGCCAATTCCACAATAACAGCCTTAGCGAAAGGCTTCTTGAAGGGAAAGATGTAACTCTGTGAGATGAATTAACAGAACACAGAGCAGTTTCTCAGAAAGCTTCTTTCCAGTTTTCAGCTAAAGATATTTCCTTTTTCATCATAGCCCTCTATGGCCTTCCAAATATCCCTTTGCCAATTCCACAAGAACAGCCTTAGCGAAAGGCTTCTTGAAGGGAAAGATGTAACTCTGTGAGATGAATTCACAGAACACAGAGCAGTTTCTCAGAAAGCTTCTTTCCAGTTTTGAACGTAAGATATTTCCTTTGTCACCATAGCCCTCTATGGGCTTCCAAATATCCCTTTGCCAATTCCACAAGAACAGCCTTAGCGAAAGGCTTCTTGAAGGGAAAGATGTAACTCTGTGAGATGAATTAACAGAACACAGAGCAGTTTCTCAGAAAGCTTCTTTCCAGTTTTCAGGGGAAGATATTTCCTTTTTCACCATAGCCCTCTATGGGCTTCCAAATATCCCTTTGCCAATTCCACAAGAACAGCCGTAGCGAAAGTCTTCTTGAAGGGAAAGATATAACTCTGTGAGATGAATTAACAGAACACAGAGCAGTTTCTCAGAAAGCTTCTTTCCAGTTTTCAGGGGAAGATATTTCCTTTTTCATCATAGCCCTCTATGGGCTTCCAAATATCCCTTTGCCAATTCCACAAGAACAGCCTTAACGAAAGGCTTCTTGAAGGGAAACATGTAACTCTGTGAGATGAATTAAGAGAACACAGAGCAGTTTCTCAGAAAGCTTCTTTCCAGTTTTGAACGGAAGATATTTCCTTTTTCACCATGGCCCTCTATGGGCTTCCAAATATCCCTTTGACAATTCCAGAAGAACAGCCTGAGCGAAAGGCTTCTTGAAGGGAAAGATGTAACTCTGTGAGATGAATTCACAGAACACAGAGCAGTTTCTCAGAAAGCTTCTTTCCAGTTTTGAGCGGAAGATATTTCCTTTTTCACCATAGCCCTCTATGGGCTTCCAAATATCCCTTTGCCAATTCCACAAGAACAGCCTTAGCGAAAGGCTTCTTGAAGGGAAAGATGTAACTCTGTGAGATGAATTCACAGAACACAGAGCAGTTTCTCAGAAAGCTTCTTTCCAGTTTTGAACGGAAGATATTTCCTTTTTCACCATAGCCCTCTATGGGCTTCCAAATATCCCTTTGCCAATTGCACAAGAACAGCCTTAGCGATAGGCTTCTTGAAGGGAAAGATGTAACTCTGTGAGATGAATTAACAGAACACAGAGCAGTTTCTCAGAAAGCTTCTTTCCAGTTTTGAACGGAAGATATTTCCTTTTTCACCGTAGCCCTCTAAGGGCTTCCAAATATCCCTTTGCCAACTCCACAATAACAGCCTTAGCGAAAGGCTTCTTGAAGGGAAAGATGTAACTCTGTGAGATGAATTAACAGAACACAGAGCAGTTTCTCAGAAAGCTTCTTTCCAGTTTTCAGCTAAAGATATTCCCTTTTTCACCATAGCCCTCTATGGGCTTCCAAATATCCCTTTGCCAATTCCACAAGAACAGCCTTACAGAAAGGCTTCTTCAAGGCAAAGATGTAACTCTGTGAGATGAATTCACAGAACACAGAGCAGTTTCTCAGAAAGCTTCTTTCCAGTTTTGAACGGAAGATATTTCCTTTTTCACCATAGCCCTCTGTGGGCTTCCAAATATCCCTTTGCCAATTCCACAAGAACAGCCTTAGCGAAAGGCTTCTTGAAGGGAAAGATGTAACTCTGTGAGATGAATTCACAGAACACAGCGCCGTTTCTCAGAAAGCTTCTTTCCAGTTTTGAACGGAAGATATTTCCTTTTTCACCATAGCCCTCTATGGGCTTCGAAATATCCCTTTGCCAATTCCACAAGAACAGCCTTAGCGAAAGGCTTCTTGAAGGGAAAGATGTAATTCTGTGAGATGAATTCACAGAACACAGAGCAGTTTCTCAGAAAGCTTCTTTCCAGTTTTGAACGGAAGATATTTCCTTTTTCACCATAGCCCTCTATGGGCTTCCAAATATCCCTTTGCCAATTCCACAAGAACAGCCTTAGCGAAAGGCTTCTTGAAGGGAAAGACGTAACTCTGTGAGATGAATTAACAGAACACAGAGCAGTTTCTCAGAAAGCTTCTTTCCAGTTTTCAGCTAAAGATATTTCCTTTTTCATCATAGCCCTCTATGGGCTTCGAAATATCCCTTTGCCAATTCCACAAGAACAGCCTTAGCGAAAGGCTTCTTGAAGGGAAAGATGTAACTCTGTGAGATGAATTAACAGAATACAGAGCCGTTTCTCAGAAAGCTTCTTTCCAGTTTAGAACGGAAGATATTTCCTTTTTCACCATAGCCCTCTATGGGCTTCCAAATATCCCTTTGCCAATTCCACAAGAACAGCCTTAGGGAAAGGCTTCTTGAAGGGAAAGATGTAACTCTGTGAGATGAATTCACAGAACACAGAGCAGTTTCTCAGAAAGCTTCTTTCCAGTTTTGAACGGAAGATATTTCCTTTTTCACCATAGCCCTCTATGGGCTTCCAAATATCCCTTTGCCAATTCCAAAAGAACAGCCTTAGCGAAAGGCTTCTTGAAGGGAAAGATGTAACTCTGTGAGATGAATTAACAGAACACAGAGCAGTTTCTCAGAAAGCTTCTTTCCAGTTTTGAACGGAAGATATTTCCTTTTTCACCATAGCCCTCTATGGGCTTCCTAATATCCCTTTCCCAATTCCAAAAGAACAGCCTTAGCGAAAGGCTTCTTGTAGGGAAAGATGTAACTCTGTGAGATGAATTAACAGAACACAGAGCCGTTTCTCAGAAAGCTTCTTTCCAGTTTTCAGCGGAAGATATTTCCTTTTTCACCATAGCCCTCTATGGGCTTCCAAATATCCCTTTGCCAATTCCACAAGAACAGCCTTAGCGAAAGGCTTCTTGAAGGGAAAGATGTAACTCTGTGAGATGAATTAACAGAACACAGAGCAGTTTCTCAGAAAGCTTCTTTCCAGTTTTCAGCTAAAGATATTTCCTTTTTCACCATAGCCCTCTATGGGCTTCCAAATATCCCTTTGCCAATTCCACAAGAACAGCCTTAGCGAAAGGCTTCTTGAAGGGAAAGATGTAACTCTGTGAGATGAATTAACAGAACACAGAGCCGTTTCTCAGAAAGCTTCTTTCCAGTTTTGAACGGAAGATATTTCCTTTTTCACCATAGCCCTCTATGGGCTTCCAAATATCCCTTTGCCAATTCCACAAGAACAGCCTTAGCGAAAGGCTTCTTGAAGGGAAAGATGTAACTCTGTGAGATGAATTCACAGAACACAGAGCAGTTTCTCAGAAAGCTTCTTTCCAGTTTTGAACGGAAGATATTTCCTTTTTCACCATAGCCCTCTATGGGCTTCCAAATATCCCTTTGCCAATTCCACAAGAACAGCCTTAGCGAAAGGCTTCTTGAAGGGAAAGATGTAACTCTGTGAGATGAATTAACAGAACACAGAGCCGTTTCTCAGAAAGCTTCTTTCCAGTTTTCAGCTAAAGATATTTCCTTTTTCATCATAGCCCTCTATGGGCTTCGAAATATCCCTTTGCCAATTCCACAAGAACAGCCTTAGCGAAAGGCTTCTTGAAGGGAAAGATGTAACTCTGTGAGATGAATTAACAGAACACAGAGCCGTTTCTCAGAAAGCTTCTTTCCAGTTTTGAACGGAAGATATTTCCTTTTTCACCATAGCCCTCTATGGGCTTCCAAATATCCCTTTGCCAATTCCACAAGAACAGCCTTAGCGAAAGTCTTCTTGAAGGGAATGATGTAACTCTGTGAGATGAATTAAGAGAACACAGAGCAGTCTCTCAGAAAGCTTCTTTCCAGTTTTGAACGGAAGATATTTCCTTTTTCACCATAGCCCTCTATCGGCTTCCAAATATCCCTTTGCCAATTCCACAAGAACAGCCTTAGCGAAAGGCTTCTTGAAGGGAAAGATGTAACTATGTGAGATGAATTCACAGAACACAGAGCAGTTTCTCAGAAAGCTTCTTTCCAGTTTTCAGCGTAAGATATTTCCTTTTTCACCATAGCCCTCTATGGGCTTCCAAATATCCCTTTCCCAATTCCACAAGAACAGCCTTAGCGAAAGGCTTCTTGAAGGGAAAGATGTAACTCTGTGAGATGAATTAAAGAACACAGAGCAGTTTCTCAGAAAGCTTCTTTCCAGTTTTCAGCGGAAGATATTTTCTTTTTCACCATAGCCCTCTATGGGCTTCCAAATATCCCTTTTCCAATTCCACAAGAACAGCCTGAGCGAAAGGCTTCCTGAAGGGAAAGATGTAACTCTGTGAGATGAATTAACAGAACACAGAGCAGTTTCTCAGAAAGCTTCTTTCCAGTTTTCAGCTAAAGATATTTCCTTTTTCACCATAGCCCTCTATGGGCTTCCAAATATCCCTTTGCCAATTCCACAAGAATAGCCTGAGCGAAAGGCTTCTTGAAGGGAAAGATGTAACTCTGTGAGATGAATCCACAGAACACAGAGAAGTTTCTCAGAAAGCTTCTTTCCAGTTTTCAGCGGAAGATATTTTCTTTTTCACCATAGCCCTCTATGGGCTTCCAAATATCCCTTTGCCAATTCCACAATAACAGCCTTAGCGAACGGCTTCTTGAAGGGAAAGATGTAACTCTGTGAGATGAATTCACAGAACACAGAGCAGTTTCTCAGAAAGCTTCTTTCCAGTTTTCAGCTAAAGATATTTCCTTTTTCACCATAGCCCTCTATGGGCTTCCAAATATCCCTTTGCCAATTCCACAAGAACAGCCTTAGCGAAAGGCTTCTTGAAGGGAAAGATGTAACTCTGTGAGATGAATTAACAGAACACAGAGCCGTTTCTCAGAAAGCTTCTTTCCAGTTTTGAACGGAAGATATTTCCTTTTTCACCATAGCCCTCTATGGGCTTCCAAATATCCCTTTGCCAATTCCACAAGAACAGCCTTAGGGAAAGGCTTCCTGAAGGGAAAGATGTAATTCTGTGAGATGAATTCACAGAACACAGAGCAGTTTCTCAGAAAGCTTCTTTCCAGTTTTGAACGGAAGATATTTCCTTTTTCACCATAGCCCTCTATGGGCTTCCAAATATCCCTTTGCCAATTCCACAAGAACAGCCTTAGCGAAAGGCTTCTTGAAGGGAAAGATATAACTCTGTGAGATGAATTAACAGAACACAGAGCCCTTTCTCAGAAAGCTTCTTTCCAGTTTTGAGGGGAAGTTATTTCCTTTTTCACCATAGCCCTCTATGGGCTTCCAAATATCCCTTTGCCAATTCCACAATAACAGCCTTAGCGAAAGTCTTCTTGAAGGGAAAGATGTAACTCTGTGAGATGAATTAACAGAACACAGAGCAGTTACTCAGAAAGCTTCTTTCCAGTTTTGAACGGAAGATATTTTCTTTTTCACCATAGCCCTCTATGGGCTTCCAAATATCCCTTTGCCAATTCCACAAGAACAGCCTTAGAGAAAGGCTTCTTGAAGGGAAAGATGTAACTCTGTGAGATGAATTAACAGAACACAGAGCAGTTTCTCAGAAAGCTTCTTTCCAGTTTTGAACGGAAGATATTTCCTTTTTCACCATAGCCCTCTATGGGCTTCCAAATATCCCTTTGCCAATTCCACAAGAACAGCCTTAGCGAAAGGCTTCTTGAAGGGAAAGATGTAACTCTGTGAGATGAATTCACAGAACACAGAGCAGTTTCTCAGAAAGCTTCTTTCCAGTTTTGAACGGAAGATATTTCCTTTTTCACCATAGCCCTCTATAGGCTTCCAAATATCCCTTTGCCAATTCCACAAGAACAGCCTTAGCGAAAGGCTTCTTGAAGGGAAACATGTAACTCTGTGAGATGAATTAAGAGAACACAGAGCAGTTTCTCAGAAAGCTTCTTTCCAGTTTTGAACGGAAGATATTTCCTTTTTCACCATAGCCCTCTATGGGCTTCCAAATATCCCTTTGCCAATTCCACAAGAACAGCCTGAGCGAAAGGCTTCTTGAAGGGAAAGATGTAATTCTGTGAGATGAATTCACAGAACACAGAGAAGTTTCTCAGAAAGCTTCTTTCCAGTTTTGAGCGGAAGATATTTCCTTTTTCACCATAGCCCTCTATGGGCTTCCAAATATCCCTTTGCCAATTCCAAAAGAACAGCCTTAGCGAAAGTCTTCTTGAAGGGAAAGATGTAACTCTGTGAGATGAATTAACAGAACACAGAGCAGTTTCTCAGAAAGCTTCTTTCCAGTTTTGAACGGAAGATATTTCCTTTTTCAAAATAGCCCTCTATGGGCTTCCAAATATCCCTTTGCCAATTCCACAAGAACAGCCTTAGCGAAAGGCTTCTTGAAGGGAAAGATGTAACTCTGTGAGATGAATTAACAGAACACAGAGCAGTGTCTCAGAAAGCTTCTTTCCAGTTTTGAACGGAAAATATTTCCTTTTTCACCATAGCCCTCTATGGGCTTCCAAATATCCCTTTGCCAATTCCACAAGAACAGCCTTAGCGAAAGGCTTCTTGAAGGGAAAGACGTAACTCTGTGAGATGAATTAACAGAACACAGAGCAGTTTCTCAGAAAGCTTCTTTCCAGTTTTCAGCTAAAGATATTTCCTTTTTCATCATAGCCCTCTATGGGCTTCGAAATATCCCTTTGCCAATTCCACAAGAACAGCCTTAGCGAAAGGCTTCTTGAAGGGAAAGATGTAACTCTGTGAGATGAATTAACAGAACACAGAGCCGTTTCTCAGAAAGCTTCTTTCCAGTTTTGAACGGAAGATATTTCCTTTTTCACCATAGCCCTCTATGGGCTTCCAAATATCCCTTTGCCAATTCCACAAGAACAGCCTTAGGGAAAGGCTTCTTGAAGGGAAAGATGTAACTCTGTGAGATGAATTCACAGAACACAGAGCAGTTTCTCAGAAAGCTTCTTTCCAGTTTTGAACGGAAGATATTTCCTTTTTCACCATAGCCCTCTATGGGCTTCCAAATATCCCTTTGCCAATTCCAAAAGAACAGCCTTAGCGAAAGGCTTCTTGAAGGGAAAGATGTAACTCTGTGAGATGAATTAACAGAACACAGAGCAGTTTCTCAGAAAGCTTCTTTCCAGTTTTGAACGGAAGATATTTCCTTTTTCACCATAGCCCTCTATGGGCTTCCAAATATCCCTTTGCCATTTCCACAAGAACAGCCTTAGCGAAAGGCTTCTTGAAGGGAAAGATGTAACTCTGTGAGATGAATTAACAGAACACAGAGCAGTTTCTCAGAAAGCTTCTTTCCAGTTTTGAACGGAAGATATTTCCTTTTTCACCATAGCCCTCTATGGGCTTCCTAATATCCATTTCCCAATTCCACAAGAACAGCCTTAACGAAAGGCTTCTTGTAGGGAAAGATGTAACTCTGTGAGATGAATTAACAGAACACAGAGCAGTTTCTCAGAAAGCTTCTTTCCAGTTTTCAGCTAAAGATATTTCCTTTTTCAACATAGCCCTCTATGGGCTTCGAAATATCCCTTTGCCAATTCCACAAGAACAGCCTTAGCGAAAGGCTTCTTGAAGGGAAAGATGTAACTCTGTGAGATGAATTAACAGAACACAGAGCCGTTTCTCAGAAAGCTTCTTTCCAGTTTTGAACGGAAGATATTTCCTTATTCACCATAGCCCTCTATGGGCTTCCAAATATCCCTTTGCCAATTCCACAAGAACAGCCTTAAGGAAAGGCTTCTTGAAGGGAAAGATGTAACTCTGTGAGATGAATTCACAGAACACAGAGCCGTTTCTCAGAAAGCTTCTTTCCAGTTTTGAACGGAAGATATTACCTTTTTCACCATAGCCCTCTATGGGCTTCCAAATATCCCTTTGCCAATTCCACAAGAACAGCCTTAGCGAAAGGCTTCTTGAAGGGAAAGATGTAACTCTGTGAGATGAATTAACAGAACATAGAGCAGTTTCTCAGAAAGCTTCTTTCCAGTTTTGAACGGAAGATATTTCCTTTTTCACCATAGACCTCTATGGGCTTCCAAATATCCCTTTGCCAATTCCACAAGAACAGCCTTAGCGAAAGGCTTCTTGAAGGGAAAGATGTAACTCTGTGAGATGAATTAAAAGAACACAGAGCAGTTTCTCAGAAAGCTTCTTTCCAGTTTTCAGCGGAAGATATTTTCTTTTTCACCATAGCCCTCTATGGGCTTCCAAATATCCCTTTGCCAATTCCACAATAACAGCCTTAGCGAAAGGCTTCTTGAAGGGAAAGATGTAACTCTGTGAGATGAATTAACAGAACACAGAGCCGTTTCTCAGAAAGCTTCTTTCCAGTTTTGAACGGAAGATATTTCCTTTTTCACCATAGCCCTCTATGGGCTTCCAAATATCCCTTTGCCAATTCCACAAGAACAGCCTTAGGGAAAGGCTTCCTGAAGGGAAAGATGTAATTCTGTGAGATGAATTCACAGAACACAGAGCAGTTTCTCAGAAAGCTTCTTTCCAGTTTTGAACGGAAGATATTTCCTTTTTCACCATAGCCCTCTATGGGCTTCCAAATATCCCTTTGCCAATTCCACAAGAACAGCCTTAGCGAAAGGCTTCTTGAAGGGAAACATGTAACTCTGTGAGATGAATTAAGAGAACACAGAGCAGTTTCTCAGAAAGCTTCTTTCCAGTTTTGAACGGAAGATATTTCCTTTTTCACCATAGCCCTCTATGGGCTTCCAAATATCCCTTTGCCAATTCCACAAGAACAGCCTGAGCGAAAGGCTTCTTGAAGGGAAAGATGTAATTCTGTGAGATGAATTCACAGAACACAGAGAAGTTTCTCAGAAAGCTTCTTTCCAGTTTTGAGCGGAAGATATTTCCTTTTTCACCATAGCCCTCTATGGGCTTCCAAATATCCCTTTGCCAATTCCAAAAGAACAGCCTTAGCGAAAGTCTTCTTGAAGGGAAAGATGTAACTCTGTGAGATGAATTAACAGAACACAGAGCAGTTTCTCAGAAAGCTTCTTTCCAGTTTTGAACGGAAGATATTTCCTTTTTCACCATAGCCCTCTATGGGCTTCCTAATATCCATTTCCCAATTCCACAAGAACAGCCTTAACGAAAGGCTTCTTGTAGGGAAAGATGTAACTCTGTGAGATGAATTAACAGAACACAGAGCAGTTTCTCAGAAAGCTTCTTTCCAGTTTTCAGCTAAAGATATTTCCTTTTTCAACATAGCCCTCTATGGGCTTCGAAATATCCCTTTGCCAATTCCACAAGAACAGCCTTAGCGAAAGGCTTCTTGAAGGGAAAGATGTAACTCTGTGAGATGAATTAACAGAACACAGAGCCGTTTCTCAGAAAGCTTCTTTCCAGTTTTGAACGGAAGATATTTCCTTATTCACCATAGCCCTCTATGGGTTTCCAAATATCCCTTTGCCAATTCCACAAGAACAGCCTTAAGGAAAGGCTTCTTGAAGGGAAAGATGTAACTCTGTGAGATGAATTCACAGAACACAGAGCCGTTTCTCAGAAAGCTTCTTTCCAGTTTTGAACGGAAGATATTACCTTTTTCACCATAGCCCTCTATGGGCTTCCAAATATCCCTTTGCCAATTCCACAAGAACAGCCTTAGCGAAAGGCTTCTTGAAGGGAAAGATGTAACTCTGTGAGATGAATTAACAGAACACAGAGCCGTTTCTCAGAAAGCTTCTTTCCAGTTTTGAACGGAAGATATTTCCTTTTTCACCATAGCCCTCTATGGGCTTCCAAATATCCCTTTGCCAATTCCACAAGAACAGCCTTAGCGAAAGGCTTCTTGAAGGGAAAGATGTAACTCTGTGAGATGAATTAAAAGAACACAGAGCAGTTTCTCAGAAAGCTTCTTTCCAGTTTTCAGCGGAAGATATTTTCTTTTTCACCATAGCCCTCTATGGGCTTCCAAATATCCCTTTGCCAATTCCACAATAACAGCCTTAGCGAAAGGCTTCTTGAAGGGAAAGATGTAACTCTGTGAGATGAATTAACAGAACACAGAGCCGTTTCTCAGAAAGCTTCTTTCCAGTTTTGAACGGAAGATATTTCCTTTTTCACCATAGCCCTCTATGGGCTTCCAAATATCCCTTTGCCAATTCCACAAGAACAGCCTTAGGGAAAGGCTTCCTGAAGGGAAAGATGTAATTCTGTGAGATGAATTCACAGAACACAGAGCAGTTTCTCAGAAAGCTTCTTTCCAGTTTTGAACGGAAGATATTTCCTTTTTCACCATAGCCCTCTATGGGCTTCCAAATATCCCTTTGCCAATTCCACAAGAACAGCCTTAGCGAAAGGCTTCTTGAAGGGAAACATGTAACTCTGTGAGATGAATTAAGAGAACACAGAGCAGTTTCTCAGAAAGCTTCTTTCCAGTTTTGAACGGAAGATATTTACTTTTTCACCATAGCCCTCTATGGGCTTCCAAATATCCCTTTGCCAATTCCACAAGAACAGCCTGAGCGAAAGGCTTCTTGAAGGGAAAGATGTAATTCTGTGAGATGAATTCACAGAACACAGAGAAGTTTCTCAGAAAGCTTCTTTCCAGTTTTGAGCGGAAGATATTTCCTTTTTCACCATAGCCCTCTATGGGCTTCCAAATATCCCTTTGCCAATTCCACAAGAACAGCCTTAGCGAAAGTCTTCTTGAAGGGAAAGATGTAACTCTGTGAGATGAATTAACAGAACACAGAGCAGTTTCTCAGAAAGCTTCTTTCCAGTTTTGAACGGAAGATATTTCCTTTTTCACCATAGCCCTCTATGGGCTTCCTAATATCCCTTTCCCAATTCCACAAGAACAGCCTTAGCGAAAGGCTTCTTGTAGGGAAAGATGTAACTCTGTGAGATGAATTAACAGAACACAGAGCGGTTTCTCAGAAAGCTTCTTTCCAGTTTTCAGGGGAAGATATTTCCTTTTTCACCATAGCCCTCTATGGGCTTCCAAATATCCCTTTGCCAATTCCACAATAACAGCCTTAGCGAAAGGCTTATTGAAGGGAAAGATGTAACTCTGTGAGATGAATTAACAGAACACAGAGCAGTTTCTCAGAAAGCTTCTTTCCAGTTTTCAGCTAAAGATATTTCCTTTTCCACCATAGCCCTCTATGGGCTTCCAAATATCCCTTTGCCAATTCCACAAGAACAGCCTTAGCGAAAGGCTTCTTGAAGGGAAAGATGTAACTCTGTGAGATGAATTAATAGAACACAGAGCCGTTTCTCAGAAAGCTTCTTTCCAGTTTTGAACGGAAGATATTTCCTTTTTCACCATAGCCCTCTATGGGCTTCCAAATATCCCTTTGCCAATTCCACAAGAACAGCCTTAGCGAAAGGCTTCTTGAAGGGAAAGATGTAACTCTGTGAGATGAATTCACAGAACACAGAGCAGTTTCTCAGAAAGCTTCTTTCCAGTTTTGAACGGAAGATATTTCCTTTTTCACCATAGCCCTCTATGGGCTTGCAAATATCCCTTTGCCAATTCCACAAGAACAGCCTTAGCGAAAGGCTTCTTGAAGGGAAAGATGTAACTCTGTGAGATGAATTAACAGAACACAGAGCAGTTTCTCAGAAAGCTTCTTTCCAGTTTTCAGCTAAAGATATTTCCTTTTTCATCATAGCCCTCTATGGGCTTCGAAATATCCCTTTGCCAATTCCACAAGAACAGCCTTAGCGAAAGGCTTCTTGAAGGGAAAGATGTAACTATGTGAGATGAATTAACAGAACACAGAGCAGTTTCTCAGAAAGCTTCTTTCCAGTTTTGAACGGAAGATATTTCCTTTTACACCATAGCCCTCTATGGGCTTCCAAATATCCCTTTCCCAATTCCACAAGAACAGCCTTAGCGAAAGGCTTCTGGTAGGGAAAGATGTAACCCTGTGAGATGAATTAACAGAACACAGAGCAGTTTCTCAGAAAGCTTCTTTCCAGTTTTCAGCGGAAGATATTTCCTTTTTCACCATAGCCCTCTATGGGCTTCCAAATATCCCTTTGCCAATTCCACAAGAACAGCCTTAGCGAAAGGCTTCTTGAAGGGAAACATGTAACTCTGTGAGATGAATTAAGAGAACACAGAGCAGTTTCTCAGAAAGCTTCTTTCCAGTTTTGAACGGAAGATATTTCCTTTTTCACCATAGCCCTCTATGGGCTTCCAAATATCCCTTTGCCAATTCCACAAGAACAGCCTGAGCGAAAGGCTTCTTGAAGGGAAAGATGTAATTCTGTGAGATGAATTCACAGAACACAGAGAAGTTTCTCAGAAAGCTTCTTTCCAGTTTTGAGCGGAAGATATTTCCTTTTTCACCATAGCCCTCTATGGGCTTCCAAATATCCCTTTGCCAATTCCAAAAGAACAGCCTTAGCGAAAGTCTTCTTGAAGGGAAAGATGTAACTCTGTGAGATGAATTAACAGAACACAGAGCAGTTTCTCAGAAAGCTTCTTTCCAGTTTTGAACGGAAGATATTTCCTTTTTCACCATAGCCCTCTATGGGCTTCCAAATATCCCTTTGCCAATTCCACAAGAACAGCCTTAGCGAAAGGCTTCTTGAAGGGAAAGATGTAACTCTGTGAGATGAATTAACAGAACACAGAGCAGTGTCTCAGAAAGCTTCTTTCCAGTTTTGAACGGAAAATATTTCCTTTTTCACCATAGCCCTCTATGGGCTTCCAAATATCCCTTTGCCAATTCCACAAGAACAGCCTTAGCGAAAGGCTTCTTGAAGGGAAAGACGTAACTCTGTGAGATGAATTAACAGAACACAGAGCAGTTTCTCAGAAAGCTTCTTTCCAGTTTTCAGCTAAAGATATTTCCTTTTTCATCATAGCCCTCTATGGGCTTCGAAATATCCCTTTGCCAATTCCACAAGAAGAGCCTTAGCGAAAGGCTTCTTGAAGGGAAAGATGTAACTCTGTGAGATGAATTCACAGAACACAGAGCCGTTTCTCAGAAAGCTTCTTTCCAGTTTTGAACGGAAGATATTTCCTTTTTCACCATAGCCCTCTATGGGCTTCCAAATATCCCTTTGCCAATTCCACAAGAACAGCCTTAGGGAAAGGCTTCTTGAAGGGAAAGATGTAACTCTGTGAGATGAATTCACAGAACACAGAGCAGTTTCTCAGAAAGCTTCTTTCCAGTTTTGAACGGAAGATATTTCCTTTTTCACCATAGCCCTCTATGGGCTTCCAAATATCCCTTTGCCAATTCCAAAAGAACAGCCTTAGCGAAAGGCTTCTTGAAGGGAAAGATGTAACTCTGTGAGATGAATTAACAGAACACAGAGCAGTTTCTCAGAAAGCTTCTTTCCAGTTTTGAACGGAAGATATTTCCTTTTTCACCATAGCCCTCTATGGGCTTCCAAATATCCCTTTGCCATTTCCACAAGAACAGCCTTAGCGAAAGGCTTCTTGAAGGGAAAGATGTAACTCTGTGAGATGAATTAACAGAACACAGAGCAGTTTCTCAGAAAGCTTCTTTCCAGTTTTGAACGGAAGATATTTCCTTTTTCACCATAGCCCTCTATGGGCTTCCTAATATCCATTTCCCAATTCCACAAGAACAGCCTTAACGAAAGGCTTCTTGTAGGGAAAGATGTAACTCTGTGAGATGAATTAACAGAACACAGAGCAGTTTCTCAGAAAGCTTCTTTCCAGTTTTCAGCTAAAGATATTTCCTTTTTCAACATAGCCCTCTATGGGCTTCGAAATATCCCTTTGCCAATTCCACAAGAACAGCCTTAGCGAAAGGCTTCTTGAAGGGAAAGATGTAACTCTGTGAGATGAATTAACAGAACACAGAGCCGTTTCTCAGAAAGCTTCTTTCCAGTTTTGAACGGAAGATATTTCCTTATTCACCATAGCCCTCTATGGGCTTCCAAATATCCCTTTGCCAATTCCACAAGAACAGCCTTAAGGAAAGGCTTCTTGAAGGGAAAGATGTAACTCTGTGAGATGAATTCACAGAACACAGAGCCGTTTCTCAGAAAGCTTCTTTCCAGTTTTGAACGGAAGATATTACCTTTTTCACCATAGCCCTCTATGGGCTTCCAAATATCCCTTTGCCAATTCCACAAGAACAGCCTTAGCGAAAGGCTTCTTGAAGGGAAAGATGTAACTCTGTGAGATGAATTAACAGAACACAGAGCCGTTTCTCAGAAAGCTTCTTTCCAGTTTTGAACGGAAGATATTTCCTTTTTCACCATAGCCCTCTATGGGCTTCCAAATATCCCTTTGCCAATTCCACAAGAACAGCCTTAGCGAAAGGCTTCTTGAAGGGAAAGATGTAACTCTGTGAGATGAATTAAAAGAACACAGAGCAGTTTCTCAGAAAGCTTCTTTCCAGTTTTCAGCGGAAGATATTTTCTTTTTCACCATAGCCCTCTATGGGCTTCCAAATATCCCTTTGCCAATTCCACAATAACAGCCTTAGCGAAAGGCTTCTTGAAGGGAAAGATGTAACTCTGTGAGATGAATTAACAGAACACAGAGCCGTTTCTCAGAAAGCTTCTTTCCAGTTTTGAACGGAAGATATTTCCTTTTTCACCATGGCCCTCTATGGGCTTCCAAATATCCCTTTGCCAATTCCACAAGAACAGCCTTAGGGAAAGGCTTCCTGAAGGGAAAGATGTAATTCTGTGAGATGAATTCACAGAACACAGAGCAGTTTCTCAGAAAGCTTCTTTCCAGTTTTGAACGGAAGATATTTCCTTTTTCACCATAGCCCTCTATGGGCTTCCAAATATCCCTTTGCCAATTCCACAAGAACAGCCTTAGCGAAAGGCTTCTTGAAGGGAAACATGTAACTCTGTGAGATGAATTAAGAGAACACAGAGCAGTTTCTCAGAAAGCTTCTTTCCAGTTTTGAACGGAAGATATTTCCTTTTTCACCATAGCCCTCTATGGGCTTCCAAATATCCCTTTGCCAATTCCACAAGAACAGCCTGAGCGAAAGGCTTCTTGAAGGGAAAGATGTAATTCTGTGAGATGAATTCACAGAACACAGAGAAGTTTCTCAGAAAGCTTCTTTCCAGTTTTGAGCGGAAGATATTTCCTTTTTCACCATAGCCCTCTATGGGCTTCCAAATATCCCTTTGCCAATTCCAAAAGAACAGCCTTAGCGAAAGTCTTCTTGAAGGGAAAGATGTAACTCTGTGAGATGAATTAACAGAACACAGAGCAGTTTCTCAGAAAGCTTCTTTCCAGTTTTGAACGGAAGATATTTCCTTTTTCACCATAGCCCTCTATGGGCTTCCTAATATCCCTTTCCCAATTCAACAAGAACAGCCTTAGCGAAAGGCTTCTTGTAGGGAAAGATGTAACTCTGTGAGATGAATTAACGGAACACAGAGCGGTTTCTCAGAAAGCTTCTTTCCAGTTTTCAGGGGAAGATATTTCCTTTTTCACCATAGCCCTCTATGGGCTTCCAAATATCCCTTTGCCAATTCCACAATAACAGCCTTAGCGAAAGGCTTATTGAAGGGAAAGATGTAACTCTGTGAGATGAATTAACAGAACACAGAGCAGTTTCTCAGAAAGCTTCTTTCCAGTTTTCAGCTAAAGATATTTCCTTTTCCACCATAGCCCTCTATGGGCTTCCAAATATCCCTTTGCCAATTCCACAAGAACAGCCTTAGCGAAAGGCTTCTTGAAGGGAAAGATGTAACTCTGTGAGATGAATTAATAGAACACAGAGCCGTTTCTCAGAAAGCTTCTTTCCAGTTTTGAACGGAAGATATTTCCTTTTTCACCATAGCCCTCTATGGACTTCCAAATATCCCTTTGCCAATTCCACAAGAACAGCCTTAGCGAAAGGCTTCTTGAAGGGAAAGATGTAACTCTGTGAGATGAATTCACAGAACACAGAGCAGTTTCTCAGAAAGCTTCTTTCCAGTTTTGAACGGAAGATATTTCCTTTTTCACCATAGCCCTCTATGGGCTTGCAAATATCCCTTTGCCAATTCCACAAGAACAGCCTTAGCGAAAGGCTTCTTGAAGGGAAAGATGTAACTCTGTGAGATGAATTAACAGAACACAGAGCAGTTTCTCAGAAAGCTTCTTTCCAGTTTTCAGCTAAAGATATTTCCTTTTTCATCATAGCCCTCTATGGGCTTCGAAATATCCCTTTGCCAATTCCACAAGAACAGCCTTAGCGAAAGGCTTCTTGAAGGGAAAGATGTAACTATGTGAGATGAATTAACAGAACACAGAGCAGTTTCTCAGAAAGCTTCTTTCCAGTTTTGAACGGAAGATATTTCCTTTTACACCATAGCCCTCTATGGGCTTCCAAATATCCCTTTCCCAATTCCAAAAGAACAGCCTTAGCGAAAGGCTTCTCGTAGGGAAAGATGTAACCCTGTGAGATGAATTAACAGAACACAGAGCAGTTTCTCAGAAAGCTTCTTTCCAGTTTTCAGCGGAAGATATTTCCTTTTTCACCATAGCCCTCTATGGGCTTCCAAATATCCCTTTGCCAATTCCACAATAACAGCCTTAGCGAAAGGCTTCTTGAAGGGAAAGATGTAACTCTGTGAGATGAATTAACAGAACACGGAGCAGTTTCTCAGAAAGCTTCTTTCCAGTTTTCAGCTAAAGATATTTCCATTTTCACCATAGCCCTCTATGGGCTTCCAAATATCCCTTTGCCAATTCCACAAGAACAGCCTTAGGGAAAGGCTTCTTGAAGGGAAAGATGTAACTCTGTGAGATGAATTCACAGAACACAGAGCAGTTTCTCAGAAAGCTTCTTTCCAGTTTTGAACGGAAGATATTTCCTTTGTCACCATAGCCCTCTATGGGCTTCCAAATATCCCTTTGCCAATTCCACAAGAACAGCCTTAGCGAAAGGCTTCTTGAAGGGAAAGATGTAACTCTATGAGATGAATTAACAGAACACAGAGCAGTTTCTCAGAAAGCTTCCTTCCAGTTTTGAGCGGAAGATATTTCCTTTTTCACCATAGCCCTCTATGGGCTTCCAAATATCCCTTTGCCAATTCCACAAGAACAGCCTTAGCGAAAGGCTTCTTGAAAGGAAAGATGTAACTCTGTGAGATGAATTCACAGAACACAGAGCAGTTTCTCAGAAAGCTTCTTTCCAGTTTTGAACGGAAGATATTTCCTTTTTCACCATAGCCCTCTATGGGCTTCCAAATATCCCTTTGCCAATTCCACAAGAACAGCCTTAGCGAAAGGCTTCTTGAAGGGAAACATGTAACTCTGTGAGATGAATTAAGAGAACACAGAGCAGTTTCTCAGATAGCTTCTTTCCAGTTTTGAACGGAAGATATTTCCTTTTTCACCATAGCCCTCTATGGGCTTCCAAATATCCCTTTGCCAATTCCACAAGAACAGCCTGAGCGAAAGTCTTCTTGAAGGGAAAGATATAACTCTGTGAGATGAATTAACAGAACACAGAGCAGTTTCTCAGAAAGCTTCTTTCCAGTTTTCAGGGGAAGATATTTCCTTTTTCATCATAGCCCTCTATGGGCTTCCAAATATCCCTTTGCCAATTCCACAAGAACAGCCTTAACGAAAGGCTTCTTGAAGGGAAACATGTAACTCTGTGAGATGAATTAAGAGAACACAGAGCAGTTTCTCAGAAAGCTTCTTTCCAGTTTTGAACGGAAGATATTTCCTTTTTCACCATGGCCCTCTATGGGCTTCCAAATATCCCTTTGACAATTCCAGAAGAACAGCCTGAGCGAAAGGCTTCTTGAAGGGAAAGATGTAACTCTGTGAGATGAATTCACAGAACACAGAGCAGTTTCTCAGAAAGCTTCTTTCCAGTTTTGAGCGGAAGATATTTCCTTTTTCACCATAGCCCTCTATGGGCTTCCAAATATCCCTTTGCCAATTCCACAAGAACAGCCTTAGCGAAAGGCTTCTTGAAGGGAAAGATGTAACTCTGTGAGATGAATTCACAGAACACAGAGCAGTTTCTCAGAAAGCTTCTTTCCAGTTTTGAACGGAAGATATTTCCTTTTTCACCATAGCCCTCTATGGGCTTCCAAATATCCCTTTGCCAATTGCACAAGAACAGCCTTAGCGATAGGCTTCTTGAAGGGAAAGATGTAACTCTGTGAGATGAATTAACAGAACACAGAGCAGTTTCTCAGAAAGCTTCTTTCCAGTTTTGAACGGAAGATATTTCCTTTTTCACCGTAGCCCTCTAAGGGCTTCCAAATATCCCTTTGCCAACTCCACAACAACAGCCTTAGCGAAAGGCTTCTTGAAGGGAAAGATGTAACTCTGTGAGATGAATTAACAGAACACAGAGCAGTTTCTCAGAAAGCTTCTTTCCAGTTTTCAGCTAAAGATATTCCCTTTTTCACCATAGCCCTCTATGGGCTTCCAAATATCCCTTTGCCAATTCCACAAGAACAGCCTTAGCGAAAGGCTTCTTGAAGGGAAAGATGTAACTCTGTGAGATGAATTCACAGAACACAGAGCAGTTTCTCAGAAAGCTTCTTTCCAGTTTTGAACGGAAGATATTTCCTTTTTCACCATAGCCCTCTGTGGGCTTCCAAATATCCCTTTGCCAATTCCACAAGAACAGCCTTAGCGAAAGGCTTCTTGAAGGGAAAGATGTAACTCTGTGAGATGAATTCACAGAACACAGCGCCGTTTCTCAGAAAGCTTCTTTCCAGTTTTGAACGGAAGATATTTCCTTTTTCACCATAGCCCTCTATGGGCTTCGAAATATCCCTTTGCCAATTCCACAAGAACAGCCTTAGCGAAAGGCTTCTTGAAGGGAAAGATGTAATTCTGTGAGATGAATTCACAGAACACAGAGCAGTTTCTCAGAAAGCTTCTTTCCAGTTTTGAACGGAAGATATTTCCTTTTTCACCATAGCCCTCTATGGGCTTCCAAATATCCCTTTGCCAATTCCACAAGAACAGCCTTAGCGAAAGGCTTCTTGAAGGGAAAGACGTAACTCTGTGAGATGAATTAACAGAACACAGAGCAGTTTCTCAGAAAGCTTCTTTCCAGTTTTCAGCTAAAGATATTTCCTTTTTCATCATAGCCCTCTATGGGCTTCGAAATATCCCTTTGCCAATTCCACAAGAACAGCCTTAGCGAAAGGCTTCTTGAAGGGAAAGATGTAACTCTGTGAGATGAATTAACAGAATACAGAGCCGTTTCTCAGAAAGCTTCTTTCCAGTTTAGAACGGAAGATATTTCCTTTTTCACCATAGCCCTCTATGGGCTTCCAAATATCCCTTTGCCAATTCCACAAGAACAGCCTTAGGGAAAGGCTTCTTGAAGGGAAAGATGTAACTCTGTGAGATGAATTCACAGAACACAGAGCAGTTTCTCAGAAAGCTTCTTTCCAGTTTTGAACGGAAGATATTTCCTTTTTCACCATAGCCCTCTATGGGCTTCCAAATATCCCTTTGCCAATTCCAAAAGAACAGCCTTAGCGAAAGGCTTCTTGAAGGGAAAGATGTAACTCTGTGAGATGAATTCACAGAACACAGAGCAGTTTCTCAGAAAGCTTCTTTCCAGTTTTGAACGGAAGATATTTCCTTTTTCACCATAGCCCTCTATGGGCTTCCTAATATCCCTTTCCCAATTCCAAAAGAACAGCCTTAGCGAAAGGCTTCTTGTAGGGAAAGATGTAACTCTGTGAGATGAATTAACAGAACACAGAGCCGTTTCTCAGAAAGCTTCTTTCCAGTTTTCAGCGGAAGATATTTCCTTTTTCACCATAGCCCTCTATGGGCTTCCAAATATCCCTTTGCCAATTCCACAAGAACAGCCTTAGCGAAAGGCTTCTTGAAGGGAAAGATGTAACTCTGTGAGATGAATTAACAGAACACAGAGCAGTTTCTCAGAAAGCTTCTTTCCAGTTTTCAGCTAAAGATATTTCCTTTTTCACCATAGCCCTCTATGGGCTTCCAAATATCCCTTTGCCAATTCCACAAGAACAGCCTTAGCGAAAGGCTTCTTGAAGGGAAAGATGTAACTCTGTGAGATGAATTAACAGAACACAGAGCCGTTTCTCAGAAAGCTTCTTTCCAGTTTTGAACGGAAGATATTTCCTTTTTCACCATAGCCCTCTATGGGCTTCCAAATATCCCTTTGCCAATTCCACAAGAACAGCCTTAGCGAAAGGCTTCTTGAAGGGAAAGATGTAACTCTGTGAGATGAATTCACAGAACACAGAGCAGTTTCTCAGAAAGCTTCTTTCCAGTTTTGAACGGAAGATATTTCCTTTTTCACCATAGCCCTCTATGGGCTTCCAAATATCCCTTTGCCAATTCCACAAGAACAGCCTTAGCGAAAGGCTTCTTGAAGGGAAAGATGTAACTCTGTGAGATGAATTAACAGAACACAGAGCCGTTTCTCAGAAAGCTTCTTTCCAGTTTTCAGCTAAAGATATTTCCTTTTTCATCATAGCCCTCTATGGGCTTCGAAATATCCCTTTGCCAATTCCACAAGAACAGCCTTAGCGAAAGGCTTCTTGAAGGGAAAGATGTAACTCTGTGAGATGAATTAACAGAACACAGAGCCGTTTCTCAGAAAGCTTCTTTCCAGTTTTGAACGGAAGATATTTCCTTTTTCACCATAGCCCTCTATGGGCTTCCAAATATCCCTTTGCCAATTCCACAAGAACAGCCTTAGCGAAAGTCTTCTTGAAGGGAATGATGTAACTCTGTGAGATGAATTAAGAGAACACAGAGCAGTCTCTCAGAAAGCTTCTTTCCAGTTTTGAACGGAAGATATTTCCTTTTTCACCATAGCCCTCTATCGGCTTCCAAATATCCCTTTGCCAATTCCACAAGAACAGCCTTAGCGAAAGGCTTCTTGAAGGGAAAGATGTAACTATGTGAGATGAATTCACAGAACACAGAGCAGTTTCTCAGAAAGCTTCTTTCCAGTTTTCAGCGTAAGATATTTCCTTTTTCACCATAGCCCTCTATGGGCTTCCAAATATCCCTTTCCCAATTCCACAAGAACAGCCTTAGCGAAAGGCTTCTTGAAGGGAAAGATGTAACTCTGTGAGATGAATTAAAGAACACAGAGCAGTTTCTCAGAAAGCTTCTTTCCAGTTTTCAGCGGAAGATATTTTCTTTTTCACCATAGCCCTCTATGGGCTTCCAAATATCCCTTTTCCAATTCCACAAGAACAGCCTGAGCGAAAGGCTTCCTGAAGGGAAAGATGTAACTCTGTGAGATGAATTAACAGAACACAGAGCAGTTTCTCAGAAAGCTTCTTTCCAGTTTTCAGGGGAAGATATTTCCTTTTTCATCATAGCCCTCTATGGGCTTCCAAATATCCCTTTGCCAATTCCACAAGAACAGCCTTAGCGAAAGGCTTCTTGAAGGGAAAGATGTAACTCTGTGAGATGAATTCACAGAACACAGAGCAGTTTCTCAGAAAGCTTCTTTCCAGTTTTGAACGGAAGATATTTCCTTTTTCACCATAGCCCTCTATGGGCTTCCAAATATCCCTTTGCCAATTGCACAAGAACAGCCTTAGCGATAGGCTTCTTGAAGGGAAAGATGTAACTCTGTGAGATGAATTAACAGAACACAGAGCAGTTTCTCAGAAAGCTTCTTTCCAGTTTTGAACGGAAGATATTTCCTTTTTCACCGTAGCCCTCTAAGGGCTTCCAAATATCCCTTTGCCAACTCCACAACAACAGCCTTAGCGAAAGGCTTCTTGAAGGGAAAGATGTAACTCTGTGAGATGAATTAACAGAACACAGAGCAGTTTCTCAGAAAGCTTCTTTCCAGTTTTCAGCTAAAGATATTCCCTTTTTCACCATAGCCCTCTATGGGCTTCCAAATATCCCTTTGCCAATTCCACAAGAACAGCCTTAGCGAAAGGCTTCTTGAAGGGAAAGATGTAACTCTGTGAGATGAATTCACAGAACACAGAGCAGTTTCTCAGAAAGCTTCTTTCCAGTTTTGAACGGAAGATATTTCCTTTTTCACCATAGCCCTCTGTGGGCTTCCAAATATCCCTTTGCCAATTCCACAAGAACAGCCTTAGCGAAAGGCTTCTTGAAGGGAAAGATGTAACTCTGTGAGATGAATTCACAGAACACAGCGCCGTTTCTCAGAAAGCTTCTTTCCAGTTTTGAACGGAAGATATTTCCTTTTTCACCATAGCCCTCTATGGGCTTCGAAATATCCCTTTGCCAATTCCACAAGAACAGCCTTAGCGAAAGGCTTCTTGAAGGGAAAGATGTAATTCTGTGAGATGAATTCACAGAACACAGAGCAGTTTCTCAGAAAGCTTCTTTCCAGTTTTGAACGGAAGATATTTCCTTTTTCACCATAGCCCTCTATGGGCTTCCAAATATCCCTTTGCCAATTCCACAAGAACAGCCTTAGCGAAAGGCTTCTTGAAGGGAAAGACGTAACTCTGTGAGATGAATTAACAGAACACAGAGCAGTTTCTCAGAAAGCTTCTTTCCAGTTTTCAGCTAAAGATATTTCCTTTTTCATCATAGCCCTCTATGGGCTTCGAAATATCCCTTTGCCAATTCCACAAGAACAGCCTTAGCGAAAGGCTTCTTGAAGGGAAAGATGTAACTCTGTGAGATGAATTAACAGAATACAGAGCCGTTTCTCAGAAAGCTTCTTTCCAGTTTAGAACGGAAGATATTTCCTTTTTCACCATAGCCCTCTATGGGCTTCCAAATATCCCTTTGCCAATTCCACAAGAACAGCCTTAGGGAAAGGCTTCTTGAAGGGAAAGATGTAACTCTGTGAGATGAATTCACAGAACACAGAGCAGTTTCTCAGAAAGCTTCTTTCCAGTTTTGAACGGAAGATATTTCCTTTTTCACCATAGCCCTCTATGGGCTTCCAAATATCCCTTTGCCAATTCCAAAAGAACAGCCTTAGCGAAAGGCTTCTTGAAGGGAAAGATGTAACTCTGTGAGATGAATTAACAGAACACAGAGCAGTTTCTCAGAAAGCTTCTTTCCAGTTTTGAACGGAAGATATTTCCTTTTTCACCATAGCCCTCTATGGGCTTCCTAATATCCCTTTCCCAATTCCAAAAGAACAGCCTTAGCGAAAGGCTTCTTGTAGGGAAAGATGTAACTCTGTGAGATGAATTAACAGAACACAGAGCCGTTTCTCAGAAAGCTTCTTTCCAGTTTTCAGCGGAAGATATTTCCTTTTTCACCATAGCCCTCTATGGGCTTCCAAATATCCCTTTGCCAATTCCACAAGAACAGCCTTAGCGAAAGGCTTCTTGAAGGGAAAGATGTAACTCTGTGAGATGAATTAACAGAACACAGAGCAGTTTCTCAGAAAGCTTCTTTCCAGTTTTCAGCTAAAGATATTTCCTTTTTCACCATAGCCCTCTATGGGCTTCCAAATATCCCTTTGCCAATTCCACAAGAACAGCCTTAGCGAAAGGCTTCTTGAAGGGAAAGATGTAACTCTGTGAGATGAATTAACAGAACACAGAGCCGTTTCTCAGAAAGCTTCTTTCCAGTTTTGAACGGAAGATATTTCCTTTTTCACCATAGCCCTCTATGGGCTTCCAAATATCCCTTTGCCAATTCCACAAGAACAGCCTTAGCGAAAGGCTTCTTGAAGGGAAAGATGTAACTCTGTGAGATGAATTCACAGAACACAGAGCAGTTTCTCAGAAAGCTTCTTTCCAGTTTTGAACGGAAGATATTTCCTTTTTCACCATAGCCCTCTATGGGCTTCCAAATATCCCTTTGCCAATTCCACAAGAACAGCCTTAGCGAAAGGCTTCTTGAAGGGAAAGATGTAACTCTGTGAGATGAATTAACAGAACACAGAGCCGTTTCTCAGAAAGCTTCTTTCCAGTTTTCAGCTAAAGATATTTCCTTTTTCATCATAGCCCTCTATGGGCTTCGAAATATCCCTTTGCCAATTCCACAAGAACAGCCTTAGCGAAAGGCTTCTTGAAGGGAAAGATGTAACTCTGTGAGATGAATTAACAGAACACAGAGCCGTTTCTCAGAAAGCTTCTTTCCAGTTTTGAACGGAAGATATTTCCTTTTTCACCATAGCCCTCTATGGGCTTCCAAATATCCCTTTGCCAATTCCACAAGAACAGCCTTAGCGAAAGTCTTCTTGAAGGGAATGATGTAACTCTGTGAGATGAATTAAGAGAACACAGAGCAGTCTCTCAGAAAGCTTCTTTCCAGTTTTGAACGGAAGATATTTCCTTTTTCACCATAGCCCTCTATCGGCTTCCAAATATCCCTTTGCCAATTCCACAAGAACAGCCTTAGCGAAAGGCTTCTTGAAGGGAAAGATGTAACTATGTGAGATGAATTCACAGAACACAGAGCAGTTTCTCAGAAAGCTTCTTTCCAGTTTTCAGCGTAAGATATTTCCTTTTTCACCATAGCCCTCTATGGGCTTCCAAATATCCCTTTCCCAATTCCACAAGAACAGCCTTAGCGAAAGGCTTCTTGAAGGGAAAGATGTAACTCTGTGAGATGAATTAAAGAACACAGAGCAGTTTCTCAGAAAGCTTCTTTCCAGTTTTCAGCGGAAGATATTTTCTTTTTCACCATAGCCCTCTATGGGCTTCCAAATATCCCTTTTCCAATTCCACAAGAACAGCCTGAGCGAAAGGCTTCCTGAAGGGAAAGATGTAACTCTGTGAGATGAATTAACAGAACACAGAGCAGTTTCTCAGAAAGCTTCTTTCCAGTTTTCAGCTAAAGATATTTCCTTTTTCACCATAGCCCTCTATGGGCTTCCAAATATCCCTTTGCCAATTCCACAAGAATAGCCTGAGCGAAAGGCTTCTTGAAGGGAAAGATGTAACTCTGTGAGATGAATCCACAGAACACAGAGAAGTTTCTCAGAAAGCTTCTTTCCAGTTTTCAGCGGAAGATATTTTCTTTTTCACCATAGCCCTCTATGGGCTTCCAAATATCCCTTTGCCAATTCCACAATAACAGCCTTAGCGAACGGCTTCTTGAAGGGAAAGATGTAACTCTGTGAGATGAATTCACAGAACACAGAGCAGTTTCTCAGAAAGCTTCTTTCCAGTTTTCAGCTAAAGATATTTCCTTTTTCACCATAGCCCTCTATGGGCTTCCAAATATCCCTTTGCCAATTCCACAAGAACAGCCTTAGCGAAAGGCTTCTTGAAGGGAAAGATGTAACTCTGTGAGATGAATTAACAGAACACAGAGCCGTTTCTCAGAAAGCTTCTTTCCAGTTTTGAACGGAAGATATTTCCTTTTTCACCATAGCCCTCTATGGGCTTCCAAATATCCCTTTGCCAATTCCACAAGAACAGCCTTAGGGAAAGGCTTCCTGAAGGGAAAGATGTAATTCTGTGAGATGAATTCACAGAACACAGAGCAGTTTCTCAGAAAGCTTCTTTCCAGTTTTGAACGGAAGATATTTCCTTTTTCACCATAGCCCTCTATGGGCTTCCAAATATCCCTTTGCCAATTCCACAAGAACAGCCTTAGCGAAAGGCTTCTTGAAGGGAAAGATATAACTCTGTGAGATGAATTAACAGAACACAGAGCCCTTTCTCAGAAAGCTTCTTTCCAGTTTTGAGGGGAAGTTATTTCCTTTTTCACCATAGCCCTCTATGGGCTTCCAAATATCCCTTTGCCAATTCCACAATAACAGCCTTAGCGAAAGTCTTCTTGAAGGGAAAGATGTAACTCTGTGAGATGAATTAACAGAACACAGAGCAGTTACTCAGAAAGCTTCTTTCCAGTTTTGAACGGAAGATATTTTCTTTTTCACCATAGCCCTCTATGGGCTTCCAAATATCCCTTTGCCAATTCCACAAGAACAGCCTTAGAGAAAGGCTTCTTGAAGGGAAAGATGTAACTCTGTGAGATGAATTAACAGAACACAGAGCAGTTTCTCAGAAAGCTTCTTTCCAGTTTTGAACGGAAGATATTTCCTTTTTCACCATAGCCCTCTATGGGCTTCCAAATATCCCTTTGCCAATTCCACAAGAACAGCCTTAGCGAAAGGCTTCTTGAAGGGAAAGATGTAACTCTGTGAGATGAATTCACAGAACACAGAGCAGTTTCTCAGAAAGCTTCTTTCCAGTTTTGAACGGAAGATATTTCCTTTTTCACCATAGCCCTCTATAGGCTTCCAAATATCCCTTTGCCAATTCCACAAGAACAGCCTTAGCGAAAGGCTTCTTGAAGGGAAACATGTAACTCTGTGAGATGAATTAAGAGAACACAGAGCAGTTTCTCAGAAAGCTTCTTTCCAGTTTTGAACGGAAGATATTTCCTTTTTCACCATAGCCCTCTATGGGCTTCCAAATATCCCTTTGCCAATTCCACAAGAACAGCCTGAGCGAAAGGCTTCTTGAAGGGAAAGATGTAATTCTGTGAGATGAATTCACAGAACACAGAGAAGTTTCTCAGAAAGCTTCTTTCCAGTTTTGAGCGGAAGATATTTCCTTTTTCACCATAGCCCTCTATGGGCTTCCAAATATCCCTTTGCCAATTCCAAAAGAACAGCCTTAGCGAAAGTCTTCTTGAAGGGAAAGATGTAACTCTGTGAGATGAATTAACAGAACACAGAGCAGTTTCTCAGAAAGCTTCTTTCCAGTTTTGAACGGAAGATATTTCCTTTTTCACCATAGCCCTCTATGGGCTTCCAAATATCCCTTTGCCAATTCCACAAGAACAGCCTTAGCGAAAGGCTTCTTGAAGGGAAAGATGTAACTCTGTGAGATGAATTAACAGAACACAGAGCAGTGTCTCAGAAAGCTTCTTTCCAGTTTTGAACGGAAAATATTTCCTTTGTCACCATAGCCCTCTATGGGCTTCCAAATATCCCTTTGCCAATTCCACAAGAACAGCCTTAGCGAAAGGCTTCTTGAAGGGAAAGACGTAACTCTGTGAGATGAATTAACAGAACACAGAGCAGTTTCTCAGAAAGCTTCTTTCCAGTTTTCAGCTAAAGATATTTCCTTTTTCATCATAGCCCTCTATGGGCTTCGAAATATCCCTTTGCCAATTCCACAAGAACAGCCTTAGCGAAAGGCTTCTTGAAGGGAAAGATGTAACTCTGTGAGATGAATTAACAGAACACAGAGCCGTTTCTCAGAAAGCTTCTTTCCAGTTTTGAACGGAAGATATTTCCTTTTTCACCATAGCCCTCTATGGGCTTCCAAATATCCCTTTGCCAATTCCACAAGAACAGCCTTAGGGAAAGGCTTCTTGAAGGGAAAGATGTAACTCTGTGAGATGAATTCACAGAACACAGAGCAGTTTCTCAGAAAGCTTCTTTCCAGTTTTGAACGGAAGATATTTCCTTTTTCACCATAGCCCTCTATGGGCTTCCAAATATCCCTTTGCCAATTCCAAAAGAACAGCCTTAGCGAAAGGCTTCTTGAAGGGAAAGATGTAACTCTGTGAGATGAATTAACAGAACACAGAGCAGTTTCTCAGAAAGCTTCTTTCCAGTTTTGAACGGAAGATATTTCCTTTTTCACCATAGCCCTCTATGGGCTTCCAAATATCCCTTTGCCATTTCCACAAGAACAGCCTTAGCGAAAGGCTTCTTGAAGGGAAAGATGTAACTCTGTGAGATGAATTAACAGAACACAGAGCAGTTTCTCAGAAAGCTTCTTTCCAGTTTTGAACGGAAGATATTTCCTTTTTCACCATAGCCCTCTATGGGCTTCCTAATATCCATTTCCCAATTCCACAAGAACAGCCTTAACGAAAGGCTTCTTGTAGGGAAAGATGTAACTCTGTGAGATGAATTAACAGAACACAGAGCAGTTTCTCAGAAAGCTTCTTTCCAGTTTTCAGCTAAAGATATTTCCTTTTTCAACATAGCCCTCTATGGGCTTCGAAATATCCCTTTGCCAATTCCACAAGAACAGCCTTAGCGAAAGGCTTCTTGAAGGGAAAGATGTAACTCTGTGAGATGAATTAACAGAACACAGAGCCGTTTCTCAGAAAGCTTCTTTCCAGTTTTGAACGGAAGATATTTCCTTATTCACCATAGCCCTCTATGGGCTTCCAAATATCCCTTTGCCAATTCCACAAGAACAGCCTTAAGGAAAGGCTTCTTGAAGGGAAAGATGTAACTCTGTGAGATGAATTCACAGAACACAGAGCCGTTTCTCAGAAAGCTTCTTTCCAGTTTTGAACGGAAGATATTACCTTTTTCACCATAGCCCTCTATGGGCTTCCAAATATCCCTTTGCCAATTCCACAAGAACAGCCTTAGCGAAAGGCTTCTTGAAGGGAAAGATGTAACTCTGTGAGATGAATTAACAGAACATAGAGCAGTTTCTCAGAAAGCTTCTTTCCAGTTTTGAACGGAAGATATTTCCTTTTTCACCATAGACCTCTATGGGCTTCCAAATATCCCTTTGCCAATTCCACAAGAACAGCCTTAGCGAAAGGCTTCTTGAAGGGAAAGATGTAACTCTGTGAGATGAATTAAAAGAACACAGAGCAGTTTCTCAGAAAGCTTCTTTCCAGTTTTCAGCGGAAGATATTTTCTTTTTCACCATAGCCCTCTATGGGCTTCCAAATATCCCTTTGCCAATTCCACAATAACAGCCTTAGCGAAAGGCTTCTTGAAGGGAAAGATGTAACTCTGTGAGATGAATTAACAGAACACAGAGCCGTTTCTCAGAAAGCTTCTTTCCAGTTTTGAACGGAAGATATTTCCTTTTTCACCATAGCCCTCTATGGGCTTCCAAATATCCCTTTGCCAATTCCACAAGAACAGCCTTAGGGAAAGGCTTCCTGAAGGGAAAGATGTAATTCTGTGAGATGAATTCACAGAACACACAGCAGTTTCTCAGAAAGCTTCTTTCCAGTTTTGAACGGAAGATATTTCCTTTTTCACCATAGCCCTCTATGGGCTTCCAAATATCCCTTTGCCAATTCCACAAGAACAGCCTTAGCGAAAGGCTTCTTGAAGGGAAACATGTAACTCTGTGAGATGAATTAAGAGAACACAGAGCAGTTTCTCAGAAAGCTTCTTTCCAGTTTTGAACGGAAGATATTTCCTTTTTCACCATAGCCCTCTATGGGCTTCCAAATATCCCTTTGCCAATTCCACAAGAACAGCCTGAGCGAAAGGCTTCTTGAAGGGAAAGATGTAATTCTGTGAGATGAATTCACAGAACACAGAGAAGTTTCTCAGAAAGCTTCTTTCCAGTTTTGAGCGGAAGACATTTCCTTTTTCACCATAGCCCTCTATGGGCTTCCAAATATCCCTTTGCCAATTCCAAAAGAACAGCCTTAGCGAAAGTCTTCTTGAAGGGAAAGATGTAACTCTGTGAGATGAATTAACAGAACACAGAGCAGTTTCTCAGAAAGCTTCTTTCCAGTTTTGAACGGAAGATATTTCCTTTTTCACCATAGCCCTCTATGGGCTTCCTAATATCCATTTCCCAATTCCACAAGAACAGCCTTAACGAAAGGCTTCTTGTAGGGAAAGATGTAACTCTGTGAGATGAATTAACAGAACACAGAGCAGTTTCTCAGAAAGCTTCTTTCCAGTTTTCAGCTAAAGATATTTCCTTTTTCAACATAGCCCTCTATGGGCTTCGAAATATCCCTTTGCCAATTCCACAAGAACAGCCTTAGCGAAAGGCTTCTTGAAGGGAAAGATGTAACTCTGTGAGATGAATTAACAGAACACAGAGCCGTTTCTCAGAAAGCTTCTTTCCAGTTTTGAACGGAAGATATTTCCTTATTCACCATAGCCCTCTATGGGCTTCCAAATATCCCTTTGCCAATTCCACAAGAACAGCCTTAAGGAAAGGCTTCTTGAAGGGAAAGATGTAACTCTGTGAGATGAATTCACAGAACACAGAGCCGTTTCTCAGAAAGCTTCTTTCCAGTTTTGAACGGAAGATATTACCTTTTTCACCATAGCCCTCTATGGGCTTCCAAATATCCCTTTGCCAATTCCACAAGAACAGCCTTAGCGAAAGGCTTCTTGAAGGGAAAGATGTAACTCTGTGAGATGAATTAACAGAACACAGAGCCGTTTCTCAGAAAGCTTCTTTCCAGTTTTGAACGGAAGATATTTCCTTTTTCACCATAGCCCTCTATGGGCTTCCAAATATCCCTTTGCCAATTCCACAAGAACAGCCTTAGCGAAAGGCTTCTTGAAGGGAAAGATGTAACTCTGTGAGATGAATTAAAAGAACACAGAGCAGTTTCTCAGAAAGCTTCTTTCCAGTTTTCAGCGGAAGATATTTTCTTTTTCACCATAGCCCTCTATGGGCTTCCAAATATCCCTTTGCCAATTCCACAATAACAGCCTTAGCGAAAGGCTTCTTGAAGGGAAAGATGTAACTCTGTGAGATGAATTAACAGAACACAGAGCCGTTTCTCAGAAAGCTTCTTTCCAGTTGAACGGAAGATATTTCCTTTTTCACCATAGCCCTCTATGGGCTTCCAAATATCCCTTTGCCAATTCCACAAGAACAGCCTTAGGGAAAGGCTTCCTGAAGGGAAAGATGTAATTCTGTGAGATGAATTCACAGAACACAGAGCAGTTTCTCAGAAAGCTTCTTTCCAGTTTTGAACGGAAGATATTTCCTTTTTCACCATAGCCCTCTATGGGCTTCCAAATATCCCTTTGCCAATTCCACAAGAACAGCCTTAGCGAAAGGCTTCTTGAAGGGAAACATGTAACTCTGTGAGATGAATTAAGAGAACACAGAGCAGTTTCTCAGAAAGCTTCTTTCCAGTTTTGAACGGAAGATATTTCCTTTTTCACCATAGCCCTCTATGGGCTTCCAAATATCCCTTTGCCAATTCCACAAGAACAGCCTGAGCGAAAGGCTTCTTGAAGGGAAAGATGTAATTCTGTGAGATGAATTCACAGAACACAGAGAAGTTTCTCAGAAAGCTTCTTTCCAGTTTTGAGCGGAAGATATTTCCTTTTTCACCATAGCCCTCTATGGGCTTCCAAATATCCCTTTGCCAATTCCACAAGAACAGCCTTAGCGAAAGTCTTCTTGAAGGGAAAGATGTAACTCTGTGAGATGAATTAACAGAACACAGAGCAGTTTCTCAGAAAGCTTCTTTCCAGTTTTGAACGGAAGATATTTCCTTTTTCACCATAGCCCTCTATGGGCTTCCTAATATCCCTTTCCCAATTCCACAAGAACAGCCTTAGCGAAAGGCTTCTTGTAGGGAAAGATGTAACTCTGTGAGATGAATTAACAGAACACAGAGCGGTTTCTCAGAAAGCTTCTTTCCAGTTTTCAGGGGAAGATATTTCCTTTTTCACCATAGCCCTCTATGGGCTTCCAAATATCCCTTTGCCAATTCCACAATAACAGCCTTAGCGAAAGGCTTATTGAAGGGAAAGATGTAACTCTGTGAGATGAATTAACAGAACACAGAGCAGTTTCTCAGAAAGCTTCTTTCCAGTTTTCAGCTAAAGATATTTCCTTTTCCACCATAGCCCTCTATGGGCTTCCAAATATCCCTTTGCTAATTCCACAAGAACAGCCTTAGCGAAAGGCTTCTTGAAGGGAAAGATGTAACTCTGTGAGATGAATTAATAGAACACAGAGCCGTTTCTCAGAAAGCTTCTTTCCAGTTTTGAACGGAAGATATTTCCTTTTTCACCATAGCCCTCTATGGGCTTCCAAATATCCCTTTGCCAATTCCACAAGAACAGCCTTAGCGAAAGGCTTCTTGAAGGGAAAGATGTAACTCTGTGAGATGAATTCACAGAACACAGAGCAGTTTCTCAGAAAGCTTCTTTCCAGTTTTGAACGGAAGATATTTCCTTTTTCACCATAGCCCTCTATGGGCTTGCAAATATCCCTTTGCCAATTCCACAAGAACAGCCTTAGCGAAAGGCTTCTTGAAGGGAAAGATGTAACTCTGTGAGATGAATTAACAGAACACAGAGCAGTTTCTCAGAAAGCTTCTTTCCAGTTTTCAGCTAAAGATATTTCCTTTTTCATCATAGCCCTCTATGGGCTTCGAAATATCCCTTTGCCAATTCCACAAGAACAGCCTTAGCGAAAGGCTTCTTGAAGGGAAAGATGTAACTATGTGAGATGAATTAACAGAACACAGAGCAGTTTCTCAGAAAGCTTCTTTCCAGTTTTGAACGGAAGATATTTCCTTTTACACCATAGCCCTCTATGGGCTTCCAAATATCCCTTTCCCAATTCCACAAGAACAGCCTTAGCGAAAGGCTTCTCGTAGGGAAAGATGTAACCCTGTGAGATGAATTAACAGAACACAGAGCAGTTTCTCAGAAAGCTTCTTTCCAGTTTTCAGCGGAAGATATTTCCTTTTTCACCATAGCCCTCTATGGGCTTCCAAATATCCCTTTGCCAATTCCACAAGAACAGCCTTAGCGAAAGGCTTCTTGAAGGGAAACATGTAACTCTGTGAGATGAATTAAGAGAACACAGAGCAGTTTCTCAGAAAGCTTCTTTCCAGTTTTGAACGGAAGATATTTCCTTTTTCACCATAGCCCTCTATGGGCTTCCAAATATCCCTTTGCCAATTCCACAAGAACAGCCTGAGCGAAAGGCTTCTTGAAGGGAAAGATGTAATTCTGTGAGATGAATTCACAGAACACAGAGAAGTTTCTCAGAAAGCTTCTTTCCAGT
Organism: Chlorocebus sabaeus; assembly: GCF_047675955.1. Lineage (NCBI taxonomy): Eukaryota > Metazoa > Chordata > Mammalia > Primates > Cercopithecidae > Chlorocebus > Chlorocebus sabaeus. The sequence continues at coordinate 1,546,550 of NW_027327079.1, read as the reverse complement.
TTTGAGCGGAAGATATTTCCTTTTTCACCATAGCCCTCTATGGGCTTCCAAATATCCCTTTGCCAATTCCAAAAGAACAGCCTTAGCGAAAGTCTTCTTGAAGGGAAAGATGTAACTCTGTGAGATGAATTAACAGAACACAGAGCAGTTTCTCAGAAAGCTTCTTTCCAGTTTTGAACGGAAGATATTTCCTTTTTCACCATAGCCCTCTATGGGCTTCCAAATATCCCTTTGCCAATTCCACAAGAACAGCCTTAGCGAAAGGCTTCTTGAAGGGAAAGATGTAACTCTGTGAGATGAATTAACAGAACACAGAGCAGTGTCTCAGAAAGCTTCTTTCCAGTTTTGAACGGAAAATATTTCCTTTTTCACCATAGCCCTCTATGGGCTTCCAAATATCCCTTTGCCAATTCCACAAGAACAGCCTTAGCGAAAGGCTTCTTGAAGGGAAAGACGTAACTCTGTGAGATGAATTAACAGAACACAGAGCAGTTTCTCAGAAAGCTTCTTTCCAGTTTTCAGCTAAAGATATTTCCTTTTTCATCATAGCCCTCTATGGGCTTCGAAATATCCCTTTGCCAATTCCACAAGAACAGCCTTAGCGAAAGGCTTCTTGAAGGGAAAGATGTAACTCTGTGAGATGAATTAACAGAACACAGAGCCGTTTCTCAGAAAGCTTCTTTCCAGTTTTGAACGGAAGATATTTCCTTTTTCACCATAGCCCTCTAAGGGCTTCCAAATATCCCTTTGCCAATTCCACAAGAACAGCCTTAGGGAAAGGCTTCTTGAAGGGAAAGATGTAACTCTGTGAGATGAATTCACAGAACACAGAGCAGTTTCTCAGAAAGCTTCTTTCCAGTTTTGAACGGAAGATATTTCCTTTTTCACCATAGCCCTCTATGGGCTTCCAAATATCCCTTTGCCAATTCCAAAAGAACAGCCTTAGCGAAAGGCTTCTTGAAGGGAAAGATGTAACTCTGTGAGATGAATTAACAGAACACAGAGCAGTTTCTCAGAAAGCTTCTTTCCAGTTTTGAACGGAAGATATTTCCTTTTTCACCATAGCCCTCTATGGGCTTCCAAATATCCCTTTGCCATTTCCACAAGAACAGCCTTAGCGAAAGGCTTCTTGAAGGGAAAGATGTAACTCTGTGAGATGAATTAACAGAACACAGAGCAGTTTCTCAGAAAGCTTCTTTCCAGTTTTGAACGGAAGATATTTCCTTTTTCACCATAGCCCTCTATGGGCTTCCTAATATCCATTTCCCAATTCCACAAGAACAGCCTTAACGAAAGGCTTCTTGTAGGGAAAGATGTAACTCTGTGAGATGAATTAACAGAACACAGAGCAGTTTCTCAGAAAGCTTCTTTCCAGTTTTCAGCTAAAGATATTTCCTTTTTCAACATAGCCCTCTATGGGCTTCGAAATATCCCTTTGCCAATTCCACAAGAACAGCCTTAGCGAAAGGCTTCTTGAAGGGAAAGATGTAACTCTGTGAGATGAATTAACAGAACACAGAGCCGTTTCTCAGAAAGCTTCTTTCCAGTTTTGAACGGAAGATATTTCCTTATTCACCATAGCCCTCTATGGGCTTCCAAATATCCCTTTGCCAATTCCACAAGAACAGCCTTAAGGAAAGGCTTCTTGAAGGGAAAGATGTAACTCTGTGAGATGAATTCACAGAACACAGAGCCGTTTCTCAGAAAGCTTCTTTCCAGTTTTGAACGGAAGATATTACCTTTTTCACCATAGCCCTCTATGGGCTTCCAAATATCCCTTTGCCAATTCCACAAGAACAGCCTTAGCGAAAGGCTTCTTGAAGGGAAAGATGTAACTCTGTGAGATGAATTAACAGAACATAGAGCAGTTTCTCAGAAAGCTTCTTTCCAGTTTTGAACGGAAGATATTTCCTTTTTCACCATAGCCCTCTATGGGCTTCCAAATATCCCTTTGCCAATTCCACAAGAACAGCCTTAGCGAAAGGCTTCTTGAAGGGAAAGATGTAACTCTGTGAGATGAATTAAAAGAACACAGAGCAGTTTCTCAGAAAGCTTCTTTCCAGTTTTCAGCGGAAGATATTTTCTTTTTCACCATAGCCCTCTATGGGCTTCCAAATATCCCTTTGCCAATTCCACAATAACAGCCTTAGCGAAAGGCTTCTTGAAGGGAAAGATGTAACTCTGTGAGATGAATTAACAGAACACAGAGCCGTTTCTCAGAAAGCTTCTTTCCAGTTTTGAACGGAAGATATTTCCTTTTTCACCATAGCCCTCTATGGGCTTCCAAATATCCCTTTGCCAATTCCACAAGAACAGCCTTAGGGAAAGGCTTCCTGAAGGGAAAGATGTAATTCTGTGAGATGAATTCACAGAACACACAGCAGTTTCTCAGAAAGCTTCTTTCCAGTTTTGAACGGAAGATATTTCCTTTTTCACCATAGCCCTCTATGGGCTTCCAAATATCCCTTTGCCAATTCCACAAGAACAGCCTTAGCGAAAGGCTTCTTGAAGGGAAACATGTAACTCTGTGAGATGAATTAAGAGAACACAGAGCAGTTTCTCAGAAAGCTTCTTTCCAGTTTTGAACGGAAGATATTTCCTTTTTCACCATAGCCCTCTATGGGCTTCCAAATATCCCTTTGCCAATTCCACAAGAACAGCCTGAGCGAAAGGCTTCTTGAAGGGAAAGATGTAATTCTGTGAGATGAATTCACAGAACACAGAGAAGTTTCTCAGAAAGCTTCTTTCCAGTTTTGAGCGGAAGATATTTCCTTTTTCACCATAGCCCTCTATGGGCTTCCAAATATCCCTTTGCCAATTCCAAAAGAACAGCCTTAGCGAAAGTCTTCTTGAAGGGAAAGATGTAACTCTGTGAGATGAATTAACAGAACACAGAGCAGTTTCTCAGAAAGCTTCTTTCCAGTTTTGAACGGAAGATATTTCCTTTTTCACCATAGCCCTCTATGGGCTTCCTAATATCCATTTCCCAATTCCACAAGAACAGCCTTAACGAAAGGCTTCTTGTAGGGAAAGATGTAACTCTGTGAGATGAATTAACAGAACACAGAGCAGTTTCTCAGAAAGCTTCTTTCCAGTTTTCAGCTAAAGATATTTCCTTTTTCAACATAGCCCTCTATGGGCTTCGAAATATCCCTTTGCCAATTCCACAAGAACAGCCTTAGCGAAAGGCTTCTTGAAGGGAAAGATGTAACTCTGTGAGATGAATTAACAGAACACAGAGCCGTTTCTCAGAAAGCTTCTTTCCAGTTTTGAACGGAAGATATTTCCTTATTCACCATAGCCCTCTATGGGCTTCCAAATATCCCTTTGCCAATTCCACAAGAACAGCCTTAAGGAAAGGCTTCTTGAAGGGAAAGATGTAACTCTGTGAGATGAATTCACAGAACACAGAGCCGTTTCTCAGAAAGCTTCTTTCCAGTTTTGAACGGAAGATATTACCTTTTTCACCATAGCCCTCTATGGGCTTCCAAATATCCCTTTGCCAATTCCACAAGAACAGCCTTAGCGAAAGGCTTCTTGAAGGGAAAGATGTAACTCTGTGAGATGAATTAACAGAACACAGAGCCGTTTCTCAGAAAGCTTCTTTCCAGTTTTGAACGGAAGATATTTCCTTTTTCACCATAGCCCTCTATGGGCTTCCAAATATCCCTTTGCCAATTCCACAAGAACAGCCTTAGCGAAAGGCTTCTTGAAGGGAAAGATGTAACTCTGTGAGATGAATTAAAAGAACACAGAGCAGTTTCTCAGAAAGCTTCTTTCCAGTTTTCAGCGGAAGATATTTTCTTTTTCACCATAGCCCTCTATGGGCTTCCAAATATCCCTTTGCCAATTCCACAATAACAGCCTTAGCGAAAGGCTTCTTGAAGGGAAAGATGTAACTCTGTGAGATGAATTAACAGAACACAGAGCCGTTTCTCAGAAAGCTTCTTTCCAGTTTTGAACGGAAGATATTTCCTTTTTCACCATGGCCCTCTATGGGCTTCCAAATATCCCTTTGCCAATTCCACAAGAACAGCCTTAGGGAAAGGCTTCCTGAAGGGAAAGATGTAATTCTGTGAGATGAATTCACAGAACACAGAGCAGTTTCTCAGAAAGCTTCTTTCCAGTTTTGAACGGAAGATATTTCCTTTTTCACCATAGCCCTCTATGGGCTTCCAAATATCCCTTTGCCAATTCCACAAGAACAGCCTTAGCGAAAGGCTTCTTGAAGGGAAACATGTAACTCTGTGAGATGAATTAAGAGAACACAGAGCAGTTTCTCAGAAAGCTTCTTTCCAGTTTTGAACGGAAGATATTTCCTTTTTCACCATAGCCCTCTATGGGCTTCCAAATATCCCTTTGCCAATTCCACAAGAACAGCCTGAGCGAAAGGCTTCTTGAAGGGAAAGATGTAATTCTGTGAGATGAATTCACAGAACACAGAGAAGTTTCTCAGAAAGCTTCTTTCCAGTTTTGAGCGGAAGATATTTCCTTTTTCACCATAGCCCTCTATGGGCTTCCAAATATCCCTTTGCCAATTCCAAAAGAACAGCCTTAGCGAAAGTCTTCTTGAAGGGAAAGATGTAACTCTGTGAGATGAATTAACAGAACACAGAGCAGTTTCTCAGAAAGCTTCTTTCCAGTTTTGAACGGAAGATATTTCCTTTTTCACCATAGCCCTCTATGGGCTTCCTAATATCCCTTTCCCAATTCCACAAGAACAGCCTTAGCGAAAGGCTTCTTGTAGGGAAAGATGTAACTCTGTGAGATGAATTAACAGAACACAGAGCGGTTTCTCAGAAAGCTTCTTTCCAGTTTTCAGGGGAAGATATTTCCTTTTTCACCATAGCCCTCTATGGGCTTCCAAATATCCCTTTGCCAATTCCACAAGAACAGCCTTAGCGAAAGGCTTCTTGAAGGGAAAGATGTAACTCTGTGAGATGAATTAACAGAACACAGAGCAGTTTCGCAGAAAGCTTCTTTCCAGTTTTCAGCTAAAGATATTTCCTTTTCCACCATAGCCCTCTATGGGCTTCCAAATATCCCTTTGCCAATTCCACAAGAACAGCCTTAGCGAAAGGCTTCTTGAAGGGAAAGATGTAACTCTGTGAGATGAATTAATAGAACACAGAGCCGTTTCTCAGAAAGCTTCTTTCCAGTTTTGAACGGAAGATATTTCCTTTTTCACCATAGCCCTCTATGGGCTTCCAAATATCCCTTTGCCAATTCCACAAGAACAGCCTTAGCGAAAGGCTTCTTGAAGGGAAAGATGTAACTCTGTGAGATGAATTCACAGAACACAGAGCAGTTTCTCAGAAAGCTTCTTTCCAGTTTTGAACGGAAGATATTTCCTTTTTCACCATAGCCCTCTATGGGCTTGCAAATATCCCTTTGCCAATTCCACAAGAACAGCCTTAGCGAAAGGCTTCTTGAAGGGAAAGATGTAACTCTGTGAGATGAATTAACAGAACACAGAGCAGTTTCTCAGAAAGCTTCTTTCCAGTTTTCAGCTAAAGATATTTCCTTTTTCATCATAGCCCTCTATGGGCTTCGAAATATCCCTTTGCCAATTCCACAAGAACAGCCTTAGCGAAAGGCTTCTTGAAGGGAAAGATGTAACTATGTGAGATGAATTAACAGAACACAGAGCAGTTTCTCAGAAAGCTTCTTTCCAGTTTTGAACGGAAGATATTTCCTTTTACACCATAGCCCTCTATGGGCTTCCAAATATCCCTTTCCCAATTCCACAAGAACAGCCTTAGCGAAAGGCTTCTCGTAGGGAAAGATGTAACCCTGTGAGATGAATTAACAGAACACAGAGCAGTTTCTCAGAAAGCTTCTTTCCAGTTTTCAGCGGAAGATATTTCCTTTTTCACCATAGCCCTCTATGGGCTTCCAAATATCCCTTTGCCAATTCCACAATAACAGCCTTAGCGAAAGGCTTCTTGAAGGGAAAGATGTAACTCTGTGAGATGAATTAACAGAACACGGAGCAGTTTCTCAGAAAGCTTCTTTCCAGTTTTCAGCTAAAGATATTTCCATTTTCACCATAGCCCTCTATGGGCTTCCAAATATCCCTTTGCCAATTCCACAAGAACAGCCTTAGGGAAAGGCTTCTTGAAGGGAAAGATGTAACTCTGTGAGATGAATTCACAGAACACAGAGCAGTTTCTCAGAAAGCTTCTTTCCAGTTTTGAACGGAAGATATTTCCTTTGTCACCATAGCCCTCTATGGGCTTCCAAATATCCCTTTGCCAATTCCACAAGAACAGCCTTAGCGAAAGGCTTCTTGAAGGGAAAGATGTAACTCTATGAGATGAATTAACAGAACACAGAGCAGTTTCTCAGAAAGCTTCCTTCCAGTTTTGAGCGGAAGATATTTCCTTTTTCACCATAGCCCTCTATGGGCTTCCAAATATCCCTTTGCCAATTCCACAAGAACAGCCTTAGCGAAAGGCTTCTTGAAAGGAAAGATGTAACTCTGTGAGATGAATTCACAGAACACAGAGCAGTTTCTCAGAAAGCTTCTTTCCAGTTTTGAACGGAAGATATTTCCTTTTTCACCATAGCCCTCTATGGGCTTCCAAATATCCCTTTGCCAATTCCACAAGAACAGCCTTAGCGAAAGGCTTCTTGAAGGGAAACATGTAACTCTGTGAGATGAATTAAGAGAACACAGAGCAGTTTCTCAGATAGCTTCTTTCCAGTTTTGAACGGAAGATATTTCCTTTTTCACCATAGCCCTCTATGGGCTTCCAAATATCCCTTTGCCAATTCCACAAGAACAGCCTGAGCGAAAGGCTTCTTGAAGGGAAAGATGTAACTCTGTGAGATGAATTCACAGAACACAGAGAAGTTTCTCAGAAAGCTTCTTTCCAGTTTTGAGCGGAAGATATTTCCTTTTTCACCATAGCCCTCTATGGGCTTCCAAATATCCCTTTGCCAATTCCACAAGAACAGCCTTAGCGAAAGTCTTCTTGAAGGGAAAGATGTAACTCTGTGAGATGAATTCACAGAACACAGAGCAGTTTCTCAGAAAGCTTCTTTCCAGTTTTGAACGGAAGATATTTCCTTTTTCACCATAGCCCTCTATGGGCTTCCAAATATCCCTTTGCCAATTCCACAAGAACAGCCTTAGCGAAAGGCTTCTTGAAGGGAAAGATGTAACTCTGTGAGATGAATTCACAGAATACAGAGCAGTTTCTCAGAAAGCTTCTTTCCAGTTTTCAACGGAAAATATTTCCTTTTTCACCGTAGCCCTCTATGGGCTTCCAAATATCCCTTTGCCAATTCCACAAGAACAGCCTTACAGAAAGGCTTCTTCAAGGCAAAGATGTAATTCTGTGAGATGAATTAACGGAACGCAGAGAAGTTTCTCAGAAAGCTTCTTTCCAGTTTTGAACGGAAGATATTTCCTTTTTCACCATAGCCCTCTATGGGCTTCCAAATATCCCTTTGCCAATTCCACAAGAACAGCCTTAGCGAAAGGCTTCTTGAAGGGAAAGATGTAACTCTGTGAGATGAATTAAAAGAACACAGAGCAGTTTCTCAGAAAGCTTCTTTCCAGGTTTCAGCGGAAGATATTTCCTTTTTCACCATAGCCCTCTATGGGCTTCCAAATATCCCTTTGCCTATTCCACAAGAACAGCCTTAGCGAAAGGCTTCTTGAAGGGAAAAATGTAACTCTGTGAGATGAATTAACAGAACACAGAGCAGTTTCTCAGAAAGCTTCTTTCCAGTTTTGAACGGAAGATATTTCCTTTTTCACCATAGCCCTCTATGGGCTTCCAAATATCCCTTTGCCAATTCCACAAGAACAGCCTTAGCGAAAGGCTTCTTGAAGGGAAAGATGTAACTCTGTGAAATGAATTCACAGAATACAGAGCAGTTTCTCAGAAAGCTTCTTTCCAGTTTTGAACGGAAAATATTTCCTTTTCACCATAGCCCTCTATGGGCTTCCAAATATCCCTTTGCCAATTCCACAAGAACAGCCTTACAGAAAGGCTTCTTCAAGGCAAAGATGTAACTCTGTGAGATGAATTAACGGAACGCAGAGAATTTCTCAGAAAGCTTCTTTCCAGTTTTGAACCGAAGATATTTCCTTTTTCACCATAGCCCTCTATGGGCTTCCAAATATCCGTTTGCCAATTCCACAAGAACAGCCTTAGCGAAAGGCTTCTTGAAGGGAAAGATGTAACTCTCTGAGATGAATTAAAAGAACACAGAGCAGTTTCTCAGAAAGCTTCTTTCCAGGTTTCAGCGGAAGATATTTCCTTTTTCACCATAGCCCTCTATGGGCTTCCAAATATCCCTTTGCCAATTCCACAATAACAGCCTTAGCGAAAGGCTTCTTGAAGGGAAAGATGTAACTCTGTGAGATGAATTAACAGAACACAGAGCAGTTTCTCAGAAAGCTTCTTTCCAGTTTTGAACGGAAAATATTTCCTTTTTCACCATAGCCCTCTATGGGCTTCCAAATATCCCTTTGCCAATTCCACAAGAACAGCCTTAGCGAAAGGCTTCTTGAAGGGAAAGATGTAACTCTGTGAGATGAATTAACAAACACAGAGCAGTTTCTCAGAAAGCTTCTTTCCAGTTTTGAGCGGAAGATATTTCCTCTTTCACCATAGCCCTCTATGGGCTTCCAAATATCCCTTTGCCAATTCCACAAGAAAAGCCTTAGCGAAAGGCTTCTTGAAGGGAAAGATGTAACTCTGTGACATGAATTAACAGAACATAGAGCAGTTTCTCAGAAAGCTTCTTTCCAGTTTTGAACGGAAGATATTTCCTTTTTCCCCATAGCCCTCTATGGGCTTCCAAATATCCCTTTGCCAATTGCACAAGAACAGCCTTAGCGAAAGGCTTCTTGAAGGGAAAGATGTAACTCTGTGAGATGAATTAACAGAACACAGAGCAGTTTCTCAGAAAGCTTCTTTCCAGTTTTGAACGGAAGATATTTCCTTTTTCACCATAGCCCTCTATGGGCTTCCAAATATCCCTTTGCCAATTCCACAAGAACAGCCTGAGCGAAAGGCTTCTTGAAGGGAAAGATGTAACTCTGTGAGATGAATTCACAGAACACAGAGAAGTTTCTCAGAAAGCTTCTTTCCAGTTTTGAGCGGAAGATATTTCCTTTTTCACCATAGCCCTCTAAGGGCTTCCAAATATCCCTTTGCCAATTCCACAAGAACAGCCTTAGCGAAAGTCCTCTTGAAGGGAAAGATGTAACTCTGTGAGATGAATTAACAGAACACAGAGCAGTTTCTCAGAAAGCTTCTTTCCAGTTTTGAACGGAAGATATTTCCTTTTTCACCATAGCCCTCTATGGGCTTCCAAATATCCCTTTGCCAATTCCACAAGAACAGCCTTAGCGAAAGGCTTCTTGAAGGGAAAGATGTAACTCTGTGAGATGAATTCACAGAACACAGAGCAGTGTCTCAGAAAGCTTCTTTCCAGTTTTGAACGGAAAATATTTCCTTTTTCACCATAGCCCTCTATGGGCTTCCAAATATCCCTTTGCCAATTCCACAAGAACAGCCTTACAGAAAGGCTTCTTCAAGGCAAAGATGTAACTCTGTGAGATGAATTAACGGAACGCAGAGAAGTTTCTCAGAAAGCTTCTTTCCAGTTTTGAACGGAAGATATTTCCTTTTTCACCATAGCCCTCTATGGGCTTCCAAATATCCCTTTGCCAATTCCACAAGAACAGCCTTAGCGAAAGGCTTCTTGAAGGGAAAGATGTAACTCTGTGAGATGAATTAAAAGAACACAGAGCAGTTTCTCAGAAAGCTTCTTTCCAGGTTTCAGCGGAAGATATTTCCTTTTTCAACATAGCCCTCTATGGGCTTCCAAATATCCCTTTGCCAATTCCACAATAACAGCCTTAGCGAAAGTCTTCTTGAAGGTTAAGATGTAACTCTGTGAGATGAATTAACAGAACACAGAGCAGTTTCTCAGAAAGCTTCTTTCCAGTTTTCAGCTAAAGATATTTCCTTTTTCACCATAGCCCTCTATGGGCTTCCAAATATCCCTTTGAAAATTCCACAAGAACAGCCTTAGCCAAAGGCTTCTTGAAGGGAAAGATGTAACTCTGTGAGATGAATTAACAGAACACAGAGCCGTTTCTCAGAAAGCTTCTTTCCAGTTTTGAACGGAAGATATTTCCTTTTTCACCATAGCGCTCTATGGGCTTCCAAATATCCCTTTGCCAATTCCACAAGAACAGCCTTAGGGAAAGGCTTCTTGAAGGGAAAGATGTAACTCTGTGAGATGAATTTACAGAACACAGAGCAGTTTCTCAGAAAGCTTCTTTCCAGTTTTCAGGGGAAGATATTTCCTTTTTCACCATAGCCCTCTATGGGCTTCCAAATATCCCTTTGCCAATTCCACAAGAACAGCCTTAGCGAAAGGCTTCTTGAAGGGAAAGATGTAACTCTGTGAGATGAATTAACAGAACACAGAGCAGTTTCTCAGAAAGCTTCTTTCCAGTTTTCAGCTAAAGATATTTCCTTTTTCATCATAGCCCTCTATGGGCTTCCAAATATCCCTTTGCCAATTCCACAAGAACAGCCTTAGCGAAAGGCTTCTTGAAGGGAAAGATGTAACTCTGTGTGATGAATTAACAGAACACAGAGCAGTTTCTCAGAAAGCTTCTTTCCAGTTTTGAACGGAAGATATTTCCTTTTTCACCATGGCCCTCTATGGGCTTCCAAATATCCCTTTGCCAATTCCACAAGAACAGCCTTAGGGAAAGGCTTCTTGTAGGGAAAGATGTAACTCTGTGAGATGAATTCACAGAACACAGAGCAGTTTCTCAGAAAGCTTCTTTCCACTTTTGAACGGAAGATATTTCCTTTGTCACCATAGCCCTCTATGGGCTTCCAAATATCCCTTTGCCAATTCCACAAGAACAGCCTTAGCGAAAGGCTTCTTGAAGGGAAAGATGTAACTCTGTGAGATGAATTAACAGAACACAGAGCAGTTTCTCAGAAAGCTTCTTTCCAGTGTTCAGCGGAAGATATTTCCTTTTTCACCATAGCCCTCTATGGGCTTCCAAATATCCCTTTGCCAATTCCACAAGAACAGCCTTAGCGAACGGCTTCTTGAAGGGAAAGATGTAACTCTGTGAGATGAATTAACAGAACACAGAGCAGTTTCTCAGAAAGCTTCTTTCCAGTTTTGAACGGAAGATATTTCCTTTTTCACCATAGCCCTCTATGGGCTTCCAAATATCCCTTTGCCAATTCCACAAGAACAGCCTTAGCGAAAGGCTTCTTGAAGGGTAACATGTAACTCTGTGAGATGAATTAAGAGAACACAGAGCAGTTTCTCAGAAAGCTTCTTTCCAGTTTTGAACGGAAGATATTTCCTTTTTCACCATAGCCCTCTATGGGCTTCCAAATATCCCTTTGCCAATTCCACAAGAACAGCCTGAGCGAAAGGCTTCTTGAAGGGAAACATGTAACTCTGTGAGATGAATTAAGAGTGCACAGAGCAGTTTCTCAGAAAGCTTCTTTCCAGTTTTGAGCGGAAGATATTTCCTTTTTCACCATAGCCCTCTATGGGCTTCCAAATATCCCTTTGACAATTCCACAAGAACAGCCTTAGCGAAAGTCTTCTTGAAGGGAAAGATGTAACTCTGTGAGATGAATTAACGGAACGCAGAGAATTTCTCAGAAAGCTTCTTTCCAGTTTTGAACCGAAGATATTTCCTTTTTCACCATAGCCCTCTATGGGCTTCCAAATATCCCTTTGCCAATTCCACAAGAACAGCCTTAGCGAAAGGCTTCTTGAAGGGAAAGATGTAACTCTCTGAGATGAATTAAAAGAACACAGAGCAGTTTCTCAGAAAGCTTCTTTCCAGGTTTCAGCGGAAGATATTTCCTTTTTCACCATAGCCCTCTATGGGCTTCCAAATATCCCTTTGCCAATTCCACAATAACAGCCTTAGCGAAAGGCTTCTTGAAGGGAAAGATGTAACTCTGTGAGATGAATTAACAGAACACAGAGCAGTTTCTCAGAAAGCTTCTTTCCAGTTTTGAACGGAAAATATTTCCTTTTTCACCATAGCCCTCTATGGGTTTCCAAATATCCCTTTGCCAATTCCACAAGAACAGCCTTAGCGAAAGGCTTCTTGAAGGGAAAGATGTAACTCTGTGTGATGAATTAACAAACACAGAGCAGTTTCTCAGAAAGCTTCTTTCCAGTTTTGAGCGGAAGATATTTCCTCTTTCACCATAGCCCTCTATGGGCTTCCAAATATCCCTTTGCCAATTCCACAAGAAAAGCCTTAGCGTAAGGCTTCTTGAAGGGAAAGATGTAACTCTGTGACATGAATTAACAGAACATAGAGCAGTTTCTCAGAAAGCTTCTTTCCAGTTTTGAACGGAAGATATTTCCTTTTTCCCCATAGCCCTCTATGGGCTTCCAAATATCCCTTTGCCAATTGCACAAGAACAGCCTTAGCGAAAGGCTTCTTGAAGGGAAAGATGTAACTCTGTGAGATGAATTAACAGAACACAGAGCAGTTTCTCAGAAAGCTTCTTTCCAGTTTTGAACGGAAGATATTTCCTTTTTCACCATAGCCCTCTATGGGCTTCCAAATATCCCTTTGCCAATTCCACAAGAACAGCCTGAGCGAAAGGCTTCTTGAAGGGAAAGATGTAACTCTGTGAGATGAATTCACAGAACACAGAGAAGTTTCTCAGAAAGCTTCTTTCCAGTTTTGAGCGGAAGATATTTCCTTTTTCACCATAGCCCTCTAAGGGCTTCCAAATATCCCTTTGCCAATTCCACAAGAACAGCCTTAGCGAAAGTCCTCTTGAAGGGAAAGATGTAACTCTGTGAGATGAATTAACAGAACACAGAGCAGTTTCTCAGAAAGCTTCTTTCCAGTTTTGAACGGAAGATATTTCCTTTTTCACCATAGCCCTCTATGGGCTTCCAAATATCCCTTTGCCAATTCCACAAGAACAGCCTTAGCGAAAGGCTTCTTGAAGGGAAAGATGTAACTCTGTGAGATGAATTCACAGAACACAGAGCAGTGTCTCAGAAAGCTTCTTTCCAGTTTTGAACGGAAAATATTTCCTTTTTCACCATAGCCCTCTATGGGCTTCCAAATATCCCTTTGCCAATTCCACAAGAACAGCCTTACAGAAAGGCTTCTTCAAGGCAAAGATGTAACTCTGTGAGATGAATTAACGGAACGCAGAGAAGTTTCTCAGAAAGCTTCTTTCCAGTTTTGAACGGAAGATATTTCCTTTTTCACCATAGCCCTCTATGGGCTTCCAAATATCCCTTTGCCAATTCCACAAGAACAGCCTTAGCGAAAGGCTTCTTGAAGGGAAAGATGTAACTCTGTGAGATGAATTAAAAGAACACAGAGCAGTTTCTCAGAAAGCTTCTTTCCAGGTTTCAGCGGAAGATATTTCCTTTTTCAACATAGCCCTCTATGGGCTTCCAAATATCCCTTTGCCAATTCCACAATAACAGCCTTAGCGAAAGTCTTCTTGAAGGTTAAGATGTAACTCTGTGAGATGAATTAACAAAACACAGAGCAGTTTCTCAGAAAGCTTCTTTCCAGTTTTCAGCTAAAGATATTTCCTTTTTCACCATAGCCCTCTATGGGCTTCCAAATATCCCTTTGAAAATTCCACAAGAACAGCCTTAGCCAAAGGCTTCTTGAAGGGAAAGATGTAACTCTGTGAGATGAATTAACAGAACACAGAGCCGTTTCTCAGAAAGCTTCTTTCCAGTTTTGAACGGAAGATATTTCCTTTTTCACCATAGCGCTCTATGGGCTTCCAAATATCCCTTTGCCAATTCCACAAGAACAGCCTTAGGGAAAGGCTTCTTGAAGGGAAAGATGTAACTCTGTGAGATGAATTTACAGAACACAGAGCAGTTTCTCAGAAAGCTTCTTTCCAGTTTTCAGGGGAAGATATTTCCTTTTTCACCATAGCCCTCTATGGGCTTCCAAATATCCCTTTGCCAATTCCACAAGAACAGCCTTAGCGAAAGGCTTCTTGAAGGGAAAGATGTAACTCTGTGAGATGAATTAACAGAACACAGAGCAGTTTCTCAGAAAGCTTCTTTCCAGTTTTCAGCTAAAGATATTTCCTTTTTCATCATAGCCCTCTATGGGCTTCCAAATATCCCTTTGCCAATTCCACAAGAACAGCCTTAGCGAAAGGCTTCTTGAAGGGAAAGATGTAACTCTGTGTGATGAATTAACAGAACACAGAGCAGTTTCTCAGAAAGCTTCTTTCCAGTTTTGAACGGAAGATATTTCCTTTTTCACCATGGCCCTCTATGGGCTTCCAAATATCCCTTTGCCAATTCCACAAGAACAGCCTTAGGGAAAGGCTTCTTGTAGGGAAAGATGTAACTCTGTGAGATGAATTCACAGAACACAGAGCAGTTTCTCAGAAAGCTTCTTTCCACTTTTGAACGGAAGATATTTCCTTTGTCACCATAGCCCTCTATGGGCTTCCAAATATCCCTTTGCCAATTCCACAAGAACAGCCTTAGCGAAAGGCTTCTTGAAGGGAAAGATGTAACTCTGTGAGATGAATTAACAGAACACAGAGCAGTTTCTCAGAAAGCTTCTTTCCAGTGTTCAGCGGAAGATATTTCCTTTTTCACCATAGCCCTCTATGGGCTTCCAAATATCCCTTTGCCAATTCCACAAGAACAGCCTTAGCGAACGGCTTCTTGAAGGGAAAGATGTAACTCTGTGAGATGAATTAACAGAACACAGAGCAGTTTCTCAGAAAGCTTCTTTCCAGTTTTGAACGGAAGATATTTCCTTTTTCACCATAGCCCTCTATGGGCTTCCAAATATCCCTTTGCCAATTCCACAAGAACAGCCTTAGCGAAAGGCTTCTTGAAGGGTAACATGTAACTCTGTGAGATGAATTAAGAGAACACAGAGCAGTTTCTCAGAAAGCTTCTTTCCAGTTTTGAACGGAAGATATTTCCTTTTTCACCATAGCCCTCTATGGGCTTCCAAATATCCCTTTGCCAATTCCACAAGAACAGCCTGAGCGAAAGGCTTCTTGAAGGGAAACATGTAACTCTGTGAGATGAATTAAGAGTGCACAGAGCAGTTTCTCAGAAAGCTTCTTTCCAGTTTTGAGCGGAAGATATTTCCTTTTTCACCATAGCCCTCTATGGGCTTCCAAATATCCCTTTGACAATTCCACAAGAACAGCCTTAGCGAAAGTCTTCTTGAAGGGAAAGATGTAACTCTGTGAGATGAATTAACAGAACACAGAGCAGTTTCTCAGAAAGCTTCTTTCCAGTTTTGAACGGAAGATATTTCCTTTTTCACCGTAGCCCTCTATGGGCTTCCAAATATCCCTTTGCCAATTCCACAATAACAGCCTGAGCGAAAGGCTTCTTGAAGGGAAAGATGTAACTCTGTGATATGAATTAACAGAACACAGAGCAGTTTCTCAGAAAGCTTCTTTCCAGTTTTGAACTGAAGATATTTCCTTTTTCACCATAGCCCTCTATGGGCTTCCAAATATCCCTTTGCCAATTCCAAAAGAACAGCCTTACAGAAAGGCTTCTTCAAGGCAAAGATGTAACTCTGTGAGATGAATTAACGGAACGCAGAGAAGTTTCTCAGAAAGCTTCTTTCCAGGTTTCAGCGGAAGATATTTCCTTTTTCACCATAGCCCTCTATGGGCTTCCAAATATCCCTTTGCCAATTCCACAATAACAGCCTTAGCGAAAGGCTTCTTGAAGGGACAGATGTAACTCTGTGAGATGAATTAACAGAACACAGAGCAGTTTCTCAGAAAGCTTCTTTCCAGTTTTGAACGGAAAATATTTCCTTTTTCACCATAGCCCTCTATGGGCTTCCAAATATCCCTTTGCCAATTCCACAAGAACAGCCTTAGCGAAAGGCTTCTAGAAGGGAAAGATGTAACTCTGTGAGATGAATTAACAAACACAGAGCAGTTTCTCAGAAAGCTTCTTTCCAGTTTTGAGCGGAAGATATTTCCTCTTTCACCATAGCCCTCTATGGGCTTCCAAATATCCCTTTGCCAATTCCACAAGAAAAGCCTTAGCGAAAGGCTTCTTGAAGGGAAAGATGTAACTCTGTGACATGAATTAACAGAACATAGAGCAGTTTCTCAGAAATCTTCTTTCCAGTTTTGAACGGAAGATATTTCCTTTTTCCCCATAGCCCTCTATGGGCTTCCAAATATCCCTTTGCCAATTGCACAAGAACAGCCTGAGCGAAGGGCTTCTTGAAGGGAAAGATGTAACTCTGTGAGATGAATTAACAGAACACAGAGCAGTTTCTCAGAAAGCTTCTTTCCAGTTTTGAACGGAAGATATTTCCTTTTTCACCATAGCCCTCTATGGGCTTCCAAATATCCCTTTGCCAATTCCACAAGAACAGCCTGAGCGAAAGGCTTCTTGAAGGGAAAGATGTAACTCTGTGAGATGAATTCACAGAACACAGAGAAGTTTCTCAGAAAGCTTCTTTCCAGTTTTGAGCGGAAGATATTTCCTTTTTCACCATAGCCCTCTAAGGGCTTCCAAATAACCCTTTGACAATTCCACAAGAACAGCCTTAGCGAAAGTCTTCTTGAAGGGAAAGATGTAACTCTGTGAGATGAATTAACAGAACACAGAGCAGTTTCTCAGAAAGCTTCTTTCCAGTTTTGAACGGAAGATATTTCCTTTTTCACCATAGCCCTCTATGGGCTTACAAATATCCCTTTGCCAATTCCACAAGAACAGCCTTAGCGAAAGGCTTCTTGAAGGGAAAGATGTAACTCTGTGAGATGAATTCACAGAACACAGAGCAGTGTCTCAGAAAGCTTCTTTCCAGTTTTGAACGGAAAATATTTCCTTTTTCACCATAGCCCTCTATGGGCTTCCAAATATCCCTTTGCCAATTCCACAAGAACAGCCTTAGCGAAAGGCTTCTTCAAGGCAAAGATGTAACTCTGTGAGATGAATTAACGGAACGTGGAGAAGTTTCTCAGAAATCTTCTTTCCAGTTTTGAACGGAAGATATTTCCTTTTTCACCATAGCCCTTTCTGGGCTTCCAAATATCCCTTTGCCAATTCCACAAGAACAGCCTTAGCGAAAGGCTTCTTGAAGGGAAAGATGTAACTCTGTGAGATGAATTAAAAGAACACAGAGCAGTTTCTCAGAAAGCTTCTTTCCAGGTTTCAGCGGAAGATATTTCCTTTTTCACCATAGCCCTCTATGGGCTTCCAAATATCCCTTTGCCAATTCCACAAGAACAGCCTTAGCGAAAGGCTTCTTGAAGGGAAAGATGTAACTCTGTGAGATGAATTAACAGAACACAGAGCAGTTTCTCAGAAAGCTTCTTTCCAGTTTTCAGCTAAAGATATTTCCTTTTTCACCATAGCCCTCTATGGGCTTCCAAATATCCCTTTGCCAATTCCACAAGAACAGCCTTAGGGAAAGGCTTCTTGAAGGGAAAGATGTAACTCTGTGAGATGAATTCACAGAACACAGAGCAGTTTCTCAGAAAGCTTCTTTCCAGTTTTGAACGGAAGATATTTCCTTTGTCACCATTGCCCTCTATGGGCTTCCAAATATCCCTTTGCCAATTCCACAAGAACAGCCTTAGCGAAAGGCTTCTTGAAGGGAAAGATGTAACTCTGTGAAATGAATTAACAGAACACAGAGCAGTTTCTCAGAAAGCTTCTTTCCAGTTTTCAGCGGAAGATATTTCCTTTTTCACCATAGCCATCTATGGGCTTCCAAATATCCCTTTGCCAATTCCACAAGAACAGCCTTAGCGAAAGGCTTCTTGAAGGGAAAGATGTAACTCTGTGACATGAATTAACAGAACACAGAGCAGTTTCTCAGAAAGCTTCTTTCCAGTTTTGAACGGAAGATATTTCCTTTTTCACCATAGCCCTCTATGGGCTTCCAAATATCCCTTTGCCAATTCCACAAGAACAGCCTTAGCCAAAGGCTTCTTGAAGGGAAAGATGTAACTCTGTGAGATGAATTAACAGAACACAGAGCCGTTTCTCAGAAAGCTTCTTTCCAGTTTTGAACGGAAGATATTTCCTTTTTCACCATAGCCCTCTATGGGCTTCCAAATATCCCTTTGCCAATTCCACAAGAAGAGCCTTAGGGAAAGGCTTCTTGAAGGGAAAGATGTAACTCTGTGAGATGAATTTACAGAACACAGAGCAGTTTCTCAGAAAGCTTCGTTCCAGTTTTCAGGGGAAGATATTTCCTTTTTCACCATAGCCCTCTATGGGCTTCCAAATATCCCTTTGCCAATTCCACAAGAACAGCCTTATCGAAAGGCTTCTTGAAGGGAAAGATGTAACTCTGTGAGATGAATTAACAGAACACAGAGCAGTTTCTCAGAAAGCTTCTTTCCAGTTTTCAGCTAAAGATATTTCCTTTTTCATCATAGCCCTCTATGGGCTTCCAAATATCCCTTTGCCAATTCCACAAGAACAGCCTTAGCGAAAGGCTTCTTGAAGGGGAAGATGTAACTCTGTGAGATGAATTAACAGAACACAGAGCAGTTTCTCAGAAAGCTTCTTTCCAGTTTTGAACGGAAGATATTTCCTTTTTCACCATATCCCTCTATGGGCTTCCAAATATCCCTTTGCCAATTCCACAAGAACAGCCTTAGGGAAAGGCTTCTTGAAGGGAAAGATGTAACTCTGTGAGATGAATTCACAGAACACAGAGCAGTTTCTCAGAAAGCTTCTTTCCAGTTTTGAACGGAAGATATTTCCTTTGTCACCATAGCCCTCTATGGGCTTCCAAATATCCCTTTGCCAATTCCACAAGAACAGCCTTAGCGAAAGGCTTCTTGAAGGGAAAGATGTAACTCTGTGAGATGAATTAACAGAACACAGAGCAGTTTCTCAGAAAGCTTCTTTCCAGTTTTCAGCGGAAGATATTTCCTTTTTCACCATAGCCCTCTATGGGCTTCCAAATATCCCTTTGCCAATTCCACAAGAACAGCCTTAGCGAAAGGCTTCTTGAAGGGAAAGATGTAACTCTGTGAGATGAATTTACAGAACACAGAGCAGTTTCTCAGAAAGCTTCTTTCCAGTTTTGAACGGAAAATATTTTCTTTTTCACCATAGCCCTCTATGGGCTTCCAAATATCCCTTTGCCAATTCCACAAGAACAGCCTTAGCGAAAGGCTTCTTGAAGGGAAAGATGTAACTCTGTGAGATGAATTAACAAACATAGAGCAGTTTCTCAGAAAGCTTCTTTACAGTTTTGAGCGGAAAATATTTTCTTTTTCACCATAGCCCTCTATGGGCTTCCAAATATCCCTTTGCCAATTCCACAAGAACAGCCTTAGCGAAAGGCTTCTTGAAGGGAAAGATGTAACTCTGTGAGATGAATTCACAGAACACAGAGCAGTTTCTCAGAAAGCTTCTTTCCAGTTTTGAACGGAAGATATTTCCTTTTTCACCATAGCCCTCTATGGGCTTCCAAATATCCCTTTGCCAATTCCACAAGAACAGCCTTAGCGAAAGGCTTCTTGAAGGGAAACATGTAATTCTGTGAGATGAATTAACAGAACGCAGAGCAGTTTCTCAGAAAGCTTCTTTCCAGTTTTGAACGGAAGATATTTCCTTTTTCACCATAGCCCTCTAGGGGCTTCCAAATATCCCTTTGCCAATTCCACAAGAACAGCCTGAGCGAAAGGCTTCTTGAAGGAAAAGATGTAACTCTGTGAGATGAATTCACAGAACACAGAGCAGTTTCTCAGAAAGCTTCTTTCCAGTTTTGAACGGAAGATATTTCCTTTTTCACCCTAGCCCTCTATGGGCTTCCAAATATCCCTTTGCCAATTCCACAAGAACAGCCTTAGGGAAAGGCTTCTTGAAGGGAAAGATGTAACTCTGTGAGATGAATTCACAGAACACAGAGCAGTGTCTCAGAAAGCTTCTTTCCAGTTTTGAACGGAAGATATTTCCTTTTTCACCATAGCCCTCTATGGGCTTCCAAATATCCCTTTGCCAATTCCACAAGAACAGCCTTACAGAAAGGCTTCTTCAAGGCAAAGATGTAACTCTGTGAGATGAATTAACGGAACGCAGAGAAGTTTCTCAGAAAGCTTCTTTCCAGTTTTGAACGGAAGATATTTCCTTTTTCACCATAGCCCTCTCTGGGCTTCCAAATATCCCTTTGCCAATTCCACAAGAACAGCCTTAGCGAAAGGCTTCTTGAAGGGAAAGATGTAACTCTGTGAGATGAATTAAAAGAACACAGAACAGTTTCTCAGAAAGCTTCTTTCCAGGTTTCAGCGGAAGATATTTCCTTTCTCACCATAGCCCTCTATGGGCTTCCAAATATCCCTTTGCCAATTCCACAATAACAGCCTTAGCGAAAGGCTTCTTGAAGGGAAAGATGTAACTCTGTGAGATGAATTAAAAGAACACAGAGCAGTTTCTCAGAAAGCTTCTTTCCAGTTTTCAGCTAAAGATATTTCCTTTTTCACCATAGCCCTCTATGGGCTTCCAAATATCCCTTTGCCAATTCCACAAGAACAGCCTTAGGGAAAGGCTTCTTGAAGGGAAAGATGTAACTCTGTGAGATGAATTCACAGAACACAGAGCAGTTTCTCAGAAAGCTTCTTTCCAGTTTTGAACGGAAGATATTTCCTTTGTCACCATTGCCCTCTATGGGCTTCCAAATATCCCTTTGCCAATTCCACAAGAACAGCCTTAGCGAAAGGCTTCTTGAAGGGAAAGATGTAACTCTGTGAGATGAATTAACAGAACACAGAGCAGTTTCTCAGAAAGCTTCTTTCCAGTTTTCAGCGGAAGATATTTCCTTTTTCACCATAGCCCTCTATGGGCTTCCAAATATCCCTTTGCCAATTCCACAAGAACAGCCTTAGCGAAAGGCTTCTTGAAGGGAAAGATGTAACTCTGTGAGATGAATTAACAGAACACAGAGCAGTTTCTCAGAAAGCTTCTTTCCAGTTTTGAACGGAAGATATTTCCTTTTTCACCATAGCCCTCTATGGGCTTCCAAATATCCCTTTGCCAATTCCACAAGAACAGCCTTAGCCAAAGGCTTCTTGAAGGGAAAGATGTAACTCTGTGAGATGAATTAACAGAACACATAGCAGTTTCTCAGAAAGCTTCTTTCCAGTTTTGAACGGAAGATATTTCCTTTTTCACCATAGCCCTCTATGGGCTTCCAAATATCCCTTTGCCAATTCCACAAGAACAGCCTTAGGGAAAGGCTTCTTGAAGGGAAAGATGTAACTCTGTGAGATGAATTTACAGAACACAGAGCAGTTTCTCAGAAAGCTTCTTTCCAGTTTTGAACGGAAGATATTTCCTTTTTCACCATAGCCCTCTATGGGCTTCCAAATATCCCTTTGCCAATTCCACAAGAACAGCCTTAGCGAAAGGCTTCTTGAAGGGAAAGATGTAACTCTGTGAGATGAATTAACAGAACACAGAGCAGTTTCTCAGAAAGCTTCTTTCCAGTTTTCAGCTAAAGATATTTCCTTTTTCATCATAGCCCTCTATGGGCTTCCAAATATCCCTTTGCCAATTCCACAAGAACAGCCTTAGCGAAAGGCTTCTTGAAGGGGAAGATGTAACTCTGTGAGATGAATTAACAGAACACAGAGCAGTTTCTCAGAAAGCTTCTTTCCAGTTTTGAACGGAAGATATTTCCTTTTTCACCATATCCCTCTATGGGCTTCCAAATATCCCTTTGCCAATTCCACAAGAACAGCCTTAGGGAAAGGCTTCTTGAAGGGAAAGATGTAACTCTGTGAGATGAATTCACAGAACACAGAGCAGTTTCTCAGAAAGCTTCTTTCCAGTTTTGAACGGAAGATATTTCCTTTGTCACCATAGCCCTCTATGGGCTTCCAAATATGCCTTTGCCAATTCCACAAGAACAGCCTTAGCGAAAGGCTTCTTGAAGGGAAAGATGTAACTCTGTGAGATGAATTAACAGAACACAGAGCAGTTTCTCAGAAAGCTTCTTTCCAGTTTTCAGCGGAAGATATTTCCTTTTTCACCATAGCCCTCTATGGGCTTCCAAATATCCCTTTGCCAATTCCACAAGAACAGCCTTAGCGAAAGGCTTCTTGAAGGGAAAGATGTAACTCTTTGAGATGAATTTACAGAACACAGAGCAGTTTCTCAGAAAGCTTCTTTCCAGTTTTGAACGGAAAATATTTTCTTTTTCACCATAGCCCTCTATGGGCTTCCAAATATCCCTTTGCCAATTCCACAAGAACAGCCTTAGCGAAAGGCTTCTTGAAGGGAAAGATGTAACTTTGTGAGATGAATTAACAAACATAGAGCAGTTTCTCAGAAAGCTTCTTTCCAGTTTTGAGCGGAAAATATTTTCTTTTTCACCATAGCCCTCTATGGGCTTCCAAATATCCCTTTGCCAATTCCACAAGAACAGCCTTAGCGAAAGGCTTCTTGAAGGGAAAGATGTAACTCTGTGAGATGAATTCACAGAACACAGAGCAGTTTCTCAGAAAGCTTCTTTCCAGTTTTGAACGGAAGATATTTCCTTTTTCACCATAGCCCTCTATGGGCTTCCAAATATCCCTTTGCCAATTCCACAAGAACAGCCTTAGCGAAAGGCTTCTTGAAGGGAAACATGTAATTCTGTGAGATGAATTAACAGAACGCAGAGCAGTTTCTCAGAAAGCTTCTTTCCAGTTTTGAACGGAAGATATTTCCTTTTTCACCATAGCCCTCTAGGGGCTTCCAAATATCCCTTTGCCAATTCCACAAGAACAGCCTGAGCGAAAGGCTTCTTGAAGGAAAAGATGTAACTCTGTGAGATGAATTCACAGAACACAGAGCAGTTTCTCAGAAAGCTTCTTTCCAGTTTTGAACGGAAGATATTTCCTTTTTCACCATAGCCCTCTATGGGCTTCCAAATATCCCTTTGCCAATTCCACAAGAACAGCCTTAGGGAAAGGCTTCTTGAAGGGAAAGATGTAACTCTGTGAGATGAATTCACAGAACACAGAGCAGTTTCTCAGAAAGCTTCTTTCCAGTTTTGAACGGAAGATATTTCCTTTGTCACCATAGCCCTCTATGGGCTTCCAAATATCCCTTTGCCAATTCCACAAGAACAGCCTTAGCGAAAGGATTCCTGAAGGGAAAGATGTAACTCTGTGAGCTGAATTAACAGAACACAGAGCAGTTTCTCAGAAAGCTTCTTTCCAGTTTTGAACGGAAAATATTTCCTTTTTCACCATAGCCCTCTATGGGCTTCCAAATATCCCTTTGCCAATTCCACAAGAACAGCCTTAGCGAAAGGCTTCTTGAAGGGAAAGATGTAACTCTGTGAGATGAATTAACAAACACAGAGCAGTTTCTCAGAAAGCTTCTTTCCAGTTTTGAGGGGAAGATATTTCCTCTTTCACCATAGCCCTCTAAGGGCTTCCAAATATCCCTTTGCCAATCCCCCAAGAACAGCCTTAGCGAAAGGCTTCTTGAAGGGAAAGATGTAACTCTGTGAGATGAATTAACAGAACACAGAGCAGTTTCTCAGAAAGCTTCTTTCCAGTTTTCAGCTAAAGATATTTCCTTTTGCACCATAGACCTCTATGGGCTTCCAAATATCCCTTTGCCAATTCCACAAGAACAGCCTTAGCGAAAGGCTTCTTGAAGGGAAAGATGTAACTCTGTGAGATGAATTAACAGAACACAGAGCCGTTTCTCAGAAAGCTTCTTTCCAGTTTTGAACGGAAGATATTTCCTTTTTCACCATAGCCCTCTATGGGCTTCCAAATATCCCTTTGCCAATTCCACAAGAACAGCCTTAGGGAAAGGCTTCTTGAAGGGAAAGATGTAACTCTGTGAGATGAATTTACAGAACACAGAGCAGTTTCTCAGAAAGCTTCTTTCCAGTTTTCAGGTGAAGATATTTCCTTTTTCACCATAGCCCTCTATGGGCTTCCAAATATCCCTTTGCCAATTCCACAAGAACAGCCTTAGCGAAAGGCTTCTTGAAGGGAAAGATGTAACTCTGTGAGATGAATTAAAAGAACACAGGGCAGTTTCTCAGAAAGCTTCTTTCCAGGTTTCAGCGGAAGATATTTCCTTTTTCACCATAGCCCTCTATGGGCTTCCAAATATCCCTTTGCCAATTCCACAATAACAGCCTTAGCGAAAGGCTTCTTGAAGGGAAAGATGTAACTCTGTGAGATGAATTAACAGAACACAGAGCCGTTTCTCAGAAAGCTTCTTTCCAGTTTTGAACGGAAGATATTTCCTTTTTCACCATAGCCCTCTATGGGCTTCCAAATATCCCTTTGCCAATTCCACAAGAACAGCCTTAGCGAAAGGCTTCTTGAAGGGAAAGATGTAACTCTGTGAGATGAATTAACAGAACACAGTGCAGTTTCTCAGAAAGCTTCTTTCCAGTTTTCAGCGGAAGATATTTCCTTTTTCACCATAGCCCTCTATGCGCTTGCAAATATCCCTTTGCCAATTCCAAAAGAACAGGATTAGCGAAAGGCTTCTTGAAGGGAAAGATGTAACTCTGTGAGATGAATTAACAGAACACAGAGCAGTTTCTCAGAAAGCTTCTTTCCAGTTTTGAACGGAAGATATTTCCTTTTTCAACATAGCCCTCTATGGGCTTCCAAATATCCCTTTGCCAATTCCACAAGAACAGCCTTAGCGAAAGGCTTCTTGAAGGGAAAGATGTAACTCTGTGAGATGAATTAACAGAACACAGAGCAGTTTCTCAGAAAGCTTCTTTCCAGTTTTCAGCTAAAGATATTTCCTTTTTCATCATAGCCCTCTATGGGCTTCCAAATATCCCTTTGCCAATTCCACAAGAACAGCCTTAGCGAAAGGCTTCTTGAAGGGAAAGATGTAACTCTGTGAGATGAATTAACAGAACACAGAGCAGTTTCTCAGAAAGCTTCTTTCCAGTTTTGAACGGAAGATATTTCCTTTTTCACCATATCCCTCTATGGGCTTCCAAATATCCCTTTGCCAATTCCACAAGAACAGCCTTAGGGAAAGGCTTCTTGAAGGGAAAGATGTAACTCTGTGAGATGAATTCACAGAACACAGAGCAGTTTCTCAGAAAGCTTCTTTCCAGTTTTGAACGGAAGATATTTCCTTTGTCACCATAGCCCTCTATGGGCTTCCAAATATCCCTTTGCCAATTCCACAAGAACAGCCTTAGCGAAAGGCTTCTTGAAGGGAAAGATGTAACTCTGTGAGATGAATTAACAGAACACAGAGCAGTTTCTCAGAAAGCTTCTTTCCAGTTTTCAGCGGAAGATATTTCCTTTTTCACCATAGCCCTCTATGGGCTTCCAAATATCCCTTTGCCAATTCCACAAGAACAGCCTTAGCGAAAGGCTTCTTGAAGGGAAAGATGTAACTCTGTGAGCTGAATTAACAGACCACAGAGCAGTTTCTCAGAAAGCTTCTTTCCAGTTTTGAACGGAAGATATTTCCTTTTTCACCATAGCCCTCTATGGGCTTCCAAATATCCCTTTGCCAATCCCCCAAGAACAGCCTTAGCGAAAGGCTTCTTGAAGGGAAAGATGTAACTCTGTGAGATGAATTAACAGAACACAGAGCAGTTTCTCAGAAAGCTTCTTTCCAGTTTTCAGCTAAAGATATTTCCTTTTGCACCATAGCCCTCTATGGGCTTCCAAATATCCCTTTGCCAATTCCACAAGAACAGCCTTAGCGAAAGGCTTCTTGAAGGGAAAGATGTAACTCTGTGAGATGAATTAACAGAACACAGAGCCGTTTCTCAGAAAGCTTCTTTCCAGTTTTGAACGGAAGATATTTCCTTTTTCACCATAGCCCTCTATGGGCTTACAAATATCCCTTTGCCAATTCCACAAGAACAGCCTTAGGGAAAGGCTTCTTGAAGGGAAAGATGTAACTCTGTGAGATGAATTTACAGAACACAGAGCAGTTTCTCAGAAAGCTTCTTTCCAGTTTTCAGGGGAAGATATTTCCTTTTTCACCATAGCCCTCTATGGGCTTCCAAATATCCCTTTGCCAATTCCACAAGGACAGCCTTAGCGAAAGGCTTCTTGAAGGGAAAGATGTAACTCTGTGAGATGAATTAATAGAACACAGAGCAGTTTCTCAGAAAGCTTCTTTCCAGTTTTCAGCGGAAGATATTTCCTTTTTCATCATAGCCCTCTATGGGCTTCCAAATATCCCTTTGCCAATTCCACAAGAACAACCTTAGCGAAAGGCTTCTTGAAGGGAAAGATGTAACTCTGTGAGATGAATTAACAGAACACAGAGCAGTTTCTCAGAAAGCTTCTTTCCAGTTTTGAACGGAAGATATTTCCTTTGTCACCATAGAACTCTATGGGCTTCCAAATATCCCTTTGCAAATTCCACAAGAACAGCCTTAGCGAAAGGCTTCTTGAAGGGAAAGATGTAACTCTGTGAGATGAATTAACAGAACACAGAGCAGTTTCTCAGAAAGCTTCTTTCCAGTTTTCAGCGGAAGTTATTTCTTTTTTCACCATAGCCCTCTATGGGCTTCCAAATATCCCTTTGCCAATTCCACAAGAACAGCCTTAGCGAAAGGCTTCTTGAAGGGAAAGATGTAACTCTGTGAGATGAATTCACAGAACACAGAGCAGTTTCTCAGAAAGCTTCTTTCCAGTTTTGAACGGAAGATATTTCCTTTTTCACCATAGCCCTCTATGGGCTTCCAAATATCCCTTTGCCAATTCCACAAGAACAGCCTTAGCGAAAGGCTTCTTGAAGGGAAAGATGTAACTCTGTGAGATGAATTAAGAGAACACAGAGCAGTTTCTCAGATAGCTTCTTTCCAGTTTTGAACGGAAGATATTTCCTTTTTCACCATAGCCCTCTATGGGCTTCCAAATATCCCTTTGCCAATTCCACAAGAACAGCCTGAGCGAAAGGCTTCTTGAAGGGAAAGATGTAACTCTGTGAGATGAATTCACAGAACACAGAGAAGTTTCTCAGAAAGCTTCTTTCCAGTTTTGAGCGGAAGATATTTCCTTTTTCACCATAGCCCTCTATGGGCTTCCAAATATCCCTTTGCCAATTCCACAAGAACAGCCTTAGCGAAAGTCTTCTTGAAGGGAAAGATGTAACTCTGTGAGATGAATTAACAGAACACAGAGCAGTTTCTCAGAGAGCTTCTTTCCAGTTTTGAACGGAAGATATTTCCTTTTTCACCATAGCCCTCTATGGGCTTCCAAATATCCATTTGCCAATTCCACCAGAACAGCCTTAGCGAAAGGCTTCTTGAAGGGAAAGATGTAACTCTGTGTGATGAATTAACAGAACACAGTGCAGTTTCTCAGAAAGCTTCTTTCCAGTTTTCAGCGGAAGATATTTCCTTTTTCACCATAGCCCTCTATGCGCTTGCAAATATCCCTTTGCCAATTCCAAAAGAACAGGCTTAGCGAAAGGCTTCTTGAAGGGAAAGATGTAACTCTGTGAGATGAATTAACAGAACACAGAGCAGTTTCTCAGAAAGCTTCTTTCCAGTTTTGAACGGAAGATATTTCCTTTTTCACCGTAGCCCTCTATGGGCTTCCAAATATCCCTTTGCCAATTCCACAAGAACAGCCTTAGCGAAAGGCTTCTTGAAGGGAAAGATGTAACTCTGTGAGATGAATTCACAGAACACAGAGCAGTTTCTCAGAAAGCTTCTTTCCAGTTTTGAACGGAAGATATTTCCTTTTTCACCATAGCCCTCTATGGGCTTCCAAATATCCCTCTGCCAATTCCACAAGAACAGCCTTAGCGAAAGGCTTCTTGAAGGGAAAGATGTTACTCTGTGAGATGAATTAACAGAACACAGAGCAGTTTCTCAGAAAGCTTCTTTCCAGTTTTGAACGGAAGATATTTCCTTTTTCACCATAGCCCTCTATGGGCTTCCAAATATCCCTTTGCCAATTCCACAAGAACAGCCTGAGCGAAAGGCTTCTTGAAGGGAAAGATGTAACTCTGTGAGATGAATTCACAGAACACAGAGAAGTTTCTCAGAAAGCTTCTTTCCAGTTTTGAGCGGAAGATATTTCCTTTTTCACCGTAGCCCTCTATGGGCTTCCAAATATCCCTTTGCCAATTCCACAAGAACAGCCTTAGCGAAAGGCTTCTTGAAGGGAAAGATGTAACTCTGTGAGATGAATTAACAGAACACAGAGCAGTTTCTCAGAAAGCTTCTTTCCAGTTTTGAACGGAAGATATTTCCTTTTTCACCATAGCCCTCTATGGGCTTCCAAATATCCCTTTGCCAATTCCACAAGAACAGCCTTAGCGAAAGGCTTCTTGAAGGGAAAGATGTAACTCTGTGAGATGAATTCACAGAACACAACGCAGTTTCTCAGAAAGCTTCTTTCCAGTTTTGAACGGAAGATATTTCCTTTTTCACCATAGCCCTCTATGGGCTTCCAAATATCCCTTTGCCAATTCCACAAGAACAGCCTTAGCGAAAGGCTTCTTGAAGGGAAAGATGTAACTCTGTGTGATGAATTAACAGAACACAGTGCAGTTTCTCAGAAAGCTTCTTTCCAGTTTTCAGCGGAAGATATTTCCTTTTTCACCATAGCCCTCTATGCGCTTGCAAATATCCCTTTGCCAATTCCAAAAGAACAGGCTTAGCGAAAGGCTTCTTGAAGGGAAAGATGTAACTCTGTGAGATGAATTAACAGAACACAGAGCAGTTTCTCAGAAAGCTTCTTTCCAGTTTTGAACGGAAGATATTTCCTTTTTCACCATAGCCCTCTATGGGCTTCCAAATATCCCTTTGCCAATTCCACAAGAACAGCCTTAGCGAAAGGCTTCTTGAAGGGAAAGATGTAACTCTGTGAGATGAATTCACAGAACACAGAGCAGTTTCTCAGAAAGCTTCTTTCCAGTTTTGAACGGAAGATATTTCCTTTTTCACCATAGCCCTCTATGGGCTTCCAAATATCCCTTTGCCAATTCCACAAGAACAGCCTTAGCGAAAGGCTTCTTGAAGGGAAAGATGTTACTCTGTGAGATGAATTAACAGAACACAGAGCAGTTTCTCAGAAAGCTTCTTTCCAGTTTTGAACGGAAGATATTTCCTTTTTCACCATAGCCCTCTATGGGCTTCCAAATATCCCTTTGCCAATTCCACAAGAACAGCCTGAGCGAAAGGCTTCTTGAAGGGAAAGATGTAACTCTGTGAGATGAATTCACAGAACACAGAGAAGTTTCTCAGAAAGCTTCTTTCCAGTTTTGAGCGGAAGATATTTCCTTTTTCACCGTAGCCCTCTATGGGCTTCCAAATATCCCTTTGCCAATTCCACAAGAACAGCCTTAGCGAAAGGCTTCTTGAAGGGAAAGATGTAACTCTGTGAGATGAATTAACAGAACACAGAGCAGTTTCTCAGAAAGCTTCTTTCCAGTTTTGAACGGAAGATATTTCCTTTTTCACCATAGCCCTCTATGGGCTTCCAAATATCCCTTTGCCAATTCCACAAGAACAGCCTTAGCGAAAGGCTTCTTGAAGGGAAAGATGTAACTCTGTGAGATGAATTCACAGAACACAACGCAGTTTCTCAGAAAGCTTCTTTCCAGTTTTGAACGGAAGATATTTCCTTTTTCACCATAGCCCTCTATGGGCTTCCAAATATCCCTTTGCCAATTCCACAAGAACAGCCTTAGCGAAAGGCTTCTTGAAGGGAAAGATGTAACTCTGTGAGATGAATTCACAGAACACAACGCAGTTTATCAGAAAGCTTCTTTCCAGTTTTGAACGGAAGATATTTCCTTTTTCACCATAGCCCTCTATGGGCTTCCAAATATCCCTTTGCCAATTCCACAAGAACAGCCTTAGCGAAAGTCTTCTTGAAGGGAAAGATGTAACTCTGTGAGATGAATTAACAGAACACAGAGCAGTTTCTCAGAAAGCTTCTTTCCAGTTTTCAGCGGAAGATATTTCCTTTTTCACCATAGACCTCTATGCGCTTGCAAATATCCCTTTGCCAATTCCAAAAGAACAGGCTTAACGAAAGGCTTCTTGAAGGGAAAGATGTAACTCTGTGAGATGAATTAACAGAACACAGAGCAGTTTCTCAGAAAGCTTCTTTCCAGTTTTGAACGGAAGATATTTCCTTTTTCACCATAGCCCTCTATGGGCTTCCAAATATCCCTTTGCCAATTCCACAAGAACAGCCTTAGCGAAAGGCTTCTTGAAGGGAAAGATGTAACTCTGTGTGATGAATTAACAGAACACAGTGCAGTTTCTCAGAAAGCTTCTTTCCAGTTTTCAGCGGAAGATATTTCCTTTTTCACCATAGCCCTCTATGCGCTTGCAAATATCCCTTTGCCAATTCCAAAAGAACAGGCTTAGCGAAAGGCTTCTTGAAGGGAAAGATGTAACTCTGTGAGATGAATTAACAGAACACAGAGCAGTTTCTCAGAAAGCTTCTTTCCAGTTTTGAACGGAAGATATTTCCTTTTTCACCATAGCCCTCTATGGGCTTCCAAATATCCCTTTGCCAATTCCACAAGAACAGCCTTAGCGAAAGGCTTCTTGAAGGGAAAGATGTAACTCTGTGAGATGAATTCACAGAACACAGAGCAGTTTCTCAGAAAGCTTCTTTCCAGTTTTGAACGGAAGATATTTCCTTTTTCACCATAGCCCTCTATGGGCTTCCAAATATCCCTTTGCCAATTCCACAAGAACAGCCTTAGCGAAAGGCTTCTTGAAGGGAAAGATGTTACTCTGTGAGATGAATTAACAGAACACAGAGCAGTTTCTCAGAAAGCTTCTTTCCAGTTTTGAACGGAAGATATTTCCTTTTTCACCATAGCCCTCTATGGGCTTCCAAATATCCCTTTGCCAATTCCACAAGAACAGCCTGAGCGAAAGGCTTCTTGAAGGGAAAGATGTAACTCTGTGAGATGAATTCACAGAACACAGAGAAGTTTCTCAGAAAGCTTCTTTCCAGTTTTGAGCGGAAGATATTTCCTTTTTCACCGTAGCCCTCTATGGGCTTCCAAATATCCCTTTGCCAATTCCACAAGAACAGCCTTAGCGAAAGGCTTCTTGAAGGGAAAGATGTAACTCTGTGAGATGAATTAACAGAACACAGAGCAGTTTCTCAGAAAGCTTCTTTCCAGTTTTGAACGGAAGATATTTCCTTTTTCACCATAGCCCTCTATGGGCTTCCAAATATCCCTTTGCCAATTCCACAAGAACAGCCTTAGCGAAAGGCTTCTTGAAGGGAAAGATGTAACTCTGTGAGATGAATTCACAGAACACAACGCAGTTTCTCAGAAAGCTTCTTTCCAGTTTTGAACGGAAGATATTTCCTTTTTCACCATAGCCCTCTATGGGCTTCCAAATATCCCTTTGCCAATTCCACAAGAACAGCCTTAGCGAAAGGCTTCTTGAAGGGAAAGATGTAACTCTGTGAGATGAATTCACAGAACACAACGCAGTTTATCAGAAAGCTTCTTTCCAGTTTTGAACGGAAGATATTTCCTTTTTCACCATAGCCCTCTATGGGCTTCCAAATATCCCTTTGCCAATTCCACAAGAACAGCCTTAGCGAAAGTCTTCTTGAAGGGAAAGATGTAACTCTGTGAGATGAATTAACAGAACACAGAGCAGTTTCTCAGAAAGCTTCTTTCCAGTTTTCAGCGGAAGATATTTCCTTTTTCACCATAGACCTCTATGCGCTTGCAAATATCCCTTTGCCAATTCCAAAAGAACAGGCTTAACGAAAGGCTTCTTGAAGGGAAAGATGTAACTCTGTGAGATGAATTAACAGAACACAGAGCAGTTTCTCAGAAAGCTTCTTTCCAGTTTTGAACGGAAGATATTTCCTTTTTCACCATAGCCCTCTATGGGCTTCCAAATATCCCTTTACCAATTCCACAAGAACAGCCTTAGCGAAAGGCTTCTTGAAGGGAAAGATGTAACTCTGTGAGATGAATTCACAGAACACAGAGCAGTTTCTCAGAAAGCTTCTTTCCAGTTTTGAACGGAAAATATTTCCTTTTTCACCATAGCCCTCTATGGGCTTCCAAATATCCCTTTGCCAATTCCACAAGAACAGCCTTAGCGAAAGGCTTCTTGAAGGGAAAGATGTAACTCTGTGAGATGAATTAACAGAACACAGAGCAGTTTCTCAGAAAGCTTCTTTCCAGTTTTGAACGGAAGATATTTCCTTTTTCACCATAGCCCTCTATGGGCTTCCAAATATCCCTTTGCCAATTCCACAAGAACAGCCTTAGCGAAAGGCTTCTTGAAGGGAAAGATGTAACTCTGTGTGATGAATTAACAGAACACAGTGCAGTTTCTCAGAAAGCTTCTTTCCAGTTTTCAGCGGAAGATATTTCCTTTTTCACCATAGCCCTCTATGCGCTTGCAAATATCCCTTTGCCAATTCCAAAAGAACAGGCTTAGCGAAAGGCTTCTTGAAGGGAAAGATGTAACTCTGTGAGATGAATTAACAGAACACAGAGCAGTTTCTCAGAAAGCTTCTTTCCAGTTTTGAACGGAAGATATTTCCTTTTTCACCATAGCCCTCTATGGGCTTCCAAATATCCCTTTGCCAATTCCACAAGAACAGCCTTAGCGAAAGGCTTCTTGAAGGGAAAGATGTAACTCTGTGAGATGAATTCACAGAACACAGAGCAGTTTCTCAGAAAGCTTCTTTCCAGTTTTGAACGGAAGATATTTCCTTTTTCACCATAGCCCTCTATGGGCTTCCAAATATCCCTTTGCCAATTCCACAAGAACAGCCTTAGCGAAAGGCTTCTTGAAGGGAAAGATGTTACTCTGTGAGATGAATTAACAGAACACAGAGCAGTTTCTCAGAAAGCTTCTTTCCAGTTTTGAACGGAAGATATTTCCTTTTTCACCATAGCCCTCTATGGGCTTCCAAATATCCCTTTGCCAATTCCACAAGAACAGCCTGAGCGAAAGGCTTCTTGAAGGGAAATATGTAACTCTGTGAGATGAATTCACAGAACACAGAGAAGTTTCTCAGAAAGCTTCTTTCCAGTTTTGAGCGGAAGATATTTCCTTTTTCACCGTAGCCCTCTATGGGCTTCCAAATATCCCTTTGCCAATTCCACAAGAACAGCCTTAGCGAAAGGCTTCTTGAAGGGAAAGATGTAACTCTGTGAGATGAATTAACAGAACACAGAGCAGTTTCTCAGAAAGCTTCTTTCCAGTTTTGAACGGAAGATATTTCCTTTTTCACCATAGCCCTCTATGGGCTTCCAAATATCCCTTTGCCAATTCCACAAGAACAGCCTTAGCGAAAGGCTTCTTGAAGGGAAAGATGTAACTCTGTGAGATGAATTCACAGAACACAACGCAGTTTCTCAGAAAGCTTCTTTCCAGTTTTGAACGGAAGATATTTCCTTTTTCACCATAGCCCTCTATGGGCTTCCAAATATCCCTTTGCCAATTCCACAAGAACAGCCTTAGCGAAAGGCTTCTTGAAGGGAAAGATGTAACTCTGTGAGATGAATTCACAGAACACAACGCAGTTTCTCAGAAAGCTTCTTTCCAGTTTTGAACGGAAGATATTTCCTTTTTCACCATAGCCCTCTATGGGCTTCCAAATATCCCTTTGCCAATTCCACAAGAACAGCCTTAGCGAAAGTCTTCTTGAAGGGAAAGATGTAACTCTGTGAGATGAATTAACAGAACACAGAGCAGTTTCTCAGAAAGCTTCTTTCCAGTTTTCAGCGGAAGATATTTCCTTTTTCACCATAGACCTCTATGCGCTTGCAAATATCCCTTTGCCAATTCCAAAAGAACAGGCTTAACGAAAGGCTTCTTGAAGGGAAAGATGTAACTCTGTGAGATGAATGAACAGAACACAGAGCAGTTTCTCAGAAAGCTTCTTTCCAGTTTTGAACGGAAGATATTTCCTTTTTCACCATAGCCCTCTATGGGCTTCCAAATATCCCTTTGCCAATTCCACTAGAACAGCCTTAGCGAAAGGCTTCTTGAAGGGAAAGATGTAACTCTGTGAGATGAATTAACAGAACACAGAGCAGTTTCTCAGAAAGCTTCTTTCCAGTTTTGAACGGAAGATATTTCCTTTTTCACCATACCCTCTATGGGCTTCCAAATATCCCTTTGCCAATTCCACAAGAACAGCCTTAGCGAAAGTCTTCTTGAAGGGAAAGATGTAACTCTGTGAGATGAATTAACAGAACACAGAGCAGTTTCTCAGAAAGCTTCTTTCCATTTTTGAACGGAAGATATTTCCTTTTTCACCATAGCCCTCTATGGGCTTCCAAATATCCCTTTGCCAATTCCACAAGAACAGCCTGAGCGAAAGGCTTCTTGAAGGGAAAGATGTAACTCTGTGAGATGAATTCACAGAACACAGAGAAGTTTCTCAGAAAGCTTCTTTCCAGTTTTGAGCGGAAGATATTTCCTTTTTCACCATAGCCCTCTATGGGCTTCCAAATATCCCTTTGCCAATTCCACAAGAACAGCCTTAGCGAAAGTCTTCTTGAAGGGAAAGATGTAACTCTGTGAGATGAATTAACAGAACACAGAGCAGTTTCTCAGAAAGCGTCTTTCCAGTTTTGAACGGAAGATATTTCCTTTTTCACCATAGCCCTCTATGGGCTTCCAAATATCCCTTTGCCAATTCCACAAGAACAGCCTTAGCGAAAGGCTTCTTGAAGGGAAAGATGTAACTCTGTGAGATGAATTCACAGAACACAGAGCAGTTTCTCAGAAAGCTTCTTTCCAGTTTTGAACGGAAAATATTTCCTTTTTCACCATAGCCCTCTATGGGCTTCCAAATATCCATTTGCCAATTCCACAAGAACAGCCTTAAAGAAAGGCTTCTTCAAGGCAAAGATGTAACTCTGTGAGATGAATTAACGGAACGCAGAGAAGTTTCTCAGAAAGCTTCTTTCCAGTTTTGAACGGAAGATATTTCCTTTTTCACCATAGCCCTCTTTGGGCTTCCAAATATCCCTTTGCCAATTCCACAAGAACAGCCTTAGCGAAAGGCTTCTTGAAGGGAAAGATGTAACTCTGTGAGATGAATTAAAAGAACACAGAGCAGTTTCTCAGAAAGCTTCTTTCCAGGTTTCAGCGGAAGATATTTCCTTTTTCACCATAGCCCTCTATGGGCTTCCAAATATCCCTTTGCCAATTCCACAATAACAGCCTTAGCGAAAGGCTTCTTGAAGGGAAAGATGTAACTCTGTGAGATGAATTAACAGAACACAGAGCCGTTTCTCAGAAAGCTTCTTTCCAGTTTTGAACGGAAGATATTTCCTTTTTCACCATAGCCCTCTATGGGCTTCCAAATATCCCTTTGCCAATTCCACAAGAACAGCCTTAGCGAAAGGCTTCTTGAAGGGAAAGATGTAACTCTGTGTGATGAATTAACAGAACACAGTGCAGTTTCTCAGAAAGCTTCTTTCCAGTTTTCAGCGGAAG
The DNA here is from genome assembly GCF_047675955.1 of Chlorocebus sabaeus. NCBI lineage: Eukaryota > Metazoa > Chordata > Mammalia > Primates > Cercopithecidae > Chlorocebus > Chlorocebus sabaeus. The sequence continues at coordinate 1,511,116 of NW_027327079.1, read as the reverse complement.
ATATTTCCTTTTTCACCATAGCCCTCTATGCGCTTGCAAATATCCCTTTGCCAATTCCAAAAGAACAGGCTTAGCGAAAGGCTTCTTGAAGGGAAAGATGTAACTCTGTGAGATGAATTAACAGAACACAGAGCAGTTTCTCAGAAAGCTTCTTTCCAGTTTTGAACGGAAGATATTTCCTTTTTCACCATAGCCCTCTATGGGCTTCCAAATATCCCTTTGCCAATTCCACAAGAACAGCCTTAGCGAAAGGCTTCTTGAAGGGAAAGATGTAACTCTGTGAGATGAATTCACAGAACACAGAGCAGTTTCTCAGAAAGCTTCTTTCCAGTTTTGAACGGAAGATATTTCCTTTTTCACCATAGCCCTCTATGGGCTTCCAAATATCCCTTTGCCAATTCCACAAGAACAGCCTTAGCGAAAGGCTTCTTGAAGGGAAAGATGTAACTCTGTGAGACGAATTAAAAGAACACAGAGCAGTTTCTCAGAAAGCTTCTTTCCAGTTTTCAGCGGAAGATATTTCCTTTTTCACCATAGCCCTCTATGGGCTTCCAAATATCCCTTGCCAATTCCACAATAACAGCCTTAGCGAAAGTCTTCTTGAAGGGAAAGATGTAACTCTGTGAGATGAATTAACAGAACACAGAGCAGTTTCTCAGAAAGCTTCTTTCCAGTTTTGAACGGAAGATATTTCCTTTTTCACCATAGCCCTCTATGGGCTTCCAAATATCCCTTTGCCAATTCCACAAGAACAGCCTTAGCGAAAGGCTTCTTGAAGGGAAAGATGTAACTCTGTGAGATGAATTAACAGAACACAGAGCAGTTTCTCAGAAAGCTTCTTTCCAGTTTTGAACGGAAGATATTTCCTTTTTCACCATAGCCCTCTATGGGCTTCCAAATATCCCTTTGCCAATTCCACAAGAACAGCCTTAGCGAAAGGCTTCTTGAAGGGAAACATGTAATTCTGTGAGATGAATTAACAGAACGCAGAGCAGTTTCTCAGAAAGCTTCTTTCCAGTTTTGAACGGAAGATATTTCCTTTTTCACCATAGCCCTCTAGGGGCTTCCAAATATCCCTTTGCCAATTCCACAAGAACAGCCTGAGCGAAAGGCTTCTTGAAGGGAAAGATGTAACTCTGTGAGATGAATTCACAGAACACAGAGCAGTTTCTCAGAAAGCTTCTTTCCAGTTTTGAACGGAAGATATTTCCTTTTTCACCATAGCCCTCTATGGGCTTCCAAATATCCCTTTGCCAATTCCACAAGAACAGCCTTAGGGAAAGGCTTCTTGAAGGGAAAGATGTAACTCTGTGAGATGAATTCACAGAACACAGAGCAGTTTCTCAGAAAGCTTCTTTCCAGTTTTGAACGGAAGATATTTCCTTTGTCACCATAGCCCTCTATGGGCTTCCAAATATCCCTTTGCCAATTCCACAAGAACAGCCTTAGCGAAAGGCTTCCTGAAGGGAAAGATGTAACTCTGTGAGCTGAATTAACAGAACACAGAGCAGTTTCTCAGAAAGCTTCTTTCCAGTTTTGAACGGAAAATATTTCCTTTTTCACCATAGCCCTCTATGGGCTTCCAAATATCCCTTTGCCAATTCCACAAGAACAGCCTTAGCGAAAGGCTTCTTGAAGGGAAAGATGTAACTCTGTGAGATGAATTAACAAACACAGAGCAGTTTCTCAGAAAGCTTCTTTCCAGTTTTGAGGGGAAGATATTTCCTCTTTCACCATAGCCCTCTATGGGCTTCCAAATATCCCTATGCCAATCCCCCAAGAATAGCCTTAGCGAAAGGCTTCTTGAAGGGAAAGATGTAACTCTGTGAGATGAATTAACAGAACACAGAGCAGTTTCTCAGAAAGCTTCTTTCCAGTTTTCAGCTAAAGATATTTCCTTTTGCACCATAGACCTCTATGGGCTTCCAAATATCCCTTTGCCAATTCCACAAGAAGAGCCTTAGCGAAAGGCTTCTTGAAGGGAAAGATGTAACTCTGTGAGATGAATTAACAGAACACAGAGCCGTTTCTCAGAAAGCTTCTTTCCAGTTTTGAACGGAAGATATTTCCTTTTTCACTATAGCCCTCTATGGGCTTCCAAATATCCCTTTGCCAATTCAACAAGAACAGCCTTAGGGAAAGGCTTCTTGAAGGGAAAGATATAACTCTGTGAGATGAATTTACAGAACCCAGAGCAGTTTCTCAGAAAGCTTCTTTCCAGTTTTCAGGGGAAGATATTTCCTTTTTCACCATAGCCCTCTATGGGCTTCCAAATATCCCTTTGCCAATTCCACAAGGACAGCCTTAGCGAAAGGCTTCTTGAAGGGAAAGATGTAACTCTGTGAGATGAATTAATAGAACACAGAGCAGTTTCTCAGAAAGCTTCTTTCCAGTTTTCAGCGGAAGATATTTCCTTTTTCATCATAGCCCTCTATGGGCTTCCAAATATCCCTTTGCCAATTCCACAAGAACAACCTTAGCGAAAGGCTTCTTGAAGGGAAAGATGTAACTCTGTGAGATGAATTAACAGAACACAGAGCAGTTTCTCAGAAAGCTTCTTTCCAGTTTTGAACGGAAGATATTTCCTTTGTCACCATAGAACTCTATGGGCTTCCAAATATCCCTTTGCCAATTCCACAAGAACAGCCTTAGCGAAAGGCTTCTTGAAGGGAAAGATGTAACTCTGTGAGATGAATTAACAGAACACAGAGCAGTTTCTCAGAAAGCTTCTTTCCAGTTTTCAGCGGAAGTTATTTCTTTTTTCACCATAGTCCTCTATGGGCTTCCAAATATCCCTTTGCCAATTCCACAAGAACAGCCTTAGCGAAAGGCTTCTTGAAGGGAGAGATGTAACTCTGTGAGATGAATTCACAGAACACAGAGCAGTTTCTCAGAAAGCTTCTTTCCAGTTTTGAACGGAAGATATTTTCTTTTTCACCATAGCCCTCTATGGGCTTCCAAATATCCCTTTGCCAATTCCACAAGAACAGCCTTAGCGAAAGGCTTCTTGAAGGGAAAGATGTAACTCTGTGAGATGAATTCACAGAACACAGAGCAGTTTCTCAGAAAGCTTCTTTCCAGTTTTGAGCGGAAGATATTTCCTTTTTCACCATAGCCCTCTATGGGCTTCCAAATATCCCTTTGCCAATTCCACAAGAACAGCCTGAGCGAAAGGCTTCTTGAAGGGAAAGATGTAACTCTGTGAGATGAATTAACAGAACACAGAGAAGTTTCTCAGAAAGCTTCTTTCCAGTTTTGAGCGGAAGATATTTCCTTTTTCACCGTAGCCCTCTATGGGCTTCCAAATATCCCTTTGCCAATTCCACAAGAACAGCCTTAGCGAAAGGCTTCTTGAAGGGAAAGATGTAACTCTGTGAGATGAATTAACAGAACACAGAGCAGTTTCTCAGAAAGCTTCTTTCCAGTTTTGAACGGAAGATATTTCCTTTTTCACCATAGCCCTCTATGGGCTTCCAAATATCCCTTTGCCAATTCCACAAGAACAGCCTTAGCGAAAGGCTTCTTGAAGGGAAAGATGTAACTCTGTGAGATGAATTCACAGAACACAGAGCCGTTTCTCAGAAAGCTTCTTTCCAGTTTTGAACGGAAGATATTTCCTTTTTCACCATAGCCCTCTATGGGCTTCCAAATATCCCTTTGCCAATTCCACAAGAACAGCCTTAGCGAAAGGCTTCTTGAAGGGAAAGATGTAACTCTGTGAGATGAATTCACAGAACACAACGCAGTTTCTCAGAAAGCTTCTTTCCAGTTTTGAACGGAAGATATTTCCTTTTTCACCATAGCCCTCTATGGGCTTCCAAATATCCCTTTGCCAATTCCACAAGAACAGCCTTAGCGAAAGTCTTCTTGAAGGGAAAGATGTAACTCTGTCAGATGAATTAACAGAACACAGAGCAGTTTCTCAGAAAGCTTCTTTCCAGTTTTCAGCGGAAGATATTTCCTTTTTCACCATAGACCTCTATGCGCTTGCAAATATCCCTTTGCCAATTCCAAAAGAACAGGCTTAACGAAAGGCTTCTTGAAGGGAAAGATGTAACTCTGTGAGATGAATTAACAGAACACAGAGCAGTTTCTCAGAAAGCTTCTTTCCAGTTTTGAACGGAAGATATTTCCTTTTTCACCATAGCCCTCTATGGGCTTCCAAATATCCCTTTGCCAATTCCACAATAACAGCCTTAGCGAAAGGCTTCTTGAAGGGAAAGATGTAACTCTGTGAGATGAATTAACAGAACACAGAGCAGTTTCTCAGAAAGCTTCTTTCCAGTTTTGAACGGAAGATATTTCCTTTTTCACCATAGCCCTCTATGGGCTTCCAAATATCCCTTTGCCAATTCCACAAGAACAGCCTTAGCGAAAGGCTTCTTGAAGGGAAACATGTAACTCTGTGAGATGAATTAAGAGAACGCAGAGCAGTTTCTCAGAAAGCTTCTTTCCAGTTTTGAACGGAAGATATTTCCTTTTTCACCATAGCCCTCTATGGGCTTCCAAATATCCCTTTGCCAATTCCACAAGAACAGCCTGAGCGAAAGGCTTCTTGAAGGGAAAGATGTAACTCTGTGAGATGAATTCAGGGAACACAGAGAAGTTTCTCAGAAAGCTTCTTTCCAGTTTTGAGGGGAAGATATTTCCTTTTTCACCATAGCCCTCTATGGGCTTCCAAATATCCCTTTGCCAATTCCACAAGAACAGCCTTAGCGAAAGTCTTCTTGAAGGGAAAGATGTAACTCTGTGAGATGAATTAACAGAACACAGAGCAGTTTCTCAGAAAGCTTCTTTCCAGTTTTGAACGGAAGATATTTCCTTTTTCACCATAGCCCTCTATGGGCTTCCAAATATCCCTTTGCCAATTCCACAAGAACAGCCTTAGCGAAAGGCTTCTTGAAGGGAAAGATGTAACTCTGTGAGATGAATTCACAGAACACAGAGCAGTTTCTCAGAAAGCTTCTTTCCAGTTTTGAACGGAAAATATTTCCTTTTTCACCATAGCCCTCTATGGGCTTCCAAATATCCCTTTGCCAATTCCACAAGAACAGCCTTACAGAAAGGCTTCTTCAAGGCAAAGATGTAACTCTGTGAGATGAATTAACAGAACGCAGAGAAGTTTCTCAGAAAGCTTCTTTCCAGTTTTGAACGGAAGATATTTCCTTTTTCACCATAGCCCTCTATGGGCTTCCAAATATCCCTTTGCCAATTCCACAAGAACAGCCTTAGCGAAAGGCTTCTTGAAGGGAAAGATGCAACTCTGTGAGATGAATTAACAGAACACAGAGCAGTTTCTCAGAAAGCTTCTTTCCAGTTTTCAGCGGAAGATATTTCCTTTTTCACCATAGCCCTCTAAGGGCTTCCAAATATCCCTTTGCCATTTCCACAAGAACAGCCTTAGCGAAAGGCTTCTTGAAGGGAAAGATGTAACTCTCTGAGATGAATTAACAGAACACAGAGCAGTTTCTCAGAAAGCTTCTTTCCAGTTTTCAGCGGAAGATATTTCCTTTTTCATCATAGCCCTCTATGGGCTTCCAAATATCCCTTTGCCAATTCCACAAGAACAGCCTTAGCGAAAGGCTTCTTGAAGGGAAAGATGTAACTCTGTGAGATGAATTAACAGAACACAGAGCAGTTTCTCAGAAAGCTTCTTTCCAGTTTTGAACGGAAGATATTTCCTTTTTCATCATAGCCCTCTATGGGCTTCCAAATATCCCTTTGCCAATTCCACAAGAACAGCCTTAGGGAAAGGCTTCTTGAAGGGAACGATGTAACTCTGTGAGATGAATTAAGAGAACACAGAGCAGTTTCTCAGAAAGCTTCTTTCCAGTTTTGAACGGAAGATATTTCCTTTTTCAGCATAGCCCTCTATGGGCTTCCAAATATCCCTTTGCCAATTCCACAAGAACAGCCTGAGCGAAAGGCTTCTTGAAGGAAAAGATGTAACTCTGTGAGATGAATTCACAGAACACAGAGAAGTTTCTCAGAAAGCTTCTTTCCAGTTTTGAGCGGAAGATATTTCCTTTTTCACCATAGCCCTCTATGGGCTTCCAAATATCCCTTTGCCAATTCCACAAGAACAGCCTTAGCGAAAGGCTTCTTGAAGGGAAAGATGTAACTCTGTGAGATGAATTAACAGAACACAGAGCAGTTTCTCAGAAAGCTTCTTTCCAGTTTTGAACAGAAGATATTTCCTTTTTCACCATAGCCCTCTATGGGCTTCCAAATATCCCTTTGCCAATTCCACAAGAACAGCCTTAGCGAAAGGCTTCTTGAAGGGAAAGATGTAACTCTGTGAGATGAATTCACAGAACACAGAGCAGTTTCTCAGAAAGCTTCTTTCCAGTTTTGAACGGAAGATATTTCCTTTTTCACCATAGCCCTCTATGGGCTTCCAAATATCCCTTTGCCAATTCCACAAGAACAGCCTTAGCGAAAGGCTTCTTGAAGGGAAACATGTAACTCTGTGAGATGAATTAAGAGAACCCAGAGCAGTTTCTCAGAAAGCTTCTTTCCAGTTTTGAACGGAAGATATTTCCTTTTTCACCATAGACCTCTATGGGCTTCCAAATATCCCTTTGCCAATTCCACAAGAACAGCCTGAGCGAAAGGCTTCTTGAAGGGAAAGATGTAACTCTGTGAGATGAATTCACAGAACACAGAGAAGTTTCTCAGAAAGCTTCTTTCCAGTTTTGAGCGGAAGATATTTCCTTTTTCACCATAGCCCTCTATGGGCTTCCAAATATCCCTTTGCCAATTCCACAAGAACAGCCTGAGCGAAAGTCTTCTTGAAGGGAAAGATGTAACTCTGTGAGATGAATTTACAGAACACAGAGCAGTTTCTCAGAAAGCTTCTTTCCAGTTTTGAGGGGAAGATATTTCCTCTTTCACCATAGCCCTCTATGGGCTTCCAAATATCCCTTTGCCAATCCCACAAGAACAGCCTTAGCGAAAGGCTTCTTGAAGGGAAAGATGTAACTCTGTGAGATGAATTAACAGAACACAGAGCAGTTTCTCAGAAAGCTTCTTTCCAGTTTTCAGCTAAAGATATTTCCTTTTGCACCATAGACCTCTATGGGCTTCCAAATATCCCTTTGCCAATTCCACAAGAACAGCCTTAGCGAAAGGCTTCTTGAAGGGAAAGATGTAACTCTGTGAGACGAATTAACAGAACACAAAGCCGTTTCTCAGAAAGCTTCTTTCCAGTTTTGAACGGAAGATATTTCCTTTTTCACCATAGCCCTCTATGGGCTTCCACATATCCCTCTGCCAATTCCACAAGAACAGCCTTAGGGAAAGGCTTCTTGAAGGGAAAGATGTAACTCTGTGAGATGAATTAACAGAACACAGAGCAGTTTCTCAGAAAGCTTCTTTCCAGTTTTCAGGGGAAGATATTTCCTTTTTCACCATAGCCCTCTATGGGCTTCCAAATATCCCTTTGCCAATTCCACAAGGACAGCCTTAGCGAAAGGCTTCTTGAAGGGAAAGATGTAACTCCGTGAGATGAATTAACAGAACACAGAGCAGTTTCTCAGAAAGCTTCTTTCCAGTTTTCAGCGGAAGATATTTCCTTTTTCATCATAGCCCTCTATGGGCTTCCAAATATCCCTTTGCCAATTCCACAAGAACAACCTTAGCGAAAGGCTTCTTGAAGGGAAAGATGTAACTCTGTGAGATGAATTAACAGAACACAGAGCAGTTTCTCAGAAAGCTTCTTTCCAGTTTTGAACGGAAGATATTTCCTTTTTCACCTTAGCCCTCTATGGGCTTCCAAATATCCCTTTGCCAATTCCACAAGAACAGCCTTAGGGAAAGGCTTCTTGAAGGGAAAGGTGTAACTCTGTGGGATGAATTCACAGAACACAGAGCAGTTTCTCAGAAAGCTTCTTTCCAGTTTTGAACGGAAGATATTTCCTTTGTCACCATAGCCCTCTATGGGCTTCCAAATATCCCTTTGCCAATTCCACAAGAACAGCCTTAGCGAAAGGCTTCTTGAAGGGAAAGATGTAACTCTGTGAGATGAATTAACAGAACACAGAGCAGTTTCTCAGAAAGCTTCTTTCCAGTTTTCAGCGGAAGTTATTTCTTTTTTCACCATAGCCCTCTATGGGCTTCCAAATATCCCTTTGCCAATTCCACAATAACAGCCTTAGCGAAAGGCTTCTTGAAGGGAAAGATGTAACTCTGTGAGATGAATTAACAGAACACAGAGCAGTTTCTCAGAAAGCTTCTTTCCAGTTTTGAACGGACGATATTTCCTTTTTCACCATAGCCCTCTATGGGCTTCCAAATATCCCTTTGCCAATTCCACAAGAACAGCCTTAGCGAAAGGCTTCTTGAAGGGAAACAGGTAACTCTGTGAGATGAATTAAGAGAACACAGAGCAGTTTCTCAGAAAGCTTCTTTCCAGTTTTGAACGGAAGATATTTCCTTTTTCACCATAGCCCTCAATGGGCTTCCAAATATCCCTTTGCCAATTCCACAAGAACAGCCTTAGCGAAAGGCTTCTTGAAGGGAAAGATGTAACTCTGTGAGATGAATTAACAAACACAGAGCAGTTTCTCAGAAATCTTCTTTCCAGTTTTGAGCGGAAGATATTTCCTCTTTCACCATAGCCCTCTATGGGCTTCCAAATATCCCTTTGCCAATTCCACAAGAACAGCCTTAGCGAAAGGCTTCTTGAAGGGAAAGATGTAACTCTGTGAGATGAATTAACAGAACATAGAGCAGTTTCTCAGAAAGCTTCTTTCCAGTTTTCAACGGAAGATATTTCCTTTTTCACCATAGCCCTCTATGGGCTTCCAAATATCCCTTTGCCAATTGCACAAGAACAGCCTTACCGAAAGTCTTCTTAAAGGGAAAGATGTAACTCTGTGAGATGAATTCACAGAACACAGAGCAGTTTCTCAGAAAGCTTCTTTCCAGTTTTGAACGGAAGATATTTCCTTTTTCACCGTAGCCCTCTATGGGCTTCCAAATATCCCTTTGCCAATTCCACAAGAACAGCCTTAGCGAAAGGCTTCTTGAAGGGAAAGATGTAACTCTGTGAGATGAATTAACAGAACACAGAGCAGTTTCTCAGAAAGCTTCTTTCCAGTTTTCAGCTAAAGATATTTCCTTTTTCACCATAGCCCTCTATGGGCTTCCAAATATCCCTTTGCCAATTCCACAAGAACAACCTTAGCGAAAGGCTTCTTGAAGGGAAAGATGTAACTCTGTGAGATGAATTCACAGAACACAGAGCAGTTTCTCAGAAAGCTTCTTTCCAGTTTTGAACGGAAGATATTTCCTTTTTCACCATAGCCCTCTATGGGCTTCCAAATATCCCTTTGCCAATTCCACTATAACAGCCTTAGCGAAAGGCTTCTTGAAGGGAAACATGTAACTCTGTGAGATGAATTAAGAGAACACAGAGCAGTTTCTCAGAAAGCTTCTTTCCAGTTTTGAACGGAAGATATTTCCTTTTTCAGCATAGCCCTCTATGGGCTTCCAAATATCCCTTTGCCAATTCCACAAGAACAGCCTGAGCGAAAGGCTTCTTGAAGGAAAAGATGTAACTCTGTGAGATGAATTCACAGAACACAGAGAAGTTTCTCAGAAAGCTTCTTTCCAGTTTTGAGCGGAAGATATTTCCTTTTTCACCATAGCCCTCTATGGGCTTCCAAATATCCCTTTGCCAATTCCACAAGAACAGCCTTAGCGAAAGGCTTCTTGAAGGGAAAGATGTAACTCTGTGAGATGAATTAACAGAACACAGAGCAGTTTCTCAGAAAGCTTCTTTCCAGTTTTGAACAGAAGATATTTCCTTTTTCACCATAGCCCTCTATGGGCTTCCAAATATCCCTTTGCCAATTCCACAAGAACAGCCTTAGCGAAAGGCTTCTTGAAGGGAAAGATGTAACTCTGTGAGATGAATTCACAGAACACAGAGCAGTTTCTCAGAAAGCTTCTTTCCAGTTTTGAACGGAAGATATTTCCTTTTTCACCATAGCCCTCTATGGGCTTCCAAATATCCCTTTGCCAATTCCACAAGAACAGCCTTAGCGAAAGGCTTCTTGAAGGGAAAGATGTAACTCTGTGAGATGAATTAACAGAACACAGAGCAGTTTCTCAGAAAGCTTCTTTCCAGTTTTGAACGGAAGATATTTCCTTTTTCACCTTAGCCCTCTATGGGCTTCCAAATATCCCTTTGCCAATTCCACAAGAACAGCCTTAGGGAAAGGCTTCTTGAAGGGAAAGGTGTAACTCTGTGGGATGAATTCACAGAACACAGAGCAGTTTCTCAGAAAGCTTCTTTCCAGTTTTGAACGGAAGATATTTCCTTTGTCACCATAGCCCTCTATGGGCTTCCAAATATCCCTTTGCCAATTCCACAAGAACAGCCTTAGCGAAAGGCTTCTTGAAGGGAAAGATGTAACTCTGTGAGATGAATTAACAGAACACAGAGCAGTTTCTCAGAAAGCTTCTTTCCAGTTTTCAGCGGAAGTTATTTCTTTTTTCACCATAGCCCTCTATGGGCTTCCAAATATCCCTTTGCCAATTCCACAATAACAGCCTTAGCGAAAGGCTTCTTGAAGGGAAAGATGTAACTCTGTGAGATGAATTAACAGAACACAGAGCAGTTTCTCAGAAAGCTTCTTTCCAGTTTTGAACGGACGATATTTCCTTTTTCACCATAGCCCTCTATGGGCTTCCAAATATCCCTTTGCCAATTCCACAAGAACAGCCTTAGCGAAAGGCTTCTTGAAGGGAAACAGGTAACTCTGTGAGATGAATTAAGAGAACACAGAGCAGTTTCTCAGAAAGCTTCTTTCCAGTTTTGAACGGAAGATATTTCCTTTTTCACCATAGCCCTCAATGGGCTTCCAAATATCCCTTTGCCAATTCCACAAGAACAGCCTTAGCGAAAGGCTTCTTGAAGGGAAAGATGTAACTCTGTGAGATGAATTAACAAACACAGAGCAGTTTCTCAGAAATCTTCTTTCCAGTTTTGAGCGGAAGATATTTCCTCTTTCACCATAGCCCTCTATGGGCTTCCAAATATCCCTTTGCCAATTCCACAAGAACAGCCTTAGCGAAAGGCTTCTTGAAGGGAAAGATGTAACTCTGTGAGATGAATTAACAGAACATAGAGCAGTTTCTCAGAAAGCTTCTTTCCAGTTTTCAACGGAAGATATTTCCTTTTTCACCATAGCCCTCTATGGGCTTCCAAATATCCCTTTGCCAATTGCACAAGAACAGCCTTACCGAAAGTCTTCTTAAAGGGAAAGATGTAACTCTGTGAGATGAATTCACAGAACACAGAGCAGTTTCTCAGAAAGTTTCTTTCCAGTTTTGAACGGAAGATATTTCCTTTTTCACCGTAGCCCTCTATGGGCTTCCAAATATCCCTTTGCCAATTCCACAAGAACAGCCTTAGCGAAAGGCTTCTTGAAGGGAAAGATGTAACTCTGTGAGATGAATTAACAGAACACAGAGCAGTTTCTCAGAAAGCTTCTTTCCAGTTTTCAGCTAAAGATATTTCCTTTTTCACCATAGCCCTCTATGGGCTTCCAAATATCCCTTTGCCAATTCCACAAGAACAACCTTAGCGAAAGGCTTCTTGAAGGGAAAGATGTAACTCTGTGAGATGAATTCACAGAACACAGAGCAGTTTCTCAGAAAGCTTCTTTCCAGTTTTGAACGGAAGATATTTCCTTTTTCACCATAGCCCTCTATGGGCTTCCAAATATCCCTTTGCCAATTCCACTATAACAGCCTTAGCGAAAGGCTTCTTGAAGGGAAACATGTAACTCTGTGAGATGAATTAAGAGAACACAGAGCAGTTTCTCAGAAAGCTTCTTTCCAGTTTTGAACGGAAGATATTTCCTTTTTCAGCATAGCCCTCTATGGGCTTCCAAATATCCCTTTGCCAATTCCACAAGAACAGCCTGAGCGAAAGGCTTCTTGAAGGAAAAGATGTAACTCTGTGAGATGAATTCACAGAACACAGAGAAGTTTCTCAGAAAGCTTCTTTCCAGTTTTGAGCGGAAGATATTTCCTTTTTCACCATAGCCCTCTATGGGCTTCCAAATATCCCTTTGCCAATTCCACAAGAACAGCCTTAGCGAAAGGCTTCTTGAAGGGAAAGATGTAACTCTGTGAGATGAATTAACAGAACACAGAGCAGTTTCTCAGAAAGCTTCTTTCCAGTTTTGAACAGAAGATATTTCCTTTTTCACCATAGCCCTCTATGGGCTTCCAAATATCCCTTTGCCAATTCCACAAGAACAGCCTTAGCGAAAGGCTTCTTGAAGGGAAAGATGTAACTCTGTGAGATGAATTCACAGAACACAGAGCAGTTTCTCAGAAAGCTTCTTTCCAGTTTTGAACGGAAGATATTTCCTTTTTCACCATAGCCCTCTATGGGCTTCCAAATATCCCTTTGCCAATTCCACAAGAACAGCCTTAGCGAAAGGCTTCTTGAAGGGAAACATGTAACTCTGTGAGATGAATTAAGAGAACCCAGAGCAGTTTCTCAGAAAGCTTCTTTCCAGTTTTGAACGGAAGATATTTCCTTTTTCACCATAGACCTCTATGGGCTTCCAAATATCCCTTTGCCAATTCCACAAGAACAGCCTGAGCGAAAGGCTTCTTGAAGGGAAAGATGTAACTCTGTGAGATGAATTCACAGAACACAGAGAAGTTTCTCAGAAAGCTTCTTTCCAGTTTTGAGCGGAAGATATTTCCTTTTTCACCATAGCCCTCTATGGGCTTCCAAATATCCCTTTGCCAATTCCACAAGAACAGCCTGAGCGAAAGTCTTCTTGAAGGGAAAGATGTAACTCTGTGAGATGAATTTACAGAACACAGAGCAGTTTCTCAGAAAGCTTCTTTCCAGTTTTGAGGGGAAGATATTTCCTCTTTCACCATAGCCCTCTATGGGCTTCCAAATATCCCTTTGCCAATCCCACAAGAACAGCCTTAGCGAAAGGCTTCTTGAAGGGAAAGATGTAACTCTGTGAGATGAATTAACAGAACACAGAGCAGTTTCTCAGAAAGCTTCTTTCCAGTTTTCAGCTAAAGATATTTCCTTTTGCACCATAGACCTCTAGGGGCTTCCAAATATCCCTTTGCCAATTCCACAAGAACAGCCTTAGCGAAAGGCTTCTTGAAGGGAAACAGGTAACTCTGTGAGATGAATTAAGAGAACACAGAGCAGTTTCTCAGAAAGCTTCTTTCCAGTTTTGAACGGAAGATATTTCCTTTTTCACCATAGCCCTCTATGGGCTTCCACATATCCCTTTGCCAATTCCACAAGAACAGCCTTAGGGAAAGGCTTCTTGAAGGGAAAGATGTAACTCTGTGAGATGAATTAACAGAACACAGAGCAGTTTCTCAGAAAGCTTCTTTCCAGTTTTCAGGGGAAGATATTTCCTTTTTCACCATAGCCCTCTATGGGCTTCCAAATATCCCTTTGCCAATTCCACAAGGACAGCCTTAGCGAAAGGCTTCTTGAAGGGAAAGATGTAACTCCGTGAGATGAATTAACAGAACACAGAGCAGTTTCTCAGAAAGCTTCTTTCCAGTTTTCAGCGGAAGATATTTCCTTTTTCATCATAGCCCTCTATGGGCTTCCAAATATCCCTTTGCCAATTCCACAAGAACAACCTTAGCGAAAGGCTTCTTGAAGGGAAAGATGTAACTCTGTGAGATGAATTAACAGAACACAGAGCAGTTTCTCAGAAAGCTTCTTTCCAGTTTTGAACGGAAGATATTTCCTTTTTCACCTTAGCCCTCTATGGGCTTCCAAATATCCCTTTGCCAATTCCACAAGAACAGCCTTAGGGAAAGGCTTCTTGAAGGGAAAGGTGTAACTCTGTGGGATGAATTCACAGAACACAGAGCAGTTTCTCAGAAAGCTTCTTTCCAGTTTTGAACGGAAGATATTTCCTTTGTCACCATAGCCCTCTATGGGCTTCCAAATATCCCTTTGCCAATTCCACAAGAACAGCCTTAGCGAAAGGCTTCTTGAAGGGAAAGATGTAACTCTGTGAGATGAATTAACAGAACACAGAGCAGTTTCTCAGAAAGCTTCTTTCCAGTTTTCAGCGGAAGTTATTTCTTTTTTCACCATAGCCCTCTATGGGCTTCCAAATATCCCTTTGCCAATTCCACAAGAACAGCCTTAGCGAAAGGCTTCTTGAAGGGAAAGATGTAACTCTGTGAGATGAATTAACAGAACACAGAGCAGTTTCTCAGAAAGCTTCTTTCCAGTTTTGAACGGACGATATTTCCTTTTTCACCATAGCCCTCTATGGGCTTCCAAATATCCCTTTGCCAATTCCACAAGAACAGCCTTAGCGAAAGGCTTCTTGAAGGGAAACAGGTAACTCTGTGAGATGAATTAAGAGAACACAGAGCAGTTTCTCAGAAAGCTTCTTTCCAGTTTTGAACGGAAGATATTTCCTTTTTCACCATAGCCCTCTATGGGCTTCCAAATATCCCTTTGCCAATTCCACAAGAACAGCCTGAGCGAAAGGCTTCTTGAAGGGAAAGATGTAACTCTGTGAGATGAATTCACAGAACACAGAGAAGTTTCTCAGAAAGCTTCTTTCCCGTTTTGAGCGGAAGATATTTCCTTTTTCACCATAGCCCTCTATGGGCTTCCAAATATCCCTTTGCCAATTCCACAAGAACAGCCTTAGCGAAAGTCTTCTTGAAGGGAAAGATGTAACTCTGTGAGATGAATTAACAGAACACAGAGCAGTTTCTCAGAAAGCTTCTTTCCAGTTTTGAACGGAAGATATTTCCTTTTTCACCATAGCCCTCTATGGGCTTCCAAATATCCCTTTGCCAATTCCACAAGAACAGCCGTAGCGAAAGGCTTCTTGAAGGGAAAGATGTAACTCTGTGAGATGAATTCACAGAACACAGAGCAGTTTCTCAGAAAGCTTCTTTCCAGTTTTGAACGGAAAATATTTCCTTTTTCACCATAGCCCTCTATGGGCTTCCAAATATCCCTTTGCCAATTCCACAAGAACAGCCTTACAGAAAGGCTTCTTCAAGGCAAAGATGTAACTCTGTGAGATGAATTAACGGAACGCAGAGAAGTTTCTCAGAAAGCTTCTTTCCAGTTTTGAACGGAAGATATTTCCTTTTTCACCATAGCCCTCTATGGGCTTCCAAATACCCCTTTGCCAATTCCACAAGAACAGCCTTAGGGAAAGGCTTCTTGAAGGGAAAGATGTAACTCTGTGAGATGAATTTACAGAACACAGAGCAGTTTCTCAGAAAGCTTCTTTCCAGTTTTCAGGGGAAGATATTTCCTTTTTCACCATAGCCCTCTATGGGCTTCCAAATATCCCTTTGCCAATTCCACAAGGACAGCCTTAGCGAAAGGCTTCTTGAGGGGAAAGATGTAACTCTGTGAGATGAATTAACAGAACACAGAGCAGTTTCTCAGGAAGCTTCTTTCCAGTTTTCAGCGGAAGATATTTCCTTTTTCATCATAGCCCTCTATGGGCTTCCAAATATCCCTTTGCCAATTCCACAAGAACAACCTTAGCGAAAGGCTTCTTGAAGGGAAAGATGTAACTCTGTGAGATGAATTAACAGAACACAGAGCAGTTTCTCAGAAAGCTTCTTTCCAGTTTTGAACGGAAGATATTTCCTTTGTCACCATAGCCCTCTATGGGCTCCAAATATCCCTTTGCCAATTCCACAAGAACAGCCTTAGGGAAAGGCTTCTTGAAGGGAAAGATGTAACTCTGTGAGATGAATTCACAGAACACAGAGCAGTTTCTCAGAAAGCTTCTTTCCAGTTTTGAACGGAAGTTATTTCCTTTTTCACCATAGCCCTCTATGGGCTTCCAAATATACCTTTACCAATTCCACAAGAACAGCCTTAGCGAAAGGCTTCTTGAAGGGAAAGATGTAACTCTGTGAGATGAATTCACAGAACACAGAGCAGTTTCTCAGAAAGCTTCTTTCCAGTTTTGAACGGAAAATATTTCCTTTTTCACCATAGCCCTCTATGGGCTTCCAAATATCCCTTTGCCAATTCCACAAGAACAGCCTTACAGAAAGGCTACTTCAAGGCAAAGATGTAACTCTGTGAGATGAATTAACGGAACGCAGAGAAGTTTCTCAGAAAGCTTCTTTCCAGTTTTGAACGGAAGATAATTCCTTTTTCACCATAGCCCTCTATGGGCTTCCAAATATCCCTTTGCCAATTCCACAAGAACAGCCTTAGCGAAAGGCTTCTTGAAGGGAAAGATGTAACTCTGTGAGATGAATTAAAAGAACACAGAGCAGTTTCTCAGAAAGCTTCTTTCCAGGTTTCAGCGGAAGATATTTCCTTTTTCACCATAGCCCTCTATGGGCTTCCAAATATCCCTTTGCCAATTCCACAATAACAGCCTTAGCGAAAGGCTTCTTGAAGGGAAAGATGTAACTCTGTGAGATGAATTAACAGAACACAGAGCAGTTTCTCTGAAAGCTTCTTTCCAGTTTTCAGCTAAAGATATTTCCTTTTTCACCATAGCCCTCTATGGGTTTCCAAATATCCCTTTGCCAATTCCACAAGAACAGCCTTAGCGAAAGGCTTCTTGAAGGGAAAGATGTAACTCTGTGAGATGAATTAACAGAACACAAAGCCGTTTCTCAGAAAGCTTCTTTCCAGTTTTGAACGGAAGATATTTCCTTTTTCACCATAGCCCTCTATGGGCTTCCAAATATCCCTTTGCCAATTCCACAAGAACAGCCTTAGGGAAAGGCTTCTTGAAGGGAAAGATGTAACTCTGTGAGATGAATTTACAGAACACAGAGCAGTTTCTCAGAAAGCTTCTTTCCAGTTTTCAGGGGAAGATATTTCCTTTTTCACCATAGCCCTCTATGGGCTTCCAAATATCCCTTTGCCAATTCCACAAGAACAGCCTTAACGAAAGGCTTCTTGAAGGGAAAGATGTAACTCTGTGAGATGAATTAACAGAACACAGAGCAGTTTCTCAGAAAGCTTCTTTCCAGTTTTGAACGGAAGATATTTCCTTTTTCACCATAGCCCTCTACGGGCTTCCAAATATCCCTTTGCCAATTCCACAAGAACAGCCTTAGCGAAAGGCTTCTTGAAGGGAAAGATGTAACTCTGTGAGATGAATTAAAAAACACAGAGCAGTTTCTCAGAAAGCTTCTTTCCAGTTTTCAGCGTAAGATATTTCCTTTTTCACCATAGCCCTCTAAGGGCTTCCAAATATCCCTTTGCCATTTCCACAATAACAGCCTTAGCGAAAGGCTTCTTGAAGAGAAAGATGTAACTCTCTGAGATGAATTAACAGAACACAGAGCAGTTTCTCAGAAAGCTTCTTTCCAGTTTTCAGCGGAAGATATTTCCTTTTTCATCATAGCCCTCTATGGGCTTCCAAATATCCCTTTGCCAATTCCACAAGAACAGCCTTAGCGAAAGGCTTCTTGAAGGGAAAGATGTAACTCTGTGAGATGAATTAACAGAATACAGAGCAGTTTCTCAGAAAGCTTCTTTCCAGTTTTGAACGGAAGATATTTCCTTTTTCATCATAGCCCTCTATGGGCCTCCAAATATCCCTTTGCCAATTCCACAAGAACAGCCTTAGGGAAAGGCTTCTTGAAGGGAAAGATGTAACTCTGTGAGATGAATTAACAGAACACAGAGCAGTTTCTCAGAAAGCTTCTTTCCAGTTTTGAACGGAAGATATTTCCTTTTTCAGCATAGCCCTCTATGGGCTTCCAAATATCCCTTTGCCAATTCCACAAGAACAGCCTTAGCGAAAGGCTTCTTGAAGGGAAAGATGTAACTCGGTGAGATGAATTCACAGAACACAGAGCAGTGTCTCAGAAAGCTTCTTTCCAGTTTTGAACGGAAAATATTTCCTTTTTCACCATAGCCCTCTATGGGCTTCCAAATATCCCTTTGCCAATTCCACAAGAACAGCCTTACAGAAAGGCTTCTTCAAGGCAAAGATGTAACTCTGTGAGATGAATTAACGGAACGCAGAGAAGTTTCTCAGAAAGCTTCTTTCCAGTTTTGAACGGAAGATATTTCCTTTTTCACCATAGCCCTCTATGGGCTTCCAAATATCCCTTTGCCAATTCCACAAGAACAGCCTTAGCGAAAGGCTTCTTGAAGGGAAAGATGTAACTCTGTGAGACGAATTAAAAGAACACAGAGCAGTTTCTCAGAAAGCTTCTTTCCAGGTTTCAGCGGAAGATATTTCCTTTTTCACCATAGCCCTCTATGGGCTTCCAAATATCCCTTGCCAATTCCACAATAACAGCCTTAGCGAAAGTCTTCTTGAAGGGAAAGATGTAACTCTGTGAGATGAATTAACAGAACACAGAGCAGTTTCTCAGAAAGCTTCTTTCCAGTTTTGAACGGAAGATATTTCCTTTTTCACCATAGCCCTCTATGGGCTTCCAAATATCCCTTTGCCAATTCCACAAGAACAGCCTTAGCGAAAGGTTTCTTGAAGGGAAAGATGTAACTCTGTGAGATGAATTCACAGAACACAGAGCAGTTTCTCAGAAAGCTTCTTTCCAGTTTTGAACGGACGATATTTCCTTTTTCACCATAGCCCTCTATGGGCTTCCAAATATCCCTTTGCCAATTCCACAAGAACAGCCTTAGCGAAAGGCTTCTTGAAGGGAAACATGTAACTCTGTGAGATGAATTAAGAGAACGCAGAGCAGTTTCTCAGAAAGCTTCTTTCCAGTTTTGAACGGAAGATATTTCCTTTTTCACCATAGCCCTCTATGGGCTTCCAAATATCCCTTTGCCAATTCCACAAGAACAGAGTGAGCGAAAGGCTTCTTGAAGGAAAAGATATAACTCTGTGAGATGAATTCACAGAACACAGAGCAGTTTCTCAGAAAGCTTCTTTCCAGTTTTGAACGGAAGATATTTCCTTTTTCACCATAGCCCTCTAGGGGCTTCCAAATATCCCTTTGCCAATTCCACAAGAACAGCCTGAGCGAAAGGCTTCTTGAAGGGAAAGATGTAACTCTGTGAGATGAATTCAGGGAACACAGAGAAGTTTCTCAGAAAGCTTCTTTCCAGTTTTGAGCGGAAGATATTTCCTTTTTCACCATAGCCCTCTATGGGCTTCCAAATATCCCTTTGCCAATTCCACAAGAACAGCCTTAGCGAAAGTCTTCTTGAAGGGAAAGATGTAACTCTGTGAGATGAATTAACAGAACACAGAGCAGTTTCTCAGAAAGCTTCTTTCCAGTTTTGAACGGAAGATATTTCCTTTTTCACCATAGCCCTCTATGGGCTTCCAAATATCCCTTTTCCAATTCCACAAGAACAGCCTTAGCGAAAGGCTTCTTGAAGGGAAAGATGTAACTCTGTGAGATGAATTCACAGAACACAGAGCAGTTTCTCAGAAAGCTTCTTTCCAGTTTTGAACGGAAAATATTTCCTTTTTCACCATAGCCCTCTAGGGGCTTCCAAATATCCCTTTGCCAATTCCACAAGAACAGCCTTACAGAAAGGCTTCTTCAAGGCAAAGATGTAACTCTGTGAGATGAATTAACGGAACGCAGAGAAGTTTCTCAGAAAGCTTCTTTCCAGTTTTGAACGGAAGATATTTCCTTTTTCACCATAGCCCTCTATGGGCTTCCAAATATCCCTTTGCCAATTCCACAAGAACAGCCTTAGCGAAAGGCTTCTTGAAGGGAAAGATGTAACTCTGTGAGATGAATTAAAAGAACACAGAGCAGTTTCTCAGAAAGCTTCTTTCCAGGTTTCAGCGGAAGATATTTCCTTTTTCACCATAGCCCTCTATGGGCTTCCAAATATCCCTTTGCCAATTCCACAATAACAGCCTTAGCGAAAGGCTTCTTGAAGGGAAAGATGTAACTCTGTGAGATGAATTAACAGAACACAGAGCAGTTTCTCAGAAAGCTTCTTTCCAGTTTTCAGCTAAAGATATTTCCTTTTTCACCATAGCCCTCTATGGGCTTCCAAATATCCCTTTGCCAATTCCACAAGAACAGCCTTAGCGAAAGGCTTCTTGAAGCGAAAGATGTAACTCTGTGAGATGAATTAACAGAACACAGAGCCGTTTCTCAGAAAGCTTCTTTCCAGTTTTGAACGGAAGATATTTCCTTTTTCACCATAGCCCTCTATGGGCTTCCAAATATCCCTTTGCCAATTCAACAAGAACAGCCTTAGGGAAAGGCTTCTTGAAGGGAAAGATGTAACTCTGTGAGATGAATTTACAGAACACAGAGCAGTTTCTCAGAAAGCTTCTTTCCAGTTTTCAGGGGAAGATATTTCCATTTTCACCATAGCCCTCTATGGGCTTCCAAATATCCCTTTGCCAATTCCACAAGAACAGCCTTAGCGAAAGGCTTCTTGAAGGGAAAGATGTAACTCTGTGAGATGAATTAACAGAACACAGAGCAGTTTCTCAGAAAGCTTCTTTCCAGTTTTGAACGGAAGATATTTCCTTTTTCACCATAGCCCTCTATGGGCTTCCAAATATCCCTTTGCCAATTCCACAAGAACAGCCTTAGCGAAAGGCTTCTTGAAGGGAAAGATGTAACTCTGTGAGATGAATTCACAGAACACAGAGCAGTTTCTCAGAAAGCTTCTTTCCAGTTTTGAACGGAAAATATTTCCTTTTTCACCATAGCCCTCTATGGGCTTCCAAATATCCCTTTGCCAATTCCACAAGAACAGCCTTACAGAAAGGCTTCTTCAAGGCAAAGATGTAACTCTGTGAGATGAATTAACGGAACGCAGAGAAGTTTCTCAGAAAGCTTCTTTCCAGTTTTGAACGGAAGATATTTCCTTTTTCACCATAGCCCTCTATGGGCTTCCAAATATCCCTTTGCCAATTCCACAAGAACAGCCTTAGCGAAAGGCTTCTTGAAGGGAAAGAAGTAACTCTGTGAGATGAATTAAAAGAACACTGAGCAGTTTCTCAGAAAGCTTCTTTCCAGGTTTCAGCGGAAGATATTTCCTTTTTCACCATAACCCTCTATGGGCTTCCAAATATCCCTTTGCCAATTCCACAATAACAGCCTTAGCGAAAGGCTTCTTGAAGGGAAAGATGTAACTCTGTGAGATGAATTAACAGAACACAGAGCAGTTTCTCAGAAAGCTTCGTTCCAGTTTTCAGCTAAAGATATTTCCTTTTTCACCATAGCCCTCTATGGGCTTCCAAATATCCCTTTGCCAATTCCACAAGAACAGCCTTAGCGAAAGGCTTCTTGAAGCGAAAGATGTAACTCTGTGAGATGAATTAACAGAACACAGAGCCGTTTCTCAGAAAGCTTCTTTCCAGTTTTGAACGGAAGATATTTCCTTTTTCACCATAGCCCTCTATGGGCTTCCAAATATCCCTTTGCCAATTCAACAAGAACAGCCTTAGGGAAAGGCTTCTTGAAGGGAAAGATGTAACTCTGTGAGATGAATTTACAGAACACAGAGCAGTTTCTCAGAAAGCTTCTTTCCAGTTTTCAGGGGAAGATATTTCCATTTTCACCATAGCCCTCTATGGGCTTCCAAATATCCCTTTGCCAATTCCACAAGAACAGCCTTAGCGAAAGGCTTCTTGAAGGGAAAGATGTAACTCTGTGAGATGAATTAACAGAACACAGAGCAGTTTCTCAGAAAGCTTCTTTCCAGTTTTGAACGGAAGATATTTCCTTTTTCACCATAGCCCTCTATGGGCTTCCAAATATCCCTTTGCCAATTCCACAAGAACAGCCTTAGCGAAAGGCTTCTTGAAGGGAAAGATGCAACTCTGTGAGATGAATTAAAAGAACACAGAGCAGTTTCTCAGAAAGCTTCTTTCCAGTTTTCAGCGGAAGATATTTCCTTTTTCACCATAGCCCTCTAAGGGCTTCCAAATATCCCTTTGCCATTTCCACAATAACAGCCTTAGCGAAAGGCTTCTTGAAGGGAAAGATGTAACTCTCTGAGATGAATTAACAGAACACAGAGCAGTTTCTCAGAAAGCTTCTTTCCAGTTTTCAGCGGAAGATATTTCCTTTTTCATCATAGCCCTCTATGGGCTTCCAAATATCCCTTTGCAAATTCCACAAGAACAGCCTTAGCGAAAGGCTTCTTGAAGGGAAAGATGTAACTCTGTGAGATGAATTAACAGAACACAGAGCAGTTTCCCAGAAAGCTTCTTTCCAGTTTTGAACGGAAGATATTTCCTTTTTCATCATAGCCCTCTATGGGCTTCCAAATATCCCTTTGCCAATTCCACAAGAACAGCCTTAGGGAAAGGCTTCTTGAAGGGAACGATGTAACTCTGTGAGATGAATTCACAGAAGACAGAGCAGTTTCTCAGAAAGCTTCTTTCCAGTTTTGAACGGAAGATATTTCCTTTGTCACCATAGCCCTCTATGGGCTTCCAAATATCCCTTTGCCAATTCCACAAGAACAGCCTTAGCGAAAGACTTCTTGAAGGGAAAGATGTAACTCTGTGAGATGAATTAACAGAACACAGAGCAGTTTCTCAGAAAGCCTCATTCCAGTTTTGAACGGTAAATATTTCCTTTTTCACCATAGCCCTCTATGGGCTTCCAAATATCCCTTTGCCAATTCCACAAGAACAGCCTTAGCGAAAGGCTTCTTGAAGGGAAAGATGTAACTCTGTGAGATGAATTAACAACCACAGAGCAGTTTCTCAGAAAGCTTCTTTCCAGTTTTGAGCGGAAGATATTTCCTCTTTCACCATAGCCCTCTATGGGCTTTCAAATATCCCTTTGCCAATTCCACAAGAACAGCCTTAGCGAAAGGCTTCTTGAAGGGAAAGATGTAACTCTGTGAGATGAATTAACAGAACATAGAGCAGTTTCTCAGAAAGCTTCTTTCCAGTTTTGAACGGAAGATATTTCCTTTTTCACCATAGCCCTCTATGGGCTTCCAAATATCCCTTTGCCAATTGCACAAGAACAGCCTTACCGAAAGTCTTCTTAAAGGGAAAGATGTAACTCTGTGAGATGAATTCACAGAACACAGAGCAGTTTCTCAGAAAGCTTCTTTCCAGTTTTGAACGGAAGATATTTCCTTTTTCACCGTAGCCCTCTATGGGCTTCCAAATATCCCTTTGCCAATTCCACAAGAACAGCCTTAGCGAAAGGCTTCTTGAAGGGAAAGATGTAACTCTGTGAGATGAATTAACAGAACACAGAGCAGTTTCTCAGAAAGCTTCTTTCCAGTTTTCAGCTAAAGATATTTCCTTTTTCACCATAGCCCTCTATGGGCTTCCAAATATCCCTTTGCCAATTCCACAAGAACAGCCTTAGCGAAAGGATTCTTGAAGGGAAAGATGTAACTCTGTGAGATGAATTAACAGAACACAGAGCAGTTTCTCAGAAAGCTTCTTTCCAGTTTTGAACGGAAGATATTTCCTTTTTCACCATAGCCCTCTATGGGCTTCCAAATATCCCTTTGCCAATTCCACTATAACAGCCTTAGCGAAAGGCTTCTTGAAGGGAAACATGTAACTCTGTGAGATGAATTAAGAGAACACAGAGCAGTTTCTCAGAAAGCTTCTTTCCAGTTTTGAACGGAAGATATTTCCTTTTTCAGCATAGCCCTCTATGGGCTTCCAAATATCCCTTTGCCAATTCCACAAGAACAGCCTGAGCGAAAGGCTTCTTGAAGGAAAAGATGTAACTCTGTGAGATGAATTCACAGAACACAGAGAAGTTTCTCAGAAAGCTTCTTTCCAGTTTTGAGCGGAAGATATTTCCTTTTTCACCATAGCCCTCTATGGGCTTCCAAATATCCCTTTGCCAATTCCACAAGAACAGCCTTAGCGAAAGGCTTCTTGAAGGGAAAGATGTAACTCTGTGAGATGAATTAACAGAACACAGAGCAGTTTCTCAGAAAGCTTCTTTCCAGTTTTGAACAGAAGATATTTCCTTTTTCACCATAGCCCTCTATGGGCTTCCAAATATCCCTTTGCCAATTCCACAAGAACAGCCTTAGCGAAAGGCTTCTTGAAGGGAAAGATGTAACTCTGTGAGATGAATTCACAGAACACAGAGCAGTTTCTCAGAAAGCTTCTTTCCAGTTTTGAACGGAAGATATTTCCTTTTTCACCATAGCCCTCTATGGGCTTCCAAATATCCCTTTGCCAATTCCACAAGAACAGCCTTAGCGAAAGGCTTCTTGAAGGGAAACATGTAACTCTGTGAGATGAATTAAGAGAACACAGAGCAGTTTCTCAGAAAGCTTCTTTCCAGTTTTGAACGGAAGATATTTCCTTTTTCAGCATAGCCCTCTATGGGCTTCCAAATATCCCTTTGCCAATTCCACAAGAACAGCCTGAGCGAAAGGCTTCTTGAAGGAAAAGATGTAACTCTGTGAGATGAATTCACAGAACACAGAGAAGTTTCTCAGAAAGCTTCTTTCCAGTTTTGAGCGGAAGATATTTCCTTTTTCACCATAGCCCTCTATGGGCTTCCAAATATCCCTTTGCCAATTCCACAAGAACAGCCTTAGCGAAAGTCTTCTTGAAGGGAAAGATGTAACTCTGTGAGATGAATTTACAGAACACAGAGCAGTTTCTCAGAAAGCTTCTTTCCAGTTTTGAGGGGAAGATATTTCCTCTTTCACCATAGCCCTCTATGGGCTTCCAAATATCCCTTTGCCAATCCCACAAGAACAGCCTTAGCGAAAGGCTTCTTGAAGGGAAAGATGTAACTCTGTGAGATGAATTAACAGAACACAGAGCAGTTTCTCAGAAAGCTTCTTTCCAGTTTTCAGCTAAAGATATTTCCTTTTGCACCATAGACCTCTATGGGCTTCCAAATATCCCTTTGCCAATTCCACAAGAACAGCCTTAGCGAAAGGCTTCTTGAAGGGAAAGATGTAACTCTGTGAGACGAATTAACAGAACACAGAGCCGTTTCTCAGAAAGCTTCTTTCCAGTTTTGAACGGAAGATATTTCCTTTTTCACCATAGCCCTCTATGGGCTTCCACATATCCCTTTGCCAATTCCACAAGAACAGCCTTAGGGAAAGGCTTCTTGAAGGGAAAGATGTAACTCTGTGAGATGAATTAACAGAACACAGAGCAGTTTCTCAGAAAGCTTCTTTCCAGTTTTCAGGGGAAGATATTTCCTTTTTCACCATAGCCCTCTATGGGCTTCCAAATATCCCTTTGCCAATTCCACAAGGACAGCCTTAGCGAAAGGCTTCTTGAAGGGAAAGATGTAACTCCGTGAGATGAATTTACAGAACACAGAGCAGTTTCTCAGAAAGCTTCTTTCCAGTTTTCAGCGGAAGATATTTCCTTTTTCATCATAGCCCTCTATGGGCTTCCAAATATCCCTTTGCCAATTCCACAAGAACAACCTTAGCGAAAGGCTTCTTGAAGGGAAAGATGTAACTCTGTGAGATGAATTAACAGAACACAGAGCAGTTTCTCAGAAAGCTTCTTTCCAGTTTTGAACGGAAGATATTTCCTTTTTCACCTTAGCCCTCTATGGGCTTCCAAATATCCCTTTGCCAATTCCACAAGAACAGCCTTAGGGAAAGGCTTCTTGAAGGGAAAGGTGTAACTCTGTGGGATGAATTCACAGAACACAGAGCAGTTTCTCAGAAAGCTTCTTTCCAGTTTTGAACGGAAGATATTATCTTTGTCACCATAGCCCTCTATGGGCTTCCAAATATCCCTTTGCCAATTCCACAAGAACAGCCTTAGCGAAAGGCTTCTTGAAGGGAAAGATGTAACTCTGTGAGATGAATTAACAGAACACAGAGCAGTTTCTCAGAAAGCTTCTTTCCAGTTTTCAGCGGAAGTTATTTCTTTTTTCACCATAGCCCTCTATGGGCTTCCAAATATCCCTTTGCCAATTCCACAAGAACAGCCTTAGCGAAAGGCTTCTTGAAGGGAAAGATGTAACTCTGTGAGATGAATTAACAGAACACAGAGCAGTTTCTCAGAAAGCTTCTTTCCAGTTTTGAACGGACGATATTTCCTTTTTCACCATAGCCCTCTATGGGCTTCCAAATATCCCTTTGCCAATTCCACAAGAACAGCCTTAGCGAAAGGCTTCTTGAAGGGAAAGATGTAACTCTGTGAGATGAATTAAGAGAACACAGAGCAGTTTCTCAGAAAGCTTCTTTCCAGTTTTGAACGGAAGATATTTCCTTTTTCACCATAGCCCTCTATGGGCTTCCAAATATCCCTTTGCCAATTCCACAAGAACAGCCTTAGCGAAAGGCTTCTTGAAGGGAAAGATGTAACTCTGTGAGATGAATTAACAAACACAGAGCAGTTTCTCAGAAAGCTTCTTTCCAGTTTTGAGCGGAAGATATTTCCTCTTTCACCATAGCCCTCTATGGGCTTCCAAATATCCCTTTGCCAATTCCACAAGAACAGCCTTAGCGAAAGGCTTCTTGAAGGGAAAGATGTAACTCTGTGAGATGAATTAATAGAACATAGAGCAGTTTCTCAGAAAGCTTCTTTCCAGTTTTGAACGGAAGATATTTCCTTTTTCACCATAGCCCTCTATGGGCTTCCAAATATCCCTTTGCCAATTGCACAAGAACAGCCTTACCGAAAGTCTTCTTAAAGGGAAAGATGTAACTCTGTGAGATGAATTCACAGAACACAGAGCAGTTTCTCAGAAAGCTTCTTTCCAGTTTTGAACGGAAGATATTTCCTTTTTCACCGTAGCCCTCTATGGGCTTCCAAATATCCCTTTGCCAATTCCACAAGAACAGCCTTAGCGAAAGGCTTCTTGAAGGGAAAGATGTAACTCTGTGAGATGAATTAACAGAACACAGAGCAGTTTCTCAGAAAGCTTCTTTCCAGTTTTCAGCTAAAGATATTTCCTTTTTCACCATAGCCCTCTATGGGCTTCCAAATATCCCTTTGCCAATTCCACAAGAACAGCCTTAGCGAAAGGCTTCTTGAAGGGAAAGATGTAACTCTGTGAGATGATTTCACAGAACACAGAGCAGTTTCTCAGAAAGCTTCTTTCCAGTTTTGAACGGAAGATATTTCCTTTTTCACCATAGCCCTCTATGGGCTTCCAAATATCCCTTTGCCAATTCCACTATAACAGCCTTAGCGAAAGGCTTCTTGAAGGGAAACATGTAACTCTGTGAGATGAATTAAGAGAACACTGAGCAGTTTCTCAGAAAGCTTCTTTCCAGTTTTGAACGGAAGATATTTCCTTTTTCAGCATAGCCCTCTATGGGCTTCCAAATATCCCTTTGCCAATTCCACAAGAACAGCCTGAGCGAAAGGCTTCTTGAAGGAAAAGATGTAACTCTGTGAGATGAATTCACAGAACACAGAGAAGTTTCTCAGAAAGCTTCTTTCCAGTTTTGAGCGGAAGATATTTCCTTTTTCACCATAGCCCTCTATGGGCTTCCAAATATCCCTTTGCCAATTCCACAAGAACAGCCTTAGCGAAAGGCTTCTTGAAGGGAAAGATGTAACTCTGTGAGATGAATTAACAGAACACAGAGCAGTTTCTCAGAAAGCTTCTTTCCAGTTTTGAACAGAAGATATTTCCTTTTTCACCATAGCCCTCTATGGGCTTCCAAATATCCCTTTGCCAATTCCACAAGAACAGCCTTAGCGAAAGGCTTCTTGAAGGGAAAGATGTAACTCTGTGAGATGAATTCACAGAACACAGAGCAGTTTCTCAGAAAGCTTCTTTCCAGTTTTGAACGGAAGATATTTCCTTTTTCACCATAGCCCTCTATGGGCTTCCAAATATCCCTTTGCCAATTCCACAAGAACAACCTTAGCGAAAGGCTTCTTGAAGGGAAACATGTAACTCTGTGAGATGAATTAAGAGAACCCAGAGCAGTTTCTCAGAAAGCTTCTTTCCAGTTTTGAACGGAAGATATTTCCTTTTTCAGCATAGCCCTCTATGGGCTTCCAAATATCCCTTTGCCAATTCCACAAGAACAGCCTGAGCGAAAGGCTTCTTGAAGGAAAAGATGTAACTCTGTGAGATGAATTCACAGAACACAGAGAAGTTTCTCAGAAAGCTTCTTTCCAGTTTTGAGCGGAAGATATTTCCTTTTTCACCATAGCCCTCTATGGGCTTCCAAATATCCCTTTGCCAATTCCACAAGAACAGCCTTAGCGAAAGTCTTCTTGAAGGGAAAGATGTAACTCTGTGAGATGAATTTACAGAACACAGAGCAGTTTCTCAGAAAGCTTCTTTCCAGTTTTGAGGGGAAGATATTTCCTCTTTCACCATAGCCCTCTATGGGCTTCCAAATATCCCTTTGCCAATCCCACAAGAACAGCCTTAGCGAAAGGCTTCTTGAAGGGAAAGATGTAACTCTGTGAGATGAATTAACAGAACACAGAGCAGTTTCTCAGAAAGCTTCTTTCCAGTTTTCAGCTAAAGATATTTCCTTTTTCACCATAGCCCTCTATGGGCTTCCAAATATCCCTTTGCCAATTCCACAAGAACAGCCTTAGCGAAAGGCTTCTTGAAGGGAAAGATGTAACTCTGTGAGATGAATTCACAGAACACAGAGCAGTTTCTCAGAAAGCTTCTTTCCAGTTTTGAACGGAAGATATTTCCTTTTTCACCATAGCCCTCTATGGGCTTCCAAATATCCCTTTGCCAATTCCACAAGAACAGCCTTAGCGAAAGGCTTCTTGAAGGGAAACATGTAACTCTGTGAGATGAATTAAGAGAACACAGAGCAGTTTCTCAGAAAGCTTCTTTCCAGTTTTGAACGGAAGATATTTCCTTTTTCAGCATAGCCCTCTATGGGCTTCCAAATATCCCTTTGCCAATTCCACAAGAACAGCCTGAGCGAAAGGCTTCTTGAAGGAAAAGATGTAACTCTGTGAGATGAATTCACAGAACACAGAGAAGTTTCTCAGAAAGCTTCTTTCCAGTTTTGAGCGGAAGATATTTCCTTTTTCACCATAGCCCTCTATGGGCTTCCAAATATCCCTTTGCCAATTCCACAAGAACAGCCTTAGCGAAAGTCTTCTTGAAGGGAAAGGTGTAACTCTGTGGGATGAATTCACAGAACACAGAGCAGTTTCTCAGAAAGCTTCTTTCCAGTTTTGAACGGAAGATATTTCCTTTTTCACCATAGCCCTCTATGGGCTTCCAAATATCCCTTTGCCAATTCCACAAGAACAGCCTTAGCGAAAGGCTTCTTGAAGGGAAAGATGTAACTCTGTGAGATGAATTAACAGAACACAGAGCAGTTTCTCAGAAAGCTTCTTTCCAGTTTTCAGCGGAAGTTATTTCTTTTTTCACCATAGCCCTCTATGGGCTTCCAAATATCCCTTTGCCAATTCCACAAGAACAGCCTTAGCGAAAGGCTTCTTGAAGGGAAAGATGTAACTCTGTGAGATGAATTAACAGAACACAGAGCAGTTTCTCAGAAAGCTTCTTTCCAGTTTTGAACGGACGATATTTCCTTTTTCACCATAGCCCTCTATGGGCTTCCAAATATCCCTTTGCCAATTCCACAAGAACAGCCTTAGCGAAAGGCTTCTTGAAGGGAAACAGGTAACTCTGTGAGATGAATTAAGAGAACACAGAGCAGTTTCTCAGAAAGCTTCTTTCCAGTTTTGAACGGAAGATATTTCCTTTTTCACCATAGCCCTCTATGGGCTTCCAAATATCCCTTTGCCAATTCCACAAGAACAGCCTTAGCGAAAGGCTTCTTGAAGGGAAAGATGTAACTCTGTGAGATGAATTAACAAACACAGAGCAGTTTCTCAGAAAGCTTCTTTCCAGTTTTGAACGGAAGATATTTCCTCTTTCACCATAGCCCTCTATGGGCTTCCAAATATCCCTTTGCCAATTCCACAAGAACAGCCTTAGCGAAAGGCTTCTTGAAGGGAAAGATGTAACTCTGTGAGATGAATTAACAGAACATAGAGCAGTTTCTCAGAAAGCTTCTTTCCAGTTTTGAACGGAAGATATTTCCTTTTTCACCATAGCCCTCTATGGGCTTCCAAATATCCCTTTGCCAATTGCACAAGAACAGCCTTACCGAAAGTCTTCTTAAAGGGAAAGATGTAACTCCGTGAGATGAATTCACAGAACACAGAGCAGTTTCTCAGAAAGCTTCTTTCCAGTTTTGAACGGAAGATATTTCCTTTTTCACCGTAGCCCTCTATGGGCTTCCAAATATCCCTTTGCCAATTCCACAAGAACAGCCTTAGCGAAAGGCTTCTTGAAGGGAAAGATGTAACTCTGTGAGATGAATTAACAGAACACAGAGCAGTTTCTCAGAAAGCTTCTTTCCAGTTTTCAGCTAAAGATATTTCCTTTTTCACCATAGCCCTCTATGGGCTTCCAAACATCCCTTTGCCAATTCCACAAGAACAGCCTTAGCGAAAGGCTTCTTGAAGGGAAAGATGTAACTCTGTGAGATGAATTCACAGAACACAGAGCAGTTTCTCAGAAAGCTTCTTTCCAGTTTTGAACGGAAGATATTTCCTTTTTCACCATAGCCCTCTATGGGCTTCCAAATATCCTTTTGCCAATTCCACTATAACAGCCTTAGCGAAAGGCTTCTTGAAGGGAAACATGTAACTCTGTGAGATGAATTAAGAGAACACAGAGCAGTTTCTCAGAAAGCTTCTTTCCAGTTTTGAACGGAAGATATTTCCTTTTTCAGCATAGCCCTCTATGGGCTTCCAAATATCCCTTTGCCAATTCCACAAGAACAGCCTGAGCGAAAGGCTTCTTGAAGGAAAAGATGTAACTCTGTGAGATGAATTCACAGAACACAGAGAAGTTTCTCAGAAAGCTTCTTTCCAGTTTTGAGCGGAAGATATTTCCTTTTTCACCATAGCCCTCTATGGGCTTCCAAATATCCCTTTGCCAATTCCACAAGAACAGCCTTAGCGAAAGGCTTCTTGAAGGGAAAGATGTAACTCTGTGAGATGAATTAACAGAACACAGAGCAGTTTCTCAGAAAGCTTCTTTCCAGTTTTGAACAGAAGATATTTCCTTTTTCACCATAGCCCTCTATGGGCTTCCAAATATCCCTTTGCCAATTCCACAAGAACAGCCTTAGCGAAAGGCTTCTTGACGGGAAAGATGTAACTCTGTGAGATGAATTCACAGAACACAGAGCAGTTTCTCAGAAAGCTTCTTTCCAGTTTTGAACGGAAGATATTTCCTTTTTCACCATAGCCCTCTATGGGCTTCCAAATATCCCTTTGCCAATTCCACAAGAACAGCCTTAGCGAAAGGCTTCTTGAAGGGAAACATGTAACTCTGTGAGATGAATTAAGAGAACCCAGAGCAGTTTCTCAGAAAGCTTCTTTCCAGTTTTGAACGGAAGATATTTCCTTTTTCAGCATAGCCCTCTATGGGCTTCCAAATATCCCTTTGCCAATTCCACAAGAACAGCCTGAGCGAAAGGCTTCTTGAAGGAAAAGATGTAACTCTGTGAGATGAATTCACAGAACACAGAGAAGTTTCTCAGAAAGCTTCTTTCCAGTTTTGAGCGGAAGATATTTCCTTTTTCACCATAGCCCTCTATGGGCTTCCAAATATCCCTTTGCCAATTCCACAAGAACAGCCTTAGCGAAAGTCTTCTTGAAGGCAAAGATGTAACTCTGTGAGATGAATTTACAGAACACAGAGCAGTTTCTCAGAAAGCTTCTTTCCAGTTTTGAGGGGAAGATATTTCCTCTTTCACCATAGCCCTATATGGGCTTCCAAATATCCCTTTGCGAATCCCACAAGAACAGCCTTAGCGAAAGGCTTCTTGAAGGGAAAGATGTAACTCTGTGAGATGAATTAACAGAACACAGAGCAGTTTCCCAGAAAGCTTCTTTCCAGTTTTCAGCTAAAGATATTTCCTTTTGCACCATAGACCTCTATGGGCTTCCAAATATCCCTTTGCCAATTCCACAAGAACAGCCTTAGCGAAAGGCTTCTTGAAGGGAAAGATGTAACTCTGTGAGACGAATTAACAGAACACAGAGCCGTTTCTCAGAAAGCTTCTTTCCAGTTTTGAACGGAAGATATTTCCTTTTTCACCATAGCCCTCTATGGGCTTCCACATATCCCTTTGCCAATTCCACAAGAACAGCCTTAGGGAAAGGCTTCTTGAAGGGAAAGATGTAACTCTGTGAGATGAATTACCAGAACACAGAGCAGTTTCTCAGAAAGCTTCTTTCCACTTTTCAGGGGAAGATATTTCCTTTTTCACCATAGCCCTCTATGGGCTTCCAAATATCCCTTTGCCAATTCCACAAGGACAGCCTTAGCGAAAGGCTTCTTGAAGGGAAAGATGTAACTCCGTGAGATGAATTAACAGAACACAGAGCAGTTTCTCAGAAAGCTTCTTTCCAGTTTTCAGCGGAAGATATTTCCTTTTTCATCATAGCCCTCTATGGGCTTCCAAATATCCCTTTGCCAATTCCACAAGAACAACCTTAGCGAAAGGCTTCTTGAAGGGAAAGATGTAACTCTGTGAGATGAATTAACAGAACACAGAGCAGTTTCTCAGAAAGCTTCTTTCCAGTTTTGAACGGAAGATATTTCCTTTTTCACCTTAGCCCTCTATGGGCTTCCAAATATCCCTTTGCCAATTCCACAAGAACAGCCTTAGGGAAAGGCTTCTTGAAGGGAAAGGTGTAACTCTGTGGGATGAATTCACAGAACACAGAGCAGTTTCTCAGAAAGCTTCTTTCCAGTTTTGAACGGAAGATATTTCCTTTGTCACCATAGCCCTCTATGGGCTTCCAAATATCCCTTTGCCAATTCCACAAGAACAGCCTTAGCGAAAGGCTTCTTGAAGGGAAAGATGTAACTCTGTGAGATGAATTAACAGAACACAGAGCAGTTTCTCAGAAAGCTTCTTTCCAGTTTTCAGCGGAAGTTATTTCTTTTTTCACCATAGCCCTCTATGGGCTTCCAAATATCCCTTTGCCAATTCCACAAGAACAGCCTTAGCGAAAGGCTTCTTGAAGGGAAAGATGTAACTCTGTGAGATGAATTAACAGAACACAGAGCAGTTTCTCAGAAAGCTTCTTTCCAGTTTTGAACGGACGATATTTCCTTTTTCACCATAGCCCTCTATGGGCTTCCAAATATCCCTTTGCCAATTCCACAAGAACAGCCTTAGCGAAAGGCTTCTTGAAGGGAAACAGGTAACTCTGTGAGATGAATTAAGAGAACACAGAGCAGTTTCTCAGAAAGCTTCTTTCCAGTTTTGAACGGAAGATATTTCCTTTTTCACCATAGCCCTCTATGGGCTTCCAAATATCCCTTTGCCAATTCCACAAGAACAGCCTTAGCGAAAGGCTTCTTGAAGGGAAAGATGTAACTCTGTGAGATGAATTAACAAACACAGAGCAGTTTCTCAGAAAGCTTCTTTCCAGTTTTGAGCGGAAGATATTTCCTCTTTCACCATAGCCCTCTATGGGCTTCCAAATATCCCTTTGCCAATTCCACAAGAACAGCCTTAGCGAAAGGCTTCTTGAAGGGAAAGATGTAACTCTGTGAGATGAATTAACAGAACATAGAGCAGTTTCTCAGAAAGCTTCTTTCCAGTTTTGAACGGAAGATATTTCCTTTTTCACCATAGCCCTCTATGGGCTTCCAAATATCCCTTTGCCAATTGCACAAGAACAGCCTTACCGAAAGTCTTCTTAAAGGGAAAGATGTAACTCTGTGAGAGGAATTCACAGAACACAGAGCAGTTTCTCAGAAAGCTTCTTTCCAGTTTTGAACGGAAGATATTTCCTTTTTCACCGTAGCCCTCTATGGGCTTCCAAATATCCCTTTGCCAATTCCACAAGAACAGCCTTAGCGAAAGGCTTCTTGAAGGGAAAGATGTAACTCTGTGAGATGAATTAACAGAACACAGAGCAGTTTCTCAGAAAGCTTCTTTCCAGTTTTCAGCTAAAGATATTTCCTTTTTCACCATAGCCCTCTATGGGCTTCCAAATATCCCTTTGCCAATTCCACAAGAACAGCCTTAGCGAAAGGCTTCTTGAAGGGAAAGATGTAACTCTGTGAGATGAATTCACAGAACACAGAGCAGTTTCTCAGAAAGCTTCTTTCCAGTTTTGAACGGAAGATATTTCCTTTTTCACCATAGCCCTCTATGGGCTTCCAAATATCCCTTTGCCAATTCCACTATAACAGCCTTAGCGAAAGGCTTCTTGAAGGGAAACATGTAACTCTGTGAGATGAATTAAGAGAACACAGAGCAGTTTCTCAGAAAGCTTCTTTCCAGTTTTGAACGGAAGATATTTCCTTTTTCAGCATAGCCCTCTATGGGCTTCCAAATATCCCTTTGCCAATTCCACAAGAACAGCCTGAGCGAAAGGCTTCTTGAAGGAAAAGATGTAACTCTGTGAGATGAATTCACAGAACACAGAGAAGTTTCTCAGAAAGCTTCTTTCCAGTTTTGAGCGGAAGATATTTCCTTTTTCACCATAGCCCTCTATGGGCTTCCAAATATCCCTTTCCCAATCCCACAAGAACAGCCTTAGCGAAAGTCTTCTTGAAGGGAAAGATGTAACTCTGTGAGATGAATTAACAGAACACAGAGCAGTTTCTCAGAAAGCTTCTTTCCAGTTTTGAACAGAAGATATTTCCTTTTTCACCATAGCCCTCTATGGGCTTCCAAATATCCCTTTGCCAATTCCACAAGAACAGCCTTAGCGAAAGGCTTCTTGAAGGGAAAGATGTAACTCTGTGAGATGAATTCACAGAACACAGAGCAGTTTCTCAGAAAGCTTCTTTCCAGTTTTGAACGGAAGATATTTCCTTTTTCACCATAGCCCTCTATGGGCTTCCAAATATCCCTTTGCCAATTCCACAAGAACAGCCTTAGCGAAAGGCTTCTTGAAGGGAAACATGTAACTCTGTGAGATGAATTAAGAGAACCCAGAGCAGTTTCTCAGAAAGCTTCTTTCCAGTTTTGAACGGAAGATATTTCCTTTTTCAGCATAGCCCTCTATGGGCTTCCAAATATCCCTTTGCCAATTCCACAAGAACAGCCTGAGCGAAAGGCTTCTTGAAGGAAAAGATGTAACTCTGTGAGATGAATTCACAGAACACAGAGAAGTTTCTCAGAAAGCTTCTTTCCAGTTTTGAGCGGAAGATATTTCCTTTTTGACCATAGCCCTCTATGGGCTTCCAAATATCCCTTTGCCAATTCCACAAGAAGAGCCTTAGCGAAAGTCTTCTTGAAGGGAAAGATGTAACTCTGTGAGATGAATTTACAGAACACAGAGCAGTTTCTCAGAAAGCTTCTTTCCAGTTTTGAGGGGAAGATATTTCCTCTTTCACCATAGCCCTCTATGGGCTTCCAAATATCCCTTTGCCAATCCCACAAGAACAGCCTTAGCGAAAGGCTTCTTGAAGGGAAAGATGTAACTCTGTGAGATGAATTAACAGAACACAGAGCAGTATCTCAGAAAGCTTCTTTCCAGTTTTCAGCTAAAGATATTTCCTTTTGCACCATAGACCTCTATTTGCTTCCAAATATCCCTTTGCCAATTCCACAAGAACAGCCTTAGCGAAAGGCTTCTTGAAGGGAAAGATGTAACTCTGTGAGACGAATTAACAGAACACAGAGCCGTTTCTCAGAAAGCTTCTTTCCAGTTTTGAACGGAAGATATTTCCTTTTTCACCATAGCCCTCTATGGGCTTCCACATATCCCATTGCCAATTCCACAAGAACAGCCTTAGGGAAAGGCTTCTTGAAGGGAAAGATGTAACTCTGTGAGATGAATTAACA
The DNA here is from genome assembly GCF_047675955.1 of Chlorocebus sabaeus. Classification (NCBI taxonomy): domain Eukaryota; kingdom Metazoa; phylum Chordata; class Mammalia; order Primates; family Cercopithecidae; genus Chlorocebus; species Chlorocebus sabaeus. Next base: position 1,475,400 of record NW_027327079.1, on the reverse strand, counting down.
GAACACAGAGCAGTTTCTCAGAAAGCTTCTTTCCAGTTTTCAGGGGAAGATATTTCCTTTTTCACCATAGCCCTCTATGGGCTTCCAAATATCCCTTTGCCAATTCCACAAGGACAGCCTTAGCGAAAGGCTTCTTGAAGGGAAAGATGTAACTCCGTGAGATGAATTAACAGAACACAGAGCAGTTTCTCAGAAAGCTTCTTTCCAGTTTTCAGCGGAAGATATTTCCTTTTTCATCATAGCCCTCTATGGGCTTCCAAATATCCCTTTGCCAATTCCACAAGAACAACCTTAGCGAAAGGCTTCTTGAAGGGAAAGATGTAACTCTGTGAGATGAATTAACAGAACACAGAGCAGTTTCTCAGAAAGCTTCTTTCCAGTTTTGAACGGAAGATATTTCCTTTTTCACCTTAGCCCTCTATGGGCTTCCAAATATCCCTTTGCCAATTCCACAAGAACAGCCTTAGGGAAAGGCTTCTTGAAGGGAAAGGTGTAACTCTGTGGGATGAATTCACAGAACACAGAGCAGTTTCTCAGAAAGCTTCTTTCCAGTTTTGAACGGAAGATATTTCCTTTGTCACCATAGCCCTCTATGGGCTTCCAAATATCCCTTTGCCAATTCCACAAGAACAGCCTTAGCGAAAGGCTTCTTGAAGGGAAAGATGTAACTCTGTGAGATGAATTAACAGAACACAGAGCAGTTTCTCAGAAAGCTTCTTTCCAGTTTTCAGCGGAAGTTATTTCTTTTTTCACCATAGCCCTCTATGGGCTTCCAAATATCCCTTTGCCAATTCCACAAGAACAGCCTTAGCGAAAGGTTTTTTGAAGGGAAAGATGTAACTCTGTGAGATGAATTAACAGAACACAGAGCAGTTTCTCAGAAAGCTTCTTTCCAGTTTTCAGCGGAAGTTATTTCTTTTTTCACCATAGCCCTCTATGGGCTTCCAAATATCCCTTTGCCAATTCCACAAGAACAGCCTTAGCGAAAGGTTTCTTGAAGGGAAAGATGTAACTCTGTGAGATGAATTAACAGAACACAGAGCAGTTTCTCAGAAAGCTTCTTTCCAGTTTTGAACGGACGATATTTCCTTTTTCACCATAGCCCTCTATGGGCTTCCAAATATCCCTTTGCCAATTCCACAAGAACAGCCTTAGCGAAAGGCTTCTTGAAGGGAAACAGGTAACTCTGTGAGATGAATTAAGAGAACACAGAGCAGTTTCTCAGAAAGCTTCTTTCCAGTTTTGAACGGAAGATATTTCCTTTTTCACCATAGCCCTCTATGGGCTTCCAAATATCCCTTTGCCAATTCCACAAGAACAGCCTGAGCGAAAGGCTTCTTGAAGGGAAAGATGTAACTCTGTGAGATGAATTCACAGAACACAGAGAAGTTTCTCAGAAAGCTTCTTTCCAGTTTTGAGCGGAAGATATTTCCTTTTTCACCATAGCCCTCTATGGGCTTCCAAATATCCCTTTGCCAATTCCACAAGAACAGCCTTAGCGAAAGTCTTCTTGAAGGGAAAGATGTAACTCTGTGAGATGAATTTACAGAACACAGAGCAGTTTCTCAGAAAGCTTCTTTCCAGTTTTGAGGGGAAGATATTTCCTCTTTCACCATAGCCCTCTATGGGCTTCAAATATCCCTTTGCCAATCCCACAAGAACAGCCTTAGCGAAAGGCTTCTTGAAGGGAAAGATGTAACTCTGTGAGATGAATTAACAGAACACAGAGCAGTTTCTCAGAAAGCTTCTTTCCAGTTTTCAGCTAAAGATATTTCCTTTTGCACCATAGACCTCTATGGGCTTCCAAATATCCCTTTGCCAATTCCACAAGAACAGCCTTAGCGAAAGGCTTCTTGAAGGGAAAGATGTAACTCTGTGAGACGAATTAACAGAACACAGAGCCGTTTCTCAGAAAGCTTCTTTCCAGTTTTGAACGGAAGATATTTCCTTTTTCACCATAGCCCTCAATGGGCTTCCACATATCCCTTTGCCAATTCCACAAGAACAACCTTAGGGAAAGGCTTCTTGAAGGGAAAGATGTAACTCTGTGAGATGAATTAACAGAACACAGAGCAGTTTCTCAGAAAGCTTCTTTCCAGTTTTCAGGGGAAGATATTTCCTTTTTCACCATAGCCCTCTATGGGCTTCCAAATATCCCTTTGCCAATTCCACAAGGACAGCCTTAGCGAAAGGCTTCTTGAATGGAAAGATGTAACTCCGTGAGATGAATTAACAGAACACAGAGCAGTTTCTCAGAAAGCTTCTTTCCAGTTTTCAGCGGAAGATATTTCCTTTTTCATCATAGCCCTCTATGGGCTTCCAAATATCCCTTTGCCAATTCCACAAGAACAACCTTAGCGAAAGGCTTCTTGAAGGGAAAGATGTAACTCTGTGAGATGAATTAACAGAACACAGAGCAGTTTCTCAGAAAGCTTCTTTCCAGTTTTGAACGGAAGATATTTCCTTTTTCACCTTAGCCCTCTATGGGCTTCCAAATATCCCTTTGCCAATTCCACAAGAACAGCCTTAGGGAAAGGCTTCTTGAAGGGAAAGGTGTAACTCTGTGGGATGAATTCACAGAACACAGAGCAGTTTCTCAGAAAGCTTCTTTCCAGTTTTGAACGGAAGATATTTCCTTTGTCACCATAGCCCTCTATGGGCTTCCAAATATCCCTTTGCCAATTCCACAAGAACAGCCTTAGCGAAAGGCTTCTTGAAGGGAAAGATGTAACTCTGTGAGATGAATTAACAGAACACAGAGCAGTTTCTCAGAAAGCTTCTTTCCAGTTTTCAGCGGAAGTTATTTCTTTTTTCACCATAGCCCTCTATGGGCTTCCAAATATCCCTTTGCCAATTCCACAAGAACAGCCTTAGCGAAAGGCTTCTTGAAGGGAAAGATGTAACTCTGTGAGATGAATTAACAGAACACAGAGCAGTTTCTCAGAAAGCTTCTTTCCAGTTTTGAACGGACGATATCTCCTTTTTCACCATAGCCCTCTATGGGCTTCCAAATATCCCTTTGCCAATTCCACAAGAACAGCCTTAGCGAAAGGCTTCTTGAAGGGAAACAGGTAACTCTGTGAGATGAATTAAGAGAACACAGAGCAGTTTCTCAGAAAGCTTCTTTCCAGTTTTGAACGGAAGATATTTCCTTTTTCACCATAGCCCTCTATGGGCTTCCAAATATCCCTTTGCCAATTCCACAAGAACAGCCTTAGCGAAAGGCTTCTTGAAGGGAAAGATGTAACTCTGTGAGATGAATTAACAAACACAGAGCAGTTTCTCAGAAAGCTTCTTTCCAGTTTTGAGCGGAAGATATTTCCTCTTTCACCATAGCCCTCTATGGGCTTCCAAATATCCCTTTGCCAATTCCACAAGAACAGCCTTAGCGAAAGGCTTCTTGAAGGGAAAGATGTAACTCTGTGAGATGAATTAACAGAACATAGAGCAGTTTCTCAGAAAGCTTCTTTCCAGTTTTGAACGGAAGATATTTCCTTTTTCACCATAGCCCTCTATGGGCTTCCAAATATCCCTTTGCCAATTGCACAAGAACAGCCTTACCGAAAGTCTTCTTAAAGGGAAAGATGTAACTCTGTGAGATGAATTCACAGAACACAGAGCAGTTTCTCAGAAAGCTTCTTTCCAGTTTTGAACGGAAGATATTTCCTTTTTCACCGTAGCCCTCTATGGGCTTCCAAATATCCCTTTGCCAATTCCACAAGAACAGCCTTAGCGAAAGGCTTCTTGAAGGGAAAGATGTAACTCTGTGAGATGAATTAACAGAAAACAGAGCAGTTTCTCAGAAAGCTTCTTTCCAGTTTTCAGCTAAAGATATTTCCTTTTTCACCATAGCCCTCTATGGGCTTCCAAATATCCCTTTGCCAATTCCACAAGAACAGACTTAGCGAAAGGCTTCTTGAAGGGAAAGATGTAACTCTGTGAGATGAATTAACAGAACACAGAGCAGTTTCTCAGAAAGCTTCTTTCCAGTTTTGAACGGAAGATATTTCCTTTTTCACCATAGCCCTCTATGGGCTTCCAAATATCCCTTTGCCAATTCCACTATAACAGCCTTAGCGAAAGGCTTCTTGAAGGGAAACATGTAACTCTGTGAGATGAATTAAGAGAACACAGAGCAGTTTCTCAGAAAGCTTCTTTCCAGTTTTGAACGGAAGATATTTCCTTTTTCAGCATAGCCCTCTATGGGCTTCCAAATATCCCTTTGCCAATTCCACAAGAACAGCCTGAGCGAAAGGCTTCTTGAAGGGAAAGATGTAACTCTGTGAGATGAATTCACAGAACACAGAGAAGTTTCTCAGAAAGCTTCTTTCCAGTTTTGAGCGGAAGATATTTCCTTTTTCACCATAGCCCTCTATGGGCTTCCAAATATCCCTTTGCCAATTCCACAAGAACAGCCTTAGCGAAAGGCTTCTTGAAGGGAAAGATGTAACTCTGTGAGATGAATTAACAGAACACAGAGCAGTTTCTCAGAAAGCTTCTTTCCAGTTTTGAACAGAAGATATTTCCTTTTTCACCATAGCCCTCTATGGGCTTCCAAATATCCCTTTGCCAATTCCACAAGAACAGCCTTAGCGAAAGGCTTCTTGAAGGGAAAGATGTAACTCTGTGAGATGAATTCACAGAACACAGAGCAGTTTCTCAGAAAGCTTCTTTCCAGTTTTGAACGGAAGATATTTCCTTTTTCACCATAGCCCTCTATGGGCTTCCAAATATCCCTTTGCCAATTCCACAAGAACAGCCTTAGCGAAAGGCTTCTTGAAGGGAAACATGTAACTCTGTGAGATGAATTAAGAGAACCCAGAGCAGTTTCTCAGAAAGCTTCTTTCCAGTTTTGAACGGAAGATATTTCCTTTTTCAGCATAGCCCTCTATGGGCTTCCAAATATCCCTTTGCCAATTCCACAAGAACAGCCTGAGCGAAAGGCTTCTTGAAGGGAAAGATGTAACTCTGTGAGATGAATTCACAGAACACAGAGAAGTTTCTCAGAAAGCTTCTTTCCAGTTTTGAGCGGAAGATATTTCCTTTTTCACCATAGCCCTCTATGGGCTTCCAAATATCCCTTTGCCAATTCCACAAGAACAGCCTTAGCGAAAGTCTTCTTGAAGGGAAAGATGTAACTCTGTGAGATGAATTTACAGAACACAGAGCAGTTTCTCAGAAAGCTTCTTTCCAGTTTTGAGGGGAAGATATTTCCTCTTTCACCATAGCCCTCTATGGGCTTCCAAATATCCCTTTGCCAATCCCACAAGAACAGCCTTAGCGAAAGGCTTCTTGAAGGGAAAGATGTAACTCTGTGAGATGAATTAACAGAACACAGAGCAGTTTCTCAGAAAGCTTCTTTCCAGTTTTCAGCGGAAGATATTTCCTTTTTCATCATAGCCCTCTATGGGCTTCCAAATATCCCTTTGCCAATTCCACAAGAACAACCTTAGCGAAAGGCTTCTTGAAGGGAAAGATGTAACTCTGTGAGATGAATTAACAGAACACAGAGCAGTTTCTCAGAAAGCTTCTTTCCAGTTTTGAACGGAAGATATTTCCTTTTTCACCTTAGCCCTCTATGGGCTTCCAAATATCCCTTTGCCAATTCCACAAGAAGAGCCTTAGGGAAAGGCTTCTTGAAGGGAAAGGTGTAACTCTGTGGGATGAATTCACAGAACACAGAGCAGTTTCTCAGAAAGCTTCTTTCCAGTTTTGAACGGAAGATATTTCCTTTGTCACCATAGCCCTCTATGGGCTTCCAAATATCCCTTTGCCAATTCCACAAGAACAGCCTTAGCGAAAGGCTTCTTGAAGGGAAAGATGTAACTCTGTGAGATGAATTAACAGAACACAGAGCAGTTTCTCAGAAAGCTTCTTTCCAGTTTTCAGCGGAAGTTATTTCTTTTTTCACCATAGCCCTCTATGGGCTTCCAAATATCCCTTTGCCAATTCCACAAGAACAGCCTTAGCGAAAGGCTTCTTGAAGGGAAAGATGTAACTCTGTGAGATGAATTAACAGAACACAGAGCAGTTTCTCAGAAAGCTTCTTTCCAGTTTTGAACGGACGATATTTCCTTTTTCACCATAGCCCTCTATGGGCTTCCAAATATCCCTTTGCCAATTCCACAAGAACAGCCTTAGCGAAAGGCTTCTTGAAGGGAAACAGGTAACTCTGTGAGATGAATTAAGAGAACACAGAGCAGTTTCTCAGAAAGCTTCTTTCCAGTTTTGAACGGAAGATATTTCCTTTTTCACCATAGCCCTCTATGGGCTTCCAAATATCCCTTTGCCAATTCCACAAGAACAGCCTTAGCGAAAGGCTTCTTGAAGGGAAAGATGTAACTCTGTGAGATGAATTAACAAACACAGAGCAGTTTCTCAGAAAGCTTCTTTCCAGTTTTGAGCGGAAGATATTTGCTCTTTCACCATAGCCCTCTATGGGCTTCCAAATATCCCTTTGCCAATTCCACAAGAACAGCCTTAGCGAAAGGCTTCTTGAAGGGAAAGATGTAACTCTGTGAGATGAATTAACAGAACATAGAGCAGTTTCTCAGAAAGCTTCTTTCCAGTTTTGAACGGAAGATATTTCCTTTTTCACCATAGCCCTCTATGGGCTTCCAAATATCCCTTTGCCAATTGCACAAGAACAGCCTTACCGAAAGTCTTCTTAAAGGGAAAGATGTAACTCTGTGAGATGAATTCACAGAACACAGAGCAGTTTCTCAGAAAGCTTCTTTCCAGTTTTGAACGGAAGATATTTCCTTTTTCACCGTAGCCCTCTATGGGCTTCCAAATATCCCTTTGCCAATTCCACAAGAACAGCCTTAGCGAAAGGCTTCTTGAAGGGAAAGATGTAACTCTGTGAGATGAAGTAAGAGAACACAGAGCAGTTTCTCAGAAAGCTTCTTTCCAGTTTTCAGCTAAAGATATTTCCTTTTTTACCATAGCCCTCTATGGGCTTCCAAATATCCCTTTGCCAATTCCACAAGAACAGCCTTAGCGAAAGGCTTCTTGAAGGGAAAGATGTAACTCTGTGAGATGAATTCACAGAACACAGAGCAGTTTCTCAGAAAGCTTCTTTCCAGTTTTGAACGGAAGATATTTCCTTTTTCACCATAGCCCTCTATGGGCTTCCAAATATCCCTTTGCCAATTCCACTATAACAGCCTTAGCGAAAGGCTTCTTGAAGGGAAACATGTAACTCTGTGAGATGAATTAAGAGAACACAGAGCAGTTTCTCAGAAAGCTTCTTTCCAGTTTTGAACGGAAGATATTTCCTTTTTCAGCATAGCCCTCTATGGGCTTCCAAATATCCCTTTGCCAATTCCACAAGAACAGCCTGAGCGAAAGGCTTCTTGAAGGAAAAGATGTAACTCTGTGAGATGAATTCACAGAACACAGAGAAGTTTCTCAGAAAGCTTCTTTCCAGTTTTGAGCGGAAGAGATTTCCTTTTTCACCATAGCCCTCTATGGGCTTCCAAATATCCCTTTGCCAATTCCACAAGAACAGCCTTAGCGAAAGGCTTCTTGAAGGGAAAGATGTAACTCCGTGAGATGAATTAACAGAACACAGAGCAGTTTCTCAGAAAGCTTCTTTCCAGTTTTCAGCGGAAGATATTTCCTTTTTCATCATAGCCCTCTATGGGCTTCCAAATATCCCTTTGCCAATTCCACAAGAACAACCTTAGCGAAAGGCTTCTTGAAGGGAAAGATGTAACTCTGTGAGATGAATTAACAGAACACAGAGCAGTTTCTCAGAAAGCTTCTTTCCAGTTTTGAACGGAAGATATTTCCTTTTTCACCTTAGCCCTCTATGGGCTTCCAAATATCCCTTTGCCAATTCCACAAGAACAGCCTTAGGGAAAGGCTTCTTGAAGGGAAAGGTGTAACTCTGTGGGATGAATTCACAGAACACAGAGCAGTTTCTCAGAAAGCTTCTTTCCAGTTTTGAACGGAAGATATTTCCTTTGTCACCATAGCCCTCTATGGGCTTCCAAATATCCCTTTGCCAATTCCACAAGAACAGCCTTAGCGAAAGGCTTCTTGAAGGGAAAGATGTAACTCTGTGAGATGAATTAACAGAACACAGAGCAGTTTCTCAGAAAGCTTCTTTCCAGTTTTCAGCGGAAGTTATTTCTTTTTTCACCATAGCCCTCTATGGGCTTCCAAATATCCCTTTGCCAATTCCACTATAACAGCCTTAGCGAAAGGCTTCTTGAAGGGAAACATGTAACTCTGTGAGATGAATTAAGAGAACACAGAGCAGTTTCTCAGAAAGCTTCTTTCCAGTTTTGAACGGAAGATATTTCCTTTTTCAGCATAGCCCTCTATGGGCTTCCAAATATCCCTTTGCCAATTCCACAAGAACAGCCTGAGCGAAAGGCTTCTTGAAGGAAAAGATGTAACTCTGTGAGATGAATTCACAGAACACAGAGAAGTTTCTCAGAAAGCTTCTTTCCAGTTTTGAGCGGAAGAGATTTCCTTTTTCACCATAGCCCTCTATGGGCTTCCAAATATCCCTTTGCCAATTCCACAAGAACAGCCTTAGCGAAAGGCTTCTTGAAGGGAAAGATGTAACTCCGTGAGATGAATTAACAGAACACAGAGCAGTTTCTCAGAAAGCTTCTTTCCAGTTTTCAGCGGAAGATATTTCCTTTTTCATCATAGCCCTCTATGGGCTTCCAAATATCCCTTTGCCAATTCCACAAGAACAACCTTAGGGAAAGGCTTCTTGAAGGGAAAGATGTAACTCTGTGAGATGAATTAACAGAACACAGAGCAGTTTCTCAGAAAGCTTCTTTCCAGTTTTCAGCGGAAGTTATTTCTTTTTTCACCATAGCCCTCTATGGGCTTCCAAATATCCCTTTGCCAATTCCACAAGAACAGCCTTAGGGAAAGGCTTCTTGAAGGGAAAGGTGTAACTCTGTGGGATGAATTCACAGAACACAGAGCAGTTTCTCAGAAAGCTTCTTTCCAGTTTTGAACGGAAGATATTTCCTTTGTCACCATAGCCCTCTATGGGCTTCCAAATATCCCTTTGCCAATTCCACAAGAACAGCCTTAGCGAAAGGCTTCTTGAAGGGAAAGATGTAACTCTGTGAGATGAATTAACAGAACACAGAGCAGTTTCTCAGAAAGCTTCTTTCCAGTTTTCAGCGGAAGTTATTTCTTTTTTCACCATAGCCCTCTATGGGCTTCCAAATATCCCTTTGCCAATTCCACAAGAACAGCCTTAGTGAAAGGCTTCTTGAAGGGAAAGATGTAACTCTGTGAGATGAATTAACAGAACACAGAGCAGTTTCTCAGAAAGCTTCTTTCCAGTTTTGAACGGACGATATTTCCTTTTTCACCATAGCCCTCTATGGGCTTCCAAATATCCCTTTGCCAATTCCACAAGAACAGCCTTAGCGAAAGGCTTCTTGAAGGGAAACATGTAACTCTGTGAGATGAATTAAGAGAACACAGAGCAGTTTCTCAGAAAGCTTCTTTCCAGTTTTGAACGGAAGATATTTCCTTTTTCAGCATAGCCCTCTATGGGCTTCCAAATATCCCTTTGCCAATTCCACAAGAACAGCCTGAGCGAAAGGCTTCTTGAAGGAAAAGATGTAACTCTGTGAGATGAATTCACAGAACACAGAGAAGTTTCTCAGAAAGCTTCTTTCCAGTTTTGAGCGGAAGATATTTCCTTTTTCACCATAGCCCTCTATGGGCTTCCAAATATCCCTTTGCCAATTCCACAAGAACAGCCTTAGCGAAAGTCTTCTTGAAGGGAAAGATGTAACTCTGTGAGATGAATTTACAGAACACAGAGCAGTTTCTCAGAAAGCTTCTTTCCAGTTTTGAGGGGAAGATATTTCCTCTTTCACCATAGCCCTCTATGGGCTTCCAAATATCCCTTTGCCAATCCCACAAGAACAGCCTTAGCGAAAGGCTTCTTGAAGGGAAAGATGTAACTCTGTGAGATGAATTAACAGAACACAGAGCAGTTTCTCAGAAAGCTTCTTTCCAGTTTTCAGCTAAAGATATTTCCTTTTGCACCATAGACCTCTATGGGCTTCCAAATATCCCTTTGCCAATTCCACAAGAACAGCCTTAGCGAAAGGCTTCTTGAAGGGAAAGATGTAACTCTGTGAGACGAATTAACAGAACACAGAGCCGTTTCTCAGAAAGCTTCTTTCCAGTTTTGAACGGAAGATATTTCCTTTTTCACCATAGCCCTCTATGGGCTTCCACATATCCCTTTGCCAATTCCACAAGAACAGCCTTAGGGAAAGGCTTCTTGAAGGGAAAGATGTAACTCTGTGAGATGAATTAACAGAACACAGAGCAGTTTCTCTGAAAGCTTCTTTCCAGTTTTCAGGGGAAGATATTTCCTTTTTCACCATAGCCCTCTATGGGCTTCCAAATATCCCTTTGCCAATTCCACAAGGACAGCCTTAGCGAAAGGCTTCTTGAAGGGAAAGATGTAACTCTGTGAGATGAATTAACAGAACACAGAGCAGTTTCTCAGAAAGCTTCTTTCCAGTTTTCAGCGGAAGATATTTCCTTTTTCATCATAGCCCTCTATGGGCTTCCAAATATCCCTTTGCCAATTCCACAAGAACAACCTTAGCGAAAGGCTTCTTGAAGGGAAAGATGTAACTCTGTGAGATGAATTAACAGAACACAGAGCAGTTTCTCAGAAAGCTTCTTTCCAGTTTTGAACGGAAGATATTTCCTTTTTCACCTTAGCCCTCTATGGGCTTCCAAATATCCCTTTGCCAATTCCACAAGAAGAGCCTTAGGGAAAGGCTTCTTGAAGGGAAAGGTGTAACTCTGTGGGATGAATTCACAGAACACAGAGCAGTTTCTCAGAAAGCTTCTTTCCAGTTTTGAACGGAAGATATTTCCTTTGTCACCATAGCCCTCTATGGGCTTCCAAATATCCCTTTGCCAATTCCACAAGAACAGCCTTAGCGAAAGGCTTCTTGAAGGGAAAGATGTAACTCTGTGAGATGAATTAACAGAACACAGAGCAGTTTCTCAGAAAGCTTCTTTCCAGTTTTCAGCGGAAGTTATTTCTTTTTTCACCATAGCCCTCTATGGGCTTCCAAATATCCCTTTGCCAATTCCACAAGAACAGCCTTAGCGAAAGGCTTCTTGAAGGGAAAGATGTAACTCTGTGAGATGAATTAACAGAACACAGAGCAGTTTCTCAGAAAGCTTCTTTCCAGTTTTGAACGGACGATATTTCCTTTTTCACCATAGCCCTCTATGGGCTTCCAAATATCCCTTTGCCAATTCCACAAGAACAGCCTTAGCGAAAGGCTTCTTGAAGGGAAACAGGTAACTCTGTGAGATGAATTAAGAGATCACAGAGCAGTTTCTCAGAAAGCTTCTTTCCAGTTTTGAACGGAAGATATTTCCTTTTTCACCATAGCCCTCTATGGGCTTCCAAATATCCCTTTGCCAATTCCACAAGAACAGCCTTAGCGAAAGGCTTCTTGAAGGGAAAGATGTAACTCTGTGAGATGAATTAACAAACACAGAGCAGTTTCTCAGAAAGCTTCTTTCCAGTTTTGAGCGGAAGATATTTCCTCTTTCACCATAGCCCTCTATGGGCTTCCAAATATCCCTTTGCCAATTCCACAAGAACAGCCTTAGCGAAAGGCTTCTTGAAGGGAAAGATGTAACTCTGTGAGATGAATTAACAGAACATAGAGCAGTTTCTCAGAAAGCTTCTTTCCAGTTTTGAACGGAAGATATTTCCTTTTTCACCATAGCCCTCTATGGGCTTCCAAATATCCCTTTGCCAATTGCACAAGAACAGCCTTACCGAAAGTCTTCTTAAAGGGAAAGATGTAACTCTGTGAGATGAATTCACAGAACACAGAGCAGTTTCTCAGAAAGCTTCTTTCCAGTTTTGAACGGAAGATATTTCCTTTTTCACCGTAGCCCTCTATGGGCTTCCAAATATCCCTTTGCCAATTCCACAAGAACAGCCTTAGCGAAAGGCTTCTTGAAGGGAAAGATGTAACTCTGTGAGATGAATTAACAGAACACAGAGCAGTTTCTCAGAAAGCTTCTTTCCAGTTTTCAGCTAAAGATATTTCCTTTTTCACCATAGCCCTCTATGGGCTTCCAAATATCCCTTTGCCAATTCCACAAGAACAGCCTTAGCGAAAGGCTTCTTGAAGGGAAAGATGTAACTCTGTGAGATGAATTCACAGAACACAGAGCAGTTTCTCAGAAAGCTTCTTTCCAGTTTTGAACGGAAGATATTTCCTTTTTCACCATAGCCCTCTATGGGCTTCCAAATATCCCTTTGCCAATTCCACTATAACAGCCTTAGCGAAAGGCTTCTTGAAGGGAAACATGTAACTCTGTGAGATGAATTAAGAGAACACAGAGCAGTTTCTCAGAAAGCTTCTTTCCAGTTTTGAACGGAAGATATTTCCTTTTTCAGCATAGCCCTCTATGGGCTTCCAAATATCCCTTTGCCAATTCCACAAGAACAGCCTGAGCGAAAGGCTTCTTGAAGGAAAAGATGTAACTCTGTGAGATGAATTCACAGAACACAGAGAAGTTTCTCAGAAAGCTTCTTTCCAGTTTTGAGCGGAAGATATTTCCTTTTTCACCATAGCCCTCTATGGGCTTCCAAATATCCCTTTGCCAATTCCACAAGAACAGCCTTAGCGAAAGGCTTCTTGAAGGGAAAGATGTAACTCTGTGAGATGAATTAACAGAACACAGAGCAGTTTCTCAGAAAGCTTCTTTCCAGTTTTGAACAGAAGATATTTCCTTTTTCACCATAGCCCTCTATGGGCTTCCAAATATCCCTTTGCCAATTCCACAAGAACAGCCTTAGCGAAAGGCTTCTTGAAGGGAAAGATGTAACTCTGTGAGATGAATTCACAGAACACAGAGCAGTTTCTCAGAAAGCTTCTTTCCAGTTTTGAACGGAAGATATTTCCTTTTTCACCATAGCCCTCTATGGGCTTCCAAATATCCCTTTGCCAATTCCACAAGAACAGCCTTAGCGAAAGGCTTCTTGAAGGGAAACATGTAACTCTGTGAGATGAATTAAGAGAACCCAGAGCAGTTTCTCAGAAAGCTTCTTTCCAGTTTTGAACGGAAGATATTTCCTTTTTCAGCATAGCCCTCTATGGGCTTCCAAATATCCCTTTGCCAATTCCACAAGAACAGCCTGAGCGAAAGGCTTCTTGAAGGGAAAGATGTAACTCTGTGAGACGAATTAACAGAACACAGAGCCGTTTCTCAGAAAGCTTCTTTCCAGTTTTGAACGGAAGATATTTCCTTTTTCACCATAGCCCTCTATGGGCTTCCACATATCCCTTTGCCAATTCCACAAGAACAGCCTTAGGGAAAGGCTTCTTGAAGGGAAAGATGTAACTCTGTGAGATGAATTAACAGAACACAGAGCAGTTTCTCTGAAAGCTTCTTTCCAGTTTTCAGGGGAAGATATTTCCTTTTTCACCATAGCCCTCTATGGGCTTCCAAATATCCCTTTGCCAATTCCACAAGGACAGCCTTAGCGAAAGGCTTCTTGAAGGGAAAGATGTAACTCTGTGAGATGAATTAACAGAACACAGAGCAGTTTCTCAGAAAGCTTCTTTCCAGTTTTCAGCGGAAGATATTTCCTTTTTCATCATAGCCCTCTATGGGCTTCCAAATATCCCTTTGCCAATTCCACAAGAACAACCTTAGCGAAAGGCTTCTTGAAGGGAAAGATGTAACTCTGTGAGATGAATTAACAGAACACAGAGCAGTTTCTCAGAAAGCTTCTTTCCAGTTTTGAACGGAAGATATTTCCTTTTTCACCTTAGCCCTCTATGGGCTTCCAAATATCCCTTTGCCAATTCCACAAGAAGAGCCTTAGGGAAAGGCTTCTTGAAGGGAAAGGTGTAACTCTGTGGGATGAATTCACAGAACACAGAGCAGTTTCTCAGAAAGCTTCTTTCCAGTTTTGAACGGAAGATATTTCCTTTGTCACCATAGCCCTCTATGGGCTTCCAAATATCCCTTTGCCAATTCCACAAGAACAGCCTTAGCGAAAGGCTTCTTGAAGGGAAAGATGTAACTCTGTGAGATGAATTAACAGAACACAGAGCAGTTTCTCAGAAAGCTTCTTTCCAGTTTTCAGCGGAAGTTATTTCTTTTTTCACCATAGCCCTCTATGGGCTTCCAAATATCCCTTTGCCAATTCCACAAGAACAGCCTTAGCGAAAGGCTTCTTGAAGGGAAAGATGTAACTCTGTGAGATGAATTAAGAGAACACAGAGCAGTTTCTCAGAAAGCTTCTTTCCAGTTTTGAACGGAAGATATTTCCTTTTTCAGCATAGCCCTCTATGGGCTTCCAAATATCCCTTTGCCAATTCCACAAGAACAGCCTGAGCGAAAGGCTTCTTGAAGGAAAAGATGTAACTCTGTGAGATGAATTCACAGAACACAGAGAAGTTTCTCAGAAAGCTTCTTTCCAGTTTTGAGCGGAAGATATTTCCTTTTTCACCATAGCCCTCTATGGGCTTCCAAATATCCCTTTGCCAATTCCACAAGAACAGCCTTAGCGAAAGGCTTCTTGAAGGGAAAGATGTAACTCTGTGAGATGAATTAACAGAACACAGAGCAGTTTCTCAGAAAGCTTCTTTCCAGTTTTGAACAGAAGATATTTCCTTTTTCACCATAGCCCTCTATGGGCTTCCAAATATCCCTTTGCCAATTCCACAAGAACAGCCTTAGCGAAAGGCTTCTTGAAGGGAAAGATGTAACTCTGTGAGATGAATTCACAGAACACAGAGCAGTTTCTCAGAAAGCTTCTTTCCAGTTTTGAACGGAAGATATTTCCTTTTTCACCATAGCCCTCTATGGGCTTCCAAATATCCCTTTGCCAATTCCACAAGAACAGCCTTAGCGAAAGGCTTCTTGAAGGGAAACATGTAACTCTGTGAGATGAATTAAGAGAACCCAGAGCAGTTTCTCAGAAAGCTTCTTTCCAGTTTTGAACGGAAGATATTTCCTTTTTCAGCATAGCCCTCTATGGGCTTCCAAATATCCCTTTGCCAATTCCACAAGAACAGCCTGAGCGAAAGGCTTCTTGAAGGGAAAGATGTAACTCTGTGAGACGAATTAACAGAACACAGAGCAGTTTCTCAGAAAGCTTCTTTCCAGTTTTGAACGGACGATATTTCCTTTTTCACCATAGCCCTCTATGGGCTTCCAAATATCCCTTTGCCAATTCCACAAGGACAGCCTTAGCGAAAGGCTTCTTGAAGGGAAACAGGTAACTCTGTGAGATGAATTAACAGAACACAGAGCAGTTTCTCTGAAAGCTTCTTTCCAGTTTTCAGGGGAAGATATTTCCTTTTTCACCATAGCCCTCTATGGGCTTCCAAATATCCCTTTGCCAATTCCACAAGAACAACCTTAGCGAAAGGCTTCTTGAAGGGAAAGATGTAACTCTGTGAGATGAATTAACAGAACACAGAGCAGTTTCTCAGAAAGCTTCTTTCCAGTTTTGAACGGAAGATATTTCCTTTTTCACCTTAGCCCTCTATGGGCTTCCAAATATCCCTTTGCCAATTCCACAAGAAGAGCCTTAGGGAAAGGCTTCTTGAAGGGAAAGGTGTAACTCTGTGGGATGAATTCACAGAACACAGAGCAGTTTCTCAGAAAGCTTCTTTCCAGTTTTGAACGGAAGATATTTCCTTTGTCACCATAGCCCTCTATGGGCTTCCAAATATCCCTTTGCCAATTCCACAAGAACAGCCTTAGCGAAAGGCTTCTTGAAGGGAAAGATGTAACTCTGTGAGATGAATTAACAGAACACAGAGCAGTTTCTCAGAAAGCTTCTTTCCAGTTTTCAGCGGAAGTTATTTCTTTTTTCACCATAGCCCTCTATGGGCTTCCAAATATCCCTTTGCCAATTCCACAAGAACAGCCTTAGCGAAAGGCTTCTTGAAGGGAAAGATGTAACTCTGTGAGATGAATTAACAGAACACAGAGCAGTTTCTCAGAAAGCTTCTTTCCAGTTTTGAACGGACGATATTTCCTTTTTCACCATAGCCCTCTATGGGCTTCCAAATATCCCTTTGCCAATTCCACAAGAACAGCCTTAGCGAAAGGCTTCTTGAAGGGAAACAGGTAACTCTGTGAGATGAATTAAGAGATCACAGAGCAGTTTCTCAGAAAGCTTCTTTCCAGTTTTGAACGGAAGATATTTCCTTTTTCACCATAGCCCTCTATGGGCTTCCAAATATCCCTTTGCCAATTCCACAAGAACAGCCTTAGCGAAAGGCTTCTTGAAGGGAAAGATGTAACTCTGTGAGATGAATTAACAAACACAGAGCAGTTTCTCAGAAAGCTTCTTTCCAGTTTTGAGCGGAAGATATTTCCTCTTTCACCATAGCCCTCTATGGGCTTCCAAATATCCCTTTGCCAATTCCACAAGAACAGCCTTAGCGAAAGGCTTCTTGAAGGGAAAGATGTAACTCTGTGAGATGAATTAACAGAACATAGAGCAGTTTCTCAGAAAGCTTCTTTCCAGTTTTGAACGGAAGATATTTCCTTTTTCACCATAGCCCTCTATGGGCTTCCAAATATCCCTTTGCCAATTGCACAAGAACAGCCTTACCGAAAGTCTTCTTAAAGGGAAAGATGTAACTCTGTGAGATGAATTCACAGAACACAGAGCAGTTTCTCAGAAAGCTTCTTTCCAGTTTTGAACGGAAGATATTTCCTTTTTCACCGTAGCCCTCTATGGGCTTCCAAATATCCCTTTGCCAATTCCACAAGAACAGCCTTAGCGAAAGGCTTCTTGAAGGGAAAGATGTAACTCTGTGAGATGAATTAACAGAACACAGAGCAGTTTCTCAGAAAGCTTCTTTCCAGTTTTCAGCTAAAGATATTTCCTTTTTCACCATAGCCCTCTATGGGCTTCCAAATATCCCTTTGCCAATTCCACAAGAACAGCCTTAGCGAAAGGCTTCTTGAAGGGAAAGATGTAACTCTGTGAGATGAATTCACAGAACACAGAGCAGTTTCTCAGAAAGCTTCTTTCCAGTTTTGAACGGAAGATATTTCCTTTTTCACCATAGCCCTCTATGGGCTTCCAAATATCCCTTTGCCAATTCCACTATAACAGCCTTAGCGAAAGGCTTCTTGAAGGGAAACATGTAACTCTGTGAGATGAATTAAGAGAACACAGAGCAGTTTCTCAGAAAGCGTCTTTCCAGTTTTGAACGGAAGATATTTCCTTTTTCAGCATAGCCCTCTATGGGCTTCCAAATATCCCTTTGCCAATTCCACAAGAACAGCCTGAGCGAAAGGCTTCTTGAAGGAAAAGATGTAACTCTGTGAGATGAATTCACAGAACACAGAGAAGTTTCTCAGAAAGCTTCTTTCCAGTTTTGAGCGGAAGATATTTCCTTTTTCACCATAGCCCTCTATGGGCTTCCAAATATCCCTTTGCCAATTCCACAAGAACAGCCTTAGCGAAAGGCTTCTTGAAGGGAAAGATGTAACTCTGTGAGATGAATTAACAGAACACAGAGCAGTTTCTCAGAAAGCTTCTTTCCAGTTTTGAACAGAAGATATTTCCTTTTTCACCATAGCCCTCTATGGGCTTCCAAATATCCCTTTGCCAATTCCACAAGAACAGCCTTAGCGAAAGGCTTCTTGAAGGGAAAGATGTAACTCTGTGAGATGAATTCACAGAACACAGAGCAGTTTCTCAGAAAGCTTCTTTCCAGTTTTGAACGGAAGATATTTCCTTTTTCACCATAGCCCTCTATGGGCTTCCAAATATCCCTTTGCCAATACTACAAGAACAGCCTTAGCGAAAGGCTTCTTGAAGGGAAACATGTAACTCTGTGAGATGAATTAAGAAAACCCAGAGCAGTTTCTCAGAAAGCTTCTTTCCAGTTTTGAACGGAAGATATTTCCTTTTTCAGCATAGCCCTCTATGGGCTTCCAAATATCCCTTTGCCAATTCCACAAGAACAGCCTGAGCGAAAGGCTTCTTGAAGGAAAAGATGTAACTCTGTGAGATGAATTCACAGAACACAGAGAAGTTTCTCAGAAAGCTTCTTTCCAGTTTTGAGCGGAAGATATTTCCTTTTTCACCATAGCCCTCTATGGGCTTCCAAATATCCCTTTGCCAATTCCACAAGAACAGCCTTAGCGAAAGTCTTCTTGAAGGGAAAGATGTAACTCTGTGAGATGAATTTACAGAACACAGAGCAGTTTCTCAGAAAGCTTCTTTCCAGTTTTGAGGGGAAGATATTTCCTCTTTCACCATAGCCCTCTATGGGCTTCCAAATATCCCTTTGCCAATCCCACAAGAACAGCCTTAGCGAAAGGCTTCTTGAAGGGAAAGATGTAACTCTGTGAGATGAATTAACAGAACACAGAGCAGTTTCTCAGAAAGCTTCTTTCCAGTTTTCAGCTAAATATATTTCCTTTTGCACCATAGACCTCTATGGGCTTCCAAATATCCCTTTGCCAATTCCACAAGAACAGCCTTAGCGAAAGGCTTCTTGAAGGGAAAGATGTAACTCTGTGAGACGAATTAACAGAACACAGAGCCGTTTCTCAGAAAGCTTCTTTCCAGTTTTGAACGGAAGATATTTCCTTTTTCACCATAGCCCTCTATGGGCTTCCACATATCCCTTTGCCAATTCCACAAGAACAGCCTTAGGGAAAGGCTTCTTGAAGGGAAAGATGTAACTCTGTGAGATGAATTAACAGAACACAGAGCAGTTTCTCAGAAAGCTTCTTTCCAGTTTTCAGGGGAAGATATTTCCTTTTTCACCATAGCCCTCTATGGGCTTCCAAATATCCCTTTGCCAATTCCACAAGGACAGCCTTAGCGAAAGGCTTCTTGAAGGGAAAGATGTAACTCCGTGAGATGAATTAACAGAACACAGAGCAGTTTCTCAGAAAGCTTCTTTCCAGTTTTCAGCGGAAGATATTTCCTTTTTCATCATAGCCCTCTATGGGCTTCCAAATATCCCTTTGCCAATTCCACAAGAACAACCTTAGCGAAAGGCTTCTTGAAGGGAAAGATATAACTCTGTGAGATGAATTAACAGAACACAGAGCAGTTTCTCAGAAAGCTTCTTTCCAGTTTTGAACGGAAGATATTTCCTTTTTCACCTTAGCCCTCTATGGGCTTCCAAATATCCCTTTGCCAATTCCACAAGAACAGCCTTAGGGAAAGGCTTCTTGAAGGGAAAGGTGTAACTCTGTGGGATGAATTCACAGAACACAGAGCAGTTTCTCAGAAAGCTTCTTTCCAGTTTTGAACGGAAGATATTTCCTTTGTCACCATAGCCCTCTATGGGCTTCCAAATATCCCTTTGCCAATTCCACAAGAACAGCCTTGGCGAAAGGCTTCTTGAAGGGAAAGATG
This sequence comes from Chlorocebus sabaeus, assembly GCF_047675955.1. Lineage (NCBI taxonomy): Eukaryota > Metazoa > Chordata > Mammalia > Primates > Cercopithecidae > Chlorocebus > Chlorocebus sabaeus. The sequence continues at coordinate 1,455,992 of NW_027327079.1, read as the reverse complement.
TAACTCTGTGAGATGAATTAACAGAACACAGAGCAGTTTCTCAGAAAGCTTCTTTCCAGTTTTCAGCGGAAGTTATTTCTTTTTTCACCATAGCCCTCTATGGGCTTCCAAATATCCCTTTTCCAATTCCACAAGAACAGCCTTAGCGAAAGGCTTCTTGAAGGGAAAGATGTAACTCTGTGAGATGAATTAACAGAACACAGAGCAGTTTCTCAGAAAGCTTCTTTCCAGTTTTGAACGGACGATATTTCCTTTTTCACCATAGCCCTCTATGGGCTTCCAAATATCCCTTTGCCAATTCCACAAGAACAGCCTTAGCGAAAGGCTTCTTGAAGGGAAACAGGTAACTCTGTGAGATGAATTAAGAGAACACAGAGCAGTTTCTCAGAAAGCTTCTTTCCAGTTTTGAACGGAAGATATTTCCTTTTTCACCATAGCCCTCTATGGGCTTCCAAATATCCCTTTGCCAATTCCACAAGAACAGCCTGAGCGAAAGGCTTCTTGAAGGGAAAGATGTAACTCTGTGAGATGAATTCACAGAACACAGAGAAGTTTCTCAGAAAGCTTCTTTCCAGTTTTGAGCGGAAGATATTTCCTCTTTCACCATAGCCCTCTATGGGCTTCCAAATATCCCTTTGCCAATTCCACAAGAACAGCCTTAGTGAAAGTCTTCTTGAAGGGAAAGATGTAACTCTGTGAGATGAATTTACAGAACACAGAGCAGTTTCTCAGAAAGCTTCTTTCCAGTTTTGAGGGGAAGATATTTCCTCTTTCACCATAGCCCTCTATGGGCTTCCAAATATCCCTTTGCCAATCCCACAAGAACAGCCTTAGCGAAAGGCTTCTTGAAGGGAAAGATGTAACTCTGTGAGATGAATTAACAGAACACAGAGCAGTTTCTCAGAAAGCTTCTTTCCAGTTTTCAGCTAAAGATATTTCCTTTTGCACCATAGACCTCTATGGGCTTCCAAATATCCCTTTGCCAATTCCACAAGAACAGCCTTAGCGAAAGGCTTCTTGAAGGGAAAGATGTAACTCTGTGAGACGAATTAACAGAACACAGAGCCGTTTCTCAGAAAGCTTCTTTCCAGTTTTGAACGGAAGATATTTCCTTTTTCACCATAGCCCTCAATGGGCTTCCACATATCCCTTTGCCAATTCCACAAGAACAGCCTTAGGGAAAGGCTTCTTGAAGGGAAAGATGTAACTCTGTGAGATGAATTAACAGAACACAGAGCAGTTTCTCAGAAAGCTTCTTTCCAGTTTTCAGGGGAAGATATTTCCTTTTTCACCATAGCCCTCTATGGGCTTCCAAATATCCCTTTGCCAATTCCACAAGAACAGCCTTAGGGAAAGGCTTCTTGAAGGGAAAGATGTAACTCTGTGAGATGAATTCACAGAACACAGAGCAGTTTCTCAGAAAGCTTCTTTCCAGTTTTGAACGGAAGATATTTCCTTTTTCACCATAGCCCTCTATGGGCTTCCAAATATCCCTTTGCCAATTCCACTATAACAGCCTTAGCGAAAGGTTTCTTGAAGGGAAACATGTAACTCTGTGAGATGAATTAGGAGAACACAGAGCAGTTTCTCAGAAAGCTTCTTTCCAGTTTTGAACGGAAGATATTTCCTTTTTCAGCATAGCCCTCTATGGGCTTCCAAATATCCCTTTGCCAATTCCACAAGAACAGCCTGAGCGAAAGGCTTCTTGAAGGAAAAGATGTAACTCTATGAGATGAATTCACAGAACACAGAGAAGTTTCTCAGAAAGCTTCTTTCCAGTTTTGAGCGGAAGATATTTCCTTTTTCACCATAGCCCTCTATGGGCTTCCAAATATCCCTTTGCCAATTCCACAAGAACAGCCTTAGCGAAAGGCTTCTTGAAGGGAAAGATGTAACTCTGTGAGATGAATTAACAGAACACAGAGCAGTTTCTCAGAAAGCTTCTTTCCAGTTTTGAACAGAAGATATTTCCTTTTTCACCATAGCCCTCTATGGGCTTCCAAATATCCCTTTGCCAATTCCACAAGAACAGCCTTAGCGAAAGGCTTCTTGAAGGGAAAGATGTAACTCTGTGAGATGAATTAACAGAACACAGAGCAGTTTCTCAGAAAGCTTCTTTCCAGTTTTGAACGGAAGATATTTCCTTTTTCACCATAGCCCTCTATGGGCTTCCAAATATCCCTTTGCCAATTCCACAAGAACAGCCTTAGCGAAAGGCTTCTTGAAGGGAAACATGTAACTCTGTGAGATGAATTAAGAGAACCCAGAGCAGTTTCTCAGAAAGCTTCTTTCCAGTTTTGAACGGAAGATATTTCCTTTTTCAGCATAGCCCTCAATGGGCTTCCAAATATCCCTTTGCCAATTCCACAAGAACAGCCTGAGCGAAAGGCTTCTTGAAGGAAAAGATGTAACTCTGTGAGATGAATTCACAGAACACAGAGAAGTTTCTCAGAAAGCTTCTTTCCAGTTTTGAGCGGAAGATATTTCCTTTTTCACCATAGCCCTCTATGGGCTTCCAAATATCCCTTTGCCAATTCCACAAGAACAGCCTTAGCGAAAGGCTTCTTGAAGGGAAAGATGTAACTCTGTGAGATGAATTTACAGAACACAGAGCAGTTTCTCAGAAAGCTTCTTTCCAGTTTTGAGGGGAAGATATTTCCTCTTTCACCATAGCCCTCTATGGGCTTCCAAATATCCCTTTGCCAATCCCACAAGAACAGCCTTAGCGAAAGGCTTCTTGAAGGGAAAGATGTAACTCTGTGAGATGAATTAACAGAACACAGAGCAGTTTCTCAGAAAGCTTCTTTCCAGTTTTCAGCGGAAGATATTTCCTTTTTCATCATAGCCCTCTATGGGCTTCCAAATATCCCTTTGCCAATTCCACAAGAACAACCTTAGCGAAAGGCTTCTTGAAGGGAAAGATGTAACTCTGTGAGATGAATTAACAGAACACAGAGCAGTTTCTCAGAAAGCTTCTTTCCAGTTTTGAACGGAAGATATTTCCTTTTTCACCTTAGCCCTCTATGGGCTTCCAAATATCCCTTTGCCAATTCCACAAGAACAGCCTTAGGGAAAGGCTTCTTGAAGGGAAAGGTGTAACTCTGTGGGATGAATTCACAGAACACAGAGCAGTTTCTCAGAAAGCTTCTTTCCAGTTTTGAACGGAAGATATTTCCTTTGTCACCATAGCCCTCTATGGGCTTCCAAATATCCCTTTGCCAATTCCACAAGAACAGCCTTAGCGAAAGGCTTCTTGAAGGGAAAGATGTAACTCTGTGAGATGAATTAACAGAACACAGAGCAGTTTCTCAGAAAGCTTCTTTCCAGTTTTCAGCGGAAGTTATTTCTTTTTTCACCATAGCCCTCTATGGGCTTCCAAATATCCCTTTGCCAATTCCACAAGAACAGCCTTAGCGAAAGGCTTCTTGAAGGGAAAGATGTAACTCTGTGAGATGAATTAACAGAACACAGAGCAGTTTCTCAGAAAGCTTCTTTCCAGTTTTGAACGGACGATATTTCCTTTTTCACCATAGCCCTCTATGGGCTTCCAAATATCCCTTTGCCAATTCCACAAGAACAGCCTTAGCGAAAGGCTTCTTGAAGGGAAACAGGTAACTCTGTGAGATGAATTAAGAGAACACAGAGCAGTTTCTCAGAAAGCTTCTTTCCAGTTTTGAACGGAAGATATTTCCTTTTTCAGCATAGCCCTCTATGGGCTTCCAAATATCCCTTTGCCAATTCCACAAGAACAGCCTTAGCGAAAGGCTTCTTGAAGGGAAAGATGTAACTCTGTGAGATGAATTAACAAACACAGAGCAGTTTCTCAGAAAGCTTCTTTCCAGTTTTGAGCGGAAGATATTTCCTCTTTCACCATAGCCCTCTATGGGCTTCCAAATATCCCTTTGCCAATTCCACAAGAACAGCCTTAGCGAAAGGCTTCTTGAAGGGAAAGATGTAACTCTGTGAGATGAATTAACAGAACATAGAGCAGTTTCTCAGAAAGCTTCTTTCCAGTTTTGAACGGAAGATATTTCCTTTTTCACCATAGCCCTCTATGGGCTTCCAAATATCCCTTTGCCAATTGCACAAGAACAACCTTACCGAAAGTCTTCTTAAAGGGAAAGATGTAACTCTGTGAGATGAATTCACAGAACACAGAGCAGTTTCTCAGAAAGCTTCTTTCCAGTTTTGAACGGAAGATATTTCCTTTTTCACCGTAGCCCTCTATGGGCTTCCAAATATCCCTTTGACAATTCCACAAGAACAGCCTTAGCGAAAGGCTTCTTGAAGGGAAAGATGTAACTCTGTGAGATGAATTAACAGAACACAGAGCAGTTTCTCAGAAAGCTTCTTTCCAGTTTTCAGCTAAAGATATTTCCTTTTTCACCATAGCCCTCTATGGGCTTCCAAATATCCCTTTGCCAATTCCACAAGAACAGCCTTAGCGAAAGGCTTCTTGAAGGGAAAGATGTAACTCTGTGAGATGAATTCACAGAACACAGAGCAGTTTCTCAGAAAGCTTCTTTCCAGTTTTGAACGGAAGATATTTCCTTTTTCACCATAGCCCTCTATGGGCTTCCAAATATCCCTTTGCCAATTCCACTATAACAGCCTTAGCGAAAGGTTTCTTGAAGGGAAACATGTAACTCTGTGAGATGAATTAAGAGAACACAGAGCAGTTTCTCAGAAAGCTTCTTTCCAGTTTTGAACGGAAGATATTTCCTTTTTCAGCATAGCCCTCTATGGGCTTCCAAATATCCCTTTGCCAATTCCACAAGAACAGCCTGAGCGAAAGGCTTCTTGAAGGAAAAGATGTAACTCTGTGAGATGAATTCACAGAACACAGAGAAGTTTCTCAGAAAGCTTCTTTCCAGTTTTGAGCGGAAGATATTTCCTTTTTCACCATAGCCCTCTATGGGCTTCCAAATATCCCTTTGCCAATTCCACAAGAACAGCCTTAGCGAAAGGCTTCTTGAAGGGAAAGATGTAACTCTGTGAGATGAATTAACAGAACACAGAGCAGTTTCTCAGAAAGCTTCTTTCCAGTTTTGAACAGAAGATATTTCCTTTTTCACCATAGCCCTCTATGGGCTTCCAAATATCCCTTTGCCAATTCCACAAGAACAGCCTTAGCGAAAGGCTTCTTGAAGGGAAACAGGTAACTCTGTGAGATGAATTAAGAGAACACAGAGCAGTTTCTCAGAAAGCTTCTTTCCAGTTTTGAACGGAAGATATTTCCTTTTTCACCATAGCCCTCTATGGGCTTCCAAATATCCCTTTGCCAATTCCACAAGAACAGCCTTAGCGAAAGGCTTCTTGAAGGGAAAGATGTAACTCTGTGAGATGAATTAACAAACACAGAGCAGTTTCTCAGAAAGCTTCTTTCCAGTTTTGAGCGGAAGATATTTCCTCTTTCACCATAGCCCTCTATGGGCTTCCAAATATCCCTTTGCCAATTCCACAAGAACAGCCTTAGCGAAAGGCTTCTTGAAGGGAAAGATGTAACTCTGTGAGATGAATTAACAGAACATAGAGCAGTTTCTCAGAAAGCTTCTTTCCAGTTTTGAACGGAAGATATTTCCTTTTTCACCATAGCCCTCTATGGGCTTCCAAATATCCCTTTGCCAATTGCACAAGAACAGCCTTACCGAAAGTCTTCTTAAAGGGAAAGATGTAACTCTGTGAGATGAATTCACAGAACACAGAGCAGTTTCTCAGAAAGCTTCTTTCCAGTTTTGAACGGAAGATATTTCCTTTTTCACCGTAGCCCTCTATGGGCTTCCAAATATCCCTTTGCCAATTCCACAAGAACAGCCTTAGCGAAAGGCTTCTTGAAGGGAAAGGTGTAACTCTGTGAGATGAATTAACAGAACACAGAGCAGTTTCTCAGAAAGCTTCTTTCCAGTTTTCAGCTAAAGATATTTCCTTTTTCACCATAGCCCTCTATGGGCTTCCAAATATCCCTTTGCCAATTCCACAAGAACAGCCTTAGCGAAAGGCTTCTTGAAGGGAAAGATGTAACTCTGTGAGATGAATTCACAGAACACAGAGCAGTTTCTCAGAAAGCTTCTTTCCAGTTTTGAACGGAAGATATTTCCTTTTTCACCATAGCCCTCTATGGGCTTCCAAATATCCCTTTGCCAATTCCACTATAACAGCCTTAGCGAAAGGCTTCTTGAAGGGAAACATGTAACTCTGTGAGATGAATTAAGAGAACACAGAGCAGTTTCTCAGAAAGCTTCTTTCCAGTTTTGAACGGAAGATATTTCCTTTTTCAGCATAGCCCTCTATGGGCTTCCAAATATCCCTTTGCCAATTCCACAAGAACAGCCTGAGCGAAAGGCTTCTTGAAGGAAAAGATGTAACTCTGTGAGATGAATTCACAGAACACAGAGAAGTTTCTCAGAAAGCTTCTTTCCAGTTTTGAGCGGAAGATATTTCCTTTTTCACCATAGCCCTCTATGGGCTTCCAAATATCCCTTTGCCAATTCCACAAGAACAGCCTTAGCGAAAGGCTTCTTGAAGGGAAAGATGTAACTCTGTGAGATGAATTAACAGAACACAGAGCAGTTTCTCAGAAAGCTTCTTTCCAGTTTTGAACAGAAGATATTTCCTTTTTCACCATAGCCCTCTATGGGCTTCCAAATATCCCTTTGCCAATTCCACAAGAACAGCCTTAGCGAAAGGCTTCTTGAAGGGAAAGATGTAACTCTGTGAGATGAATTTACAGAACACAGAGCAGTTTCTCAGAAAGCTTCTTTCCAGTTTTGAGGGGAAGATATTTCCTCTTTCACCATAGCCCTCTATGGGCTTCCAAATATCCCTTTGCCAATCCCACAAGAACAGCCTTAGCGAAAGGCTTCTTGAAGGGAAAGATGTAACTCTGTGAGATGAATTAACAGAACACAGAGCAGTTTCTCAGAAAGCTTCTTTCCAGTTTTCAGCTAAAGATATTTCCTTTTGCACCATAGACCTCTATGGGCTTCCAAATATCCCTTTGCCAATTCCACAAGAACAGCCTTAGCGAAAGGCTTCTTGAAGGGAAAGATGTAACTCTGTGAGACGAATTAACAGAACACAGAGCCGTTTCTCAGAAAGCTTCTTTCCAGTTTTGAACGGAAGATATTTCCTTTTTCACCATAGCCCTCTATGGGCTTCCACATATCCCTTTGCCAATTCCACAAGAACAGCCTTAGGGAAAGGCTTCTTGAAGGGAAAGATGTAACTCTGTGAGATGAATTAACAGAACACAGAGCAGTTTCTCAGAAAGCTTCTTTCCAGTTTTCAGGGGAAGATATTTCCTTTTTCACCATAGCCCTCTATGGGCTTCCAAATATCCCTTTGCCAATTCCACAAGGACAGCCTTAGCGAAAGGCTTCTTGAAGGGAAAGATGTAACTCCGTGAGATGAATTAACAGAACACAGAGCAGTTTCTCAGAAAGCTTCTTTCCAGTTTTCAGCGGAAGATATTTCCTTTTTCATCATAGCCCTCTATGGGCTTCCAAATATCCCTTTGCCAATTCCACAAGAACAACCTTAGCGAAAGGCTTCTTGAAGGGAAAGATGTAACTCTGTGAGATGAATTAACAGAACACAGAGCAGTTTCTCAGAAAGCTTCTTTCCAGTTTTGAACGGAAGATATTTCCTTTTTCACCTTAGCCCTCTATGGGCTTCCAAATATCCCTTTGCCAATTCCACAAGAACAGCCTTAGGGAAAGGCTTCTTGAAGGGAAAGGTGTAACTCTGTGGGATGAATTCACAGAACACAGAGCAGTTTCTCAGAGAGCTTCTTTCCAGTTTTGAACGGACGATATTCCCTTTGTCACCATAGCCCTCTATGGGCTTCCAAATATCCCTTTGCCAATTCCACAAGAACAGCCTTAGCGAAAGGCTTCTTGAAGGGAAAGATGTAACTCTGTGAGATGAATTAACAGAACACAGAGCAGTTTCTCAGAAAGCTTCTTTCCAGTTTTCAGCGGAAGTTATTTCTTTTTTCACCATAGCCCTCTATGGGCTTCCAAATATCCCTTTGCCAATTTCACAAGAACAGCCTGAGCGAAAGGCTTCTTGAAGGGAAAGATGTAACTCTGTGAGATGAATTCACAGAACACAGAGCAGTTTCTCAGAAAGCTTCTTTCCAGTTTTGAGCGGAAGATATTTCCTTTTTCACCATAGCCCTCTATGGGCTTCCAAATATCCCTTTGCCAATTCCACAAGAACAGCCTTAGCGAAAGTCTTCTTGAAGGGAAAGATGTAACTCTGTGAGATGAATTAACAGAACACAGAGCAGTTTCTCAGAAAGCTTCTTTCCAGTTTTGAACGGAAGATATTTCCTTTTTCACCATAGCCTTCTATGGGCTTCCAAATATCCCTTTGCCAATTCCACAAGAACAGCCGTAGCGAAAGGCTTCTTGAAGGGAAAGATGTAACTCTGTGAGATGAATTCACAGAACACAGAGCAGTTTCTCAGAAAGCTTCTTTCCAGTTTTGAACGGAAAATATTTCCTTTTTCACCATAGCCCTCTATGGGCTTCCATATATCCCTTTGCCAATTCCACAAGAACAGCCTTACAGAAAGGCTTCTTCAAGGCAAAGATGTAACTCTGTGAGATGAATTAACGGAACGCAGAGAAGTTTCTCAGAAAGCTTCTTTCCAGTTTTGAACGGAAGATATTTCCTTTTTCACCATAGCCCTCTATGGGCTTCCAAATATCCCTTTGCCATTTCCACAAGAACAGCCTTAGGGAAAGGCTTCTTGAAGGGAAAGATGTAACTCTGTGAGATGAATTTACAGAACACAGAGCAGTTTCTCAGAAAGCTTCTTTCCAGTTTTCAGGGGAAGATATTTCCTTTTTCACCATAGCCCTCTATGGGCTTCCAAATATCCCTTTGCCAATTCCACAAGGACAGCCTTAGGGAAAGGCTTCTTGAGGGGAAAGATGTAACTCTGTGAGATGAATTAACAGAACACAGAGCAGTTTCTCAGAAAGCTTCTTTCCAGTTTTCAGCGGAAGATATTTCCTTTTTCATCATAGCCCTCTATGGGCTTCCAAATATCCCTTTGCCAATTCCACAAGAACAACCTTAGCGAAAGGCTTCTTGAAGGGAAAGATGTAACTCTGTGAGATGAATTAACAGAACACAGAGCAGGTTCTCAGAAAGCTTCTTTCCAGTTTTGAACGGAAGATATTTCCTTTGTCACCATAGCCCTCTATGGGCTCCAAATATCCCTTTGCCAATTTCACAAGAACAGCCTTAGCGAAAGGCTTCTTGAAGGGAAAGATGTAACTCTGTGAGATGAATTAACAGAACACAGAGCAGTTTCTCAGAAAGCTTCTTTCCAGTTTTCAGCGGAAGTTATTTCTTTTTTCACCATAGCCCTCTATGGGCTTCCAAATATCCCTTTGCCAATTCCACAAGAACAGCCTTAGCGAAAGGCTTCTTGAAGGGAAAGATGTAACTCTGTGAGATGAATTCACAGAACACAGAGCAGTTTCTCAGAAAGCTTCTTTCCAGTTTTGAACGGAAGATATTTCCTTTTTCACCATAGCCCTCTATGGGCTTCCAAATATCCCTTTGCCAATTGCACAAGAACAGCCTTAGCGAAAGGCTTCTTGAAGGGAAACATGTAACTCTGTGAGATCAATTAAGAGAACACAGAGCAGTTTCTCAGAAAGCTTCTTTCCAGTTTTGAACGGAAGATATTTCCTTTTTCACCATAGCCCTCTATGGGCTTCCAAATATCCCTTTGCCAATTCCACAAGAACAGCCTTAGCGAAAGTCTTCTTGAAGGGAAAGATGTAACTCTGCGAGATGAATTAACAGAACACAGAGCAGTTTCTCAGAAAGCTTCTTTCCAGTTTTGAACGGAAGATATTTCCTTTTTCACCATAGCCCTCTATGGGCTTCCAAATATACCTTTACCAATTCCACAAGAACAGCCTTAGCGAAAGGCTTCTTGAAGGGAAAGATGTAACTCTGTGAGATGAATTAAGAGAACACAGAGCAGTTTCTCAGAAAGCTTCTTTCCAGTTTTGAACGGAAGATATTTCCTTTTTCACCATAGCCCTCTATGGGCTTCCAAATATACCTTTACCAATTCCACAAGAACAGCCTTAGCGAAAGGCTTCTTGAAGGGAAAGATGTAACTCTGTGAGATGAATTCACAGAACACAGAGCAGTTTCTCAGAAAGCTTCTTTCCAGTTTTGAACGGAAAATATTTCCTTTTTCACCATAGCCCTCTACGGGCTTCCAAATATCCCTTTGCCAATTCCACAAGAACAGCCTTACAGAAAGGCTTCTTCAAGGCAAAGATGTAACTCTGTGAGATGAATTAACGGAACGCAGAGAAGTTTCTCAGAAAGCTTCTTTCCAGTTTTGAACGGAAGATATTTCCTTTTTCACCATAGCCCTCTATGGGCTTCCAAATATCCCTTTGCCAATTCAACAAGAACAGCCTTAGCGAAAGGCTTCTTGAAGGGAAAGATGTAACTCTGTGAGATGAATTAAAAGAACACAGAGCAGTTTCTCAGAAAGCTTCTTTCCAGGTTTCAGCGGAAGATATTTCCTTTTTCACCATAGCCCTCTATGGGCTTCCAAATATCCCTTTGCCAATTCCACAATAACAGCCTTAGCGAAAGGCTTCTTGAAGGGAAAGATGTAACTCTGTGAGATGAATTAACAGAACACAGAGCAGTTTCTCTGAAAGCTTCTTTCCAGTTTTCAGCTAAAGATATTTCCTTTTTCACCATAGCCCTCTATGGGTTTCCAAATATCCCTTTGCCAATTCCACAAGAACAGCCTTAGCGAAAGGCTTCTTGAAGGGAAAGATGTAACTCTGTGAGATGAATTAACAGAACACAAAGCCGTTTCTCAGAAAGCTTCTTTCCAGTTTTGAACGGAAGATATTTCCTTTTTCACCATAGCCCTCTATGGGCTTCCAAATATCCCTTTGCCAATTCCACAAGAACAGCCTTAGGGAAAGGCTTCTTGAAGGGAAAGATGTAACTCTGTGAGATGAATTTACAGAACACAGAGCAGTTTCTCAGAAAGCTTCTTTCCAGTTTTCAGGGGAAGATATTTCCTTTTTCACCATAGCCCTCTATGGGCTTCCAAATATCCCTTTGCCAATTCCACAAGAACAGCCTTAACGAAAGGCTTCTTGAAGGGAAAGATGTAACTCTGTGAGATGAATTAACAGAACACAGAGCAGTTTCTCAGAAAGCTTCTTTACAGTTTTGAACGGAAGATATTTCCTTTTTCACCATAGCCCTCTACGGGCTTCCAAATATCCCTTTGCCAATTCCACAAGAACAGCCTTAGCGAAAGGCTTCTTGAAGGGAAAGATGTAACTCTGTGAGATGAATTAAAAAACACAGAGCAGTTTCTCAGAAAGCTTCTTTCCAGTTTTCAGCGTAAGATATTTCCTTTTTCACCATAGCCCTCTAAGGGCTTCCAAATATCCCTTTGCCATTTCCACAATAACAGCCTTAGCGAAAGGCTTCTTGAAGAGAAAGATGTAACTCTCTGAGATGAATTAACAGAACACAGAGCAGTTTCTCAGAAAGCTTCTTTCCAGTTTTCAGCGGAAGATATTTCCTTTTTCATCATAGCCCTCTATGGGCTTCCAAATATCCCTTTGCCAATTCCACAAGAACAGCCTTAGCGAAAGGCTTCTTGAAGGGAAAGATGTAACTCTGTGAGATGAATTAACAGAACACAGAGCAGTTTCTCAGAAAGCTTCTTTCCAGTTTTGAACGGAAGATATTTCCTTTTTCATCATAGCCCTCTATGGGCTTCCAAATATCCCTTTGCCAATTCCACAAGAACAGCCTTAGGGAAAGGCTTCTAGAAGGGAAAGATGTAACTCTGTGAGATGAATTAACAGAACACAGAGCAGTTTCTCAGAAAGCTTCTTTCCAGTTTTGAACGGAAGATATTTCCTTTTTCACCATAGCCCTCTATGGGCTTCCAAATATCCCTTTGCCAATTCCACAAGAACAGCCTTAGCGAAAGGCTTCTTGAAGGGAAAGATGTAACTCTGTGAGATGAATTAAAAGAACTCAGAGCAGTTTCTCAGAAAGCTTCTTTCCAGGTTTCAGCGGAAGATATTTCCTTTTTCACCATAGCCCTCTATGGGCTTCCAAATATCCCTTTGCCAATTCCACAATAACAGCCTTAGCGAAAGGCTTCTTGAAGGGAAAGATGTAACTCTGTGAGATGAATTAACAGAACACAGAGCAGTTTCTCAGAAAGCTTCTTTCCAGTTTTCAGCTAAAGATATTTCCTTTTTCACCATAGCCCTCTATGGGCTTCCAAATATCCCTTTGCCAATTCCACAAGAACAGCCTTAGCGAAAGGCTTCTTGAAGGGAAAGATGTAACTCTGTGAGATGAATTAACAGAACACAGAGCAGTTTCTCAGAAAGCTTCTTTCCAGTTTTGAACGGAAGATATTTCCTTTTTCACCATAGCCCTCTATGGGCTTCCAAATATCCCTTTGCCAATTCCACAAGAACAGCCTTAGGGAAAGGCTTCTTGAAGGGAAAGATGTAACTCTGTGAGATGAATTTACAGAACACAGAGCAGTTTCTCAGAAAGCTTCTTTCCAGTTTTTAGGGGAAGATATTTCCTTTTTCACCATAGCCCTCTATGGGCTTCCAAATATCCCTTTGCCAATTCCACAAGAACAGCCTTAGCGAAAGGCTTCTTGAAGGGAAAGATGTAACTCTGTGAGATGAATTAACAGAACACAGAGCAGTTTCTCAGAAAGCTTCTTTCCAGTTTTGAACGGAAGATATTTCCTTTTTCAGCATAGCCCTCTATGGGCTTCCAAATATCCCTTTGCCAATTCCACAAGAACAGCCTTAGCGAAAGGCTTCTTGAAGGGAAAGATGTAACTCTGTGAGATGAATTAAGAGAACACAGAGCAGTTTCTCAGAAAGCTTCTTTCCAGTTTTGAACGGAAGATATTTCCTTTTTCATCATAGCCCTCTATGGGCTTCCAAATATCCCTTTGCCAATTCCACAAGAACAGCCTTAGGGAAAGGCTTCTTGAAGGGAAAGATGTAACTCTGTGAGATGAATTCACAGAACACAGAGCAGTTTCTCAGAAAGCTTCTTTCCAGTTTTGAACGGAAGATATTTCCTTTGTCACCATAGCCCTCTATGGGCTTCCAAATATCCCTTTGCCAATTCCACAAGAACAGCCTTAGCGAAAGGCTTCTTGAAGGGAAAGATGTAACTCTGTGAGATGAATTAACAGACCACAGAGCAGTTTCTCACAAAGCCTCATTCCAGTTTTGAACGGTAAATATTTCCTTTTTCACCATATCCCTCTATGGGCTTCCAAATATCCCTTTGCCAATTCCACAATAACAGCCTTAGCGAAAGGCTTCTTGAAGGGAAAGATGTAACTCTGTGAGATGAATTAACAAACACAGAGCAGTTTCTCAGAAAGCTTCTTTCCAGTTTTGAGCGGAAGATATTTCCTCTTTCACCATAGCCCTCTATGGGCTTCCAAATATCCCTTTGCCAATTCCACAATAACAGCCTTAGCGAAAGGCTTCTTGAAGGGAAAGATGTAACTCTGTGAGATGAATTAACAGAACATAGAGAAGTTTCTCAGAAAGCTTCTTTCCAGTTTTGAACGGAAGATATTTCCTTTTTCACCATAGCCCTCTATGGGCTTCCAAATATCCCTTTGCCAATTGCACAAGAACAGCCTTAGCGAAAGGCTTCTTAAAGGGAAAGATGTAACTCTGTGAGATGAATTAACAGAACACAGAGCAGTTTCTCAGAAAGCTTCTTTCCAGTTTTGAACGGAAGATATTTCCTTTTTCACCGTAGCCCTCTATGGGCTTCCAAATATCCCTTTGCCAATTCCACAAGAACAGCCTTAGCGAAAGGCTTCTTGAAGGGAAAGATGTAACTCTGTGAGATGAATTAACAGAACACAGAGCAGTTTCTCAGAAAGCTTCTTTCCAGTTTTCAGCGGAAGATATTTCCTTTTTCATCATAGCCCTCTATGGGCTTCCAAATATCCCTTTGCCAATTCCACAAGAACAGCCTTAGGGAAAGGCTTCTTGAAGGGAAAGATGTAAGTCTGTGAGATGAATTCACAGAACACAGAGCAGTTTCTCAGAAAGCTTCTTTCCAGTTTTGAACGGAAGATATTTCCTTTGTCACCATAGCCCTCTATGGGCTTCCAAATATCCCTTTGCCAATTCCACAAGAACAGCCTTAGCGAAAGGCTTCTTGAAGGGAAAGATGTAACTCTGTGAGATGAATTCACAGAACACAGAGCAGTTTCTCAGAAAGCTTCTTTCCAGTTTTGAACGGAAGATATTTCCTTTGTCACCATAGCCCTCTATGGGCTTCCAAATATCCCTTTGCCAATTCCACAAGAACAGCCTTAGCGAAAGGCTTCTTGAAGGGAAAGATGTAACTCTGTGAGATGAATTAACAGAACACAGAGCAGTTTCTCAGAAAGCCTCATTCCAGTTTTGAACGGTAAATATTTCCTTTTTCACCATAGCCCTCTATGGGCTTCCAAATATCCCTATGCCAATTCCACAAGAACAGCCTTAGGGAAAGGCTTCTTGAAGGGAAAGATGTAACTCTGTGAGATGAATTTACAGAACACAGAGCAGTTTCTCAGAAAGCTTCTTTCCAGTTTTTAGGGGAAGATATTTCCTTTTTCACCATAGCCCTCTATGGGCTTCCAAATATCCCTTTGCCAATTCCACAAGAACAGCCTTAGCGAAAGGCTTCTTGAAGGGAAAGATGTAACTCTGTGAGATGAATTAACAGAACACAGAGCAGTTTCTCAGAAAGCTTCTTTCCAGTTTTGAACGGAAGATATTTCCTTTTTCACCATAGCCCTCTATGGGCTTCCAAATATCCCTTTGCCAATTCCACAAGAACAGCCTTAGCGAAAGGCTTCTTGAAGGGAAAGATGTAACTCTGTGAGATGAATTAAAAGAACACAGAGCAGTTTCTCAGAAAGCTTCTTTCCAGTTTACAGCGGAAGATATTTCCTTTTTCACCATAGCCCTCTAAGGGCTTCCAAATATCCCTTTGCCATTTCCACAATAACAGCCTTAGCGAAAGGCTTCTTGAAGGGAAAGATGTAACTCTCTGAGATGAATTAACAGAACACAGAGCAGTTTCTCAGAAAGCTTCTTTCCAGTTTTCAGCGGAAGATATTTCCTTTTTCATCATAGCCCTCTATGGGCTTCCAAATATCCCTTTGCCAATTCCACAAGAACAGCCTTAGCGAAAGGCTTCTTGAAGGGAAAGATGTAACTCTGTGAGATGAATTAAGAGAACACAGAGCAGTTTCTCAGAAAGCTTCTTTCCAGTTTTGAACGGAAGATATTTCCTTTTTCATCATAGCCCTCTATGGGCTTCCAAATATCCCTTTGCCAATTCCACAAGAACAGCCTTAGGGAAAGGCTTCTTGAAGGGAAAGATGTAACTCTGTGAGATGAATTCACAGAACACAGAGCAGTTTCTCAGAAAGCTTCTTTCCAGTTTTGAACGGAAGATATTTCCTTTGTCACCATAGCCCTCTATGGGCTTCCAAATATCCCTTTGCCAATTCCACAAGAACAGCCTTAGCGAAAGGCTTCTTGAAGGGAAAGATGTAACTCTGTGAGATGAATTAACAGACCACAGAGCAGTTTCTCACAAAGCCTCATTCCAGTTTTGAACGGTAAATATTTCCTTTTTCACCATATCCCTCTATGGGCTTCCAAATATCCCTTTGCCAATTCCACAAGAACAGCCTTAGCGAAAGGCTTCTTGAAGGGAAAGATGTAACTCTGTGAGATGAATTAACAAACACAGAGCAGTTTCTCAGAAAGCTTCTTTCCAGTTTTGAGCGGAAAATATTTCCTCTTTCACCATAGCCCTCTATGGGCTTCCAAATATCCCTTTGCCAATTCCACAAGAACAGCCTTAGCGAAAGGCTTCTTGAAGGGAAAGATGTAACTCTGTGAGATGAATTAACAGAACATAGAGAAGTTTCTCAGAAAGCTTCTTTCCAGTTTTGAACGGAAGATATTTCCTTTTTCACCATAGCCCTCTATGGGCTTCCAAATATCCCTTTGCCAATTGCACAAGAACAGCCTTAGCGAAAGGCTTCTTAAAGGGAAAGATGTAACTCTGTGAGATGAATTCACAGAACACAGAGCAGTTTCTCAGAAAGCTTCTTTCCAGTTTTGAACGGAAGATATTTCCTTTTTCACCGTAGCCCTCTATGGGCTTCCAAATATCCCTTTGCCAATTCCACAAGAACAGCCTTAGCGAAAGGCTTCTTGAAGGGAAAGATGTAACTCTGTGAGATGAATTAACAGAACACAGAGCAGTTTCTCAGAAAGCTTCTTTCCAGTTTTCAGCGGAAGATATTTCCTTTTTCATCATAGCCCTGTATGGGCTTCCAAATATCCCTTTGCCAATTCCACAAGAACAGCCTTAGGGAAAGGCTTCTTGAAGGGAAAGATGTAACTCTGTGAGATGAATTCAAGAACACAGAGCAGTTTCTCAGAAAGCTTCTTTCCAGTTTTGAACGGAAGATATTTCCTTTGTCACCATAGCCCTCTATGGGCTTCCAAATATCCCTTTGCCAATTCCACAAGAACAGCCTTAGCGAAAGGCTTCTTGAAGGGAAAGATGTAACTCTGTGAGATGAATTCACAGAACACAGAGCAGTTTCTCAGAAAGCTTCTTTCCAGTTTTGAACGGAAGATATTTCCTTTTTCACCATAGCCCTCTATGGGCTTCCAAATATCCCTTTGCCAATTCCAGAAGAACAGCCTGAGCGAAAGGCTTCTTGAAGGGAAAGATGTAACTCTGTGAGATGAATTAACAGAACACAGAGCAGTTTCTCAGAAAGCCTCATTCCAGTTTTGAACGGTAAATATTTCCTTTTTCACCATAGCCCTCTATGGGCTTCCAAATATCCCTTTGCCAATTCCACAAGAACAGCCTTAGGGAAAGGCTTCTTGAAGGGAAAGATGTAACTCTGTGAGATGAATTTACAGAACACAGAGCAGTTTCTCAGAAAGCTTCTTTCCAGTTTTCAGGGGAAGATATTTCCTTTTTCACCATAGCCCTCTATGGGCTTCCAAATATCCCTTTGCCAATTCCACAAGGACAGCCTTAGCGAAAGGCTTCTTGAAGGGAAAGATGTAACTCTGTGAGATGAATTAACAGAACACAGAGCAGTTTCTCAGAAAGCTTCTTTCCAGTTTTCAGCGGAAGATATTTACTTTTTCATCATAGCCCTCTATGGGCTTCCAAATATCCCTTTGCCAATTCCACAAGAACAACCTTAGCGAAAGGCTTCTTGAAGGGAAAGATGTAACTCTGTGAGATGAATTAACAGAACACAGAGCAGTTTCTCAGAAAGCTTCTTTCCAGTTTTGAACGGAAGATATTTCCTTTTTCACCATAGCCCTCTATGGGCTTCCAAATATCCCTTTGCCAATTCCACAAGAACAGCCTTAGGGAAAGGCTTCTTGAAGGGAAAGATGTAACTCTGTGAGATGAATTCACAGAACACAGAGCAGTTTCTCAGAAAGCTTCTTTCCAGTTTTGAACGGAAGATATTTCCTTTGTCACCATAGCCCTCTATGGGCTTCCAAATATCCCTTTGCCAATTCCACAAGAACAGCCTTAGCGAAAGGCTTCTTGAAGGGAAAGATGTAACTCTGTGAGATGAATTAACAGAACACAGAGCAGTTTCTCAGAAAGCTTCTTTCCAGTTTTCAGCGGAAGTTATTTCTTTTTTCACCATAGCCCTCTATGGGCTTCCAAATATCCCTTTGCCAATTCCACAAGAACAGCCTTAGCGAAAGGCTTCTTGAAGGGAAAGATGTAACTCTGTGAGATGAATTCACAGAACACAGAGCAGTTTCTCAGAAAACTTCTTTCCAGTTTTGAACGGAAGATATTTCCTTTTTCACCATAGCCCTCTATGGGCTTCCAAATATCCCTTTGCCAATTCCACAAGAACAGCCTTAGCGAAAGGCTTCTTGAAGGGAAACATGTAACTCTGTGAGATGAATTAAGAGAACACAGAGCAGTTTCTCAGAAAGCTTCTTTCCAGTTTTGAACGGAAGATATTTCCTTTTTCACCATAGCCCTCTATGGGCTTCCAAATATCCCTTTGCCAATTCCACAAGAACAGCCTGAGCGAAAGGCTTCTTGAAGGGAAAGATGTAACTCTGTGAGATGAATTCACAGAACACAGAGAAGTTTCTCAGAAAGCTTCTTTCCAGTTTTGAGCGGAAGATATTTCCTTTTTCACCATAGCCCTCTATGGGCTTCCAAATATCCCTTTGCCAATTCCACAAGAACAGCCTTAGCGAAAGTCTTCTTGAAGGGAAAGATGTAATTCTGTGAGATGAATTAACAGAACACAGAGCAGTTTCTCAGAAAGCTTCTTTCCAGTTTTGAACGGAAGATATTTCCTTTTTCACCATAGCCCTCTATGGGCTTCCAAATATCCCTTTACCAATTCCACAAGAACAGCCTTAGCGAAAGGCTTCTTGAAGGGAAAGATGTAACTCTGTGAGGTGAATTCACAGAACACAGAGCAGTTTCTCAGAAAGCTTCTTTCCAGTTTTGAACGGAAAATATTTCCTTTTTCATCATAGCCCTCTATGGGCTTCCAAATATCCCTTTGCCAATTCCACAATAACAGCCTTAGCGAAAGGCTTCTTGAAGGGAAAGATGTAACTCTGTGAGATGAATTAACAGAACACAGAGCAGTTTCTCAGAAAGCTTCTTTCCAGTTTTCAGCTAAAGATATTTCCTTTTTCACCATAGCCCTCTATGGGCTTCCAAATATCCCTTTGCCAATTCCACAAGAACAGCCTTAGCGAAAGGCTTCTAGAAGGGAAAGTTGTAACTCTGTGAGATGAATTCACAGAACACAGCGCAGTTTCTCAGAAAGCTTCTTTCCAGTTTTGAACGGAAGATATTTCCTTTTTCACCATAGCCCTCTATGGGCTTCCAAATATCCCTTTGCCAATTCCACAAGAACAGCCTTAGGGAAAGGCTTCTTGAAGGGAAAGATGTAACTCTGTGAGATGAATTTACAGAACACAGAGCAGTTTCTCAGAAAGCTTCTTTCCAGTTTTCAGGGGAAGATATTTCCTTTTTCACCATAGCCCTCTATGGGCTTCCAAATATCCCTTTGCCAATTCCACAAGAACAGCCTTAGCGAAAGGCTTCTTGAAGGGAAAGATGTAACTCTGTGAGATGAATTAACAGAACACAGAGCAGTTTCACAGAAAGCTTCTTTCCAGTTTTGAACGGAAGATATTTCCTTTTTCACCATAGCCCTCTATGGGCTTCCAAATATCCCTTTGCCAATTCCACAAGAACAGCCTTAGCGAAAGGCTTCTTGAAGGGAAAGATGTAACTCTGTGAGATGAATTAAAAAACACAGAGCAGTTTCTCAGAAAGCTTCTTTCCAGTTTTCAGCGGAAGATATTTCCTTTTTCACCATAGCCCTCTAAGGGCTTCCAAATATCCCTTTGCCATTTCCACAATAACAGCCTTAGCGAAAGGCTTCTTGAAGGGAAAGATGTAACTCTCTGAGATGAATTAACAGAACACAGAGCAGTTTCTCAGAAAGCTTCTTTCCAGTTTTCAGCGGAAGATATTTCCTTTTTCATCATAGCCCTCTATGGGCTTCCAAATATCCCTTTGCCAATTCCACAAGAACAGCCTTAGCGAAAGGCTTCTTGAAGGGAAAGATGTAACTCTGTGAGATGAATTAACAGAACAAAGAGCAGTTTGTCATAAAGCTTCTTTCCAGTTTTGAACGGAAGATATTTCCTTTTTCATCATAGCCCTCTATGGGCTTCCAAATATCCCTTTGCCAATTCCACAAGAACAGCCTTAGGGAAAGGCTTCTTGAAGGGAAAGATGTAACTGTGTGAGATGAATTCAAAGAACACAGAGCAGTTTCTCAGAAAGCTTCTTTCCAGTTTTGAACGGAAGATATTTCCTTTGTCACCATAGCCCTCTATGGGCTTCCAAATATCCCTTTGCCAATTCCACAAGAACAGCCTTAGCGAAAGGCTTCTTGAAGGGAAAGATGTAACTCTGTGAGATGAATTAAAAGAACACAGAGCAGTTTCTCAGAAAGCTTCTTTCCAGTTTTCAGCGGAAGATATTTCCTTTTTCATCATAGCCCTCTATGGGCTTCCAAATATCCCTTTGCCAATTCCACAAGAACAGCCTTAGGGAAAGGCTTCTTGAAGGGAAAGATGTAACTCTGTGAGATGAATTCACAGAACACAGAGCAGTTTCTCAGAAAGCTTCTTTCCAGTTTTGAACGGAAGATATTTCCTTTGTCACCATAGCCCTCTATGGGCTTCCAAATATCCCTTTGCCAATTCCACAAGAACAGCCTTAGCGAAAGGCTTCTTGAAGGGAAAGATGTAACTCTGTGAGATGAATTCACAGAACACAGAGCAGTTTCTCAGAAAGCTTCTTTCCAGTTTTGAACGGAAGATATTTCCTTTGTCACCATAGCCCTCTATGGGCTTCCAAATATCCCTTTGCCAATTCCACAAGAACAGCCTTAGCGAAAGGCTTCTTGAAGGGAAAGATGTAACTCTGTGAGATGAATTAACAGAACACAGAGCAGTTTCTCAGAAAGCCTCATTCCAGTTTTGAACGGTAAATATTTCCTTTTTCACCATAGCCCTCTATGGGCTTCCAAATATCCCTTTGCCAATTCCACAAGAACAGCCTTAGGGAAAGGCTTCTTGAAGGGAAAGATGTAACTCTGTGAGATGAATTTACAGAACACAGAGCAGTTTCTCAGAAAGCTTCTTTCCAGTTTTCAGGGGAAGATATTTCCTTTTTCACCATAGCCCTCTATGGGCTTCCAAATATCCCTTTGCCAATTCCACAAGGACAGCCTTAGCGAAAGGCTTCTTGAAGGGAAAGATGTAACTCTGTGAGATGAATTAACAGAACACAGAGCAGTTTCTCAGAAAGCTTCTTTCCAGTTTTCAGCGGAAGATATTTCCTTTTTCATCATAGCCCTCTATGGGCTTCCAAATATCCCTTTGCCAATTCCACAAGAACAACCTTAGCGAAAGGCTTCTTGAAGGGAAAGATGTAACTCTGTGAGATGAATTAACAGAACACAGAGCAGTTTCTCAGAAAGCTTCTTTCCAGTTTTGAACGGAAGATATTTCCTTTTTCACCATAGCCCTCTATGGGCTTCCAAATATCCCTTTGCCAATTCCACAAGAACAGCCTTAGGGAAAGGCTTCTTGAAGGGAAAGATGGAACTCTGTGAGATGAATTCACAGAACACAGAGCAGTTTCTCAGAAAGCTTCTTTCCAGTTTTGAACGGAAGATATTTCCTTTGTCACCATAGCCCTCTATGGGCTTCCAAATATCCCTTTGCCAATTCCACAAGAACAGCCTTAGCGAAAGGCTTCTTGAAGGGAAAGATGTAACTCTGTGAGATGAATTAAGAGAACACAGAGCAGTTTCTCAGAAAGCTTCTTTCCAGTTTTGAACGGAAGATATTTCCTTTTTCACCATAGCCCTCTATGGGCTTCCAAATATCCCTTTGCCAATTCCACAAGAACAGAATGAGCGAAAGGCTTCTTGAAGGGAAAGATGTAACTCTGTGAGATGAATTCACAGAACACAGAGAAGTTTCTCAGAAAGCTTCTTTCCAGTTTTGAGCGGAAGATATTTCCTTTTTCACCATAGCCCTCTATGGGCTTCCAAATATCCCTTTGCCAATTCCACAAGAACAGCCTTAGCGAAAGTCTTCTTGAAGGGAAAGATGTAACTCTGTGAGATGAATTAACAGAACACAGAGCAGTTTCTCAGAAAGCTTCTTTCCAGTTTTGAACGGAAGATATTTCCTTTTTCACCATTGCCCTCTATGGGCTTCCAAATATCCCTTTACCAATTCCACAAGAACAGCCTTAGCGAAAGGCTTCTTGAAGGGAAAGATGTAACTCTGTGAGATGAATTCACAGAACACAGAGCAGTTTCTCAGAAAGCTTCTTTCCAGTTTTGAACGGAAAATATTTCCTTTTTCACCATAGCCCGCTATGGGCTTCCAAATATCCCTTTGCCAATTCCACAAGAACAGCCTTACAGAAAGGCTTCTTCAAGGCAAAGATGTAACTCTGTGAGATGAATTAACGGAACGCAGAGAAGTTTCTCAGAAAGCTTCTTTCCAGTTTTGAACGGAAGATATTTCCTTTTTCACCATAGCCCTCTATGGGCTTCCAAATATCCCTTTGCCAATTCCACAAGAACAGCCTTAGCGAAAGGCTTCTTGAAGGGAAAGATGTAACTCTGTGAGATGAATTAAAAGAACACAGAGCAGTTTCTCAGAAAGCTTCTTTCCAGGTTTCAGCGGAAGATATTTCCTTTTTCACCATAGCCCTCTATGGGCTTCCAAATATCCCTTTGCCAATTCCACAATAACAGCCTTAGCGAAAGGCTTCTTGAAGGGAAAGATGTAACTCTGTGAGATGAATTAACAGAACACAGAGCAGTTTCTCAGAAAGCTTCTTTCCAGTTTTCAGCTAAAGATATTTCCTTTTTCACCATAGCCCTCTATGGGCTTCCAAATATCCCTTTGCCAATTCCACAAGAACAGCCTTAGCGAAAGGCTTCTAGAAGGGAAAGTTGTAACTCTGTGAGATGAATTCACAGAACACAGCGCAGTTTCTCAGAAAACTTCTTTCCAGTTTTGAACGGAAGATATTTCCTTTTTCACCATAGCCCTCTATGGGCTTCCAAATATCCCTTTGCCAATTCCACAAGAACAGCCTTAGGGAAAGGCTTCTTGAAGGGAAAGATGTAACTCTGTGAGATGAATTTACAGAACACAGAGCAGTTTCTCAGAAAGCTTCTTTCCAGTTTTCAGGGGAAGATATTTCCTTTTTCACCATAGCCCTCTATGGGCTTCCAAATATCCCTTTGCCAATTCCACAAGAACAGCCTTAGCGAAAGGCTTCTTGAAGGGAAAGATGTAACTCTGTGAGATGAATTAACAGAACACAGAGCAGTTTCTCAGAAAGCTTCTTTCCAGTTTTGAACGGAAGATATTTCCTTTTTCACCATAGCCCTCTATGGGCTTCCAAATATCCCTTTGCCAATTCCACAAGAACAGCCTTAGCGAAAGGCTTCTTGAAGGGAAAGATGTAACTCTGTGAGATGAATTAAAAAACACAGAGCAGTTTCTCAGAAAGCTTCTTTCCAGTTTTCAGCGGAAGATATTTCCTTTTTCACCATAGCCCTCTAAGGGCTTCCAAATATCCCTTTGCCATTTCCACAATAACAGCCTTAGCGAAAGGCTTCTTGAAGGGAAAGATGTAACTCTCTGAGATGAATTAACAGAACACAGAGCAGTTTCTCAGAAAGCTTCTTTCCAGTTTTCAGCGGAAGATATTTCCTTTTTCATCATAGCCCTCTATGGGCTTCCAAATATCCCTTTGCCAATTCCACAAGAACAGCCTTAGCGAAAGGCTTCTTGAAGGGAAAGATGTAACTCTGTGAGATGAATTCACAGAACACAGAGCAGTTTCTCAGAAAGCTTCTTTCCAGTTTTGAACGGAAGATATTTCCTTTGTCACCATAACCCTCTATGGGCTTCCAAATATCCCTTTGCCAATTCCACAAGAACAGCCTTAGCGAAAGGCTTCTTGAAGGGAAAGATGTAACTCTGTGAGATGAATTAACAGACCACAGAGCAGTTTCTCAGAAAGCCGCATTCCAGTTTTGAACGGTAAATATTTCCTTTTTCACCATAGCCCTCTATGGGCTTCCAAATATCCCTTTGCCAATTCCACAAGAACAGCCTTAGCGAAAGGCTTCTTGAAGGGAAAGATGTAACTCTGTGAGATGAATTAACAAACACAGAGCAGTTTCTCAGAAAGCTTCTTTCCAGTTTTGAGCGGAAAATATTTCCTCTTTCACCATAGCCCTCTATGGGCTTCCAAATATCCCTTTGCCAATTCCACAAGAACAGCCTTAGCGAAAGGCTTCTTGAAGGGAAAGATGTAACTCTGTGAGATGAATTAACAGAACATAGAGCAGTTTTTCAGAAAGCTTCTTTCCAGTTTTGAACGGAAGATATTTCCTTTTTCACCATTGCCCTCTATGGGCTTCCAAATATCCCTTTGCCAATTGCACAAGAACAGCCTTAGCGAAAGGCTTCTTAAAGGGAAAGATGTAACTCTGTGAGATGAATTAACAGAACACAGAGCAGTTTCTCAGAAAGCTTCTTTCCAGTTTTGAACGGAAGATATTTCCTTTTTCACCGTAGCCCTCTATGGGCTTCCAAATATCCCTTTGCCAATTCCACAAGAACAGCCTTAGCGAAAGGCTTCTTGAAGGGAAAGATGTAACTCTGTGAGATGAATTAACAGAACACAGAGCAGTTTCTCAGAAAGCTTCTTTCCAGTTTTCAACGGAAGATATTTCCTTTTTCATCATAGCCCTCTATGGGCTTCCAAATATCCCTTTGCCAATTCCACAAGAACAGCCTTAGGGAAAGGCTTCTTGAAGGGAAAGATGTAACTCTGTGAGATGAATTCACAGAACACAGAGCAGTTTCTCAGAAAGCTTCTTTCCAATTTTTGAACGGAAGATATTTCCTTTGTCACCATAGCCCTCTATGGGCTTCCAAATATCCCTTTGCCAATTCCACAAGAACAGCCTTAGCGAAAGGCTTCTTGAAGGGAAAGATGTAACTCTGTGAGATGAATTAACAGAACACAGAGCAGTTTCTCAGAAAGCCTCATTCCAGTTTTGAACCGTAAATATTTCCTTTTTCACCATAGCCCTCTATGGGCTTCCAAATATCCCTTTGCCAATTCCACAAGAACAGCCTTAGCGAAAGGCTTCTTGAAGGGAAAGATGTAACTCTGTGAGATGAATTAACAAACACAGAGCAGTTTCTCAGAAAGCTTCTTTCCAGTTTTGAGCGGAAGATATTTCCTCTTTCACCATAGCCCTCTATGGGCTTCCAAATATCCCTTTGCCAATTCCACAAGAACAGCCTTAGCGAAAGGCTTCTTGAAGGGAAAGATGTAACTCTGTGAGATGAATTAACAGAACATAGAGCAGTTTCTCAGAAAGCTTCTTTCCAGTTTTGAACGGAAGATATTTCCTTTTTCACCATAGCCCTCTATGGGCTTCCAAATATCCCTTTGCCAATTGCACAAGAACAGCCTTAGCGAAAGGCTTCTTAAAGGGAAAGATGTAACTCTGTGAGATGAATTCACAGAACACAGAGCAGTTTCTCAGAAAGCTTCTTTCCAGTTTTGAACGGAAGATATTTCCTTTTTCACCGTAGCCCTCTATGGGCTTCCAAATATCCCTTTGCCAATTCCACAAGAACAGCCTTAGCGAAAGGCTTCTTGACGGGAAAGATGTAACTGTGTGAGATGAATTAACAGAACACAGAGCAGTTTCTCAGAAAGCTTCTTTCCAGTTTTCAGCTAAAGATATTTCCTTTTTCACCATAGCCCTCTATGGGCTTCCAAATATCCCTTTGCCAATTCCACAAGAACAGCCTTAGCGAAAGGCTTCTTGAAGGGAAAGATGTAACTCTGTGAGATGAATTCACAGAACACAGAGCAGTTTCTCAGAAAGCTTCTTTCCAGTTTTGAACGGAAGATATTTCCTTTTTCACCATAGCCCTCTATGGGCTTCCAAATATCCCTTTGCCAATTCCACAAGAACAGCCTTAGCGAAAGGCTTCTTGAAGGGAAACATGTAACTCTGTGAGATGAATTAAGAGAACACAGAGCAGTTTCTCAGAAAGCTTCTTTCCAGTTTTGAACGGAAGATATTTCCTTTTTCAGCATAGCCCTCTATGGGCTTCCAAATATCCCTTTGCCAATTCCACAAGAACAGCCTGAGCGAAAGGCTTCTTGAAGGGAAAGATGTAACTCTGTGAGATGAATTAACAGAACACAGAGCCGTTTCTCAGAAAGCTTCTTTCCAGTTTTGAACGGAAGATATTTCCTTTTTCACCATAGCCCTCTATGGGCTTCCAAATATCCCTTTGCCAATTCCACAAGAACAGCCTTAGGGAAAGGCTTCTTGAAGGGAAAGATGTAACTCTGTGAGATGAATTTACAGAACACAGAGCAGTTTCTCAGAAAGCTTCTTTCCAGTTTTCAGGGGAAGATATTTCCTTTTTCACCATAGCCCTCTATGGGCTTCCAAATATCCCTTTGCCAATTCCACAAGGACAGCCTTAGCGAAAGGCTTCTTGAAGGGAAAGATGTAACTCTGTGAGATGAATTAACAGAACACAGAGCAGTTTCTCAGAAAGCTTCTTTCCAGTTTTCAGCGGAAGATATTTCCTTTTTCATCATAGCCCTCTATGGGCTTCCAAATATCCCTTTGCCAATTCCACAAGAACAACCTTAGCGAAAGGCTTCTTGAAGGGAAAGATGTAACTCTGTGAGATGAATTAACAGAACACAGAGCAGTTTCTCAGAAAGCTTCTTTCCAGTTTTGAACGGAAGATATTTCCTTTTTCACCATAGCCCTCTATGGGCTTCCAAATATCCCTTTGCCAATTCCACAAGAACAGCCTTAGGGAAAGGCTTCTTGAAGGGAAAGATGTAACTCTGTCAGATGAATTCACAGAACACAGAGCAGTTTCTCAGAAAGCTTCTTTCCAGTTTTGAACGTAAGATATTTCCTTTGTCACCATAGCCCTCTATGGGCTTCCAAATATCCCTTTGCCAATTCCACAAGAACAGCCTTAGCGAAAGGCTTCTTGAAGGGAAAGATGTAACTCTGTGAGATGAATTAACAGAACACAGAGCAGTTTCTCAGAAAGCTTCTTTCCAGTTTTCAGCGGAAGTTATTTCTTTTTTCACCGTAGCCCTCTATGGGCTTCCAAATATCCCTTTGCCAATTCCACAAGAACAGCCTTAGGGAAAGGCTTCTTGAATGGAAAGATGTAACTCTGTGAGATGAATTTACAGAACACAGAGCAGTTTCTCAGAAAGCTTCTTTCCAGTTTTCAGGGGAAGATATTTCCTTTTTCACCATAGCCCTCTATGGGCTTCCAAATATCCCTTTGCCAATTCCACAAGGACAGCCTTAGCGAAAGGCTTCTTGAAGGGAAAGATGTAACTCTGTGAGATGAATTAACAGAACACAGAGCAGTTTCTCAGAAAGCTTCTTTCCAGTTTTCAGCGGAAGATATTTCCTTTTTCATCATAGCCCTCTATGGGCTTCCAAATATCCCTTTGCCAATTCCACAAGAACAACCTTAGCGAAAGGCTTCTTGAAGGGAAAGATGTAACTCTGTGAGATGAATTAACAGAACACAGAGCAGTTTCTCAGAAAGCTTCTTTCCAGTTTTGAACGGAAGATATTTCCTTTTTCACCATAGCCCTCTATGGGCTTCCAAATATCCCTTTGCCAATTCCACAAGAACAGCCTTAGGGAAAGGCTTCTTGAAGGGAAAGATGGAACTCTGTGAGATGAATTCACAGAACACAGAGCAGTTTCTCAGAAAGCTTCTTTCCAGTTTTGAACGGAAGATATTTCCTTTGTCACAATAGCCCTCTATGGGCTTCCAAATATCCCTTTGCCAATTCCACAAGAACAGCCTTAGCGAAAGGCTTCTTGAAGGGAAAGATGTAACTCTGTGAGATGAATTAACAGAACACAGAGCAGTTTCTCAGAAAGCTTCTTTCCAGTTTTCAGCGGAAGTTATTTCTTTTTTCACCATAGCCCTCTATGGGCTTCCAAATATCCCTTTGCCAATTCCACAAGAACAGCCTTAGCGAAAGGCTTCTTGAAGGGAAAGATGTAACTCTGTGAGATGAATTCACAGAACACAGAGCAGTTTCTCAGAAAGCTTCTTTCCAGTTTTGAACGGAAGATATTTCCTTTTTCACCATAGCCCTCTATGGGCTTCCAAATATCCCTTTGCCAATTCCACAAGAACAGCCTTAGCGAAAGGCTTCTTGAAGGGAAACATGTAACTCTGTGAGATGAATTAAGAGAACACAGAGCAGTTTCTCAGAAAGCTTCTTTCCAGTTTTGAACGGAAGATATTTCCTTTTTCACCATAGCCCTCTATGGGCTTCCAAATATCCCTTTGCCAATTCCACAAGAACAGCCTGAGCGAAAGGCTTCTTGAAGGGAAAGATGTAACTCTGTGAGATGAATTCACAGAACACAGAGAAGTTTCTCAGAAAGCTTCTTTCCAGTTTTGAGCGGAAGATATTTCCTTTTTCACCATAGCCCTCTATGGGCTTCCAAATATCCCTTTGCCAATTCCACAAGAACAGCCTTAGCGAAAGTCTTCTTGAAGGGAAAGATGTAACTCTGTGAGATGAATTAACAGAACACAGAGCAGTTTCTCAGAAAGCTTCTTTCCAGTTTTGAACGGAAGATATTTCCTTTTTCACCATTGCCCTCTATGGGCTTCCAAATATCCCTTTACCAATTCCACAAGAACAGCCTTAGCGAAAGGCTTCTTGAAGGGAAAGATGTAACTCTGTGAGATGAATTCACAGAACACAGAGCAGTTTCTCAGAAAGCTTCTTTCCAGTTTTGAACGGAAAATATTTCCTTTTTCACCATAGCCCTCTATGGGCTTCCAAATATCCCTTTGCCAATTCCACAAGAACAGCCTTACAGAAAGGCTTCTTCAAGGCAAAGATGTAACTCTGTGAGATGAATTAACGGAACGCAGAGAAGTTTCTCAGAAAGCTTCTTTCCAGTTTTGAACGGAAGATATTTCCTTTTTCACCATAGCCCTCTATGGGCTTCCAAATATCCCTTTGCCAATTCCACAAGAACAGCCTTAGCGAAAGGCTTCTTGAAGGGAAAGATGTAACTCTGTGAGATGAATTAAAAGAACACAGAGCAGTTTCTCAGAAAGCTTCTTTCCAGGTTTCAGCGGAAGATATTTCCTTTTTCACCATAGCCCTCTATGGGCTTCCAAATATCCCTTTGCCAATTCCACAATAACAGCCTTAGCGAAAGGCTTCTTGAAGGGAAAGATGTAACTCTGTGAGATGAATTAACAGAACACAGAGCAGTTTCTCAGAAAGCTTCTTTCCAGTTTTCAGCTAAAGATATTTCCTTTTTCACGATAAACCTCTATGGGCTTCCAAATATCCCTTTGCCAATTCCACAAGAACAGCCTTAGCGAAAGGCTTCTAGAAGGGAAAGTTGTAACTCTGTGAGATGAATTCACAGAACACAGCGCAGTTTCTCAGAAAGCTTCTTTCCAGTTTTGAACGGAAGATATTTCCTTTTTCACCATAGCCCTCTATGGGCTTCCAAATATCCCTTTGCCAATTCCACAAGAACAGCCTTAGGGAAAGGCTTCTTGAAGGGAAAGATGTAACTCTGTGAGATGAATTTACAGAACACAGAGCAGTTTCTCAGAAAGCTTCTTTCCAGTTTTCAGGGGAAGATATTACCTTTTTCACCATAGCCCTCTATGAGCTTCCAAATATCCCTTTGCCAATTCCACAAGAACAGCCTTAGCGAAAGGCTTCTTGAAGGGAAAGATGTAACTCTGTGAGATGAATTAACAGAACACAGAGCAGTTTCTCAGAAAGCTTCTTTCCAGTTTTGAACGGAAGATATTTCCTTTTTCACCATAGCCCTCTATGGGCTTCCAAATATCCCTTTGCCAATTCCACAAGAACAGCCTTAGCGAAAGGCTTCTTGAAGGGAAAGATGTAACTCTGTGAGATGAATTAAAAAACACAGAGCAGTTTCTCAGAAAGCTTCTTTCCAGTTTTCAGCGGAAGATATTTCCTTTTTCACCATAGCCCTCTAAGGGCTTCCAAATATCCCTTTGCCATTTCCACAATAACAGCCTTAGCGAAAGGCTTCTTGAAGGGAAAGATGTAACTCTCTGAGATGAATTAACAGAACACAGAGCAGTTTCTCAGAAAGCTTCTTTCCAGTTTTCAGCGGAAGATATTTCCTTTTTCATCATAGCCCTCTATGGGCTTCCAAATATCCCTTTGCCAATTCCACAAGAACAGCCTTAGCGAAAGGCTTCTTGAAGGGAAAGATGTAACTCTGTGAGATGAATTCACAGAACACAGAGCAGTTTCTCAGAAAGCTTCTTTCCAGTTTTGAACGGAAGATATTTCCTTTGTCACCATAACCCTCTATGGGCTTCCAAATATCCCTTTGCCAATTCCACAAGAACAGCCTTAGCGAAAGGCTTCTTGAAGGGAAAGATGTAACTCTGTGAGATGAATTAACAGACCACAGAGCAGTTTCTCAGAAAGCCTCATTCCAGTTTTGAACGGTAAATATTTCCTTTTTCACCATAGCCCTCTATGGGCTTCCAAATATCCCTTTGCCAATTCCACAAGAACAGCCTTAGCGAAAGGCTTCTTGAAGGGAAAGATGTAACTCTGTGAGATGAATTAACAAACACAGAGCAGTTTCTCAGAAAGCTTCTTTCCAGTTTTGAGCGGAAAATATTTCCTCTTTCACCATAGCCCTCTATGGGCTTCCAAATATCCCTTTGCCAATTCCACAAGAACAGCCTTAGCGAAAGGCTTCTTGAAGGGAAAGATGTAACTCTGTGAGATGAATTAACAGAACATAGAGCAGTTTTTCAGAAAGCTTCTTTCCAGTTTTGAACGGAAGATATTTCCTTTTTCACCATTGCCCTCTATGGGCTTCCAAATATCCCTTTGCCAATTGCACAAGAACAGCCTTAGCGAAAGGCTTCTTAAAGGGAAAGATGTAACTCTGTGAGATGAATTAACAGAACACAGAGCAGTTTCTCAGAAAGCTTCTTTCCAGTTTTGAACGGAAGATATTTCCTTTTTCACCGTAGCCCTCTATGGGCTTCCAAATATCCCTTTGCCAATTCCACAAGAACCGCCTTAGCGAAAGGCTTCTTGAAGGGAAAGATGTAACTCTGTGAGATGAATTAACAGAACACAGAGCAGTTTCTCAGAAAGCTTCTTTCCAGTTTTCAGCGGAAGATATTTCCTTTTTCATCATAGCCCTCTATGGGCTTCCAAATATCCCTTTGCCAATTCCACAAGAACAGCCTTAGGGAAAGGCTTCTTGAAGGGAAAGATGTAACTCTGTGAGATGAATTCACAGAACACAGAGCAGTTTCTCAGAAAGCTTCTTTCCAATTTTTGAACGGAAGATATTTCCTTTGTCACCATAGCCCTCTATGGGCTTCCAAATATCCCTTTGCCAATTCCACAAGAACAGCCTTAGCGAAAGGCTTCTTGAAGGGAAAGATGTAACTCTGTGAGATGAATTAACAGAACACAGAGCAGTTTCTCAGAAAGTCTCATTCCAGTTTTGAACCGTAAATATTTCCTTTTTCACCGTAGCCCTCTATGGGCTTCCAAATATCCCTTTGCCAATTCCACAAGAACAGCCTTAGCGAAAGGCTTCTTGACGGGAAAGATGTAACTGTGTGAGATGAATTAACAGAACACAGAGCAGTTTCTCAGAAAGCTTCTTTCCAGTTTTCAGCTAAAGATATTTCCTTTTTCACCATAGCCCTCTATGGGCTTCCAAATATCCCTTTGCCAATTCCACAAGAACAGCCTTAGCGAAAGGCTTCTTGAAGGGAAAGATGTAACTCTGTGAGATGAATTCACAGAACACAGAGCAGTTTCTCAGAAAGCTTCTTTCCAGTTTTGAACGGAAGATATTTCCTTTTTCACCATAGCCCTCTATGGGCTTCCAAATATCCCTTTGCCAATTCCACAAGAACAGCCTTAGCGAAAGGCTTCTTGAAGGGAAACATGTAACTCTGTGAGATGAATTAAGAGAACACAGAGCAGTTTCTCAGAAAGCTTCTTTCCAGTTTTGAACGGAAGATATTTCCTTTTTCAGCATAGCCCTCTATGGGCTTCCAAATATCCCTTTGCCAATTCCACAAGAACAGCCTGAGCGAAAGGCTTCTTGAAGGGAAAGATGTAACTCTGTGAGATGAATTAACAGAACACAGAGCCGTTTCTCAGAAAGCTTCTTTCCAGTTTTGAACGGAAGATATTTCCTTTTTCACCATAGCCCTCTATGGGCTTCCAAATATCCCTTTGCCAATTCCACAAGAACAGCCTTAGGGAAAGGCTTCTTGAAGGGAAAGATGTAACTCTGTGAGATGAATTTACAGAACACAGAGCAGTTTCTCAGAAAGCTTCTTTCCAGTTTTCAGGGGAAGATATTTCCTTTTTCACCATAGCCCTCTATGGGCTTCCAAATATCCCTTTGCCAATTCCACAAGGACAGCCTTAGCGAAAGGCTTCTTGAAGGGAAAGATGTAACTCTGTGAGATGAATTAACAGAACACAGAGCAGTTTCTCAGAAAGCTTCTTTCCAGTTTTCAGCGGAAGATATTTCCTTTTTCATCATAGCCCTCTATGGGCTTCCAAATATCCCTTTGCCAATTCCACAAGAACAACCTTAGCGAAAGGCTTCTTGAAGGGAAAGATGTAACTCTGTGAGATGAATTAACAGAACACAGAGCAGTTTCTCAGAAAGCTTCTTTCCAGTTTTGAACGGAAGATATTTCCTTTTTCACCATAGCCCTCTATGGGCTTCCAAATATCCCTTTGCCAATTCCACAAGAACAGCCTTAGGGAAAGGCTTCTTGAAGGGAAAGATGTAACTCTGTCAGATGAATTCACAGAACACAGAGCAGTTTCTCAGAAAGCTTCTTTCCAGTTTTGAACGTAAGATATTTCCTTTGTCACCATAGCCCTCTATGGGCTTCCAAATATCCCTTTGCCAATTCCACAAGAACAGCCTTAGCGAAAGGCTTCTTGAAGGGAAAGATGTAACTCTGTGAGATGAATTAACAGAACACAGAGCAGTTTCTCAGAAAGCTTCTTTCCAGTTTTGAACGGAAGATATTTCCTTTTTCACCATAGCCCTCTATGGGCTTCCAAATATCCCTTTGCCAATTCCACAAGAACAGCCTTAGCGAAAGGCTTCTTGAAGGGAAAGATGTAACTCTGTGAGATGAATTAAAAAACACAGAGCAGTTTCTCAGAAAGCTTCTTTCCAGTTTTCAGCGGAAGATATTTCCTTTTTCACCATAGCCCTCTAAGGGCTTCCAAATATCCCTTTGCCATTTCCACAATAACAGCCTTAGCGAAAGGCTTCTTGAAGGGAAAGATGTAACTCTCTGAGATGAATTAACAGAACACAGAGCAGTTTCTCAGAAAGCTTCTTTCCAGTTTTCAGCGGAAGATATTTCCTTTTTCATCATAGCCCTCTATGGGCTTCCAAATATCCCTTTGCCAATTCCACAAGAACAGCCTTAGCGAAAGGCTTCTTGAAGGGAAAGATGTAACTCTGTGAGATGAATTCACAGAACACAGAGCAGTTTCTCAGAAAGCTTCTTTCCAGTTTTGAACGGAAGATATTTCCTTTGTCACCATAACCCTCTATGGGCTTCCAAATATCCCTTTGCCAATTCCACAAGAACAGCCTTAGCGAAAGGCTTCTTGAAGGGAAAGATGTAACTCTGTGAGATGAATTAACAGACCACAGAGCAGTTTCTCAGAAAGCCTCATTCCAGTTTTGAACGGTAAATATTTCCTTTTTCACCATAGCCCTCTATGGGCTTCCAAATATCCCTTTGCCAATTCCACAAGAACAGCCTTAGCGAAAGGCTTCTTGAAGGGAAAGATGTAACTCTGTGAGATGAATTAACAAACACAGAGCAGTTTCTCAGAAAGCTTCTTTCCAGTTTTGAGCGGAAAATATTTCCTCTTTCACCATAGCCCTCTATGGGCTTCCAAATATCCCTTTGCCAATTCCACAAGAACAGCCTTAGCGAAAGGCTTCTTGAAGGGAAAGATGTAACTCTGTGAGATGAATTAACAGAACATAGAGCAGTTTTTCAGAAAGCTTCTTTCCAGTTTTGAACGGAAGATATTTCCTTTTTCACCATTGCCCTCTATGGGCTTCCAAATATCCCTTTGCCAATTGCACAAGAACAGCCTTAGCGAAAGGCTTCTTAAAGGGAAAGATGTAACTCTGTGAGATGAATTAACAGAACACAGAGCAGTTTCTCAGAAAGCTTCTTTCCAGTTTTGAACGGAAGATATTTCCTTTTTCACCGTAGCCCTCTATGGGCTTCCAAATATCCCTTTGCCAATTCCACAAGAACAGCCTTAGCGAAAGGCTTCTTGAAGGGAAAGATGTAACTCTGTGAGATGAATTAACAGAACACAGAGCAGTTTCTCAGAAAGCTTCTTTCCAGTTTTCAGCGGAAGATATTTCCTTTTTCATCATAGCCCTCTATGGGCTTCCAAATATCCCTTTGCCAATTCCACAAGAACAGCCTTAGGGAAAGGCTTCTTGAAGGGAAAGATGTAACTCTGTGAGATGAATTCACAGAACACAGAGCAGTTTCTCAGAAAGCTTCTTTCCAATTTTTGAACGGAAGATATTTCCTTTGTCACCATAGCCCTCTATGGGCTTCCAAATATCCCTTTGCCAATTCCACAAGAACAGCCTTAGCGAAAGGCTTCTTGAAGGGAAAGATGTAACTCTGTGAGATGAATTAACAGAACACAGAGCAGTTTCTCAGAAAGTCTCATTCCAGTTTTGAACCGTAAATATTTCCTTTTTCACCATAGCCCTCTATGGGCTTCCAAATATCCCTTTGCCAATTCCACAAGAACAGCCTTAGCGAAAGGCTTCTTGAAGGGAAAGATGTAACTCTGTGAGATGAATTAACAAACACAGAGCAGTTTCTCAGAAAGCTTCTTTCCAGTTTTGAGCGGAAGATATTTCCTCTTTCACCATAGCCCTCTATGGGCTTCCAAATATCCCTTTGCCAATTCCACAAGAACAGCCTTAGCGAAAGGCTTCTTGAAGGGAAAGATGTAACTCTGTGAGATGAATTAACAGAACATAGAGCAGTTTCTCAGAAAGCTTCTTTCCAGTTTTGAACGGAAGATATTTCCTTTTTCACCATAGCCCTCTATGGGCTTCCAAATATCCCTTTGCCAATTGCACAAGAACAGCCTTAGCGAAAGGCTTCTTAAAGGGAAAGATGTAACTCTGTGAGATGAATTCACAGAACACAGAGCAGTTTCTCAGAAAGCTTCTTTCCAGTTTTGAACGGAAGATATTTCCTTTTTCACCGTAGCCCTCTATGGGCTTCCAAATATCCCTTTGCCAATTCCACAAGAACAGCCTTAGCGAAAGGCTTCTTGACGGGAAAGATGTAACTGTGTGAGATGAATTAACAGAACACAGAGCAGTTTCTCAGAAAGCTTCTTTCCAGTTTTCAGCTAAAGATATTTCCTTTTTCACCATAGCCCTCTATGGGCTTCCAAATATCCCTTTGCCAATTCCACAAGAACAGCCTTAGCGAAAGGCTTCTTGAAGGGAAAGATGTAACTCTGTGAGATGAATTCACAGAACACAGAGCAGTTTCTCAGAAAGCTTCTTTCCAGTTTTGAACGGAAGATATTTCCTTTTTCACCATAGCCCTCTATGGGCTTCCAAATATCCCTTTGCCAATTCCACAAGAACAGCCTTAGCGAAAGGCTTCTTGAAGGGAAACATGTAACTCTGTGAGATGAATTAAGAGAACACAGAGCAGTTTCTCAGAAAGCTTCTTTCCAGTTTTGAACGGAAGATATTTCCTTTTTCAGCATAGCCCTCTATGGGCTTCCAAATATCCCTTTGCCAATTCCACAAGAACAGCCTGAGCGAAAGGCTTCTTGAAGGGAAAGATGTAACTCTGTGAGATGAATTAACAGAACACAGAGCCGTTTCTCAGAAAGCTTCTTTCCAGTTTTGAACGGAAGATATTTCCTTTTTCACCATAGCCCTCTATGGGCTTCCAAATATCCCTTTGCCAATTCCACAAGAACAGCCTTAGGGAAAGGCTTCTTGAAGGGAAAGATGTAACTCTGTGAGATGAATTTACAGAACACAGAGCAGTTTCTCAGAAAGCTTCTTTCCAGTTTTCAGGGGAAGATATTTCCTTTTTCACCATAGCCCTCTATGGGCTTCCAAATATCCCTTTGCCAATTCCACAAGGACAGCCTTAGCGAAAGGCTTCTTGAAGGGAAAGATGTAACTCTGTGAGATGAATTAACAGAACACAGAGCAGTTTCTCAGAAAGCTTCTTTCCAGTTTTCAGCGGAAGATATTTCCTTTTTCATCATAGCCCTCTATGGGCTTCCAAATATCCCTTTGCCAATTCCACAAGAACAACCTTAGCGAAAGGCTTCTTGAAGGGAAAGATGTAACTCTGTGAGATGAATTAACAGAACACAGAGCAGTTTCTCAGAAAGCTTCTTTCCAGTTTTGAACGGAAGATATTTCCTTTTTCACCATAGCCCTCTATGGGCTTCCAAATATCCCTTTGCCAATTCCACAAGAACAGCCTTAGGGAAAGGCTTCTTGAAGGGAAAGATGTAACTCTGTCAGATGAATTCACAGAACACAGAGCAGTTTCTCAGAAAGCTTCTTTCCAGTTTTGAACGTAAGATATTTCCTTTGTCACCATAGCCCTCTATGGGCTTCCAAATATCCCTTTGCCAATTCCACAAGAACAGCCTTAGCGAAAGGCTTCTTGAAGGGAAAGATGTAACTCTGTGAGATGAATTAACAGAACACAGAGCAGTTTCTCAGAAAGCTTCTTTCCAGTTTTCAGCGGAAGTTATTTCTTTTTTCACCATAGCCCTCTATGGGCTTCCAAATATCCCTTTGCCAATTCCACAAGAACAGCCTTAGCGAAAGGCTTCTTGAAGGGAAAGATGTAACTCTGTGAGATGAATTAACAGAACACAGAGCAGTTTCTCAGAAAGCTTCTTTCCAGTTTTGAACGGAAGATATTTCCTTTTTCACCATAGCCCTCTATGGGCTTCCAAATATCCCTTTGCCAATTCCACAAGAACAGCCTTAGCGAAAGGCTTCTTGAAGGGAAACATGTAACTCTGAGAGATGAATTAAGAGAACACAGAGCAGTTTCTCAGAAAGCTTCTTTCCAGTTTTGAACGGAAGATATTTCCTTTTTCACCATAGCCCTCTATGGGCTTCCAAATATCCCTTTGCCAATTCCACAAGAACAGCCTGAGCGAAAGGCTTCTTGAAGGGAAAGATGTAACTCTGTGAGATGAATTCACAGAACACAGAGAAGTTTCTCAGAAAGCTTCTTTCCAGTTTTGAGCGGAAGATATTTCCTTTTTCACCATAGCCCTCTATGGGCTTCCAAATATCCCTTTGCCAATTCCACAAGAACAGCCTTAGCGAAAGGCTTCTTGAAGGGAAAGATGTAACTCTGTGAGATGAATTAACAGAACACAGAGCAGTTTCTCAGAAAGCTTCTTTCCAGTTTTGAACGGAAGATATTTCCTTTTTCACCATAGCCCTCTATGGGCTTCCAAATATCCCTTTACCAATTCCACAAGAACAGCCTTAGCGAAAGGCTTCTTGAAGGGAAAGATGTAACTCTGTGAGATGAATTCACAGAACACAGAGCAGTTTCTCAGAAAGCTTCTTTCCAGTTTTGAACGGAAAATATTTCCTTTTTCACCATAGCCCTCTATGGGCTTCCAAATATCCCTTTCCAATTCCACAAGAACAGCCTTACAGAAAGGCTTCTTCAAGGCAAAGATGTAACTCTGTGAGATGAATTAACGGAACGCAGAGAAGTTTCTCAGAAAGCTTCTTTCCAGTTTTGAACGGAAGATATTTCCTTTTTCACCATAGCCCTCTATGGGCTTCCAAATATCCCTTTGCCAATTCCACAAGAACAGCCTTAGCGAAAGGCTTCTTGAAGGGAAAGATGTAACTCTGTGAGATGAATTAAAAGAACACAGAGCAGTTTCTCAGAAAGCTTCTTTCCAGGTTTCAGCGGAAGATATTTCCTTTTTCACCATAGCCCTCTATGGGCTTCCAAATATCCCTTTGCCAATTCCACAATAACAGCCTTAGCGAAAGGCTTCTTGAAGGGAAAGATGTAACTCTGTGAGATGAATTAACAGAACACAGAGCAGTTTCTCAGAAAGCTTCTTTCCAGTTTTCAGCTAAAGATATTTCCTTTTTCACCATAGCCCTCTATGGGCTTCCAAATATCCCTTTGCCAATTCCAGAAGAACAGCCTTAGCGAAAGGCTTCTTGAAGGGAAAGATGTAACTCTGTGAGATGAATTAACAGAACACAGAGCCGTTTCTCAGAAAGCTTCTTTCCAGTTTTGAACGGAAGATATTTCCTTTTTCACCATAGCCCTCTATGGTCTTCCAAATATCCCTTTGCCAATTCCACAAGAACAGCCTTAGGGAAAGGCTTCTTGAAGGGAAAGATGTAACTCTGTGAGATGAATTTACAGAACACAGAGCCGTTTCTCAGAAAGCTTCTTTCCAGTTTTCAGGGGAAGATATTTCCTTTTTCACCATAGCCCTCTATGGGCTTCCAAATATCCCTTTGCCAATTCCACAAGAACAGCCTTAGCGAAAGGCTTCTTGAAGGGAAAGATGTAACTCTGTGAGATGAATTCACAGAACACAGAGCAGTTTCTCAGAAAGCTTCTTTCCAGTTTTGAACGGAAGATATTTCCTTTTTCACCATAGCCCTCTATGGGCTTCCAAATATCCCTTTGCCAATTCCACAAGAACAGCCTTACAGAAAGGCTTCTTCAAGGCAAAGATGTAACTCTGTGAGATGAATTTACGGAACGCAGAGAAGTTTCTCAGAAAGCTTCTTTCCAGTTTTGAACGGAAGATATTTCCTTTTTCACCATAGCCCTCTATGGGCTTCCAAATATCCCTTTGCCAATTCCACAAGAACAGCCTTAGCGAAAGGCTTCTTGAAGGGAAACATGTAACTCTGTGAGATGAATTAAGAGAACACAGAGCAGTTTCTCAGAAAGCTTCTTTCCAGTTTTGAACGGAAGATATTTCCTTTTTCAGCATAGCCCTCTATGGGCTTCCAAATATCCCTTTGCCAATTCCACAAGAACAGCCTGAGCGAAAGGCTTCTTGAAGGGAAAGATGTAACTCTGTGAGATGAATTCACAGAACACAGAGCCGTTTCTCAGAAAGCTTCTTTCCAGTTTTGAACGGAAGATATTTCCTTTTTCACCATAGCCCTCTATGGGCTTCCAAATATCCCTTTGCCAATTCCACAAGAACAGCCTTAGGGAAAGGCTTCTTGAAGGGAAAGATGTAACTCTGTGAGATGAATTTACAGAACACAGAGCAGTTTCTCAGAAAGCTTCTTTCCAGTTTTCAGGGGAAGATATGTCCTTTTTCACCATAGCCCTCTATGGGCTTCCAAATATCCCTTTGCCAATTCCACAAGGACAGCCTTAGCGAAAGGCTTCTTGAAGGGAAAGATGTAACTCTGTGAGATGAATTAACAGAACACAGAGCAGTTTCTCAGAAAGCTTCTTTCCAGTTTTCAGCGGAAGATATTTCCTTTTTCATCATAGCCCTCTATGGGCTTCCAAATATCCCTTTGCCAATTCCACAAGAACAGCCTTAGCGAAAGGCTTCTTGAAGGGAAAGATGTAACTCTGTGAGATGAATTAACAGAACACAGAGCAGTTTCTCAGAAAGCTTCTTTCCAGTTTTGAACGGAAGATATTTCCTTTTTCACCATAGCCCTCTATGGGCTTTCAAATATCCCTTTGCCAATTCCACAAGAACAGCCTTAGCGAAAGGCTTCTTGAAGGGAAACATGTAACTCTGAGAGATGAATTAAGAGAACACAGAGCAGTTTCTCAGAAAGCTTCTTTCCAGTTTTGAACGGAAGATATTTCCTTTTTCACCATAGCCCTCTATGGGCTTCCAAATATCCCTTTGCCAATTCCACAAGAACAGCCTGAGCGAAAGGCTTCTTGAAGGGAAAGATGTAACTCTGTGAGATGAATTCACAGAACACAGAGAAGTTTCTCAGAAAGCTTCTTTCCAGTTTTGAGCGGAAGATATTTCCTTTTTCACCATAGCCCTCTATGGGCTTCCAAATATCCCTTTGCCAATTCCACAAGAACAGCCTTAGCGAAAGTCTTCTTGAAGGGAAAGATGTAACTCTGTGAGATGAATTAACAGAACACAGAGCAGTTTCTCAGAAAGCTTCTTTCCAGTTTTGAACGGAAGATATTTCCTTTTTCACCATAGCCCTCTATGGGCTTCCAAATATCCCTTTACCAATTCCACAAGAACAGCCTTAGCGAAAGGCTTCTTGAAGGGAAAGATGTAACTCTGTGAGATGAATTAACAGAACACAGAGCAGTTTCTCAGAAAGCTTCTTTCAAGTTTTGAACGGAAAATATTTCCTTTTTCACCATAGCCCTCTATGGGCTTCCAAATATCCCTTTACCAATTCCACAAGAACAGCCTTAGCGAAAGGCTTCTTGAAGGGAAAGATGTAACTCTGTGAGATGAATTCACAGAACACAGAGCAGTTTCTCAGAAAGCTTCTTTCCAGTTTTGAACGGAAAATATTTCCTTTTTCACCATAGCCCTCTATGGGCTTCCAAATATCCCTTTCCAATTCCACAAGAACAGCCTTACAGAAAGGCTTCTTCAAGGCAAAGATGTAACTCTGTGAGATGAATTAACGGAACGCAGAGAAGTTTCTCAGAAAGCTTCTTTCCAGTTTTGAACGGAAGATATTTCCTTTTTCACCATAGCCCTCTATGGGCTTCCAAATATCCCTTTGCCAATTCCACAAGAACAGCCTTAGCGAAAGGCTTCTTGAAGGGAAAGATGTAACTCTGTGAGATGAATTAAAAGAACACAGAGCAGTTTCTCAGAAAGCTTCTTTCCAGGTTTCAGCGGAAGATATTTCCTTTTTCACCATAGCCCTCTATGGGCTTCCAAATATCCCTTTGCCAATTCCACAATAACAGCCTTAGCGAAAGGCTTCTTGAAGGGAAAGATGTAACTCTGTGAGATGAATTAACAGAACACAGAGCAGTTTCTCAGAAAGCTTCTTTCCAGTTTTCAGCTAAAGATATTTCCTTTTTCACCATAGCCCTCTATGGGCTTCCAAATATCCCTTTGCCAATTCCACAAGAACAGCCTTAGCGAAAGGCTTCTTGAAGGGAAAGATGTAACTCTGTGAGATGAATTAACAGAACACAGAGCCGTTTCTCAGAAAGCTTCTTTCCAGTTTTGAACGGAAGATATTTCCTTTTTCACCATAGCCCTCTATGGTCTTCCAAATATCCCTTTGCCAATTCCACAAGAACAGCCTTAGGGAAAGGCTTCTTGAAGGGAAAGATGTAACTCTGTGAGATGAATTTACAGAACACAGAGCAGTTTCTCAGAAAGCTTCTTTCCAGTTTTCAGGGGAAGATATTTCCTTTTTCACCATAGCCCTCTATGGGCTTCCAAATATCCCTTGCCAATTCCACAAGAACAGCCTTAGCGAAAGGCTTCTTGAAGGGAAAGATGTAACTCTGTGAGATGAATTCACAGAACACAGAGCAGTTTCTCAGAAAGCTTCTTTCCAGTTTTGAACGGAAGATATTTCCTTTTTCACCATAGCCCTCTATGGGCTTCCAAATATCCCTTTGCCAATTCCACAAGAACAGCCTTAGCGAAAGGCTTCTTGAAGGGAAACATGTAACTCTGTGAGATGAATTAAGAGAACACAGAGCAGTTTCTCAGAAAGCTTCTTTCCAGTTTTGAACGGAAGATATTTCCTTTTTCAGCATAGCCCTCTATGGGCTTCCAAATATCCCTTTGCCAATTCCACAAGAACAGCCTGAGCGAAAGGCTTCTTGAAGGGAAAGATGTAACTCTGTGAGATGAATTCACAGAACACAGAGCCGTTTCTCAGAAAGCTTCTTTCCAGTTTTGAACGGAAGATATTTCCTTTTTCACCATTGCCCTCTATGGGCTTCCAAATATCCCTTTGCCAATTCCACAAGAACAGCCTTAGGGAAAGGCTTCTTGAAGGGAAAGATGTAACTCTGTGAGATGAATTTACAGAACACAGAGCAGTTTCTCAGAAAGCTTCTTTCCAGTTTTCAGGGGAAGATATTTCCTTTTTCACCATAGCCCTCTATGGGCTTCCAAATATCCCTTTGCCAATTCCACAAGGACAGCCTTAGCGAAAGGCTTCTTGAAGGGAAAGATGTAACTCTGTGAGATGAATTAACAGAACACAGAGCAGTTTCTCAGAAAGCTTCTTTCCAGTTTTCAGCGGAAGATATTTCCTTTTTCATCATAGCCCTCTATGGGCTTCCAAATATCCCTTTGCCAATTCCACAAGAACAGCCTTAGCGAAAGGCTTCTTGAAGGGAAAGATGTAACTCTGTGAGATGAATTAACAGAACACAGAGCAGTTTCTCAGAAAGCTTCTTTCCAGTTTTGAACGGAAGATATTTCCTTTTTCACCATAGCCCTCTATGGGCTTTCAAATATCCCTTTGCCAATTCCACAAGAACAGCCTTAGCGAAAGGCTTCTTGAAGGGAAACATGTAACTCTGAGAGATGAATTAAGAGAACACAGAGCAGTTTCTCAGAAAGCTTCTTTCCAGTTTTGAACGGAAGATATTTCCTTTTTCACCATAGCCCTCTATGGGCTTCCAAATATCCCTTTGCCAATTCCACAAGAACAGCCTGAGCGAAAGGCTTCTTGAAGGGAAAGATGTAACTCTGTGAGATGAATTCACAGAACACAGAGAAGTTTCTCAGAAAGCTTCTTTCCAGTTTTGAGCGGAAGATATTTCCTTTTTCACCATAGCCCTCTATGGGCTTCCAAATATCCCTTTGCCAATTCCACAAGAACAGCCTTAGCGAAAGTCTTCTTGAAGGGAAAGATGTAACTCTGTGAGATGAATTAACAGAACACAGAGCAGTTTCTCAGAAAGCTTCTTTCCAGTTTTGAACGGAAGATATTTCCTTTTTCACCATAGCCCTCTATGGGCTTCCAAATATCCCTTTACCAATTCCACAAGAACAGCCTTAGCGAAAGGCTTCTTGAAGGGAAAGATGTAACTCTGTGAGATGAATTAACAGAACACAGAGCAGTTTCTCAGAAAGCTTCTTTCAAGTTTTGAACGGAAAATATTTCCTTTTTCACCATAGCCCTCTATGGGCTTCCAAATATCCCTTTACCAATTCCACAAGAACAGCCTTAGCGAAAGGCTTCTTGAAGGGAAAGATGTAACTCTGTGAGATGAATTCACAGAACACAGAGCAGTTTCTCAGAAAGCTTCTTTCCAGTTTTGAACGGAAAATATTTCCTTTTTCACCATAGCCCTCTATGGGCTTCCAAATATCCCTTTCCAATTCCACAAGAACAGCCTTACAGAAAGGCTTCTTCAAGGCAAAGATGTAACTCTGTGAGATGAATTAACGGAACGCAGAGAAGTTTCTCAGAAAGCTTCTTTCCAGTTTTGAACGGAAGATATTTCCTTTTTCACCATAGCCCTCTATGGGCTTCCAAATATCCCTTTGCCAATTCCACAAGAACAGCCTTAGCGAAAGGCTTCTTGAAGGGAAAGATGTAACTCTGTGAGATGAATTAAAAGAACACAGAGCAGTTTCTCAGAAAGCTTCTTTCCAGGTTTCAGCGGAAGATATTTCCTTTTTCACCATAGCCCTCTATGGGCTTCCAAATATCCCTTTGCCAATTCCACAATAACAGCCTTAGCGAAAGGCTTCTTGAAGGGAAAGATGTAACTCTGTGAGATGAATTAACAGAACACAGAGCAGTTTCTCAGAAAGCTTCTTTCCAGTTTTCAGCTAAAGATATTTCCTTTTTCACCATAGCCCTCTATGGGCTTCCAAATATCCCTTTGCCAATTCCACAAGAACAGCCTTAGCGAAAGGCTTCTTGAAGGGAAAGATGTAACTCTGTGAGATGAATTAACAGAACACAGAGCCGTTTCTCAGAAAGCTTCTTTCCAGTTTTGAACGGAAGATATTTCCTTTTTCACCATAGCCCTCTATGGTCTTCCAAATATCCCTTTGCCAATTCCACAAGAACAGCCTTAGGGAAAGGCTTCTTGAAGGGAAAGATGTAACTCTGTGAGATGAATTTACAGAACACAGAGCAGTTTCTCAGAAAGCTTCTTTCCAGTTTTCAGGGGAAGATATTTCCTTTTTCACCATAGCCCTCTATGGGCTTCCAAATATCCCTTGCCAATTCCACAAGAACAGCCTTAGCGAAAGGCTTCTTGAAGGGAAAGATGTAACTCTGTGAGATGAATTCACAGAACACAGAGCAGTTTCTCAGAAAGCTTCTTTCCAGTTTTGAACGGAAGATATTTCCTTTTTCACCATAGCCCTCTATGGGCTTCCAAATATCCCTTTGCCAATTCCACAAGAACAGCCTTAGCGAAAGGCTTCTTGAAGGGAAACATGTAACTCTGTGAGATGAATTAAGAGAACACAGAGCAGTTTCTCAGAAAGCTTCTTTCCAGTTTTGAACGGAAGATATTTCCTTTTTCAGCATAG
The DNA here is from genome assembly GCF_047675955.1 of Chlorocebus sabaeus. Taxonomy (NCBI): domain Eukaryota; kingdom Metazoa; phylum Chordata; class Mammalia; order Primates; family Cercopithecidae; genus Chlorocebus; species Chlorocebus sabaeus. The sequence continues at coordinate 1,411,541 of NW_027327079.1, read as the reverse complement.
CCCTCTATGGGCTTCCAAATATCCCTTTGCCAATTCCACAAGAACAGCCTGAGCGAAAGGCTTCTTGAAGGGAAAGATGTAACTCTGTGAGATGAATTCACAGAACACAGAGCCGTTTCTCAGAAAGCTTCTTTCCAGTTTTGAACGGAAGATATTTCCTTTTTCACCATTGCCCTCTATGGGCTTCCAAATATCCCTTTGCCAATTCCACAAGAACAGCCTTAGGGAAAGGCTTCTTGAAGGGAAAGATGTAACTCTGTGAGATGAATTTACAGAACACAGAGCAGTTTCTCAGAAAGCTTCTTTCCAGTTTTCAGGGGAAGATATTTCCTTTTTCACCATAGCCCTCTATGGGCTTCCAAATATCCCTTTGCCAATTCCACAAGGACAGCCTTAGCGAAAGGCTTCTTGAAGGGAAAGATGTAACTCTGTGAGATGAATTAACAGAACACAGAGCAGTTTCTCAGAAAGCTTCTTTCCAGTTTTCAGCGGAAGATATTTCCTTTTTCATCATAGCCCTCTATGGGCTTCCAAATATCCCTTTGCCAATTCCACAAGAACAGCCTTAGCGAAAGGCTTCTTGAAGGGAAAGATGTAACTCTGTGAGATGAATTAACAGAACACAGAGCAGTTTCTCAGAAAGCTTCTTTCCAGTTTTGAACGGAAGATATTTCCTTTTTCACCATAGCCCTCTATGGGCTTTCAAATATCCCTTTGCCAATTCCACAAGAACAGCCTTAGCGAAAGGCTTCTTGAAGGGAAACATGTAACTCTGAGAGATGAATTAAGAGAACACAGAGCAGTTTCTCAGAAAGCTTCTTTCCAGTTTTGAACGGAAGATATTTCCTTTTTCACCATAGCCCTCTATGGGCTTCCAAATATCCCTTTGCCAATTCCACAAGAACAGCCTGAGCGAAAGGCTTCTTGAAGGGAAAGATGTAACTCTGTGAGATGAATTCACAGAACACAGAGAAGTTTCTCAGAAAGCTTCTTTCCAGTTTTGAGCGGAAGATATTTCCTTTTTCACCATAGCCCTCTATGGGCTTCCAAATATCCCTTTGCCAATTCCACAAGAACAGCCTTAGCGAAAGTCTTCTTGAAGGGAAAGATGTAACTCTGTGAGATGAATTAACAGAACACAGAGCAGTTTCTCAGAAAGCTTCTTTCCAGTTTTGAACGGAAGATATTTCCTTTTTCACCATAGCCCTCTATGGGCTTCCAAATATCCCTTTACCAATTCCACAAGAACAGCCTTAGCGAAAGGCTTCTTGAAGGGAAAGATGTAACTCTGTGAGATGAATTAACAGAACACAGAGCAGTTTCTCAGAAAGCTTCTTTCAAGTTTTGAACGGAAAATATTTCCTTTTTCACCATAGCCCTCTATGGGCTTCCAAATATCCCTTTGCCAATTCCACAAGAACAGCCTTACAGAAAGGCTTCTTCAAGGCAAAGATGTAACTCTGTGAGATGAATTTACGGAACGCAGAGAAGTTTCTCAGAAAGCTTCTTTCCAGTTTTGAACGGAAGATATTTCCTTTTTCACCATAGCCCTCTATGGGCTTCCAAATATCCCTTTGCCAATTCCACAAGAACAGCCTTAGCGAAAGGCTTCTTGAAGGGAAACATGTAACTCTGTGAGATGAATTAAGAGAACACAGAGCAGTTTCTCAGAAAGCTTCTTTCCAGTTTTGAACGGAAGATATTTCCTTTTTCAGCATAGCCCTCTATGGGCTTCCAAATATCCCTTTGCCAATTCCACAAGAACAGCCTGAGCGAAAGGCTTCTTGAAGGGAAAGATGTAACTCTGTGAGATGAATTCACAGAACACAGAGCCGTTTCTCAGAAAGCTTCTTTCCAGTTTTGAACGGAAGATATTTCCTTTTTCACCATAGCCCTCTATGGGCTTCCAAATATCCCTTTGCCAATTCCACAAGAACAGCCTTAGGGAAAGGCTTCTTGAAGGGAAAGATGTAACTCTGTGAGATGAATTTACAGAACACAGAGCCGTTTCTCAGAAAGCTTCTTTCCAGTTTTCAGGGGAAGATATTTCCTTTTTCACCATAGCCCTCTATGGGCTTCCAAATATCCCTTTGCCAATTCCACAAGGACAGCCTTAGCGAAAGGCTTCTTGAAGGGAAAGATGTAACTCTGTGAGATGAATTAACAGAACACAGAGCAGTTTCTCAGAAAGCTTCTTTCCAGTTTTCAGCGGAAGATATTTCCTTTTTCATCATAGCCCTCTATGGGCTTCCAAATATCCCTTTGCCAATTCCACAAGAACAGCCTTAGCGAAAGGCTTCTTGAAGGGAAAGATGTAACTCTGTGAGATGAATTAACAGAACACAGAGCAGTTTCTCAGAAAGCTTCTTTCCAGTTTTGAACGGAAGATATTTCCTTTTTCACCATAGCCCTCTATGGGCTTTCAAATATCCCTTTGCCAATTCCACAAGAACAGCCTTAGCGAAAGGCTTCTTGAAGGGAAACATGTAACTCTGAGAGATGAATTAAGAGAACACAGAGCAGTTTCTCAGAAAGCTTCTTTCCAGTTTTGAACGGAAGATATTTCCTTTTTCACCATAGCCCTCTATGGGCTTCCAAATATCCCTTTGCCAATTCCACAAGAACAGCCTGAGCGAAAGGCTTCTTGAAGGGAAAGATGTAACTCTGTGAGATGAATTCACAGAACACAGAGAAGTTTCTCAGAAAGCTTCTTTCCAGTTTTGAGCGGAAGATATTTCCTTTTTCACCATAGCCCTCTATGGGCTTCCAAATATCCCTTTGCCAATTCCACAAGAACAGCCTTAGCGAAAGTCTTCTTGAAGGGAAAGATGTAACTCTGTGAGATGAATTAACAGAACACAGAGCAGTTTCTCAGAAAGCTTCTTTCCAGTTTTGAACGGAAGATATTTCCTTTTTCACCATAGCCCTCTATGGGCTTCCAAATATCCCTTTACCAATTCCACAAGAACAGCCTTAGCGAAAGGCTTCTTGAAGGGAAAGATGTAACTCTGTGAGATGAATTAACAGAACACAGAGCAGTTTCTCAGAAAGCTTCTTTCAAGTTTTGAACGGAAAATATTTCCTTTTTCACCATAGCCCTCTATGGGCTTCCAAATATCCCTTTGCCAATTCCACAAGAACAGCCTTACAGAAAGGCTTCTTCAAGGCAAAGATGTAACTCTGTGAGATGAATTTACGGAACGCAGAGAAGTTTCTCAGAAAGCTTCTTTCCAGTTTTGAACGGAAGATATTTCCTTTTTCACCATAGCCCTCTATGGGCTTCCAAATATCCCTTTGCCAATTCCACAAGAACAGCCTTAGCGAAAGGCTTCTTGAAGGGAAAGATGTAACTCTGTGAGATGAATTAAAAGAACACAGAGCAGTTTCTCAGAAAGCTTCTTTCCAGGTTTCAGCGGAAGATATTTCCTTTTTCACCATAGCCCTCTATGGGCTTCCAAATATCCCTTTGCCAATTCCACAATAACAGCCTTAGCGAAAGGCTTCTTGAAGGGAAAGATGTAACTCTGTGAGATGAATTAACAGAACACAGAGCAGTTTCTCAGAAAGCTTCTTTCCAGTTTTCAGCTAAAGATATTTCCTTTTTCACCATAGCCCTCTATGGGCTTCCAAATATCCCTTTGCCAATTCCAGAAGAACAGCCTTAGCGAAAGGCTTCTTGAAGGGAAAGATGTAACTCTGTGAGATGAATTAACAGAACACAGAGCCGTTTCTCAGAAAGCTTCTTTCCAGTTTTGAACGGAAGATATTTCCTTTTTCACCATAGCCCTCTATGGTCTTCCAAATATCCCTTTGCCAATTCCACAAGAACAGCCTTAGGGAAAGGCTTCTTGAAGGGAAAGATGTAACTCTGTGAGATGAATTTACAGAACACAGAGCAGTTTCTCAGAAAGCTTCTTTCCAGTTTTCAGGGGAAGATATTTCCTTTTTCACCATAGCCCTCTATGGGCTTCCAAATATCCCTTTGCCAATTCCACAAGAACAGCCTTAGCGAAAGGCTTCTTGAAGGGAAAGATGTAACTCTGTGAGATGAATTAACAGAACACAGAGCAGTTTCTCAGAAAGCTTCTTTCCAGTTTTGAACGGAAGATATTTCCTTTGTCACCATAGCCCTCTATGGGCTTCCAAATATCCCTTTGCCAATTCCACAAGAACAGCCTTAGCGAAAGGCTTCTTGAAGGGAAAGATGTAACTCTGTGAGATGAATTAACAAACACAGAGCAGTTTCTCAGAAAGCTTCTTTCCAGTTTTGAGCGGAAGATATTTCCTCTTTCACCATAGCCCTCTATGGGCTTCCAAATATCCCTTTGCCAATTCCACAAGAACAGCCTTAGCGAAAGGCTTCTTGAAGGGAAAGATGTAACTCTGTGAGATGAATTAACAGAACATAGAGCAGTTTCTCAGAAAGCTTCTTTCCAGTTTTGAACGGAAGATATTTCCTTTTTCACCATAGCCCTCTATGGGCTTCCAAATATCCCTTTGCCAATTGCACAAGAACAGCCTTAGCGAAAGGCTTCTTAAAGGGAAAGATGTAACTCTGTGAGATGAATTCACAGAACACAGAGCAGTTTCTCAGAAAGCTTCTTTCCAGTTTTGAACGGAAGATATTTCCTTTTTCACCGTAGCCCTCTATGGGCTTCCAAATATCCCTTTGCCAATTCGACAAGAACAGCCTTAGCGAAAGGCTTCTTGAAGGGAAAGATGTAACTCTGTGAGATGAATTAACAGAACACAGAGCAGTTTCTCAGAAAGCTTCTTTCCAGTTTTCAGCTAAAGATATTTCCTTTTTCACCATAGCCCTCTATGGGCTTCCAAATATCCCTTTGCCAATTCCACAAGAACAGCCTTAGCGAAAGGCTTCTTGAAGGGAAAGATGTAACTCTGTGAGATGAATTCACAGAACACAGAGCAGTTTCTCAGAAAGCTTCTTTCCAGTTTTGAACGGAAGATATTTCCTTTTTCACCATAGCCCTCTATGGGCTTCCAAATATCCCTTTGCCAATTCCACAAGAACAGCCTTAGCGAAAGGCTTCTTGAAGGGAAACATGTAACTCTGTGAGATGAATTCAGAGAACACAGAGCAGTTTCTCAGAAAGCTTCTTTCCAGTTTTGAACGGAAGATATTTCCTTTTTCACCATAGCCCTCTATGGGCTTCCAAATATCCCTTTGCCAATTCCACAAGAACAGCCTGAGCGAAAGGCTTCTTGAAGGGAAAGATGTAACTCTGTGAGATGAATTAACAGAACACAGAGCCGTTTCTCAGAAAGCTTCTTTCCAGTTTTGAACGGAAGATATTTCCTTTTTCACCATAGCCCTCTATGGGCTTCCAAATATCCCTTTGCCAATTCCACAAGAACAGCCTTAGGGAAAGGCTTCTTGAAGGGAAAGATGTAACTCTGTGAGATGAATTTACAGAACACAGAGCAGTTTCTCAGAAAGCTTCTTTCCAGTTTTCAGGGGAAGATATTTCGTTTTTCACCATAGCCCTCTATGGGCTTCCAAATATCCCTTTGCCAATTCCACAATAACAGCCTTAGCGAAAGGCTTCTTGAAGGGAAAGATGTAACTCTGTGAGATGAATTAACAGAACACAGAGCAGTTTCTCAGAAAGCTTCTTTCCAGTTTTCACCTAAAGATATTTCCTTTTTCACCATAGCCCTCTATGGGCTTCCAAATATCCCTTTGCCAATTCCACAAGAACAGCCTTAGCGAAAGGCTTCTTGAAGGGAAAGATGTAACTCTGTGAGATGAATTAACAGAACACAGAGCCGTTTCTCAGAAAGCTTCTTTCCAGTTTTGAACGGAAGATATTTCCTTTTTCACCATAGCCCTCTATGGGCTTCCAAATATCCCTTTGCCAATTCCACAAGAACAGCCTTAGGGAAAGGCTTCTTGAAGGGAAAGATGTAACTCTGTGAGATGAATTTACAGAACACAGAGCAGTTTCTCAGAAAGCTTCTTTCCAGTTTTTAGGGGAAGATATTTCCTTTTTCACCATAGCCCTCTATGGGCTTCCAAATATCCCTTTACCAATTCCACAAGAACAGCCTTAGCGAAAGGCTTCTTGAAGGGAAAGATGTAACTCTGTGAGATGAATTAACAGAACACAGAGCAGTTTCTCAGAAAGCTTCTTTCCAGTTTTGAACGGAAGATATTTCCTTTTTCACCATAGCCCTCTATGGGCTTCCAAATATCCCTTTGCCAATTCCACAAGAACAGCCTTAGCGAAAGGCTTCTTGAAGGGAAAGATGTAACTCTGTGAGATGAATTAAAAGAACACAGAGCAGTTTCTCAGAAAGATTCTCTCCAGTTTTCAGCGGAAGATATTTCCTTTTTCACCATAGCCCTCTAAGGGCTTCCAAATATCCCTTTGCCATTTCCACAATAACAGCCTTAGCGAAAGGCTTCTTGAAGGGAAAGATGTAACTCTCTGAGATGAATTAACAGAACACAGAGCAGTTTCTCAGAAAGCTTCTTTCCAGTTTTCAGCGGAAGATATTTCCTTTTTCATCATAGCCCTCTATGGGCTTCCAAATATCCCTTTGCCAATTCCACAAGAACAGCCTTAGCGAAAGGCTTCTTGAAGGGAAAGATGTAACTCTGTGAGATGAATTAACAGAACACAGAGCAGTTTCTCAGAAAGCTTCTTTCCAGTTTTGAACGGAAGATATTTCCTTTTTCATCATAGCCCTCTATGGGCTTCCAAATATCCCTTTGCCAATTCCACAAGAACAGCCTTAGGGAAAGGCTTCTTGAAGGGAAAGATGTAACTCTGTGAGATGAATTCACAGAACACAGAGCAGTTTCTCAGAAAGCTTCTTTCCAGTTTTGAACGGAAGATATTTCCTTTTTCACCATAGCCCTCTATGGGCTTCCAAATATCCCTTTGCCAATTCCACAAGAACAGCCTTAGCGAAAGGCTTCTTGAAGGGAAAGATGTAACTCTGTGAGATGAATTCACAGAACACAGAGCAGTTTCTCAGAAAGCTTCTTTCCAGTTTTGAACGGAAGATATTTCCTTTTTCACCGTAGCCCTCTATGGGCTTCCAAATATCCCTTTGCCAATTCCACAAGAACAGCCTTAGCGAAAGGCTTCTTGACGGGAAAGATGTAACTCTGTGAGATGAATTAACAGAACACAGAGCAGTTTCTCAGAAAGCTTCTTTCCAGTTTTCAGCTAAAGATATTTCCTTTTTCACCATAGCCCTCTATGGGCTTCCAAATATCCCTTTGCCAATTCCACAAGAACAGCCTTAGCGAAAGGCTTCTTGAAGGGAAAGATGTAACTCTGTGAGATGAATTCACAGAACACAGAGCAGTTTCTCAGAAAGCTTCTTTCCAGTTTTGAACGGAAGATATTTCCTTTTTCATCATAGCCCTCTATGGGCTTCCAAATATCCCTTTGCCAATTCCACAAGAACAGCCTTAGCGAAAGGCTTCTTGAAGGGAAACATGTAACTCTGTGAGATGAATTAACAGAACACAGAGCAGTTTCTCAGAAAGCTTCTTTCCAGTTTTGAACGGAAGATATTTCCTTTTTCAGCATAGCCCTCTATGGGCTTCCAAATATCCCTTTGCCAATTCCACAAGAACAGCCTGAGCGAAAGGCTTCTTGAAGGGAAAGATGTAACTCTGTGAGATGAATTAACAGAACACAGAGCCGTTTCTCAGAAAGCTTCTTTCCAGTTTTGAACGGAAGATATTTCCTTTTTCACCATAGCCCTCTATGGGCTTCCAAATATCCCTTTGCCAATTCCACAAGAACAGCCTTAGGGAAAGGCTTCTTGAAGGGAAAGATGTAACTCTGTGAGATGAATTAACAGAACACAGAGCAGTTTCTCAGAAAGCTTCTTTCCAGTTTTCAGCGGAAGTTATTTCTTTTTTCACCATAGCCCTCTATGGGCTTCCAAATATCCCTTTGCCAATTCCACAAGAACAGCCTTAGCGAAAGGCTTCTTGAAGGGAAAGATGTAACTCTGTGAGATGAATTAACAGAACACAGAGCAGTTTCTCAGAAAGCTTCTTTCCAGTTTTGAACGGAAGATATTTCCTTTTTCACCATAGCCCTCTATGGGCTTCCAAATATCCCTTTGCCAATTCCACAAGAACAGCCTTAGCGAAAGGCTTCTTGAAGGGAAACATGTAACTCTGAGAGATGAATTAAGAGAACACAGAGCAGTTTCTCAGAAAGCTTCTTTCCAGTTTTGAACGGAAGATATTTCCTTTTTCACCATAGCCCTCTATGGGCTTCCAAATATCCCTTTGCCAATTCCACAAGAACAGCCTGAGCGAAAGGCTTCTTGAAGGGAAAGATGTAACTCTGTGAGATGAATTCACAGAACACAGAGAAGATTCTCAGAAAGCTTCTTTCCAGTTTTGAGCGGAAGATATTTCCTTTTTCACCATAGCCCTCTATGGGCTTCCAAATATCCCTTTGCCAATTCCACAAGAACAGCCTTAGCGAAAGTCTTCTTGAAGGGAAAGATGTAACTCTGTGAGATGAATTAACAGAACACAGAGCAGTTTCTCAGAAAGCTTCTTTCCAGTTTTGAACGGAAGATATTTCCTTTTTCACCATAGCCCTCTATGGGCTTCCAAATATCCCTTTACCAATTCCACAAGAACAGCCTTAGCGAAAGGCTTCTTGAAGGGAAAGATGTAACTCTGTGAGATGAATTCACAGAACACAGAGCAGTTTCTCAGAAAGCTTCTTTCCAGTTTTGAACGGAAAATATTTCCTTTTTCACCATAGCCCTCTATGGGCTTCCAAATATCCCTTTGCCAATTCCACAAGAACAGCCTTACAGAAAGGCTTCTTCAAGGCAAAGATGTAACTCTGTGAGATGAATTAACGGAACGCAGAGAAGTTTCTCAGAAAGCTTCTTTCCAGTTTTGAACGGAAGATATTTCCTTTTTCACCATAGCCCTCTATGGGCTTCCAAATATCCCTTTGCGAATTCCACAAGAACAGCCTTAGCGAAAGGCTTCTTGAAGGGAAAGATGTAACTCTGTGAGATGAATTAAAAGAACACAGAGCAGTTTCTCAGAAAGCTTCTTTCCAGGTTTCAGCGGAAGATATTTCCTTTTTCACCATAGCCCTCTATGGGCTTCCAAATATCCCTTTGCCAATTCCACAATAACAGCCTTAGCGAAAGGCTTCTTGAAGGGAAAGATGTAACTCTGTGAGATGAATTAACAGAACACAGAGCAGTTTCTCAGAAAGCTTCTTTCCAGTTTTCAGCTAAAGATATTTCCTTTTTCACCATAGCCCTCTATGGGCTTCCAAATATCCCTTTGCCAATTCCAGAAGAACAGCCTTAGCGAAAGGCTTCTTGAAGGGAAAGATGTAACTCTGTGAGATGAATTAACAGAACACAGAGCCGTTTCTCAGAAAGCTTCTTTCCAGTTTTGAACGGAAGATATTTCCTTTTTCACCATAGCCCTCTATGGTCTTCCAAATATCCCTTTGCCAATTCCACAAGAACAGCCTTAGGGAAAGGCTTCTTGAAGGGAAAGATGTAACTCTGTGAGATGAATTTACAGAACACAGAGCCGTTTCTCAGAAAGCTTCTTTCCAGTTTTCAGGGGAAGATATTTCCTTTTTCACCATAGCCCTCTATGGGCTTCCAAATATCCCTTTGCCAATTCCACAAGAACAGCCTTAGCGAAAGGCTTCTTGAAGGGAAAGATGTAACTCTGTGAGATGAATTCACAGAACACAGAGCAGTTTCTCAGAAAGCTTCTTTCCAGTTTTGAACGGAAGATATTTCCTTTTTCACCATAGCCCTCTATGGGCTTCCAAATATCCCTTTGCCAATTCCACAAGAACAGCCTTACAGAAAGGCTTCTTCAAGGCAAAGATGTAACTCTGTGAGATGAATTTACGGAACGCAGAGAAGTTTCTCAGAAAGCTTCTTTCCAGTTTTGAACGGAAGATATTTCCTTTTTCACCATAGCCCTCTATGGGCTTCCAAATATCCCTTTGCCAATTCCACAAGAACAGCCTTAGCGAAAGGCTTCTTGAAGGGAAACATGTAACTCTGTGAGATGAATTAAGAGAACACAGAGCAGTTTCTCAGAAAGCTTCTTTCCAGTTTTGAACGGAAGATATTTCCTTTTTCAGCATAGCCCTCTATGGGCTTCCAAATATCCCTTTGCCAATTCCACAAGAACAGCCTGAGCGAAAGGCTTCTTGAAGGGAAAGATGTAACTCTGTGAGATGAATTCACAGAACACAGAGCCGTTTCTCAGAAAGCTTCTTTCCAGTTTTGAACGGAAGATATTTCCTTTTTCACCATAGCCCTCTATGGGCTTCCAAATATCCCTTTGCCAATTCCACAAGAACAGCCTTAGGGAAAGGCTTCTTGAAGGGAAAGATGTAACTCTGTGAGATGAATTTACAGAACACAGAGCCGTTTCTCAGAAAGCTTCTTTCCAGTTTTCAGGGGAAGATATTTCCTTTTTCACCATAGCCCTCTATGGGCTTCCAAATATCCCTTTGCCAATTCCACAAGGACAGCCTTAGCGAAAGGCTTCTTGAAGGGAAAGATGTAACTCTGTGAGATGAATTAACAGAACACAGAGCAGTTTCTCAGAAAGCTTCTTTCCAGTTTTCAGCGGAAGATATTTCCTTTTTCATCATAGCCCTCTATGGGCTTCCAAATATCCCTTTGCCAATTCCACAAGAACAGCCTTAGCGAAAGGCTTCTTGAAGGGAAAGATGTAACTCTGTGAGATGAATTAACAGAACACAGAGCAGTTTCTCAGAAAGCTTCTTTCCAGTTTTGAACGGAAGATATTTCCTTTTTCACCATAGCCCTCTATGGGCTTTCAAATATCCCTTTGCCAATTCCACAAGAACAGCCTTAGCGAAAGGCTTCTTGAAGGGAAACATGTAACTCTGAGAGATGAATTAAGAGAACACAGAGCAGTTTCTCAGAAAGCTTCTTTCCAGTTTTGAACGGAAGATATTTCCTTTTTCACCATAGCCCTCTATGGGCTTCCAAATATCCCTTTGCCAATTCCACAAGAACAGCCTGAGCGAAAGGCTTCTTGAAGGGAAAGATGTAACTCTGTGAGATGAATTCACAGAACACAGAGAAGTTTCTCAGAAAGCTTCTTTCCAGTTTTGAGCGGAAGATATTTCCTTTTTCACCATAGCCCTCTATGGGCTTCCAAATATCCCTTTGCCAATTCCACAAGAACAGCCTTAGCGAAAGTCTTCTTGAAGGGAAAGATGTAACTCTGTGAGATGAATTAACAGAACACAGAGCAGTTTCTCAGAAAGCTTCTTTCCAGTTTTGAACGGAAGATATTTCCTTTTTCACCATAGCCCTCTATGGGCTTCCAAATATCCCTTTACCAATTCCACAAGAACAGCCTTAGCGAAAGGCTTCTTGAAGGGAAAGATGTAACTCTGTGAGATGAATTAACAGAACACAGAGCAGTTTCTCAGAAAGCTTCTTTCAAGTTTTGAACGGAAAATATTTCCTTTTTCACCATAGCCCTCTATGGGCTTCCAAATATCCCTTTGCCAATTCCACAAGAACAGCCTTACAGAAAGGCTTCTTCAAGGCAAAGATGTAACTCTGTGAGATGAATTTACGGAACGCAGAGAAGTTTCTCAGAAAGCTTCTTTCCAGTTTTGAACGGAAGATATTTCCTTTTTCACCATAGCCCTCTATGGGCTTCCAAATATCCCTTTGCCAATTCCACAAGAACAGCCTTAGCGAAAGGCTTCTTGAAGGGAAAGATGTAACTCTGTGAGATGAATTAAAAGAACACAGAGCAGTTTCTCAGAAAGCTTCTTTCCAGGTTTCAGCGGAAGATATTTCCTTTTTCACCATAGCCCTCTATGGGCTTCCAAATATCCCTTTGCCAATTCCACAATAACAGCCTTAGCGAAAGGCTTCTTGAAGGGAAAGATGTAACTCTGTGAGATGAATTAACAGAACACAGAGCAGTTTCTCAGAAAGCTTCTTTCCAGTTTTCAGCTAAAGATATTTCCTTTTTCACCATAGCCCTCTATGGGCTTCCAAATATCCCTTTGCCAATTCCAGAAGAACAGCCTTAGCGAAAGGCTTCTTGAAGGGAAAGATGTAACTCTGTGAGATGAATTAACAGAACACAGAGCCGTTTCTCAGAAAGCTTCTTTCCAGTTTTGAACGGAAGATATTTCCTTTTTCACCATAGCCCTCTATGGTCTTCCAAATATCCCTTTGCCAATTCCACAAGAACAGCCTTAGGGAAAGGCTTCTTGAAGGGAAAGATGTAACTCTGTGAGATGAATTTACAGAACACAGAGCAGTTTCTCAGAAAGCTTCTTTCCAGTTTTCAGGGGAAGATATTTCCTTTTTCACCATAGCCCTCTATGGGCTTCCAAATATCCCTTTGCCAATTCCACAAGAACAGCCTTAGCGAAAGGCTTCTTGAAGGGAAAGATGTAACTCTGTGAGATGAATTAACAGAACACAGAGCAGTTTCTCAGAAAGCTTCTTTCCAGTTTTGAACGGAAGATATTTCCTTTTTCACCATAGCCCTCTATGGGCTTCCAAATATCCCTTTGCCAATTCCACAAGAACAGCCTTAGCGAAAGGCTTCTTGAAGGGAAAGATGTAACTCTGTGAGATGAATTAACAAACACAGAGCAGTTTCTCAGAAAGCTTCTTTCCAGTTTTGAGCGGAAGATATTTCCTCTTTCACCATAGCCCTCTATGGGCTTCCAAATATCCCTTTGCCAATTCCACAAGAACAGCCTTAGCGAAAGGCTTCTTGAAGGGAAAGATGTAACTCTGTGAGATGAATTAACAGAACATAGAGCAGTTTCTCAGAAAGCTTCTTTCCAGTTTTGAACGGAAGATATTTCCTTTTTCACCATAGCCCTCTATGGGCTTCCAAATATCCCTTTGCCAATTGCACAAGAACAGCCTTAGCGAAAGGCTTCTTAAAGGGAAAGATGTAACTCTGTGAGATGAATTCACAGAACACAGAGCAGTTTCTCAGAAAGCTTCTTTCCAGTTTTGAACGGAAGATATTTCCTTTTTCACCGTAGCCCTCTATGGGCTTCCAAATATCCCTTTGCCAATTCGACAAGAACAGCCTTAGCGAAAGGCTTCTTGAAGGGAAAGATGTAACTCTGTGAGATGAATTAACAGAACACAGAGCAGTTTCTCAGAAAGCTTCTTTCCAGTTTTCAGCTAAAGATATTTCCTTTTTCACCATAGCCCTCTATGGGCTTCCAAATATCCCTTTGCCAATTCCACAAGAACAGCCTTAGCGAAAGGCTTCTTGAAGGGAAAGATGTAACTCTGTGAGATGAATTCACAGAACACAGAGCAGTTTCTCAGAAAGCTTCTTTCCAGTTTTGAACGGAAGATATTTCCTTTTTCACCATAGCCCTCTATGGGCTTCCAAATATCCCTTTGCCAATTCCACAAGAACAGCCTTAGCGAAAGGCTTCTTGAAGGGAAACATGTAACTCTGTGAGATGAATTCAGAGAACACAGAGCAGTTTCTCAGAAAGCTTCTTTCCAGTTTTGAACGGAAGATATTTCCTTTTTCACCATAGCCCTCTATGGGCTTCCAAATATCCCTTTGCCAATTCCACAAGAACAGCCTGAGCGAAAGGCTTCTTGAAGGGAAAGATGTAACTCTGTGAGATGAATTAACAGAACACAGAGCCGTTTCTCAGAAAGCTTCTTTCCAGTTTTGAACGGAAGATATTTCCTTTTTCACCATAGCCCTCTATGGGCTTCCAAATATCCCTTTGCCAATTCCACAAGAACAGCCTTAGGGAAAGGCTTCTTGAAGGGAAAGATGTAACTCTGTGAGATGAATTTACAGAACACAGAGCAGTTTCTCAGAAAGCTTCTTTCCAGTTTTCAGGGGAAGATATTTCGTTTTTCACCATAGCCCTCTATGGGCTTCCAAATATCCCTTTGCCAATTCCACAATAACAGCCTTAGCGAAAGGCTTCTTGAAGGGAAAGATGTAACTCTGTGAGATGAATTAACAGAACACAGAGCAGTTTCTCAGAAAGCTTCTTTCCAGTTTTCACCTAAAGATATTTCCTTTTTCACCATAGCCCTCTATGGGCTTCCAAATATCCCTTTGCCAATTCCACAAGAACAGCCTTAGCGAAAGGCTTCTTGAAGGGAAAGATGTAACTCTGTGAGATGAATTAACAGAACACAGAGCCGTTTCTCAGAAAGCTTCTTTCCAGTTTTGAACGGAAGATATTTCCTTTTTCACCATAGCCCTCTATGGGCTTCCAAATATCCCTTTGCCAATTCCACAAGAACAGCCTTAGGGAAAGGCTTCTTGAAGGGAAAGATGTAACTCTGTGAGATGAATTTACAGAACACAGAGCAGTTTCTCAGAAAGCTTCTTTCCAGTTTTTAGGGGAAGATATTTCCTTTTTCACCATAGCCCTCTATGGGCTTCCAAATATCCCTTTACCAATTCCACAAGAACAGCCTTAGCGAAAGGCTTCTTGAAGGGAAAGATGTAACTCTGTGAGATGAATTAACAGAACACAGAGCAGTTTCTCAGAAAGCTTCTTTCCAGTTTTGAACGGAAGATATTTCCTTTTTCACCATAGCCCTCTATGGGCTTCCAAATATCCCTTTGCCAATTCCACAAGAACAGCCTTAGCGAAAGGCTTCTTGAAGGGAAAGATGTAACTCTGTGAGATGAATTAAAAGAACACAGAGCAGTTTCTCAGAAAGATTCTCTCCAGTTTTCAGCGGAAGATATTTCCTTTTTCACCATAGCCCTCTAAGGGCTTCCAAATATCCCTTTGCCATTTCCACAATAACAGCCTTAGCGAAAGGCTTCTTGAAGGGAAAGATGTAACTCTCTGAGATGAATTAACAGAACACAGAGCAGTTTCTCAGAAAGCTTCTTTCCAGTTTTCAGCGGAAGATATTTCCTTTTTCATCATAGCCCTCTATGGGCTTCCAAATATCCCTTTGCCAATTCCACAAGAACAGCCTTAGCGAAAGGCTTCTTGAAGGGAAAGATGTAACTCTGTGAGATGAATTAACAGAACACAGAGCAGTTTCTCAGAAAGCTTCTTTCCAGTTTTGAACGGAAGATATTTCCTTTTTCATCATAGCCCTCTATGGGCTTCCAAATATCCCTTTGCCAATTCCACAAGAACAGCCTTAGGGAAAGGCTTCTTGAAGGGAAAGATGTAACTCTGTGAGATGAATTCACAGAACACAGAGCAGTTTCTCAGAAAGCTTCTTTCCAGTTTTGAACGGAAGATATTTCCTTTTTCACCATAGCCCTCTATGGGCTTCCAAATATCCCTTTGCCAATTCCACAAGAACAGCCTTAGCGAAAGGCTTCTTGAAGGGAAAGATGTAACTCTGTGAGATGAATTCACAGAACACAGAGCAGTTTCTCAGAAAGCTTCTTTCCAGTTTTGAACGGAAGATATTTCCTTTTTCACCGTAGCCCTCTATGGGCTTCCAAATATCCCTTTGCCAATTCCACAAGAACAGCCTTAGCGAAAGGCTTCTTGACGGGAAAGATGTAACTCTGTGAGATGAATTAACAGAACACAGAGCAGTTTCTCAGAAAGCTTCTTTCCAGTTTTCAGCTAAAGATATTTCCTTTTTCACCATAGCCCTCTATGGGCTTCCAAATATCCCTTTGCCAATTCCACAAGAACAGCCTTAGCGAAAGGCTTCTTGAAGGGAAAGATGTAACTCTGTGAGATGAATTCACAGAACACAGAGCAGTTTCTCAGAAAGCTTCTTTCCAGTTTTGAACGGAAGATATTTCCTTTTTCATCATAGCCCTCTATGGGCTTCCAAATATCCCTTTGCCAATTCCACAAGAACAGCCTTAGCGAAAGGCTTCTTGAAGGGAAACATGTAACTCTGTGAGATGAATTAACAGAACACAGAGCAGTTTCTCAGAAAGCTTCTTTCCAGTTTTGAACGGAAGATATTTCCTTTTTCAGCATAGCCCTCTATGGGCTTCCAAATATCCCTTTGCCAATTCCACAAGAACAGCCTGAGCGAAAGGCTTCTTGAAGAGAAAGATGTAACTCTGTGAGATGAATTAACAGAACACAGAGCCGTTTCTCAGAAAGCTTCTTTCCAGTTTTGAACGGAAGATATTTCCTTTTTCACCATAGCCCTCTATGGGCTTCCAAATATCCCTTTGCCAATTCCACAAGAACAGCCTTAGGGAAAGGCTTCTTGAAGGGAAAGATGTAACTCTGTGAGATGAATTAACAGAACACAGAGCAGTTTCTCAGAAAGCTTCTTTCCAGTTTTCAGCGGAAGTTATTTCTTTTTTCACCATAGCCCTCTATGGGCTTCCAAATATCCCTTTGCCAATTCCACAAGAACAGCCTTAGCGAAAGGCTTCTTGAAGGGAAAGATGTAACTCTGTGAGATGAATTAACAGAACACAGAGCAGTTTCTCAGAAAGCTTCTTTCCAGTTTTGAACGGAAGATATTTCCTTTTTCACCATAGCCCTCTATGGGCTTCCAAATATCCCTTTGCCAATTCCACAAGAACAGCCTTAGCGAAAGGCTTCTTGAAGGGAAACATGTAACTCTGAGAGATGAATTAAGAGAACACAGAGCAGTTTCTCAGAAAGCTTCTTTCCAGTTTTGAACGGAAGATATTTCCTTTTTCACCATAGCCCTCTATGGGCTTCCAAATATCCCTTTGCCAATTCCACAAGAACAGCCTGAGCGAAAGGCTTCTTGAAGGGAAAGATGTAACTCTGTGAGATGAATTCACAGAACACAGAGAAGATTCTCAGAAAGCTTCTTTCCAGTTTTGAGCGGAAGATATTTCCTTTTTCACCATAGCCCTCTATGGGCTTCCAAATATCCCTTTGCCAATTCCACAAGAACAGCCTTAGCGAAAGTCTTCTTGAAGGGAAAGATGTAACTCTGTGAGATGAATTAACAGAACACAGAGCAGTTTCTCAGAAAGCTTCTTTCCAGTTTTGAACGGAAGATATTTCCTTTTTCACCATAGCCCTCTATGGGCTTCCAAATATCCCTTTACCAATTCCACAAGAACAGCCTTAGCGAAAGGCTTCTTGAAGGGAAAGATGTAACTCTGTGAGATGAATTCACAGAACACAGAGCAGTTTCTCAGAAAGCTTCTTTCCAGTTTTGAACGGAAAATATTTCCTTTTTCACCATAGCCCTCTATGGGCTTCCAAATATCCCTTTGCCAATTCCACAAGAACAGCCTTACAGAAAGGCTTCTTCAAGGCAAAGATGTAACTCTGTGAGATGAATTAACGGAACGCAGAGAAGTTTCTCAGAAAGCTTCTTTCCAGTTTTGAACGGAAGATATTTCCTTTTTCACCATAGCCCTCTATGGGCTTCCAAATATCCCTTTGCGAATTCCACAAGAACAGCCTTAGCGAAAGGCTTCTTGAAGGGAAAGATGTAACTCTGTGAGATGAATTAAAAGAACACAGAGCAGTTTCTCAGAAAGCTTCTTTCCAGGTTTCAGCGGAAGATATTTCCTTTTTCACCATAGCCCTCTATGGGCTTCCAAATATCCCTTTGCCAATTCCACAATAACAGCCTTAGCGAAAGGCTTCTTGAAGGGAAAGATGTAACTCTGTGAGATGAATTAACAGAACACAGAGCAGTTTCTCAGAAAGCTTCTTTCCAGTTTTCAGCTAAAGATATTTCCTTTTTCACCATAGCCCTCTATGGGCTTCCAAATATCCCTTTGCCAATTCCAGAAGAACAGCCTTAGCGAAAGGCTTCTTGAAGGGAAAGATGTAACTCTGTGAGATGAATTAACAGAACACAGAGCCGTTTCTCAGAAAGCTTCTTTCCAGTTTTGAACGGAAGATATTTCCTTTTTCACCATAGCCCTCTATGGTCTTCCAAATATCCCTTTGCCAATTCCACAAGAACAGCCTTAGGGAAAGGCTTCTTGAAGGGAAAGATGTAACTCTGTGAGATGAATTTACAGAACACAGAGCCGTTTCTCAGAAAGCTTCTTTCCAGTTTTCAGGGGAAGATATTTCCTTTTTCACCATAGCCCTCTATGGGCTTCCAAATATCCCTTTGCCAATTCCACAAGAACAGCCTTAGCGAAAGGCTTCTTGAAGGGAAAGATGTAACTCTGTGAGATGAATTCACAGAACACAGAGCAGTTTCTCAGAAAGCTTCTTTCCAGTTTTGAACGGAAGATATTTCCTTTTTCACCGTAGCCCTCTATGGGCTTCCAAATATCCCTTTGCCAATTCGACAAGAACAGCCTTAGCGAAAGGCTTCTTGAAGGGAAAGATGTAACTCTGTGAGATGAATTAACAGAACACAGAGCAGTTTCTCAGAAAGCTTCTTTCCAGTTTTCAGCTAAAGATATTTCCTTTTTCACCATAGCCCTCTATGGGCTTCCAAATATCCCTTTGCCAATTCCACAAGAACAGCCTTAGCGAAAGGCTTCTTGAAGGGAAAGATGTAACTCTGTGAGATGAATTCACAGAACACAGAGCAGTTTCTCAGAAAGCTTCTTTCCAGTTTTGAACGGAAGATATTTCCTTTTTCACCATAGCCCTCTATGGGCTTCCAAATATCCCTTTGCCAATTCCACAAGAACAGCCTTAGCGAAAGGCTTCTTGAAGGGAAACATGTAACTCTGTGAGATGAATTCAGAGAACACAGAGCAGTTTCTCAGAAAGCTTCTTTCCAGTTTTGAACGGAAGATATTTCCTTTTTCACCATAGCCCTCTATGGGCTTCCAAATATCCCTTTGCCAATTCCACAAGAACAGCCTGAGCGAAAGGCTTCTTGAAGGGAAAGATGTAACTCTGTGAGATGAATTAACAGAACACAGAGCCGTTTCTCAGAAAGCTTCTTTCCAGTTTTGAACGGAAGATATTTCCTTTTTCACCATAGCCCTCTATGGGCTTCCAAATATCCCTTTGCCAATTCCACAAGAACAGCCTTAGGGAAAGGCTTCTTGAAGGGAAAGATGTAACTCTGTGAGATGAATTTACAGAACACAGAGCAGTTTCTCAGAAAGCTTCTTTCCAGTTTTCAGGGGAAGATATTTCGTTTTTCACCATAGCCCTCTATGGGCTTCCAAATATCCCTTTGCCAATTCCACAATAACAGCCTTAGCGAAAGGCTTCTTGAAGGGAAAGATGTAACTCTGTGAGATGAATTAACAGAACACAGAGCAGTTTCTCAGAAAGCTTCTTTCCAGTTTTCACCTAAAGATATTTCCTTTTTCACCATAGCCCTCTATGGGCTTCCAAATATCCCTTTGCCAATTCCACAAGAACAGCCTTAGCGAAAGGCTTCTTGAAGGGAAAGATGTAACTCTGTGAGATGAATTAACAGAACACAGAGCCGTTTCTCAGAAAGCTTCTTTCCAGTTTTGAACGGAAGATATTTCCTTTTTCACCATAGCCCTCTATGGGCTTCCAAATATCCCTTTGCCAATTCCACAAGAACAGCCTTAGGGAAAGGCTTCTTGAAGGGAAAGATGTAACTCTGTGAGATGAATTTACAGAACACAGAGCAGTTTCTCAGAAAGCTTCTTTCCAGTTTTTAGGGGAAGATATTTCCTTTTTCACCATAGCCCTCTATGGGCTTCCAAATATCCCTTTACCAATTCCACAAGAACAGCCTTAGCGAAAGGCTTCTTGAAGGGAAAGATGTAACTCTGTGAGATGAATTAACAGAACACAGAGCAGTTTCTCAGAAAGCTTCTTTCCAGTTTTGAACGGAAGATATTTCCTTTTTCACCATAGCCCTCTATGGGCTTCCAAATATCCCTTTGCCAATTCCACAAGAACAGCCTTAGCGAAAGGCTTCTTGAAGGGAAAGATGTAACTCTGTGAGATGAATTAAAAGAACACAGAGCAGTTTCTCAGAAAGATTCTCTCCAGTTTTCAGCGGAAGATATTTCCTTTTTCACCATAGCCCTCTAAGGGCTTCCAAATATCCCTTTGCCATTTCCACAATAACAGCCTTAGCGAAAGGCTTCTTGAAGGGAAAGATGTAACTCTCTGAGATGAATTAACAGAACACAGAGCAGTTTCTCAGAAAGCTTCTTTCCAGTTTTCAGCGGAAGATATTTCCTTTTTCATCATAGCCCTCTATGGGCTTCCAAATATCCCTTTGCCAATTCCACAAGAACAGCCTTAGCGAAAGGCTTCTTGAAGGGAAAGATGTAACTCTGTGAGATGAATTAACAGAACACAGAGCAGTTTCTCAGAAAGCTTCTTTCCAGTTTTGAACGGAAGATATTTCCTTTTTCATCATAGCCCTCTATGGGCTTCCAAATATCCCTTTGCCAATTCCACAAGAACAGCCTTAGGGAAAGGCTTCTTGAAGGGAAAGATGTAACTCTGTGAGATGAATTCACAGAACACAGAGCAGTTTCTCAGAAAGCTTCTTTCCAGTTTTGAACGGAAGATATTTCCTTTTTCACCATAGCCCTCTATGGGCTTCCAAATATCCCTTTGCCAATTCCACAAGAACAGCCTTAGCGAAAGGCTTCTTGAAGGGAAAGATGTAACTCTGTGAGATGAATTCACAGAACACAGAGCAGTTTCTCAGAAAGCTTCTTTCCAGTTTTGAACGGAAGATATTTCCTTTTTCACCGTAGCCCTCTATGGGCTTCCAAATATCCCTTTGCCAATTCCACAAGAACAGCCTTAGCGAAAGGCTTCTTGACGGGAAAGATGTAACTCTGTGAGATGAATTAACAGAACACAGAGCAGTTTCTCAGAAAGCTTCTTTCCAGTTTTCAGCTAAAGATATTTCCTTTTTCACCATAGCCCTCTATGGGCTTCCAAATATCCCTTTGCCAATTCCACAAGAACAGCCTTAGCGAAAGGCTTCTTGAAGGGAAAGATGTAACTCTGTGAGATGAATTCACAGAACACAGAGCAGTTTCTCAGAAAGCTTCTTTCCAGTTTTGAACGGAAGATATTTCCTTTTTCATCATAGCCCTCTATGGGCTTCCAAATATCCCTTTGCCAATTCCACAAGAACAGCCTTAGCGAAAGGCTTCTTGAAGGGAAACATGTAACTCTGTGAGATGAATTAACAGAACACAGAGCAGTTTCTCAGAAAGCTTCTTTCCAGTTTTGAACGGAAGATATTTCCTTTTTCAGCATAGCCCTCTATGGGCTTCCAAATATCCCTTTGCCAATTCCACAAGAACAGCCTGAGCGAAAGGCTTCTTGAAGGGAAAGATGTAACTCTGTGAGATGAATTAACAGAACACAGAGCCGTTTCTCAGAAAGCTTCTTTCCAGTTTTGAACGGAAGATATTTCCTTTTTCACCATAGCCCTCTATGGGCTTCCAAATATCCCTTTGCCAATTCCACAAGAACAGCCTTAGGGAAAGGCTTCTTGAAGGGAAAGATGTAACTCTGTGAGATGAATTAACAGAACACAGAGCAGTTTCTCAGAAAGCTTCTTTCCAGTTTTCAGCGGAAGTTATTTCTTTTTTCACCATAGCCCTCTATGGGCTTCCAAATATCCCTTTGCCAATTCCACAAGAACAGCCTTAGCGAAAGGCTTCTTGAAGGGAAAGATGTAACTCTGTGAGATGAATTAACAGAACACAGAGCAGTTTCTCAGAAAGCTTCTTTCCAGTTTTGAACGGAAGATATTTCCTTTTTCACCATAGCCCTCTATGGGCTTCCAAATATCCCTTTGCCAATTCCACAAGAACAGCCTTAGCGAAAGGCTTCTTGAAGGGAAACATGTAACTCTGAGAGATGAATTAAGAGAACACAGAGCAGTTTCTCAGAAAGCTTCTTTCCAGTTTTGAACGGAAGATATTTCCTTTTTCACCATAGCCCTCTATGGGCTTCCAAATATCCCTTTGCCAATTCCACAAGAACAGCCTGAGCGAAAGGCTTCTTGAAGGGAAAGATGTAACTCTGTGAGATGAATTCACAGAACACAGAGAAGATTCTCAGAAAGCTTCTTTCCAGTTTTGAGCGGAAGATATTTCCTTTTTCACCATAGCCCTCTATGGGCTTCCAAATATCCCTTTGCCAATTCCACAAGAACAGCCTTAGCGAAAGTCTTCTTGAAGGGAAAGATGTAACTCTGTGAGATGAATTAACAGAACACAGAGCAGTTTCTCAGAAAGCTTCTTTCCAGTTTTGAACGGAAGATATTTCCTTTTTCACCATAGCCCTCTATGGGCTTCCAAATATCCCTTTACCAATTCCACAAGAACAGCCTTAGCGAAAGGCTTCTTGAAGGGAAAGATGTAACTCTGTGAGATGAATTCACAGAACACAGAGCAGTTTCTCAGAAAGCTTCTTTCCAGTTTTGAACGGAAAATATTTCCTTTTTCACCATAGCCCTCTATGGGCTTCCAAATATCCCTTTGCCAATTCCACAAGAACAGCCTTACAGAAAGGCTTCTTCAAGGCAAAGATGTAACTCTGTGAGATGAATTAACGGAACGCAGAGAAGTTTCTCAGAAAGCTTCTTTCCAGTTTTGAACGGAAGATATTTCCTTTTTCACCATAGCCCTCTATGGGCTTCCAAATATCCCTTTGCGAATTCCACAAGAACAGCCTTAGCGAAAGGCTTCTTGAAGGGAAAGATGTAACTCTGTGAGATGAATTAAAAGAACACAGAGCAGTTTCTCAGAAAGCTTCTTTCCAGGTTTCAGCGGAAGATATTTCCTTTTTCACCATAGCCCTCTATGGGCTTCCAAATATCCCTTTGCCAATTCCACAATAACAGCCTTAGCGAAAGGCTTCTTGAAGGGAAAGATGTAACTCTGTGAGATGAATTAACAGAACACAGAGCAGTTTCTCAGAAAGCTTCTTTCCAGTTTTCAGCTAAAGATATTTCCTTTTTCACCATAGCCCTCTATGGGCTTCCAAATATCCCTTTGCCAATTCCAGAAGAACAGCCTTAGCGAAAGGCTTCTTGAAGGGAAAGATGTAACTCTGTGAGATGAATTAACAGAACACAGAGCCGTTTCTCAGAAAGCTTCTTTCCAGTTTTGAACGGAAGATATTTCCTTTTTCACCATAGCCCTCTATGGTCTTCCAAATATCCCTTTGCCAATTCCACAAGAACAGCCTTAGGGAAAGGCTTCTTGAAGGGAAAGATGTAACTCTGTGAGATGAATTTACAGAACACAGAGCCGTTTCTCAGAAAGCTTCTTTCCAGTTTTCAGGGGAAGATATTTCCTTTTTCACCATAGCCCTCTATGGGCTTCCAAATATCCCTTTGCCAATTCCACAAGAACAGCCTTAGCGAAAGGCTTCTTGAAGGGAAAGATGTAACTCTGTGAGATGAATTCACAGAACACAGAGCAGTTTCTCAGAAAGCTTCTTTCCAGTTTTGAACGGAAGATATTTCCTTTTTCACCATAGCCCTCTATGGGCTTCCAAATATCCCTTTGCCAATTCCACAAGAACAGCCTTACAGAAAGGCTTCTTCAAGGCAAAGATGTAACTCTGTGAGATGAATTTACGGAACGCAGAGAAGTTTCTCAGAAAGCTTCTTTCCAGTTTTGAACGGAAGATATTTCCTTTTTCACCATAGCCCTCTATGGGCTTCCAAATATCCCTTTGCCAATTCCACAAGAACAGCCTTAGCGAAAGGCTTCTTGAAGGGAAACATGTAACTCTGTGAGATGAATTAAGAGAACACAGAGCAGTTTCTCAGAAAGCTTCTTTCCAGTTTTGAACGGAAGATATTTCCTTTTTCAGCATAGCCCTCTATGGGCTTCCAAATATCCCTTTGCCAATTCCACAAGAACAGCCTGAGCGAAAGGCTTCTTGAAGGGAAAGATGTAACTCTGTGAGATGAATTCACAGAACACAGAGCCGTTTCTCAGAAAGCTTCTTTCCAGTTTTGAACGGAAGATATTTCCTTTTTCACCATAGCCCTCTATGGGCTTCCAAATATCCCTTTGCCAATTCCACAAGAACAGCCTTAGGGAAAGGCTTCTTGAAGGGAAAGATGTAACTCTGTGAGATGAATTTACAGAACACAGAGCCGTTTCTCAGAAAGCTTCTTTCCAGTTTTCAGGGGAAGATATTTCCTTTTTCACCATAGCCCTCTATGGGCTTCCAAATATCCCTTTGCCAATTCCACAAGGACAGCCTTAGCGAAAGGCTTCTTGAAGGGAAAGATGTAACTCTGTGAGATGAATTAACAGAACACAGAGCAGTTTCTCAGAAAGCTTCTTTCCAGTTTTCAGCGGAAGATATTTCCTTTTTCATCATAGCCCTCTATGGGCTTCCAAATATCCCTTTGCCAATTCCACAAGAACAGCCTTAGCGAAAGGCTTCTTGAAGGGAAAGATGTAACTCTGTGAGATGAATTAACAGAACACAGAGCAGTTTCTCAGAAAGCTTCTTTCCAGTTTTGAACGGAAGATATTTCCTTTTTCACCATAGCCCTCTATGGGCTTTCAAATATCCCTTTGCCAATTCCACAAGAACAGCCTTAGCGAAAGGCTTCTTGAAGGGAAACATGTAACTCTGAGAGATGAATTAAGAGAACACAGAGCAGTTTCTCAGAAAGCTTCTTTCCAGTTTTGAACGGAAGATATTTCCTTTTTCACCATAGCCCTCTATGGGCTTCCAAATATCCCTTTGCCAATTCCACAAGAACAGCCTGAGCGAAAGGCTTCTTGAAGGGAAAGATGTAACTCTGTGAGATGAATTCACAGAACACAGAGAAGTTTCTCAGAAAGCTTCTTTCCAGTTTTGAGCGGAAGATATTTCCTTTTTCACCATAGCCCTCTATGGGCTTCCAAATATCCCTTTGCCAATTCCACAAGAACAGCCTTAGCGAAAGTCTTCTTGAAGGGAAAGATGTAACTCTGTGAGATGAATTAACAGAACACAGAGCAGTTTCTCAGAAAGCTTCTTTCCAGTTTTGAACGGAAGATATTTCCTTTTTCACCATAGCCCTCTATGGGCTTCCAAATATCCCTTTACCAATTCCACAAGAACAGCCTTAGCGAAAGGCTTCTTGAAGGGAAAGATGTAACTCTGTGAGATGAATTAACAGAACACAGAGCAGTTTCTCAGAAAGCTTCTTTCAAGTTTTGAACGGAAAATATTTCCTTTTTCACCATAGCCCTCTATGGGCTTCCAAATATCCCTTTGCCAATTCCACAAGAACAGCCTTACAGAAAGGCTTCTTCAAGGCAAAGATGTAACTCTGTGAGATGAATTTACGGAACGCAGAGAAGTTTCTCAGAAAGCTTCTTTCCAGTTTTGAACGGAAGATATTTCCTTTTTCACCATAGCCCTCTATGGGCTTCCAAATATCCCTTTGCCAATTCCACAAGAACAGCCTTAGCGAAAGGCTTCTTGAAGGGAAAGATGTAACTCTGTGAGATGAATTAAAAGAACACAGAGCAGTTTCTCAGAAAGCTTCTTTCCAGGTTTCAGCGGAAGATATTTCCTTTTTCACCATAGCCCTCTATGGGCTTCCAAATATCCCTTTGCCAATTCCACAATAACAGCCTTAGCGAAAGGCTTCTTGAAGGGAAAGATGTAACTCTGTGAGATGAATTAACAGAACACAGAGCAGTTTCTCAGAAAGCTTCTTTCCAGTTTTCAGCTAAAGATATTTCCTTTTTCACCATAGCCCTCTATGGGCTTCCAAATATCCCTTTGCCAATTCCAGAAGAACAGCCTTAGCGAAAGGCTTCTTGAAGGGAAAGATGTAACTCTGTGAGATGAATTAACAGAACACAGAGCCGTTTCTCAGAAAGCTTCTTTCCAGTTTTGAACGGAAGATATTTCCTTTTTCACCATAGCCCTCTATGGTCTTCCAAATATCCCTTTGCCAATTCCACAAGAACAGCCTTAGGGAAAGGCTTCTTGAAGGGAAAGATGTAACTCTGTGAGATGAATTTACAGAACACAGAGCAGTTTCTCAGAAAGCTTCTTTCCAGTTTTCAGGGGAAGAT
Organism: Chlorocebus sabaeus; assembly: GCF_047675955.1. Classification (NCBI taxonomy): domain Eukaryota; kingdom Metazoa; phylum Chordata; class Mammalia; order Primates; family Cercopithecidae; genus Chlorocebus; species Chlorocebus sabaeus. The sequence continues at coordinate 1,385,590 of NW_027327079.1, read as the reverse complement.
ATTTCCTTTTTCACCATAGCCCTCTATGGGCTTCCAAATATCCCTTTGCCAATTCCACAAGAACAGCCTTAGCGAAAGGCTTCTTGAAGGGAAAGATGTAACTCTGTGAGATGAATTAACAGAACACAGAGCAGTTTCTCAGAAAGCTTCTTTCCAGTTTTGAACGGAAGATATTTCCTTTTTCACCATAGCCCTCTATGGGCTTCCAAATATCCCTTTGCCAATTCCACAAGAACAGCCTTAGCGAAAGGCTTCTTGAAGGGAAAGATGTAACTCTGTGAGATGAATTAACAAACACAGAGCAGTTTCTCAGAAAGCTTCTTTCCAGTTTTGAGCGGAAGATATTTCCTCTTTCACCATAGCCCTCTATGGGCTTCCAAATATCCCTTTGCCAATTCCACAAGAACAGCCTTAGCGAAAGGCTTCTTGAAGGGAAAGATGTAACTCTGTGAGATGAATTAACAGAACATAGAGCAGTTTCTCAGAAAGCTTCTTTCCAGTTTTGAACGGAAGATATTTCCTTTTTCACCATAGCCCTCTATGGGCTTCCAAATATCCCTTTGCCAATTGCACAAGAACAGCCTTAGCGAAAGGCTTCTTAAAGGGAAAGATGTAACTCTGTGAGATGAATTCACAGAACACAGAACAGTTTCTCAGAAAGCTTCTTTCCAGTTTTGAACGGAAGATATTTCCTTTTTCACCGTAGCCCTCTATGGGCTTCCAAATATCCCTTTGCCAATTCGACAAGAACAGCCTTAGCGAAAGGCTTCTTGAAGGGAAAGATGTAACTCTGTGAGATGAATTAACAGAACACAGAGCAGTTTCTCAGAAAGCTTCTTTCCAGTTTTCAGCTAAAGATATTTCCTTTTTCACCATAGCCCTCTATGGGCTTCCAAATATCCCTTTGCCAATTCCACAAGAACAGCCTTAGCGAAAGGCTTCTTGAAGGGAAAGATGTAACTCTGTGAGATGAATTCACAGAACACAGAGCAGTTTCTCAGAAAGCTTCTTTCCAGTTTTGAACGGAAGATATTTCCTTTTTCACCATAGCCCTCTATGGGCTTCCAAATATCCCTTTGCCAATTCCACAAGAACAGCCTTAGCGAAAGGCTTCTTGAAGGGAAACATGTAACTCTGTGAGATGAATTCAGAGAACACAGAGCAGTTTCTCAGAAAGCTTCTTTCCAGTTTTGAACGGAAGATATTTCCTTTTTCACCATAGCCCTCTATGGGCTTCCAAATATCCCTTTGCCAATTCCACAAGAACAGCCTGAGCGAAAGGCTTCTTGAAGGGAAAGATGTAACTCTGTGAGATGAATTAACAGAACACAGAGCCGTTTCTCAGAAAGCTTCTTTCCAGTTTTGAACGGAAGATATTTCCTTTTTCACCATAGCCCTCTATGGGCTTCCAAATATCCCTTTGCCAATTCCACAAGAACAGCCTTAGGGAAAGGCTTCTTGAAGGGAAAGATGTAACTCTGTGAGATGAATTTACAGAACACAGAGCAGTTTCTCAGAAAGCTTCTTTCCAGTTTTCAGGGGAAGATATTTCGTTTTTCACCATAGCCCTCTATGGGCTTCCAAATATCCCTTTGCCAATTCCACAATAACAGCCTTAGCGAAAGGCTTCTTGAAGGGAAAGATGTAACTCTGTGAGATGAATTAACAGAACACAGAGCAGTTTCTCAGAAAGCTTCTTTCCAGTTTTCACCTAAAGATATTTCCTTTTTCACCATAGCCCTCTATGGGCTTCCAAATATCCCTTTGCCAATTCCACAAGAACAGCCTTAGCGAAAGGCTTCTTGAAGGGAAAGATGTAACTCTGTGAGATGAATTAACAGAACACAGAGCCGTTTCTCAGAAAGCTTCTTTCCAGTTTTGAACGGAAGATATTTCCTTTTTCACCATAGCCCTCTATGGGCTTCCAAATATCCCTTTGCCAATTCCACAAGAACAGCCTTAGGGAAAGGCTTCTTGAAGGGAAAGATGTAACTCTGTGAGATGAATTTACAGAACACAGAGCAGTTTCTCAGAAAGCTTCTTTCCAGTTTTTAGGGGAAGATATTTCCTTTTTCACCATAGCCCTCTATGGGCTTCCAAATATCCCTTTACCAATTCCACAAGAACAGCCTTAGCGAAAGGCTTCTTGAAGGGAAAGATGTAACTCTGTGAGATGAATTAACAGAACACAGAGCAGTTTCTCAGAAAGCTTCTTTCCAGTTTTGAACGGAAGATATTTCCTTTTTTACCATAGCCCTCTATGGGCTTCCAAATATCCCTTTGCCAATTCCACAAGAACAGCCTTAGCGAAAGGCTTCTTGAAGGGAAAGATGTAACTCTGTGAGATGAATTAAAAGAACACAGAGCAGTTTCTCAGAAAGATTCTCTCCAGTTTTCAGCGGAAGATATTTCCTTTTTCACCATAGCCCTCTAAGGGCTTCCAAATATCCCTTTGCCATTTCCACAATAACAGCCTTAGCGAAAGGCTTCTTGAAGGGAAAGATGTAACTCTCTGAGATGAATTAACAGAACACAGAGCAGTTTCTCAGAAAGCTTCTTTCCAGTTTTCAGCGGAAGATATTTCCTTTTTCATCATAGCCCTCTATGGGCTTCCAAATATCCCTTTGCCAATTCCACAAGAACAGCCTTAGCGAAAGGCTTCTTGAAGGGAAAGATGTAACTCTGTGAGATGAATTAACAGAACACAGAGCAGTTTCTCAGAAAGCTTCTTTCCAGTTTTGAACGGAAGATATTTCCTTTTTCATCATAGCCCTCTATGGGCTTCCAAATATCCCTTTGCCAATTCCACAAGAACAGCCTTAGGGAAAGGCTTCTTGAAGGGAAAGATGTAACTCTGTGAGATGAATTCACAGAACACAGAGCAGTTTCTCAGAAAGCTTCTTTCCAGTTTTGAACGGAAGATATTTCCTTTTTCACCATAGCCCTCTATGGGCTTCCAAATATCCCTTTGCCAATTCCACAAGAACAGCCTTAGCGAAAGGCTTCTTGAAGGGAAAGATGTAACTCTGTGAGATGAATTCACAGAACACAGAGCAGTTTCTCAGAAAGCTTCTTTCCAGTTTTGAACGGAAGATATTTCCTTTTTCACCGTAGCCCTCTATGGGCTTCCAAATATCCCTTTGCCAATTCCACAAGAACAGCCTTAGCGAAAGGCTTCTTGACGGGAAAGATGTAACTCTGTGAGATGAATTAACAGAACACAGAGCAGTTTCTCAGAAAGCTTCTTTCCAGTTTTCAGCTAAAGATATTTCCTTTTTCACCATAGCCCTCTATGGGCTTCCAAATATCCCTTTGCCAATTCCACAAGAACAGCCTTAGCGAAAGGCTTCTTGAAGGGAAAGATGTAACTCTGTGAGATGAATTCACAGAACACAGAGCAGTTTCTCAGAAAGCTTCTTTCCAGTTTTGAACGGAAGATATTTACTTTTTCATCATAGCCCTCTATGGGCTTCCAAATATCCCTTTGCCAATTCCACAAGAACAGCCTTAGCGAAAGGCTTCTTGAAGGGAAACATGTAACTCTGTGAGATGAATTAACAGAACACAGAGCAGTTTCTCAGAAAGCTTCTTTCCAGTTTTGAACGGAAGATATTTCCTTTTTCAGCATAGCCCTCTATGGGCTTCCAAATATCCCTTTGCCAATTCCACAAGAACAGCCTGAGCGAAAGGCTTCTTGAAGAGAAAGATGTAACTCTGTGAGATGAATTAACAGAACACAGAGCCGTTTCTCAGAAAGCTTCTTTCCAGTTTTGAACGGAAGATATTTCCTTTTTCACCATAGCCCTCTATGGGCTTCCAAATATCCCTTTGCCAATTCCACAAGAACAGCCTTAGGGAAAGGCTTCTTGAAGGGAAAGATGTAACTCTGTGAGATGAATTAACAGAACACAGAGCAGTTTCTCAGAAAGCTTCTTTCCAGTTTTCAGCGGAAGTTATTTCTTTTTTCACCATAGCCCTCTATGGGCTTCCAAATATCCCTTTGCCAATTCCACAAGAACAGCCTTAGCGAAAGGCTTCTTGAAGGGAAAGATGTAACTCTGTGAGATGAATTAACAGAACACAGAGCAGTTTCTCAGAAAGCTTCTTTCCAGTTTTGAACGGAAGATATTTCCTTTTTCACCATAGCCCTCTATGGGCTTCCAAATATCCCTTTGCCAATTCCACAAGAACAGCCTTAGCGAAAGGCTTCTTGAAGGGAAACATGTAACTCTGAGAGATGAATTAAGAGAACACAGAGCAGTTTCTCAGAAAGCTTCTTTCCAGTTTTGAACGGAAGATATTTCCTTTTTCACCATAGCCCTCTATGGGCTTCCAAATATCCCTTTGCCAATTCCACAAGAACAGCCTGAGCGAAAGGCTTCTTGAAGGGAAAGATGTAACTCTGTGAGATGAATTCACAGAACACAGAGAAGATTCTCAGAAAGCTTCTTTCCAGTTTTGAGCGGAAGATATTTCCTTTTTCACCATAGCCCTCTATGGGCTTCCAAATATCCCTTTGCCAATTCCACAAGAACAGCCTTAGCGAAAGTCTTCTTGAAGGGAAAGATGTAACTCTGTGAGATGAATTAACAGAACACAGAGCAGTTTCTCAGAAAGCTTCTTTCCAGTTTTGAACGGAAGATATTTCCTTTTTCACCATAGCCCTCTATGGGCTTCCAAATATCCCTTTACCAATTCCACAAGAACAGCCTTAGCGAAAGGCTTCTTGAAGGGAAAGATGTAACTCTGTGAGATGAATTCACAGAACACAGAGCAGTTTCTCAGAAAGCTTCTTTCCAGTTTTGAACGGAAAATATTTCCTTTTTCACCATAGCCCTCTATGGGCTTCCAAATATCCCTTTGCCAATTCCACAAGAACAGCCTTACAGAAAGGCTTCTTCAAGGCAAAGATGTAACTCTGTGAGATGAATTAACGGAACGCAGAGAAGTTTCTCAGAAAGCTTCTTTCCAGTTTTGAACGGAAGATATTTCCTTTTTCACCATAGCCCTCTATGGGCTTCCAAATATCCCTTTGCGAATTCCACAAGAACAGCCTTAGCGAAAGGCTTCTTGAAGGGAAAGATGTAACTCTGTGAGATGAATTAAAAGAACACAGAGCAGTTTCTCAGAAAGCTTCTTTCCAGGTTTCAGCGGAAGATATTTCCTTTTTCACCATAGCCCTCTATGGGCTTCCAAATATCCCTTTGCCAATTCCACAATAACAGCCTTAGCGAAAGGCTTCTTGAAGGGAAAGATGTAACTCTGTGAGATGAATTAACAGAACACAGAGCAGTTTCTCAGAAAGCTTCTTTCCAGTTTTCAGCTAAAGATATTTCCTTTTTCACCATAGCCCTCTATGGGCTTCCAAATATCCCTTTGCCAATTCCAGAAGAACAGCCTTAGCGAAAGGCTTCTTGAAGGGAAAGATGTAACTCTGTGAGATGAATTAACAGAACACAGAGCCGTTTCTCAGAAAGCTTCTTTCCAGTTTTGAACGGAAGATATTTCCTTTTTCACCATAGCCCTCTATGGTCTTCCAAATATCCCTTTGCCAATTCCACAAGAACAGCCTTAGGGAAAGGCTTCTTGAAGGGAAAGATGTAACTCTGTGAGATGAATTTACAGAACACAGAGCCGTTTCTCAGAAAGCTTCTTTCCAGTTTTCAGGGGAAGATATTTCCTTTTTCACCATAGCCCTCTATGGGCTTCCAAATATCCCTTTGCCAATTCCACAAGAACAGCCTTAGCGAAAGGCTTCTTGAAGGGAAAGATGTAACTCTGTGAGATGAATTCACAGAACACAGAGCAGTTTCTCAGAAAGCTTCTTTCCAGTTTTGAACGGAAGATATTTCCTTTTTCACCATAGCCCTCTATGGGCTTCCAAATATCCCTTTGCCAATTCCACAAGAACAGCCTTAGCGAAAGGCTTCTTGAAGGGAGACATGTAACTCTGTGAGATGAATTAAGAGAACACAGAGCAGTTTCTCAGAAAGCTTCTTTCCAGTTTTGAACGGAAGATATTTCCTTTTTCAGCATAGCCCTCTATGGGCTTCCAAATATCCCTTTGCCAATTCCACAAGAACAGCCTGAGCGAAAGGCTTCTTGAAGGGAAAGATGTAACTCTGTGAGATGAATTAACAGAACACAGAGCCGTTTCTCAGAAAGCTTCTTTCCAGTTTTGAACGGAAGATATTTCCTTTTTCACCATAGCCCTCTATGGGCTTAAAATATCCCTTTGCCAATTCCACAAGAACAGCCTTAGGGAAAGGCTTCTTGAAGGGAAAGATGTAACTCTGTGAGATGAATTTACAGAACACAGAGCAGTTTCTCAGAAAGCTTCTTTCCAGTTTTCAGGGGAAGATATTTCCTTTTTCACCATAGCCCTCTATGGGCTTCCAAATATCCCTTTGCCAATTCCACAAGGACAGCCTTAGCGAAAGGCTTCTTGAAGGGAAAGATGTAACTCTGTGAGATGAATTAACAGAACACAGAGCAGTTTCTCAGAAAGCTTCTTTCCAGTTTTCAGCGGAAGATATTTCCTTTTTCATCATAGCCCTCTATGGGCTTCCAAATATCCCTTTGCCAATTCCACAAGAACAGCCTTAGCGAAAGGCTTCTTGAAGGGAAAGATGTAACTCTGTGAGATGAATTAACAGAACACAGAGCAGTTTCTCAGAAAGCTTCTTTCCAGTTTTGAACGGAAGATGTTTCCTTTTTCAACATAGCCCTCTATGGTCTTCCAAATATCCCTTTGCCAATTCCACAAGAACAGCCTTAGCGAAAGGCTTCTTGAAGGGAAACATGTAACTCTGAGAGATGAATTAAGAGAACACAGAGCAGTTTCTCAGAAAGCTTCTTTCCAGTTTTGAACGGAAGATATTTCCTTTTTCACCATAGCCCTCTATGGGCTTCCAAACATCCCTTTGCCAATTCCACAAGAACAGCCTGAGCGAAAGGCTTCTTGAAGGGAAAGATGTAACTCTGTGAGATGAATTCACAGAACACAGAGAAGTTTCTCAGAAAGCTTCTTTCCAGTTTTGAGCGGAAGATATTTCCTTTTTCACCAGAGCCCTCTATGGGCTTCCAAATATCCCTTTGCCAATTCCACAAGAACAGCCTTAGCGAAAGTCTTCTTGAAGGGAAAGATGTAACTCTGTGAGATGAATTAACAGAACACAGAGCAGTTTCTCAGAAAGCTTCTTTCCAGTTTTGAACGGAAGATATTTCCTTTTTCACCATAGCCCTCTATGGGCTTCCAAATATCCCTTTACCAATTCCACAAGAACAGCCTTAGCGAAAGGCTTCTTGAAGGGAAAGATGTAACTCTGTGAGATGAATTCACAGAACACAGAGCAGTTTCTCAGAAAGCTTCTTTCCAGTTTTGAACGGAAAATATTTCCTTTTTCACCATAGCCCTCTATGGGCTTCCAAATATCCCTTTGCCAATTCCACAAGAACAGCCTTACAGAAAGGCTTCTTCAAGGCAAAGATGTAACTCTGTGAGATGAATTTACGGAACGCAGAGAAGTTTCTCAGAAAGCTTCTTTCCAGTTTTGAACGGAAGATATTTCCTTTTTCACCATAGCCCTCTATGGGCTTCCAAATATCCCTTTGCCAATTCCACAAGAACAGCCTTAGCGAAAGGCTTCTTGAAGGGAAAGATGTAACTCTGTGAGATGAATTAAAAGAACACAGAGCAGTTTCTCAGAAAGCTTCTTTCCAGGTTTCAGCGGAAGATATTTCCTTTTTCACCATAGCCCTCTATGGGCTTCCAAATATCCCTTTGCCAATTCCACAAGAACAGCCTGAGCGAAAGGCTTCTTGAAGGGAAAGATGTAACTCTGTGAGATGAATTAACAGAACACAGAGCAGTTTCTCAGAAAGCTTCTTTCCAGTTTTCAGCTAAAGATATTTCCTTTTTCACCATAGCCCTCTATGGGCTTCCAAATATCCCTTTGCCAATTCCAGAAGAACAGCCTTAGCGAAAGGCTTCTTGAAGGGAAAGATGTAACTCTGTGAGATGAATTAACAGAACACAGAGCCGTTTCTCAGAAAGCTTCTTTCCAGTTTTGAACGGAAGATATTTCCTTTTTCACCATAGCCCTCTATGGTCTTCCAAATATCCCTTTGCCAATTCCACAAGAACAGCCTTAGGGAAAGGCTTCTTGAAGGGAAAGATGTAACTCTGTGAGATGAATTTACAGAACACAGAGCAGTTTCTCAGAAAGCTTCTTTCCAGTTTTCAGGGGAAGATATTTCCTTTTTCACCATAGCCCTCTATGGGCTTCCAAACATCCCTTTGCCAATTCCACAAGAACAGCCTTAGCGAAAGGCTTCTTGAAGGGAAAGATGTAACTCTGTGAGATGAATTAACAGAACACAGAGCAGTTTCTCAGAAAGCTTCTTTCCAGTTTTCAGCTAAAGATATTTCCTTTTTCACCATAGCCCTCTATGGGCTTCCAAATATCCCTTTGCCAATTCCACAAGAACAGCCTTAGCGAAAGGCTTCTTGAAGGGAAAGATGTAACTCTGTGAGATGAATTCACAGAACACAGAGCAGTTTCTCAGAAAGCTTCTTTCCAGTTTTGAACGGAAGATATTTCCTTTTTCACCATAGCCCTCTATGGGCTTCCAAATATCCCTTTGCCAATTCCACAAGAACAGCCTTAGCGAAAGGCTTCTTGAAGGGAAACATGTAACTCTGTGAGATGAATTAAGAGAACACAGAGCAGTTTCTCAGAAAGCTTCTTTCCAGTTTTGAGCGGAAGATATTTCCTTTTTCACCATAGCCCTCTATGGGCTTCCAAATATCCCTTTGCCAATTCCACAAGAACAGCCTTAGCGAAAGGCTTCTTGAAGGGAAAGATGTAACTCTGTGAGATGAATTAACAGAACACAGAGCCGTTTCTCAGAAAGCTTCTTTCCAGTTTTGAACGGATGATATTTCCTTTTTCACCATAGCCCTCTATGGGCTTCCAAATATCCCTTTGCCAATTCCACAAGAACAGCCTTAGGGAAAGGCTTCTTGAAGGGAAAGATGTAACTCTGTGAGATGAATTTACAGAACACAGAGCAGTTTCTCAGAAAGCTTCTTTCCAGTTTTTAGGGGAAGATATTCCCTTTTTCACCATAGCCCTCTATGGGCTTCCAAATATCCCTTTACCAATTCCACAAGAACAGCCTTAGGGAAAGGCTTCTTGAAGGGAAAGATGTAACTCTGTGAGATGAATTAACAGAACACAGAGCAGTTTCTCAGAAAGCTTCTTTCCAGTTTTGAACGGAAGATATTTCCTTTTTCACCATAGCCCTCTATGGGCTTCCAAATATCCCTTTGCCAATTCCACAAGAACAGCCTTAGCGAAAGGCTTCTTGAATGGAAAGATGTAACTCTGTGAGATGAATTAAAAGAACACAGAGCAGTTTCTCAGAAAGATTCTCTCCAGTTTTCAGCGGAAGATATTTCCTTTTTCACCATAGCCCTCTAAGGGCTTCCAAATATCCCTTTGCCATTTCCACAATAACAGACTTAGCGAAAGGCTTCTTGAAGGGAAAGATGTAACTCTCTGAGATGAATTAACAGAACACAGAGCAGTTTCTCAGAAAGCTTCTTTCCAGTTTTCAGCGGAAGATATTTCCTTTTTCATCATAGCCCTCTATGGGCTTCCAAATATCCCTTTGCCAATTCCACAAGAACAGCCTTAGCGAAAGGCTTCTTGAAGGGAAAGATGTAACTCTGTGAGATGAATTAACAGAACACAGAGCAGTTTCTCAGAAAGCTTCTTTCCAGTTTTGAACGGAAGATATTTCCTTTTTCATCATAGCCCTCTATGGGCTTCCAAATATCCCTTTGCCAATTCCACAAGAACAGCCTTAGGGAAAGGCTTCTTGAAGGGAAAGATGTAACTCTGTGAGATGAATTCACAGAACACAGAGCAGTTTCTCAGAAAGCTTCTTTCCAGTTTTGAACGGAAGATATTTCCTTTTTCACCATAGCCCTCTATGGGCTTCCAAATATCCCTTTGCCAATTGCACTAGAACAGCCATAGCGAAAGGCTTCTTAAAGGGAAAGATGTAACTCTGTGAGATGAATTCACAGAACACAGAGCAGTTTCTCAGAAAGCTTCTTTCCAGTTTTGAACGGAAGATATTTCCTTTTTCACCGTAGCCCTCTATGGGCTTCCAAATATCCCTTTGCCAATTCCACAAGAACAGCCTTAGCGAAAGGCTTCTTGACGGGAAAGATGTAACTCTGTGAGATGAATTAACAGAACACAGAGCAGTTTCTCAGAAAGCTTCTTTCCAGTTTTCAGCTAAAGATATTTCCTTTTTCACCATAGCCCTCTATGGGCTTCCAAATATCCCTTTGCCAATTCCACAAGGACAGCCTTAGCGAAAGGCTTCTTGAAGGGAAAGATGTAACTCTGTGAGATGAATTCACAGAACACAGAGCAGTTTCTCAGAAAACTTCTTTCCAGTTTTGAACGGAAGATATTTCCTTTTTCACCATAGCCCTCTATGGGCTTCCAAATATCCCTTTGCCAATTCCACAAGAACAGCCTTAGCGAAAGGCTTCTTGAAGGGAAACATGTAACTCTGTGAGATGAATTAAGAGAACACAGAGCAGTTTCTCAGAAAGCTTCTTTCCAGTTTTGAACGGAAGATATTTCCTTTTTCAGCATAGCCCTCTATGGGCTTCCAAATATCCCTTTGCCAATTCCACAAGAACAGCCTGAGCGAAAGGCTTCTTGAAGGGAAAGATGTAACTCTGTGAGATGAATTAACAGAACACAGAGCCGTTTCTCAGAAAGCTTCTTTCCAGTTTTGAACGGAAGATATTTCCTTTTTCACCATAGCCCTCTATGGGCTTCCAAATATCCCTTTGCCAATTCCACAAGAACAGCCTTAGGGAAAGGCTTCTTGAAGGGAAAGATGTAACTCTGTGAGATGAATTAACAGAACACAGAGCAGTTTCTCAGAAAGCTTCTTTCCAGTTTTCAGCGGAAGTTATTTCTTTTTTCACCATAGCCCTCTATGGGCTTCCAAATATCCCTTTGCCAATTCCACAAGAACAGCCTTAGCGAAAGGCTTCTTGAAGGGAAAGATGTAACTCTGTGAGATGAATTAACAGAACACAGAGCAGTTTCTCAGAAAGCTTCTTTCCAGTTTTGAACGGAAGATATTTCCTTTTTCACCATAGCCCTCTATGGGCTTCCAAATATCCCTTTGCCAATTCCACAAGAACAGCCTTAGCGAAAGGCTTCTTGAAGGGAAACATGTAACTCTGAGAGATGAATTAAGAGAACACAGAGCAGTTTCTCAGAAAGCTTCTTTCCAGTTTTGAACGGAAGATATTTCCTTTTTCACCATAGCCCTCTATGGGCTTCCAAATATCCCTTTGCCAATTCCACAAGAACAGCCTTAGCGAAAGGCTTCTTGAAGGGAAAGATGTAACTCTGTGAGATGAATTAACAGAACACAGAGCAGTTTCTCAGAAAGCTTCTTTCCAGTTTTGAACGGAAGATATTTCCTTTTTCACCATAGCCCTCTATGGGCTTCCAAATATCCCTTTACCAATTCCACAAGAACAGCCTTAGCGAAAGGCTTCTTGAAGGGAAAGATGTAACTCTGTGAGATGAATTCACAGAACACAGAGCAGTTTCTCAGAAAGCTTCTTTCCAGTTTTGAACGGAAAATATTTCCTTTTTCACCATAGCCCTCTATGGGCTTCCAAATATCCCTTTGCCAATTCCACAAGAACAGCCTTACAGAAAGGCTTCTTCAAGGCAAAGATGTAACTCTGTGAGATGAATTAACGGAACGCAGAGAAGTTTCTCAGAAAGCTTCTTTCCAGTTTTGAACGGAAGATATTTCCTTTTTCACCATAGCCCTCTATGGGCTTCCAAATATCCCTTTGCCAATTCCACAAGAACAGCCTTAGCGAAAGGCTTCTTGAAGGGAAAGATGTAACTCTGTGAGATGAATTAAAAGAACACAGAGCAGTTTCTCAGAAAGCTTCTTTCCAGGTTTCAGCGGAAGATATTTCCTTTTTCACCATAGCCCTCTATGGGCTTCCAAATATCCCTTTGCCAATTCCACAATAACAGCCTTAGCGAAAGGCTTCTTGAAGGGAAAGATGTAACTCTGTGAGATGAATTAACAGAACACAGAGCAGTTTCTCAGAAAGCTTCTTTCCAGTTTTCAGCTAAAGATATTTCCTTTTTCACCATAGCCCTCTATGGGCTTCCAAATATCCCTTTGCCAATTCCAGAAGAACAGCCTTAGCGAAAGGCTTCTTGAAGGGAAAGATGTAACTCTGTGAGATGAATTAACAGAACACAGAGCAGTTTCTCAGAAAGCTTCTTTCCAGTTTTGAACGGAAGATATTTCCTTTTTCACCATAGCCCTCTATGGGCTTCCAAATATCCCTTTACCAATTCCACAAGAACAGCCTTAGCGAAAGGCTTCTTGAAGGGAAAGATGTAACTCTGTGAGATGAATTCACAGAACACAGAGCAGTTTCTCAGAAAGCTTCTTTCCAGTTTTGAACGGAAAATATTTCCTTTTTCACCATAGCCCTCTATGGGCTTCCAAATATCCCTTTGCCAATTCCACAAGTACAGCCTTACAGAAAGGCTTCTTCAAGGCAAAGATGTAACTCTGTGAGATGAATTAACGGAACGCAGAGAAGTTTCTCAGAAAGCTTCTTTCCAGTTTTGAACGGAAGATATTTCCTTTTTCACCATAGCCCTCTATGGGCTTCCAAATATCCCTTTGCCAATTCCACAAGAACAGCCTTAGCGAAAGGCTTCTTGAAGGGAAAGATGTAACTCTGTGAGATGAATTAAAAGAACACAGAGCAGTTTCTCAGAAAGCTTCTTTCCAGGTTTCAGCGGAAGATATTTCCTTTTTCACCATAGCCCTCTATGGGCTTCCAAATATCCCTTTGCCAATTCCACAATAACAGCCTTAGCGAAAGGCTTCTTGAAGGGAAAGATGTAACTCTGTGAGATGAATTAACAGAACACAGAGCAGTTTCTCAGAAAGCTTCTTTCCAGTTTTCAGCTAAAGATATTTCCTTTTTCACCATAGCCCTCTATGGGCTTCCAAATATCCCTTTGCCAATTCCAGAAGAACAGCCTTAGCGAAAGGCTTCTTGAAGGGAAAGATGTAACTCTGTGAGATGAATTAACAGAAGACAGAGCCGTTTCTCAGAAAGCTTCTTTCCAGTTTTGAACGGAAGATATTTCCTTTTTCACCATAGCCCTCTATGGTCTTCCAAATATCCCTTTGCCAATTCCACAAGAACAGCCTTAGGGAAAGGCTTCTTGAAGGGAAAGATGTAACTCTGTGAGATGAATTTACAGAACACAGAGCAGTTTCTCAGAAAGCTTCTTTCCAGTTTTCAGGGGAAGATATTTCCTTTTTCACCATAGCCCTCTATGGGCTTCCAAATATCCCTTTGCCAATTCCACAAGAACAGCCTTAGCGAAAGGCTTCTTGAAGGGAAAGATGTAACTCTGTGAGATGAATTCACAGAACACAGAGCAGTTTCTCAGAAAGCTTCTTTCCAGTTTTGAACGGAAGATATTTCCTTTTTCACCATAGCCCTCTATGGGCTTCCAAATATCCCTTTGCCAATTCCACAAGAACAGCCTTAGCGAAAGGCTTCTTGAAGGGAGACATGTAACTCTGTGAGATGAATTAAGAGAACACAGAGCAGTTTCTCAGAAAGCTTCTTTCCAGTTTTGAACGGAAGATATTTCCTTTTTCAGCATAGCCCTCTATGGGCTTCCAAATATCCCTTTGCCAATTCCACAAGAACAGCCTGAGCGAAAGGCTTCTTGAAGGGAAAGATGTAACTCTGTGAGATGAATTAACAGAACACAGAGCCGTTTCTCAGAAAGCTTCTTTCCAGTTTTGAACGGAAGATATTTCCTTTTTCACCATAGCCCTCTATGGGCTTAAAATATCCCTTTCCCAATTCCACAAGAACAGCCTTAGGGAAAGGCTTCTTGAAGGGAAAGATGTAACTCTGTGAGATGAATTTACAGAACACAGAGCAGTTTCTCAGAAAGCTTCTTTCCAGTTTTCAGGGGAAGATATTTCCTTTTTCACCATAGCCCTCTATGGGCTTCCAAATATCCCTTTGCCAATTCCACAAGGACAGCCTTAGCGAAAGGCTTCTTGAAGGGAAAGATGTAACTCTGTGAGATGAATTAACAGAACACAGAGCAGTTTCTCAGAAAGCTTCTTTCCAGTTTTCAGCGGAAGATATTTCCTTTTTCATCATAGCCCTCTATGGGCTTCCAAATATCCCTTTGCCAATTCCACAAGAACAGCCTTAGCGAAAGGCTTCTTGAAGGGAAAGATGTAACTCTGTGAGATGAATTAACAGAACACAGAGCAGTTTCTCAGAAAGATTCTTTCCAGTTTTGAACGGAAGATATTTCCTTTTTCACCATAGCCCTCTATGGGCTTCCAAATATCCCTTTGCCAATTCCACAAGAACAGCCTTTGCGAAAGGCTTCTTGAAGGGAAACATGTAACTCTGAGAGATGAATTAAGAGAACACAGAGCAGTTTCTCAGAAAGCTTCTTTCCAGTTTTGAACGGAAGATATATCCTTTTTCACCATAGCCCTCTATGGGCTTCCAAATATCCCTTTGCCAATTCCACAAGAACAGCCTGAGCGAAAGGCTTCTTGAAGGGAAAGATGTAACTCTGTGAGATGAATTCACAGAACACAGAGAAGTTTCTCAGAAAGCTTCTTTCCAGTTTTGAGCGGAAGATATTTCCTTTTTCACCATAGCCCTCTATGGGCTTCCAAATATCCCTTTGCCAATTCCACAAGAACAGCCTTAGCGAAAGTCTTCTTGAAGGGAAAGATGTAACTCTGTGAGATGAATTAACAGAACACAGAGCAGTTTCTCAGAAAGCTTCTTTCCAGTTTTGAACGGAAGATATTTCCTTTTTCACCATAGCCCTCTATGGGCTTCCAAATATCCCTTTACCAATTCCACAAGAACAGCCTTAGCGAAAGGCTTCTTGAAGGGAAAGATGTAACTCTGTGAGATGAAATCACAGAACACAGAGCAGTTTCTCAGAAAGCTTCTTTCCAGTTTTGAACGGAAAATATTTCCTTTTTCACCATAGCCCTCTATGGGCTTCCAAATATCCCTTTGCCAATTACACAAGAACAGCCTTACAGAAAGGCTTCTTCAAGGCAAAGATGTAACTCTGTGAGATGAATTTACGGAACGCAGAGAAGTTTCTCAGAAAGCTTCTTTCCAGTTTTGAACGGAAGATATTTCCTTTTTCACCATAGCCCTCTATGGGCTTCCAAATATCCCTTTGCCAATTCCACAAGAACAGCCTTAGCGAAAGGCTTCTTGAAGGGAAAGATGTAACTCTGTGAGATGAATTAAAAGAACACAGAGCAGTTTCTCAGAAAGCTTCTTTCCAGGTTTCAGCGGAAGATATTTCCTTTTTCACCATAGCCCTCTATGGGCTTCCAAATATCCCTTTGCCAATTCCACAAGGACAGCCTTAGCGAAAGGCTTCTTGAAGGGAAAGATGTAACTCTGTGAGATGAATTAACAGAACACAGAGCAGTTTCTCAGAAAGCTTCTTTCCAGTTTTGAACGGAAGATATTTCCTTTTTCACCGTAGCCCTCTATGGGCTTCCAAATATCCCTTTGCCAATTCCACAAGAACAGCCTTAGCGAAAGGCTTCTTGAAGGGAAAGATGTAACTCTGTGAGATGAATTCACAGAACACAGAGCAGTTTCTCAGAAAGCTTCTTTCCAGTTTTCAGCTAAAGATATTTCCTTTTTCACCATACCCCTCTATGGGCTTCCAAATATCCCTTTGCCAATTCCACAAGAACAGCCTTAGCGAAAGGCTTCTTGAAGGGAAAGATGTAACTCTGTGAGATGAATTCACAGAACACAGAGCAGTTTCTCAGAAAGCTTCTTTCCAGTTTTGAACGGAAGATATTTCCTTTTTCACCATAGCCCTCTATGGGCTTCCAAATATCCCTTTGCCAATTCCACAAGAACAGCCTTAGCGAAAGGCTTCTTGAAGGGAAACATGTAATTCTGTGAGATGAATTAAGAGAACACAGAGCAGTTTCTCAGAATGCTTCTTTCCAGTTTTGAACGGAAGATATTTCCTTTTTCACCATAGCCCTCTATGGGCTTCCAAATATCCCTTTGCCAATTCCACAAGAACAGCCTGATCGAAAGGCTTCTTGAAGGGAAAGAGGTAACTCTGTGAGATGAATTAACAGAACACAGAGCCGTTTCTCAGAAAGCTTCTTTCCAGTTTTGAACGGAAGATATTTCCTTTTTCACCATAGCCCTCTATGGGCTTCCAAATATCCCTTTGCCAATTCCACAAGAACAGCCTTAGGGAAAGGCTTCTTGAAGGGAAAGATGTAACTCTGTGAGATGAATTTACAGAACACAGAGCAGTTTCTCAGAAAGCTTCTTTCCAGTTTTCAGGGGAAGATATTTCCTTTTTCACCATAGCCCTCTATGGGCTTCCAAATATCCCTTTGCCAATTCCACAAGGACAGCCTTAGCGAAAGGCTTCTTGAAGGGAAAGATGTAACTCTGTGAGATGAATTAAAAGAACACAGAGCAGTTTCTCAGAAAGCTTCTTTCCAGGTTTCAGCGGAAGATATTTCCTTTTTCACCATAGCCCTCTATGGGCTTCCAAATATCCCTTTGCCAATTCCACAATAACAGCCTTAGCGAAAGGCTTCTTGAAGGGAAAGATGTAACTCTGTGAGATGAATTAACAGAACCCAGAGCAGTTTCTCAGAAAGCTTCTTTCCAGTTTTCACCTAAAGATATTTCCTTTTTCACCATAGCCCTCTATGGGCTTCCAAATATCCCTTTGCCAATTCCACAAGAACAGCCTTAGCGAAAGGCTTCTTGAAGGGAAAGATGTAACTCTGTGAGATGAATTAACAGAACACAGAGCCGTTTCTCAGAAAGCTTCTTTCCAGTTTTGAACGGAAGATATTTCCTTTTTCACCATAGCCCTCTATGGGCTTCCAAATATCCCTTTGCCAATTCCACAAGAACAGCCTTAGGGAAAGGCTTCTTGAAGGTAAAGATGTAACTCTGTGAGATGAATTTACAGAACACAGAGCAGTTTCTCAGAAAGCTTCTTTCCAGTTTTTAGGGGAAGATATTTCCTTTTTCACCATAGCCCTCTATGGGCTTCCAAATATCCCTTTACCAATTCCACAAGAACAGCCTTAGCGAAAGGCTTCTTGAAGGGAAAGATGTAACTCTGTGAGATGAATTAACAGAACACAGAGCAGTTTCTCAGAAAGCTTCTTTCCAGTTTTGAACGGAAGATATTTCCTTTTTCACCATAGCCCTCTATGGGCTTCCAAATATCCCTTTGCCAATTCCACAAGAACAGCCTTAGCGAAAGGCTTCTTGAAGGGAAAGATGTAACTCTGTGAGATGAATTAAAAGAACACAGAGCAGTTTCTCAGAAAGATTCTCTCCAGTTTTCAGCGGAAGATATTTCCTTTTTCACCATAGCCCTCTAAGGGCTTCCAAATATCCCTTTGCCATTTCCACAATAACAGCCTTAGCGAAAGGCTTCTTGAAGGGAAAGATGTAACTCTCTGAGATGAATTAACAGAACACAGAGCAGTTTCTCAGAAAGCTTCTTTCCAGTTTTCAGCGGAAGATATTTCCTTTTTCATCATAGCCCTCTATGGGCTTCCAAATATCCCTTTGCCAATTCCACAAGAACAGCCTTAGCGAAAGGCTTCTTGAAGGGAAAGATGTAACTCTGTGAGATGAATTAACAGAACACAGAGCAGTTTCTCAGAAAGCTTCTTTCCAGTTTTGAACGGAAGATATTTCCTTTTTCATCATAGCCCTCTATGGGCTTCCAAATATCCCTTTGCCAATTCCACAAGAACAGCCTTAGGGAAAGGCTTCTTGAAGGGAAAGATGTAACTCTGTGAGATGAATTCACAGAACACAGAGCAGTTTCTCAGAAAGCTTCTTTCCAGTTTTGAACGGAAGATATTTCCTTTTTCACCATAACCCTCTATGGGCTTCCAAATATCCCTTTGCCAATTCCACAAGAACAGCCTTAGCGAAAGGCTTCTTGAAGGGAAAGATGTAACTCTGTGAGATGAATTCACAGAACACAGAGCAGTTTCTCAGAAAGCCTCATTCCAGTTTTGAACGGTAAATATTTCCTTTTTCACCATAGCCCTCTATGGGCTTCCAAATATCCCTTTGCCAATTCCACAAGAACAGCCTTAGCGAAAGGCTTCTTGAAGGGAAAGATGTAACTCTGTGAGATGAATTAACAAACACAGAGCAGTTTCTCAGAAAGCTTCTTTCCAGTTTTGAGCGGAAAATATTTCCTCTTTCACCATAGCCCTCTATGGGCTTCCAAATATCCCTTTGCCAATTCCACAAAAACAGCCTTAGCGAAAGGCTTCTTGAAGGGAAAGATGTAACTCTGTGAGATGAATTAACAGAACATAGAGCAGTTTCTCAGAAAGCTTCTTTCCAGTTTTGAACGGAAGATATTTCCTTTTTCACCATAGCCCTCTATGGGCTTCCAAATATCCCTTTCCAATTGCACAAGAACAGCCTTAGCGAAAGGCTTCTTAAAGGGAATGATGTAACTCTGTGAGATGAATTAACAGAACACAGAGCAGTTTCTCAGAAAGCTTCTTTCCAGTTTTGAACGGAAGATATTTCCTTTTTCACCGTAGCCCTCTATGGGCTTCCAAATATCCCTTTGCCAATTCCACAAGAACAGCCTTAGCGAAAGGCTTCTTGAAGGGAAAGATGTAACTCTGTGAGATGAATTAACAGAACACAGAGCAGTTTCTCAGAAATCTTCTTTCCAGTTTTCAGCGGAAGATATTTCCTTTTTCATCATAGCCCTCTATGGGCTTCCACATATCCCTTTGCCAATTCCACAAGAACAGCCTTAGGGAAAGGCTTCTTGAAGGGAAAGATGTAACTCTGTGAGATGAATTCACAGAACACAGAGCAGTTTCGCAGAAAGCTTCTTTCCAGTTTTGAACGGAAGATATTTCCTTTATCACCATAGCCCTCTATGGGCTTCCAAATATCCCTTTGCCAATTCCACAAGAACAGCCTTAGCGAAAGGCTTCTTGAAGGGAAAGATGTAACTCTGTGAGATGAATTTACAGAACACAGAGCAGTTTCTCAGAAAGCCTCATTCCAGTTTTGAACGGTAAATATTTCCTTTTTCACCATAGCCCTCTATGGGCTTCCAAATATCCCTTTGCCAATTCCACAAGAACAGCCTTAGCGAAAGGCTTCTTGAAGGGAAAGATGTAACTCTGTGAGATGAATTTACAGAACACAGAGCAGTTTCTCAGAAAGCCTCATTCCAGTTTTGAACGGTAAATATTTCCTTTTTCACCATAGCCCTCTATGGGCTTCCAAATATCCCTTTGCCAATTCCACAAGAACAGCCTTAGCGAAAGGCTTCTTGAAGGGAAAGATGTAACTCTGTGAGATGAATTAACAAACACAGAGCAGTTTCTCAGAAAGCTTCTTTCCAGTTTTGAGCGGAAGATATTTCCTCTTTCACCATAGCCCTCTATGGGCTTCCAAATATCCCTTTGCCAATTCAACAAGAACAGCCTTAGCGAAAGGCTTCTTGAAGGGAAAGATGTAACTCTGTGAGATGAATTAACAGAACATAGAGCAGTTTCTCAGAAAGCTTCTTTCCAGTTTTGAACGGAAGATATTTCCTTTTTCACCATAGCCCTCTATGGGCTTCCAAATATCCCTTTGCCAATTGCACAAGAACAGCCTTAGCGAAAGGCTTCTTAAAGGGAAAGATGTAACTCTGTGAGATGAATTCACAGAACACAGAGCAGTTTCTCAGAAAGCTTCTTTCCAGTTTTGAACGGAAGATATTTCCTTTTTCACCGTAGCCCTCTATGGGCTTCCAAATATCCCTTTGCCAATTCCACAAGAACAGCCTTAGCGAAAGGCTTCTTGACGGGAAAGATGTAACTCTGTGAGATGAATTAACAGAACACAGAGCAGTTTCTCAGAAAGCTTCTTTCCAGTTTTCAGCTAAAGATATTTCCTTTTTCACCATAGCCCTCTATGGGCTTCCAAATATCCCTTTGCCAATTCTACAAGAACAGCCTTAGCGAAAGGCTTCTTGAAGGGAAAGATGTAACTCTGTGAGATGAATTCACAGAACACAGAGCAGTTTCTCAGAAAGCTTCTTTCCAGTTTTGAACGGAAGATATTTCCTTTTTCACCATAGCCCTCTATGGGCTTCCAAATATCCCTTTGCCAATTCCACAAGAACAGCCTGAGCGAAAGGCTTCTTGAAGGGAAACATGTAACTCTGTGAGATGAATTAAGAGAACACAGAGCAGTTTCTCAGAAAGCTTCTTTCCAGTTTTGAACGGAAGATATTTCCTTTTTCACCATAGCCCTCTATGGGCTTCCAAATATCCCTTTGCCAATTCCACAAGAACAGCCTTAGGGAAAGGCTTCTTGAAGGGAAAGATGTATCTCTGTGAGATGAATTTACAGAACACAGAGCAGTTTCTCAGAAAGCTTCTTTCCAGTTTTCAGGGGAAGATATTTCCTTTTTCACCATAGCCCTCTATGGGCTTCCAAATATCCCTTTGCCAATTCCACAAGGACAGCCTTAGCGAAAGGCTTCTTGAAGGGAAAGATGTAACTCTGTGAGATGAATTAACAGAACACAGAGCAGTTTCTCAGAAAGCTTCTTTCCAGTTTTCCACGGAAGATATTTCCTTTTTCATCATAGCCCTCTATGGGCTTCCAAATATCCCTTTGCCAATTCCACAAGAACAACCTTAGCGGAAGGCTTCTTGAAGGGAAAGATGTAACTCTGTGAGATGAATTAACAGAACACAGAGCAGTTTCTCAGAAAGCTTCTTTCCAGTTTTGAACGGAAGATATTTCCTTTTTCACCATAGCCCTCTATGGGCTTCCAAATATCCCTTTGCCAATTCCACAAGAACAGCCTTAGGGAAAGGCTTCTTGAAGGGAAAGATGTAACTCTGTGAGATGAATTCACAGAACACAGAGCAGTTTCTCAGAAAGCTTCTTTCCAGTTTTGAACGGAAGATATTTCCTTTGTCACCATAGCCCTCTATGGGCTTCCAAATATCCCTTTGCCAATTCCACAAGAACAGCCTTAGCGAAAGGCTTCTTGAAGGGAAAGATGTAACTCTGTGAGATGAATTAACAGAACACAGAGCAGTTTCTCAGAAAGCTTCTTTCCAGTTTTCAGCGGAAGTCATTTCTTTTTTCACCATAGCCCTCTATGGGCTTCCAAATATCCCTTTGCCAATTCTACAAGAACAGCCTTAGCGAAAGGCTTCTTGAAGGGAAAGATGTAACTCTGTGAGATGAATTAACAGAACACAGAGCAGTTTCTCAGAAAGCTTCTTTCCAGTTTTGAACGGAAGATATTTCCTTTTTCACCATAGCCCTCTATGGGCTTCCAAATATCCCTTTGCCAATTCCACAAGAACACCTTAGCGAAAGGCTTCTTGAAGGGAAACATGTAACTCTGAGAGATGAATTAAGAGAACACAGAGCAGTTTCTCAGAAAGCTTCTTTCCAGTTTTGAACGGAAGATATTTCCTTTTTCACCATAGCCCTCTATGGGCTTCCAAATATCCCTTTGCCAATTCCACAAGAACAGCCTGAGCGAAAGGCTTCTTGAAGGGAAAGATGTAACTCTGTGAGATGAATTCACAGAACACAGAGAAGTTTCTCAGAAAGCTTCTTTCCAGTTTTGAGCGGAAGATATTTCCTTTTTCACCATAGCCCTCTATGGGCTTCCAAATATCCCTTTGCCAATTCCACAAGAACAGCCTTAGCGAAAGTCTTCTTGAAGGGAAAGATGTAACTCTGTGAGATGAATTAACAGAACACAGAGCAGTTTC
The DNA here is from genome assembly GCF_047675955.1 of Chlorocebus sabaeus. Classification (NCBI taxonomy): domain Eukaryota; kingdom Metazoa; phylum Chordata; class Mammalia; order Primates; family Cercopithecidae; genus Chlorocebus; species Chlorocebus sabaeus. The sequence goes on along the minus strand of NW_027327079.1, from coordinate 1,363,615 downwards.
TCAGAAAGCTTCTTTCCAGTTTTGAACGGAAGATATTTCCTTTTTCACCATAGCCCTCTATGGGCTTCCAAATATCCCCTTACGAATTCCACAAGAACAGCCTTAGCGAAAGGCTTCTTGAAGGGAAAGATGTAACTCTGTGAGATGAATTCACAGAACACAGAGCAGTTTCTCAGAAAGCTTCTTTCCAGTTTTGAACGGAAAATATTTCCTTTTTCACCATAGCCCTCTATGGGCTTCCAAATATCCCTTTGCCAATTCCACAAGAACAGCCTTAAAGAAAGGCTTCTTCAAGGCAAAGATGTAACTCTGTGAGATGAATTAACGGAACGCAGAGAAGTTTCTCAGAAAGCTTCTTTCCAGTTTTGAACGGAAGATATTTCCTTTTTCACCATAGCCCTCTATGTTCTTCCAAATATCCCTTTGCCAATTCCACAAGAACAGCCTTAGCGAAAGGCTTCTTGAAGGGAAAGATGTAACTCTGTGAGATGAATTAAAAGAACCCAGAGCAGTTTCTCAGAAAGCTTCTTTCCAGGTTTCAGCGGAAGATATTTCCTTTTTCACCATAGCCCTCTATGGGCTTCCAAATATCCCTTTGCCAATTCCACAATAACAGCCTTAGCGAAAGGCTTCTTGAAGGGAAAGATGTAACTCTGTGAGATGAATTAACAAAACACAGAGCAGTTTCTCAGAAAGCTTCTTTCCAGTTTTCAGCTAAAGATATTTCCTTTTTCACCATAGCCCTCTATGGGCTTCCAAATATCCCTTTGCCAATTCCACAAGAACAGCCTTAGCGAAAGGCTTCTTGAAGGGAAAGATGTAACTCTGTGAGATGAATTAACAGAACACAGAGCCGTTTCTCAGAAAGCTTCTTTCCAGTTTTGAACGGAAGATATTTCCTTTTTCACCATAGAACTCTATGGTCTTCCAAATATCCCTTTGCCAATTCCACAAGAACAGCCTTAGGGAAACGCTTCTTGAAGGGAAAGATGTAACTCTGTGAGATGAATTTACAGAACACAGAGCAGTTTCTCAGAAAGCTTCTTTCCAGTTTTCAGGGGAAGATATTTCCTTTTTCACCATAGCCCTCTATGGGCTTCCAAATATCCCTTTGCCAATTCCACAAGAACAGCCTTAGCGAAAGGCTTCTTGAAGGGAAAGATGTATCTCTGTGAGATGAATTAACAGAACACAGAGCAGTTTCTCAGAAAGCTTCTTTCCAGTTTTGAACGGAAGATATTTCCTTTTTCACCATAGCCCTCTATGGGCTTCCAAATATCCCTTTGCCTATTCCAGAAGAACAGCCTTAGCGAAAGGCTTCTTGAAGGGAAAGATGTAACTCTGTGAGATGAATTAACAAACACATAGCAGTTTCTCAGAAAGCTTCTTTCCAGTTTTGAGCGGAAGATATTTCCTCTTTCACCATAGCCCTCTATGGGCTTCCAAATATCCCTTTGCCAATTCCACAAGAACAGCCTTAGCGAAAGGCTTCTTGAAGGGAAAGATGTAACTCTGTGAGATGAATTAACAGAACATAGAGCAGTTTCTCAGAAAGCTTCTTTCCAGTTTTGAACGGAAGATATTTCCTTTTTCACCATAGCCCTCTATGGGCTTCCAAATATCCCTTTGCCAATTGCACAAGAACAGCCTTAGCGAAAGGCTTCTTAAAGGGAAAGATGTAACTCTGTGAGACGAATTCACAGAACACAGAGCAGTTTCTCAGAAAGCTTGTTTCCAGTTTTGAACGGAAGATATTTCCTTTTTCACCGTAGCCCTCTATGGGCTTCCAAATATCCCTTTGCCAATTCCACAAGAACAGCCTTAGCGAAAGGCTTCTTGAAGGGAAAGATGTAACTCTGTGAGATGAATTAACAGAACACAGAGCAGTTTCTCAGAAAGCTTCTTTCCAGTTTTCAGCTAAAGATATTTCCTTTTTCACCATAGCCCTCTATGGGCTTCCAAATATCCCTTTGCCAATTCCACAAGAACAGCCTTAGCGAAAGGCTTCTTGAAGGGAAAGATGTAACTCTGTGAGATGAATTCACAGAACACAGAGCAGTTTCTCAGAAAGCTTCTTTCCAGTTTTGAACGGAAGATATTTCCTTTTTCACCATATTCCTCTATGGGCTTCCAAATATCCCTTTGCCAATTCCACAAGAACAGCCTTAGCGAAAGGCTTCTTGAAGGGAAACATGTAACTCTGTGAGATGAATTAAGAGAACACAGAGCAGTTTCTCAGAAAGCTTCTTTCCAGTTTTGAACGGAAGATATTTCCTTTTTCAGCATAGCCCTCTATGGGCTTCCAAATATCCCTTTGCCAATTCCACAAGAACAGCCTGAGCGAAAGGCTTCTTGAAGGGAAAGATGTAACTCTGTGAGATGAATTAACAGAACACAGAGCCGTTTCTCAGAAAGCTTCTTTCCAGTTTTGAACGGAAGATATTTCCTTTTTCACCATAGCCCTCTATGGGCTTCCAAATATCCCTTTACCAATTCCACAAGAACAGCCTTAGCGAAAGGCTTCTTGAAGGGAAAGATGTAACTCTGTGAGATGAATTAACAGAACACAGAGCAGTTTCTCAGAAAGCTTCTTTCCATTTTTGAACGGAAGATATTTCCTTTTTCACCATAGCCCTCTATGGGCTTCCAAATATCCCTTTGCCAATTCCACAAGAACAGCCTTAGGGAAAGGCTTCTTGAAAGGAAAGATGTAACTCTGTGAGATGAATTCACAGAACACAGAGCAGTTTCTCAGAAAGCTTCTTTCCAGTTTTGAACGGAAGATATTTCCTTTGTCACCATAGCCCTCTATGGGCTTCCAAATATCCCTTTGCCAATTCCACAAGAACAGCCTTAGCGAAAGGCTTCTTAAAGGGAAAGATGTAACTCTGTGAGATGAATTAACAGAACACAGAGCAGTTTCTCAGAAAGCTTCTTTCCAGTTTTCAGCGGAAGTTATTTCTTTTTTCACCATAGCCCTCTATGGGCTTCCAAATATCCCTTTGCCAATTCCACAAGAACAGCCTTAGCGAAAGGCTTCTTGAAGGGAAAGATGTAACTCTGTGAGATGAATTAACAGAACACAGAGCAGTTTCTCAGAAAGCTTCTTTCCAGTTTTGAACGGAAGATATTTCCTTTTTCACCATAGCCCTCTATGGGCTTCCAAATATCCCTTTGCCAATTCCACAAGAACAGCCTTAGCGAAAGGCTTCTTGAAGGGAAACATGTAACTCTGTGAGATGAATTAAGAGAACACAGAGCAGTTTCTCAGAAAGCTTCTTTCCAGTTTTGAACGGAAGATATTTCCTTTTTCACCATAGCCCTCTATGGGCTTCCAAATATCCCTTTGCCAATTCCACAAGAACAGCCTGAGCGAAAGGCTTCTTGAAGGGAAAGATGTAACTCTGTGAGATGAATTCACAGAACACAGAGAAGTTTCTCAGAAAGCTTCTTTCCAGTTTTGAGCGGAAGATATTTCCTTTTTCACCATAGCCCTCTATGGGCTTCCAAATATCCCTTTGCCAATTCCACAAGAACAGCCTTAGCGAAAGTCTTCTTGAAGGGAAAGATGTAACTCTGTGAGATGAATTAACAGAACACAGAGCAGTTTCTCAGAAAGCTTCTTTCCAGTTTTGAACGGAAGATATTTCCTTTTTCACCATAGCCCTCTACGGGCTTCCAAATATCCCTTTACCAATTCCACAAGAACAGCCTTAGCGAAAGGCTTCTTGAAGGGAAAGATGTAACTCTGTGAGATGAATTCACAGAACACAGAGCAGTTTCTCAGAAAGCTTCTTTCCAGTTTTGAACGGAAAATATTTCCTTTTTCACCATAGCCCTCTATGGGCTTCCAAATATCCCTTTGCCAATTCCACAAGAACAGCCTTACAGAAAGGCTTCTTCAAGGCAAAGATGTAACTCTGTGAGATGAATTAACGGAACGCAGAGAAGTTTCTCAGAAAGCTTCTTTCCAGTTTTGAACGGAAGATATTTCCTTTTTCACCATAGCCCTCTATGGGCTTCCAAATATCCCTTTGCCAATTCCACAAGAACAGCCTTAGCGAAAGGCTTCTTGAAGGGAAAGATGTAACTCTGTGAGATGAATTAAAAGAACACAGAGCAGTTTCTCAGAAAGCTTCTTTCCAGGTTTCAGCGGAAGATATTTCCTTTTTCACCATAGCCCTCTATGGGCTTCCAAATATCCCTTTGCCAATTCCACAATAACAGCCTTAGCGAAAGGCTTCTTGAAGGGAAAGATGTAACTCTGTGAGATCAATTAACAGAACACAGGGCAGTTTCTCAGAAAGCTTCTTTCCAGTTTTCAGCTAAAGATATTTCCTTTTTCACCATAGCCCTCTATGGGCTTCCAAATATCCCTTTGCCAATTCCACAAGAACAGCCTTAGCGAAAGGCTTCTTGAAGGGAAAGATGTAACTCTGTGAGATGAATTAACAGAACACAGAGCAGTTTCTCAGAAAGCTTCTTTCCAGTTTTGAACGGAAGATATTTCCTTTTTCATCATAGCCCTCTATGGGCTTCCAAATATCCCTTTGCCAATTCCACAAGAACAGCCTTAGGGAAAGGCTTCTTGAAGGGAAAGATGTAACTCTGTGAGATGAATTCACAGAACACAGAGCAGTTTCTCAGAAAGCTTCTTTCCAGTTTTGAACGGAAGATATTTCCTTTGTCACCATAGCCCTCTATGGGCTTCCAAATATCCCTTTGCCAATTCCACAAGAACAGCCTTAGCGAAAGGCTTCTTGAAGGGAAAGATGTAACTCTGTGAGATGAATTAAAAGAACACAGAGCAGTTTCTCAGAAAGCTTCTTTCCAGGTTTCAGCGGAAGATATTTCCTTTTTCACCATAGCCCTCTATGGGCTTCCAAATATCCCTTTGCCAATTCCACAATAACAGCCTTAGCGAAAGGCTTCTTGAAGGGAAAGATGTAACTCTGTGAGATGAATTAACAGAACACAGAGCAGTTTCTCAGAAAGCTTCTTTCCAGTTTTCACCTAAAGATATTTCCTTTTTCACCATAGCCCTCTATGGGCTTCCAAATATCCCTTTGCCAATTCCACAAGAACAGCCTTAGCGAAAGGCTTCTTGAAGGGAAAGATGTAACTCTGTGAGATGAATTAACAGAACACAGAGCCGTTTCTCAGAAAGCTTCTTTCCAGTTTTGAACGGAAGATATTTCCTTTTTCACCATAGCCCTCTATGGGCTTCCAAATATCCCTTTGCCAATTCCACAAGAACAGCCTTAGGGAAAGGCTTCTTGAAGGGAAAGATGTAACTCTGTGAGATGAATTTACAGAACACAGAGCCGTTTCTCAGAAAGCTTCTTTCCAGTTTTTAGGGGAAGATATTTCCTTTTTCACCATAGCCCTCTATGGGCTTCCAAATATCCCTTTGCCAATTCCACAAGAACAGCCTTAGCGAAAGGCTTCTTGAAGGGAAAGATGTAACTCTGTGAGATGAATTAACAGAACACAGAGCAGTTTCTCAGAAAGCTTCTTTCCTTTTTTGAACGGAAGATATTTCCTTTTTCACCATAGCCCTCTATGGGCTTCCAAATATCCCTTTGCCAATTCCACAAGAACAGCCTTAGCGAAAGGCTTCTTGAAGGTAAAGATGTAACTCTGTGAGATGAATTAACAGAACACAGAGCAGTTTCTCAGAAAGCTTCTTTCCAGTTTTGAACGGAAGATATTTCCTTTTTCACCATAGCCCTCTATGGGCTTCCAAATATCCCTTTGCCAATTCCACAAGAACAGCCTTAGCGAAAGGCTTCTTGAAGGGAAACATGTAACTCTGAGAGATGAATTAAGAGAACACAGAGCAGTTTCTCAGAAAGCTTCTTTCCAGTTTTGAACGGAAGATATTTCCTTTTTCACCATAGCCCTCTATGGGCTTCCAAATATCCCTTTGCCAATTCCACAAGAACAGCCTGAGCGAAAGGCTTCTTGAAGGGAAAGATGTAACTCTGTGAGATGAATTCACAGAACACAGAGAAGTTTCTCAGAAAGCTTCTTTCCAGTTTTGAGCGGAAGATATTTCCTTTTTCACCATAGCCCTCTATGGGCTTCCAAATATCCCTTTGCCAATTCCACAAGAACAGCCTTAGCGAAAGTCTTCTTGAAGGGAAAGATGTAACTCTGTGAGATGAATTAAGAGAACACAGAGCAGTTTCTCAGAAAGCTTCTTTCCAGTTTTGAACGGAAGATATTTCCTTTTTAACCATAGCCCTCTATGGGCTTCCAAATATCCCTTTACCAATTCCACAAGAACAGCCTTAGCGAAAGGCTTCTTGAAGGGTAAGATGTAACTCTGTGAGATGAATTCACAGAACACAGAGCAGTTTCTCAGAAAGTTTCTTTCCAGTTTTGAACGGAAAATATTTCCTTTTTCACCATAGCCCTCTATGGGCTTCCAAATATCCCTTTGCCAATTCCACAAGAACAGCCTTACAGAAAGGCTTCTTCAAGGCAAAGATGTAACTCTGTGAGATGAATTTACGGAACGCAGAGAAGTTTCTCAGAAAGCTTCTTTCCAGTTTTGAATGGAAGATATTTCCTTTTTCACCATAGAACTCTATGGGCTTCCAAATAACCCTTTGCCAATTCCACAAGAACAGCCTGAGCGAAAGGCTTCTTGAAGGGAAAGATGTAACTCTGTGAGATGAATTCACAGAACACAGAGAAGTTTCTCAGAAAGCTTCTTTCCAGTTTTGAGCGGAAGATATTTCCTTTTTCACCATAGCCCTCTATGGGCTTCCAAATATCCCTTTGCCAATTCCACAAGAACAGCCTTAGCGAAAGGCTTCTTGAAGGGAAAGATGTAACTCTGTGAGATGAATTAAAAGAACACAGAGCAGTTTCTCAGAAAGCTTCTTTCCAGGTTTCAGCGGAAGATATTTCCTTTTTCACCATAGCCCTCTATGGGCTTCCAAATATCCCTTTGCCAATTCCACAATAACAGCCTTAGCGAAAGGCTTCTTGAAGGTAAAGATGTAACTCTGTGAGATGAATTAACAGAACACAGAGCAGTTTCTCAGAAAGCTTCTTTCCAGTTTTCAGCTAAAGATATTTCCTTTTTCACCATAGCCCTCTATGGGCTTCCAAATATCCCTTTGCCAATTCCACAAGAACAGCCTTAGCGAAAGGCTTCTTGAAGGGAAAGATGTAACTCTGTGAGATGAATTAACAGAACACAGAGCCGTTTCTCAGAAAGCTTCTTTCCAGTTTTGAACGGAAGATATTTCCTTTTTCACCATAGCCCTCTATGGTCTTCCAAATATCCCTTTGCCAATTCCACAAGAACAGCCTTAGGGAAAGGCTTCTTGAAGGGAAAGATGTAACTCTGTGAGATGAATTTACAGAACACAGAGCAGTTTCTCAGAAAGCTTCTTTCCAGTTTTCAGGGGAAGATATTTCCTTTTTCACCATAGCCCTCTATGGGCTTCCAAATATCCCTTTGCCAATTCCACAGGAACAGCCTTAGCGAAAGGCTTCTTGAAGGGAAAGATGTAACTCTGTGAGATGAATTCACAGAACACAGAGAAGTTTCTCAGAAAGCTTCTTTCCAGTTTTGAGCGGAAGATATTTCCTTTTTCACCATAGCCCTCTATGGGCTTCCAAATATCCCTTTGCCAATTCCACAAGAACAGCCTTAGCGAAAGTCTTCTTGAAGGGAAAGATGTAACTCTGTGAGATGAATTAACAGAACACAGAGCAGTTTCTCAGAAAGCTTCTTTCCAGTTTTGAACGGAAGATATTTCCTTTTTCACCATAGCCCTCTACGGGCTTCCAAATATCCCTTTACCAATTCCACAAGAACAGCCTTAGCGAAAGGCTTCTTGAAGGGAAAGATGTAACTCTGTGAGATGAATTCACAGAACACAGAGCAGTTTCTCAGAAAGCTTCTTTCCAGTTTTGAACGGAAAATATTTCCTTTTTCACCATAGCCCTCTATGGGCTTCCAAATATCCCTTTGCCAATTCCACAAGAACAGCCTTACAGAAAGGCTTCTTCAAGGCAAAGATGTAACTCTGTGAGATGAATTAACGGAACGCAGAGAAGTTTCTCAGAAAGCTTCTTTCCAGTTTTGAACGGAAGATATTTCCTTTTTCACCATAGCCCTCTATGGGCTTCCAAATATCCCTTTGCCAATTCCACAAGAACAGCCTTAGCGAAAGGCTTCTTGAAGGGAAAGATGTAACTCTGTGAGATGAATTAAAAGAACACAGAGCAGTTTCTCAGAAAGCTTCTTTCCAGGTTTCAGCGGAAGATATTTCCTTTTTCACCATAGCCCTCTATGGGCTTCCAAATATCCCTTTGCCAATTCCACAATAACAGCCTTAGCGAAAGGCTTCTTGAAGGGAAAGATGTAACTCTGTGAGATCAATTAACAGAACACAGGGCAGTTTCTCAGAAAGCTTCTTTCCAGTTTTCAGCTAAAGATATTTCCTTTTTCACCATAGCCCTCTATGGGCTTCCAAATATCCCTTTGCCAATTCCACAAGAACAGCCTTAGCGAAAGGCTTCTTGAAGGGAAAGATGTAACTCTGTGAGATGAATTAACAGAACACAGAGCAGTTTCTCAGAAAGCTTCTTTCCAGTTTTGAACGGAAGATATTTCCTTTTTCATCATAGCCCTCTATGGGCTTCCAAATATCCCTTTGCCAATTCCACAAGAACAGCCTTAGGGAAAGGCTTCTTGAAGGGAAAGATGTAACTCTGTGAGATGAATTCACAGAACACAGAGCAGTTTCTCAGAAAGCTTCTTTCCAGTTTTGAACGGAAGATATTTCCTTTGTCACCATAGCCCTCTATGGGCTTCCAAATATCCCTTTGCCAATTCCACAAGAACAGCCTTAGCGAAAGGCTTCTTGAAGGGAAAGATGTAACTCTGTGAGATGAATTAAAAGAACACAGAGCAGTTTCTCAGAAAGCTTCTTTCCAGGTTTCAGCGGAAGATATTTCCTTTTTCACCATAGCCCTCTATGGGCTTCCAAATATCCCTTTGCCAATTCCACAATAACAGCCTTAGCGAAAGGCTTCTTGAAGGGAAAGATGTAACTCTGTGAGATGAATTAACAGAACACAGAGCAGTTTCTCAGAAAGCTTCTTTCCAGTTTTCACCTAAAGATATTTCCTTTTTCACCATAGCCCTCTATGGGCTTCCAAATATCCCTTTGCCAATTCCACAAGAACAGTCTTAGCGAAAGGCTTCTTGAAGGGAAAGATGTAACTCTGTGAGATGAATTAACAGAACACAGAGCCGTTTCTCAGAAAGCTTCTTTCCAGTTTTGAACGGAAGATATTTCCTTTTTCACCATAGCCCTCTATGGGCTTCCAAATATCCCTTTGCCAATTCCACAAGAACAGCCTTAGGGAAAGGCTTCTTGAAGGGAAAGATGTAACTCTGTGAGATGAATTTACAGAACACAGAGCCGTTTCTCAGAAAGCTTCTTTCCAGTTTTTAGGGGAAGATATTTCCTTTTTCACCATAGCCCTCTATGGGCTTCCAAATATCCCTTTGCCAATTCCACAAGAACAGCCTTAGCGAAAGGCTTCTTGAAGGGAAAGATGTAACTCTGTGAGATGAATTAACAGAACACAGAGCAGTTTCTCAGAAAGCTTCTTTCCTTTTTTGAACGGAAGATATTTCCTTTTTCACCATAGCCCTCTATGGGCTTCCAAATATCCCTTTGCCAATTCCACAAGAACAGCCTTAGCGAAAGGCTTCTTGAAGGTAAAGATGTAACTCTGTGAGATGAATTAACAGAACACAGAGCAGTTTCTCAGAAAGCTTCTTTCCAGTTTTGAACGGAAGATATTTCCTTTTTCACCATAGCCCTCTATGGGCTTCCAAATATCCCTTTGCCAATTCCACAAGAACAGCCTTAGCGAAAGGCTTCTTGAAGGGAAACATGTAACTCTGAGAGATGAATTAAGAGAACACAGAGCAGTTTCTCAGAAAGCTTCTTTCCAGTTTTGAACGGAAGATATTTCCTTTTTCACCATAGCCCTCTATGGGCTTCCAAATATCCCTTTGCCAATTCCACAAGAACAGCCTGAGCGAAAGGCTTCTTGAAGGGAAAGATGTAACTCTGTGAGATGAATTCACAGAACACAGAGAAGTTTCTCAGAAAGCTTCTTTCCAGTTTTGAGCGGAAGATATTTCCTTTTTCACCATAGCCCTCTATGGGCTTCCAAATATCCCTTTGCCAATTCCACAAGAACAGCCTTAGCGAAAGTCTTCTTGAAGGGAAAGATGTAACTCTGTGAGATGAATTAAGAGAACACAGAGCAGTTTCTCAGAAAGCTTCTTTCCAGTTTTGAACGGAAGATATTTCCTTTTTAACCATAGCCCTCTATGGGCTTCCAAATATCCCTTTACCAATTCCACAAGAACAGCCTTAGCGAAAGGCTTCTTGAAGGGTAAGATGTAACTCTGTGAGATGAATTCACAGAACACAGAGCAGTTTCTCAGAAAGTTTCTTTCCAGTTTTGAACGGAAAATATTTCCTTTTTCACCATAGCCCTCTATGGGCTTCCAAATATCCCTTTGCCAATTCCACAAGAACAGCCTTACAGAAAGGCTTCTTCAAGGCAAAGATGTAACTCTGTGAGATGAATTTACGGAACGCAGAGAAGTTTCTCAGAAAGCTTCTTTCCAGTTTTGAATGGAAGATATTTCCTTTTTCACCATAGAACTCTATGGGCTTCCAAATAACCCTTTGCCAATTCCACAAGAACAGCCTGAGCGAAAGGCTTCTTGAAGGGAAAGATGTAACTCTGTGAGATGAATTCACAGAACACAGAGAAGTTTCTCAGAAAGCTTCTTTCCAGTTTTGAGCGGAAGATATTTCCTTTTTCACCATAGCCCTCTATGGGCTTCCAAATATCCCTTTGCCAATTCCACAAGAACAGCCTTAGCGAAAGGCTTCTTGAAGGGAAAGATGTAACTCTGTGAGATGAATTAAAAGAACACAGAGCAGTTTCTCAGAAAGCTTCTTTCCAGGTTTCAGCGGAAGATATTTCCTTTTTCACCATAGCCCTCTATGGGCTTCCAAATATCCCTTTGCCAATTCCACAATAACAGCCTTAGCGAAAGGCTTCTTGAAGGTAAAGATGTAACTCTGTGAGATGAATTAACAGAACACAGAGCAGTTTCTCAGAAAGCTTCTTTCCAGTTTTCAGCTAAAGATATTTCCTTTTTCACCATAGCCCTCTATGGGCTTCCAAATATCCCTTTGCCAATTCCACAAGAACAGCCTTAGCGAAAGGCTTCTTGAAGGGAAAGATGTAACTCTGTGAGATGAATTAACAGAACACAGAGCCGTTTCTCAGAAAGCTTCTTTCCAGTTTTGAACGGAAGATATTTCCTTTTTCACCATAGCCCTCTATGGTCTTCCAAATATCCCTTTGCCAATTCCACAAGAACAGCCTTAGGGAAAGGCTTCTTGAAGGGAAAGATGTAACTCTGTGAGATGAATTTACAGAACACAGAGCAGTTTCTCAGAAAGCTTCTTTCCAGTTTTCAGGGGAAGATATTTCCTTTTTCACCATAGCCCTCTATGGGCTTCCAAATATCCCTTTGCCAATTCCACAGGAACAGCCTTAGCGAAAGGCTTCTTGAAGGGAAAGATGTAACTCTGTGAGATGAATTAACAGAACACAGAGCAGTTTCTCAGAAAGCTTCTTTCCAGTTTTGAACGGAAGATATTTCCTTTTTCACCATAGCCCTCTATGGGCTTCCAAATATCCCTTTGCCAATTCCACAAGAACAGCCTTAGCGAAAGGCTTCTTGAAGGGAAAGATGTAACTCTGTGAGATGAATTAAAAAACACAGAGCAGTTTCTCAGAAAGCTTCTTTCCAGTTTTCAGCGGAAGATATTTCCTATTTCACCATAGCCCTCTAAGGGCTTCCAAATATCCCTTTGCCATTTCCACAATAACAGCCTTAGCGAAAGGCTTCTTGAAGGGAAAGATGTAACTCTCTGAGATGAATTAACAGAACACAGAGCAGTTTCTCAGAAAGCTTCTTTCCAGTTTTCAGCGGAAGATATTTCCTTTTTCATCATAGCCCTCTATGGGCTTCCAAATATCCCTTTGCCAATTCCACAAGAACAGCCTTAGCGAAAGGCTTCTTGAAGGGAAAGATGTAACTCTGTGAGATAAATTAACAGAACACAGAGCAGTTTCTCAGAAAGCTTCTTTCCAGTTTTGAACGGAAGATATTTCCTTTTTCATCATAGCCCTCTATGGGCTTCCAAATATCCCTTTGCCAATTCCACAAGAACAGCCTTAGGGAAAGGCTTCTTGAAGGGAAAGATGTAACTCTGTGAGATGAATTCACAGAACACAGAGCAGTTTCTCAGAAAGCTTCTTTCCAGTTTTGAACGGAAGATATTTCCTTTGTCACCATAGCCCTCTATGGGCTTCCAAATATCCCTTTGCCAATTCCACAAGAACAGCCTTAGCGAAAGGCTTCTTGAAGGGAAAGATGTAACTCTGTGAGATGAATTAAAAGAACACAGAGCAGTTTCTCAGAAAGCTTCTTTCCAGGTTTCAGCGGAAGATATTTCCTTTTTCACCATAGCCCTCTATGGGCTTCCAAATATCCCTTTGCCAATTCCACAAGAACAGCCTTAGCGAAAGGCTTCTTGAAGGGAAAGATGTAACTCTGTGAGATGAATTAACAGAACACAGAGCAGTTTCTCAGAAAGCTTCTTTCCAGTTTTCACCTAAAGATATTTCCTTTTTCACCATAGCCCTCTATGGGCTTCCAAATATCCCTTTGCCAATTCCACAAGAACAGCCTTAGCGAAAGGCTTCTTGAAGGGAAAGATGTAACTCTGTGAGATGAATTAACAGAACACAGAGCCGTTTCTCAGAAAGCTTCTTTCCAGTTTTTAGGGGAAGATATTTCCTTTTTCACCATAGCCCTCTATGGGCTTCCAAATATCCCTTTGCCAATTCCACAAGAACAGCCTTAGCGAAAGGCTTCTTGAAGGGAAAGATGTAACTCTGTGAGATGAATTAACAGAACACAGAGCAGTTTCTCAGAAAGCTTCTTTCCAGTTTTGAACGGAAGATATTTCCTTTTTCACCATAGCCCTCTATGGGCTTCCAAATATCCCTTTGCCAATTCCACAAGAACAGCCTTAGCGAAAGGCTTCTTGAAGGGAAAGATGTAACTCTGTGAGATGAATTAACAGAACACAGAGCAGTTTCTCAGAAAGCTTCTTTCCAGTTTTGAACGGAAGATATTTCCTTTTTCACCATAGCCCTCTATGGGCTTCCAAATATCCCTTTGCCAATTCCACAAGAACAGCCTTAGCGAAAGGCTTCTTGAAGGGAAACATGTAACTCTGAGAGATGAATTAAGAGAACACAGAGCAGTTTCTCAGAAAGCTTCTTTCCAGTTTTGAACGGAAGATATTTCCTTTTTCACCATAGCCCTCTATGGGCTTCCAAATATCCCTTTGCCAATTCCACAAGAACAGCCTGAGCGAAAGGCTTCTTGAAGGGAAAGATGTAACTCTGTGAGATGAATTCACAGAACACAGAGAAGTTTCTCAGAAAGCTTCTTTCCAGTTTTGAGCGGAAGATATTTCCTTTTTCACCATAGCCCTCTATGGGCTTCCAAATATCCCTTTGCCAATTCCACAAGAACAGCCTTAGCGAAAGTCTTCTTGAAGGGAAAGATGTAACTCTGTGAGATGAATTAAGAGAACACAGAGCAGTTTCTCAGAAAGCTTCTTTCCAGTTTTGAACGGAAGATATTTCCTTTTTCACCATAGCCCTCTATGGGCTTCCAAATATCCCTTTACCAATTCCACAAGAACAGCCTTAGCGAAAGGCTTCTTGAAGGGAAAGATGTAACTCTGTGAGATGAATTCACAGAACACAGAGCAGTTTCTCAGAAAGTTTCTTTCCAGTTTTGAACGGAAAATATTTCCTTTTTCACCATAGCCCTCTATGGGCTTCCAAATATCCCTTTGCCAATTCCACAAGAACAGCCTTACAGAAAGGCTTCTTCAAGGCAAAGATGTAACTCTGTGAGATGAATTTACGGAACGCAGAGAAGTTTCTCAGAAAGCTTCTTTCCAGTTTTGAACGGAAGATATTTCCTTTTTCACCATAGCCCTCTATGGGCTTCCAAATATCCCTTTGCCAATTCCACAAGAACAGCCTGAGCGAAAGGCTTCTTGAAGGGAAAGATGTAACTCTGTGAGATGAATTCACAGAACACAGAGAAGTTTCTCAGAAAGCTTCTTTCCAGTTTTCAGCGGAAGATATTTCCTTTTTCACCATAGCCCTCTATGGGCTTCCAAATATCCCTTTGCCAATTCCACAAGAACAGCCTTAGCGAAAGGCTTCTTGAAGGGAAAGATGTAACTCTGTGAGATGAATTAAAAGAACACAGAGCAGTTTCTCAGAAAGCTTCTTTCCAGGTTTCAGCGGAAGATATTTCCTTTTTCACCATAGCCCTCTATGGGCTTCCAAATATCCCTTTGCCAATTCCACAATAACAGCCTTAGCGAAAGGCTTCTTGAAGGGAAAGATGTAACTCTGTGAGATGAATTAACAGAACACAGAGCAGTTTCTCAGAAAACTTCTTTCCAGTTTTCAGCTAAAGATATTTCCTTTTTCACCATAGCCCTCTATGGGCTTCCAAATATCCCTTTGCCAATTCCACAAGAACAGCCTTAGCGAAAGGCTTCTTGAAGGGAAAGATGTAACTCTGTGAGATGAATTAACAGAACACAGAGCCGTTTCTCAGAAAGCTTCTTTCCAGTTTTGAACGGAAGATATTTCCTTTTTCACCATAGCCCTGTATGGTCTTCCAAATATCCCTTTGCCAATTCCACAAGAACAGCCTTAGGGAAAGGCTTCTTGAAGGGAAAGATGTAACTCTGTGAGATGAATTTACAGAACACAGAGCAGTTTCTCAGAAAGCTTCTTTCCAGTTTTCAGGGGAAGATATTTCCTTTTTCACCATAGCCCTCTATGGGCTTCCAAATATCCCTTTGCCAATTCCACAGGAACAGCCTTAGCGAAAGGCTTCTTGAAGGGAAAGATGTAACTCTGTGAGATGAATTAACAGAACACAGAGCAGTTTCTCAGAAAGCTTCTTTCCAGTTTTGAACGGAAGATATTTCCTTTTTCACCATAGCCCTCTATGGGCTTCCAAATATCCCTTTGCCAATTCCACAAGAACAGCCTTAGCGAAAGGCTTCTTGAAGGGAAAGATGTAACTCTGTGAGATGAATTAAAAAACACAGAGCAGTTTCTCAGAAAGCTTCTTTCCAGTTTTCAGCGGAAGATATTTCCTTTTTCACCATAGCCCTCTAAGGGCTTCCAAATATCCCTTTGCCATTTCCACAATAACAGCCTTAGCGAAAGGCTTCTTGAAGGGAAAGATGTAACTCTCTGAGATGAATTAACAGAACACAGAGCAGTTTCTCAGAAAGCTTCTTTCCAGTTTTCAGCGGAAGATATTTCCTTTTTCATCATAGCCCTCTATGGGCTTCCAAATATCCCTTTGCCAATTCCACAAGAACAGCCTTAGCGAAAGGCTTCTTGAAGGGAAAGATGTAACTCTGTGAGATGAATTAACAGAACACAGAGCAGTTTCTCAGAAAGCTTCTTTCCAGTTTTGAACGGAAGATATTTCCTTTTTCATCATAGCCCTCTATGGGCTTCCAAATATCCCTTTGCCAATTCCACAAGAACAGCCTTAGGGAAAGGCTTCTTGAAGGGAAAGATGTAACTCTGTGAGATGAATTCACAGAACACAGAGCAGTTTCTCAGAAAGCTTCTTTCCAGTTTTGAACGGAAGATATTTCCTTTGTCACCATAGCCCTCTATGGGCTTCCAAATATCCCTTTGCCAATTCCACAAGAACAGCCTTAGCGAAAGGCTTCTTGAAGGGAAAGATGTAACTCTGTGAGATGAATTAAAAGAACACAGAGCAGTTTCTCAGAAAGCTTCTTTCCAGGTTTCAGCGGAAGATATTTCCTTTTTCACCATAGCCCTCTATGGGCTTCCAAATATCCCTTTGCCAATTCCACAATAACAGCCTTAGCGAAAGGCTTCTTGAAGGGAAAGATGTAACTCTGTGAGATGAATTAACAGAACACAGAGCAGTTTCTCAGAAAGCTTCTTTCCAGTTTTCACCTAAAGATATTTCCTTTTTCACCATAGCCCTCTATGGGCTTCCAAATATCCCTTTGCCAATTCCACAAGAACAGCCTTAGCGAAAGGCTTCTTGAAGGGAAAGATGTAACTCTGTGAGATGAATTAAGAGAACACAGAGCAGTTTCTCAGAAAGCTTCTTTCCAGTTTTGAACGGAAGATATTTCCTTTTTCACCATAGCCCTCTATGGGCTTCCAAATATCCCTTTACCAATTCCACAAGAACAGCCTTAGCGAAAGGCTTCTTGAAGGGAAAGATGTAACTCTGTGAGATGAATTCAAAGAACACAGAGCAGTTTCTCAGAAAGTTTCTTTCCAGTTTTGAACGGAAAATATTTCCTTTTTCACCATAGCCCTCTATGGGCTTCCAAATATCCCTTTGCCAATTCCACAAGAACAGCCTTACAGAAAGGCTTCTTCAAGGCAAAGATGTAACTCTGTGAGATGAATTTACGGAACGCAGAGAAGTTTCTCAGAAAGCTTCTTTCCAGTTTTGAACGGAAGATATTTCCTTTTTCACCATAGCCCTCTATGGGCTTCCAAATATCCCTTTGCCAATTCCACAAGAACAGCCTGAGCGAAAGGCTTCTTGAAGGGAAAGATGTAACTCTGTGAGATGAATTCACAGAACACAGAGAAGTTTCTCAGAAAGCTTCTTTCCAGTTTTCAGCGGAAGATATTTCCTTTTTCACCATAGCCCTCTATGGGCTTCCAAATATCCCTTTGCCAATTCCACAAGAACAGCCTTAGCGAAAGGCTTCTTGAAGGGAAAGATGTAACTCTGTGAGATGAATTAAAAGAACACAGAGCAGTTTCTCAGAAAGCTTCTTTCCAGGTTTCAGCGGAAGATATTTCCTTTTTCACCATAGCCCTCTATGGGCTTCCAAATATCCCTTTGCCAATTCCACAATAACAGCCTTAGCGAAAGGCTTCTTGAAGGGAAAGATGTAACTCTGTGAGATGAATTAACAGAACACAGAGCAGTTTCTCAGAAAACTTCTTTCCAGTTTTCAGCTAAAGATATTTCCTTTTTCACCATAGCCCTCTATGGGCTTCCAAATATCCCTTTGCCAATTCCACAAGAACAGCCTTAGCGAAAGGCTTCTTGAAGGGAAAGATGTAACTCTGTGAGATGAATTAACAGAACACAGAGCCGTTTCTCAGAAAGCTTCTTTCCAGTTTTGAACGGAAGATATTTCCTTTTTCACCATAGCCCTGTATGGTCTTCCAAATATCCCTTTGCCAATTCCACAAGAACAGCCTTAGGGAAAGGCTTCTTGAAGGGAAAGATGTAACTCTGTGAGATGAATTTACAGAACACAGAGCAGTTTCTCAGAAAGCTTCTTTCCAGTTTTCAGGGGAAGATATTTCCTTTTTCACCATAGCCCTCTATGGGCTTCCAAATATCCCTTTGCCAATTCCACAGGAACAGCCTTAGCGAAAGGCTTCTTGAAGGGAAAGATGTAACTCTGTGAGATGAATTAACAGAACACAGAGCAGTTTCTCAGAAAGCTTCTTTCCAGTTTTGAACGGAAGATATTTCCTTTTTCACCATAGCCCTCTATGGGCTTCCAAATATCCCTTTGCCAATTCCACAAGAACAGCCTTAGCGAAAGGCTTCTTGAAGGGAAAGATGTAACTCTGTGAGATGAATTAAAAAACACAGAGCAGTTTCTCAGAAAGCTTCTTTCCAGTTTTCAGCGGAAGATATTTCCTTTTTCACCATAGCCCTCTAAGGGCTTCCAAATATCCCTTTGCCATTTCCACAATAACAGCCTTAGCGAAAGGCTTCTTGAAGGGAAAGATGTAACTCTCTGAGATGAATTAACAGAACACAGAGCAGTTTCTCAGAAAGCTTCTTTCCAGTTTTCAGCGGAAGATATTTCCTTTTTCATCATAGCCCTCTATGGGCTTCCAAATATCCCTTTGCCAATTCCACAAGAACAGCCTTAGCGAAAGGCTTCTTGAAGGGAAAGATGTAACTCTGTGAGATGAATTAACAGAACACAGAGCAGTTTCTCAGAAAGCTTCTTTCCAGTTTTGAACGGAAGATATTTCCTTTTTCATCATAGCCCTCTATGGGCTTCCAAATATCCCTTTGCCAATTCCACAAGAACAGCCTTAGGGAAAGGCTTCTTGAAGGGAAAGATGTAACTCTGTGAGATGAATTCACAGAACACAGAGCAGTTTCTCAGAAAGCTTCTTTCCAGTTTTGAACGGAAGATATTTCCTTTGTCACCATAGCCCTCTATGGGCTTCCAAATATCCCTTTGCCAATTCCACAAGAACAGCCTTAGCGAAAGGCTTCTTGAAGGGAAAGATGTAACTCTGTGAGATGAATTAAAAGAACACAGAGCAGTTTCTCAGAAAGCTTCTTTCCAGGTTTCAGCGGAAGATATTTCCTTTTTCACCATAGCCCTCTATGGGCTTCCAAATATCCCTTTGCCAATTCCACAATAACAGCCTTAGCGAAAGGCTTCTTGAAGGGAAAGATGTAACTCTGTGAGATGAATTAACAGAACACAGAGCAGTTTCTCAGAAAGCTTCTTTCCAGTTTTCACCTAAAGATATTTCCTTTTTCACCATAGCCCTCTATGGGCTTCCAAATATCCCTTTGCCAATTCCACAAGAACAGCCTTAGCGAAAGGCTTCTTGAAGGGAAAGATGTAACTCTGTGAGATGAATTAAGAGAACACAGAGCAGTTTCTCAGAAAGCTTCTTTCCAGTTTTGAACGGAAGATATTTCCTTTTTCACCATAGCCCTCTATGGGCTTCCAAATATCCCTTTACCAATTCCACAAGAACAGCCTTAGCGAAAGGCTTCTTGAAGGGAAAGATGTAACTCTGTGAGATGAATTCACAGAACACAGAGCAGTTTCTCAGAAAGTTTCTTTCCAGTTTTGAACGGAAAATATTTCCTTTTTCACCATAGCCCTCTATGGGCTTCCAAATATCCCTTTGCCAATTCCACAAGAACAGCCTTACAGAAAGGCTTCTTCAAGGCAAAGATGTAACTCTGTGAGATGAATTTACGGAACGCAGAGAAGTTTCTCAGAAAGCTTCTTTCCAGTTTTGAACGGAAGATATTTCCTTTTTCACCATAGCCCTCTATGGGCTTCCAAATATCCCTTTGCCAATTCCACAAGAACAGCCTGAGCGAAAGGCTTCTTGAAGGGAAAGATGTAACTCTGTGAGATGAATTCACAGAACACAGAGAAGTTTCTCAGAAAGCTTCTTTCCAGTTTTCAGCGGAAGATATTTCCTTTTTCACCATAGCCCTCTATGGGCTTCCAAATATCCCTTTGCCAATTCCACAAGAACAGCCTTAGCGAAAGGCTTCTTGAAGGGAAAGATGTAACTCTGTGAGATGAATTAAAAGAACACAGAGCAGTTTCTCAGAAAGCTTCTTTCCAGGTTTCAGCGGAAGATATTTCCTTTTTCACCATAGCCCTCTATGGGCTTCCAAATATCCCTTTGCCAATTCCACAATAACAGCCTTAGCGAAAGGCTTCTTGAAGGGAAAGATGTAACTCTGTGAGATGAATTAACAGAACACAGAGCAGTTTCTCAGAAAACTTCTTTCCAGTTTTCAGCTAAAGATATTTCCTTTTTCACCATAGCCCTCTATGGGCTTCCAAATATCCCTTTGCCAATTCCACAAGAACAGCCTTAGCGAAAGGCTTCTTGAAGGGAAAGATGTAACTCTGTGAGATGAATTAACAGAACACAGAGCCGTTTCTCAGAAAGCTTCTTTCCAGTTTTGAACGGAAGATATTTCCTTTTTCACCATAGCCCTCTATGGTCTTCCAAATATCCCTTTGCCAATTCCACAAGAACAGCCTTAGGGAAAGGCTTCTTGAAGGGAAAGATGTAACTCTGTGAGATGAATTTACAGAACACAGAGCAGTTTCTCAGAAAGCTTCTTTCCAGTTTTCAGGGGAAGATATTTCCTTTTTCACCATAGCCCTCTATGGGCTTCCAAATATCCCTTTGCCAATTCCACAGGAACAGCCTTAGCGAAAGGCTTCTTGAAGGGAAAGATGTAACTCTGTGAGATGAATTAACAGAACACAGAGCAGTTTCTCAGAAAGCTTCTTTCCAGTTTTGAACGGAAGATATTTCCTTTTTCACCATAGCCCTCTATGGGCTTCCAAATATACCTTTGCCAATTCCACAAGAACAGCCTTAGCGAAAGGCTTCTTGAAGGGAAAGATGTAACTCTGTGAGATGAATTAAAAAACACAGAGCAGTTTCTCAGAAAGCTTCTTTCCAGGTTTCAGCGGAAGATATTTCCTTTTTCACCATAGCCCTCTATGGGCTTCCAAATATCCCTTTGCCAATTCCACAATAACAGCCTTAGCGAAAGGCTTCTTGAAGGGAAAGATGTAACTCTGTGAGATGAATTAACAGAACACAGAGCAGTTTCTCAGAAAGCTTCTTTCCAGTTTTCACCTAAAGATATTTCCTTTTTCACCATAGCCCTCTATGGGCTTCCAAATATCCCTTTGCCAATTCCACAAGAACAGCCTTAGCGAAAGGCTTCTTGAAGGGAAAGATGTAACTCTGTGAGATGAATTAACAGAACACAGAGCCGTTTCTCAGAAAGCTTCTTTCCAGTTTTGAACGGAAGATATTTCCTTTTTCACCATAGCCCTCTATGGGCTTCCAAATATCCCTTTGCCAATTCCACAAGAACAGCCTTAGGGAAAGGCTTCTTGAAGGGAAAGATGTAACTCTGTGAGATGAATTAACAGAACACAGAGCCGTTTCTCAGAAAGCTTCTTTCCAGTTTTGAACGGAAGATATTTCCTTTTTCACCATAGCCCTCTATGGTCTTCCAAATATCCCTTTGCCAATTCCACAAGAACAGCCTTAGGGAAAGGCTTCTTGAAGGGAAAGATGTAACTCTGTGAGATGAATTTACAGAACACAGAGCAGTTTCTCAGAAAGCTTCTTTCCAGTTTTCAGGGGAAGATATTTCCTTTTTCACCATAGCCCTCTATGGGCTTCCAAATATCCCTTTGCCAATTCCACAGGAACAGCCTTAGCGAAAGGCTTCTTGAAGGGAAAGATGTAACTCTGTGAGATGAATTAACAGAACACAGAGCAGTTTCTCAGAAAGCTTCTTTCCAGTTTTGAACGGAAGATATTTCCTTTTTCACCATAGCCCTCTATGGGCTTCCAAATATACCTTTGCCAATTCCACAAGAACAGCCTTAGCGAAAGGCTTCTTGAAGGGAAAGATGTAACTCTGTGAGATGAATTAAAAGAACACAGAGCAGTTTCTCAGAAAGCTTCTTTCCAGGTTTCAGCGGAAGATATTTCCTTTTTCACCATAGCCCTCTATGGGCTTCCAAATATCCCTTTGCCAATTCCACAATAACAGCCTTAGCGAAAGGCTTCTTGAAGGGAAAGATGTAACTCTGTGAGATGAATTAACAGAACACAGAGCAGTTTCTCAGAAAGCTTCTTTCCAGTTTTCACCTAAAGATATTTCCTTTTTCACCATAGCCCTCTATGGGCTTCCAAATATCCCTTTGCCAATTCCACAAGAACAGCCTTAGCGAAAGGCTTCTTGAAGGGAAAGATGTAACTCTGTGAGATGAATTAACAGAACACAGAGCCGTTTCTCAGAAAGCTTCTTTCCAGTTTTGAACGGAAGATATTTCCTTTTTCACCATAGCCCTCTATGGGCTTCCAAATATCCCTTTGCCAATTCCACAAGAACAGCCTTAGGGAAAGGCTTCTTGAAGGGAAAGATGTAACTCTGTGAGATGAATTTACAGAACACAGAGCCGTTTCTCAGAAAGCTTCTTTCCAGTTTTTAGGGGAAGATATTTCCTTTTTCACCATAGCCCTCTATGGGCTTCCAAATATCCCTTTGCCAATTCCACAAGAACAGCCTTAGCGAAAGGCTTCTTGAAGGGAAAGATGTAACTCTGTGAGATGAATTAACAGAACACAGAGCAGTTTCTCAGAAAGCTTCTTTCCAGTTTTGAACGGAAGATATTTCCTTTTTCACCATAGCCCTCTATGGGCTTCCAAATATCCCTTTGCCAATTCCACAAGAACAGCCTTAGCGAAAGGCTTCTTGAAGGGAAAGATGTAACTCTGTGAGATGAATTAACAGAACACAGAGCAGTTTCTCAGAAAGCTTCTTTCCAGTTTTGAACGGAAGATATTTCCTTTTTCACCATAGCCCTCTATGGGCTTCCAAATATCCCTTTGCCAATTCCACAAGAACAGCCTTAGCGAAAGGCTTCTTGAAGGGAAACATGTAACTCTGAGAGATGAATTAAGAGAACACAGAGCAGTTTCTCAGAAAGCTTCTTTCCAGTTTTGAACGGAAGATATTTCCTTTTTCACCATAGCCCTCTATGGGCTTCCAAATATCCCTTTGCCAATTCCACAAGAACAGCCTGAGCGAAAGGCTTCTTGAAGGGAAAGATGTAACTCTGTGAGATGAATTCACAGAACACAGAGAAGTTTCTCAGAAAGCTTCTTTCCAGTTTTGAGCGGAAGATATTTCCTTTTTCACCATAGCCCTCTATGGGCTTCCAAATATCCCTTTGCCAATTCCACAAGAACAGCCTTAGCGAAAGTCTTCTTGAAGGGAAAGATGTAACTCTGTGAGATGAATTAACAGAACACAGAGCAGTTTCTCAGAAAGCTTCTTTCCAGTTTTGAACGGAAGATATTTCCTTTTTCACCATAGCCCTCTATGGGCTTCCAAATATCCCTTTACCAATTCCACAAGAACAGCCTTAGCGAAAGGCTTCTTGAAGGGAAAGATGTAACTCTGTGAGATGAATTCACAGAACACAGAGCAGTTTCTCAGAAAGCTTCTTTCCAGTTTTGAACGGAAAATATTTCCTTTATCACCATAGCCCTCTATGGGCTTCCAAATATCCCTTTGCCAATTCCACAAGAACAGCCTTACAGAAAGGCTTCTTCAAGGCAAAGATGTAACTCTGTGAGATGAATTTACGGAACGCAGAGAAGTTTCTCAGAAAGCTTCTTTCCAGTTTTGAACGGAAGATATTTCCTTTTTCACCATAGCCCTCTATGGGCTTCCAAATATCCCTTTGCCAATTGCACAAGAACAGCCTTAGCGAAAGGCTTCTTGAAGGGAAAGATGTAACTCTGTGAGATGAATTAAAAGAACACAGAGCAGTTTCTCAGAAAGCTTCTTTCCAGGTTTCAGCGGAAGATATTTCCTTTTTCACCATAGCCCTCTATGGGCTTCCAAATATCCCTTTGCCAATTCCACAATAACAGCCTTAGCGAAAGGCTTCTTGAAGGGAAAGATGTAACTCTGTGAGATGAATTAACAGAACACAGAGCAGTTTCTCAGAAAGCTTCTTTCCAGTTTTCAGCTAAAGATATTTCCTTTTTCACCATAGCCCTCTATGGGCTTCCAAATATCCCTTTGCCAATTCCACAAGAACAGCCTTAGCGAAAGGCTTCTTGAAGGGAAAGATGTAACTCTGTGAGGTGAATTAACAGAACACAGAGCCGTTTCTCAGAAAGCTTCTTTCCAGTTTTGAACGGAAGATATTTCCTTTTTCACCATAGCCCTCTATGGTCTTCCAAATATCCCTTTGCCAATTCCACAAGAACAGCCTTAGGGAAAGGCTTCTTGAAGGGAAAGATGTAACTCTGTGAGATGAATTTACAGAACACAGAGCAGTTTCTCAGAAAGCTTCTTTCCAGTTTTCAGGGGAAGATATTTCCTTTTTCACCATAGCCCTCTATGGGCTTCCAAATATCCCTTTGCCAATTCCACAGGAACAGCCTTAGCGAAAGGCTTCTTGAAGGGAAAGATGTAACTCTGTGAGATGAATTAACAGAACACAGAGCAGTTTCTCAGAAAGCTTCTTTCCAGTTTTGAACGGAAGATATTTCCTTTTTCACCATAGCCCTCTATGGGCTTCCAAATATCCCTTTGCCAATTCCACAAGAACAGCCTTAGCGAAAGGCTTCTTGAAGGGAAAGATGTAACACTGTGAGATGAATTAAAAAACACAGAGCAGTTTCTCAGAAAGCTTCTTTCCAGTTTTCAGCGGAAGATATTTCCTTTTTCACCATAGCCCTCTAAGGGCTTCCAAATATCCCTTTGCCATTTCCACAATAACAGCCTTAGCGAAAGGCTTCTTGAAGGGAAAGATGTAACTCTCTGAGATGAATTAACAGAACACAGAGCAGTTTCTCAGAAAGCTTCTTTCCAGTTTTCAGCGGAAGATATTTCCTTTTCCATCATAGCCCTCTATGGGCTTCCAAATATCCCTTTGCCAATTCCACAAGAACAGCCTTAGCGAAAGGCTTCTTGAAGGGAAAGATGTAACTCTGTGAGATGAATTAACAGAACACAGAGCAGTTTCTCAGAAAGCTTCTTTCCAGTTTTGAACGGAAGATATTTCCTTTTTCATCATAGCCCTCTATGGGCTTCCAAATATCCCTTTGCCAATTCCACAAGAACAGCCTTAGGGAAAGGCTTCTTGAAGGGAAAGATGTAACTCTGTGAGATGAATTCACAGAACACAGAGCAGTTTCTCAGAAAGCTTCTTTCCAGTTTTGAACGGAAGATATTTCCTTTGTCACCATAGCCCTCTATGGGCTTCCAAATATCCCTTTGCCAATTCCACAAGAACAGCCTTAGCGAAAGGCTTCTTGAAGGGAAAGATGTAACTCTGTGAGATGAATTAAAAGAACACAGAGCAGTTTCTCAGAAAGCTTCTTTCCAGGTTTCAGCGGAAGATATTTCCTTTTTCACGATAGCCCTCTCTGGGCTTCCAAATATCCCTTTGCCAATTCCACAATAACAGCCTTAGCGAAAGGCTTCTTGAAGGGAAAGATGTAACTCTGTGAGATGAATTAACAGAACACAGAGCAGTTTCTCAGAAAGCTTCTTTCCAGTTTTCACCTAAAGATATTTCCTTTTTCACCATAGCCCTCTATGGGCTTCCAAATATCCCTTTGCCAATTCCACAAGAACAGCCTTAGCGAAAGGCTTCTTGAAGGGAAAGATGTAACTCTGTGAGATGAATTAACAGAACACAGAGCCGTTTCTCAGAAAGCTTCTTTCCAGTTTTGAACGGAAGATATTTCCTTTTTCACCATAGCCCTCTATGGGCTTCCAAATATCCCTTTGCCACTTCCACAAGAACAGCCTTAGGGAAAGGCTTCTTGAAGGGAAAGATGTAACTCTGTGAGATGAATTTACAGAACACAGAGCCGTTTCTCAGAAAGCTTCTTTCCAGTTTTTAGGGGAAGATATTTCCTTTTTCACCATAGCCCTCTATGGGCTTCCAAATATCCCTTTGCCAATTCCACAAGAACAGCCTTAGCGAAAGGCTTCTTGAAGGGAAAGATGTAACTCTGTGAGATGAATTAACAGAACACAGAGCAGTTTCTCAGAAAGCTTCTTTCCAGTTTTGAACGGAAGATATTTCCTTTTTCACCATAGCCCTCTATGGGCTTCCAAATATCCCTTTGCCAATTCCACAAGAACAGCCTTAGCGAAAGGCTTCTTGAAGGGAAAGATGTAACTCTGTGAGATGAATTAACAGAACACAGAGCAGTTTCTCAGAAAGCTTCTTTGAAGTTTTCAGCTAAAGATATTTCCTTTTTCACCATAGCCCTCTATGGGCTTCCAAATATCCCTTTGCCAATTCCACAAGAACAGCCTTAGCGAAAGGCTTCTTGAAGGGAAAGATGTAACTCTGTGAGATGAATTAACAGAACACAGAGCAGTTTCTCAGAAAGCTTCTTTCCAGTTTTGAACGGAAGATATTTCCTTTTTCACCATAGCCCTCTATGGGCTTCCAAATATCCCTTTGCCAATTCCACAAGAACAGCCTTAGCGAAAGGCTTCTTGAAGGGAAAGATATAACTCTGTGAGATGAATTCACAGAACACAGAGCAGTTTCTCAGAAAGCTTCTTTCCAGTTTTGAACGGAAGATATTTCCTTTTTCACCATAGCCCTCTATGGGCTTCCAAATATCCCTTTGCCAATTCCACAAGAACAGCCCTAGCGAAAGGCTTCTTGAAGGGAAACATGTAACTCTGTGAGATGAATTCAGAGAACACAGAGCAGTTTCTCAGAAAGCTTCTTTCCAGTTTTGAACGGAAGATATTTCCTTTTTCACCATAGCCCTCTATGGGCTTCCAAATATCCCTTTGCCAATTCCACAAGAACAGCCTGAGCGAAAGGCTTCTTGAAGGGAAAGATGTAACTCTGTGAGATGAATTAACAGAACACAGAGCCGTTTCTCAGAAAGCTTCTTTCCAGTTTTGAACGGAAGATATTTCCTTTTTCACCATAGCCCTCTATGGGCTTCCAAATATCCCTTTGCCAATTCCACAAGAACAGCCTTAGGGAAAGGCTTCTTGAAGGGAAAGATGTAACTCTGTGAGATGAATTTACAGAACACAGAGCAGTTTCTCAGAAAGCTTCTTTCCAGTTTTCAGGGGAAGATATTTCCTTTTTCACCATAGCCCTCTATGGGCTTCCAAATATCGCTTTGCCAATTCCACAAGGACAGCCTTAGCGAAAGCCTTCTTGAAGGGAAAGATGTAACTCTGTGAGATGAATTAAAAGAACACAGAGCAGTTTCTCAGAAAGCTTCTTTCCAGGTTTTAGCGGAAGATATTTCCTTTTTCACCATAGCCCTCTATGGGCTTCCAAATATCCCTTTGCCAATTCCACAAGAACAGCCTTAGCGAAAGGCTTCTTGAAGGGAAAGATGTAACTCTGTGAGATGAATTAACAGAACACAGAGCAGTTTCTCAGAAAGCTTCTTTCCAGTTTTGAACGGAAGATATTTCGTTTTTCACCATAGCCCTCTATGGGCTTCCAAATATCCCTTTGCCAATTCCACAAGAACAGCCTTAGCGAAAGGCTTCTTGAAGGGAAAGATGTAACTCTGTGAGATGAATTAACAGAACACAGAGCCGTTTCTCAGAAAGCTTCTTTCCAGTTTTGAACGGAAGATATTTCCTTTTTCACCATAGCCCTCTATGGGCTTCCAAATATCCCTTTGCCACTTCCACAAGAACAGCCTTAGGGAAAGGCTTCTTGAAGGGAAAGATGTAACTCTGTGAGATGAATTTACAGAACACAGAGCCGTTTCTCAGAAAGCTTCTTTCCAGTTTTTAGGGGAAGATATTTCCTTTTTCACCATAGCCCTCTATGGGCTTCCAAATATCCCTTTACCAATTCCACAAGAACAGCCTTAGCGAAAGGCTTCTTGAAGGGAAAGATGTAACTCTGTGAGATGAATTAACAGAACACAGAGCAGTTTCTCAGAAAGCTTCTTTCCAGTTTTGAACGGAAGATATTTCCTTTTTCACCATAGCCCTCTATGCGCTTGCAAATATCCCTTTGCCAATTCCACAAGAACAGCCTTAGCGAAAGGCTTCTTGAAGGGAAAGATGTAACTCTGTGAGATGAATTAAAAGAACACAGAGCAGTTTCTCAGAAAGATTCTCTCCAGTTTTCAGCGGAAGATATTTCCTTTTTCACCATAGCCCTCTAAGGGCTTCCAAATATCCCTTTGCCATTTCCACAATAACAGCCTTAGCGAAAGGCTTCTTGAAGGGAAAGATGTAACTCTCTGAGATGAATTAACAGAACACAGAGCAGTTTCTCAGAAAGCTTCTTTCCAGTTTTCAGCGGAAGATATTTCCTTTTTCATCATAGCCCTCTATGGGCTTCCAAATATCCCTTTGCCAATTGCACAAGAACAGCCTTAGCGAAAGGCTTCTTGAAGGGAAAGATGTAACTCTGTGAGATGAATTAACAGAACACAGAGCAGTTTCTCAGAAAGCTTCTTTCCAGTTTTGAACGGAAGATATTTCCTTTTTCATCATAGCCCTCTATGGGCTTCCAAATATCCCTTTGCCAATTCCACAAGAACAGCCTTAGGGAAAGGCTTCTTGAAGGGAAAGATGTAACTCTGTGAGATGAATTCACAGAACACAGAGCAGTTTCTCAGAAAGCTTCTTTCCAGTTTTGAACGGAAGATATTTCCTTTGTCACCATAGCCCTCTATGGGCTTCCAAATATCCCTTTGCCAATTCCACAAGAACAGCCTTAGCGAAAGGCTTCTTGAAGGGAAAGATGTAACTCTGTGAGATGAATTAAAAGAACACAGAGCAGTTTCTCAGAAAGCTTCTTTCCAGGTTTCAGCGGAAGATATTTCCTTTTTCACCATAGCCCTCTATGGGCTTCCAAATATCCCTTTGCCAATTCCACAATAACAGCCTTAGCGAAAGGCTTCTTGAAGGGAAAGATGTAACTCTGTGAGATGAATTAACAGAACACAGAGCAGTTTCTCAGAAAGCTTCTTTCCAGTTTTCACCTAAAGATATTTCCTTTTTCACCATAGCCCTCTATGGGCTTCCAAATATCCCTTTGCCAATTCCACAAGAACAGCCTTAGCGAAAGGCTTCTTGAAGGGAAAGATGTAACTCTGTGAGATGAATTAACAGAACACAGAGCCGTTTCTCAGAAAGCTTCTTTCCAGTTTTGAACGGAAGATATTTCCTTTTTCACCATAGCCCTCTATGGGCTTCCAAATATCCCTTTGCCAATTCCACAAGAACAGCCTTAGGGAAAGGCTTCTTGAAGGGAAAGATGTAACTCTGTGAGATGAATTTACAGAACACAGAGCCGTTTCTCAGAAAGCTTCTTTCCAGTTTTTAGGGGAAGATATTTCCTTTTTCACCATAGCCCTCTATGGGCTTCCAAATATCCCTTTGCCAATTCCACAAGAACAGCCTTAGCGAAAGGCTTCTTGAAGGGAAAGATGTAACTCTGTGAGATGAATTAACAGAACACAGAGCAGTTTCTCAGAAAGCTTCTTTCCAGTTTTGAACGGAAGATATTTCCTTTTTCACCATAGCCCTCTATGGGCTTCCAAATATCCCTTTGCCAATTCCACAAGAACAGCCTTAGCGAAAGGCTTCTTGAAGGGAAAGATGTAACTCTGTGAGATGAATTAACAGAACACAGAGCAGTTTCTCAGAAAGCTTCTTTCCAGTTTTGAACGGAAGATATTTCCTTTTTCACCATAGCCCTCTATGGGCTTCCAAATATCCCTTTGCCAATTCCACAAGAACAGCCTTAGCGAAAGGCTTCTTGAAGGGAAACATGTAACTCTGAGAGATGAATTAAGAGAACACAGAGCAGTTTCTCAGAAAGCTTCTTTCCAGTTTTGAACGGAAGATATTTCCTTTTTCACCATAGCCCTCTATGGGCTTCCAAATATCCCTTTGCCAATTCCACAAGAACAGCCTGAGCGAAAGGCTTCTTGAAGGGAAAGATGTAACTCTGTGAGATGAATTCACAGAACACAGAGAAGTTTCTCAGAAAGCTTCTTTCCAGTTTTGAGCGGAAGATATTTCCTTTTTCACCATAGCCCTCTATGGGCTTCCAAATATCCCTTTGCCAATTCCACAAGAACAGCCTTAGCGAAAGTCTTCTTGAAGGGAAAGATGTAACTCTGTGAGATGAATTAACAGAACACAGAGCAGTTTCTCAGAAAGCTTCTTTCCAGTTTTGAACGGAAGATATTTCCTTTTTCACCATAGCCCTCTATGGGCTTCCAAATATCCCTTTACCAATTCCACAAGAACAGCCTTAGCGAAAGGCTTCTTGAAGGGAAAGATGTAACTCTGTGAGATGAATTCACAGAACACAGAGCAGTTTCTCAGAAAGCTTCTTTCCAGTTTTGAACGGAAAATATTTCCTTTATCACCATAGCCCTCTATGGGCTTCCAAATATCCCTTTGCCAATTCCACAAGAACAGCCTTACAGAAAGGCTTCTTCAAGGCAAAGATGTAACTCTGTGAGATGAATTTACGGAACGCAGAGAAGTTTCTCAGAAAGCTTCTTTCCAGTTTTGAACGGAAGATATTTCCTTTTTCACCATAGCCCTCTATGGGCTTCCAAATATCCCTTTGCCAATTGCACAAGAACAGCCTTAGCGAAAGGCTTCTTGAAGGGAAAGATGTAACTCTGTGAGATGAATTAAAAGAACACAGAGCAGTTTCTCAGAAAGCTTCTTTCCAGGTTTCAGCGGAAGATATTTCCTTTTTCACCATAGCCCTCTATGGGCTTCCAAATATCCCTTTGCCAATTCCACAATAACAGCCTTAGCGAAAGGCTTCTTGAAGGGAAAGATGTAACTCTGTGAGATGAATTAACAGAACACAGAGCAGTTTCTCAGAAAGCTTCTTTCCAGTTTTCAGCTAAAGATATTTCCTTTTTCACCATAGCCCTCTATGGGCTTCCAAATATCCCTTTGCCAATTCCACAAGAACAGCCTTAGCGAAAGGCTTCTTGAAGGGAAAGATGTAACTCTGTGAGGTGAATTAACAGAACACAGAGCCGTTTCTCAGAAAGCTTCTTTCCAGTTTTGAACGGAAGATATTTCCTTTTTCACCATAGCCCTCTATGGTCTTCCAAATATCCCTTTGCCAATTCCACAAGAACAGCCTTAGGGAAAGGCTTCTTGAAGGGAAAGATGTAACTCTGTGAGATGAATTTACAGAACACAGAGCAGTTTCTCAGAAAGCTTCTTTCCAGTTTTCAGGGGAAGATATTTCCTTTTTCACCATAGCCCTCTATGGGCTTCCAAATATCCCTTTGCCAATTCCACAGGAACAGCCTTAGCGAAAGGCTTCTTGAAGGGAAAGATGTAACTCTGTGAGATGAATTAACAGAACACAGAGCAGTTTCTCAGAAAGCTTCTTTCCAGTTTTGAACGGAAGATATTTCCTTTTTCACCATAGCCCTCTATGGGCTTCCAAATATCCCTTTGCCAATTCCACAAGAACAGCCTTAGCGAAAGGCTTCTTGAAGGGAAAGATGTAACACTGTGAGATGAATTAAAAAACACAGAGCAGTTTCTCAGAAAGCTTCTTTCCAGTTTTCAGCGGAAGATATTTCCTTTTTCACCATAGCCCTCTAAGGGCTTCCAAATATCCCTTTGCCATTTCCACAATAACAGCCTTAGCGAAAGGCTTCTTGAAGGGAAAGATGTAACTCTCTGAGATGAATTAACAGAACACAGAGCAGTTTCTCAGAAAGCTTCTTTCCAGTTTTCAGCGGAAGATATTTCCTTTTCCATCATAGCCCTCTATGGGCTTCCAAATATCCCTTTGCCAATTCCACAAGAACAGCCTTAGCGAAAGGCTTCTTGAAGGGAAAGATGTAACTCTGTGAGATGAATTAACAGAACACAGAGCAGTTTCTCAGAAAGCTTCTTTCCAGTTTTGAACGGAAGATATTTCCTTTTTCATCATAGCCCTCTATGGGCTTCCAAATATCCCTTTGCCAATTCCACAAGAACAGCCTTAGGGAAAGGCTTCTTGAAGGGAAAGATGTAACTCTGTGAGATGAATTCACAGAACACAGAGCAGTTTCTCAGAAAGCTTCTTTCCAGTTTTGAACGGAAGATATTTCCTTTGTCACCATAGCCCTCTATGGGCTTCCAAATATCCCTTTGCCAATTCCACAAGAACAGCCTTAGCGAAAGGCTTCTTGAAGGGAAAGATGTAACTCTGTGAGATGAATTAAAAGAACACAGAGCAGTTTCTCAGAAAGCTTCTTTCCAGGTTTCAGCGGAAGATATTTCCTTTTTCACGATAGCCCTCTCTGGGCTTCCAAATATCCCTTTGCCAATTCCACAATAACAGCCTTAGCGAAAGGCTTCTTGAAGGGAAAGATGTAACTCTGTGAGATGAATTAACAGAACACAGAGCAGTTTCTCAGAAAGCTTCTTTCCAGTTTTCACCTAAAGATATTTCCTTTTTCACCATAGCCCTCTATGGGCTTCCAAATATCCCTTTGCCAATTCCACAAGAACAGCCTTAGCGAAAGGCTTCTTGAAGGGAAAGATGTAACTCTGTGAGATGAATTAACAGAACACAGAGCCGTTTCTCAGAAAGCTTCTTTCCAGTTTTGAACGGAAGATATTTCCTTTTTCACCATAGCCCTCTATGGGCTTCCAAATATCCCTTTGCCACTTCCACAAGAACAGCCTTAGGGAAAGGCTTCTTGAAGGGAAAGATGTAACTCTGTGAGATGAATTTACAGAACACAGAGCCGTTTCTCAGAAAGCTTCTTTCCAGTTTTTAGGGGAAGATATTTCCTTTTTCACCATAGCCCTCTATGGGCTTCCAAATATCCCTTTGCCAATTCCACAAGAACAGCCTTAGCGAAAGGCTTCTTGAAGGGAAAGATGTAACTCTGTGAGATGAATTAACAGAACACAGAGCAGTTTCTCAGAAAGCTTCTTTCCAGTTTTGAACGGAAGATATTTCCTTTTTCACCATAGCCCTCTATGGGCTTCCAAATATCCCTTTGCCAATTCCACAAGAACAGCCTTAGCGAAAGGCTTCTTGAAGGGAAAGATGTAACTCTGTGAGATGAATTAACAGAACACAGAGCAGTTTCTCAGAAAGCTTCTTTGAAGTTTTCAGCTAAAGATATTTCCTTTTTCACCATAGCCCTCTATGGGCTTCCAAATATCCCTTTGCCAATTCCACAAGAACAGCCTTAGCGAAAGGCTTCTTGAAGGGAAAGATGTAACTCTGTGAGATGAATTAACAGAACACAGAGCAGTTTCTCAGAAAGCTTCTTTCCAGTTTTGAACGGAAGATATTTCCTTTTTCACCATAGCCCTCTATGGGCTTCCAAATATCCCTTTGCCAATTCCACAAGAACAGCCTTAGCGAAAGGCTTCTTGAAGGGAAAGATATAACTCTGTGAGATGAATTCACAGAACACAGAGCAGTTTCTCAGAAAGCTTCTTTCCAGTTTTGAACGGAAGATATTTCCTTTTTCACCATAGCCCTCTATGGGCTTCCAAATATCCCTTTGCCAATTCCACAAGAACAGCCCTAGCGAAAGGCTTCTTGAAGGGAAACATGTAACTCTGTGAGATGAATTCAGAGAACACAGAGCAGTTTCTCAGAAAGCTTCTTTCCAGTTTTGAACGGAAGATATTTCCTTTTTCACCATAGCCCTCTATGGGCTTCCAAATATCCCTTTGCCAATTCCACAAGAACAGCCTGAGCGAAAGGCTTCTTGAAGGGAAAGATGTAACTCTGTGAGATGAATTAACAGAACACAGAGCCGTTTCTCAGAAAGCTTCTTTCCAGTTTTGAACGGAAGATATTTCCTTTTTCACCATAGCCCTCTATGGGCTTCCAAATATCCCTTTGCCAATTCCACAAGAACAGCCTTAGGGAAAGGCTTCTTGAAGGGAAAGATGTAACTCTGTGAGATGAATTTACAGAACACAGAGCAGTTTCTCAGAAAGCTTCTTTCCAGTTTTCAGGGGAAGATATTTCCTTTTTCACCATAGCCCTCTATGGGCTTCCAAATATCGCTTTGCCAATTCCACAAGGACAGCCTTAGCGAAAGCCTTCTTGAAGGGAAAGATGTAACTCTGTGAGATGAATTAAAAGAACACAGAGCAGTTTCTCAGAAAGCTTCTTTCCAGGTTTCAGCGGAAGATATTTCCTTTTTCACCATAGCCCTCTATGGGCTTCCAAATATCCCTTTGCCAATTCCACAAGAACAGCCTTAGCGAAAGGCTTCTTGAAGGGAAAGATGTAACTCTGTGAGATGAATTAACAGAACACAGAGCAGTTTCTCAGAAAGCTTCTTTCCAGTTTTGAACGGAAGATATTTCGTTTTTCACCATAGCCCTCTATGGGCTTCCAAATATCCCTTTGCCAATTCCACAAGAACAGCCTTAGCGAAAGGCTTCTTGAAGGGAAAGATGTAACTCTGTGAGATGAATTAACAGAACACAGAGCCGTTTCTCAGAAAGCTTCTTTCCAGTTTTGAACGGAAGATATTTCCTTTTTCACCATAGCCCTCTATGGGCTTCCAAATATCCCTTTGCCACTTCCACAAGAACAGCCTTAGGGAAAGGCTTCTTGAAGGGAAAGATGTAACTCTGTGAGATGAATTTACAGAACACAGAGCCGTTTCTCAGAAAGCTTCTTTCCAGTTTTTAGGGGAAGATATTTCCTTTTTCACCATAGCCCTCTATGGGCTTCCAAATATCCCTTTACCAATTCCACAAGAACAGCCTTAGCGAAAGGCTTCTTGAAGGGAAAGATGTAACTCTGTGAGATGAATTAACAGAACACAGAGCAGTTTCTCAGAAAGCTTCTTTCCAGTTTTGAACGGAAGATATTTCCTTTTTCACCATAGCCCTCTATGCGCTTGCAAATATCCCTTTGCCAATTCCACAAGAACAGCCTTAGCGAAAGGCTTCTTGAAGGGAAAGATGTAACTCTGTGAGATGAATTAAAAGAACACAGAGCAGTTTCTCAGAAAGATTCTCTCCAGTTTTCAGCGGAAGATATTTCCTTTTTCACCATAGCCCTCTAAGGGCTTCCAAATATCCCTTTGCCATTTCCACAATAACAGCCTTAGCGAAAGGCTTCTTGAAGGGAAAGATGTAACTCTCTGAGATGAATTAACAGAACACAGAGCAGTTTCTCAGAAAGCTTCTTTCCAGTTTTCAGCGAAAGATATTTCCTTTTTCATCATAGCCCTCTATGGGCTTCCAAATATCCCTTTGCCAATTCCACAAGAACAGCCTTAGCGAAAGGCTTCTTGAAGGGAAAGATGTAACTCTGTGAGATGAATTAACAGAACACAGAGCAGTTTCTCAGAAAGCTTCTTTCCAGTTTTGAACGGAAGATATTTCCTTTTTCATCATAGCCCTCTATGGGCTTCCAAATATCCCTTTGCCAATTCCACAAGAACAGCCTTAGGGAAAGGCTTCTTGAAGGGAAAGATGTAACTCTGTGAGATGAATTCACAGAACACAGAGCAGTTTCTCAGAAAGCTTCTTTCCAGTTTTGAACGGAAGATATTTCCTTTGTCACCATAAGCCTCTATGGGCTTCCAAATATCCCTTTGCCAATTCCACAAGAAAAGCCTTAGCGAAAGGCTTCTTGAAGGGAAAGATGTAACTCTTTGAGATGAATTAACAGACCACAGAGCAGTTTCTCAGAAAGCCTCATTCCAGTTTTGAACGGTAAATATTTCCTTTTTCACCATAGCCCTCTATGGGCTTCCAAATATCCCTTTGCCAATTCCACAAGAACAGCCTTAGCGAAAGGCTTCTTGAAGGGAAAGATGTAACTCTGTGAGATGAATTAACAAACACAGAGCAGTTTCTCAGAAAGCTTCTTTCCAGTTTTGAGCGGAAAATATTTCCTCTTTCACCATAGCCCTCTATGGGCTTCCAAATATCCCTTTGCCAATTCCACAAGAACAGCCTTAGCGAAAGGCTTCTTGAAGGGAAAGATGTAACTCTGTGAGATGAATTAACAGAACATAGAGCAGTTTCTCAGAAAGCTTCTTTCCAGTTTTGAACGGAAGATATTTCCTTTTTCACCATAGCCCTCTATGGGCTTCCAAATATCCCTTTGCCAATTGCACAAGAACAGCCTTAGCGAAAGGCTTCTTAAAGGGAAAGATGTAACACTGTGAGATGAATTAACAGAACACAGAGCAGTTTCTCAGAAAGCTTCTTTCCAGTTTTGAACGGAAGGTATTTCCTTTTTCACCGTAGCCCTCTATGGGCTTCGAAATATCCCTTTGCCAATTCCACAAGAACAGCCTTAGCGAAAGGCTTCTTGAAGGGAAAGATGTAACTCTGTGAGATGAATTAACAGAACACAGAGCAGTTTCTCAGAAGTCTTCTTTCCAGTTTTCAGCGGAAGATATTTCCTTTTTCATCATAGCCCTCTATGGGCTTCCACATATCCCTTTGCCAATTCCACAAGAACAGCCTTAGGGAAAGGCTTCTTGAAGGGAAAGATGTAACTCTGTGAGATGAATTCACAGAACACAGAGCAGTTTCTCAGAAAGCTTCTTTCCAGTTTTGAACGGAAGATATTTCCTTTGTCACCATAGCCCTCTATGGGCTTCCAAATATCCCTTTGCCAATTCCACAAGAACAGCCTTAGCGAAAGGCTTCTTGAAGGGAAAGATGTAACTCTGTGAGATGAATTAACAGAACACAG
The DNA here is from genome assembly GCF_047675955.1 of Chlorocebus sabaeus. Lineage (NCBI taxonomy): Eukaryota > Metazoa > Chordata > Mammalia > Primates > Cercopithecidae > Chlorocebus > Chlorocebus sabaeus. The sequence goes on along the minus strand of NW_027327079.1, from coordinate 1,327,340 downwards.
AGCAGTTTCTCAGAAAGCCTCATTCCAGTTTTGAACGGTAAATATTTCCTTTTTCACCATAGCCCTCTATGGGCTTCCAAATATCCCTTTGCCAATTCCACAAGAACAGCCTTAGCGAAAGGCTTCTTGAAGGGAAAGATGTAACTCTGTGAGATGAATTAACAAACACAGAGCAGTTTCTCAGAAAGCTTCTTTCCAGTTTTGAGCGGAAGATATTTCCTCTTTCACCATACCCCTCTATGGGCTTCCAAATATCCCTTTGCCAATTCCACAAGAACAGCCTTAGCGAAAGGCTTCTTGAAGGGAAAGATGTAACTCTGTGAGATGAATTAGCAGAACATAGAGCAGTTTCTCAGAAAGCTTCTTTCCAGTTTTGAACGGAAGATATTTCCTTTTTCACCATAGTCCTCTATGGGCTTCCAAATATCCCTTTGCCAATTGCACAAAAACAGCCTTAGCGAAAGGCTTCTTAAAGGGAAAGATGTAACTCTGTGAGATGAATTCACAGAACACAGAGCAGTTTCTCAGAAAGCTTCTTTCCAGTTTTGAACGGAAGATATTTCCTTTTTCACCGTAGCCCTCTATGGGCTTCCAAATATACCTTTGCCAATTCCACAAGAACAGCCTTAGCGAAAGGCTTCTTGACGGGAAAGATGTAACTCTGTGAGATGAATTAACAGAACACAGAGCAGTTTCTCAGAAAGCTTCTTTCCAGTTTTCAGCTAAAGATATTTCCTTTTTCACCATAGCCCTCTATGGGCTTCCAAATATCCCTTTGCCAATTCCACAAGAACAGCCTTAGCGAAAGGCTTCTTGAAGGGAAAGATGTAACTCTGTGAGATGAATTCACAGAACACAGAGCAGTTTCTCAGAAAGCTTCTTTCCAGTTTTGAACGGAAGATATTTCCTTTTTCACCATAGCCCTCTATGGGCTTCCAAATATCCCTTTGCCAATTCCACAAGAACAGCCTTAGCGAAAGGCTTCTTGAAGGGAAACATGTAACTCTGTGAGATGAATTAAGAGAACACAGAGCAGATTCTCAGAAAGCTTCTTTCCAGTTTTGAACGGAAGATATTTCCTTTTTCACCATAGCCCTCTATGGGCTTCCAAATATCCCTTTGCCAATTCCACAAGAACAGCCTGAGCGAAAGGCTTCTTGAAGGGAAAGATGTAACTCTGTGAGATGGATTAACAGAACACAGAGCCGTTTCTCAGAAAGCTTCTTTCCAGTTTTGAACGGAAGATATTTCCTTTTTCACCATAGCCCTCTATGGGCTTCCAAATATCCCTTTGCCAATTCCACAAGAACAGCCTTAGCGAAAGGCTTCTTGAAGGGAAAGATGTAACTCTGTGAGATGAATTTACAGAACACAGAGCAGTTTCTCAGAAAGCTTCTTTCCAGTTTTCAGGGGAAGATATTTCCTTTTTCACCATAGCCCTCTATGGGCTTCCAAATATCCCTTTGCCAATTCCACAAGGACAGCCTTAGCGAAAGGCTTCTTGAAGGGAAAGATGTAACTCTGTGAGATGAATTAACAGAACACAGAGCAGTTTCTCAGAAAGCTTCTTTCCAGTTTTCAGCGGAAGATATTTCCTTTTTCATCATAGCCCTCTATGGGCTTCCAAATATCGCTTTGCCAATTCCACAAGAACAACCTTAGCGAAAGGCTTCTTGAAGGGAAACATGTAACTCTGTGAGATGAATTAACAGAACACAGAGCAGTTTCTCAGAAAGCTTCTTTCCAGTTTTGAACGGAAGATATTTCCTTTTTCACCATAGCCCTCTATGGGCTTCCAAATATCCCTTTGCCAATTCCACAAGAACAGCCTTAGGGAAAGGCTTCTTGAAGGGAAAGATGTAACTCTGTGAGATGAATTCACAGAACACAGAGCAGTTTCTCAGAAAGCTTCTTTCCAGTTTTGAACGGAAGATATTTCCTTTGTCACCATAGCCCTCTAAGGGCTTCCAAATATCCCTTTGCCAATTCCACAAGAACAGCCTTAGCGAAAGGCTTCTTGAAGGGAAAGATGTAACTCTGTGAGATGAATTAACAGAACACAGAGCAGTTTCTCAGAAAACTTCTTTCCAGTTTTCAGCGGAAGTTATTTCTTTTTTCACCATAGCCCTCTATGGGCTTCCAAATATCCCTTTGCCAATTCCACAAGAACAGCCTTAGCGAAAGGCTTCTTGAAGGGAAAGATGTAACTCTGTGAGATGAATTAACAGAACACAGAGCAGTTTCTCAGAAAGCTTCTTTCCAGTTTTGAACGGAAGATATTTCCTTTTTCACCATAGCCCTCTATGGGCTTCCAAATATCCCTTTGCCAATTCCACAAGAACAGCCTTAGCGAAAGGCTTCTTGAAGGGAAAGATGTAACTCTGTGAGATGAATTAAAAGAACACAGAGCAGTTTCTCAGAAAGATTCTCTCCAGTTTTCAGCGGAAGATATTTCCTTTTTCACCATAGCCCTCTAAGGGCTTCCAAATATCCCTTTGCCATTTCCACAATAACAGCCTTAGCGAAAGGCTTCTTGAAGGGAAAGATGTAACTCTCTGAGATGAATTAACAGAACACAGAGCAGTTTCTCAGAAAGCTTCTTTCCAGTTTTCAGCGAAAGATATTTCCTTTTTCATCATAGCCCTCTATGGGCTTCCAAATATCCCTTTGCCAATTCCACAAGAACAGCCTTAGCGAAAGGCTTCTTGAAGGGAAAGATGTAACTCTGTGAGATGAATTAACAAACACAGAGCAGTTTCTCAGAAAGCTTCTTTCCAGTTTTGAGCGGAAGATATTTCCTCTTTCACCGTAGCCCTCTATGGGCTTCCAAATATCCCTTTGCCAATTCCACAAGAACAGCCTTAGCGAAAGGCTTCTTGAAGGGAAAGATGTAACTCTGTGAGATGAATTAACAGAACATAGAGCAGTTTCTCAGAAAGCTTCTTTCCAGTTTTGAACGGAAGATATTTCCTTTTTCACCATAGCCCTCTATGGGCTTCCAAATATCCCTTTGCCAATTGCACAAGAACAGCCTTAGCGAAAGGCTTCTTAAAGGGAAAGATGTAACTCTGTGAGATGAATTCACAGAACACAGAGCAGTTTCTCAGAAAGCTTCTTTCCAGTTTTGAACGGAAGATATTTCCTTTTTCACCGTAGCCCTCTATGGGCTTCCAAATATCCCTTTGCCAATTCCACAAGAACAGCCTTAGCGAAAGGCTTCTTGACGGGAAAGATGTAACTCTGTGAGATGAATTAACAGAACACAGAGCAGTTTCTCAGAAAGCTTCTTTCCAGTTTTCAGCTAAAGATATTTCCTTTTTCACCATAGCCCTCTATGGGCTTCCAAATATCCCTTTGCCAATTCCACAAGAACAGCCTTAGCGAAAGGCTTCTTGAAGGGAAAGATGTAACTCTGTGAGATGAATTCACAGAACACAGAGCAGTTTCTCAGAAAGCTTCTTTCCAGTTTTGAACGGAAGATATTTCCTTTTTCACCATAGCCCTCTATGGGCTTCCAAATATCCCTTTGCCAATTCCACAAGAACAGCCTTAGCGAAAGGCTTCTTGAAGGGAAACATGTAACTCTGTGAGATGAATTAAGAGAACACAGAGCAGTTTCTCAGAAAGCTTCTTTCCAGTTTTGAACGGAAGATATTTCCTTTTTCACCATAGCCCTCTATGGGCTTCCAAATATCCCTTTGCCAATTCCACAAGAACAGCCTGAGCGAAAGGCTTCTTGAAGGGAAAGATGTAACTCTGTGAGATGGATTAACAGAACACAGAGCCGTTTCTCAGAAAGCTTCTTTCCAGTTTTGAACGGAAGATATTTCCTTTTTCACCATAGCCCTCTATGGGCTTCCAAATATCCCTTTGCCAATTCCACAAGAACAGCCTTAGGGAAAGGCTTCTTGAAGGGAAAGATGTAACTCTGTGAGATGAATTTACAGAACACAGAGCAGTTTCTCAGAAAGCTTCTTTCCAGTTTTCAGGGGAAGATATTTCCTTTTTCACCATAGCCCTCTATGGGCTTCCAAATATCCCTTTGCCAATTCCACAAGGACAGCCTTAGCGAAAGGCTTCTTGAAGGGAAAGATGTAACTCTGTGAGATGAATTAACAGAACACAGAGCAGTTTCTCAGAAAGCTTCTTTCCAGTTTTCAGCGGAAGATATTTCCTTTTTCATCATAGCCCTCTATGGGCTTCCAAATATCCCTTTGCCAATTCCACAAGAACAACCTTAGCGAAAGGCTTCTTGAAGGGAAACATGTAACTCTGTGAGATGAATTAACAGAACACAGAGCAGTTTCTCAGAAAGCTTCTTTCCAGTTTTGAACGGAAGATATTTCCTTTTTCACCATAGCCCTCTATGGGCTTCCAAATATCCCTTTGCCAATTCCACAAGAACAGCCTTAGGGAAAGGCTTCTTGAAGGGAAAGATGTAACTCTGTGAGATGAATTAACAGAACACAGAGCAGTTTCTCAGAAAGCTTCTTTCCAGTTTTGAACGGAAGATATTTCCTTTTTCACCATAGCCCTCTATGGGCTTCCAAATATCCCTTTGCCAATTCCACAAGAACAGCCTTAGCGAAAGGCTTCTTGAAGGGAAAGATGTAACTCTGTGAGATGAATTAAAAGAACACAGAGCAGTTTCTCAGAAAGATTCTCTCCAGTTTTCAGCGGAAGATATTTCCTTTTTCACCATAGCCCTCTAAGGGCTTCCAAATATCCCTTTGCCATTTCCACAATAACAGCCTTAGCGAAAGGCTTCTTGAAGGGAAAGATGTAACTCTCTGAGATGAATTAACAGAACACAGAGCAGTTTCTCAGAAAGCTTCTTTCCAGTTTTCAGCGAAAGATATTTCCTTTTTCATCATAGCCCTCTAAGGGCTTCCAAATATCCCTTTGCCAATTCCACAAGAACAGCCTTAGCGAAAGGCTTCTTGAAGGGAAAGATGTAACTCTGTGAGATGAATTAACAGAACACAGAGCAGTTTCTCAGAAAGCTTCTTTCCAGTTTTCAGCTAAAGATATTTCCTTTTTCACCATAGCCCTCTATGGGCTTCCAAATATCCCTTTGCCAATTCCACAAGAACAGCCTTAGCGAAAGGCTTCTTGAAGGGAAAGATGTAACTCTGTGAGATGAATTCACAGAACACAGAGCAGTTTCTCAGAAAGCTTCTTTCCAGTTTTGAACGGAAGATATTTCCTTTTTCACCATAGCCCTCTATGGGCTTCCAAATATCCCTTTGCCAATTCCACAAGAACAGCCTTAGCGAAAGGCTTCTTGAAGGGAAACATGTAACTCTGTGAGATGAATTAAGAGAACACAGAGCAGATTCTCAGAAAGCTTCTTTCCAGTTTTGAACGGAAGATATTTCCTTTTTCACCATAGCCCTCTATGGGCTTCCAAATATCCCTTTGCCAATTCCACAAGAACAGCCTGAGCGAAAGGCTTCTTGAAGGGAAAGATGTAACTCTGTGAGATGGATTAACAGAACACAGAGCCGTTTCTCAGAAAGCTTCTTTCCAGTTTTGAACGGAAGATATTTCCTTTTTCACCATAGCCCTCTATGGGCTTCCAAATATCCCTTTGCCAATTCCACAAGAACAGCCTTAGCGAAAGGCTTCTTGAAGGGAAAGATGTAACTCTGTGAGATGAATTTACAGAACACAGAGCAGTTTCTCAGAAAGCTTCTTTCCAGTTTTCAGGGGAAGATATTTCCTTTTTCACCATAGCCCTCTATGGGCTTCCAAATATCCCTTTGCCAATTCCACAAGGACAGCCTTAGCGAAAGGCTTCTTGAAGGGAAAGATGTAACTCTGTGAGATGAATTAACAGAACACAGAGCAGTTTCTCAGAAAGCTTCTTTCCAGTTTTCAGCGGAAGATATTTCCTTTTTCATCATAGCCCTCTATGGGCTTCCAAATATCCCTTTGCCAATTCCACAAGAACAAACTTAGCGAAAGGCTTCTTGAAGGGAAACATGTAACTCTGTGAGATGAATTAACAGAACACAGAGCAGTTTCTCAGAAAGCTTCTTTCCAGTTTTGAACGGAAGATATTTCCTTTTTCACCATAGCCCTCTATGGGCTTCCAAATATCCCTTTGCCAATTCCACAAGAACAGCCTTAGGGAAAGGCTTCTTGAAGGGAAAGATGTAACTCTGTGAGATGAATTCACAGAACACAGAGCAGTTTCTCAGAAAGCTTCTTTCCAGTTTTGAACGGAAGATATTTCCTTTGTCACCATAGCCCTCTAAGGGCTTCCAAATATCCCTTTGCCAATTCCACAAGAACAGCCTTAGCGAAAGGCTTCTTGAAGGGAAAGATGTAACTCTGTGAGATGAATTAACAGAACACAGAGCAGTTTCTCAGAAAACTTCTTTCCAGTTTTCAGCGGAAGTTATTTCTTTTTTCACCATAGCCCTCTATGGGCTTCCAAATATCCCTTTGCCAATTCCACAAGAACAGCCTTAGCGAAAGGCTTCTTGAAGGGAAAGATGTAACTCTGTGAGATGAATTAACAGAACACAGAGCAGTTTCTCAGAAAGCTTCTTTCCAGTTTTGAACGGAAGATATTTCCTTTTTCACCATAGCCCTCTATGGGCTTCCAAATATCCCTTTGCCAATTCCACAAGAACAGCCTTAGCGAAAGGCTTCTTGAAGGGAAAGATGTAACTCTGTGAGATGAATTAAAAGAACACAGAGCAGTTTCTCAGAAAGATTCTCTCCAGTTTTCAGCGGAAGATATTTCCTTTTTCACCATAGCCCTCTAAGGGCTTCCAAATATCCCTTTGCCATTTCCACAAGAACAGCCTTAGCGAAAGGCTTCTTGAAGGGAAAGATGTAACTCTCTGAGATGAATTAACAGAACACAGAGCAGTTTCTCAGAAAGCTTCTTTCCAGTTTTCAGCGAAAGATATTTCCTTTTTCACCATAGCCCTCTATGGGCTTCCAAATATCCCTTTGCCAATTCCACAAGAACAGCCTTAGCGAAAGGCTTCTTGAAGGGAAAGATGTAACTCTGTGAGATGAATTAAAAGAACACAGAGCAGTTTCTCAGAAAGATTCTCTCCAGTTTTCAGCGGAAGATATTTCCTTTTTCACCATAGCCCTCTAAGGGCTTCCAAATATCCCTTTGCCATTTCCACAATAACAGCCTTAGCGAAAGGCTTCTTGAAGGGAAAGATGTAACTCTCTGAGATGAATTAACAGAACACAGAGCAGTTTCTCAGAAAGCTTCTTTCCAGTTTTCAGCGAAAGGTATTTCCTTTTTCATCATAGCCCTCTAAGGGCTTCCAAATATCCCTTTGCCAATTCCACAAGAACAGCCTTAGCGAAAGGCTTCTTGAAGGGAAAGATGTAACTCTGTGAGATGAATTAACAGAACACAGAGCAGTTTCTCAGAAAGCTTCTTTCCAGTTTTGAACGGAAGATATTTCCTTTTTCATCATAGCCCTCTATGGGCTTCCAAATATCCCTTTGCCAATTCCACAAGAACAGCCTTAGGGAAAGGCTTCTTGAAGGGAAAGATGTAACTCTGTGAGATGAATTCACAGAACACAGAGCAGTTTCTCAGAAAGCTTCTTTCCAGTTTTGAACGGAAGATATTTCCTTTGTCACCATAAGCCTCTATGGGCTTCCAAATATCCCTTTGCCAATTCCACAAGAACAGCCTTAGCGAAAGGCTTCTTGAAGGGAAAGATGTAACTCTTTGAGATGAATTAACAGACCACAGAGCAGTTTCTCAGAAAGCCTCATTCCAGTTTTGAACGGTAAATATTTCCTTTTTCACCATAGCCCTCTATGGGCTTCCAAATATCCCTTTGCCAATTACACAAGAACAGCCTTAGCGAAAGGCTTCTTGAAGGGAAAGATGTAACTCTGTGAGATGAATTAACAAACACAGAGCAGTTTCTCAGAAAGCTTCTTTCCAGTTTTGAGCGGAAAATATTTCCTCTTTCACCATAGCCCTCTATGGGCTTCCAAATATCCCTTTGCCAATTCCACAAGAACAGCCTTAGCGAAAGGCTTCTTGAAGGGAAAGATGTAACTCTGTGAGATGAATTAACAGAACATAGAGCAGTTTCTCAGAAAGCTTCTTTCCAGTTTTGAACGGAAGATATTTCCTTTTTCACCATAGCCCTCTATGGGCTTCCAAATATCCCTTTGCCAATTGCACAAGAACAGCCTTAGCGAAAGGCTTCTTAAAGGGAAAGATGTAACACTGTGAGATGAATTAACAGAACACAGAGCAGTTTCTCAGAAAGCTTCTTTCCAGTTTTGAACGGAAGGTATTTCCTTTTTCACCGTAGCCCTCTATGGGCTTCCAAATATCCCTTTGCCAATTCCACAAGAACAGCCTTAGCGAAAGGCTTCTTGAAGGGAAAGATGTAACTCTGTGAGATGAATTAACAGAACACAGAGCAGTTTCTCAGAAATCTTCTTTCCAGTTTTCAGCGGAAGATATTTCCTTTTTCATCATAGCCCTCTATGGGCTTCCACATATCCCTTTGCCAATTCCACAAGAACAGCCTTAGGGAAAGGCTTCTTGAAGGGAAAGATGTAACTCTGTGAGATGAATTCACAGAACACAGAGCAGTTTCTCAGAAAGCTTCTTTCCAGTTTTGAACGGAAGATATTTCCTTTGTCACCATAGCCCTCTATGGGCTTCCAAATATCCCTTTGCCAATTCCACAAGAACAGCCTTAGCGAAAGGCTTCTTGAAGGGAAAGATGTAACTCTGTGAGATGAATTAACAGAACACAGAGCAGTTTCTCAGAAAGCCTCATTCCAGTTTTGAACGGTAAATATTTCCTTTTTCACCATAGCCCTCTATGGGCTTCCAAATATCCCTTTGTCAATTCCACAAGAACAGCCTTAGCGAAAGGCTTCTTGAAGGGAAAGATGTAACTCTGTGAGATGAATTAACAAACACAGAGCAGTTTCTCAGAAAGCTTCTTTCCAGTTTTGAGCGGCAGATATTTCCTCTTTCACCATAGCCCTCTATGGGCTTCCAAATATCCCTTTGCCAATTCCACAAGAACAGCCTTAGCGAAAGGCTTCTTGAAGGGAAAGATGTAACTCTGTGAGATGAATTAACAGAACATAGAGCAGTTTCACAGAAAGCTTCTTTCCAGTTTTGAACGGAAGATATTTCCTTTTTCACCATAGCCCTCTATGGGCTTCCAAATATCCCTTTGCCAATTGCACAAGAACAGCCTTAGCGAAAGGCTTCTTAAAGGGAAAGATGTAACTCTGTGAGATGAATTCACAGAACACAGAGCAGTTTCTCAGAAAGCTTCTTTCCAGTTTTGAACGGAAGATATTTCCTTTTTCACCGTAGCCCTCTATGGGCTTCCAAATATACCTTTGCCAATTCCACAAGAACAGCCTTAGCGAAAGGCTTCTTGACGGGAAAGATGTAACTCTGTGAGATGAATTAACAGAACACAGAGCAGTTTCTCAGAAAGCTTCTTTCCAGTTTTCAGCTAAAGATATTTCCTTTTTCACCATAGCCCTCTATGGGCTTCCAAATATCCCTTTGCCAATTCCACAAGAACAGCCTTAGCGAAAGGCTTCTTGAAGGGAAAGATGTAACTCTGTGAGATGAATTCACAGAACACAGAGCAGTTTCTCAGAAAGCTTCTTTCCAGTTTTGAACGGAAGATATTTCCTTTTTCACCATAGCCCTCTATGGGCTTCCAAATATCCCTTTGCCAATTCCACAAGAACAGCCTTAGGGAAAGGCTTCTTGAAGGGAAAGATGTAACTCTGTGAGATGAATTCACAGAACACAGAGCAGTTTCTCAGAAAGCTTCTTTCCAGTTTTGAACGGAAGATATTTCCTTTGTCACCATAGCCCTCTATGGGCTTCCAAATATCCCTTTGCCAATTCCACAAGAACAGCCTTAGCGAAAGGCTTCTTGAAGGGAAAGATGTAACTCTGTGAGATGAATTAACAGAACACAGAGCAGTTTCTCAGAAAGCTTCTTTCCAGTTTTCAGCGGAAGTTATTTCTTTTTTCACCATAGCCCTCTATGGGCTTCCAAATATCCCTTTGCCAATTCCACAAGAACAGCCTTAGCGAAAGGCTTCTTGAAGGGAAAGATGTAACTCTGTGAGATGAATTAACAGAACACAGAGCAGTTTCTCAGAAAGCTTCTTTCCAGTTTTGAACGGAAGATATTTCCTTTTTCACCATAGCCCTCTATGGGCTTCCAAATATCCCTTTGCCAATTCCACAAGAACAGCCTTAGCGAAAGGCTTCTGGAAGGGAAACATGTAACTCTGAGAGATGAATTAAGAGAACACAGAGCAGTTTCTCAGAAAGCTTCTTTCCAGTTTTGAACGGAAGATATTTCCTTTTTCACCATAGCCCTCTATGGGCTTCCAAATATCCCTTTGCCAATTCCACAAGAACAGCCTGAGCGAAAGGCTTCTTGAAGGGAAAGATGTAACTCTGTGAGATGAATTCACAGAACACAGAGAAGTTTCTCAGAAAGCTTCTTTCCAGTTTTGAGCGGAAGATATTTCCTTTTTCACCATAGCCCTCTATGGGCTTCCAAATATCCCTTTGCCAATTCCACAAGAACAGCCTTAGCGAAAGTCTTCTTGAAGGGAAAGATGTAACTCTGTGAGATGAATTAACAGAACACAGAGCAGTTTCTCAGAAAGCTTCTTTCCAGTTTTGAACGGAAGATATTTCCTTTTTCACCATAGCCCTCTATGGGCTTCCAAATATCCCTTTACCAATTCCACAAGAACAGCCTTAGCGAAAGGCTTCTTGAAGGGAAAGATGTAACTCTGTGAGATGAATTCACAGAACACAGAGCAGTTTCTCAGAAAGCTTCTTTCCAGTTTTGAACGGAAAATATTTCCTTTTTCACCATAGCCCTCTATGGGCTTCCAAATATCCCTTTGCCAATTCCACAAGAGCAGTCTTACAGAAAGGCTTCTTCAAGGCAAAGATGTAACTCTGTGAGATGAATTAACGGAACGCAGAGAAGTTTCTCAGAAAGCTTCTTTCCAGTTTTGAACGGAAGATATTTCCTTTTTCACCATAGCCCTCTATGGGCTTCCAAATATCCCTTTGCCAATTCCACAAGAACAGCCTTAGCGAAAGGCTTCTTGAAGGGAAAGATGTAACTCTGTGAGATGAATTAAAAGAACACAGAGCAGTTTCTCAGAAAGCTTCTTTCCAGGTTTCAGCGGAAGATATTTCCTTTTTCACCATAGCCCTCTATGGGCTTCCAAATATCCCTTTGCCAATTCCACAATAACAGCCTTAGCGAAAGGCTTCTTGAAGGGAAAGATGTAACTCTGTGAGATGAATTAACAGAACACAGAGCAGTTTCTCAGAAAGCTTCTTTCCAGTTTTCAGCTAAAGATATTTCCTTTTTCACCATAGCCCTCTATGGGCTTCCAAATATCCCTTTGCCAATTCCACAAGAACAGCCTTAGCGAAAGGCTTCTTGAAGGGAAAGATGTAACTCTGTGAGATGAATTAACAGAACACAGAGCCGTTTCTCAGAAAGCTTCTTTCCAGTTTTGAACGGAAGATAATTCCTTTTTCACCATAGCCCTCTATGGTCTTCCAAATATCCCTTTGCCAATTCCACAAGAACAGCCTTAGGGAAAGGCTTCTTGAAGGGAAAGATGTAACTCTGTGAGATGAATTTACAGAACACAGAGCAGTTTCTCAGAAAGCTTCTTTCCAGTTTTCAGGGGAAGATATTTCCTTTTTCACCATAGCCCTCTATGGGCTTCCAAATATCCCTTTGCCAATTCCACAAGAACAGCCTTAGCGAAAGGCTTCTTGAAGGGAAAGATGTAACTCTGTGAGATGAATTAACAGAACACAGAGCAGTTTCTCAGAAAGCTTCTTTCCAGTTTTGAACGGAAGATATTTCCTTTTTCACCATAGCCCTCTATGGGCTTCCAAATATCCCTTTGCCTATTCCACAAGAACAGCCTTAGCGAAAGGCTTCTTGAAGGGAAAGATGTAACTCTGTGAGATGAATTAACAAACACATAGCAGTTTCTCAGAAAGCTTCTTTCCAGTTTTGAGCGGAAGATATTTCCTCTTTCACCATAGCCCTCTATGGGCTTCCAAATATCCCTTTGCCAATTCCACAAGAACAGCCTTAGCGAAAGGCTTCTTGAAGGGAAAGATGTAACTCTGTGAGATGAATTAACAGAACATAGAGCAGTTTCTCAGAAAGCTTCTTTCCAGTTTTGAACGGAAGATATTTCCTTTTTCACCATAGCCCTCTATGGGCTTCCAAATATCCCTTTGCCAATTGCACAAGAACAGCCTTAGCGAAAGGCTTCTTGAAGGGAAAGATGTAACTCTGTGAGATGAATTCACAGAACACAGAGCAGTTTCTCAGAAAGCTTGTTTCCAGTTTTGAACGGAAGATATTTCCTTTTTCACCGTAGCCCTCTATGGGCTTCCAAATATCCCTTTGCCAATTGCACAAGAACAGCCTTAGCGAAAGGCTTCTTGAAGGGAAAGATGTAACTCTGTGAGATGAATTAACAGAACACAGAGCAGTTTCTCAGAAAGCTTCTTTCCAGTTTTCAGCTAAAGATATTTCCTTTTTCACCATAGCCCTCTATGGGCTTCCAAATATCCCTTTGCCAATTCCACAAGAACAGCCTTAGCGAAAGGCTTCTTGAAGGGAAAGATGTAACTCTGTGAGATGAATTCACAGAACACAGAGCAGTTTCTCAGAAAGCTTCTTTCCAGTTTTGAACGGAAGATATTTCCTTTTTCAGCATAGCCCTCTATGGGCTTCCAAATATCCCTTTGCCAATTCCACAAGAACAGCCTGAGCGAAAGGCTTCTTGAAGGGAAAGATGTAACTCTGGGAGATGAATTAACAGAACACAGAGCCGTTTCTCAGAAAGCTTCTTTCCAGTTTTGAACGGAAGATATTTCCTTTTTCACCATAGCCCTCTATGGGCTTCCAAATATCCCTTTGCCAATTCCACAAGAACAGCCTTAGGGAAAGGCTTCTTGAAGGGAAAGATGTAACTCTGTGAGATGAATTTACAGAACACAGAGCAGTTTCTCAGAAAGCTTCTTTCCAGTTCAGGGGAAGATATTTCCTTTTTCACCATAGCCCTCTATGGGCTTCCAAATATCCCTTTGCCAATTCCACAAGGACAGCCTTAGCGAAAGGCTTCTTGAAGGGAAAGATGTAACTCTGTGAGATGAATTAACAGAACACAGAGCAGTTTCTCAGAAAGCTTCTTTCCAGTTTTCAGCGGAAGATATTTCCTTTTTCATCTTAGCCCTCTATGGGCTTCCAAATATCCCTTTGCCAATTCCACAAGAACAACCTTAGCGAAAGGCTTCTTGAAGGGAAAGATGTAACTCTGTGAGATGAATTAACAGAACACAGAGCAGTTTCTCAGAAAGCTTCTTTCCATTTTTGAACGGAAGATATTTCCTTTTTCACCATAGCCCTCTATGGGCTTCCAAATATCCCTTTGCCAATTCCACAAGAACAGCCTTAGGGAAAGGCTTCTTGAAGGGAAAGATGTAACTCTGTGAGATGAATTCACAGAACACAGAGCAGTTTCTCAGAAAGCTTCTTTCCAGTTTTGAACGGAAGATATTTCCTTTGTCACCATAGCCCTCTATGGGCTTCCAAATATCCCTTTGCCAATTCCACAAGAACAGCCTTAGCGAAAGGCTTCTTGAAGGGAAAGATGTAACTCTGTGAGATGAATTAACAGAACACAGAGCAGTTTCTCAGAAAGCTTCTTTCCAGTTTTCAGCGGAAGTTATTTCTTTTTTCACCATAGCCCTCTATGGGCTTCCAAATATCCCTTTGCCAATTCCACAAGAACAGCCTTAGCGAAAGGCTTCTTGAAGGGAAAGATGTAACTCTGTGAGATGAATTCACAGAACACAGAGCAGTTTCTCAGAAAGCTTCTTTCCAGTTTTGAACGGAAGATATTTCCTTTTTCCCCATAGCCCTCTATGGGCTTCCAAATATCCCTTTGCCAATTCCACAAGAACAGCCTTAGCGAAAGGCTTCTTGAAGGGAAACATGTAACTCTGTGAGATGAATTAAGAGAACACAGAGCAGTTTCTCAGAAAGCTTCTTTCCAGTTTTGAACGGAAGATATTTCCTTTTTCACCATAGCCCTCTATGGGCTTCCAAATATCCCTTTGCCAACTCCACAAGAACAACCTGAGCGAAAGGCTTCTTGAAGGGAAAGATGTAACTCTGTGAGATGAATTCACAGAACACAGAGAAGTTTCTCAGAAAGCTTCTTTCCAGTTTTGAGCGGAAGATATTTCCTTTTTCACCATAGCCCTCTATGGGCTTCCAAATATCCCTTTGCCAATTCCACAAGAACAGCCTTAGCGAAAGTCTTCTTGAAGGGAAAGATGTAACTCTGTGAGATGAATTAACAGAACACAGAGCAGTTTCTCAGAAAGCTTCTTTCCAGTTTTGAACGGAAGATATTTCCTTTTTCACCATAGCCCTCTACGGGCTTCCAAATATCCCTTTACCAATTCCACAAGAACAGCCTTAGCGAAAGGCTTCTTGAAGGGAAAGATGTAACTCTGTGAGATGAATTCACAGAACACAGAGCAGTTTCTCAGAAAGCTTCTTTCCAGTTTTGAACGGAAAATATTTCCTTTTTCACCATAGCCCTCTATGGGCTTCCAAATACCCCTTTGCCAATTCCACAAGAACAGCCTTACAGAAAGGCTTCTTCAAGGCAAAGATGTAACTCTGTGAGATGAATTAACGGAACGCAGAGAAGTTTCTCAGAAAGCTTCTTTCCAGTTTTGAACGGAAGATATTTCCTTTTTCACCATAGCCCTCTATGGGCTTCCAAATATCCCTTTGCCAATTCCACAAGAACAGCCTTAGCGAAAGGCTTCCTGAAGGGAAAGATGTAACTCTGTGAGATGAATTAAAAGAACACAGAGCAGTTTCTCAGAAAGCTTCTTTCCAGGTTTCAGCGGAAGATATTTCCTTTTTCACCATAGCCCTCTATGGGCTTCCAAATATCCCTTTGCCAATTCCACAATAACAGCCTTAGCGAAAGGCTTCTTGAAGGGAAAGATGTAACTCTGTGAGATGAATTAACAGAACACAGAGCAGTTTCTCAGAAAGCTTCTTTCCAGTTTTCAGCTAAAGATATTTCCTTTTTCACCATAGCCCTCTATGGGCTTCCAAATATCCCTTTGCCAATTCCACAAGAACAGCCTTAGCGAAAGGCTTCTTGAAGGGAAAGATGTAACTCTGTGAGATGAATTAACAGAACACAGAGCCGTTTCTCAGAAAGCTTCTTTCCAGTTTTGAACGGAAGATATTTCCTTTTTCACCATAGCCCTCTATGGTCTTCCAAATATCCCTTTGCCAATTCCACAAGAACAGCCTGAGCGAAAGGCTTCTTGAAGGGAAAGATGTAACTCTGTGAGATGAATTTACAGAACACAGAGCAGTTTCTCAGAAAGCTTCTTTCCAGTTTTCAGGGGAAGATATTTCCTTTTTCACCATAGCCCTCTATGGGCTTCCAAATATCCCTTTGCCAATTCCACAAGAACAGCCTTAGCGAAAGGCTTCTTGAAGGGAAACATGTAACTCTGTGAGATGAATTAAGAGAACACAGAGCAGTTTCTCAGAAAGCTTCTTTCCAGTTTTGAACGGAAGATATTTCCTTTTTCACCATAGCCCTCTATGGGCTTCCAAATATCCCTTTGCCAACTCCACAAGAACAACCTGAGCGAAAGGCTTCTTGAAGGGAAAGATGTAACTCTGTGAGATGAATTCACAGAACACAGAGAAGTTTCTCAGAAAGCTTCTTTCCAGTTTTGAGCGGAAGATATTTCCTTTTTCACCATAGCCCTCTATGGGCTTCCAAATATCCCTTTGCCAATTCCACAAGAACAGCCTTAGCGAAAGTCTTCTTGAAGGGAAAGATGTAACTCTGTGAGATGAATTAACAGAACACAGAGCAGTTTCTCAGAAAGCTTCTTTCCAGTTTTGAACGGAAGATATTTCCTTTTTCACCATAGCCCTCTACGGGCTTCCAAATATCCCTTTACCAATTCCACAAGAACAGCCTTAGCGAAAGGCTTCTTGAAGGGAAAGATGTAACTCTGTGAGATGAATTCACAGAACACAGAGCAGTTTCTCAGAAAGCTTCTTTCCAGTTTTGAACGGAAAATATTTCCTTTTTCACCATAGCCCTCTATGGGCTTCCAAATACCCCTTTGCCAATTCCACAAGAACAGCCTTACAGAAAGGCTTCTTCAAGGCAAAGATGTAACTCTGTGAGATGAATTAACGGAACGCAGAGAAGTTTCTCAGAAAGCTTCTTTCCAGTTTTGAACGGAAGATATTTCCTTTTTCACCATAGCCCTCTATGGGCTTCCAAATATCCCTTTGCCAATTCCACAAGAACAGCCTTAGCGAAAGGCTTCCTGAAGGGAAAGATGTAACTCTGTGAGATGAATTAAAAGAACACAGAGCAGTTTCTCAGAAAGCTTCTTTCCAGGTTTCAGCGGAAGATATTTCCTTTTTCACCATAGCCCTCTATGGGCTTCCAAATATCCCTTTGCCAATTCCACAATAACAGCCTTAGCGAAAGGCTTCTTGAAGGGAAAGATGTAACTCTGTGAGATGAATTAACAGAACACAGAGCAGTTTCTCAGAAAGCTTCTTTCCAGTTTTCAGCTAAAGATATTTCCTTTTTCACCATAGCCCTCTATGGGCTTCCAAATATCCCTTTGCCAATTCCACAAGAACAGCCTTAGCGAAAGGCTTCTTGAAGGGAAAGATGTAACTCTGTGAGATGAATTAACAGAACACAGAGCCGTTTCTCAGAAAGCTTCTTTCCAGTTTTGAACGGAAGATATTTCCTTTTTCACCATAGCCCTCTATGGTCTTCCAAATATCCCTTTGCCAATTCCACAAGAACAGCCTTAGGGAAAGGCTTCTTGAAGGGAAAGATGTAACTCTGTGAGATGAATTTACAGAACACAGAGCAGTTTCTCAGAAAGCTTCTTTCCAGTTTTCAGGGGAAGATATTTCCTTTTTCACCATAGCCCTCTATGGGCTTCCAAATATCCCTTTGCCAATTCCACAAGAACAGCCTTAGCGAAAGGCTTCTTGAAGGGAAAGATGTAACTCTGTGAGATGAATTAACAGAACACAGAGCCGTTTCTCAGAAAGCTTCTTTCCAGTTTTGAACGGAAGATATTTCCTTTTTCACCATAGCCCTCTATGGGCTTCCAAATATCCCTTTGCCAATTCCACAAGAACAGCCTTAGGGAAAGGCTTCTTGAAGGGAAAGATGTAACTCTGTGAGATGAATTTACAGAACACAGAGCCGTTTCTCAGAAAGCTTCTTTCCAGTTTTTAGGGGAAGATATTTCCTTTTTCACCATAGCCCTCTATGGGCTTCCAAATATCCCTTTGCCAATTCCACAAGAACAGCCTTAGCGAAAGGCTTCTTGAAGGGAAAGATGTAACTCTGTGAGATGAATTAACAGAACACAGAGCAGTTTCTCAGAAAGCTTCTTTCCAGTTTTGAACGGAAGATATTTCCTTTTTCACCATAGCCCTCTATGGGCTTCCAAATATCCCTTTGCCAATTCCACAAGAACAGCCTTAGCGAAAGGCTTCTTGAAGGGAAAGATGTAACTCTGTGAGATGAATTAACAAACACAGAGCAGTTTCTCAGAAAGCTTCTTTCCAGTTTTGAGCGGAAGATATTTCCTCTTTCACCAGAGCCCTCTATGGGCTTCCAAATATCCCTTTGCCAATTCCACAAGAACAGCCTTAGCGAAAGGCTTCTTGAAGGGAAAGATGTAACTCTGTGAGATGAATTAACAGAACATAGAGCAGTTTCACAGAAAGCTTCTTTCCAGTTTTGAACGGAAGATATTTCCTTTTTCACCATAGCCCTCTATGGGCTTCCAAATATCCCTTTGCCAATTGCACAAGAACAGCCTTAGCGAAAGGCTTCTTAAAGGGAAAGATGTAACTCTGTGAGATGAATTCACAGAACACAGAGCAGTTTCTCAGAAAGCTTCTTTCCAGTTTTGAACGGAAGATATTTCCTTTTTCACCGTAGCCCTCTATGGGCTTCCAAATATACCTTTGCCAATTCCACAAGAACAGCCTTAGCGAAAGGCTTCTTGACGGGAAAGATGTAACTCTGTGAGATGAATTAACAGAACACAGAGCAGTTTCTCAGAAAGCTTCTTTCCAGTTTTCAGCTAAAGATATTTCCTTTTTCACCATAGCCCTCTATGGGCTTCCAAATATCCCTTTGCCAATTCCACAAGAACAGCCTTAGCGAAAGGCTTCTTGAAGGGAAAGATGTAACTCTGTGAGATGAATTCACAGAACACAGAGCAGTTTCTCAGAAAGCTTCTTTCCAGTTTTGAACGGAAGATATTTCCTTTTTCACCATAGCCCTCTATGGGCTTCCAAATATCCCTTTGCCAATTCCACAAGAACAGCCTTAGGGAAAGGCTTCTTGAAGGGAAAGATGTAACTCTGTGAGATGAATTCACAGAACACAGAGCAGTTTCTCAGAAAGCTTCTTTCCAGTTTTGAACGGAAGATATTTCCTTTGTCACCATAGCCCTCTATGGGCTTCCAAATATCCCTTTGCCAATTCCACAAGAACAGCCTTAGCGAAAGGCTTCTTGAAGGGAAAGATGTAACTCTGTGAGATGAATTAACAGAACACAGAGCAGTTTCTCAGAAAGCTTCTTTCCAGTTTTCAGCGGAAGTTATTTCTTTTTTCACCATAGCCCTCTATGGGCTTCCAAATATCCCTTTGCCAATTCCACAAGAACAGCCTTAGCGAAAGGCTTCTTGAAGGGAAAGATGTAACTCTGTGAGATGAATTAACAGAACACAGAGCAGTTTCTCAGAAAGCTTCTTTCCAGTTTTGAACGGAAGATATTTCCTTTTTCACCATAGCCCTCTATGGGCTTCCAAGTATCCCTTTGCCAATTCCACAAGAACAGCCTTAGCGAAAGGCTTCTTGAAGGGAAACATGTAACTCTGAGAGATGAATTAAGAGAACACAGAGCAGTTTCTCAGAAAGCTTCTTTCCAGTTTTGAACGGAAGATATTTCCTTTTTCACCATAGCCCTCTATGGGCTTCCAAATATCCCTTTGCCAATTCCACAAGAACAGCCTGAGCGAAAGGCTTCTTGAAGGGAAAGATGTAACTCTGTGAGATGAATTCACAGAACACAGAGAAGTTTCTCAGAAAGCTTCTTTCCAGTTTTGAGCGGAAGATATTTCCTTTTTCACCATAGCCCTCTATGGGCTTCCAAATATCCCTTTGCCAATTCCACAAGAACAGCCTTAGCGAAAGTCTTCTTGAAGGGAAAGATGTAACTCTGTGAGATGAATTAACAGAACACAGAGCAGTTTCTCAGAAAGCTTCTTTCCAGTTTTGAACGGAAGATATTTCCTTTTTCACCATAGCCCTCTATGGGCTTCCAAATATCCCTTTACCAATTCCACAAGAACAGCCTTAGCGAAAGGCTTCTTGAAGGGAAAGATGTAACTCTGTGAGATGAATTCACAGAACACAGAGCAGTTTCTCAGAAAGCTTCTTTCCAGTTTTGAACGGAAAATATTTCCTTTTTCACCATAGCCCTCTATGGGCTTCCAAATATCCCTTTGCCAATTCCACAAGAACAGTCTTACAGAAAGGCTTCTTCAAGGCAAAGATGTAACTCTGTGAGATGAATTAACGGAACGCAGAGAAGTTTCTCAGAAAGCTTCTTTCCAGTTTTGAACGGAAGATATTTCCTTTTTCACCATAGCCCTCTATGGGCTTCCAAATATCCCTTTGCCAATTCCACAAGAACAGCCTTAGCGAAAGGCTTCTTGAAGGGAAAGATGTAACTCTGTGAGATGAATTAACAGAACACAGAGCCGTTTCTCAGAAAGCTTCTTTCCAGTTTTGAACGGAAGATAATTCCTTTTTCACCATAGCCCTCTATGGTCTTCCAAATATCCCTTTGCCAATTCCACAAGAACAGCCTTAGGGAAAGGCTTCTTGAAGGGAAAGATGTAACTCTGTGAGATGAATTTACAGAACACAGAGCAGTTTCTCAGAAAGCTTCTTTCCAGTTTTCAGGGGAAGATATTTCCTTTTTCACCATAGCCCTCTATGGCCTTCCAAATATCCCTTTGCCAATTCCACAAGAACAGCCTTAGCGAAAGGCTTCTTGAAGGGAAAGATGTAACTCTGTGAGATGAATTAACAGAACACAGAGCAGTTTCTCAGAAAGCTTCTTTCCAGTTTTGAACGGAAGATATTTCCTTTTTCACCATAGCCCTCTATGGGCTTCCAAATATCCCTTTGCCTATTCCACAAGAACAGCCTTAGCGAAAGGCTTCTTGAAGGGAAAGATGTAACTCTGTGAGATGAATTAACAAACACATAGCAGTTTCTCAGAAAGCTTCTTTCCAGTTTTGAGCGGAAGATATTTCCTCTTTCACCATAGCCCTCTATGGGCTTCCAAATATCCCTTTGCCAATTCCACAAGAACAGCCTTAGCGAAAGGCTTCTTGAAGGGAAAGATGTAACTCTGTGAGATGAATTAACAGAACATAGAGCAGTTTCTCAGAAAGCTTCTTTCCAGTTTTGAACGGAAGATATTTCCTTTTTCACCATAGCCCTCTATGGGCTTCCAAATATCCCTTTGCCAATTGCACAAGAACAGCCTTAGCGAAAGGCTTCTTAAAGGGAAAGATGTAACTCTGTGAGATGAATTCACAGAACACAGAGCAGTTTCTCAGAAAGCTTCTTTCCAGTTTTGAACGGAAGATATTTCCTTTTTCACCGTAGCCCTCTATGGGCTTCCAAATATACCTTTGCCAATTCCACAAGAACAGCCTTAGCGAAAGGCTTCTTGACGGGAAAGATGTAACTCTGTGAGATGAATTAACAGAACACAGAGCAGTTTCTCAGAAAGCTTCTTTCCAGTTTTCAGCTAAAGATATTTCCTTTTTCACCATAGCCCTCTATGGGCTTCCAAATATCCCTTTGCCAATTCCACAAGAACAGCCTTAGCGAAAGGCTTCTTGAAGGGAAAGATGTAACTCTGTGAGATGAATTCACAGAACACAGAGCAGTTTCTCAGAAAGCTTCTTTCCAGTTTTGAACGGAAGATATTTCCTTTTTCACCATAGCCCTCTATGGGCTTCCAAATATCCCTTTGCCAATTCCACAAGAACAGCCTTAGGGAAAGGCTTCTTGAAGGGAAAGATGTAACTCTGTGAGATGAATTCACAGAACACAGAGCAGTTTCTCAGAAAGCTTCTTTCCAGTTTTGAACGGAAGATATTTCCTTTGTCACCATAGCCCTCTATGGGCTTCCAAATATCCCTTTGCCAATTCCACAAGAACAGCCTTAGCGAAAGGCTTCTTGAAGGGAAAGATGTAACTCTGTGAGATGAATTAACAGAACACAGAGCAGTTTCTCAGAAAGCTTCTTTCCAGTTTTCAGCGGAAGTTATTTCTTTTTTCACCATAGCCCTCTATGGGCTTCCAAATATCCCTTTGCCAATTCCACAAGAACAGCCTTAGCGAAAGGCTTCTTGAAGGGAAAGATGTAACTCTGTGAGATGAATTAACAGAACACAGAGCAGTTTCTCAGAAAGCTTCTTTCCAGTTTTGAACGGAAGATATTTCCTTTTTCACCATAGCCCTCTATGGGCTTCCAAATATCCCTTTGCCAATTCCACAAGAACAGCCTTAGCGAAAGGCTTCTTGAAGGGAAACATGTAACTCTGAGAGATGAATTAAGAGAACACAGAGCAGTTTCTCAGAAAGCTTCTTTCCAGTTTTGAACGGAAGATATTTCCTTTTTCACCATAGCCCTCTATGGGCTTCCAAATATCCCTTTGCCAATTCCACAAGAACAGCCTGAGCGAAAGGCTTCTTGAAGGGAAAGATGTAACTCTGTGAGATGAATTCACAGAACACAGAGCAGTTTCTCAGAAAGCTTCTTTCCAGTTTTGAGCGGAAGATATTTCCTTTTTCACCATAGCCCTCTATGGGCTTCCAAATATCCCTTTGCCAATTCCACAAGAACAGCCTTAGCGAAAGTCTTCTTGAAGGGAAAGATGTAACTCTGTGAGATGAATTAACAGAACACAGAGCAGTTTCTCAGAAAGCTTCTTTCCAGTTTTGAACGGAAGATATTTCCTTTTTCACCATAGCCCTCTATGGGCTTCCAAATATCCCTTTACCAATTCCACAAGAACAGCCTTAGCGAAAGGCTTCTTGAAGGGAAAGATGTAACTCTGTGAGATGAATTCACAGAACACAGAGCAGTTTCTCAGAAAGCTTCTTTCCAGTTTTGAACGGAAAATATTTCCTTTTTCACCATAGCCCTCTATGGGCTTCCAAATATCCCTTTGCCAATTCCACAAGAACAGTCTTACAGAAAGGCTTCTTCAAGGCAAAGATGTAACTCTGTGAGATGAATTAACGGAACGCAGAGAAGTTTCTCAGAAAGCTTCTTTCCAGTTTTCAGGGGAAGATATTTCCTTTTTCACCATAGCCCTCTATGGGCTTCCAAATATCCCTTTGCCAATTCCACAAGAACAGCCTTAGCGAAAGGCTTCTTGAAGGGAAAGATGTAACTCTGTGAGATGAATTAACAGAACACAGAGCCGTTTCTCAGAAAGCTTCTTTCCAGTTTTGAACGGAAGATAATTCCTTTTTCACCATAGCCCTCTATGGTCTTCCAAATATCCCTTTGCCAATTCCACAAGAACAGCCTTAGGGAAAGGCTTCTTGAAGGGAAAGATGTAACTCTGTGAGATGAATTTACAGAACACAGAGCAGTTTCTCAGAAAGCTTCTTTCCAGTTTTCAGGGGAAGATATTTCCTTTTTCACCATAGCCCTCTATGGGCTTCCAAATATCCCTTTGCCAATTCCACAAGAACAGCCTTAGCGAAAGGCTTCTTGAAGGGAAAGATGTAACTCTGTGAGATGAATTAACAGAACACAGAGCAGTTTCTCAGAAAGCTTCTTTCCAGTTTTGAACGGAAGATATTTCCTTTTTCACCATAGCCCTCTATGGGCTTCCAAATATCCCTTTGCCTATTCCACAAGAACAGCCTTAGCGAAAGGCTTCTTGAAGGGAAAGATGTAACTCTGTGAGATGAATTAACAAACACATAGCAGTTTCTCAGAAAGCTTCTTTCCAGTTTTGAGCGGAAGATATTTCCTCTTTCACCATAGCCCTCTATGGGCTTCCAAATATCCCTTTGCCAATTCCACAAGAACAGCCTTAGCGAAAGGCTTCTTGAAGGGAAAGATGTAACTCTGTGAGATGAATTCACAGAACACAGAGCAGTTTCTCAGAAAGCTTGTTTCCAGTTTTGAACGGAAGATATTTCCTTTTTCACCGTAGCCCTCTATGGGCTTCCAAATATCCCTTTGCCAATTGCACAAGAACAGCCTTAGCGAAAGGCTTCTTGAAGGGAAAGATGTAACTCTGTGAGATGAATTAACAGAACACAGAGCAGTTTCTCAGAAAGCTTCTTTCCAGTTTTCAGCTAAAGATATTTCCTTTTTCACCATAGCCCTCTATGGGCTTCCAAATATCCCTTTGCCAATTCCACAAGAACAGCCTTAGCGAAAGGCTTCTTGAAGGGAAAGATGTAACTCTGTGAGATGAATTCACAGAACACAGAGCAGTTTCTCAGAAAGCTTCTTTCCAGTTTTGAACGGAAGATATTTCCTTTTTCACCATAGCCCTCTATGGGCTTCCAAATATCCCTTTGCCAAGTCCACAAGAACAGCCTTAGCGAAAGGCTTCTTGAAGGGAAACATGTAACTCTGTGAGATGAATTAAGAGAACACAGAGCAGTTTCTCAGAAAGCTTCTTTCCAGTTTTGAACGGAAGATATTTCCTTTTTCAGCATAGCCCTCTATGGGCTTCCAAATATCCCTTTGCCAATTCCACAAGAACAGCCTGAGCGAAAGGCTTCTTGAAGGGAAAGATGTAACTCTGGGAGATGAATTAACAGAACACAGAGCCGTTTCTCAGAAAGCTTCTTTCCAGTTTTGAACGGAAGATATTTCCTTTTTCACCATAGCCCTCTATGGGCTTCCAAATACCCCTTTGCCAATTCCACAAGAACAGCCTTACAGAAAGGCTTCTTCAAGGCAAAGATGTAACTCTGTGAGATGAATTAACGGAACGCAGAGAAGTTTCTCAGAAAGCTTCTTTCCAGTTTTGAACGGAAGATATTTCCTTTTTCACCATAGCCCTCTATGGGCTTCCAAATATCCCTTTGCCAATTCCACAATAACAGCCTTAGCGAAAGGCTTCTTGAAGGGAAAGATGTAACTCTGTGAGATGAATTAACAGAACACAGAGCAGTTTCTCAGAAAGCTTCTTTCCAGTTTTCAGCTAAAGATATTTCCTTTTTCACCATAGCCCTCTATGGGCTTCCAAATATCCCTTTGCCAATTCCACAAGAACAGCCTTAGCGAAAGGCTTCTTGAAGGGAAAGATGTAACTCTGTGAGATGAATTAACAGAACACAGAGCCGTTTCTCAGAAAGCTTTTTTCCAGTTTTGAACGGAAGATATTTCCTTTTTCACCATAGCCCTCTATGGTCTTCCAAATATCCCTTTGCCAATTCCACAAGAACAGCCTTAGGGAAAGGCTTCTTGAAGGGAAAGATGTAACTCTGTGAGATGAATTTACAGAACACAGAGCAGTTTCTCAGAAAGCTTCTTTCCAGTTTTCAGGGGAAGATATTTCCTTTTTCACCATAGCCCTCTATGGGCTTCCAAATATCCCTTTGCCAATTCCACAGGAACAGCCTTAGCGAAAGGCTTCTTGAAGGGAAAGATGTAACTCTGTGAGATGAATTAACAGAACACAGAGCAGTTTCTCAGAAAGCTTCTTTCCAGTTTTGAACGGAAGATATTTCCTTTTTCACCATAGCCCTCTATGGGCTTCCAAATATCCCTTTGCCAATTCCACAAGAACAGCCTTAGCGAAAGGCTTCTTGAAGGGAAAGATGTAACTCTGTGAGATGAATTAAAAAACACAGAGCAGTTTCTCAGAAAGCTTTTTCCAGTTTTCAGCGGAAGATATTTCCTTTTTCACCATAGCCCTCTAAGGGCTTCCAAATATCCCTTTGCCATTTCCACAATAACAGCCTTAGCGAAAGGCTTCTTGAAGGGAAAGATGTAACTCTCTGAGATGAATTAACAGAACACAGAGCAGTTTCTCAGAAAGCTTCTTTCCAGTTTTCAGCGGAAGATATTTCCTTTTTCATCATAGCCCTCTATGGGCTTCCAAATATCCCTTTGCCAATTCCACAAGAACAGCCTTAGCGAAAGGCTTCTTGAAGGGAAAGATGTAACTCTGTGAGATGAATTAACAGAACACAGAGCAGTTTCTCAGAAAGCTTCTTTCCAGTTTTGAACGGAAGATATTTCCTTTTTCATCATAGCCCTCTATGGGCTTCCAAATATCCCTTTGCCAATTCCACAAGAACAGCCTTAGGGAAAGGCTTCTTGAAGGGAAAGATGTAACTCTGTGAGATGAATTCACAGAACACAGAGCAGTTTCTCAGAAAGCTTCTTTCCAGTTTTGAACGGAAGATATTTCCTTTGTCACCATAGCCCTCTATGGGCTTCCAAATATCCCTTTGCCAATTCCACAAGAACAGCCTTAGCGAAAGGCTTCTTGAAGGGAAAGATGTAACTCTGTGAGATGAATTAAAAGAACACAGAGCAGTTTCCCAGAAAGCTTCTTTCCAGGTTTCAGCGGAAGATATTTCCTTTTTCACCATAGCCCTCTATGGGCTTCCAAATATCCCTTTGCCAATTCCACAATAACAGCCTTAGCGAAAGGCTTCTTGAAGGGAAAGATGTAACTCTGTGAGATGAATTAACAGAACACAGAGCAGTTTCTCAGAAAGCTTCTTTCCAGTTTTCACCTAAAGATATTTCCTTTTTCACCATAGCCCTCTATGGGCTTCCAAATATCCCTTTGCCAATTCCACAAGAACAGCCTTAGCGAAAGGCTTCTTGAAGGGAAAGATGTAACTCTGTGAGATGAATTAACAGAACACAGAGCCGTTTCTCAGAAAGCTTCTTTCCAGTTTTGAACGGAAGATATTTCCTTTTTCACCATAGCCCTCTATGGGCTTCCAAATATCCCTTTGCCAATTCCACAAGAACAGCCTTAGGGAAAGGCTTCTTGAAGGGAAAGATGTAACTCTGTGAGATGAATTTACAGAACACAGAGCCGTTTCTCAGAAAGCTTCTTTCCAGTTTTTAGGGGAAGATATTTCCTTTTTCACCATAGCCCTCTATGGGCTTCCAAATATCCCTTTGCCAATTCCACAAGAACAGCCTTAGCGAAAGGCTTCTTGACGGGAAAGATGTAACTCTGTGAGATGAATTAACAGAACACAGAGCAGTTTCTCAGAAAGCTTCTTTCCAGTTTTGAACGGAAGATATTTCCTTTTTCACCATAGCCCTCTATGGGCTTCCAAATATCCCTTTGCCAATTCCACAAGAACAGCCTTAGCGAAAGGCTACTTGAAGGGAAAGATGTAACTCTGTGAGATGAATTAAAAGAACACAGAGCCGTTTCTCAGAAAGCTTCTTTCCAGTTTTCAGCGGAAGATATTTCCTTTTTCACCATAGCCCTCTATGGGCTTCCAAATATCCCTTTGCCAATTGCACAAGAACAGCCTTAGCGAAAGGCTTCTTAAAGGGAAAGATGTAACTCTGTGAGATGAATTAACAGAACACAGAGCAGTTTCTCAGAAAGCTTCTTTCCAGTTTTGAACGGAAGATATTTCCTTTTTCACCGTAGCCCTCTATGGGCTTCCAAATATCCCTTTGCCAATTCCACAAGAACAGCCTTAGCGAAAGGATTCTTGAAGGGAAAGATGTAACTCTGTGAGATGAATTAACAGAACACAGAGCAGTTTCTCAGAAATCTTCTTTCCAGTTTTCAGCTAAAGATATTTCCTTTTTCACCATAGCCCTCTATGGGCTTCCAAATATCCCTTTGCCAATTCCACAAGAACAGCCTTAGCGAAAGGCTTCTTGAAGGGAAAGATGTAACTCTGTGAGATGAATTAACAGAACACAGAGCCGTTTCTCAGAAAGCTTCTTTCCAGTTTTGAACGGAAGATATTTCCTTTTTCACCATAGCCCTCTATGGGCTTCCAAATATCCCTTTGCCAATTCCACAAGAACAGCCTTAGCGAAAGGCTTCTTGAAGGGAAAGATGTAACTCTGTGAGATGAATTCACAGAACACAGCGCAGTTTCTCAGAAAGCTTCTTTCCAGTTTTGAACGGAAGATATTTCCTTTTTCACCATAGCCCTCTAAGGGCTTCCAAATATCCCTTTGCCAATTACACAATAACAGCCTTAGCGAAAGGCTTCTTGAAGGAAAAGATGTAACTCTCTGAGATGAATTAACAGAACACAGAGCAGTTTCTCAGAAAGCTTCTTTCCAGTTTTCAGCGGAAGATATTTCCTTTTTCACCATAGCCCTCTATGGGCTTCCAAATATCCCTTTGCCAATTCCACAAGAACAGCCTTAGGGAAAGGCTTCTTGAAGGGAAAGATGTAACTCTGTGAGATGAATTAACAGAACACAGAGCAGTTTCTCAGAAAGCTTCTTTCCAGTTTTGAACGGAAGATATTTCCTTTTTCATCATAGCCCTCTATGGGCTTCCAAATATCCCTTTGCCAATTCCACAAGAACAGCCTTAGCGAAAGGCTTCTTGAAGGGAAAGATGTAACTCTGTGAGATGAATTCACAGAACACAGAGCAGTTTCTCAGAAAGCTTCTTTCCAGTTTTGAACGGAAGATATTTCCTTTGTCACCATAGCCCTCTATGGGCTTCCAAATATCCCTTTGCCAATTCCACAAGAACAGCCTTAGCGAAAGGCTTCTTGAAGGCAAAGATGTAACTCTGAGAGATGAATTAACAGACCACAGAGCAGTTTCTCAGAAAGCCTCATTCCAGTTTTGAACGGTAAATATTTCCTTTTTCACCATAGCCCTCTATGGGCTTCCAAATATCCCTTTGCCAATTCCACAAGAACAGCCTTAGCGAAAGGCTTCTTGAAGAGAAAGATGTAACTCTGTGACATGAATTAACAAACACAGAGCAGTTTCTCAGAAAGCTTCTTTCCAGTTTTGAGCGGAAAATATTTCCTCTTTCACCATAGCCCTCTATGGGCTTCCAAATATCCCTTTGCCAATTCCACAAGAACAGCCTTAGCGAAAGGCTTCTTGAAGGGAAAGATGTAACTCTGTGAGATGAATTAACAGAACATAGAGCAGTTTCTCAGAAAGCTTCTTTCCAGTTTTGAACGGAAGATATTTCCTTTTTCACCATAGCCCTCTATGGGATTCCAAATATCCCTTTGCCAATTGCACAAGAACAGCCTTAGCGAAAGGCTTCTTAAAGGGAAAGATGTAACTCTGTGAGATGAATTAACAGAACACAGAGCAGTTTCTCAGAAAGCTTCTTTCCAGTTTTGAACGGAAGATATTTCCTTTTTCACCGTAGCCCTCTATGGGCTTCCAAATATCCCTTTGCCAATTCCACAAGAACAGCCTTAGCGAAAGGCTTCTTGAAGGGAAAGATGTAACTCTGTGAGATGAATTAAGAGAACACAGAGCAGTTTCTCAGAAAGCTTCTTCCCAGTTTTCAGCTAAAGATATTTCCTTTTTCACCGTAGCCCTCTATGGGCTTCCAAATATCCCTTTGCCAATTCCACAAGAACAGCCTTAGCGAAAGGCTTCTTGAAGGGAAAGATGTAACTCTGTGAGATGAATTAACAGAACACAGAGCCGTTTCTCAGAAAGCTTCTTTCCAGTTTTGAACGGAAGATATTTCCTTTTTCACCATAGCCCTCTATGGGCTTCCAAAAATCCCTTTGCCAATTCCACAAGAACAGCCTTAGCGAAAGGCTTCTTGAAGGGAAAGATGTAACTCTGTGAGATGAATTCACAGAACACAGCGCAGTTTCTCAGAAAGCTTCTTTCCAGTTTTGAACGTAAGATATTTCCTTTTTCACCATAGCCCTCTAAGGGCTTCCAAATATCCCTTTGCCAATTACACAAGAACAGCCTTAGCGAAAGGCTTCTTGAAGGAAAAGATGTAACTCTGTGAGATGAATTAACAGAACACAGAGCAGTTTCTCAGAAAGCTTCTTTCCAGTTTTCAGCGGAAGATATTTCCTTTTTCACCATAGCCCTCTATGCGCTTGCAAATATCCCTTTGCCAATTCCAAAAGAACAGGCTTAGCGAAAGGCTTCTTGAAGGGAAAGATGTAACTCTGTGAGATGAATTAACAGAACACAGAGCAGTTTCTCAGAAAGCTTCTTTCCAGTTTTGAACGGAAGATATTTCCTTTTTCACCATAGCCCTCTATGGGCTTCCAAATATCCCTTTGCCAATTCCACAAGAACAGCCTTAGCGAAAGGCTTCTTGAAGGGAAAGATGTAACTCTGGGAGATGAATTCACAGAACACAGAGCAGTTTCTCTGAAATCTTCTTTCCAGTTTTGAACGGAAAATATTTCCTTTTTCACCATAGCCCTCTATGGGCTTCCAAATATCCCTTTGCCAATTCCACAAGAACAGCCTTACAGAAAGGCTTCTTCAAGGCAAAGATGTAACTCTGTGAGATGAATTAATGGAACACAGAGAAGTTTCTCAGAAAGCTTCTTTCCAGTTTTGAACGGAAGATATTTCCTTTTTCACCATAGCCCTCTATGGGCTTCCAAATATCCCTTTGCCAATTCCACAAGAACAGCCTTAGCGAAAGGCTTCTTGAAGGGAAAGATGTAACTCTGTGAGATGAATTAACAGAACACAGAGCCGTTTCTCAGAAAGCTTCTTTCCAGTTTTGAACGGAAGATATTTCCTTTTTCACCATAGCCCTCTATGGGCTTCCAAATATCCCTTTGCCAATTCCACAATAACAGCCTTAGCGAAAGGCTTCTTGAAGGGAAAGATGTAACTCTGTGAGATGAATTAACAGAACACAGAGCAGTTTCTCAGAAAGCTTCTTTCCAGTTTTCAGCTAAAGATATTTCCTTTTTCACTATAGCAATCTATGGGCTTCCAAATATCCCTTTGCCAATTCCACAAGAACAGCCTTAGCGAAAGGCTTCTTGAAGGGAAAGATGTAACTCTGTGAGATGAATTAACAGAACACAGAGCCGTTTCTCAGAAAGCTTCTTTCCAGTTTTCAACGGAAGATATTTCCTTTTTCACCATAGCCCTCTATGGGCTTCCAAATATCCCTTTGCCAATTCCACAAGAACAGCCTTAGCGAAAGGCTTCTTGAAGGGAAAGATGTAACTCTGTGAGATAAATTAAAAGAACACAGAGCAGTTTCTCAGAAAGCTTCTTTCCAGTTTTCAGCGGAAGATATTTCCTTTTTCACCATAGCCCTCTAAGGGCTTCCAAATATCCCTTTGCCAATTCCACAATAACAGCCTTAGCGAAAGGCTTCTTGAAGGGAAAGATGTAACTCTCTGAGATGAATTAACAGAACACAGAGCAGTTTCTCAGAAAGCTTCTTTCCAGTTTTCAGCGGAAGATATTTCCTTTTTCATCATAGCCCTCTATGGGCTTCCAAATATCCCTTTGCCAATTCCACAAGAACAGCCTTACAGAAAGGCTTCTTGAAGGGAAAGATGTAACTCTGTGAGATGAATTAACAGAACACAGAGCAGTTTCTCAGAAAGCTTCTTTCCAGTTTTGAACGGAAGATATTTCCTTTTTCACCATAGCCCTCTATGGGCTTCCAAATATCCCTTTGCCAATTCCACAAGAACAGCCTTTGCGAAAGGCTTCTTGAAGGGAAAGATGTAACTCTGTGAGATGAATTAACAGAACACAGAGCAGATTCTCAGAAAGCTTCTTTCCAGTTTTGAACGGAAAATATTTCCTTTTTCACCATAGCCCTCTATGGGCTTCCAAATATCCCTTTGCCAATTCCACAAGAACAGCCTTAGCGAAAGGCTTCTTGAAGGGAAAGATGTAACTCTGTGAGATGAATTAACAAACACAGAGCAGTTTCTCAGAAAGCTTCTTTCCAGTTTTCAGCTAAAGATATTTCCTTTTTCACCATAGCCCTCTTTGGGCTTCCAAATATCCCTTTGCCAATTCCACAAGAACAGCCTTAGCGAAAGGCTTCTTGAAGGGAAAGATGTAACTCTGTGAGATGAATTAACAGAAAACAGAGCCGTTTCTCAGAAAGCTTCTTTCCAGTTTTGAACGGAAGATATTTCCTTTTTCACCATAGCCCTCTATGGGCTTCCAAATATCCCTTTGCCAATTCCACAAGAACAGCCTTAGCGAAAGGCTTCTTGAAGGGAAAGATGTAACTCTCTGAGATGAATTCAAAGAACACAGCGGAGTTTCTCAGAAAGCTTCTTTCCAGTTTTGAACGGAAGATATTTCCTTTTTCACCATAGCCCTCTATGGGCTTCCAAATATCCCTTTGCCAATTCCACAAGAAAAGCCTTAGCGAAAGGCTTCTTGAAGGGAAAGATGTAACTCTGTGACATGAATTAACAGAACACAGAGCAGTTTCTCAGAAAGCTTCTTTCCGGTTTTCAGCGGAAGATATTTCCTTTTTCACCATAGCCCTCTATGCGCTTGGAAATATCTTTTTGCCAATTCCAAAAGAACAGGCTTAGCGAAAGGCTTCTTGAAGGGAAAGATGTAACTCTGTGAGATGAATTCACAGAACACAGAGCAGTTTCTCAGAAAGCTTCTTTCCAGTTTTGAACGGAGGATATTTCCTTTTTCACCATAGCCCTCTATTTGCTTCCAAATATCCCTTTGCCAATTCCACAAGAACAGCCTTAGCGAAAGGCTTCTTGAAGGGAAAGATGTAACTCTGTGAGATGAATTTACAGAACACAGAGCAGTTTCTCAGAAAGCTTCTTTCCAGTTTTCAGGGGAAGATATTTCCTTTTTCACCAAAGCCCTCTATGGGCTTCCAAATATCCCTTTGCCAATTCCACAAGAACAGCCTTAGCGAAAGGGTTCTTGAAGGGAAAGATGTAACTCTGTGAGATGAATTCACAGAACACAGAGCAGTTTCTCAGAAAGCTTCTTTCCAGTTTTGAACGGAAGATA